>NC_141694.1:1457559809-1458898142 GCF_964263255.1 Lissotriton vulgaris
ACATGCTTGGAATATGTTTGGAGCATAAGACGGTTAGAACAGAACAGAACTTACGGTCTTTTGGGATTATTTGTTTATGATGTTCCTCTTTTTGTAATGACTTTTCTATAATGTTCATAGTTTGGGTATCATTACTTGGTTAGATCTCCTTGTACTTGGTGATTTCCACCTCCTGCCACTTATATACTATTCCCCAGGGGTATCTTCCGTACTGGTCTCGGGAGCCCTTGCTGTATTCTGACTACGTTTCATCCCACGCAATGCGACTGTTACAGACACCCCCTGGCATATTACACCTTACATCTGGCATATGATTGGCAAATTTTTCTTGTGCAATTAAATTGCCCAGCCTCTTATTCAATGAAAATTCTTCACATCGAATCTCTTGCATTGGACCCCAGCTCTCCTATACAAATTAAAATGGCAAGATAATGATAAATGCTAGGATTGATACCTAGATTGGGCACACGCCAACACCTGTTCTTTGGCTGCAAATTGTTAGACCCATACTGGGGATCGATACAGAAGCATCTTTCAGTCATCTTTAATATACCCATAACCCTTTCCTTCTCTATGGTAAGGTTGTGTCCCTGGGCTTCATCATCTCCTCTGCTCTTAGTTACTACTGATATAGCGCTGCTGGATTTACTCCTAACCATTGCAGTTAAAGTCATACTTACAGAGTGGAAATCTTTCCAATATCTATCATATCACACTTGCGTGTCATACCTCTGAGGTGCTCACACAATACAATCGTGAAAGCAGTCCGCACCACCAATCTCTATCATTGTTTGGCGAACACTTGAAGAATACATGGAACTAAGCTCTCAGAGTCTTGCGGCTCAACCTACTATTGGGCCTTTTCCTTAAGGTTTAGTACTATGTTCACAAAGCAGACATCCCGTCCCCCCTCCCCTGTCCTCTTCCTCCTCCCCCTCCTCTTCTTTTGCCAGATGACAATTGATAAACAGGCAAGACAAATGACGCCACACTCTCTGGTACTGAGCCCACCCATTGAATCCAGCTCATATAAGTTACGGTACCTTTTGTGCCTATAGCTCTCATACCTTGTTAGTTATATTGCAGACACGGACCACATTTTTGTCCTTTTACGCCTGAACTGTTCTTAGATACTCATGCATAACAAATGTTATATGTAAATCATTGTGTTGTCATGAGAATCCTGCACTTCTTTCCTTTTGTTTGTATCGCACTATAGTCTGATTGAATGCCCTTTCTCTCAAATTAATAAAAGAATTTGAAAAAAAAAGCTTTTTTAAACCAAAAAGATAAAGTTTAACTATCAAGTAGTTTGGCTCATTGAGCCAGATGTATGAACACATTTTCCCATAGACACAGGATGGGTAAAACTGTTTGATACATCTGGTGCTCAATGCATATATTTTTGGTTGATACTACATATCAACCTACACTTATTAGTGAAATGTATTTATTACACCAACTTTGACCATAAAACATGCAACTTTCGTTTAAACAATGTAGCTGATATTTTTTTATGTCCACTAATTTGATAGGGTACCAGGCAGTCACAATAGACACGTAAAAACTAAAGGCCAGCACAGAATCCGTCTTTCTCTCCAGCAAGTATATTCATTTGTATCCCTTCCCTATGTATATAGAGATAACTCTAATCACTAGTATATGCAGTAGACCATTGTACTCTCTACCATTCCTATGTGACTCTTAGAGTATATCCATTCGTATCCCTTCCCTATGTATATAGAGATAACTCTAATCACTAGAATGTGCAGTAGACCTTTGTACTCTCTACCATTCCTATGTGACTCTTAGAGTATATCCATTCGTATCCCTTCCCTATGTATATAGAGATAACTCTAATCACTAGAATGTGCAGTAGACCTTTGTACTCTCTACCATTCCTATGTGACTCTTAGAGTATATCCATTCGTATCCCTTCCCTATGTATATAGAGATAACTCTAATCACTAGAATGTGCAGTAGACCTTTGTACTCTCTACCATTCCTATGTGACTCTTAGAGTATATCCATTCATATCCCTTCCCTATGTATACAGAGATAACTCTAATCACTAGTATGTGTAGTAGACCTTTGTACTCTCTACCATTCCTATGTGACTCTTAGAGTATATCCATTTGTATCCCTTCCCTATGTATATAGAGATAACTCTAATCACTAGTATATGCATTAGACCTTTGTACTCTCTACCATTCCTATGTGACTCTTGGAGTATATCCATTTGTATCTCTTCCTTGAGTAACTTTAATATCTGTACATTTGCAATTTTTCTTTCTGTTTGTATCTCATCCTTGTGTGACTTTACATCTTGTACATTTGCAATTTTTTCTGTTTGTGTCTTTTATGTAACGCATGTAATCCTAAGTATTAATGTTTTTCAACTGGTTCTTATGTAAGGCGCTCTGACACCTTCGAGTAAAGTTCGCGCTATATAAAATCGCATTAAATAAAAATAAATAAATAAAGTGATGGAGTTGGCTTTCTGAAAAATCTTCCTTTCCGGCTAACTCCTGTATGACCAAAATGAGCTCCCCACGACTCAGCACTCAAGAGTTTAGTGATAAATGCGGATAATGTGGCAGGGAATTTTATTATGATCCGACCAGTGACGTGATTCAAATGTATCATCTAACTACGCATATTGGTCCGAAGCACTTTTTTTTCCATTTCCTTCATGCTGTGCCTTCGTTACGTGTACAGTTTCCTGTATGTTGATTCCTGTCTCTGAAGTTCCCCGGATTAGAAGTTTTCCCTTTTGTGAAACAACGACAGGTGCCTAATTGAATGATGAATGTCCCTTTATTACTCTGTAATTGAACTGCCAGCTTTTTGATCGGTTTGCCGAGATGCCTACTCCTTATCGGGCACTGCAGGGAGCCCAGGCGCTGGCAGTGCGGCCTACACTCCATCTGTCTAATCGCATCCACCCCCTCTTGCTTTTTGGGTGGGGGGGAAGCTGAGGGGTAGGTGGTGCGCGGAGTTAAATAAAATATGCTAATTTTGCACTGTTCTGACAACAAGAATATTGTTTTGCCGCGAACATTGTGGTGTGAACGCTCCGAGACATTCGCCTATCATGGCCGCCTGACCTGACAGGCTCTGGATGAAGATTAATGGCCCTCACCTGAGTGACAAAGCGGGGGATTGTGGGGCAGAGAGGGTCATTCATCATACTCTGACAGGTGTCATTCAATTCGACAGCTACTCTGCCATTACCCAGCGAGCGGCTCCATTTTTATGCCGGTTAGGCAAGGCGTTTAATAACAGCGACGGAATTAAAACTCTGTCTTTGTAGCAGGCCTGACAGCTGAAAATAAGAAAATCAATCCGGCACACGTTACAGCTCAGTTAACTGAGCGGGGCTTTTGCTTTAATTTAGAGTTAGGACTGAGTGTTCCGTACGGCGCCATCTATTAACATTGCACAGTGTAACTTTACTGCTATTAAGGCGGGGGCGTGCCAGGCCAGAGTCATTCTTTAAGGCATGCCTGTCTTTTAGTCCTGCACCCGTGCTCAGGCAGTCTTTGCCAGGGAATTGGTTTCTGCGCCCCTAATGCTGCTTGCAGCCTGTCTCCTAGATGATATCGATCTTAGCTCTACCAGGGAAACGAGACTGTCACTTTTCCATCATTGCGCCATTTGAATTTCTAGTGTTAGTGCTTTGGTAAGCAGTGAACAACATTTAAAACATCAAGAGACAGCTGACGCTGATGAAAGCAGGGATCGGAGAGTGAGGGACGAGCCTTCTCAAACATGCTGTGATCGGAGTTATTTCATGAGCGTCGAGGGGCCGCACCTCCCGGGCGATAATTATCGCACTCAATAAAATAACATACAGAGGCCTTTGGTTTTTATAAAGTACAGTCATTATCGCCTAGCACAAGTTTCGCCTTAAAATTGCAGTTTGACGTGGATTTTTGTGTTTACTTTACCTCACTAAAATCCGCATTTCTCCGTATTTTCAGGGCATATTGCTGCCAATAAATGTCAGCAGTTTTGACCTGCCGAAATGTATATGGGGATGTGGATGCTATCACAGCCAATATTCACCTGGTGCAATACAATTGCCCAAACTCATAATTCCAATGTGTGCGGTAATATGAGATAAGGTACATATCAGAATTATAAAGGGTGCTTAAAATGCAGCCCTATGAGAGAAGCAAGGACTGGGTACAGATAGATATTTTGGAAGAACCACCATTGATGTGCTAGCTCGAGGTAAACATGTGCTTTTTAATCTTCTTTCCAATATGTTGATCTGTTCCATTTCAGACATTGCTAGATCATAGAGTAAACAAACTCTAAAAGGCCAACAGTTTAATTCTTGACCTATATCAATGTGTTTCTGCCCCCTTAGAATGACCATTCTGCACTATGCTGGATACAAACATGGATCAATTTCCAGTTGTTGAGTACTCTGTGCATTCCTCTGCACACATGACAGTCATTTAGTCATTCATTCACTCGCTAAGTCATTCCGGCCTGTCCTGGGCCACCCATGTACAATCAGCCTTGCAGCGACCAGATGCCTATCATTTGCAAGCATTACTTGCCACACTGATGGGCTCCTTTAGCAAAAGGTGGCAACTGCAGCTGAAGGAGAGAGTGGGAAAGCACTGGCTTATCTAACTCTTAGTGTTGCCCAACTATGGCCTAAAGTGATCTTGGTCAAACAATTCATCAAAGCCACCGCCAATATATGCTGTCAACACTCTTGCACTGACTAAACTCCAAGTCAGGTCAGTTGCACTCAGGTGGTCCTTGACTGAAGCCCATGCTCATCTGAATTAGCGATGTGCAAAAGTGCATGGTCAAAAACTCACAACGCCACATATTTTTTTTTTATTATGGGAGCTATGCAAAGTTTATACCCACATGTAGTTAAAAAAACATAAGAGATGATTGCCCTCCTAATGGCACCGGAAAACAGTGGTCCTAGACAAATATTTTCAATCATCAAAAAATGAAAACATTACATTCAATTATCATATGCGGTTACGACCTGCAAGATAAAACAAAGAAAAAGAACAAGCCAAATGCATTCATAAATATAAAACAGTACCCACAGGTAAGTTTCAAGCCAAAAGCGTACAATCTTATTCTTGGTTAATGTATTCCTTTTGTCTTGTTCTTTTTCTTGCTTTTATCTTGCAGGTGGTAACCGCATATGATAATTGAATGTAATGTTTTCATTGATTGATGATTGAAAAGTACCAAGTGCTACCCAGGTCCTATAGACTATTTGGGTCACCCCATTCTTATTAACTCCTAATGGCACCAGCAGTGTCTCGGACAATGAGTGGAGTGGTGCTGATCAAACGCTGTCTACCCTTCCACTGCTCTGAGCCTGAGCCCCACATCCTTTGAACACATTTTCCCTTACTGACCTCTTCATCCTATCTGACCTCATCCACAACATGCATAGACTCTCCCCTGCACTGCCCCACCTATCATCTCCCCTAGCACCACCAACCAGTGAGTAAAGGAGGGTTCAGTCTTCACAACTACCATATCCTAGTACAGCACTTCAAACCCAGGGACATCAAAGAGCAGAAATTGTTCATGGGGAGGCTGGTCTACCCAGTCCAGTAGTTAAGTAACATTGGAAAACTGTGTTCTGCACACAGACTGTAAAGTTCTGAGTTTGCCCAATTGTGCACATAGTGTTAAAATGTATGTACACAGCCCTAATCTAAATGTGGACCCAGTCTCAAGCATTTCACTTATACATAGAATTTGGTTGCATGCCATTGCTGGAGTGGATTTTCTTTAATCTAAAAAGTGGAGTATAATCATCATACAAACCCCACCATTGGTCGTATGGACCTTTGTTAGTGGATGTGGAGAATAGATAAGGAGTAATTATTTCCATGTATTTCCATAACAATGAAGACCAACTGAGACACCACACGAAATGACAAAAAGGAATAGAAGTCAAGTTAAAGGGATTTATTAACAAATTAGTTGAATTCAGACCAGTAGTTCATCAAATGTCTACAATTTTGTCATCATTAATACAGATTTAAATGATCTACAAGTCGATATTTCAAAATGAGGTAAAACAGAACAATAGCAATAATTGCAAAGAAAATACAGAATATGCAATATGGGGTTGATTATGATGTCGGTTGGAAAGCCTCTGACTGCTAGTCTGAAGCCTTTTGACCAAGGTTGGAGTCTTTCTGACTGACATGGTTAGTTTGCTGTCAGACTGCCAAATTACGATGTCGGTGGTTGGAGCATATACCGGCCGGTCATTCTGACGCAGTTACGACCAGCTCTCAGAGCATTCCGGCCGACTGGACCCGCACAGTAATCCTCTATGGACAGTGTTTCCACATCAGGATAACAATGTCGGTTTCCGACAGCCTTTCCATGCCAGCCTACTCAACATGGAAAGGCTGTCGGAAAGCAACTTTGAGGGTCCCTGGGAGAGCCCCTTTGTCTCCACAGCCTACGGTTGGTGGTGGAGGGGATCTCCATGGTGCCCCCTGTAAATCCCTGCACTGTGTTGCAGGCACCATTGTGGAAAATGCAACCATATTCCCATCGATGCCCAGGCTGCTGGCGCAAACCGCCTCTTAGTTCCCATGTTGAGTAATTACCAAAATAAAGAGACGGGCGCTGGAGGCAGGAATCACGAACAGAGTTTATTACTCATGAGGAGAGCCAGTCATTTCGGACACGAAACACAGTGTCTTTCGGGAGGTGCTCTGACAAGTGAGCTTGAGACTCGTGCTTTTATACCTTTACAAAACAGTTGGTGATACAATCAGAACGGTATGACGCACAAGAAGGTCATCCCTATAATCCTCGTGGTGATCCTACTCCACATATGCTCACAATGGGGACCTTTAGACCTGCTGATAAGTGGGGAGGGCAATCACGCAGCTGAGTGCTTTGGTAGGATGTACGCCTGATCATGGCCCAGGGGGGTGGGGTGGCTAGGCATACAATAAGGGCAGTAAATGGTATCTCCTGGCATAGGCGATGGCCTCGGACATGTGTGGTCAGCCGGGCTTGGGGGAAGGGGGTTATCAAAGGAGGGGTATTCATGTCTGCGTGGACAATCGAGCGCGGAGGGAAGGCTTGTCAACAGAGGGACATTCATGGAAGGGAAGGAGGTGCTGGTCAGGCGCGGCCGTGACCCTTAAGGACAGGGCTTTGCGTAAGAAGAGGGTTTATGACTTGTTCATGCGAGGAGAAGGGGGGGGGACAGGGTGCGTGCAGGACCAGAGCCGCGCAGAGAGGGAGAGAGAGAGAGAGAGAGATCTCATGACCTGTACATGGGAGAACAGGGGCAGCCAGATACAACTGGGGGGGGGGCTATGTCAGCTGAGGCGAAGGATGCTTCTTCGAGAGGGAAATGGAGAAGGCCTGGGTCAAGCAGGAGGGTTACCTTTCACATCAGGGTCGCGCAAAGGGAAAGGGTGTCGAGGTCTATACATGGGAGAGGGGGTGCAAGATACGCGCAGGAGGGAGGCTAGGGATTCCAAAGGGTAAAAAGGCCATGGTGCCTAGAATGGCTGTACATATGTATAGGGGTACGGGTTTTTACTGGCAGGGTGATATAGTCAATAATTTACAGTATCCATGGTGCTCACAAGGAGGGGAGTGGGAGAAGAAGGGAAATGACTGCTGTCTATGTACATCGATTTTTGTCAGATTTCACAGTCGCCCCTTTTTACATAGCAGCAATCATTTTTACAGTTTATGACATTCTATGCAGGCAAGCATCGGTGACGAATTAGCACTTGGTCGATACTAACATGTGGCGTATAATCATAGACAGCTAAGGTGAAGGGAGGAATGCAGTACATACGGAATTACATTTTCGGTGTGTTCCTGACAGTTAAACGCATTACATAGCACAAATCTTTCTGACTTGAAAATGTGACCAATGAACAGTTTGACCAGATAGTTGAGAGCGGAATTCAGCTCACTACACAAGATCTCTTCGTCCCAGTGTCTTTTTATCAGCGAGCCATCACTGGTAGGCTCTAATCCGAGTATTTTCGTTGGCGCTGTTGAGCACCGGCGGTGGAGCTATAGGTCCAGCTCAGTTCCATCCTTACGCGTCGCAGGGTGCGGTCAGTCCTCTGCTGTTAGACCACAGTCCTGTTCCCTAAACAGTCCGTTTGGCGGCGCCTTATGCTCGGCACCTATAGTTCTGTTGCAACACCCTCTTCCCACATAATTGCAGCTCTTTCCTTTGGCAAAAAGTCACGTGGGAAGGTGGGTGGCTGTCGTTCAAACAGTCAATGGGAGCGAAGTTGGGTCAGAGTTCCTGGGACACACAAAAGGGACCAAGAGACCAAGGGAGCAAAGGATAACAGGCAGGCAGGCCCATCAATCGGGCCCAGAGTAGGGGGACGGAGACTCCAGGCACACGTGGGTTAGCAGACGGAGGGCTCCAGGGTGGCCCGTCATTTTTCATTTTCCACGTTGAAAGTGCTGTCTCGTCCGTATCTTGTTGCTCTGCAGCTCCACCTTTGGTCGAGGTCACACGTGTCCCAGGATCTGTAGTCAGGCTGTACGTCACATCCGACCCATCTCCTTCGGTGATCGTGCATCTTTGAATGAGTACAAGACAGTGTTTTAGAGAAATGGCAGAAGAAGATATCTACGCATGTGAATTCCTCCCTCAATTTTTTTTTTTTTTTCATTTGAGTTCTTATGGTCATCGGTCACAGTCAGAGGTCTATTACCAAGCAGTGCATGTGTCAGCATTCCTACTGAGTTTATGGCAGGTATATTCATCAGCTCATTTATGATTCGAGCAAGGACAAGATAATATTTCCATCAACTGTGCATTACATCATTTTCAACATCAGCGCAGCATTTCCCTTCGGAACTGGCTAGCATTTTCAGACAGGGTGGGGGGGGGGTGCTATCGTCGAGTGTCGGACAAAACAAGATTTCCTCAAGGGTCAGCGGCTACCCATGGTCATTATGTTAATACCGGGGACAACAGGAGTGGTTCTATCAAAGAAAAATGGGGCGGGGATGCTTCGGGCGCTTGCGCTTGGGTGCAAAGGAGGCGGGGCAATCTTGGTATTGGGTGTCAATCTAGGCGTTTTTGGCGTTTGTGTCTGAAAAACAGACATAGGGTGCCATTGACATACAGTTCCCCTAGAAACGGCCTGATTTGGGGAACTTTAGTCGTCTTACCTGTCCTTTCCTTCTTAGCCAATTCAAGTACATTCATTTTGCAGAAAGGAGAGGCAGTAACATGGCAAGATACAGTCATTTTAGTTGCGGTCAATTTCGCTGAACACCTTCGCGTTCAAAATACGTATCAAATCGGACTGGTGCCGGTGGAGCACAATTTTACCAGAAAGACAGAGAGAAAATAGGGAGACTTTCAAAGAGAGTGAGAGTCGTCCGCAATCTAAACGAGCCATTCGGTACACGTATGACATGTAAGGAGGGAGAGAGAGGGAGAGAGAGAGAGAGAGATAGAAAAAGGGGGTGGAGAGAGAGAGAGAGACGTGTACAAAAATAGGTCATTTAGCGTGCTCACATCACAGAACGGCAAAAGGTCAGGTGACCTATAGATACAGACAGGGCGGGGGGGGGGACATAAATACGTACGTTACATACATACAAACCCAGACAGGGAAGACGGCACATATATCACACATATACAAGACATTCACAACAAGACATAAAACAATTGTTAGTCTACAAGATCTGTTTATACATATATATATATATTTTTATATCCTACGTACCTCTACTATCCTATTTGTCTACGTACTTAGCTCTTCCTGCCCTTCCCCCTTTTTCCCTTTTTCCTTCTCGCTTGCTGTACCTGCGAGCGTCCCTAATTACCAATACTCACACCTCGGTTGGTCGACCAGAAATTAACCTGGTTGTGCTAGTTACCCGTGGTCGGATCTTAAACCATTTTTCAGTTCCTTCCTTTGGTGGAAAGTTCTCCAGGCTGAGGCAACGGCAAATATTGATCGGGAGAGCAGTCGGACAGCTTGGCTATATCTACAAGAGTGTGAGAAAGGGGGTAGTGCATTTGGAACATCAGTAATATTTCTAACTTTCTAGACGGGTGGTGCCGTGGCAACCCTTACCCGTACAATTTTCTTTGTCCTTTCCCTACCTAGTCGAAACGTCTAGTTATATTATTTAATACGTCATTTCCAGTCATTTTTCGTCAATCAGTACCTGTCCAGTTTCTGCGTCAGTCTATCCTCTCAGTCGCTATGTCCTAAGGAGGAACAGTCATGTAAAGTCTACGTCTTTTCTTTTAAAAACCTATCATTATAACGACCACACACATATTCCCTCTTTTCCTGTTTTCGTCGGTGATCCGACCATCGCTCTTCCACACCTCAGCCGACGTTCTGACGTGACCTGCAGAAGGGTGGGGAAAAGAAGGGGTGGGGGTGGCAGCATTCAAAGTACATCAGCATGTAGTAGTCCGAAAATATTTTTACTCACCACATACTCGACCCATCTTCACGTACTGCCTTTCTTTACCATCTCGGCGTTTAAGCCCAGATTGACAAGTAATGTCAGGTAGATAATCATTGACGATCTGCCTACCTACCTGAGTTACTCGATCGTAACCCTCTTTATCGGGTGCAAGGGTGACGGTCAGGTGGCATTTCCGCGGAGTCTTTTTAAGGGTGTCTAAAACACTTTTCTGGGCTGCCTGCAATACATAATGTAGCTACTAAATATCTGATCCCTTTTGATCTACATCCTTCATCATACTTATTCTTCTCTGCAATAGTAAGGCATCCAAAACTCATTAATGCAACTGCTACAGCCATGCGTTCTTTTTCAAAATATTTTTTTTTTAATAAACGAAATTGGTGACAGTTCATTGCATAAAGTGCAGCAGTGCAAATAAAACCGTATTAAAAGTTCCTTACAGAGCAAGCATGATGCATGTCAAGAATTCATCTTCAATTAATTCAGAGTTTCATCTATCCAATACTCATTCGTTATTCAAATTACACCAGTTCATTTTCCAACTCATAATCAGTACCCACCCTAAGTCAATTCATTGTCTAATCACATGCTCAATATCCTTCATATCTACTTTCATTTATCCAAAAATATATATATATCTCGAGGTAAAAGAACTGCGTGGTCATGGTGCAATAAAGTTCATTATATATAAAAAAAACGTCTCATTTGGTGTCGGCGCCATTTTGGGTGGGGTCAGGCAAATTCCAGCATAGTCAGAGTGTCTCTAGTCCTGCATAGTTGGCGCAGGGCCTTCCATTGGGAATTCAAAAAGTTTGTGCTATAAGGTTAACAGTCTAACAATATGGACCATGAGTCAAAGAGTGGGAAGGGCGGCAACAATTTTCCTACCGGGTCATCCTGGTGTTCCTCCGGAACTGAACAAGTCTGTGCCGTGGCTGCATTTTAGCCATTTCCAATCCGAGGCTGGTGCCGGCAGGAGGTGCACCGATGTCGTGGCTCCCAGTGAAGGGGGGGGCGGGGGCACCCATGCAGGGGGTCGGGGGCCCCCCGGCTCTTATAGAATCTTCAAGGTCGAGGAGAGGCGATATGGAACGTGTGCCCGTCCTGGGCAGAGGACCGCTTTATGATGTTGACCCTCTTTAAGTAAGAGCATTGGGGTGTCGCTGGAAGCCTCCACCTGGAGGGAGGTGGGGGAGGGTCGTTCGCGCCGCCTCCCCCTTCCAGCGACCCCGCGCCGTTCCTCGGCTCCGTCGTCTTCAATACCGGCCATGCCAGCCATTGATGATGGGGGGGGGGGGGTCGGTGGCTGCGGCAAGACATCCCCCCCCTTTTCTCGTCGACATGTGGCGGGACTACCTGGAACTGTCCAGGAATTTTGACATGTGGCGGGACTACTTGCAAGCGCCGCCATTCTCGCTTTTGGCCTCGGCCTTCTTCGTGGGTCGGACCAGGCGAGAGACAGAAGGGGGGGGGTGGTCGGTGGCTGAGGCAAGACAGCCCCCCCCCCGTGGCCTGCAGGGCAGCGGAAGAGGAGAGAAGGAGAGGACTTTGCCATTCTTTTGGACCGCCTGCCCAACATTGTCTCCTCCCGATCGTGGTCAGGCGAGCCCCTCGTGCCTCGAGGCCTCGCCTTCCGGATGGGCGTAACCGCGGACCTGTTGCACTTCGGGAGCTTCCGGAATGGGGGTAGGTACCTATTGGTTACATTATTTCTACTTCATGTGACCGTTATTTGGGCGGGGCAGGCAAAAGAGAGAACAGGCAGTGAAGCCTAGCTACCTCGTGGCTCCTTTTGCTGCAAAAATTTTTCGCCATTTTATATTTCTTATTACGAACTATTTCTAATGTTTCTTATTTTTAGTGAAATCAAAAAGCTCATCAGGGGGTTACTGACTTAGCCTGGTTCCTTTTTCTATTTTTCTTTCTCTTCCTTAGCGTGTTTCGAGCTAAAGCTTTCTGTTAGTAGGGAGCGGTGATCACTTCATATTTTTATGTGTCCTTTTCATTAGGGGGTACCTCTGGACGGACCAGACGAGTTCCCTCCAATAAATGGTCCGGGGTGGAACGAGATTATCGATCAAAAAGGGGAACATATATTCCTTCATTAGGGTATCATCCTGGACAGACCGAGCGATGTACTTCCATTTACTAGGGTAGCTTCCTGGACGGACCAGTCGGTCTATTTCTACTAAATGGCCCATGAGTAGAGAGCATATGTCCTCCATAAGAGTAGTCTCCTGGGCGGACCATGCGAGCTACCCCACAATCACCAACCAGTGGGGAGTGGGTAGGACTGACGAATTCACAAAGGGGCATAACCTACCCTTTTCTACTTGCAAAGACTAAACAGAATATTTCCATTTCATGTTGTTTGCAAACAGAAAATACCTCAAACGAAGCAATGCCTGGAACAACAATGTCCAGGTTTTCAATCAATCAGTGGGGAGAAAAACAGGCATGACGGATTACAACGGGGACAAAGGTCTGCATTACCTGCCCTTCGCTATCCACAAAGGGAACAGAATATTCCTATTCGTCTCTGTTTGTGGACAGGGAAGATCTCAAAGAACAACCATCGACCATCAACCGACTTCAAACAATTCTCAAAGAACAACATCGATTATTAATCGACTTCAACAATTCTTTAAAGAACAACAATCGGTTATCAATCGACTTCAAACAATTCAGTGGGGAGAAAGGTAGGTATGACGAGTTACAATGGGGACAAAAAGTCCGCATTACCTACCCTTCTCTATCTGCAAAGAGGGACGACGTTCCTATTCGCCGCTGTTTGCAAACAGAGAATGTCTCGTTCTCAAAAGAGAACCAATATGTCAAGTAGCCTTCAAAGCTAAATGAACCAATACCAACAATGCCAGTATACAAATACTGGTTTTCAATACAAACAATCAATCAATCAGGTGGATAGAGCCACCCTACCAATCAGATGTAAAAACACCCTACTTAATCCTACCCGGACCGGACCATACGGACAGTTCTTCGACTCCCTCCTCCAGCGCCCGATCGTTCTCTTATTCCATGTAGCATTCCTGTGGGATTCCAGTCAGGACAATAGGTCACTTGAAGAGAGGTCCGTTCAGAATTGGTGAAGTTCTGTCGATCGGCAGCCGGGCTAGGGCCCTCTCAAGGCAGGCATACCCCGATCATTTAGAAGTTCACTTCTTCGCCTGGATCTCTCTTACCGAACCCTATGTCACTGATGGACCCCGCGTTGGGGCGCCAATTGTGGAAAATGCAACCATATTCCCATCGATGCCCAGGCTGCTGGCGCAAACCGCCTCTTAGTTCCCATGTTGAGTAATTACCAAAATAAAGAGACGGGCGCTGGAGGCAGGAATCACGAACAGAGTTTATTACTCATGAGGAGAGCCAGTCATTTCGGACACGAAACACAGTGTCTTTCGGGAGGTGCTCTGACAAGTGAGCTTGAGACTCGTGCTTTTATACCTTTACAAAACAGTTGGTGATACAATCAGAACGGTATGACGCACAAGAAGGTCATCCCTATAATCCTCGTGGTGATCCTACTCCACATATGCTCACAATGGGGACCTTTAGACCTGCTGATAAGTGGGGAGGGCAATCACGCAGCTGAGTGCTTTGGTAGGATGTACGCCTGATCATGGCCCAGGGGGGTGGGGTGGCTAGGCATACAATAAGGGCAGTAAATGGTATCTCCTGGCATAGGCGATGGCCTCGGACATGTGTGGTCAGCCGGGCTTGGGGGAAGGGGGTTATCAAAGGAGGGGTATTCATGTCTGCGTGGACAATCGAGCGCGGAGGGAAGGCTTGTCAACAGAGGGACATTCATGGAAGGGAAGGAGGTGCTGGTCAGGCGCGGCCGTGACCCTTAAGGACAGGGCTTTGCGTAAGAAGAGGGTTTATGACTTGTTCATGCGAGGAGAAGGGGGGGGGACAGGGTGCGTGCAGGACCAGAGCCGCGCAGAGAGGGAGAGAGAGAGAGAGAGAGATCTCATGACCTGTACATGGGAGAACAGGGGCAGCCAGATACAACTGGGGGGGGGGCTATGTCAGCTGAGGCGAAGGATGCTTCTTCGAGAGGGAAATGGAGAAGGCCTGGGTCAAGCAGGAGGGTTACCTTTCACATCAGGGTCGCGCAAAGGGAAAGGGTGTCGAGGTCTATACATGGGAGAGGGGGTGCAAGATACGCGCAGGAGGGAGGCTAGGGATTCCAAAGGGTAAAAAGGCCATGGTGCCTAGAATGGCTGTACATATGTATAGGGGTACGGGTTTTTACTGGCAGGGTGATATAGTCAATAATTTACAGTATCCATGGTGCTCACAAGGAGGGGAGTGGGAGAAGAAGGGAAATGACTGCTGTCTATGTACATCGATTTTTGTCAGATTTCACACCATGAGGTGCCTGCCAGAGGGTGCAGGGTTTTACACCCCCCATTTCTTTATGAGAGCCTGTATTATGGCCGGTTTACGGCCGTAACACAAGCTCCCATAGAGAAATGGGAATATGCGACCAAACAGTGTTCAGTCACATCGTAATCAGGTGGTCGGAACCACCAACCAGAGGTTGGTCGATCCTGTTTCTGCCACGGTGTCCGTCAGAGGAAACTCCGACCAACATCGTAATAGCCCCCTAAGTGTGTTCCATAAAATAAATCCCCATATCTGATCAAGGAATGATAAATTGAGAAAGGGCATTTGGTTAGGCAAATAAGATAAGATGTCAACCTCAAAAAACCAAATGAAGGTTCATAATGAGAGAAATGGAATGTTTATGCATGAAGCCTTAGCACTCAGTCTGTGAAGACTAACAGAGGCAAGAAGGGTCTTCTCAGCTTTAAGACAGCAACCATCTCCAGGGTCAGCTCCCAATTAGTATAAGGAACACACGCTATTATAATTCAACAAAACATTATTTGCAACATTTCAGTGTGTTCCCACACTCCTGAACCAATCACTTTTCTCCAAGCTATGGGAGCAGGGACCCTCCCTTAATTCTTAGACCATGGTCATGGTGGAAACATGAGTAGATCCTTAAACCATTACACTGGACTGAAGCTCTGGTACAGACAACAATTCCCACGAGTCACACTTCCTGGCACCTTCCTCTTCTCCCAGTAAGAATCTCACTGTCATTCATCTAAAACATAACAAATGCCTTTGCACTAGCCAATAGCAGGTTTATTGAAAAATTCAGCATCTTCAGGGGTAGGAAAGAGAAAAACATCTCTTGCAAAACAACCGAAAACTCATTTGAGTTGGACTCTTTAGCCCTAAACAAGTAGAACCGACATACAAAATGGAATTAATGTTAGGTTA
Source organism: Lissotriton vulgaris (assembly GCF_964263255.1). Classification (NCBI taxonomy): domain Eukaryota; kingdom Metazoa; phylum Chordata; class Amphibia; order Caudata; family Salamandridae; genus Lissotriton; species Lissotriton vulgaris. Next base: position 1,457,575,602 of record NC_141694.1, read on the forward strand.
ACTTCATTAATTTAAGCATATTAGCTCATATGTTACTTATCATCTCTAAGTGTGGTTACCTGCTAAAAATTATATGATAAATGTGCAAATGCTATTTAACATTGTAAATTGCACTTTGGGAATGAAATGCTTTTAATTTGCAAAGGAAATATTACACTCTATCAATCCCCCCACCCATAGCGAAAGTAGAAATCATATCAAACACAAATGAACCTCCGAGGAACACTTCATCTCTTTTCTGAGTCATCCATTTTACACTTTAGGTTTTACAACTCCTTCATCTCTTTATACGCCGTACTCTTTCTCACCTGTATTTCTTTCTCCTTTACTTCCTTCCCTCTTCCTTTTACTTCCTTGCTAGAAAACATATAAATCCTCTATATAAAGCACAAAACCAAATCAATTAAATGCTAATAACCAATATATATTTTAATATAGCACCTAAAGATCCATTACCAATGTTTCCAAGTTAGCTATGTACAGATGAAGCTCCTATTCCTAAGGTTTTTAAGACACTAGTTGCTTCTAAATCCTCGAATTCAGCCATGGGGCTGTATGATATCGCAGTATAAAACACCTAATGAACAAACATTCTAGTGACTCAAATGATTGCCTGGGTAGTAGCAATATAGGTCTCCCACGAACATAGAAAAAATGTAAAGAACAAATAGTAGCAGTTCATTCAGCAACATTTTGTTCTCGGTGTATGAGCTCAAAGTAGCTGAAATATACTATCTCGGAGCCAAGCAGAGGAATGTAGGGTGCAACGGGTGAGAAATTTACAGTAGGAATGAGATGTTGTCAAAACTCTGTACGGTGCACATGTGATTGATGAGCTCTCATTTTATGCATGTGTCGTCTTCTAGAGTTCAGATATTGAATTGCTTAAAGTTGCCTGAAATGGAATATTGCTACTATTTTCACAGACCAATTCAATTATATTGCGTCAAGCTTTGGAAGCCAAATTTGGAGAGGAAGTGGACGAGCCACTGAAAGCCCGATCCAAGCTCGAGCCTGAAGCCAGGCTCGGGCTCAGGTCAAGCAGGGCCAGGCTGACCACAGGGCGTTTCGGTGTGCTGCCACGCTGGGAGCTGATTTCACTGCGGTGAGGGCTGATTTTGTTTATGGGGACCTGCGGGTGCTTCTGAATAAACAAAGCAAAATGAATGGTTTTAAGCACATGAAGGTCCCCATTAACGAAATCAGACCCCAGCTTGGCAGCTCACCAAAACGCTCAGTAGCCAGTCCGGCCCTGAGCTCAAGGTGCTTTTGCAACCTCAAGCACATCATTTGCCAAGCATTCATGTGGCAACTGCCTGACACCCACACTCTACCATCCTGCAGAAAGTGGCAAAAACAAATCAGTAACATCAGAGGTAAAAAGGAAAGACAAATAGACACCCATTTGGTGAGTGATTTGTACAAAGTGAAACCAGAAGAGCGTGATTTATCGCCACTTCCCTGTTTTACCAAAATGTGTGATCTAAGGCAAATATTTTATTCTACTGCTCCTCCTTTTTCTTCTTTATCACACATGAAAGCACTTTCAAATATGCGATTTCAGAATACCAGCTGTACAAACATGTATTGTGCTTGATTTAATAAATTATAAATTGCTCTTTCTATATGAAGTTGGGGCGCATGCAGTGTCCATATGACAACTGTCTTGCCTCATAGTTCACTAATGGCACTGTTCGTGGGTGGGAGAAGGCGCAGGAATGGTTCTAGGTTCATGTTTAATAACTTACACTTTTTTAAGAAGTACTTTTCAGTGCAGTGCTATAATGTGCTGCATTAATGTCAAAGCTTTCACCTGAAACCAGAGACCTTGGTTGCTTTAAGAAACTCCTTAAGACCCATCTTTTTAACATAGCCTATTAAAGTTGTTTTGTTCTGCTGTTCAGCTCTCGACTTCTCTGTGGTTATGCTTCGCGCCAGGATACTCTTGAGAAATTGTGCACGCAATAAATATCCATATAACATAACATAACATGTTAAAGAAATACACTTTTTGAATTTTGAAAAGACTTTATGATATTTGATGGGATGTTTGTTGCATGATGATTTACATGGCAAACAGTTTCAGGACTCAGCTTACACATAGGCTTTAAGAGCCAAGCCAAATCCTTGGATCGGAGCCAGATTGGCTCTCTCTGTTAATGATTGGCTTGCCCATCTCAAAATTTGGAGCCTTGTGTCCAGGTTTTTGTCAAGAACAGAGACTACTATTTTGCATCAATTTCTGGCAGCTCAATTTTCCAGAGCCACTAAAATTTAAGGACCGAAGTAAAAAAAACGTATGCCTTTTAATACCAAACTCCATTAACCAACACATTTATGGGCTAGAATGACAAATACACATTGTAGGAAATCTGCCTTTTCTGCATAGTCTCCTCAGACTTTCCGCCGCTTTGTTGAAGCCTATATTTTGGCAGGCTTTAGATCTCTGTGTGCTGTACCTCTCCTAACCAGTACTAAAGTAGTTGTGCTCCCCCTCTAACCATGGCTGAATTAGTATACTGATATATTTACCTTGCTTATCAGTCCCTAGTATATGCTTTAAAATGCACAGAGGGTCTGGAAGTAAATGCCTCAAGTGGCCTGCAGCAGCTATTGTGCCATCCACCATAGTGGCAATACAAACATGGCCTACCAGTGTAGCATGACTGTATCAATTTAAAAACTGCAATTCAATGTGTCAAAATAAACTGCTTTGACAGATCATAACCACCCTTTTTGAATATTTATAAAACTCCACTATGTAGGCCTTGTAGCCCACAAGGCAGGCTGCATGGTATTCAAAAGTGGGACATGTAGAAACTTAATGTTAATATGTCCTTACATTGACAACAACGCACTAAGTTTTACTGTGGGAGGCCTAACTGTCCAATATATAGAAACTAGAGTACAGATTACAGTCCAAATACTGTATCTTGGGAATGGAATTAGATAGAAAAAAGTTATTTTAATAGTTAGTAAAAACCCAATTTGAAGGTAAAGTCAGAATGTTAATAAATATTATCGAAAAGTATCTTTTAGAATGTTGCTTTTTCCCTGCCTGAAGTACCTGGATGCTAATTTGTATTGCCCTCCTGCCTCCACAGGCAATATGTGTGAAAAACTGGTAAAATGCCTCCCAGGAGCAAACAATAGACTGATGTGAATGGAGATAGAAGTACAGAGGATACCTCCACTTAACTTCTAATCACAACCAAAAATTACCTCCAATATCCATAAACTGATTTTATTATGTATCCTGGAACCGGGGTAAGGTTCAAAAACAAAAGAAATGTTTGGGTGTAGCAATGATCTGTGACATCAACTCGAAAAGTGTAGTCTAGTGGGCGGACATCTCCGTTCCGCCCATGGAATGTGCGGAGATTTGCCCCTTCCGCCTTTTGCAATGAAGGCAGAGAAATGGGGCAAATCTCCACACACTCGGGGGCAGAACAGAAGTTGGCTACCCGCCTCTCACCCGCAATATTAAATTACTTTAAGCATAAAATAAGACTTAAAAATAACTTACCTTATCGCGGGGTCAACTTCCTTGTCCAGCAAGCCATCTTCTTGGAACTGCGCATGTGCGGGAGCCTACGCATGCGCATTCCTGGCGAGAAATGCGCATGCTCAGGCTCCCGCGCATGCACAGTTCCAAGTTCAAGTTCAAGTTCAAGTTCGAGAATTTATATAGCGCACTACTCACCCAGAGGGTCTCAAGGCGCTTGGGGAGGGGGTTCATTATATGTCGAATAGCCAGGTTTTAAGTTCTTTTCTGAAGGAGATGTGGTTCTGTGTAAGGCGGAGGTGAGTGGGGAGTGAGTTCCAGGTCTTGGCCGCCAAGTAGGAGAAGGATCTACCTCCCATGGTGGATCTTTGGATACGCGGAACTGTGACGAGGCCTTGATTGGAGGATCTCAGTTGGCGGGTGGGTGTGTAGAAGGATAGTCGAGTGTTGAGGCATTCGGGACCTAGTTTGTAGAGGGCCTTGTGTGCGTGGGTGAGGAGACGGAATGTTATTCTCTTGTTGACGGGAAGCCAGTGGAGGTCTTTCAGGTGGCCGGTAATGTGATCTTGGCGAGGGATGTCCAAAATGAGTCTCGCTGAAGGTTTTTGGATGCGTTGGAGTTTTTTCTGTAATTTGGCTGTAATTCTGGCTTAGAGGGTGTTTCCGTAGTCTAGTCGACTCGTAACCAGTGCGTGGTGACAGTCTTTCTTGTCTCGGCGGGGATCCAGTGGAAGATTTTTTTGAGCATACGAAGTACGTTGAAGCAGGAGGATGAGACGGCGTTGACTTGATTGGTCATCGAGAGTGAAGAGTCTAGGATGAAGCCAAGGTTACGTGCGTGGTCCGTGGGTATGGGTGCTGAGCCCAGATCCGAAGGCCACCATGAGTCGTCCCAGGCAGAGGAGGTTGAACCTAGGATGAGCACTTCCGTTTTGTCTGAGTTAAGTTTAAGGCGGCTGTCTTTCATCCATACGGCTACATCTTTCATGCCTTCGTGAAGATTGGTTTTGGCGGTGTTGGGGTCTTTGGTGAGGGAGAGGATCAGCTGGGTGTCGTCTGCGTAGGAGATGATGTTGAGGTTGTGTTGACGCGCGATGGAAGCGAGTGGGCTCATGTAAACGTTGAAGAGGGTGGGACTGAGTGATGATCCTTGTGGTACACCGCAGATGACTGCTGGAAGATCTCATGCTTTTTCGGAAAGCCATTAAAACATTCTTGTTTTAGTCTCTCCTTTTGGCTGTCCCCATTCTGTTTCGACCTTCTGCTGTGTTATGTTCTACCTTGTTAGTGGCGCCAGGACGCTCCTTTGCTGGAGCAGCTGTGCGCACAATAAATACCAATAACATAACATAACATAACATAACATAACTTCGGTGGCCTCTGATTTGAACGGGGGAAGTCGGACTCTCTGAGTTCTCCCAGCTAGGAACGAGATGATCCAGTCCAAGGCTTTTCTTTTTATGCCGCTGTTGCTGAGGCATTGTATGAGTGTGCTGTGACAAACAGTGTCGAAGGCGGCGGAGAGGTCGAGTAGAATGAGGGCCACTGTTTGTCCGTTGTCCAGTAGTGTTCGGATGTCGTCGGTTGCTGCGATGAGGGCGGTTTCAGTGCTGTGTTTGGCTCGAAAGCCGGACTGTGAGGGGTCGAGGGAGTTGTTGGATTCGAGGAAGGCAGCGAGTTGGCTATCAATGACTTTGGCAGGGAATGGGAGGAGGGATATGGGGCGGTAGTTTTTAAGTTCGGAGGGGTCTGCTGTGGGTTTCTTCAGGAGGGCGCTGACTTCGGCATGTTTCCAGCTTTCTGGGAAGGGGGTAGAGATGAAGGAGATGAAGGAGCAGTTGATGACATCACGGAGATGGGGTGCGATGATGGAGTCTGCTTTGTTGAAGATGTGGTGGGGACAGGGGTCGGTTGGCGAGCCAGAGAGGATGGAGTTTATTAGGCGGATGGTGTCTTCGGTGGTGATTGGGTTCCAGGTGCTGAGGTTGTTAGAGGGCGGTTTAGGTTCTGAGGGGGGTGGAGAGGATTGTTTGTTGGAACTGTTTTCGAAGCTGTTATGTATGTCGGCAATTTTGTTGTAGAAGAAGGAGGATAACGAGTCGCAGAGGTCTTGGGAGGGAGTGATGTCGTTTGAGGCTGTGGTGGGGTTGGTGAATTCTTTGACAATGTTGAATAGTTCCTTGCTGTTATGGGCGTTGTTGTCGAGTCGAATCTTGAGTGCTGATTTCTTGGTGGCTCGGATCAGCTGGTGGTGTTTGCGGGTGGCTGCCTTGAAGGTGGTTATGTTGTCGGTGGTTGTTTTTTTTTTCCATGTTTTCTCGAGAGTGCGGCATAGCTTTTTGGATTTCTTAAGGTCATCGTTGAACTAGGGGGCCTTTTTACTGTCTTGTTTGGTGTGATGGTTTTTCAAGGGTGCTAATTCGTCAGCGCTGTGAGTGATCCATTGTTTGAATTTGATGGCAGCTTGGTTTGGGTCCGATGAGAGGGCGGGTGGGTTTTGGTTGAGCGATGTGAGGAGTTGGTCGGTGGTGATTTTGTTCCATTTTCTTCGGGGGATAGGTTGTGGGGGGTTGTGGGTCGAGGTGGTTTTGTAGCTGAAGTGATCACATCTGTGGTCCGTCCAGTGGGGAGCTGTGGTGCGATGGAAGGAGATGTGTTTGCTGGAGGTGAAGATTGGGTCGAGCGTATGTCCGGCTACATGGGTGGGGGTGTCAACAAGTTGTTTGAGGCCGAGATTGGCCAGGTTGTCAAGAAGGGTGGTGGTGTTGCTGTCGTTTTTCTTGTCCAGGTGGAAGTTGAGGTCTCCTAATAGAATGTAGTTCTCGGAGGCGAGGGCATGTGGACTGATGAAGTTGGTGATGTCTTCGCTGAATTGTTTACGGGTTCCTGGAGGCCTGTAGATGAGGGTGCCTCTGAGTGTGGTTCTAGGGTCGGGTTGGACCTGGAAGTGGAGGTGTTCGGCAGTTGTAAGGTTATCGTCGGAGCTGGTCATGATTTTGATGGTGTTCTTATGGACGATGGCGATGCCTCCTCCTGTTTGGTTGGTGCGGTCTTTTCGGATGATCTTGTAATTGTCCGGGATGGCTATGGCGATATCGGGTGTTGATGATGCGTTCATCCATGTTTCAGTAAGGAAGGCGACGTCCGGTGATGTAGTGTCGAGTAGATCCCAGAGTTCGGTGGCGTGTCTGTGGACCGAGCGGGTGTTCAGCAGGATGCACTTCAGGTGGTTAGAGTCGGAGCTGTGTTTGGGGTTAGTGGGTGTGGTATGGGTCTTGATGCTGGTAAATTTGCAGGAGTGGCAGGCGAAGGGTCCATGGGTTTGACCTGGGGCAGCTATGCAGCATAGAGGTGTGCGTCCGGGGTTAAGGGCTAGGAGGGTGGCGGCGTCATACGTTATGCTGGAGGAGTGCGCTTTGCGGGGACCAGGGGGTCTGGCGCTGGGCGCGGTCCAGGCACGGACGGGCGTAGACAGGCTTACCTTTGGCGCACCTTTGGGTGAGAAGACGGCTAGCTCAACAAGGAAGATGACCGAATGATAAGGTAAGTTCTTTTTAAGTCTTATTTGATGCTTAAAGTAATTTAATATTGCGGGCGGGAGGAGGGCGGCGGGCAGGCGTCGCGTTATGGAAATATGCGGAGAGGCACAGAGATTAGCTTAATCTCCGTACCTCTCCGCGTAAGTACCTTACGCGACTTCCGCCCACCCCTAGTCTACATGTTTCAGCCACCTGGGCCCAGACTAGGTCGTGTGGCTTTCCTCAGGACCTAACTATGACAGATCCCTGTGTGTTAATGTATAAGCAGACACAATCCTGTGTTATGCTACCAAAAGGTTATTGCGCATAACATGTCAGTGTAAGTAAACAGAATGAACCTCATAATTCATGCAAGTCACTTACTTACACCATTCCTGGGTCTACTAGCCCGGTATCTTCAAAAAGGGATTACTAAGGCCCCATACAGCAACTTAGAGGCAGACTGACCCTGTAGTCACACATTTGTCAGGGGTTCCTGGCCAGGCCGAGAACCTACAGTGACCCCCACACCATAAGCCAGGAGACCCAGACTGGGTGCAGGTGGCTGAAACATGTAGACCACACTTTCACAGTTGTTGTCAGGGATCATTGTTACCCCCAAGACCAGCTCTTTTTCTTAACCTTGCCCCGATTCCCATACACAAAATAAAAGCAGGTTAGTGTTACTGGAGGTAATTTTTATACACATTTCACAGATCACACTCGTAATACAGTTTAAAAGTGTTCTCACTGTGAGACGGTTGAGCCCACTCAGCCACATTAGGATGCTGAGTGCCTACGTGATGATAAAACATGCCAATGAAAGACCATTGTGGATGAGGGTTTCTTAAAAAACCTTAATGGATGCCAATTTGGATTATGTTTCTTTGAGTCAACCCACCCTTCTAAATTTGTTTTGTAGTACTTTATTTGTGTAGTAGAATTACCCACGGACCTTTGGTTCATTCAAAAAACCCTACGGGTCATGAGAAAAGTTTAGACTGCCCTGTTCAAGCTGCATTGACCAGGTTAATCTTGCCTTACCCACTCCCCCATCATTCATTTATAGTAAGTATGTAACTGGAATTCTCACCCCTCTCCCTTCTATGTGAGTTGCACCCTCTGATAGCCAAAGAGTTCATTACTGATAGACTATAACTATGTTGTCATTCCAACATTGTTCACTTGTTATACTAAAGCATTCCATTGTACCTAGGTTGTGCTACATGTAGTCTTCTCTCCTTGTGGTTAAATCAGTACACTATAAAAACCAAAAATATGTTAAACAAATGTTAGTGGAGATAGTTAGATGCTTCTCATTAAAATGCATCCAACACTGGGCTAAAAGAGGTAGTGAATCAGACACTAATTAAGAAAAATCCTACATCGTTATCAGTATGAAAGATTGGAGGATTCAGCAAACAATATTTGTTTGGCAAAATGTTCCTGTAAGAATGTCTGCCTTTGTTCCACAATGTGTAATTATTTAAATAGTTATGCAGATTTCAAACTTGCACATATACCTGTGTAAAATAATCATAGTAGAAACAATGGGTGAAAAAGACAAACAGAATACCGGGCCTTGTTTCACAGAAAGCCTAGCATAAGAGCAGACTAGCAAGTGTAACACAAAAAAGACACACTTTCCCAAAAATATAATTTTTGGAATACTTTGGAAAGAAAGTTGAAAGGGTGCCAAAAACTTCTGCCAAGGTTCATGGGGCCAGTTTCAGACAACAAAGCAGTATTCCTGTGTTAGTGTATTTGATCTTTCTAAGGTCTGCAAGTTTCTCCTGGTGTTATTGATCAAACCAATGACTAAGACCACATGATTGCTAACACTGCCACCCATCCTTGTGGTTAGTGCTCACAGGGATTTTGTGCTGAGAATTAATTTGGTATGCAAAACTTTACATAGGCAGCTGTACTTCATGGTGGACTGGAGGGCGTTGGCCCAGTGGATTTCACACCATTTTCTAATGCTGTATTGCTGGTGTGGAGAATCCTCCACTGTCAAGTTGGGGACAGAACCAATTAGAGAACTCCAAATATACCTGAAAAGTAAGTGCATTTCATCAGATTGTGACTACAAAGAAGTTGTAGGCACTATACTCTTGAAACTGAGGAACAATATGTACTGATGCAAAAACAGATTCTGATACAGGAGAAATACATTTCTGCTTGAAGATCACTCAAAAGGAGGGCAAAATAATTAGGTTTCTTTGAAGCAACATCTGAAAAACAAGAGAGCAAATCATGGTACAGTAAAAGTCATGGATAAGACGTAAGGAATAGATTTTTGTCATATGTCAATGTACAGATATTTCAGCAAAGAAGCATAACCAAAAGAGACCAAGAACTGGAACCCTGTAAGATATGTTCTTCTTAGTGAAAATTTAGTATTTGTGAGCATTTGTGGATCGAAACAAGCACATACTACATATGACATTTCCTGTTGTGTGTCAGTGCTGCTTGTAGTGCAAGTCTGCCAGAACTTGAGCAGCCTAACTTTAATTTTTTGAGAAGTTGAAGTTTCTCCAATAGTGTGTGACTCATTGCCTGTGAGAGGTGCGAGAGAACTTTTGTTATTTAGAGTTTTGCTTTTCCACCATTAATGCTTTAACAGTTCCACTCACAATTCAATTAGTGAACCTTACTTTTGAAGCATTGATGGTAAAATCTTTCCAAAGTGAAGTCCCGAAATATGATTCTTGAAGGTCTGCTTTCACCTGAAAGGCTGTCTAAAGTTTTAGGGGGCACTAGACAAAACAATGCATAACATGACGAGCCTGGGGAAGCAAGTCATCCATCCACTGTGCTTTCAACGCAATAGTCGGCACCAACGCACCACTCACCACTTGGGGAAAAAGGGAGGGGTGCAAGACCAAGGCCTTCTCTCATGGTAGCTGCAGGGTTCGGCGAGGGACCGGCAAGGGAAAGGATTTAGCCTGGCTTCCAGAACCCAGAGAACATGACACTGAGTTCACCTGGCAGCAGGCGGAGGAACTGGAAAGGAGAGCAGGGTATCCCTTTCACAGCATCTCCTCGTGAAGCAAAACCTGTGCACAGTGCAGTCAACATGGATTTAAAAAAATGATACACAATAACAAGCCTCGAATAGGACGTAATGCATATGTGGTTGATGTGCCTCACTGAGAGGTGTCCCTCACTGACTCTTGCCCAGTAGACGCGACTTCAAGTGAGGCGACAAACATGAGTCCTGGATTTTTGCCGAGGATCGCTTTGCATTCTAGGGCTTGTAGTTTCCATTGTATGCACAACTCACCTGTACATGGCTGCAGTTGGTTGGGGTAGGGCTGGTTCCCCAATATTCTCCTCCAGCAAAGGGAGGCGGAGCCAGCCATCCCAGCACCATAAGGGTGTCGCAGCACTCCAGCAGCACAGGATCTACTGATGGGCTGTCCGAGGCAGAGGTACTCACCTGTGCTTGGCAGCAGTTGGTTGGGGGGAGACTCGGTCCCCCAGAATTCTTCAACCAGTGCAGGAAGGCAGCACCACGAAGGTGTTGCAGCACTCCCACGGCATTGGCGGTGTGTGCAACTGATCGAGGCTGGGTTGAGCCCACTCTCTGAGGACTCTGTCTTCACGTCCTAGTGCCTTTAATCTGAGTGTGAAAACTGTCAAAGTTGCAAAGCCAACACCTGGAAGTTGAGTCGCTATCTACTGATCGGTACTGTTTTCTATTTTCAAGTCTAATTGTTAATAGTGGCCTCCTCTCTACCCCAGGCTCTCAGCCTGTGCAGGCTTGTTGCTGTTTTCTCAGTCTCCCATTTTACTAGTTTTATTATTTATCAGGATCATCGGCAAAAGATAAGTGGTTGATTGTGGACCCATCGTATCTCCTTTAGTAAAGCCTACCCCAAAGCTTACTTCGATTGACCGGATGCTTGAACGAGCTGTCAGCACCATTAATAATGAAATCACCAGAATAGAACGGAGGCTCTCCATCAATTCCATCAATTCATATGGTCTCACTGGGTCTTTACCTGGCCTGTCTCCTTGCCCTCTTTCGGACACGACTGTAGCTTTACCCCAAAGCAGTGCTGATTCTCTTTCCACAGAAGGATCCACAATAAATCAAGCACCAACTCCTCCAACTGCTACTACTTCCATTTTTTCCAAAGGTGTAAACAATAAGTACTTGCCTATAACAATACCAAAGAGAGCCAAACTTGGCAAGGCATGTAAACAGGTGTCTAGCCCTCTTTTATCCCCTTCTGAGACCCTAAAAGTATCCGTGCCCAAGCTCGTGCCCCTGACCGAGCCTGAGCCAGTGCCTGTCCTGGTACCAGGTACAGAAGCCCCAGAGGCTCCAGTTTCAACCTTAGTCCAACTTTCACAGTCTGACAAGTCTTATCTCAACAATTCCTTTAGCGATCTTCCGGCTATTCATCTAAAGACTTTCTCAGAAAAACTGTCTTCAACGATTAAGTTTGTACTTTCTCCTCTAGTTTCACGTCTGGCTACTATTGAGTCCAACCTGGTTGTGCTTGGTATCAACCTCTCAGGCTCCATCAAAGAAACTTAATTAGTACTTCCACCAGGCACTGTTTCATGAATAGGAATCCAGATGGTCCTCGTGAAAAAACCATTCCAGCAACACAGGCCCTATCTACGCCTAGCAATCTGCCAGATCCATGCTGATCACTCACGTAATGAAAATCTTGTCACCGGTCAGACAGTTGTCCAACTATCAACTTCTACTCTCCATTGTGATAGGAACACAAGGGACCCAGATGGGAGAGTGGCTTCATTCCACTCCCAGACGCAGTAACAACTACCAGTTATTAATCTCCCCCACTGCATGCCAGCACGTGGCTGTTCTGAGAGGGGTACCCCCATTGTGCTCAGACCAATGTGAATCCTATGAGCAGCTCTTTAACATAACCTTAGACTGGCTTGCATGATATAGAGGCATGCCATGCTAAGGATATCCTGCAAGTAAGGAGATGCACATAGATCGGGCCAAATCGGCCAGACTTGTATGGAAATTGTATTGTGATTAATTTCAGTCTTCCAGATCTAGCTCATAATCTGTTATTCAATGCTAGACCCAGTAATTGGGCCACTACCGCCATCTCCTTGGTCCTGTTAGGTTTTTTCTATAGACCTCCCTTTGATCATAGACTGGGCGCAGTCAACTCAGCTTCAATCTGTTGTGCACATGATGGAACTACAGCTAACAGTCACAGGGACGTCAACACACACCTATATAACTTTGCATAGACTGTCATAGTAAGTCAACCATTCTCTATTGTCCTGCCAGTAGCTCAGGCTTCACAGAGCACTTCCCCTGTCTTGAGCCCTTTACCCACATCTAATAGATGTGACACACTCTCTGATTTGGACCGACTCATGGGCCCTAAAGTAGTTTTAATAACGGCTACTTCTTGAACTACATCTCTGATTGACAATTCTACAGTGATAGTGTTACCCCCTTCAAGCATAATGGTAGTTGCAACTCACACTTTGCACATGCACTGCAGAACTCTCTCTGTCCTTAGGTGGAATGCGGCAGGCCTCAAAGGAAAGATCAATACCGAAGATTGGAGGGCATTTGTTTCTAAGTTTGACCTAATTCTTCTGCAGGAGACCTGACTCACTGCCACACTGCACTTTGAGGACTACTCCTGTTACTCAAGTCCTGCTACCCTCTCCACTCACAGCTGTGCGCCCGGTGGATTAGCTACTTGGGTCAGCCAAGGCCTTCAGGTAGAGGCTTCACAGATGAAATCAAGTTCCTCTTCCTTTTTAATATTAATAATTTGAGTACCAAAGACTAACATGGCTTTTTACTTGATAAACCTTTATAGTAATGATTTTACTAATGTTAGATGTACACACTATAACAGTCTATTTAATTTTGTATCCCTACTACAATCTAAGGTAGACAACCGTGCTACTCTAGTCCACTTTTTTCTCTGCGGTGACTTTAAAGCTAAGAATAATGGAGGTCTCAGGTCGCAAGACTCTGTCATGTACGGGCACGGCAAGCTTTTTAAATACCTTACTGCCCTTGACCTGGTCGACTTACTCGCAATCCTAGTGGGAGCTTGCAACACGTTGACGTTATTCAGGGGGGAGAGCCTCCCCTATAGACTACATGTTTGTCAGCCCTGATGTTTTATCTTGTTTTTCCAAAGGGGAGATCTTATCCACAGATTGGGGCAATCATAACATTTACCACTTAAGGGCCTTGCCCACAACAGTAATCTAGCCTCCATTATGCATTACACCTCGGATGGCTTATGACTAGTTTGGCGCATGAAAAACCGAAAAGAGTAATTAGCTGCCTTACATAAGTCACAATTAAATAAATTCCTCTACTGCCTAGTGGAGAGCACACATGAATCTATGGCTCCACATTATAATAGGCAAATACTTACAATCAAGTACTCAATGCTCAAGCCAATTCGTATTTCAAACACAGACTCAAGATGATTCGACGGGGTCTGTTCCCTGGCAAATAGGAAGCTAATGAAAGCCCTCAATTCCCACCCCAGGAAAAAGACAGAAATCTCCCTGGTATGCACTGAGTACAAAACTGCACTCACAAAAACGAAGAGGGAAGTATATATTCGAGATTTTGAACTTTTGGAACATGTGTCCCGGGGAAAGGACAGTAAATCCTTCTGGGACTTAGTAAAGTTAATTCGTTCCAGGAATTCCTCTATCAGTCCCCCTCTCCAAAGTAACATCTCAGGTGCAGACAGGGTAACCCACTTTGTCGCTATCTAACACACTGAGGAGGCACCAATTATATCTGCTACTCTCCTCAACAGATTGCAGAACTCTTATTACCTTTGCAGGAAGTTGAGTCTGCCGTTCACCACAGCAAGGGTGGGAAGACCCAGGGCCAGATGGGGTACCAATGGATTTTTTGAAATGTATGCCTGAAATCTGGGGTCCCCTCATCACAAAAACATTTAACACTTCCCTATCTACAACTATTCCCTCATCATGGTCTACCACAACAATAGTACCCATATTCAATGGGGTGACTGTATGCCGCCCAAGTGCTATCGACCTATCTCTCTCATCAACAGCACTGTATTAAAATCACCAGTAGAGTCATTTATGACCGATTGGTCGAATGGGCAGCTGACAAGGACATACTGTCCCCTTTTTAATTTGGATTCTATCCAAAACTAGGGACCAATGAACAATGTCGAAATCTGACTCTGACCATCTGTTAATACACTAAGGCCAAGCGTTCCCCCATCTACTTATCTTTCATGAACCTATCCACCTTCTTCGACTCAGTGAACAGAACCAAACTCTGGATAATGTTGCTGGATAAAGGCGTGGACCCCCCTGTTGAATTTCTTGTGCTACCTGCACGCAGATATTTCAGCTCGGGTTCGTTTACATTCCCTTGGGGAGATTTCTTCTGAATTCCCCCTGAAGAGTGGAGTGAGGCAGAGTTGCATATTGGCACCTTTATTATTTATATTATATATAAATGGATTACCAGCCCATTTATCTACTTCCTACACAGATATACCCAGAATTGCAAACTCCCCAGTCCCTGCTTTACTGTATGCTGATGAGGCTGTATTGTTAGCGCTCACTCCAAAAACATTGAGACATCAGGTGAACTGTTTTGCTTCCTTCATGCACAACCTGAATCTAAATACTAATTATTCGAAGTCGCACATCATGTCCTGTGGCCTGGATAAATTAAGGCTAAATAAAGTTAGTATTAAGCGGGTTTTGACGACTGTTGAGAACTTTTGTTATCTAGGATTGCATTTCAGTTCAACAGGGTCATGGACTCCCCATCCTGCTCAGGTGTGTGTTAAATTAAATAAAACTGCGGGTACAGTATGCAACCTCATTAGACCGCAAATTAGGGGGACTGTGTTTCCACCACTGGAAGTTTGCAACTCTCAATGTATCAGTGTAGCCACCTATTGAGCTGGAGTATGGGGCTTCAGTAAATGCTGTTCTCTTCAGGCAGAGGAAAACCGCTTTTTGCAACGGTTGCTAGATACACCGCCATCCACTCCCAGTCGCTTTACTCACTTTGAGTTAAACCAAGGTTTTATTGAGGACAAGATTCAGCTGGCACCGCTTTTATTATGGGTTAGTAGTTGGTTGACCCGCTGCTAAACTTTGTAAGGATAATATATTGGACTTCCTGACGTTGGATAAGGCAGGCTTCATACTCTGGCTAAATTATATACGGGATACTCTCTGTCTCCTCTGTATATTTTGGTGGTTTACCAAACCCAGTCGTATCCCCAAAAATGGCAAGTTAGAGGTGAAAACATTATTTAAGTACTACTGTGTAAATATCAGGCTAAAACACAAGTTATCGAAACCCTTGGTGTTGCATTACTATAGTCTTTTATGTGAAGTGAAGTGAAGTGAAAAAATACTTATATAGCGCGCTACCACTCCAGGGAGTATCTTGGCGCGTAGATTCCTGAAAGGACAGAAGAGATGTAATAAAGGTGGTTGAGAGATGCACCTGGCTACGTAGCATATCCTAAGAGCCTCATACATTCAGGGTTGGCCAGTGAGTAAATCCAAGTCTTTAGCAGCTTTCTGAACTTGGGTTCAGTAGTGGCTTGACGTAGACAGGGAGTTGCCTTATTCCAGGCTTTCGCTCCAATGACCGCTATGGATTTGCCTCCTCTTGTTACCATTTTGAACCTGGGAACATGCAGCAGGTTCGCCTTGGAGGACCTAAGGGCACGGAGAGGTTGATAATGTCTAAAGTATTTACGCAAATAGAGTGGGCCATGATGGTAGAAGGCTCTGTGAGTGATGATGAGCACTTTAAACAGTATGCGCTTGTGTATAGGAAGCCAATGTAGTGTGTTCAAAGCTGCTGAGGCTGAGGATTTCCTAGGTAGTCTGAGGACCAGTCTGGCAGCTGCATGTTGAACCATTTGAAGCTTATGCAGGGCAGATTTATTGAGTCCTGCATAGGGCTGTTGCAGTAGTCCAACCTGGAATTTATGAGGGCTACAGCTACCGTGCGTCTGGCACTCAGGGGGAGGAAATCAAAAAACGTTCTCAGGCTTCTGATGATACCGAAGCATGTACCTACTACTTCCTTAGCCTGCTGATTGAAAGTAAGGGCACTGTAAAATTTTATTCCAAGATTTCGGGCAGCAATGATAGTATTGGGGGGGATTCTGCTTTTTCGGGCCACCAGTCTTGGGGTGTAAAGAGGTTGTTGGGGCTGAAAGGGATGATCTCAGTCTTGGAAGAGTTACATTTTAGGTGGTTAAGAGACATCCACTTGAAGGTTGCTGACAGGCAGTCTTTAAGTACTTGCTCTGCGTTGGTATGATTTTTATCGAGAGTCAGAACAAGATGAGTGTCATCAGCATAGGCGACAGTACTAATGTTAAAGGATGTTATTAGTTTAAGTAAGGGAACCATATACAGGTTAAAGAGGGTAGGGCTTAAACTAGAGCCCTGAGGAACTCCTGTTTTTATCAGTTTTTCTTCTGAGGAGTGATCGCCCAGCCTGACAATCTGACGCCTATTGGCAAGGTAGTTTTTAAACCATTCGAACACAGTTCCTGCTATGCCAGCATTGGTAAGGCGATGTAAAGGGATAGCATGGCATACCGTGTTGAAAGCCGCAGAGAGATCTAAAAGGATCAGGACAGCCAATTTGCCCTGATCCAAAGCAGCACGTATGGTTTCAGTAGATGATAAAAGCGCAGATTCTGTAGAATGGTAAGTCCTGAAACCTGCTTGACATGGGTGGAGAATGTCATTGTTTTCAAGGAATACCATCAGTTGTTTGTTGGAGAGAGTTTCCGTGATTTTGCAGATGGCAGGAAGTAAAGAAATAGGGCGTAAATTAGATAAGATGGTGGGGTCCTGTAATGACTTTTTCTGTAAGGGTTTTACTGTCGCTACCTTCCACTGGGCCGGGATCTCTCCTGATTGTAAAGAAGAGTTGATTATAGCATTAATGTAGGGATTAACCTCCTGTACAATAGATTTAAGAAAAGTAGGGGGACAGGGGTCGGAAGGGGAACCTGATTTAAGTGCAGAGATTCCCTGTAAAGAATCTTCAAGGCTAATATGATTAAATTTTTCCCATCTGGGAAGTTGGGAGTTAGACACCGTCTCAATGTCAGATTCTACTATTTGAGGATGAGGAAAATCCTTAATGAGCGTGTCAATTTTTTGTGTTAAATAGTTAGCTATGTTGTCCCATAAGGTTTGGGACGGAGGAATGTCATGGGTTGATATTTTAGGTTTCGTAAAGGTGTTAACGATTTTAAAAATTTCTTTTTGCTTGTTGTTGGCTGCTTCAATTTGAGAAGTAAAATAGTTAGTTTTCGCAACTTTAATGGAGATGTGGTACGCTTTCCTAGCTGTTTTGTAGATGGTTTTGGAGTCAATACCATAATTTCGTCTCCATTTACGTTCTAGTTTTTTGACTACTGCCAATTGATCTTTTAAAGTATCTGAAAACCAAGGAGCAGAATTTTTGCGATTTACTGAGGGAAGTTTTGTTTTTTGTAGATGACTAAGTTTGCTGCCGATCTCTGTCATCCAACCTACAAAGTTTTGGTAATCTATGAGGGTATTGCCTGACAACGGGGGTTTGCTATCTTTAGCCCAGCTAATGAGATCAGGATGGCTCATAATTTTGCCCCAATTGGGTGAGGGGGTCCCTTTATTAGTTGTTTTCTTGGACTTACTATAGTCTTTTATATATCGATGACCCCCCTTTGTATCTGTCGCTCGACCTGTCAAGAAGGGAGCGGTCACTTTTTTCCACTTCAGAGCAGGGACAATTCATTGGTCTTTACTTTTTAAACACTACTTAGACCCAGAGGGGAACATAGTCTCCTCCTGCCCCAGTGATAATCATTCTGCACAATTACTATTGCACTTTCAGTTCTTTTGTAAATTGTATTGCCTAGCACGAAAGCACTGTTGAGACACATGTTATGGAGGCTAGGCCTCCACCGCTGTAAACCAGCTCTCCTCCACTTACAATCCTTGTGCTTACCCGAAATTGTTTTTACTGTTTGTGCCTTTTTGATAGCAGCACTCAGGGTTAGACACACTATGATGGGCTAGTCTGTCAGAATTTTACGTGCAGTATGGTTCAGTATATAAAGTTAGCAGCGATTTTGGGTTTACTCCTAGGGAATAGTAGGAGCGCATGGCAGACCCTACTTGAGGTTTTTGTTCTCTGTCTATCTCTTTCTCATGCTCTTATAACTGCCTGCTGCCTATAATACTGTAATGGAGCAATTAAAGCTGACTTTGTCTAGCACCTTTTTGTTAATTTCAAGCATGGTTTTTTAACATATTGGTTGATATGTTGTTGCACCCTAAAAGTCCTTTATGCACTCATTTTATAACTGTTTTTAAAGTTTGAGCATTTTAAAATGTGTATGCGTGATTATACCTATGTGTAGTATCTCCATACACTTTTATAGCCTATTGTTTTTTAGATCGAATAAAGTTATATTGATTGATTGATTGACTAGACTGGGTGAAAGGCAAATGCACAAGTCAGCCACTTGCATTTTTACTGCAACATTACTGTTTGCTATCCTATTCTATATGCAGTTGCGTCATTATGTGGCTGTCATCGTATGTGAGGGAAACTCACAGTGCATCATGCCTTGTTCTACCAAATCTACTGCTGCTGGCACACACTGTATGACCAGCCATTGTCTTTTTCTTATTAATGATGCCTGGCACTGAATCGGTTACAGCATTGGTGCCACAACATGAAGCACTGGGAAAATGGACAGTAACAGGGCAGGTTTTGTAGAGTCTGCGGGCAATGTATGTATGTATGTATTTGGTATTTGTAAAGCGCGTATATCACCATAAGGTCTCAGAGCGCTAGCTAGTGATTCACGGCAGGACAGGACAGAAAACGGCTATGATTTACATGACTGAGCTAAACAACCAAGTTTTGAGTAGTTTACGGAACTTCTTATGATCAGTCTCCAGGCGGAGGGGTAAAGGCAAGGTGTTCCAGGTTTCTGGGGCCACCCGGGAGAAGGATCTCCCCCCATTTCTGGCGGTATGGATCTTCGGTACTGTCAGAAGAAATTTGCTATTGGACCTGAGTGATATAGCCTGTTGGTATATAGTATGTTTTTAGCTAGGTAGAGGGGTCCTTTGTTGTTGAGTGTCTTATGTACCAGGCAACATAATTTAAAATGGATTCTTTTTTTGATTGGAAGCCAGTTAAGAGTCTTCCGACTAGGCCCAGATGGAGATCATGCGGGCAGGTTGAGGACCAGCCTGGCCGCCCTATTTTGCACGACCTGGAGCTTAGCCAGGAGTCCTACATTTGTGGAAGCAAGTAGGGAATTGTCATAATCCAGGCGGCTAGTAATCAGTCCCTGCACGAGGGGCATCCTGGAAGAGAGGGGGATCCATTTGTATATTTTTCTGAGACTACGCATGAGTCCATAACAGACGCGGACCAGATTGTTAATTTGGTTTAACATGGACAGTTTGGAATCCAGGATTATGCCTAGATTGCGTGCGGCCATCGCAGGTGAGGGACAGGGACCTAATATGGGGGGCCACCAATCACTGTTCCATAGTTTGTCTGCATCCCCAAAGAGCACGATCTCTGTTTTGTTAGCATTTAGGAGAAGGTGGTTGTTTGTCATCCAGGTGTTTATAGCTATCATACAGAGTTTAAAGCGTTTTCTGGTTTCGGTGTAGTCTGGTCCCATGGTGATTAGCTGCTGAGTATCATCAGGGAATGACACTGTTTGAAACCCAAAAGACTTTATGAGTGTGGCCAAGGGGGACACGTATAAGTTAAATAGCTTGGGGCTCAAAATTGAGGCCTGGGGGACCCCTTTAGTAATGATTTGGCTTTCTGAGGAGAAATCACCTATTTGCACTTTAGATGAGCGATCTACCAGGTAGCTCCTGAACCAATTAAGGGCTGCTCCCTCGACACCAGATGCGCACAGGCGATCAAGGAGGATGCTGTGCAAAATGGTGTCGAAGGCAGCTGACAAGTCGAGCAGGACCAGTGTAGCTGAGTGCTTGGCATCCAGGGAAAGTCTGATATTATCGACTATTTCAAGCAGTGCCGTTTCAGTGCTATGGAAGGCCCTGAAACCTGATTGGGAAGGGTCCAGTAGTTTGTTGTTTTTCAGATGTTGATTAAGTTGGCGATTAACCATGGATTCTAGAATTTTGCCAAAAAGTGGTAAGAGCGATATTGGCCTATAATTGGATAGTTGTTTGGGATCAGCAGAGGGTTTTTTCAAAATTGGTTTAATAATGGTCTATTTCCAGGGGGTAGGGACTAAAGACTGTGACAGGGAGTGATTAAGTATAACAGTAAGTTGGGGGAGGAAAACGGGACCAATCTTAGATAACACTCAAGCTGAGGCTGAGTCTGCGGGGGATCCTGATTCAAAATGATTAAGGGCTAGTAATACTTCCTCCTCTGTGATAGTATGGAAGTTAACAAGGGGAGCAGTATAAAGAGGTACGGGGTCAGAATTACTCTTGTTCGGTATAGTGTCAGAGGTGAAAATGTTCGATGAATATCATTGATCTTTTCGACGAAATAAGTGGAGAGTGAATTTACCCACTCCTGGGAAGTAGGCAACGGGGGTTGACAGTAGGGAGGGTTAGTAAATTCCTTAACAATGTTGTACAATTCTCTCTATGAGTTAGCTGCAAGGGTGATTCTATTGCCTAAGTATTCTTTTTTAGCCTCGGCTATGTGGTTCATGTACAGCCGGTGAGTGGCCTTGTAAAGTTGTTTATCCCTGCTGTCCTTGGAACTCATCCATTTGCGTTCTGCCTTCCTAACGGCAATTTTATCCATTTTGAGTTTGGGAGTAAATCAAGGGGAGAGTTTCATGGGACATTTAGTTAGTTTTTTGGGAGCAATACTGTCCAGAGCGGTAGGTATGGCAAGGTCAAGGCTTCTGGTGCCATGGTTGGGATTGGTCAGCTCAGACAGGGAAATGGGGGGGAAATGTGCGGAAAAAGAGTCCAGGTTGATCTTGTTGCAGGCTCGACTTAGTTTGCTTATATTAGAAAGTGGGGGTGTACTAAGAGAATCTTGAAGGCGGAACCTTATCACACAATGGTCTGACCATAAAATGGGAAACGGTGGATCAATTTCAACTAAAGGGGAGTTGGTAAGAAGAAGGTTCAAGATGTGCCCTGCTGAGTGTGTAGGACCGGTAATGCGTTGGGAGAGTCCTAAGGTGTTAAGACTGTTTATAAAATCACTTGTGTGGGGATCTGATAGTAGCTCTGCATGAAAATTGAAATCCCCTATTAAAAGAAAATTGTCTGCAGCCAGTGTGTGGGGGGGCGATAGCATCTATGAGGTTGGTAGAGAAATGCGCTCTGTTGCCAGGAGGCCGATAGACTAGCGCACCCCGCCAAGATTTGTGACTGGTATAACAATAACAATGCAATCCCTTGCAGTGCATGTCGGAATGTAAAACTCATTTCGGGTGGCTCCCAAAGCAACCAGGCCAAGCCTAACATTTCTCATAGATGCCCCATACTCATACACCAAATGTTCACTTTCGGTTTGGATTTTCTAAATTAATGCACGTTTAACCAGAGCTGGTAAGTGTTGCAGCCTATGTTTTAACGTCTATTGAAGATCCACTGAGCTTTACATTTAACAAGAAATTAGTCTTCTCATCAAATTAACTAAAGATCATTGAGTATGAAAATGCACCAAGGCTACAGCCATCCATTCTCAACATTGGTAAAATCTCATCATCCACACAGCACTCAAGAAAACTCTGGCTGTTACCTTATATAACTCAAACTGTCATGGACAGAGGCTGCAGTCTATCATTCAACTTCAAATCTCGCTATGTTTTCATTAGCCACCAATGACTCAAGAAAACATTCCACCAGTGGTGACTGGCCTTACATTCACATTGAAGCTCTTTGAGATCTCCATTAGACCAAGGTTGAAGTCTGCATTTGTAAATCTTGCAATAATGTCATTGTTAACTGAGGAGCAGGAAATGCCTTCACTCTGGGACATCATGCACTTACTTATAAAACCCAAGCTTTCTGAGATGGACAACTGTTCAACGCTGCAGCCTCCCATTCTAATTCCTGTCATGATTGTATAACCTATTAAGGCCCAACAAGTCCATTGCTAGCAGTTCCTTACTTTTACCTGGGATTCAAGGCTGTACCAATGGCCGAATGTGTGCCACAATAATAGGCGTAGCTTAACATAACAAGCCATAACATACACAACCAACTCTACTAACTGTCTCCTATACTATTTCCTACCCCATGCTTTCTGTCTGCCACCATATTTGTCACCACTTAGGCTGATTCAGACTTTCATAACAAGTAAAGAAGGGGAATGATCTATGGGACAACATACTCAAAACTGTGCCCTGTAGAGATACTGCAAGTCAGCAAGTTGTACCATGACTATATAGGGGTCTAGACTAAAGGCTAACTGCTTTTATAAAGGTATGGCACTAAATGTGTCTTGCTGTATCTTTATAAAGTAACCAATTAGGTGTATCTTTTCCCATATAATGTATTGTGGTCCCTGACCCACTGTCTATCGATAATGAAGGTGCTGGAATGGCACACCTCCTGTACAAGGCTTGTCATTGCCAAGAAGTTACAGCAGACTAGAGCTGCCTTGTCCAGCCTCTCTTCTGGTGGCTTGGCCAAAGTGGTCACCCTTTCATATGTGACCTCCCTGTGTGGTCTGTTATTGCTTGGAGGCTGCATTAGACCTGCATCACATTGCACTACTGCAGATTTGAATTAAATACAACTTCCTGGTTGGATGTCATCACTCTCCTTGCGGTGAAGTTGAAGATTGCGGAGGGGGGCTTAGTACATACATACCTTAAATAAATGATTACATTAGAGCAAGACACATTTTCTTAGTATACATATTCTGATGTCAGAATGACCCTGTAATATGAAAATAGTCGTCACCCTTAGAATGAGATTAAGCACTTCCAGAAATTTAAATATTTTTATGATAACCCTGCCAAACAATATAGGAAAACAATAATGATCATATGTTTGGTAAATCTTGGTCGATATGAATACGGACTCACAGCAGACCTGGAAGTGTGAAAACTATGCCATAATGATGTACCCTGACAATTGTCTCTCTCCTACTTGTCTTGACTCGAGCAGGCTTAAAGGCTTCGTTCATGTAAGTGATTTGTGGCGCACTTCAGAACCTCATGCATGGCACCAAAATGTTTTCGTAAGTAATAGGGTGTGCTGTTCCTAAGGGAAGTGAGAAAATGGGAAAAAGGAGTGGGATAACTCCTATAAGGAGCAAGGGCACTCATACACCCCGAAGAGTGTCATGTTTCATTATAGGGGAGTTCCTCGTTGGGCCGGCGCTGCATTGCCCAACGTGCCCCACAGGGGGCTCTTTGCCTGAGTTGCCTTATCCTAAAGGTCTAGCGTAGATGAAGTGGGTGTGTGTGGGGGGTGTTTGTGGTGTATGTACAAAATGAGAGTAGCTTGTGAAATAAGTACGAGTTAAAAAAAATCCACTTTCTGTTAATCTGAACCCACACATACTTTTAACTATTTTGCATGCTCTTGCCTCAAAATATCAAATAAGCTAAAAAAATAACACAGAAGAAAGAAAACAGTCTCCAGTAAAATGTCCAACATGGAATATAGATGTGAATATTTCCAGTTCTTAGAGCAAAAACAGCTGCCTACAGCTTTGTTGGAAGTATGTGTTTGGATGCATTTTCATACAGCAGTGAAAGAGCTTCAACTTGAAGAGAATTAGGTTTTGTGAACGTTTAAGGGATCTTATCCAAGGGGAAAAAGGTCAACTCAAAGTTCAAGCTGTCTTACTTCCACTGCGCTGCTCTATTCCTTTCATAATGAACTCTCATTACACAGCAAAGAGAGGCTGGAAGCCCGCTCTGCCTTGTACATGTCAGATTAATTTATCTTCAAATAGAGAACAGACTGGTAGAAAAGGAAACCCTCACAGGGGACAGAGGATTCATGGCAAAAGCAAGATGTCCAGACACAGAGAATAATACAGAATGAACCTGTGATGAATATTGGTAATATTTGGGTTATGGTCCAGATTTCACCTTTTGGGAATAATCCAATTTGCATCAGTGTCAACAGCCAGTTGCTCACTGTGAACAGAGAACTTCTGAAAAGCAATGCTCTTTGAAAATATGTTATATTCCCAAATGTTGATACCACTTAACATGACACAATAAAATATCAACACATTTGCTCAGCAAGCAAACTGCCTTCTCACAGTAGTTTTGTAAATGTTTACGGCTGCAGTTCAAAGTCTGTTTGTAAGAACTTGACCCCTTTTCGTAATTTGTTGTAGAGATTATGCTGATCAGCTGTGGTTCTTCTAAAATGTACTTTGCAGTAGCAAAGCTCAACTATAGAACTCTAATAAATCATTAAATGTCATAACAAAGCAGGAATACTTTGATTCTATAAATCTATATTCGAACTGTACAGCACTCTTCACATCTCCCCTTACAGAAATAACAAGAAGAAAAAAAACATTTAAATGCATTTTTATAATATACTATTACATATAGTTCTGTTTTTAAAGTACAGTTTCAGAAACAGCATTCAGTTTAACTAGAAAAGAAAATGTTATTGTTTGTGTATAGCAGTACTAAGAACAAGTAGTTCAATGATCTTCTCTCAACCTTGGAACTTAAGTCACTCCTAAAATTCCATTGTTCCCCATCTTACAAAACTACAGCACAATTTGTTTTTACCTTCACCATCCTCTAAAGGCACGGAGGGCCGGATTGACAAAGACAATCTGAAACAAAAGTCTAACTTTACGACTTTTGGTATTCACAGAGGTCGTTTATGAGTCGTATCTTTACCTCCCCAGTCTGGCTGGAATCTCCGGATTTGGCCATACTCTCCGGCTCGGGCAGGATAAAGTGTAATCAATGGTCCAGAATGCAATTTTTACAAAAAGGAACATTGGAAACTTGTGATAAATGGTAGAGGAGGTCATGACAATCAGTTTGAGCGAGCAGGGAAAAGAGTGTGGATGGACACTACATCATATACCAGAAAAGTTTGCTCCTCTGCATCATAGTACAGACAGTCTAATAGTACATGCAATCTACAATTTGCGCTCCCCTCAGTGTTGACTGCAGTGTCAACACTACAGTCATCACTAAGTAGAGTGCACCAATCCCCATGGTGTTGACTGAAATGTTAACACTACAGTCAACACCGAAGAGAGAGCACATTGTGGACTGCATGTACCATGATGCAAAGGAGCAAACCTTTCTAGGATATGACGTAGTGTCCAGACACACCCATTTGCCTGCCCAAACTGATTTTCATGTACTCCTCTGCCACTTATCACAATCTCCTAATATTCCTTTTTGTAAAAATTGCAGTCCAGCCCATTGATTACACTTCATCCAGCACGAGTCGGAAAGTACGGCCCGGGCGTGAAGCCTACGACCCAAGTGGGAGTTACTGGCCTGACTGCAGACATAAAGATATGACTCGCAAATGATCTCTGGGAATACCAAAAGTTGTAAAGGTAGACTTTTGTCTCAGAATGCCTTCATGAATCAGACCCACAAACCTTACACTCACCTTTCCTCACTAATCACAGTTTTCTTAGAATCGCCCAATTTCACCACTTCAAATGTTTATCCTTCACACCTGTTCTTGTGCAGTAAGAGTATTCACAAGCCCTTTGTTTTTTTTCCATCCTCTTCTTTATGCTTTCTCTGGACTCTTGGACTTGGTTCTTGTGACACAACCACAAAGGTGATTCCATAGTGGCATGTTCTCTTCCTTAAAGGGCAATAAAAAAAGGAAATACCATTAATGGAATAAAAAATGTTCATCTATATGCCCAAAATAATTTGTTCCAATCCGGCCTCAAAGACAAAACACTGGCTAATGACAGTTGCATGTTTTCCATTACCAAATTATTCACTCTTTCCACATATCACTTGGCTTGTGGTCTACATAATGTTACTCGCTCATGTTTCATTCCAACTCCTTTTACAGATCCTGGAAACTGAACCTCATTATCCTAAAGCAATATATTTGGCATCCCTTCCTCTTCGAAGGCTTCCTGTAAAACCTTTATGACATTGCCAGTATTTACTTGATCGTCCCCACGATTAACCATTTGCTATGGTAGTCTACCAAAATTAACAGAATACAATCTTTCACACCGAATTTAAGAATAGACCCTGGAAAGTTCATAGCTAATCTCGATCGTGGACTATTTGATAATTCGGTAAACTTCAAAGGCAGCAGTTGACAGTTATCATTTGTTCACAGTTGGCACGTGTAACTGTCCCTTCTACAATCCTCATTTTCACAGTTCATGCTGGGACATCACCAAAATTAGGTTAATCTTTTTTTCACCATATTTCTTCGTAGATGACCCCAAGAGCAACCTGAATTACACAAATTCTTAAAGTCTTTGGAGGGAACAATTCGACCTCTCCTCAATACCCTGTCTCTAATACTCAATTCCCATTTCTCCGTTAAATACCATTGTATCTCTTCCTTCAAATCTTCACATCCATTTCAACCATTCCTTATTTGCATTTTTAATTCTCTGTAAACCTCATCTTTTCTTGTCACTTTATCCCACCCCTTCACGTTAACCGCAAACTACAATTCAGTAGGGATTTCATTACTCTTATCTTTTATCACACCTGTCACGTGCTTTACTGGTAGACTCAATAAACAGGTAGCAATCACAATCTTTGGGGCTCTTTTATGAGGCCCCTAGCAGCAATTTTACGCCACCTGAGTGCCAATTATTTTGACGCTTCAGTAGCGCAATGTGCTGCAGCATATTTACATGGCCTTGTAAATATGTGCCCCTTTAATGCAGAAAGCTGCGTGAACGAGGCATTCCATGGGTGTTGCTGTGGGTGTTCTGACGCGACACCCATGGATTCTGAAGCATTGCCACATTTACAAAGAATCATAAACCTGGAAATACGTCATAATCTCACGCCACTCCAAGGGTGGTGCTAGGGAGGCGCAACAAGGTAAATATCCTTATTTCTCCTTGTTTTTTCCTCTTTCTATGTGAGCTGCAGAATGCAGCACACTTAGAAAGAGGAAACACCTCTCATGATTGTTTTTGTGCAGGAAGGGGTACCCCTAAAATGCAGATACCCTTGCACCATGGCGCAATGGTACCTGCATTGGCGCATGCCGCCCACTGTGGGCCAGCGCAGGGGAAAAGGACAGGAATGTGCCTAATCTCATAGATATGGTGAATTCCTGACTTTTTCTTTTGACACATGGCAGTGCTGCAATATTCCTTGCGGCACTGCCCTGAGCCAAAACCTTGTAAATTAGGCCCTTTGTACCTTTCATATACTCTACCACAAAGTTGTATTTTATCATGGTCAGCAACCACTGCGGTATTCAACGTGTAAGGTTTCTTTCTAAGTGTCTTCCACATTTAAATATGTGCAATAATTTTGTGGTCAGTTCTGAATGTAAAAAGTAAACCTGGTTGAAAATGTCTGAAGTAATTAATACTTCAGCAATAGACCAGGACTTCCTTCACTATAGCTGCACCATGGAAATGCCTAAAAGCAAAACCATTAATTTTTCCTGTCCTTTCAGCTTTTTTATGATAATACCGCTCCTAGAACCACATTACTGGCATGACTAGTGATACAAATTTTTTCTTTCACAATAAAGTGCTCTAACGTTGGGGCACATGCAGTGGATCTCTTGCCTCTTGTTCTTAACTCTCAGTCTGTGGAGTCTCTTCTATGGCCTATTTCTCTCCTTAACTGCAGTTTTTCTTATTTATGTTTAGTTAATCCATGTCTCTTAATTCTTCACAGTACCCCCTTTAATATCTCATTTTCTTCCTCGAGCGATTTCCCTACCTGCTAGCAGTATGTTATCCTGAAAACACAACACCAGGGGTCATATCCTCAATAGGTTTAGCATAATTATCTGAAAAATGACCAAATCCAATGCAAAGACCAAATGGCATCCTATGAGAACAAACGTCCGCTAGAGTTAGTACAACTGAAGTCAAGGCTCGTGATTGCCCATGCACATTAATTAGATGATATACAGCAAACATGTCCAATACACTGAACACCTGGCCACCTTCCATTACACTCAGGATTTCTGAAAACGTATTTAGTGGTCTGTCTTCCCAGATATTTTTGTTAAGTCCTCACAAATCGATGCATTCATTTATGTTGCCCCTCTTCTTGGGCACTACAAAGATAGACACCAATCATTCAGGTGACTCAATTGGTTTGAGAATCGTGTCTTGTAATAATTTATCTAATTCTTGCTGCCATGGTACATGAAGGGACTTAAAGAATAGAATGGATCATGAAACCGTATCCATGGGCCAGATTCAAAATATAAAAACCTTCAGTAACATGATTCGCCAAAAATCATCACTTGGAACAGTTGCTCAGTAAATGCTGCCCAGGAGTAAAACTTTGTCCTTCGAAAGTTGTAATTGCTCCTCGTGGGCGTTTGCCAGATAAACTGACTCCATGACCTCTCCACAGTAGAAATGAAAGCTGCAGTTAAGTATAAAGGTATAGCTCTAAATAAATATAAAAACTTTGGGAGAATCGCCATTTTGATCAACTTACAGCACCCAATAAGACCTAGAGGTAACCTATTTCATTGTTCAAAAATAAGTTTAGATTTTTTAACCTTTTGCTCATAATTCCATTACAAAATATCCTTAACAACTGGGGAGAGCCCAACTTCCAAAGACAGAGCAGAATCTACATAATTTGTGTCTTAGCCATATTTAGCTTGTAGCCAGACAAAGCCCCAGATGATGAAACTTTACCTTGAATTGCCACAATAGATGTAGCTGGATCAGATGTAAAAGCGGTCACATTATCCACATATGCTACTATGGTGTAAGTTGCTGCATTGATCCTAAGCGGTACCAGCTGTACCAAATTCCTTAAATGATGTAAATATGGTTTAAGGTAAAGTGCAAATAATAATCGGGTAGTGGACACCCTTGAAGCCTTCCTCTTTTGATAGCCACTTTCTCTGAAACTGAGCCAAAAACCCACCTGAGATGACAAATTAGAGTAAAGAGCTTAAATTCTGGCCAACATGTGTCCAGCAATTCATAGCAGCAGGTGTCACCCACAAAAATAGCCAGGATACTATTGTATGGCCTACACTTTCTCAGTAAAACTGTGCGGTTGTTGGAAAACATAAGCATTAACACTGTGTAAGACTGATTCTGGGCACACCATCAGGATGTGTTGGCCTTAGTCCTGCAAGTTCATAGTGCACCATCTGTACCTCTAACTAAGTAGGTGACAAGTGGAATGCAAAACCTACAACATGACAACCTTGACTCCCCAAGGAAATCATGGTAACAGATCTAGAACCTTTTTGTTTGATGACTTATGTATACCCAAAGAGCTACACAAGAAACACTCAGCATGGAGTATTAATATTTATTGAAGCATTATGATTCTTGAGTAAAATATGTGTGCTGCAATAATCAATAGAAGGAAAAATGAAAATATGATTAGCATTACTAGAATGTTGAATAAGATAAATAATTCAACCATTGTACTGTAACATAAAATATATGCTTGTATGCAAACAATTTTATAGTTTGTGCACCCACCTAGCGCTACCTAACCTAGTGTACCTAGGGTGGGTGAATCTGCCAGAATCTCTGCAGAGTGATCAAATTCCCTCATTAACTGTGGTTAAGTGTCATCAGGGAGCTTATCTTGGTGGAGAGCTAGGCTTCATCCCTTGCAGGAGGTAAACAGTAATCAGCTGGACTGAAATTCCAGCATGGGGCGACCTCTCAGCGCCAGCGAAATGCTCCTCTAACTAAACACAGGAGGGATGACGTTTATATAATAAACATCATCCATGTTGCCGTGCCAAAGTCCCAGTCAGGCTGCCATTGTTGACTCTTCTCTGATAGCTCAGTTGTCAAGCGTACAATAACAAACAACAACATTTTGTGCAGGAAACGTAGCTCTTGTATAAAGGGGCAGATTTACACGAGAGTGATGCATCTGTAAAGATGCATCACTTTCCCTGCGCCACCATTAGAAACCCTTGTGTCACTATTCCATTCCTGACCCCATCAGAGACGGTCGCTCCCCTCCCGCCCTACCGACTGGTATCGTAGCGCTTTGCTGAGCGTGCCTGAACTAATTGAATTAGCGCTTTGTTTTCCAAGCAGCGCTTCGGGGCCTGAATTATTTTGTGATTACATTCTGCCAAACAGCGTTTGAGTGCCTAAATTATTCTGACACTAATTAAATATAGCGCTTTGTTGCATAGCAGCGCTTTGGTGCCTGAAGTTATTTTGTCATTTCCTGTAATTGTGATAACGCTCCGCTGCCAGCATTGTTTGTGAAGGCGCTAGTTACTCAGTGCTAGTTGCTCGCTGCCATTTTGTTGTTGTGTAGCCTAGCCCGTCCCCCCACCACGCTCCCGCCTCCCAGCTGACCCCCCCTCCCACTGGAAGTGAAGAGCTGACCCGACCGATCCTTCGCTGTGACCATTCCTGACCCCATCAGAGACGGTCGCTCCCCTCCCGCCCTACCGACTGGTATCGTAGCGCTTTGCTGAGCGTGCCTGAACTAATTGACTTAGCGCTTTGTTTTCCAAGCAGCGCTTCGGGGCCTGAATTATTTTGTGATTACATTCTGCCAAACAGCGTTTGTGTGCCTGAATTATTCTGACACTAATTAAATATAGCGCTTTGTTGCATAGCAGCGCTTTGGTGCCTGAAGTTATTTTGTCATTTCCTGTAATTGTGATAACGCTCCGCTGCCAGCATTGTTTGTGATAGCGCTAGTTACTCAGTGCTAGTTGCTCGCTGCCATTTTGTTGTTGTGTAGCCCAGCCCGTCCCCCCACCACGCTTCCGCCTCCCAGCTGACCCCCCCTCACACTGGAAGTGAAGAGCTGACCCGACCGATCCTTCACTGTGACCATTCCTGACCCCATCAGAGACGGTCGCTCCCCTCCCGCCCTACCGACTGGTATCGTAGCGCTTTGCTGAGCTTGCCTGAACTAATTGACTTAGCGCTTTGTTTTCCAAGCAGCGCTTCGGTGCCTGAATTATTTTGTGATTACATTCTGCCAAACAGCGTTTGAGTGCCTGAATTATTCTGACACTAATTAAATATAGCGCTTTGTTGCATAGCAGCGCTTTGGTGCCTGAAGTTATTTTGTCATTTCCTGTAATTGTGATAACGCTCCGCTGCCAGCATTGTTTGTGATAGCGCTAGTTACTCAGTGCTAGTTGCTCGCTGCCATTTTTTTGTTGTGTAGCCCAGCCCGTCCCCCCACCACGCTCCCGCCTCCCAGCTGACCCCCCCTCCCACTGGAAGTGAAGAGCTGACCCGACCGATCCTTTGCTGTGACCATTCCTGACCCCATCAGAGACGGTCGCTCCCCTCCCACCCTACCGACTGGTATCGTAGCGCTTTGCTGAGCGTGCCTGAACTAATTGACTTAGCGCTTTGTTTTCCAAGCAGCACTTCGGGGCCTGAATTATTTTGTGATTACATTCTGCCAAACAGCGTTTGAGTGCCTGAATTATTCTGACACTAATTAAATATAGCGCTTTGTTGCATAGCAGCGCTTTGGTGCCTGAAGTTATTTTGTCATTTCCTGTAATTGTGATAACGCTCCGCTGCCAGCATTGTTTGTGATAGCGCTAGTTACTCAGTGCTAGTTGCTCGATGCCATTTTGTTGTTGTGTAGCCCAGCCCGTCCCACCACCACGCTCCCGCCTCCCAGCTGACCCCCCCTCCCACTGGAAGTGAAGAGCTGACCCGACCGATCCTTCGCTGTGACCATTACTGACCCCATCAGAGACGGTCGCTCCCCTCCCGCCCTACCGACTGGTATCGTAGCGCTTTGCTGAGCGTGCCTGAACTAATTGACTTAGCGCTTCGTTTTCAAAGCAGCGCTTCGGGACTTGAATTATTTTGTGATTACATTCTGCCAAACAGCGTTTGAGTGCCTGAATTATTCTGACACTAATTAAATATAGCGCTTTGTTGCATAGCAGCGCTTTGGTGCCTGAAGTTATTTTGTCATTTCCTGTAATTGTGATGACGCTCCGCTGCCAGCATTGTTTGTGATAGCGCTAGTTACTCAGTGCTAGTTGCTCGCTGCCATTTTGTTGTTGTGTAGCCCAGCCCGTCCCCCCACCACGCTCCCGCCTCCCAGCTGACCCCCCCTCCCACTGGAAGTGAAGAGCTGACCCGACCGATCCTTCGCTGTGACCATTCCTGACCCCATCAGAGACGGTCGCTCCCCTCCCGCCCTACCGACTGGTATCGTAGCGCTTTGCTGAGCGTGCCTGAACTAATTGACTTAGCGCTTTGTTTTCCAAGCAGCGCTTCGGGGCCTGAATTATTTTGTGATTACATTCTGCCAAACAGCGTTTGAGTGCCTGAATTATTCTGACACTAATTAAATATAGCGCTTTGTTGCATAGCAGCGCTTTGGTGCCTGAAGTTATTTTGTCATTTCCTGTAATTGTGATAACGCTCCGCTGCCAGCATTGTTTGTGATAGCGCTAGTTACTCAGTGCTAGTTGCTCGCTGCCATTTTGTTGTTGTGTAGCCCAGCCCGTCCCCTCACCACGCTCCCGCCTCCCAGCTGACCCCCCCTCCCACTGGAAGTGAAGAGCTGACCCGACCGATCCTTCGCTGTGACCATTCCTGACCCCATCAGAGACGGTCGCTCCCCTCCCGCCCTACCGACTGGTATCGTAGCGCTTTGCTGAGCGTGCCTGAACTAATTGACTTAGCGCTTTGTTTTCCAAGCAGCACTTCGGGGCCTGAATTATTTTGTGATTACATTCTGCCAAACAGCGTTTGTGTGCCTGAATTATTCTGACACTAATTAAATATAGCGCTTTGTTGCATAGCAGCGCTTTGGTGCCTGAAGTTATTTTGTCATTTCCTGTAATTGTGATAACGCTCCGCTGCCAGCATTGTTTGTGATAGCGCTAGTTACTCAGTGCTAGTTGCTCGCTGCCATTTTGTTGTTGTGTAGCCCAGCCCGTCCCCCCACCACGCTTCCGCCTCCCAGCTGACCCCCCCTCACACTGGAAGTGAAGAGCTGACCCGACCGATCCTTCACTGTGACCATTCCTGACCCCATCAGAGACGGTCGCTCCCCTCCCGCCCTACCGACTGGTATCGTAGCGCTTTGCTGAGCTTGCCTGAACTAATTGACTTAGCGCTTTGTTTTCCAAGCAGCGCTTCGGTGCCTGAATTATTTTGTGATTACATTCTGCCAAACAGCGTTTGAGTGCCTGAATTATTCTGACACTAATTAAATATAGCGCTTTGTTGCATAGCAGCGCTTTGGTGCCTGAAGTTATTTTGTCATTTCCTGTAATTGTGATAACGCTCCGCTGCCAGCATTGTTTGTGATAGCGCTAGTTACTCAGTGCTAGTTGCTCGCTGCCATTTTGTTGTTGTGTAGCCCAGCCCGTCCCCCCACCACGCTCCCGCCTCCCAGCTGACCCCCCCTCCCACTGGAAGTGAAGAGCTGACCCGACCGATCCTTTGCTGTGACCATTCCTGACCCCATCAGAGACGGTCGCTCCCCTCCCGCCCTACCGACTGGTATCGTAGCGCTTTGCTGAGCGTGCCTGAACTAATTGACTTAGCGCTTTGTTTTCCAAGCAGCACTTCGGGGCCTGAATTATTTTGTGATTACATTCTGCCAAACAGCGTTTGAGTGCCTGAATTATTCTGACACTAATTAAATATAGCGCTTTGTTGCATAGCAGCGCTTTGGTGCCTGAAGTTATTTTGTCATTTCCTGTAATTGTGATAACGCTCCGCTGCCAGCATTGTTTGTGATAGCGCTAGTTACTCAGTGCTAGTTGCTCGATGCCATTTTGTTGTTGTGTAGCCCAGCCCGTCCCACCACCACGCTCCCGCCTCCCAGCTGACCCCCCCTCCCACTGGAAGTGAAGAGCTGACCCGACCGATCCTTCGCTGTGACCATTACTGACCCCATCAGAGACGGTCGCTCCCCTCCCGCCCTACCGACTGGTATCGTAGCGCTTTGCTGAGCGTGCCTGAACTAATTGACTTAGCGCTTCGTTTTCAAAGCAGCGCTTCGGGACTTGAATTATTTTGTGATTACATTCTGCCAAACAGCGTTTGAGTGCCTGAATTATTCTGACACTAATTAAATATAGCGCTTTGTTGCATAGCAGCGCTTTGGTGCCTGAAGTTATTTTGTCATTTCCTGTAATTGTGATAACGCTCCGCTGCCAGCATTGTTTGTGATAGCGCTAGTTACTCAGTGCTAGTTGCTAGCTGCCATTTTGTTGTTGTGTAGCCCAGCCCGTCCCCCCACCACGCTCCCGCCTCCCAGCTGACCCCCCCTCCCACTGGAAGTGAAGAGCTGACCCGACCGATCCTTCGCTGTGACCATTCCTGACCCCATCAGAGACGGTCGCTCCCCTCCCGCCCTACCGACTGGTATCGTAGCGCTTTGCTGAGCGTGCCTGAACTAATTGACTTAGCGCTTTGTTTTCCAAGCAGCGCTTCGGGGCCTGAATTATTTTGTGATTACATTCTGCCAAACAGCGTTTGAGTGTCTGAATTATTCTGACACTAATTAAATATAGCGCTTTGTTGCATAGCAGCGCTTTGGTGCCTGAAGTTATTTTGTCATTTCCTGTAATTGTGATAACGCTCCGCTGCCAGCATTGTTTGTGATAGCGCTAGTTACTCAGTGCTAGTTGCTCGCTGCCATTTTGTTGTTGTGTAGCCCAGCCCGTCCCCCCACCACGCTCCCGCCTCCCAGCTGACCCCCCCTCCCACTGGAAGTGAAGAGCTGACCCGACCGATCCTTCGCTGTGACCATTCCTGACCCCATCAGAGACGGTCGCTCCCCTCCCGCCCTACCGACTGGTATCGTAGCGCTTTGCTGAGCGTGCCTGAACTAATTGACTTAGCGCTTTGTTTTCCAAGCAGCACTTCGGGGCCTGAATTATTTTGTGATTACATTCTGCCAAACAGCGTTTGAGTGCCTGAATTATTCTGACACTAATTAAATATAGCGCTTTGTTGCATAGCAGCGCTTTGGTGCCTGAAGTTATTTTGTCATTTCCTGTAATTGTGATAACGCTCCGCTGCCAGCATTGTTTGTGATAGCGCTAGTTACTCAGTGCTAGTTGCTCGCTGCCATTTTGTTGTTGTGTAGCCCAGCCCGTCCCACCACCACGCTCCCGCCTCCCAGCTGACCCCACCTCCCACTGGAAGTGAAGAGCTGACCCGACCGATCCTTCGCTGTGTCCATTACTGACCCCTTCAGAGACGGTCGCTCCCCTCCCGCCCTACCGACTGGT
Source organism: Lissotriton vulgaris (assembly GCF_964263255.1). Classification (NCBI taxonomy): domain Eukaryota; kingdom Metazoa; phylum Chordata; class Amphibia; order Caudata; family Salamandridae; genus Lissotriton; species Lissotriton vulgaris. The sequence continues at coordinate 1,457,611,008 of NC_141694.1, forward strand.
ATCGTAGCGCTTTGCTGAGCGTGCCTGAACTAATTGACTTAGCGCTTCGTTTTCAAAGCAGCGCTTCGGGACTTGAATTATTTTGTTATTACATTCTGCCAAACAGCGTTTGAGTGCCTGAATTATTCTGACACTAATTAAATATAGCGCTTTGTTGCATAGCAGCGCTTTGGTGCCTGAAGTTATTTTGTCATTTCCTGTAATTGTGATAACGCTCCGCTGCCAGCATTGTTTGTGATAGCGCTAGTTACTCAGTGCTAGTTGCTCGCTGCCATTTTGTTGTTGTGTAGCCCAGCCCGTCCCCCCACCACGCTCCCGCCTCCCAGCTGACCCCCCCTCCCACTGGAAGTGAAGAGCTGACCCGACCGATCCTTCGCTGTGACCATTCCTGACCCCATCAGAGACGGTCGCTCCCCTCCCGCCCTACCGACTGGTATCGTAGCGCTTTGCTGAGCGTGCCTGAACTAATTGACTTAGCGCTTTGTTTTCCAAGCAGCGCTTCGGGGCCTGAATTATTTTGTGATTACATTCTGCCAAACAGCGTTTGAGTGCCTGAATTATTCTGACACTAATTAAATATAGCGCTTTGTTGCATAGCAGCGATTTGGTGCCTGAAGTTATTTTGTCATTTCCTGTAATTGTGATAACGCTCCGCTGCCAGCATTGTTTGTGATTGCGCTAGTTACTCAGTGCTAGTTGCCCGCTGCCATTTTGTTGTTGTGTATCCCAGCCCGTCCCCCCACCACGCTCCTGCCTCCCAGCTGACCCCCCTCCCACTGGAAGTGAAGAGCTGACCCGACCGATCCTTCGCTGTGACCATTCCTGACCCCATCAGAATGGTCGCTCCCCTCCCGCCCTACCGACTGGTATCGTAGCGCTTTGCTGAGCGTGCCTGAACTAATTGACTTAGCGCTTTGTTTTCCAAGCAGCGTTTCGGGGCCTGAATTATTTTGTGATTACATTCTGCCAAACAGTGTTTGAGTGCCTGAATTATTCTGACACTAATTTAATATAGCGCTTTGTTGCATAGCAGCGCTTTGGTGCCTGAAGTTATTTTGTCATTTCCTGTAATTGTGATAACGCTCCCCTGCCAGCATTGTTTGTGATAGCGCTAGTTACTCAGTGCTAGTTGCTCGCTGCCATTTTGTTGTTGTGTAGCCCAGCCCGTCCCCCCCACCACGCTCCCGCCTCCCAGCTGACCCCCCCTCCCACTGGAAGTGAAGAGCTGACCCGACCGATCCTTCGCTGTGACCATTCCTGACCCCATCAGAGACGGTCGCTCCCCTCCCGCCCTACCGACTGGTATCGTAGCGCTTTGCTGAGCGTGCCTGAACTAATTGACTTAGCGCTTTGTTTTCCAAGCAGCGCTTCGGGGCCTGAATTATTTTGTGATTACATTCTGCCAAACAGCGTTTGAGTGCCTGAATTATTCTGACACTAATTAAATATAGCGCTTTGTTGCATAGCAGCGCTTTGGTGCCTGAAGTTATTTTGTCATTTCCTGTAATTGTGATAACGCTCCGCTGCCAGCATTGTTTGTGATAGCGCTAGTTACTCAGTGCTAGTTGCTCGCTGCCATTTTGTTGTTGTGTAGCCCAGCCCGTCCCCCCACCACGCTCCCGCCTCCCAGCTGACCCCCCCTCCCACTGGAAGTGAAGAGCTGACCCGACCGATCCTTTGCTGTGACCATTCCTGACCCCATCAGAGACGGTCGCTCCCCTCTCGCCCTACCGACTGGTATCGTAGCGCTTTGCTGAGCGTGCCTGAACTAATTGACTTAGCGCTTTGTTTTCCAAGCAGCGTTCAGGACCTGAATTATTTTGTGATTACATTCTGCCAAACAGCGTTTGAGTGCCTGAATTATTCTGACACTAATTAAATATAGCGCTTTGTTGCATAGCAGCGCTTTGGTGCATGAAGTTATTTTGTCATTTCCTGTAATTGTGATAACGCTCCGCTGTCAGCATTGTTTGTGATTGCGCTAGTTACTCAGTGCTAGTTGCTCGCTGCCATTTTGTTGTTGTGTAGCCCAGCCCGTCCCCCCACCATGCTCCCGCCTCCCAGCTGACCCCCCCTCCCACTGGAAGTGAAGAGCTGACCCGACCGATCCTTCGCTGTGACCATTCCTGACCCCATCAGAGACGGTCGCTCCCCTCCCGCCCTACCGACTGGTATCGTAGCGCTTTGCTGAGCGTGCCTGAACGAATTGACTTAGCGCTTTGTTTTCCAAGCAGCGTTTCGGGGCCTGAATTATTTTGTGATTACATTCTGCCAAACAGCGTTTGAGTGCCTGAATTATTCTGACACTAATTAAATATAGCGCTTTGTTGCATAGCAGCGATTTGGTGCCTGAAGTTATTTTGTCATTTCCTGTAATTGTGATAACGCTCCGCTGCCAGCATTGTTTGTGATAGCGCTAGTTACTCAGTGCTAGTTGCTCGCTGCCATTTTGTTGTTGTGTAGCCCAGCCCGTCCCCCCACCACGCTCCCGACTCCCAGCTGACCTCCCTCCCACTGGAAGTGAAGAGCTGACCCGACCGATCCTTCGCTGTGACCATTCCTGACCCCATCAGAGACGGTCGCTCCCCTCCCGCCCTACCGACTGGTATCGCAGCGCTTTGCTGAGCGTGCCTGAACTAATTGACTTAGCGCTTTGTTTTCCAAGCAGCGCTTCGGGGCCTGAATTATTTTGTGATTACATTCTGCCAAACAGCGTTTGAGTGCCTGAATTATTCTGACACTAATTAAATATAGCGCTTTGTTGCATAGCAGCGCTTTGGTGCCTGAAGTTATTTTGTCATTTCCTGTAATTGTGATAACGCTCCGCTGCCAGCATTGTTTGTGATAGCGCTAGTTACTCAGTACTAGTTGCTCGCTGACATTTTGTTGTTGTGTAGCCCAGCCCGTCCCCCCACCACGCTCCCGCCTCCCAGCTGAATCCCCCCTCGCCCCTCCCCTTCCACCATCCATTTATGACAGATGGATTTCCGCGCAGCGTTCACGCGCAGCGGTCGCTACCCATGCGCGCCGAAGGTGCGCCAAAGGTAAGCCCGTCTACGCCCGTCTGCGCCTGGACCGTGCCCAGCGCCAGACCCCCTGTCCCCCGCAAACCTCACTCCTCCCGCGTAAAGTATGATGCCGCCACCCTCCTAGACCTTAACCCAGGACGCACACCACAATGCTACGAAGCCGCCCCAGGACGTACCCACGGTCCATTCACCTGCCAATCCTGCAAGTTCGCTTGCATCAAAACCCACACCAAACCCACGACCTCCGCTCACAGCCCCGACTCTAACCACCTGAAATGCATCCTGCTAAACACCCGCTCGATCCACAAACACGCCACAGAACTCTGGGACCTACTCGACACTGCGTCACCGGACATCGCCTTCCTCACAGAAACCTGGATGAACGCATCATCAACACCCGACATCGCCATAGCCATCCCGGACGGCTACAAGATCATCCGAAAAGACCGTACCAACCAAACAGGAGGAGGCATTGCCATCGTCCATAAGAACACCATCAAAATCACGACCAACTCCGACGACCACTTTGCAACCGCCGAACACCTCCACTTCCAGATCCACACCGACCCCAGATCCACACTTACAGGCACCCTCATCTACAGACCACCCGGAACCCGTAAACAATTCAGCGAAGACATCACCGACTTCATCAGCCCACATGCCCTCACCTCCGAGAACTACATTCTACTGGGAGACTTCAACTTCCACCTAGAAAAGAAAAACGACAGCAACACCACCACCCTCATGAACAACATGGCCAACCTCTGACTCAAACAACTTGTTGACACCCCCACCCACTTAGCCGGACACACGCTCGACCCCATCTTCACCTCCAGCAAACACATCTCCTTCAATCATACCACATCTCTCCATTGGACGGACCACAGCTGTGTTCACTTTAGCTACAAAACTACCACGACTCATAACCCCCCACAACCTGCTCCTCGAAGAAACTGGAACAAAATCACCACCGACCAACTCCTCACATCGCTCAACCAACACCCCCCAGCCCTCTCATCGGACCCAAACGAAGCTGCCACCAAACTCAAACAATGGATCACCCATAGCGCCGACGAACTAGCACCCCTAAAAAAGCACCAGATCAAAAAAGGTAACAAAAAGGCCCCCTGGTTCAACGATGACCTTAAGAATTCCAAGAAACTATGCCGTACTCTCGAAAAAACATGGAGAAAAAAGCCAACCACTGACAACTTGACCACCTTCAAGGCAGCCACCCGCAAACACCACCAATTGATCCGATCCACCAAGAAATCAGCATTCAAGGCTCGACTCAACAATAACGCCCACAACAGCAAGGAACTATTCAACATCGTCAAAGAATTTACCAACCCCACTACAGCCTCTAACGACATTACTCCCTCCCAAGACCTCTGCGACTCGTTATCCTCTTTCTTTTACAACAAAATCGCCGACATACATAACAGCTTTAAGAACATCTTGAAAGAACAGCCCACCCCACCCATTTCCAATCCCGAACCGCTCCCTAACAACCTCAGCGCCTGGAACCCAATCACCACTGAAGACACCATCCGCATAATGAACTCCATCCATTCAGGTTCACCAACCGACCCCTGTCCCCACCACATCTTCAACAAAGCAGACTCCATCATCGCACCCCATTTCCGCGATGTCATCAACTGCTCCTTCTACTCCGCTACCTTCCCTGAAAGCTGGAAACATGCCAAACTCAGTGCCCTCTTGAAAAAACCCACAGCTGACCCCTCTGAACTTAAGAACTACCGCCCCATTTCCCTCCTCCCTTTCCCGGCCAAAGTCATTGAGAAAGCCGTTAATAGCCAGCTCGCCGCCTTCCTTTAATCCAACAACCTCCTCGACCCCTCACAATCCGGCTTTCGAGCCAAACACAGCACCGAAACTGCCCTCATCGCAGCGACAGATGACATCCGAACGTTCCTGGACAACGGAGAAACAGTTGCCCTCATCCTACTCGACCTCTCCGCCGCCTTCGACACAGTCTGCCATAGCACCCTCACACAACGCCTCAGCAACATCGGAATACAAGGAAAAGCCTTGGACTGGATCATCTCGTTCCTCGCCGGAAGAACCCAGAGAGTCCGACTCCCCCCATTCAAATCAGAGGCCACCGAAGTCATCTGCGGAGTCCCACAAGGATCATCACTCAGCCCCACCCTCTTCAACATTTACATGAGTCCCCTCGCATCCATCGCACGACAACACAACCTCAACATCATCTCCTATGCAGATGACACCCAGCTGATCCTCTCCCTCACCAAAGACCCTAACACCGCCAAAACCAATCTTCATGAAGGCATGAGAGAAGTAGCCGAATGGATGAAAAACAGCCGCCTAAAACTTAACTCAGACAAAACGGAAGTTCTCATCCTAGGATCTTCACCCTCTGCCTGGGATGACTCCTGGTGGCCATCGACCTTGGGCACAGCACCCATACCCACAGACCACGCACGCAACCTGGGATTCATCCTCGACTCCTCCCTCTCGATGACCAGACAAGTTAACGCCGTCTCATCCTCTTGCTTCAACGTACTCCGTATGCCTCAAAAAAATCTTCCGTTGGATCCCCACCGAGACAAGAAAAACGGTCACCCACGCACTGGTCACTAGCCGACTGGACTATGGAAACACCCTCTACGCCGGAACCACAGCCAAATTACAGAAAAAACTCCAACGCGTCCAAAACGCATCTGCCAGACTCATATTGGACATCCCTCGCCAAGCCCACATTACCGGCCACCTGAAAGACCTCCACTGGCTTCCCGTCAACAAGAGAATAACGTTCCGTCTCCTCACCCACGCTCACAAGGCCCTCTACAAACTAGGACCCGAATGCCTCAACACACGACTGTACTTCTACACACCCACCCGCCAACTAAGATCCTCCAACCAAGCGCTCGCCGCAGTTCCGCGCATCCACAGATCCACCATGGGAGGAAGATCTTTCTCCTTCCTAGCGGCCAGGACCTGGAACTCTCTCCCCACCCACCTCAGCCTCACACAGAACCACATTTACTTCAGAAAGGAACTTAAAACCTGGCTATTCGATAAATAATGCACCCCCTCCCACAAGCGCCTTGAGACCCTATGGGTGAGTAGTGCGCTATACAAATTTCTGAACTTGAACTTGAACTATGGATGCTCCGTATTTACAATACGGTGCACCAAGGTGCAAGGATTGACAGATGCATCAGAAATTCTGACTCATCTGCTGATGCAAAAGTCACGCATTGCTGGAGTTGTGTTGCAAGCACGACACAACTACAGCAATGTAGGGGGATGCCTATCTTCATTGTGCTGCATCACTGCTTGACATAGTGCCGTCCTTGAAGTGGTGCAGTGAAATCTTGTAGATTTCACTGCGTCACTTCTATGAGACTTTCTTGCATTGGAACGCCCACCATGTATACATTATACCTCCCTAGATGCGTCACATTGTAAATGGGCTGCACTTTTATGCTGCTGCTGCATCACAAAAAGTGACGCAACAGCAGCGCAAAAATTACGCAAGGGGCTTGTAAATCTGCCCAGAATGTTTAAGGGATTTGATAATATGCCTACAAAGTGGAAATGTAAGCAAAGCCATTTCAGAGAATATTATCCTGAACAGGTACACAGGCAAATGTGTGTCAAATGTCAGCATGTTTGAGAAAGAAGGCAACTTAAAAACTTGTGTATATACAATGGTGGTGTTCTTATCCAGGCCTAAATGTGAACTCAAGACACTCACTTTGGAACATGAGACAACTAAAAAGTTTGCCAAACTGATGATGACAAACATACAGTTAATATAAAACCTAAAAACTTAAACCACATTGCCTCTTTGATAATAAAAGTATATAGAAAGCCAAATTGCATTTTAAATGAGTAACTGAACAAGCAATGATTAAAAACACTTCAGGTCTAAAAGCAATTTCACAAAACAAAAACATAGCCCAATTAAAAAGTCTCCACTGCTTGAAACTGGCAGATTGTTTAAATGTCCCAAGGAGCAGACAAAACATTGCTGTTCCCAGCATATGCAGCTGACCGTTTAGTTGGCACACCTCTCATCAATCCCATGGAACAAATATGTTCAAATCCAACCCCCTCAGCAGCCACTGAAGGAGTAGCACCCAGTGGTGCTTCTGCAGAGGAATAGCCAATATCCCCATCACCAGGAGCTGAAGCTTCCCAGGAAGACTCATAGTATGCATTTTGAAGCAACAGCAATCATGCAGGGCATCTGTACAGGTGTGTCTTTAGCAGACCCACCAGTAGCATAATGTCCGTAGATTGGACCAATTGCAACCCTAAGCAAATATTCAGTGCACACTCGAAAGTGCACAGCGGAAAACGGGCTCCATGCAGTGTAGCCAAACAGGCCGAAAGGACAAGTACCAGTTGTCATTGAGCTCCGGAAGCAAGGTTGCGCCAAAGGACTATATCCTTCACTCATGACACAGTAGCACCTGTGGTAGTGCCATCCCCATTTGGCCTCATGGTGGAGCATCCATTGTAGAGCAGATAGAAAAAAATGAGCGTCCCACAAATAGAAACAGAACAAGCGAAAAGCCTCCAAACATGCTTTCTAAAACGGAGTGAGTGAAAGATGGAATAACTCCGAGACTGCCTGGAAGGTACTAATTAACCTGGAAGCAATTGACGTAAAAAAGTGTGCTATCTCCACAGTATTGGAAATGTTAAAAATGTGGTGCACTATCTCCCCAAAATGGCATGGGAAATTGGTGTGAAGTAGCGGCTATATCTCAGAGGAAGACCTTGCAACTTGAAGATCAAACATCTCCCCGGCAGATGTTAAGGCCACTTTGTTCTGAAACAAAAAGCATTCAGTGCACTTAAAGCATCAAAGTTTACATTCAAAATCTGCAATGAAGGCAAAATTGTTGCATCTAACTGTACGGTCAAGTGGAAACAGTACTTGTGCACAACAGGTCAGGGAATATGCGATGTTACATTGCATGGTACAACGCTTGTGATTACAACACTGTTGTTACGACTGCATTGTTACAATGCATACCATTGCTGTAGGGGGGGGGGCAATGGACTTAGGAATAGTATAATTTAATATTCCAACTCCAGTGTGTGCAACAGTAGAAAAGGTGTTGGAATAGTAAATTATACTATTCCTTAGTTTAGAGCGCACCTACAGCAAGTCGTAGAAATGACTTGCATTATAATGGTTAGCGCTGTAACAATGCGGTCATTGTAGCAACCGCGTTATAATTGCATACGTTCTACCGCATGTGGTGTAAATGCTGCTTCCCGGTCACGACCTCAGAAACCGTCACCACATATGGTATTCCTGGTCTCCTCCCACACCAATCTTGACTATTCAACATCAAATAGCTACCATTGAAAAGCAATCTGAATGTCAGATGTATCACAGCTGCTGGGAAACTTTTCAAATAACATGACAAGTTTTCCTTGGACGCAATACATGCTCCACGGAGAGTAACCTCCCTGCAGTGGCCTAAAGTACTCCTAAAGTCTATTTTGCTAAGGAAAACCCCAATTTCACCATTCCTAGAATGATGAGTGAAAGATAAGACCCATGATTTGTGTGCAAACTCCTCTCCTTGTGCTTTTTACCTGCCAACTTGATGATGTTGCAAGCAATATTTGAAGTGAAATGTTGAAATTGGCGGAGAACTAAATCCATATATTATCAATTCTGGATTGGCACCTCTGCAACAGTAAATGGTGATTTTCAAATTTTCAGAGTATATGTCACATCTTTTTTAGCCGTCATGACCTGTTCTTTAGTTAAATTGTATGGCAAGAACAACTGGTTGGAAGGAACAGTCTCCACATAAGAGTAATCAGAATATTTCTTAGTTTCAGAACATGGTATAGTATTGCTCCTGCTATCTGTGGGTTGCATCTGTGTGATGAAAATATCTTTAAGACTCTTGCCAATATCTTGTACAATTGCACCCTTAAAGGCATTATTCACAGATTTAACTGAGGCATCAATAACATGTTCCAAATTTCACTTGGATGTCTCCTAACTGACATGAATTACATGCTCCAGGGACTCCCCTGTAAATTATTGAAAAGATTCTTTATATTGTAAATAAGGCCTCTCACACAGATCTAAAATCCTGTGAAAAATAAACAAATCAACAAAGCTTTTGAATAAATCCAAGGAAGTAGGGCTTCGTTTGTAAAACGAAGTATGGGTGGTGCCTGCCAGTACTGAGAAAAGTAAGCCTCCGATACCAAGTCAAATGTAACAAGTGTGGAGAGACAGACATGTTGTGTAGGAAAAAAAGCTGTGAGGTACCATCATGCAAGTAAAGCAGCCCTAGCAGGAACCAAACTTGGAAAGAGTATCACAGTCCTGAAAATCTGATAAACAACATCACAGAAGAGGACTGCAAAATGCAGAACAAAGTGTATATTAAATACTTGTCACCATCGAGAAATTGCAAATTATTGACTGCCCAGAGCAGCAAGAGAGAACGTTCATGGAGAATGAAAGCCTATTTATGGTGGACTCATTGGTAGGTAACAAACCACCACATTGAAAAATTACAACCCTTGTCAGGGTAAACCATTAAAGTGCTTAAATTAACATTAACTAAACACCCTAGTATCTAAGGCACAGAGCAGACAGGTTTAACTTAGGACAATGTGTAAAGTATTTATCCAGTGTCAAAACAGTAAAAAGGTAAAAATGCAAAGCAATACAAATCTCAAACTGAAGCATAAAGTGGCAACAACAGTCAATGGTTGCTGTAGGTCAGGACGTGGGCACAATTTAAGTCTGGTCGCAATAGAAATTGGGTTGGATAAACCAACTATGTCTGTCCTGGATAAATATTATACCTTCGACTGAGTCCTTAAGTCCCCATCCATCACAGGATGACACTTCTAAAGTTCCCTAGGACTTCAGGGAGCAATTAGGGGTGCACAGGGTATCATTCAGAGGCCAACAGGAGGGTCCAGTCCAAGTCCAGTTGCTACTGTTAGCTGGGCAGTTGTAGGAATGGCATTTTATAGCTTGTTGTATCCCTGTAGTTTAAAAATGAGTTGAGCCTTTTGACCCTTGGAGTCCACTTATTTTTCCCTTGTACAAGATGGAGCAGGTTCAGTCCTTCAGGGCTTCTCTCAGGACACAGACAGCAGGTACAGTCCTCTTCTCTTCTTCTTCATGTCACGCGGTGAGAGTTCTGAAGTGGATGCAGAGAAATGCCACAAATATGCCTGGCACGAGGTACATGGTGGGAATGACTCCTGGACAAGTCCTAACCAATGGAGTAAAAGTTCCCGGGCCAAACCTTACCCACATTAGCCATTTTTTAAGGTAGTGAAAGTCCTTGTTCACACTTAACTTGTGCTCTGAGGTCTGGTATGTAAGCGTCGGGAGAGAGTACTTTGGTAATCCCAGTGCCCTCCACCGCTGACACCAAATTCTAGCTTGAAGAAGCCACTGTACCCCCAATAAACCCAGAGATAGAAATCTGGTAGGACATAATCAGGGTTCATCTGCAACCAGCCAGTGAATACACAAGAATTGTCTTGGCACCCTGTTCCTTTCCTTTCAAGTGTGCCACAAGACTTGCAAAATAAGAGGCAGAGGTCCAGTAGGACAAAAGCAGGGTTCTCTAGCAACCAAACAGTGTGTACACGAGGGGGATCTTGGCATCTTGTTCTCTACCTTTCAGGTACACCCCAAGTGCTACGTGTAAATCCAGCAGGACTGTAAAAACTGTGTTTGACACTGCAGTGTCCACAAGTATGCCAACAGACTCCACCCTATATATTCCATGCAGCCTATTGTGGGGTGGGACCCAGTCCCACCCCAGCCGACAACTGCCAAGTACAGGTGAGTACCTGGGCCTTGGACGGCCCCATAGAAGATCCTGTTTTTCTGGAGTGCTACGAAGCCCTTGTGCTGCCTTGTGGTGCCGGGAGGGCTAGCTCTGCCTCCCTGCACCAGTGGAGAATATTGGGGGACCGAGCCCCATCGAACTGCCACCAAACACAGGTGAGTCATGTGAAAAATGGAAACTACAATCCCCAGAATGCAAAGCAGTCTTGGGCAAACATCAAGGACTCACGTTCGCTGCCTCACTTTAAGTCGTGTCCACTGGGCAAGAGTCACTGATGGACACCTCTCCGTGATGTACACCAACTACATATGCATTACATCCTGTTCGAGGATTGTTGTTGTGTATCATTTTGCAACTCCACATTTACTGAAATGTGCACAGCTTTCGCTTTACGAGTAGACATGGTGAAAGGGATACCCTGTTGCTCCTTTCCAGTTCTTCCACTTGCTGTCAGGTTAGCTCAGTGTCAGGTTCTCTCGGTGCTGGAAGCCAGGGTGCAACCTCTCCCTTGCCGGCCCCTCACCGAACCCTGCAGCTACCTTGAGAGAAGGCCTTGGTCCCGCACCCCTTCCTTTTTCCTCCAGTGGTGAGTTCTGCGTTGGTGCCAACTTTTGCGTTGGAAGCGCAGTGGTTGGACTGCTTGCTTCCCCAGGCTAGTCATGTTATGCATTGGCTTTACTGCTGCCCCCTAAAACTTTAGAAATGCTCACATGGGACAGCTGAATTCAAGGAATCATATTTGGAGATTCCACTTGGGAAAGATTTCACCATCATTGCTTCAAAAAGTAAGGTTCGCTCATTGAGATGTGAGTGGAACTGTTAAAGTGTTAATGGTGTCAAATCAAAACTCTAAATACCAACAGTTCTCCCACATCTCTCACAGGCAATGAGTCACACACTAGTGCAGATGCTATTCAACTTCTGAAAAAATTAAAGTTATGCTTCTCAAGTTCTGGTAGACTTGCACTACCATCAGCACTGACACACGACAGGAAATGCTATATGTAGTATGTGCTTGTTTCTATTCACAAATGCTTACAAATACAATCTTTCCTACAGAGAAGAACATATTTTACAGAGTTCCGGTTTATGGACTCTTTTTGTTATGCTTCTTTGCTGAAATACCTGTACATTGACATATTATAAAAATCTATTTCTTATGCCTTATCCATGACTGTTAGTGTACCCTGATTTGCTCTCTTGTTGTTCAGATGTAGCCTCAAAGTAACCTAATCCTATTGCCCTTCTTTTGAGTGCTCTTCAAACAGAAAAGAATTTCTCCTGTATCAGGACCTGTTTTTGCCTCAGTACATATTGTTCCTCAGTTCCAACAGCATGGTGCCTAATACTTCTTTGTATTCTCAATCTGATGAAAGGCACTTACTTTTCAGATACATCTGGAGTTCACTAATTGGTTCTGTTCCCAACTGACAGTGGAGGAGTATCCACACCAGCAACACAGCACTAGAAAATGGTGTGAAAGCCACTGGGCCAAAGCCCTCTAGTTCAACATGAAGTGCAGCTGTCCATGTAAAGTTTTGCATAACAAAATAATTCTCATCACAATATCCCTGTGAGCCCTAACCACAAGGAGGGGTGGCTGTGTTAGGAATCAAGTGGACTTAGTCACTAGTTTGATCAACGACACCAGTAGAAACTTGCAGACCTTAGAAAGATCAAATACACAAATTCAGGAATACCGCATTTTTGTCTGAAAGTGGGCTCAGGAACCTTGGCAGAAGTTTATGACACCCTTTCAACTTTCTTTCCAAATGATTCCCAAAATTATATTTTGTGAGAAGTGTCTCCTGTTTGTGTTGGACTTGCTAGTCTGCTCTTATGCTAGGCTTTCTGTAAAAAAGGCCCAGTATTCTGTCCTTTCACCCATGGTTTCTACTACGATTATTTTTCACAGATATATGTGCAAGTTTGGAAACTGCATAACTATTTAAAAAAATTACACATTGTGGAACAATGGCAGAAATCCTTACAGGAACATTTTGCCAAACAGCTATTGTTTGCTGAATCCTCCAAACCTTCATTCTGATAACAATGTAGGACTTTTCTTAATTAGTATCTGATTCACTACCTCTTTTAGCCCAGAGTTGGATGCATTATAATGAGAAGCATGACACCTTCTCCACTGACAATGTTTAATATGGTTATGTTCTTTATAGTGTACTGATCTAGCCACAAGGAGAAAAGACTGCATGTAGCGCATAGTTATAGTCTGTCAGTAATTAACTCTTTGGCTATCAGAGGGTGGAACTCAAGTGTGGGGGGGTGATAACTCCAGTTGCATACACAAAAATAATTCCTACTATGAATGGATGATGGGGGAGTGGGTGAGGCAGGATTAACCTGGAAGATGCAGCATGAATAGGGGAGTCCAAACATTTCTCATGTGACTGTAGGATGATTTGAATGAACCAAAGGGCAGTTGATAATTGTACTACACAATAAAGTACTAAAAAAAAATTAAGAAGAGTGGGTTGCCTCAAAGAAACCTAATCCAACTTGGCATCCATTAAGGTTTTTTAAGAAACCTTCATCCACCGTGGTCTTTCGTTGGCATGCTTCATCATCAGGTAGCCACTCAGCATCCTAATGTGGCTGAGTGGGCTCAACCTCCTCATGGTGAGAGCACTTCTAAACTGTATTACTAGTGTGATCTGTGAAATGTGTATAAAAATGACCTCCAATAACACATTTTGTGTACAGGAATCAGGGCAAGGTTAATAAAAAAAGAGCTGAACGTGGGGATAACAATGATCCCTGACATCAACTGTGAAAGTGTGGTCTACATGTTTCAGCCACCTGGGTCCGGTTCGGTTCTCCTGGCTTCTGGCGCGGGGATCACTATAGGTACTCGGACTAGCAGGAACCCCTGACAAATATGCCAGTCTGCCTCTAAGTTGCCATATGGGGTCTAATAATCCCTTATTGAAGGTACCGGGCTAGTAGATCCAGGAGTGGTGTAAGTACGTGACTTTCATGAATTATGAGGTTCATTCTGTACACTAACACTCAAATTTTATGAGCAATAACCTTTTGGGAGCATAACACAGGATAGTGTCTGCTTATACATTAACACCCTGGGGTCTGTCATTGTTAGGTGCTGAGGAAAGCCACACGAACTGGTCTCGGCCCAGGTGGCTGAAACATGTAGACTACACTTTCAGAGTTGATGTCAGGGATCATTGCGGCCCCCAAGAATGTTTCTTGTTTTTTTAACCTTACCCCGGTTCAAGGATACGTAATAAAATCAGGTTAGGGATATTGGAGGTAATTTTTGGTTGTGACTAGAAGTTCAGTGGAGGGATCCTCTGTACTTCTATCTCCACCTTTTTTCTGTTGCATATTTGGAATGAGCCCTATGGTTTCAGGGATCTTGTTCCATAATTTTGGTGGGAGCAAGAGAAGGCCTGGTGTAAAGTCCTGCTATTCTTTCTATTTGGAACTTTAAAAGTCAATGGTAGCATTCCCCAAATGCCACATTTCTCAAAAACAGTTTTTTTTTTAGACTTGTTGTATAAAAGCACTGGTGCTGAAGCAAAAGCCATTGACTGGCAATAGGCCTACTCATCTTTTGCAATCCATTTTATGTTATCCTGTTATCATAATAAAATGGCAATTGGGTAAATAGTAACAGCAAACTATTTTGCAAACTTCGTATACAAGCTGTGAACGCCACAAAACTCTAAATGTTATGTGCATCGATTAGAGTTGTTCAGTAAGTAAATTACTTAAATGTGATCAATCTTTAAGCCAAGAGAAGCTTGTGAAAGTCCAAGAAATGCCACTTTGATACATTGAAACTAAACATTCAGGTCATTTTCCATCAAACTTTGTAATACTGACATCACACATTTCATAGCAATGTTCTTTTTTTTCTTAATGAATCAAAGTTTGCTTTATGTGCACAACAACAAAAATGCCCAAAAGGTCTCAAAACAATGTAGTGATGAAAACCTGGAACATGGCTGCAGCCTTACAAAGGCACATCTGTACAACTTGGTACCCTTGTCGACCAAAGTATGTCCTTAAGATGGCTTGTACTAGGTTTTTCTGTCAAGTACGCAATTTTTGTGTCATGCCAAAAAGAAACTGGAAGGTTTAATTTAAGAGTTTTTACTGACGAAAGACAAATTTAACGGATCCTAAACGTAATAGATGAAAATCTTATATCGAGTTTTTGTTTGTCTTTTGTATACCAATACATTCCATGTTTTAAATAATTATGAATAAAATCAATACATTTGAAGTAATGAGCATTTGCTAGTCCAAGTTTAGTATGCGTCTGTGCTGATTGCCTCTGGTCCAATTAGACCAAACGGAGATGTTCTCATACGCCAATGTTGTTTTATATGTAAGCTCCTTTCTTTTGGGGCTAAGCCTGTGCTCTATAAATTCCAAACATGTTAAATAAATAGCCATTCGAGCCACTTATTCATGGCAACGAGCATCCTTTATTTATAATTATCATTATTTTCAGAATCGAAGGCCAAGTGGTAAAGAATGCAGGTGATAGAGAATTCACAGTGGCACTTTACCATTCTTGCGATTTTACTCTGTATTCTTATACGAAGACGTTCTTATGTACCAATGTTGTGTGCTAAATAAACTTCTCCCCTTCGCTGCGTTCGTCCGCCAACGGCCTTCGTGAGTACTACCTCCGTAGTGCTGCGCATGTCCGTTGGCCGACGCAGCCCCGTCCACTCGGCTGACCTGGTTAAGTGATTAAATACCAAAAATATGTTAAATAAATAGCCTTTGGAGCCAGTTTTTCATGGCAATGAATATCTTTATTGATATTTATCTATTGTGTGAATTGAAAGGAGAGTGATCAAGGACAAGAGAATTCACAGCAGTACTATACTATTGCAGTCTATTTCTTTAAGTGATAAATTTGAAGGTTCGTTAGAGCATGCATCTGGCTGAGAGGGATGTGTTCTCTGGGCTCCTGGTGTATTGTGTAATGAAACTCTCAACACGGAAGAATAGCGTTTGTTTCTAGTTTGTTGAACACATTATTATTATTATTATTATTATTATTATTATTATTATTATTATTATTATTATTATTATTATTATTATTATTATTATAATTAACAACAACAGGTTTACTGTGACGATTTTGTGCATGAACACTAGATCAAGTGTATTGCTTCTATGTGAAATGCACATGTGCTTTCCAATAGTTCTGGTCAGATGCTTTGATCACAAAATAGTGGTGCATCTCTTTTATGATTCACATTTTGCATTTTAGCCATCCTTTATAAATCTGCTAAACTCACAATATGTAGAGACAAATGTAAGAAACACATGCAAAATATAAAAGTGATCTCATACTGTCCACCAAATCTCTAAAAGAAAGTTCAGATAGAAATGGCGGCTAAACTGCAGATACTGATAAACAACTGCCTGTCTCTGCTGCGAGGCCATGTTTTCCCATCACAATGCTTTCCTGGCCACTCCTAGCGTTCCATAGGAAGGTGACCTTTAAAGGTCAATGCAAAATATCAAGTCACGACTGGATTTATAGCAAACCAAATGGACTGTTTCTTAGCAAATGTGTCTGCATACCCTGCATGCTAAACTGCCTTGCGTTGATTGACAGCCACTGATGCATCATCCTAGCTAGGGCATCAGTTCCAGTGAGGTTGGAAAAGCAATGCAATGCACACCCAGACAGCGCCGAAAAATCTTTGACCCCCGACCCCCCATATATATCTTTCTAAAGTCAGTGGAGCGTAACTGCGTGCGCAACTGATGAATAATTCTGGTTGTTTTTTTTAAAGATGTACTTTCGAGGTAGATTTACAGGGCAGCAGAACTGCGCACTGTTGCAATGCTGTCATCAACTGAGCGGCTGCATATTGAAATTTCACACACAATAATTGGCTGACCTTCACAGCTTTGGCAGAAACTAATTAAGGCAGTATGCCTCTGCTAGCTGTGCTCTTGTGTGAAATGTGAGGGGTGGTGATAATGAAATATGGGGTGCAGATGTTATTGTCTCGGATCTCCTGTGCCCTTGATTCACACTAATGAAGAACAGCAATTATTAAACAAAAAAGTATGCTTTAAGCGTTCATTATTTTTTTGTTTAAGCTGAAAGGCTAACATCATTTCCCTGCTCCACTCTTGAAACACATCAAGGTAAGATCGCTACAGCATTACAAAGCCCCCTCCTACATTGACGCCACTCTACTATCTTTGTAAGATGCCCTTATACTTAAGCCCAAATAAAAGGAAAGGACAATTGCCTTTTTAATTTTTTTTTTTTTACATATTTAGAAGTTATAATGAAGCTTGACTCTACCTGTTTTTTCTGGTGTTATTTCATCTGTTGTTGTCTTGTTCATGTTAGCTTTTATCGATGGTTTGCATGTGCAACACAGTAGGGTTTTAAGCTTCGACCTACTTATTAACGAAGCAATGCAGCGAATAAAAAGGGCCTGGGTGTATTTATTGAAAATATTGTTAATGGTGTATTGTTACTGTAACTGAAAGAGATCTCAGTTCAGAAGCCTTCAATGCACAAGCCCTTCCCACAATCTGGCCAATAGCTGTTGACAGAGGGACAACCTGCAGACCCTTCTTTGTTTATGTCCTTATCTGCCAAATCAATCCTATTAGGATGAATAGGCGTAGTGGCAGAAGGAACAACACATCTACCATAGACACCCTTAATTTAACCTGCAAAACGCGAGAATAAATGTCAACTTTAAGGAATAACTGAGAAAGCTATTGCAGTATTATCACCAAAAAGCACATTTTGTTATGCAGTCAGGGACATATGTGTGAGGGCCTTGCATCATGCTTGAACCACACAACGTGGTACATGCACGACGCAAAGCTCCAAGTCATATTTATGAAGCTACATGAAGCCACTTTGTGTGGCTTTGAATGGCTTCATAAATACAGAGTAATGCAATGCAGCGAATTGTGCTGCATTGCATCACTTTGTGCAAGGGAGGCATTCCAAGGGCGTTGCGGTGCGTGTTCCTTTGCAAATCCTATGGTTTATGACACATTTCCAGGTTTACCAAAACTGGTAAACCCGGGAATGTGCAAAAAAGATACACCGCCCCTGGTGAGGCGTTACAAGGAGAAATATGTTTATTTCTCTTTGCTTTTTCCTCTGTGCTGCATTCTGCTGCACACATAGAACAAGGAAAACACCTCTATGGATTGTTTTTGTGCAGGACAGTTCCACTTCCGGCACTAAAACAATCCTGACTTAAACACAGGCACCCTTGCACCATTGTGCAAGGGCGTCTCTGTTGGCTCTATGCTGCTATGCTGCACGTGGGTCCCCTGCTCACTACGCCACTGGAGTCAAGCTATCCTGGCTGATGACAGCTGATAGCCAGAAACCGGTCCTAGGATGCTAGATTCCGGTCCAGGGAAGACATGGCTTGGCAGTTCGGGCTGGACTGTTCCCATGAGGCACAGGGTCAAGACTGATTTGCATATGGCCATGTCTGAACTGGGGTGGCTTGGTGAGCAAAATAACGATGGATTAAACCCAGATCTGTGACTGGGGGTGAATGTTTTGCCATTGTGCAACATTCCGTCCATCATCTTGTGTGTTTTGCTGTTCACCCTATGTGGGAAGGGTATGCCCAGACGTGGGTCCTGTGCTCACTACGCCACTGGAGTCAAGCTATCCTGGCTGAAGACGACTGATAGCCAGAAACCGGTCCTAGGATGCTTGATTCCAGTCCAGGGAGGACATGGATTGGCAGTTCGGGCTGGACTGTTCCCATGAGGCACTTGGTCAAGACTGATTTGCATATGGCCATGTCTGAACTGGGGTGGCTTGGTGAGCAAAAGAACGATGGATTAAACCCAGATCTGTGACTGGGGTGAATGTTTTGCCATTGTGCAACATTCCGTCCATCATCTTGTGTGTTTTGCTGTTCACCCTATGTGGGAAGAATATGCCCAGACGTGGGTCCCGTGCTCACTACGCCACTGGAGTCAAGCTAGCCTGGCTGAAGACGTCTGATAGACAGAAACCGGTCCCAGGATGCCTGATTCCGGTCCAGGGAAGACATGACTTGGCAGTTCGGGCTGGACTGTTCCCATGAGGCACAGGGTCAAGACTGATTTGCATATGACCATGTCTGAACTGGGGTGGCTTGGTGAGCAAAATAACAATGGATTAAACCCAGATCTGTGACTGGGGGTGAATGTTTTGCCATTGTGCAACAGTCCGTCCATCATCTTGTGTGTTTTGCTGTTCACCCTATGTGGGAAGGGTATGCCACTGGAGTCAAGCTATCCTGGCTGAAGACGGCTGATAGCCAGAAACCGGTCTTAGGATGCTTGATTCTGGACCAGGGAAGACATGGCTTGGCAGTTCGGGCTGGACTGCTCCCATGAAGCACAGGGCCATGTCTGAACTGGGGTGGCTTGGTGAGCAAAATAACGATGGATTAAACCTACATCTGTGACTGGGGGTGAATGTTTTGCCATTGTGCAACATTCCGTCCATCATCTTGTGTGTTTTGCTGAAATGACACCAGCACAAGGGAAAAGGACAGGAATACACAGTAATGGATAGATACAGTGCATTCCTGCCCATTCCCTGTGATGCAGAGCAGTGCAGCAAGGTAACTTGCTGCACTGTGACACAATTCCCATAAATATCTTTCTGAACGCTTTGGACACTTCTAAAAAACGGGTCTGGAGCCAAGGCTTCCAGAAATGGCTGCATGTATGTGTGAACAATTCTAAAAGTACTGTCACATAAGTATTTGAATAGTGTCCTGTTATGTATTCCCAAGAAGATCTGCAAGGAGCAATGGAGTAATGTTATGGGATCCCCCTGCAGAATCTGAAGCGGGCCTCAAGTCTCCCATATCTCACATATATGCATTGGCCTGTGGAGGAATGGGGCCCTTCTGAGGGGTTTGGAGGCCCCTGAGGGGTTGGGCCCCCTACACAGCACAGGCTGCAGGGGCCAGTGTTATGCCCCTGGCAGGGGCCCGATCTGCAATCACTGAACAAAGATTGTGAATATTACAAATCTTAACAACTGTTCTGCCTTCCACGTCCCCCCCAAAAAAGGAAGGCAGGGATGGTTTGCTAGGGGCCTCAACTTACAATTACATTGCATGTTTAAGTCATTTACTTCAAATTTTTAAGGATAAAAGTTTTAAGACTTCCAAAAAATAGAAAGGCATCCACATTTTTCGGTATAGCCTTTTAAAAATTAGATCTCTAAATTAACAACTGGAATTCTGCTAAATTAGATAAAACCACGCTACAACATTTGTAATATAATCAAATTATTTAAATGTAGATACCATTGGATGAGAACCACAGTGGCAGGGCCGCTGGAAGAAAACAATTATTCCCTAAACAGACACCTTTTTTGAATTCCCTGTTGACAGGAGCCAAATAATGTGACAGTGCACCACGCAATGTAGGAAAAAGAATCAGACAATTTAATATTTGGTGCACAGTGGCATGCAGTAGCGGTCGGTGGTTGAGTAGCTGCCGGGCGGTGATGTTGGGAGGGGGAGGGGCGGGGTGGGGGGTAGTAATCTATGGATTACATAGGATTACAGGTAAATAAACACATAAATAAATAAAATAAAAATCGTTGCGCGCACAGCATCCCCAAATGCGATGCATTGCACGTAACGAAATTCGTTTTATTTATTCATATGTTTGCTTACCTGTAATCCTCCATAATCCATAGATTACTATCCCCCACCCTACCCCTCCCCCTCCCCATGTCACCGCCCGGCAGCTACTCCCACCACAACCGCTACTGGTGGCATGTGATCTCAACAGCTAGGGAACGGACACCAGGCTACCTATCTGGTTTATGCTCTACCAAGAAGATAGCAATACATTTATAAAGTGACAAAATGATTTAAAAAAATGCATTGTGCATTCACTGAAAATGTTAAGACTAGTTATTTGCTTTTGGAGATATCAACTCAGGAATATAATTTCACTTCAGCAGAGAATGACCATTTCCAGGCAAGCTCTCCAGCAGCATCTAGATTGGCAAAATCCAGTCATTCCATGCAATGAATATGCAAATGAAAGAGTACTACTCCATGTTCTCTGCCTGCTGACCTAGTAGGATGCTTGTACCATGCACTTCCAGCAAAGGATCCGGCTCTAGACCGAATCTCCTAGTAGTAAAAGTAACCAACCCAGACCAACATTTTTCAAACACACTTTAGGTAAATTAGGCAACAAGCAATTATAGTTGCAGCGAAAATTCCTGAAATCTTTGGATTTGAATTAAAATCAACCTGCTCTACCTGCAATAAATCCTACAGTTCCTAATTATCCAAGTAACACTTATCAAAAATAAATAATCAACAAAATCTTCAATTAAATATTGATGCCTTCATCTGCCACGGAAATTCAATCACAGGAGAAACAATTTACAGATGCAAGCAATACTCTATGACATATATTAATTAACTGCTAACAGTGCATTGGCTTTGACATCTCTGTTGATTTTATTTATATAAATTGAATGACCTTGCATCCATAGAGGAACCTTAATCCCTAGTGGATCATTGCAGATAGCTCAGACTCAGATCATGGAACATATAGAAGGGTAACAGTGAACAACAGGGATGTTTTTAATCAAGAAGTTGTGGGTGAATTCAAATACATAACAAGAGCATTGCTCAAGTTGTCTATAATGTCTCTCAAAAGCCCGAGATGATTCAGTTTTTACCCATCTATAATTTTCTGTTATGCATGGCCTCCAAAGTCATCTGCCATGCTTTCAACCGCTACACAGGTGCAGAGGAATAACAGAGAAGCCATACATGATGTGGCCTCTTCTCCTTATCACAAATATAAAACAAAATATCTGGCCTCCTTCCACTCATCCCCACAACCCTTTGTGCTTTCTCTTCTCTCCCCCAGCCAAAATCTTGTTAACTGCTCTGAGAGCAGAGTAGCCGGGAATTTCTTGCTGTTGCAATAGTGGGACACAAGTGATGTTTCCTATTGCTGTTGCTTCTTTGAGTGAATAATCAAATTTAGAATGCGGGAGAGCCATAAATAACAACACCTTTTTTGGTAGTTAGAAAGTCATCTACCAGCCTTATGTCTTTGTTCATGTCATGGGAGAATAGTGTGCAATAATCTTTTTCTCATAACGAAAATACGCCATCCTCTATTTTTGAGCATTCCCTTCCCATGCAAAAAGCTCCAAGGACAACGATGAGTTGCTTCTTTTAGAGTTGTATTTCAGAATAGTGATGCTATATTGGATTCCATCAGAGGATTGGAGAATTAGTGGCTCCTTGAAATCATGAATATTGTTGGCTGGGGTGTTAACATGGGGCCCTACTCTCTTTGACTATGACAATGTCAATACCAAGATTTTAGCAGAATCACTATTGTATTGCCTCGCTAGAGTATACAGGTTCAGTGCAAATTGTAGGCATTGTACACCCTGTGGAATTTTGATGACGTGGCATAACCAGCGAATTTGGGTTTGTATGGTTGATGTATAACTTGACTAGTAGCAATACTATGCTTTTTCAGGAGAACACATGGAAGTAGACACTGAAGTTAATAACTGCAGTGACACCCAGGAGCATCTTACCGCCAACATTGAATGCTGGTGGCTTGGCTCAATAACAACTGGGGATCCTATGAGGGAATATCTAGAGGAATCAATATTCAAAAATGGACTTCAAAAACACAACCTCACCACACGGTATGGGAAGTCTTTGCAAATCTGTGCTTAAGCGTGCATGTTTGTGATTGTGTATGTGTGTGCGGATGTAAGTGGTCCAGTGAACACTTTATACTAAGAAAAAAAACTTAAAGGTGATCTTAAAACTAAGGGGCATATTATCAAGGACCGGTGTTAAAATTATCGGCGTTTTATCGGCAGGAAACTGCAGATAAAACGGCGATAACGGGCTTGATAATACGCCCTTATTAATTCCCATAGAAGCCCATGACTGCCGATAAAACTGCGATAATTTTAACACCGGTCCTTGATAATATGCCCCTAAACTTCTGTGTGCGGTTCCTTTGTTAATCTGTATTTCTGATTTGGGTCCCTGTTTTTTTTTCTAGTTTGCCTCTTTGTGGTTGGAGCGCACTGCAACAATTCTCTTCTTATGTGTATTCTTTTACAGAGAGGGCACAGAACACAGCAAAGCAACTCTCCGTTAAGCAGCTGCCAGTAGTAATTACATCTCTCAGTTCCCCACCATGTCCGCCTTTTCCATCCAACTGCCCATTTATCACCGAGTTTTAGAAATGTTGTGAAACTTCCAGCTAACTCGGCTCCTTCTTAGGCTTTGCAAGTGATGTTCAGTCATGGTGCATGCAGTAACAGCATGGAGGTACTATTACAAGTTGAAAGCTGGTCATTGTTGGGTATTTGGTTTCCATGTAATGTGGCTTTTGCTGTGGGTTTTTTTCCCGACACACCTACATTTGCAAGGTGTTTCTTTGTCTTTCCAAACGTTTTGCAAGCTTCATGAGCTTCACAACATGTGCACACTTTTTGTTAATGGGAAAATTGAGCACAATTCAGGGTGAGGTTGGCTTAGCCTGAGTAACCCTTTTTAAAATGAAATGTAAATACAGACGACTCTATGACAAAAACAGACACACAAGCCACACGAAATAGAGTTAGAAAAAATGGTTCGGCAACCATGAGAAATTCACAAGTATCAGAGAATGAAGCAAATTATGTATTTTCGTTTTTAACCTTTCCAGTTGTTCCTGCTTTTACAAATATTATGTCAAAAGCATTCAAGTATAAAAAAACGCGGTGTCTGACTTTAAGGACAAGATGATAAATATTACCACAGGGCAGTTTAAATGTCACCATTAAGACAGAAACAACTTGGAGGTGGGGGCAGGAGAGATGTTCAACAATTAAACGTTTTATGACTTTCTCTAGTGTAATTAAAAGTGCACCTTTAGAAAAGCTGAACAGATTGAATTTTATTTGTTCATCTGGTTTGCCGACCTCGCGATGACCCTTTCGAGTGCAGATGAATTATTTACCCCAGTGAATTATTTCTCTGTTGTATGTGTGATTGAAGATATCCAGAGAAGCAGATTATTAGAATAACCTGTGTGACAATTCGGAGAAACTACATGATTTTATTCGCAGGAGTGATTTTTTACCTGTCTTTAGCATTTTATTTAAAAAAATGCTTGTATAGTTCAAAGAATGTACATTTAAAATCCAAAAAATGACCCTGCACCCCTTCCCACCCACATGATTGTGCACAACAACAGCAAATAATAGGATGTGCAATTTAATTCTGCACATTGTAATGGTGTGCTAAATTTGCCTATGCTAGGTCTCATTTTGGCAAACAAATCATCATTTTCGTGCCAAAGGGCTGGGTGCGGAAAACCTTTATTAGGAACAACGCGTATTTCTGTGTGAGGTTGTAGTTCGGCGGGTAAATTACGATTTGCTTTCCAAAGCACGATCATTTTATGAATTGGACATAAAAAAAAGTGTTAATTCGACTGCAGATAGCAACTGCAAGGACGTATTTTATTAATAATAAGCCAAGGCTTCTGAGCAGAATCTGAGCAAAATCGTAAATTGGTGATAAAATGGGTTAGAAAAATAATAACGTGCACAACACAGACATTTGCACATAGCTCTTGACGTGTTATTTGTTGGGATCCAGCATAATTATTAATTAATGACTAATGACCTTACCATATGGAACATTTTTGTCTCAATAAAGGATTTTCTTGAAATTTCAGAATCTGGTTAAATGTGGATAGACCAACTCACTCTGGATACAGCTCGGCCACAAACAGGTAATCTCATGACAAAATATATTATTACAGCGTTTGCATGCAACGAGTTATTAACAAATAATAGAGTTTTATATAACAGTGAACTCGACCCGAAGGTATCAGGGCGCTTTACATGAGCACCAGTTACGTTACAAATGGACAAATTCATTTTATTTTGGAAGGCACGGGGAGATTAAGTGTTTCCCCGGAATCACAGAATGTTGAGCGCCCCAGCAGAGACTCGAACCCAGTTCTCCAGCTCCGAGGTCGACCGCTCTAGCCTTTAGGCCACATCCTCTTCCCTAGTTTGTAATTTGCAGGTTTGTGCAGCAATCTTACACTTAATTATTCATTCTTGCACATGGCTCACTTCTTATATGTATGGTTGAATCAAGTATGCTCTCATTGTTTCCCATGGACCCACAAAGCAAATAAAGCAACAGAACAGGTGCATGGGCAAGGATTTTCTTTAGTATTTTCGGTGAGTCATTGGCCATGTCACTGGTGCAGTTATTTTATGTTTCCTGAAAATCAATAAATACAGTTAAAAAAACAAGACAAAAGAAAATATGTGGAAACTGCATCTATTAGAAAGTTGTATTTGATATCAGGTTCCAAAATACTGCAGTGACTCACTTACCATGAATTGTTGGCTCATGATAAATGTGTAATTTCGCTTTTTCCACATATAGGTCCCAATATAAATGAGAACTACATGCTTAAGGTGAGAGAGACTTGAAGGATACGTGATGCGCTGCCTAACCCCCTGTGCATAGTTAGTGGCCATGCCCTAAGCAATATAGAATGGAATGACTTTTATGAGCAGGACCGGACTGGTAACCAAAAAATAGCCTTTACATCTATGTGTTTCTCATGGAATGCCTTTGTCATGCAGTCTTTACCACACAGGTAAATATCTGCGTCTTTACTATACAAGCCTTTATCATGAATGATCAGTATTGGTCAGGAAATTTTACGGTTTAGACGAGGGTAATGGTAAACAGAGGTAAGGGTAATTTTAGGGCTATGAAAAAAGAATGTATATATATATATATATATTAATACCACACCAAACTTCACCATCCAAGAAGGCGCTGACTCCGTGTATCTCAGTTCAAGATTTTTATTGCATATCAACTTCTGCTCAGACGCGTTTCGGCGGCAACCTCCGCCTTGCTCACTAACGTCTGACTAAACAAAATGACACTTATATACATGTTTTTAACCAATCACATGTGTCAATATGGTCATACTTAATTGGCACTCATTAGTTTCCATGGCAATCATATGTTACACCCCATCAATTTGTATGTGTTTCACACTTCTATGGCGTTTTAGAATACATAACTTTGTTTCTAATATTGTAAAAAATAGGCACGTATTAAATATATACAAATAGTAAAGAAAGGTGCATTTCTAACATTCTGTTTCTTGTTTATCCCTTTATCACTGTTTGAATGTTCTTGGCGGGAGAAAACCTCCGTTTTCGGTGTTTGTTTACATGTTAATGGTGTCATGATTTTGCTGGCCTATCAGTTGAGGAGGTGTGTTCCCCTACGGCCCCTGATTGGTTACCCGGATACTGTCATTTCTCAAAAGGGTTCTGCCTATTCAGGCATCGGTTTGTTAGTCTGGTTGGCAGGGGCAGAGCACTTTCCCCGGTAACAGACGATCGTTCGTGATTCTAGTGAGTAATGACCTGTTTGTTCCGTTTCAGTCTGCTCGGGGTTTATTTAGCCTGTGCTACGAGGAACTTCCCATTGAACTATTAAGCCTTCGTTCTCTGGGACCAAGACCGCTGTTTCATACGAATTGTGATCACAGCGTCTCGAGTGTTTATTTAATAAAAACCAACATATAGTTTTCCCGCTTTAGAGAGAAATATTGTCGTTTTGCGTTAGTGCGCGTTAAATCTCCCTCTAAAAGTGATTCATCTCGGGAAGTGAAATGCCTGCGTGCTAGCTGTGCCATTAGGGGTGAGTTATTGCCAATTAGTCAAAAGGTAGTTCCTATGACTATGTGATAAAATATGTGATGATTCTCACATATTTACGTGTGCTGTTTAACAACGTTATATATATATATATCAGGCTCACCCCGGGACCCAGCCCTACCAGGAACAATAATGGAGGGAGCAGCTGTGGTTATGCCACAGATTTCTAAAGTTGTTTCCCGCTCTTTCCAACAAGGCGTGGTTCCCGCGAAATGGAAACAGGCCATTGTCAAACCTCTGAAAAAGAAACCATCAATTGCGAGTACCGTGCTAGAGAACTTACGGCCTATCTCACTGCTTCCTTTTGTAGCCAAAATTGCTGAAAAAATTGTTAATAAACAACTGACAGAACATATTAACTCTAACAACTTGTTACACCCTTCTCAGTCAGGTTTTAGAAGGGTCCATTCGACAGAATCTGCCCTTCTACTTTGGACAGAAGAACTGAGGAAGCAAGCAGATGGGGGACAAACGGCCGCACTGATCCTGTTGGATCTTAGTGCGGCGTTTGATACCGTATCTCACGCACTGCTTCTACAAAGACTCGAAATCTGTGGCATCAGATACAGGGCACTGAAATGGATGACTTCGTTCCTTTCTGGAAGGAGTTTTCAAGTCGCACAGCAAATACACTTATCTAAGACCTTCCCACTAGCACAGGGAGTACCACAGGGCTCAATTTTGAGCCCAACACTTTTCAACCTGTATGTGGCTCCACTGGCAGAACAAGTACAGAAATATAATGTGTCGATCGTGTCTTACGCGGACGATACGCAGCTGATTGTATTGCTGTCTCAGGATCAAAAGCTAGCCGCAGTCCGCTTCTCAGAATGTCTAACGCATGTGGAAGAGTGGATGTATATCCACTGACTTAGAGTAAACGGAAGCAAAACAGAAGTAATGATTGTGGGCAAGGCACCATCCGTCTGGTCCTCTGCATGGTGGCCCGAATCTCTAGGCACAACACCCACCCTCAAAGCAGAAGTGAAAAATCTGGGAATCTGGTTAGATGAGAAAATGACGTTTGATAACCAGATCAGGAAAGTAGCTGGCAAATGCTATGGAGCAATAAAAACCCTGAAAAAGATCATTGATCTCCTCCCGCCCGCAGCAAGAAAAATGATAGTACATGCCGTGGTCACCTCCCAACTGGACTACGGCAATGTGCTATACATAGGGGCCACAAAGAAAGGAATAGCAAAACTGCAGGGAGTCCAAAACACAGCTGCCCGTTTGGTGCTTAGACTACCTAAAAAAAACAGTATGAAGAAAGCACTGGTAAGACTGCACTGGCTACCAATTGAAAAAAGAGTGCTTTTCAAGGCAATGTGTTATTGCCACCAGATCTTGTCACTCAACGGCCCAAAATATCTGCAGCCTTTACTAACCCACTATATCCCTGGACGAAATCTAAGATCCACCAACAAGTACATGGTTACCATACCAAGAATCTACAGAGACAGGATGGGGGGTCGGTCTTTCAGATACCGTGCAGCCAAGATCTGGAACACCCTTCCAATAAATATGACAACAGAGACGAGTGAAAGCAAATTCCGTAAACAACTTAAAACGTGGCTATTTGGAAAAAAGGACAATTAGGATGACTAGTACTCATCCGATCGACAGATGAATCAGTTGACGGCATCTCTCTCCCTCTCATCTTGTGCTGAGTTCTGAGTCTTAGTGCGGGGACACACCGTTAGGTGTAACGAGGGGCTCTATAATTGGATAAATAAATAAATATATATATATATATGTATATATATCTGTGTATATATATATACACATATACATATATTTTATATATATATATATATGTATATATGTGTATGTATATATATACATATATATATATACATACACTCATATATTCATACATTTATCACCCACAACACCTACTTTATATCTCTTACCCAAAGTACATAAGAACAGAACTGAACCCCCTGGACGCCCTATTATTTCCTCTAAGAACAGTCTACTAGAGAACACAACTATCTTTGTAGACCACTTTCTGTTCCCCTACGTGAAATACCTTAGCTCTTATCTAAGAGACACCAAGGATGTTCTACAGAAAATTCAGAATTTACATTTGGAGAGCGAGTACTGGATGGTCTGCCTTGATGTGGAATGTCTTTACACCAGTATAAGACACAGTGATGGTTTAAGAGCATATAAACACTTAAAAAAAGAAGTGTACATTTGTTGGAACACACACGCATGATTCTCCAAATGATTGAGATTTGTCTCATTGAGAATGTATTTATGTTCAATGAGGGCACTTCCATGGGCACTTGCACTTGCTTCGCCCCTAGCTATGCCAAGCTTATGGTAGGCTGGTGGGAGAAGCAAGTGCTGTGGGGTGATGATATGGAACCATGGACCAGCAAAATTGACCTTTGGCTAAGGTTTTTTAATGATGTGTTCTTGGTTTGGGAGGGAAGAGAATGTGATCTGATTGATTTTGTGAACAAACTGCACTGTAATAACATCAATTTAAAGTTTACTATGCAACACAGCCAGTAAACTATTGATGTTTTAGATATCAGGCTGACAATGAGTGACGGGAAACTATCCACAGACCTCTACAGGAAACAGACTGCAGGTAATTTGATCCTCTATGCCGCCAGCTGCCATCTCCCTAATTTTAGATGGAGTATCTCCTACGGGAAACTCCTCAGAGGAAAGCGGAACTGTAGCTCTTAAACATCCTATGAAAAAATAAAAAATTACATGCTGGAGATTCATGAGCAGAGGGTACTCTACCAAAATGTTTCGTAGGGTGGTGACTAAGGCAGACACCATTAACTGCAATGAGGCTCTTTTTCAACCACTAAAAACCAGAGGCAGGGCGACAGAAGATGACAACCCAATACGTTTCATAACCACCTTTAATACACAGCTAGCCGGCCTTAGGCAGATATTGAGAAAAAGGTGGCACATTCTTACCCAAGATCCAATGTTAGAAAAGAAACTAGGAGGGGTACCATCAGTTACCTATAGAAATAACCTATCAGTTAAGGATATACTGGTCAACAGCCACTTAAAATCCCGCAAGAGGAATTGACTTGAGCAGGGCGGTGGCATTCACAAGTGCAATAAATGCAAGGCCTGTAGTCACATTAGAATGTCAGGGAGGACACTACAGAGGTCTAGGAAACAGTGGAAAACCCCCAGATCAAAAAACTGTGGGACTGATTTTGTGGTGTATGTTATTACATGCCCCTGTGAGATGTGGTACATTGGGTTCACAACCTTCCTGGTCAAGAAACACATTTTAGAGCACTGGAGAGCTATAACCAATCAAGAATTCAGTTATAGCACAGTTAAGCATTTTAATGAAGCCCACAACAGTGACAGGACAAGGGGAGATACTTTGGCCTGGAAACAGTACCCAAACAACCCAGAGGAGGTAATCGGGTTCAGGCCTTACGCAGACTTAAATCTTGATTTATCTTGCAGGCTTGTAGCATGTCCCCCACAGGGATGAATAACGACGAAGAGTTGCATTCACATCTTTAGAATATCCTTGTCCTGCTAATGGCCAACTCCAGTAGTTGAGCATTTTCATATGTATGCTTTCATTATTTTTCCCTGTTCCCTGTCTTAACCCCATGATGTTTAGATACTTCTCTACATAGGACCAACATTAGTCAATGGAGTATCATCAGTTGCCATTGGCATACCATGCCTGGTTCTTGTTTTGTAGGATTTATCATAATTTTAGATCGTTAGATGCTGTTCAGTTTTGCCAAGTATTAGGTACTACAAGTTAATTGTCTCTTGTTTTTCTCTTGACAGAGCACGTTGACGCAACAGAATGAGAGTAGGCACCATGATTGTAGGATGTTCCTCTGAACTGTCATCTCTCCTCTTTCACGTATAATATATCACCGTAGGTTGTAGTTACGATCACTTTAGTCACTTGAATTTTTCAAGTACTAGGCCCTAGCATTGATAGTTGCATCACTGGCTGTCAGGAGGCCGTCTGGTATGAACTCATTATAAACATCGTTTTGTACAATGCTTGAGCAGCATAATAATGAATACAGGGGTACTACATCCACAGTGTGTTTATCACTTTTTATCACTCTATGCGATTTGCCAGTAACAAGACATTTGGGTGGTATTGACTACAAGCACTAATTCTGTGATTTATTTACTATGGACACCGGTGACAACAAACTTGTGAACGTGTTGCAGGGATTCCGTGTCTTGATCTGTAATTAAATTAATGAATTCTGTAATTGTTTCTTTGTTGCATGACAATTAATGTACAGCCCTCTGGGGTGACATTTGTGTGGTTTGAATATCGATCAACAAAACATTTTTTCATGTACCAATTTAGCCTATGTATACTAATAGCGGCTTTTCAAAAGATAAATATTTTGTTTTGAAGAAGGGGTAACTCAGAGATTGACGCACTTGTTTATTTTTTATTTCTTTGATGTTTCAAAGTCTTTTGTTTATTGCTGTTAGCACGCTGCATTGTGCTTGACACTGTTTCTTTACATGTTTCCGGAACTCGTGAAGTGGTCATGTGACCAAGACCCAGAGAGAGGTTGAAGCGTGTCTTTTGTTGTGGCATTAAAATGGAGAACCTGCACCCTTACAACCGGAGTGGCTCGTTTATTCTCACCAGTGGAGTGGGGAGATATATATTTATATATATATATATATATATATATATATATATATATATATATATATATATATATATATATATATATATATATATATATATATATATTCACTGAAAAAACCATAGGTTTTAGGTGTGTTATAGTTAGCTGGACATTTTACTCTTACAAAACCACTGAAATTCCTCCGTTATAGTTAGTTGTACTAACTGTAACTCTCGTGCCTGCAATCCACTGGTGATGATGTCACATATTACATCATTCATGACATGGTCAGTGACATCACTGATGACATCACTGATGACATCTCAAATGACATCATTGATGACATCACTGATGACATTATCCAGTGAATGTGGTTTGGTACCATATTTAAATTTGTATTATATATGTAGCAATCTGCATTGAAGAATGAGTGGATGTATAAGTCTCTGGATGGACGATTTAGTAGCAGTGTGATTGACAGTTTACTTGACTAATTTATATTGAATAGTGACTAAATTGTGTGAATATCTGTATTACTTTCTCAGTTGTTGTGTAAACTGCTACACCCTTTGGTTACTATCAATCAATCAATCAATACATTTATAGAGCGCGCTACTCACCGCGAGGGACCCAAGGCACTGAAGGGAGAGGGGGGGGGGGGGCGCTATTGCTCAAATAGCCAGGTCTTGAGGTGTTTCCTGAAGGTGAGATGGTCCTGGGTCAGTTGTAGGTGAGCGGGGAGGGAGGTCCATGTCTTGGCGGCCAGGTAGGAGAACGATCATCCTCCGGTGGTGACTCTGCAGATCTGTGGGACAGTTGCGAGGGCGAGGCTGGCGGAGCGGAGCTGGCTGGCTGGTAGGAGAGTAGAACGAGAGGCGGTTGTTCAGGTATTTGGGGTGGAGTGGAGTGCTTTGTGTGCGTGGGTGAGGAGCCTGAACGTGATCCTCTTGCTGACGGGGAGCAAGTGCAGGTTTTTCAGGTGGGCCGATATGTGGCTGTGGCGAGGGATGTCGAGGATGAGTCATGTAGAGGCGTTCTGTATGCGCTGCAGTCGTTTCTGAAGTTTGGCTGTGGTTCCTGCGTAAAGGGTGTTCCCGTAGTCCAGTCGGCTGGTGACAAGGGCCTGCGTGACCGTCTTTCTGGTTTCTGTGGGGAGCCCCAGAAGATCTTTCGGAGCATGCGCAGGGTGTTGAAGCAGGAGGATGAGATGGCCTTAAATTGTTTGGTCATCGTGAGCGAGGAGTCCAGGATGAATCCCAGGTTGCGTGTGTGGTCCGTGGGTGACGGTGCGGTGCCCAGCGCAGTGGGCCACCAGGAGTCGTCCCAGGCGGATCGGGATTGTCCGAGGATGAGGACCTCCGTTTTGCCTGAGTTCAGTTTCAGCCGACTGAGCTTCATCCATTCCGCAACGTCCTTCATTCCTTCCTGGAGGTTGGTTTTGGCGGTGGTTGGGTCTTTGGTGAGGGAGAGTATCAGCTGGGTGTCGTCAGCGTAAGAGATGATGTTGAGGTTGTGTTTGCGTGCAATGGCGTCGAGGGGGCTCATGTAGATATTGAAGAGGGTTGGGCTGAGCGAGGAGCTTTGGGGTACGCTGCAGATGATCTTGGTGGCCGTGGAGCAGAATGGGGGGAGGCGGACTCTCTGGGTTCTGTTGGAGAGGAACAAGGTGATCCAGTCCAGCACTTTCCTTGGATCCCAGTGTTGTAGAGGCAGGTTATTAGGGTGTGGTGGCAGACGGTATCAAAGGCGGCTGAGAGGTCTAGGAGGATGAGGGCGGTTGTCTCCCCGTTGTCCATCAGTGTCCTGATGTCGTCGGCTACGTGAAAGTCTATATTAGTTATTGATTAGTTAGCTGATTATTTGTATGGGAGAGTGAATGTGTGTGTGGTTTGGTGGGAGTTGTGTGACTTCCCAAAGATGTGTCAATAGTTGATTCAGTAGGTCTATGACGTTAAGACTACAGGTTATAATAGTTGTTTGGGTGTTTGAATATGTATATGGATGTGCTGATGAGCAAATATATCTCTCAATGGTACATGTCCAACAAGCAACAATAATAAAACGCAGTGTATGTGACATTTGTTGTATATAAATAAGTATACATAAGACTCAGTGATTGCATGAGTGTCTTTATGGATAACTGTATACTTGTAATAGGGATTTTTATAACACAGTAAGTATGAGTTACTATCTAAATGAATAAATGAAGTGGTGTTTGTATAAGTGTGAAGCTGAGTAAATATAAGTATGATCCATTGCTTGCCTAAGTGAGTAGGATGACTGCATAAGTAAATAGGATGTGTGCTGGTGTGTAACGTCAATATAGGTGTATAAATATATTTGATAGTGTTCTACTGATCATTGACAGCATGTATGAGTGTATCTATAGGTAATTGATTAGATGTGTGTCTAGATCGAGGAATCACTCAGTGGGTTTTTAGATATTTGTATTGGTGTGTCTGTGGATTCAAATATGATACTCTTTATTTTACAGTGAGTGATGAAAGATTATAGTAGTGTATGAGAAGGTGTATCTGATTGTCACATGGATGATGTCATCAGTGATGTCATTTGAGATGTCATCAGTGATGTCATCAGTGATGTCACTGACCATGTCATGAATGATGTAATATGTGACATCATCACCAGTTGGTTGCGGGCGCAAGAGTTACAGTTAGTACAACTAAATATAACAGAGGAATTTCAATGGTTTTGTACGAGTGAAATGACCAGCTAACTATAACACCCCTAAAACCTATGTTTTTTTCAGTGAATTTCAAAGGATTTTTAAATGACAATTCCTAACTATAACCTGCTTGAAACCTATATTTTTTTTCAGTTAATTTCAAAGGTATTTTAAAAGATAATTCCAAAGTATAACCTGCCTGTAACCCAAGGTTATTTTCTGTGATTTTGAAACATTTATTTAATAACACATTTTTAATCTAGTAATTGTTATCTTTATTTCTTTGATACTGAGTTACAAATTTATTTTAAATATATTTATTTTTAGATATCTTATTTTTTAGATTACATTGCACATTTTTAATATATATATTTTTTTATGTAATATATATCTTTTTTAAGATATTTTTTTATAATATTTTGTGTTTTATTTAAAAAAAAGTTTTTTGAGCAGTCCCGCACCCAAAGCGCATGTAGATGCCATTTTACAATTGTTCTGTAGGATGCGCGTAGGGTGTGTGATGGGTGCATATTTTCATGAGTGTTTGCTATGCGACCCATACATGACTTCAAGTGCATACGCAACATATGTGTATCACGCCACACCGTGCGCGTGCATTTCCGCATGATGTCATGTACGCGTTTAACGCGGTGGGCGCACGACTTCCGTGAAATTTTATTGATTTGAAAAAAGATATATATATATATATATATATATATATATATATATATAAATATATATATGTATTGGATCACTGACATAATATCGAATTCACAAATATAGAATTACCAAAATGTCGAAGAAAAAATATAGAATGCAAAAATATCGAATTCCTATCTACAAACAGGTAAGTACAAAAATATCGAATCAAAAATATAGTTTTAAAAAATATAGTTAGTCAAAATATAGATTTTTTTAAATGTCTTAAAATAATGTAAAATTAATGAAATAATAAATATAACATTTACTATTACCACTCCAGTGAGTGCAACAGTAGGGAAAGCGTTGGATAGTGTAGGGGTAAAAATTACTATTCCCACTCCAGAGAGTGCAACAGTAGGGAAAGCATTGGATAGCGTAGGGGTAAAAATTACTATTCCCACTCCAGAGAGTGCAACAGTAGGGAAAGCGTTGGATAGCGTAGGGGTAAAAATTACTATTCAATATTAAATTACTTACCTTCAATTCGATTTTTTTCACCACTATATTCTGTCCATTCGATATTTTGTCCATTCTATATTTTGACTTCGATATTTTGGTAATTCTATATTTTGAATTCAATATTTTGTCTTGTTACCATATGTATTTACTATAAATATTAAAGGGAAAAAAATAACATTCTTTTAGTTTCAATAAACTTATATTACTTTTAAATGCAATTTTGAGAAGTCACGCTGCGTGTAAGCACCCAACGCGGATCCCATGTGACCAAAAGAAAGATTTCACTGTCCTAACTATTGAAGAACCCCACCCATTTCAATTACTCTTCTTAGACCTTCCTTACGAGAAGACCTATCCTGAGAAGAACATCACTTTTTGTTAATCTGAAACCTGAACTTCTTTTTAGGAATCAAAAATAGCTCACCACTGCAACAATCATCTGATTCTGATGATTTTGTTACTGAACAATTTCTACCAGAACCTCACCTTCCCAAAAGATACACATCCATCGTAAAGAAATGTTTTACTTTTCCAGAGGGGCAAAAGAAATGTAATGCCACCAAAGTAACATGCAACATTTGCCAACATTTGCCAGGCAGTACTGTCCAGAGGAGATCCAAACAAGAAATACTCCTGTGGCACTGCTAGTGTGCGCAAGCTCCTCCAATCCATGCATCCTGTCAACTATGCTCACGAAAAATGTAGAAGACTGCGCCAAAATGTACCTCCACCACCGGCAATACCAAGTACCTCTGGGACATCACCTTCAACATCACCACCAGACATACGTCCCCAATTTGGGAAAGATAGAATGCACTGCGTGAAGTGCAATCATTTAATTTGTTATGGGGAGCGATCAGTAGACCTAGTTTGCAGAGCAATTGATAACCATCAATGCTGTTTTTTTTTAAATTCCCTCAAAGTTCATGGTTTTGTTCGTCATGTTGACTTTTTTTTTCTTTTTAAAAAAAAAACAAAAAAAGTTCTAAAAATCTGAAAAAAAACATAAAAGTACAAAAAACAAAAAAAAAGTTATTTTCAGAACTAACTTCTCTGGTTAAAGAAAGAGCTAAATGTATATGCTAGTGTGTGAAAGTTTACATCAATGTATACATACTGTATAATTGACTTAAGAATGCATTTGTCATATATGGTGAATGTATAACTGCAGAACTATAAGGAAGTTCTGTAGCGTGACACTGTAAGCTCTTTAGCTACAGCGTGTTGAGCTACTTCCGAAGGACAGACATGCAACATATGTACATAAATATGTTGGAAGTCTGTCCTTCCCTCTGCACTGCTGCTTAAACTGCAGGCATGTGGTGATACAGGCACCCTTGCACCATTGTGTAAGAATATCTGTTTGGTGTGGAGTTTGTTTTTGTGCAGGAAGACACACCTTCCTGCACAAAAACAATCGGTGAAGGCTTTTTTCTCCTACAATGTATGCTGTGCATTGTAGCATATATTGAAAGAGAAAAAATGAGCAGAAGTGCAAACAATTCTTCTAGGTAGTGCATTAGTCTTTGTGTAGAGTAGGGGGTCGTGTTGGTGGTAGATTTAATGTTTAGGGTAGTACACTGGTGTTTGTGTAGTGTAGGGGGTCGTGCTGAGGGTTGTGTTTTAAGGTTTAGGATAGTGCAGTGGTGTTCGTCTACTGTAGGAGGTAGTGTTTTAGGGTTTAAAGTAGTGCAGTGGTGTTTATGTAGTATAGAAGTTCATGCTGGGGGTAGTGTTTTTTAGGGTTTAGAGTAGTGTAGTGGTCTTTGTGAAGTGTAGGGGTTCTGCTGGGGGTATGTATTAACATTACACTATGACCACCCTAAGCACAATTATCATTAGTACAATTATCATTAGTAACCACCCAAAAAATCTTGCTGTGTGTTCTATTCCCTCCTGTGGCAGAAGCCGGGAGGTTGCTGTGTCATTGTGCTTAGACTCATTTTTATAATTTCCACGTTTTAACTTGCTGCACTTTTAAACATTGCCTTGTATTTTAGCTTGATTACGAAGCTTTTATAAATTGTATTTTTACCTGATGTGATCTCCTCGCTTGACTAAAAAGCGGTTTCGCCCCCTGCTTGACTTAATAAGCGCTCTCCCGCGCATTTCTTCGCCACCCGGACCAGCATCAGACGACACTGGCGCTGAGATAGCTGTGTCCCGGCCGGGCTGAATAATCTTAGCGGCCATCTTAGTTTGGGGAAGCGGTCGCACGCACTCAATTGGCCAGTATAAAAGGGCACCCTAAGCCAGGCTCCCATCCTTGCTGTGTGTTCTATTTCCTCCTGAGGCGGAAGCCGGGAGGTTGCTGTGTCATTGTGCTTAGACTCATTTTTTATAATTTCCACGTTTTAACTTGCTGCACTTTTAAACATTGCCTTGTATTTTAGCTTGATTACGAAGCTTTTATAAATTGTATTTTTACCTGATGTTATCTCCTCGCTGGACTAAAAAGCGGTTTCGCCCCCTGCTTGACTTCATAAGCGCTCTACCCCGCATTTCTTCACCACCCGGACCAGCATCAGACGACTCTGGCGCTGAGATAGCTGTGTCCCGGCCGGGCTGAATAATCTTAGCGGCCATCTTAGTTTGGGGAAGCGGTCGCACGCACTTGATTGGCCAGTATAAAAAGGGAAGGGCATGACTTCGCTCAGCGGACGCGATCAGCGGACGCACCGGACCTGCGCGGAGTCGTGCCAGAGTCCTGCCCGTCTGCGCCCGTCAGCGCCGAGGAAGTGCCAGGGGCCAGGGAGACTGCCACTCGTACTACACTCCCACCCGATGGTGAACTATACTCCCTTGCCATGCTACCCTCGCTAAGACCTCCTCCGTTACCATGCCATCATACTAGATCCCCTAACAATGTTATCTGTAGCTGTACTACCCCATCGCACAGGGCAGGGCTGTGATCGGTTAGAAAACATCGAACTAGGACTCTGCCAGATAAGGGCCAAGACAGCTCTGTAATGAAACCTGGCTTTCTTATTAATGCCAGCTCTCTGGTTAAAAATAACGTTGCTTTTAAGGATTTTGTATCGTTAAGGGAACCTCCTTGGGTCTTTGTAACTGAGACTTGGGGTTTAGAGACTGCCGGTCCGGATCTGGTCGGTGCCATTCCTGAGGGCTACGGTCTGGTCCAAATAGACCGGGAAAGGCGCAGAGGTGGGGGGTTGGGAATTCTCTGCAAAGATGGTTTCACTTGTCGTATTGATCCTCTCTCCTCCCCCTCAGATAAATTTGAAGCTCTATACTTCTCCATTCAGTTTGCCCCCACATCTTCTTTCTCTGGCATTCTGTGTTATAGGCCCCCGGGCCCTAGGGCCCATTTGCTCATGATATACTTGAGATCTTAGAGCCATTTATTAACAGGCCTCAATTTACGCTCCTGGTGACTTCAATTTTCATCTTGAAAAGTCTGATGACCCTGACACCATGGCATTGGTGGAGGGTCTGAATGCCTTTGGCCTCAGTCAACGAGTAGATGGTCCCACACACCTCGCGGGGCATACGTTAGATGGTATCTTTTCCAATGACAACAGGGTAGGGACTGAACCGACGATCCCGCTATCCTGGTCAGACCACCAGGTAGTTCCCTTCCATCTAATCACACCTGCTCCTAAACCTAAAAATGCCAAATCATGGGAAACCATAAGGAACTTTAGAGAGGTCAACAACATATCTTTAGCTCCTTTTTTGACTGAGGTTATCTCTTCACATGGGTCGGACCCTAATGTTGCTGCTTGTAGTTTGTCTAAAAGGGGGTGGTGATGAACAGAGTGTCTGAATTGAGCAGACCACTCTTACCCAGTCCAAAGATCAGGGCTTGATCCATCACCGTTATTTATCTCACTGCCCCATCCCAGCTCAGAACATGGCTATATGCAAATCAGTCTGTCCCTGGCCCAGTGCATCATGGGAACAGGGCAGACTAAACTACCAAGCCAATTCTTTACCAGAAAGGAAACAAGCTACCGGGGACCGGTTTCTGGCATTTCAGCCTCTTCGGCCCGGCTTGCTTGAATCCTGATGGAGCAGTGAGAAAGGGACTCATGTCTGAGTATACCCTGCCACACCTATAGTGGCCAAAATCGATTTACAAAAGGGGGTGGTGATGAACAGAGTGTCTGAATTGAGCAGACCACTCTTACCCAGTCCAAAGATCAGGGCTTGATCCATCACCGTTATTTATCTCACTGCCCCATCCCAGCTCAGAACATGGCTATATGCAAATCAGTCTGTCCCTGGCCCAGTGCATCATGGGAACAGGGCAGACTAAACTACCAAGCCAATTCTTTACCAGAAAGGAAACAAGCTACCGGGGACCGGTTTCTGGCATTTCAGCCTCTTCGGCCCGGCTTGCTTGAATCCTGATGGAGCAGTGAGAAAGGGACTCATGTCTGAGTATACCCTGCCACACCTATAGTGGCCAAAATCGATTTACAAAAGGGGGTGGTGATGAACAGAGTGTCTGAATTGAGCAGACCACTCTTACCCAGTCCAAAGATCAGGGCTTGATCCATCACCGTTATTTATCTCACTGCCCCATCCCAGCTCAGAACATGGCTATATGCAAATCAGTCTGTCCCTGGCCCAGTGCATCATGGGAACAGGGCAGACTAAACTACCAAGCCAATTCTTTACCAGAAAGGAAACAAGCTACCGGGGACCGGTTTCTGGCATTTCAGCCTCTTCGGCCCG
The DNA here is from genome assembly GCF_964263255.1 of Lissotriton vulgaris. Lineage (NCBI taxonomy): Eukaryota > Metazoa > Chordata > Amphibia > Caudata > Salamandridae > Lissotriton > Lissotriton vulgaris. The sequence goes on from NC_141694.1 coordinate 1,457,650,844, forward strand.
GCTTGCTTGAATCCTGATGGAGCAGTGAGAAAGGGACTCATGTCTGAGTATACCCTGCCACACCTATAGTGGCCAAAATCGATTTACAAAAGGGGGTGGTGATGAACAGAGTGTCTGAATTGAGCAGACCACTCTTACCCAGTCCAAAGATCAGGGCTTGATCCATCACCGTTATTTATCTCACTGCCCCATCCCAGCTCAGAACATGGCTATATGCAAATCAGTCTGTCCCTGGCCCAGTGCATCATGGGAACAGGGCAGACTAAACTACCAAGCCAATTCTTTACCAGAAAGGAAACAAGCTACCGGGGACCGGTTTCTGGCATTTCAGCCTCTTCGGCCCGGCTTGCTTGAATCCTGATGGAGCAGTGAGAAAGGGACTCATGTCTGAGTATACCCTGCCACACCTATAGTGGCCAAAATCGATTTACAAAAGGGGGTGGTGATGAACAGAGTGTCTGAATTGAGCAGACCACTCTTACCCAGTCCAAAGATCAGGGCTTGATCCATCACCGTTATTTATCTCACTGCCCCATCCCAGCTCAGAACATGGCTATATGCAAATCAGTCTGTCCCTGGCCCAGTGCATCATGGGAACAGGGCAGACTAAACTACCAAGCCAATTCTTTACCAGAAAGGAAACAAGCTACCGGGGACCGGTTTCTGGCATTTCAGCCTCTTCGGCCCGGCTTGCTTGAATCCTGATGGAGCAGTGAGAAAGGGACTCATGTCTGAGTATACCCTGCCACACCTATAGTGGCCAAAATCGATTTACAAAAGGGGGTGGTGATGAACAGAGTGTCTGAATTGAGCAGACCACTCTTACCCAGTCCAAAGATCAGGGCTTGATCCATCACCGTTATTTATCTCACTGCCCCATCCCAGCTCAGAACATGGCTATATGCAAATCAGTCTGTCCCTGGCCCAGTGCATCATGGGAACAGGGCAGACTAAACTACCAAGCCAATTCTTTACCAGAAAGGAAACAAGCTACCGGGGACCGGTTTCTGGCATTTCAGCCTCTTCGGCCCGGCTTGCTTGAATCCTGATGGAGCAGTGAGAAAGGGACTCATGTCTGAGTATACCCTGCCACACCTATAGTGGCCAAAATCGATTTACAAAAGGGGGTGGTGATGAACAGAGTGTCTGAATTGAGCAGACCACTCTTACCCAGTCCAAAGATCAGGGCTTGATCCATCACCGTTATTTATCTCACTGCCCCATCCCAGCTCAGAACATGGCTATATGCAAATCAGTCTGTCCCTGGCCCAGTGCATCATGGGAACAGGGCAGACTAAACTACCAAGCCAATTCTTTACCAGAAAGGAAACAAGCTACCGGGGACCGGTTTCTGGCATTTCCCATCATGATGTTCCCATCATGCACTGGGACAGGAACAGACTAATTTGCATACAGCCAGGTTCTGAAACTGGGATGGTGCAGTGAGCTAAAAAACGGTGTTGGATCTAGCCCTGATCTCTTGACTGGGTGAGAGTATTCTGTTTAATTCAGAGACTCTGTCCCTCACCACCCCTTGTTGTAAATATTTTTGTCCACCCTAAGCGTGGAAGGGTATGCTCAGATGTGAGTCCCTTGCTCATTGCACCATCAGGATTCAAGCAAGCCGGGCCGAAGAGGCTGAAATGCCAGAAACCGGTCCCCGGTAGCTTGTTTCCTTCCCAGTGTAAGAATTGGCTTTTGTAGTTTGGTTTGCCCTGTTCCCATCATGCACTGGGACAGGAACAGACTAATTTGCATACAGCCAGGTTCTGAAACTGGGATGGTGCAGTGAGCTAAAAAACGGTGTTGGATCTAGCCCTGATCTCTTGACTGGGTGAGAGTATTCTGTTTAATTCAGAGACTCTGTCCCTCACCACCCCTTGTTGTAAATATTTTTGTCCACCCTAAGCGTGGAAGGGTATGCTCAGATGTGAGTCCCTTGCTCATTGCACCATCAGGATTCAAGCAAGCCGGGCCGAAGAGGCTGAAATGCCAGAAACCGGTCCCCGGTAGCTTGTTTCCTTCCCAGTGTAAGAATTGGCTTTTGTAGTTTGGTTTGCCCTGTTCCCATCATGCACTGGGACAGGAACAGACTAATTTGCATACAGCCAGGTTCTGAAACTGGGATGGTGCAGTGAGCTAAAAAACGGTGTTGGATCTAGCCCTGATCTCTTGACTGGGTGAGAGTATTCTGTTTAATTCAGAGACTCTGTCCCTCACCACCCCTTGTTGTAAATATTTTTGTCCACCCTAAGCGTGGAAGGGTATGCTCAGATGTGAGTCCCTTGCTCATTGCACCATCAGGATTCAAGCAAGCCGGGCCGAAGAGGCTGAAATGCCAGAAACCGGTCCCCGGTAGCTTGTTTCCTTCCCAGTGTAAGAATTGGCTTTTGTAGTTTGGTTTGCCCTGTTCCCATCATGCACTGGGACAGGAACAGACTAATTTGCATACAGCCAGGTTCTGAAACTGGGATGGTGCAGTGAGCTAAAAAACGGTGTTGGATCTAGCCCTGATCTCTTGACTGGGTGAGAGTATTCTGTTTAATTCAGAGACTCTGTCCCTCACCACCCCTTGTTGTAAATATTTTTGTCCACCCTAAGCGTGGAAGGGTATGCTCAGATGTGAGTCCCTTGCTCATTGCACCATCAGGATTCAAGCAAGCCGGGCCGAAGAGGCTGAAATGCCAGAAACCGGTCCCCGGTAGCTTGTTTCCTTCCCAGTGTAAGAATTGGCTTTTGTAGTTTGGTTTGCCCTGTTCCCATCATGCACTGGGACAGGAACAGACTAATTTGCATACAGCCAGGTTCTGAAACTGGGATGGTGCAGTGAGCTAAAAAACGGTGTTGGATCTAGCCCTGATCTCTTGACTGGGTGAGAGTATTCTGTTTAATTCAGAGACTCTGTCCCTCACCACCCCTTGTTGTAAATATGTAGTTTGTCTAAGGCACTGAGCGTGGCTATGGACACTCTAGCACCACCTAAGAAACATTATTCTGCCAGGAAGAGTCCCTCTGCCCCCTGGTATTCTGAAAGACTGAGATTGTTACGGCAGAAATGCAGACAAAAAGAAAGATCCTAAATTGCCCGTCCCAATGCTCCTGAGAAAAGCCAACACAAACTGGTCTTAAAGGAATATAAAAGGGCTATAACAGAAGAGAAAAGGATCTACTTCATTAACACCACTGTTGCACTTAAATCTTTAAGAGAGCTTTTTAAAATCATTAACTCTTTATCCTCACCTAGGGTCGTTAACTCAGTGGTTGAGACACAGGTGCTATGTGATAATATCGTGAATTTCTTTCATACTAAAATAGCCGATATACACACTGCCCTAGAAAAACTAAATTTGGACCTGAACACCGGACAATCTTCCACTTTACCCTCGCCCCATTGCCCGGTTGTGTCTGTGGTCTCGGAAGCAGGTCTCTGTCCCCATCTGACTAACTTCCCTAAGATGTCTTTGGAAAAACTTAACCGTCTCCTCGACTCCTCAAAGTCCAGTTCCCCTCTAGACCCCTGTCCCTTAAAAACTCTCAAAGCCTGTAGAGAGGTTGTTTTTCCTCCTCTATTGGAAATCATGAATATGGTCATTACTGAAGGGATCTTCCCCATAGTCTGGAAAACCGCAGGGGTTAAACCCCTGTTAAAAAAGGCCTCCTTGAATCCCGAAGTTCTCAAGAATTTTAGGCCTATTTCCTTACTTCCTGCCCCGGCCAAAATTCTTGAATTATACATCAACGGCCATCTGACTTCATTCCTGGAGACCCATAAACTTCTGGACGTATCCCAACATGGGTTTCCCTGCAGCCCATAGTACAGAGATGGCCCTCACCGTGGTTGCTAATAACATCAGGTCAGGGGTAGACACAGGCCAAACCATCTTGTTGGTTCTGCTGGACCTCACGGCGGCCTTCGACACCCTGTCCCCCTCAATCCTGGTCGACAGACTTGGGGGGGATAGGTGTCGAGGGCAGTGCTCTGAATCTCCTTTCCTCCTTCCTGCATCAGAGACAACAAAGAGTAAAACTGGGCAATTTCTTGTCTCCCTCTCAGGCGGTACAATATGGGGTCCCACAGGGCTCTGCTTTGAGCCCTGTATTGTTCAATATATATGTGACCCCTCTTGCTAAAATTGTAAGATCTTTTGGATATCAAGTACCCTGATTATCGTCTCCACCTCCCAGCCTATACAAGACTCCGCCCCCAGATTTAGAGCATGTATGGAAGCAGTAGCAATATGGATGATACGTAACCATCTCAAACTGAATGGAGAGAAGACCGAAGTCTTGGTCTTTAGAGGGAGTCATGAGCTGTGGAACAAAGATTGGTGGCCTGACTTCCTTGGTGATTGCCCCCAGCCGGCACAATCTGCCAGGAACCTGGGCGTATTAATGGATCCGACCCTCTCATTCGACCTACAGGTCAACAAAACAGTGGCCACATGCTGTACCATCATTCGGACACTAATAAAGATCGCCCCTTATCTGTCCTTGGAGGCACGTAAACAGTCAACGGTAGCCCTGATATCTTCCAGGCTTGACTATTGTAATGCACTTTATGGTGGCATTAATAAAAAATTGATTCAACGTCTTCAGGTGGCCCAGAATGCAGCTGCTAGGCTGGTTCTCAACCTGCCTAGGTGTTCATCTGCAACTAGGGCAAGAAAAGATCTCCACTGGCTACCAATCCAAGCCAGGATTTCCTTCAAACTTCTATGTATGGCCCATATGGCGATATTTGGGTCAGGCTCTGAAGGGATTAAATCTTTAGTTAGCCCCTATATCCCCAGCAGATCCCTTCGCTCCTCCTCCAGAAATCTGCTTACTGTCCCTACATTTAATAGGGCAAGATGGGGAGAAAGAGCCTTTTCCCTCTTAGCTCCCAGACTCTGGAACTCGCTCCCGCCTGAATTGTCTGATCAATCCTCTTTATCGGTTTTTGTAAACTCTTAAAGACATGGCTCTTCTCCCAGGCCTATTAACCTGACATTATTCTCTTTCTGCTTTGTTCTGTTTTGTTCCTTGCCTGTTATCTGCGCCTTGATGCCCCTCGGGGTTAAGTTCTTGCGCATTATAATTCACCTTTCATTCATTCATTCATTCAGGTGAAGTTATCAGCAGAATGCTAAGAAAACGTTTATCAATATTAAATGCTTCTAATCAAGTACAATTCAAATCATCACATGCAGTGTGCCACAAATGGTATTACCACAGCAGTAAGTCTCCCCAACTTAGATTTAAAGTGCATAAACATGTTTCATATGACAGACCCATAGGCCAACACTGCAGCTTCCACATGCTTCAACACTCACCACATACTCAGCAAGACCTTCAAATAAACCCAACCCTGAATCAAGGAAGACCATCACTCAAGCACTCATCACCAGCAGGCTGGACTACGGGAACACCTTCAATGCCTGAATCAACAAATCTCTACTCCATAAACTTCAGACTGTCCAGAACACCACAGCCAGACTCATCCTCAGCATCCCACGACAAGACCACATTACCCAGCATAAACGAGCACTTAACTTGCTCCCCGTAGAAAAAAGAGTGACCTTCAAGCTGCTCACACATACCTATAAAGCGCTCAACAACACTGGACTCCAATACCTCAATCTCCTTCTACTCCCCCAAAAGAAACCTCCACTCCGCTGACCAGGCCTTGGCCAAAATCCTCTGTATCCACGGAACCAGACAGGAGGCACACCCTTCTCCTACATCATGGCCAAGACCTGGAATGAACTCCCCCTCAGCATCAGATGAACCACCACACTAAAAGCATTCAGGAACAGCCATAAGACCTGGCTTTTCAAATCACCAATGCTGCACAAATCCCCCCCACATACTCCCCAGTGCCTGGATCCCTCACATGTGAGTACTGCACCCTATACATCCCTAATTGATTAATTGATATGCCACCACACTGTGTGTTTGAGTGTTATCAACACCCTCAGCCATTAGTTTGGCTATCTGTAACTCTTGAGGGTAGTGAAATGAGCAGTACAACCTTCTTTAATATACACAGAATCTCTGAGATTGGCTTGGTTTGGCTTCACCTCTGAGAACTACTTTCAGGGTGCTGGTGAGCTACCAGTAGCTCCCGAGCTACTAGTTGGAAACCCCTGGTATGTATAGTGAGTGGGGAATGTTAGTCCTGAAGCACAAATGTGAAGGTTATTACACCACTACATGCATAATACATAGCTCTTTGAATCACTCCATTCCCTAAAGCCTGGCTCACAGCATGAGTATATGCTTACTGGTTGAATGATTACATTAATATAAGTAAAGACACTGGGTGAATTCTTAATTGGTTGGCTTTTACTTTAGTGAATGAATTACTACATGGTACTGAAAGATTCATTTTGAAATTGCAACAGCAGTCACACTGTATTTGCTGGAGTATAAAGATAGTGACTGGGGAATTGTAGGCCTCAAGCATAAGTGTGAAAGTGGTTACACCACTACATGCATAATGCATAGTAATTTGAAGCACTGCATACCCTAAAGCCTGGCTTACTGCTAGAGTATATGTTCTTATGTAACTGCAAACACATCAGCCAACCAAATCATTCTCTCTCAGTTTTGCCAAATGAACACTGATTCATAGTGTGATTCTAGACAAATAACAGTATGCCTTGCAGAGTATAAAGAAAGGTTAAAAATATTAGATACATAAATGTATTTTAAACTCTTAGTAATGGAATTAAATAAATTAATAGTCGGATATAAAGTAGAATACTCAAAGTTTAATAGAGAGTATCTCTAGCACAGGATGCAGGGAAAACAGGGGTTTTGGGTAATGAAGAATAATGAAAAAAGTTGTACAAAAAATGGGAAGTTACTAGAATGATAAGTCGAAAAAAAGGGAATGAATGTTAATACTCGTATTAAAAAAAGTAACCTATAAAAATGCTTTAATAAGAAAAACAAATTTAAATAAAGCATTTTAGAAATTATACGAAAGTTTAAAAGTATGGAAAGAGGCACGTTTACATAAACACGTGACGTACTAAAAGAGTGGAAATGAGAACACCTGTCAACTGAAAAACGTGACTTAAAAGTGGGAGGAGCAATACATTGATCCCATAGAGTGTTAAGTAACCAAAAAGTATATAAACCACACCCGTGGGATAATTGGTTTCGTTTCAGAGAATCAATACGGGCGAAAAAACTATGAGCAAGGTAATAATTCAGGGCTGCGGAAGCATCTTGAAAATATCTTTCATTTCTTTAGAGGGAACATATTGTTAATGTATATTTAAAAATACATTAAGCATTATCTTCCTTCCAGAGGAGTTGGATGAATTTCAACGGAGAAAGAAAAGAATATCGAAGAGAGGTAAATTATCTGAATGGGTATATGTTTGATATTTTTAAAAAAGAAAGCAAAATAATTCAAATGATTACAGAATATGGTATGATTAAGTTTAAATGAAATATAATAACAAGTTGACGAAAGACCATTACAAGAAATATAAGTTAATTAAGGAATTACTACATGCAAAGTAATAATTAGGAGCAATGCCTTCCATCTTGAATTTATCTTTCATTTCCACAGAGGAATCATATTGTTAATGTATATTTTAAATTATGTATAACTTTATGATTCTTCAACTGGAGTCGGATGACTTTCAACAGAGGATTTCAAAACATAATAAATACTTTTTTTTTAGTATGCAAGTATTTCCTAATGATTGAAAAATGTAGTATAAATAAACTATTGAGGAAAAAACGAAATATATTGGAATAAAAGAGAATACTCTATCTTCTAGAGTGAAAATGGGCTAAAAGTATTTATATTGTGTAGTGCTTTCACCAATTTTCACTTGTGAAGAACAGGAGGATTATCTTTGCAAGCACTTTTTTGGAAAAAGAAATTATAATTGTGTCTTCAAATGTTAATAATTCTTTCCATTTTTAAAAATGATTGTTAAATGTAATATTGAAATGAAATGTACATAAAAAAAGAAAGATGAAGTAGTGAGGGAGTGTTTGTAGTAGAACTTCTATTCTACTTTATCTGAAAGTAAAAAAAGCCCAAGCATCTAAATAAAAATGATGGGGCAACACTTATATAATGTAAACATAGGGAATGAGTGCTTATGATAAAATAAAATAAATGTGGTCCAACGCGTGATACCAATGAAGGAAAAAAGATTTTGCATTTCACCCATGTGATGAATTTAAAAGACTCAATAAAAATATTTTTAAAACGTGGGCATTTTTCTTTCAAGGATGGTTTGAAGAATTATACATTTAATGAAAGGACAAAGTACTCCACGCTAAAGGAGAAAGGTCAGCACAATTATGATAGAATAAAAAATAGAATAATATTTTTAAATACCTTCACAGTCAATAAACTCGTAAGCACAGTAGACAGTTTATATTAAAAAATACCTACCACAACTGGGGGCATATTATCAAGAAGGGTTTGAAATGCATTGTAAAATAACGTGCGTCACAAAATGGGCTACATACATGGGGCCTCATTTATGAAAAATGACGCATCGCTGAGTGAAAACAGCAATGCGTCACTTTTCATTGCGCCCTCCTTGCGACACCAATGATGCGTAATATTTACAGTATGACGCATCATGTCGCAAGGAGTTACAGATACGTCAGTATTTCTGACGTATCTGTAGGTGCAAAAGTGACGCATTGCTGGAGTGTGTCACAAAAGTGACGCAACTCTAGCAATGTGTCCTTTCACATGGGGCAAGACACTCCAAACAGGACTTCATCTTGCAGAATTCTTTATTCAATTAACAAATGAATCGTGAGGGTCACAATCCGACGCGTTTCGGTGAACCCAGTCGCCTTGCTCACCAGATAAAAGTGGAAAGTTCAAAACAGGTATTTAAACAGATCACCACCATTAGAAATCGCCGCTGTCATGTGACCTTTGATGAACATAAATAACAGACATACGTTCCTGAGTTAACTAACAGCGAACAGACTACGATGTATGGGTCTTTTTCCAGATAAATAAAAGATCACAAACTGTTGCACAAAATATAAATGTTTGTAACATGCATTATAAGTGAAAAATAATAATAATGAATTTATCACAGTATAAATACTTTTGAAGTAACATCCACTTGTCGTGGCAAATGATCGATTTCCCACTTATTCCTTTCTACAGATATGTAGTTGCAAATCAAACTTCCACACATTCTATTTATGGACTGTGCAAATCACTGCTTAATACAGGTCATTATAAATGTTATGAAATACAATCAAATCTGCCATTACTTAAATCGTATTACACTATGCATGTAAATTGTCCAATATGTGATCTCAATTATATGTCTGCATTATATTCTTGTCATATTCATGACAGGCTAAAGTGCAAAAAGTATAAGTGCTCCAAAATTAAAAAAAACAAAGTGCTCATATATTCCCAGCCAGCAAATAATAATTCTCTACCACATCTGTTGGGATCATTTTTATCATGACAGTTAATAATTCAGACAGCCATCTGTATCCCCTGCAATATCAATAGTGGACCGATTCTCATGGGGGAAGAGGGTAATATCATACATCAATCAAGCTATGACTCTGGACTATTAGGGTCTAAGACTCAAAGAGCATTGGATTAAATCTGTGCAAAAAGTGCCAATAAATAATGTAAAACCATACATTCATAAAAACAAATTCATGATCAAACCATTACATACAGAACATCAGATGGAGACATAAAACTAAACCCCAAATTAATGTCTTAAAATTCCAATACAAAAGTTATATATAAATAGTCTTTCTGTCTAAAAAAGTCATTAAATTTCAACCTGGAAGTTGTTAATACCATACCCAAGTAGTTAAAAGTGCGTGTCCGTGTTACTACTCGAAGGAAACGTAAGTACTTTAGAGGTAGTGATGTAAATACTCACAAATATTCAGTCCTCTAGGAGCCATAGTATCAAGCTCCAAGATATACTTGGTTTCCAATTGCCTAAGCAGTTTATCCCTGTCGCCGCCTCTTTTTCTAGGTAGAATACTGTCGATAACAAAGTATCGAAGAACATTAAGATTGTTGTCATGCTCTGTCTTTACATGCCTAGCGACAGGATAGGAGGGGTCTGAATTCACGGTTGCTCTCAAGTGCTGCAATATGCGTGCATGAACATGGATTTTCGTACTTCCCACATATCGGAGACCACATATGCAGGAGAGGACATACACGGCATCCTCAGTTTTACAATTGAAATGCCCCTGTATCATCATTAACTCTTCAGAAAATCCATTCTTGTAAGAGGAGGTATTGCTCCCAAATTTACAGGCTCTGCACGTGCTGCACTTGAAGAAACCCCTCCTAGGTGAAAGCCAAATATCTCTGTTGTAAAGCTCAGGACTTGTCTTAACCAGATCGCTTCTCATAGAGCGCGCCTTACGGTATGTAAAATTGGGCTTGGAAGGTAAAACCATGTTAAGTAATCCATCAGTTAAAACTATTAGCCATTCTAACTTTCGTGCATTATAGCCTCGTTCCAATATTCTGCATTTAGCTTTCTCTTGGGACTCTTTCAATGCCTTATCAGTACTACATGCCCTACGTATCCGCAAAAACTCGCCATAAGGGAGACTTGCTATAGTGTGGTGTGGATGGAAACTAGATGCATGAAGTAATGTATTTCCAGCCGTCGGCTTTTGATAAAAACTAGTTTCTAAGTGGCCATTTTGGACAACAATTTGAATATCCAAGAAATTGGTGGAAACTGGGTCGATATTATATGTGAACTTAAGGTTTAACTCATTGTTATTTATGGTCTCAATAAAACAAAAAGCTTCTTGTTCACTACCCTTCCACACAATAAAAACATCATCAATGTAACGCCACATATACACCACATGCAAATCATAAAGTGTCCTGTGCTCTCGACAGAGGACATGCTCCTCCCACCAGCCTACATGTAAACATGCGTAGCTGGGGGAGAAGCATGCCCCCATAGCCACGCCTTGCTTCTGCTTGTAAATTTTACCGTCAAACATAAAAACATTATTAAATAAGCATCTCTTAATCATTTGCAATAACATCTTAATATGTTTGTACAAGACTATTTCTCTTTTGTGTAGATAGTGTTCTATGGCTCGGAGGCCATCCTCGTGCTTTGTACTAGTGTATAGCGAGGCTATATAGAGTGTTAAGAGCATAAAATCATCATTCCATTTCACAGCACTTTTTTTAGATAGAAAGTCTCTAGAGTCTTGTAAAAACGCTGGTAAAGTGCTGACAAATTCTTGCAGGTAGTAATCCACATACTTGGATGTGTTCTCGAAAGTACTATTGATTGCAGATATTATTGGTCTTCCTTGAAGAGGATTGATACCTTTATGAACTTTCGAAATTTAATAAAAGGTGGGTAAAACTGGATGTTCCTTATATAAAAACTTATATTCATCCTTGGTCATTAAGCCCTCCCTCTGCCATTTTATAAGGTCACTTCTGTAATCATTATTGATCTTAAGTACTTTCACTCCGTTACTTAACTCATAACGGTCGGAATCATTCAGTTGTCTGAATGCCTCCGATCTATACAGTTCCTTGTCCCACAATACTATATTTCCTCAATTGTCAGCGTTATTTATAACCAAAGTGTCATTCTCCTTCAGTTTCTTGATTAATCGAAAATACTCCTTCTCCTTACCCTTGGTCTTTGTCTTGGATCTGCACGTGTTCTTATATAGTGTTTTGAGTTCATCTGTGACCCGCTCATGGAAAATATCCAGGGCATCTCTGGGCATAAAAGGCACAAATGTGGAAGGAGCTCTAAAGGGACTATTGCCTGGTGAGGCAACATTGATGTTCTCCACCTGAGCTACTGGTTGCGATGCCGTTGTTTCCGTTGTCATGGTGTCGTGTAGAAGTGAATGCAACGTTGTTAACACCGGAATATCTCCCGACACCAATGACCCTTTCACGGTAGGCCCTGTTGTGCCAATTTTAGGACTAGTAGATTCCTGATTTTTAATCATGAAATATTTCTTCAATTTCATCTTTGCGGATAAATTTGTAAACATCAACACTTGTCTGAACGAATCCGAAGGTATTTTCCGGACAAAAACTTAGCCCCAAGGATAGCAGCTGTTGTTCTGCTGCATTTAACTCTGTGTTCGTCAAATTGATGATGGTATTTTTGTGCTGACTTGTTGCTTGCGCCAATTGTTTCTTTTTGGTCTCCCCCTGCCGGTTCCGCCTTGCGCACTTCCTCCTTTCTCTCCTCCGTCTGTTCCTTTCATTGTTCCCTGATGGTTCCTCGGTCGTAAGGAGTGCAGTCTCTGTTGCCTGATAAAATCCAACTCATCAGCATAAGAGATTGGGCCCAAGGCTGCCAGAGCTGCAGATGAATCGCCACTGGCGCTGCCACTACCATTGTCCGACTCCACGTCACTTGAAATTAAGCTCGATTCAGAACTCGAGTTAGTGGTCATTAATGTTGCATTTTGGTTGGTAGCTCCCAAACAGGCTGGTAACATGTTGGACCTAATCAGCGCCTTCTGTTTCTTGACTGTGTCGTATTTACGATCGAAGGTAAATACCTGCCCTCGCTCGTAGTCATTCTTATCTCGCGCAAATTTCCATATTTTGCGGGTTTTGATGACTTCTTCCTGCTTATTCTTTCTTGCCATCATTTCTTTTGTAGATTTTCCCACCAAATCTTTATTGGCATCATTGGTTAAAGTGTCAATTTCTTGTTGTATGCAGATTATTTCCTTCAGATCTTTCTACCGATCTATTTTCGCATATTTAATCAGCAGGCAGACTAGGCGCATGGACGCATCTAAATAATATATATATTACCTACTGGCGGTCGCCAGTAGGTAGTTATAGTTAGGACCTAGTTTCCATAGGTAATCCGCAACATTCTATTGGGAATAACTTTGGCACCGGTTGATGAATCTTCGCAAATTTCTCAAAGAAGATGGCTCGCTCCTTCCCTGAAAGTTTTGAGGGGATTCATCAAGTGGGGGCCGAGAAAAAAGGGGGGGTCCCAAAACGTGTTTTTCCCATGTTATTTTCCATAGGACGATTAGACACGGCTACAGCCCGAACGGCTGAACGGAATTACAAGAAATTTGGCAAAATGGCAGAGTCTGATTCGCAGATAACGCTTTTGCTTAAATGGTGTAAATCCCTCCAGTACTTCCTAGGAAAATCGAAAGAAAAAAATATATATATCTATAAGCGTGCACCTTATGCGTACAGGTCCACGTACTGTACGCGTACCGTACGTGTGGAAAACAACACTTACAACGCAACTTTTACAACGCACTACCTTTAAGACGAAACTTTTACAACACAACATCCATTACAATGTATGCCATTACAACGCAACCATTACAACGCATGTCACTACAACGCATACCACTACAACGCAAGTCATTACAACGCAGTCATTACAACGCATACCATTACAACGCATACCTACACTATCCAACACTTACCCTACTGTTGCACCCCATCGAGTTAGAATAGTAATTTTTACCCCACACTATCCAATACTTACCCTACTGTTGCACCCCCTGGAGTTAAAATAGTAATTTTTACCCCTACACTATTCAACACTTACCCTACTGTTGCACCCCTCTGGAGTTAGAATAGTAATTTTTACCCCTACACTATCCAATACTTACCATACATGCAATGTAATGGTATGCGTTGTAATGGTATGCGTTGTAAATGTAGTATGCTTTGTAGTGGAATGCGTTGTAAAGGTAGTTTCAAAGAATTCGTTGTAATGGCATGCGTTGTAATGGAATGTGTTGTAATGGATGTTGCGGTGTAAAAAATGCGTTGCAAAGGTATGCGTTGTAAAAGTATGCGTTGTAACGACATACATCCGTACGCGTACGTGCGCCTATGTACGGGCACCTTCCCGTGCACGAGCTGCATGCTGATTGGCTACCACTGTCTTTCAACACTCCAAAATAAATTGTTGGCAGCCATCTTGTGCCTCGGTAGACTGAGGCACAAGAAAGCAGAAAAACAAACGTGTAGAACTCAAAAAGGGGGCAGGGTAGAAGCACCCTGACCCCCAGGCCTGCTCAGGGGGTCCCACAAGGACCCCCAAGGCCCAAAAATGTTTTTTAAAAACCCGGTCTGTTTTTTTTTCAAATTACCCCCCCGAGGGACCAAATCGCGGGGGCATACTGATAAAGAAGTGTGGGGGGGCCCACTCCCCCCCACACTGCCCCAGGGACCGCCACCCCAGGGCAAAGCAACGCAGCCCCCTGGCACATACTGGAGGCTCCTGCTGGGCTAGTTGGCCCCCAGGGACCCCCAGTATGCAAGGGGAATTAGTTCACCCTCTCCAAACGCACCAGGGGGCTGCATTGCAGAAAGGTGTAAAAAGGGGACTAGCCTCATTACACCTCTCTGCAATGCAGCCCCCTGGCGCATTCTAGAGGTTCCAGTTGGGCTAGTTGGCCCCCAGGGACCCCTAGTATGCAAGGGGAATTAGTTCCCCCTCTGCAAACGTGCCCAGGGGCTGCGTTGCAGAGAGGTGTAAAAAAGGGTGTGACCTCATTATACCTCTCTGCAATGCAGCCCCCTGGCGCATACTGGAGGTTCCAGGTGGGCTAGTTGGCCCCCAGGGACCCCCAGTATGCAAGGGGAATTAGTTCCCCCTCTGCAAATGTGCCAGGGGGCTGCGTTGCAGAGAGGTGTAAAAACATTTTTTTTCAATTTATATTAAAAATATGTAATGTAATTTAAAAAATTAAATATCTAAAAATAAATAATTTAAAATAATGTAGTAAATCAGTATAAAAAATATAACAATTAATACATTTAAAAATTATTATTTACAAAACCATTGAAATTCACTGAAAAAACCATAGGTTTCAACCACGTTATAGTTAGGAATTACCATTTAAAAACCCAATGAAATTCACTGAAATAACTATAGGTTTCAGCCACGTTATAGTTAGGAATTAGCATTTAAAAAACCTTGCAAATTCACTGAAAAAACCATAGGTTTCACACACGTTATAGTTAGGAATTAGCATTTTAAAAACCATTGAAATTCACTGAAAAACCATAAGTTACACACCAGTTATAGTTGGCTGGTCATTTTACTCATACAAAACCTTTGAAATTCCCCCATTATAGTGAGTTCAGCTAATTGTAACTCGCGCGCCCGCAATGCACTGCTGATGACGTCACATATTACATCACTCATGACATGGTCAGTGACATCACTCAAGACATCACTGATGACATCATTTTGTATGAGTAAAATAACCAGCTAACTATAACTGGTGTGAAACTTATGTTTTTTTCAGTGAATTTCAATGGTTTTTAAAATGCTAATTCCTAACTATATAAAGATTGTGAATGATTTTACATATGAGAGTGATTTTACATATTTAAATGTAAATTTTATGTATATTTATATGTAAAATAATTTAAATATGAGAGTGAATGTGTGTGTGGTTCGGTAGAGGGTGTGTGACTGCCCAAATATGTGTGAATAGTTTATTCAGTAGATATATGAAGTTAAAACTATATGTTCTAACAGTTGTTTGGGTGAATGAATATCTTTATGGGTGTGGTGATGAGCAAATATATTTCTCAATGGTACATGTCCAACAAACTAGAAAAATAAAAGGCAGTGTATGTGTCAGTTGTTGTATATAAATAAGTATACATAAGACTCAATGATTGTGTGAGTGACTGTATGGATAACTTTATACTTGTAATAATGATTTTATAATTCACTAAGTATGACTTACTATCTAAATGAATAGATGAAGTGGTTTTTGTATAAGTGTGTAGCTAAGTAAGTATGTAAGTATGATCCATTGATTGCATAAGTGAGTAGGATAACTTCATATGTGAATAGGTTGTGTTTTGGTGTGTACTGTCGGTATAGGTGTATAAGTATTTTTGATAGTGTTCTATTGTTCATTGACAGCATGTATGAGTGAATCTACAGGTAAGTGATTAGATGTGTGTATACATCTAGGAATCAATGAGTGGGTTTTTAAATACTTGAATTGCTGTGTCAATGGATTCAAATATTATACTCTGTATTTTACAAAGAGTGATGAAAGATTTTACTAGTGTATGAAAAGGTGTATGTGATTGTCACGTGGATGATGTCATCAGAGATGTCATTATTGATGTCATTTGAGATGTCATCAGTGATGTCACTGACCATGTCATGAATGATGTAATATGTGACATCATCAGCAGTGGATTGCAGGTGCGCGAAATATAGTTAGTCCAACTAACTATATAGGTGCAATTTCAAAGGTTTTTTAAATGCTAATTCCTAACTATATATGACCTGAAACCTATGGTTTTTTCAATGATTTTCATGGAAAATATCCAGGGCATCTCTGGGCATAAAAGGCACAAATGTGGAAGGAGCTCTAAAGGGACTATTGCCTGGTGAGGCAACATTGATGTTCTCCACCTGAGCTACTGCTTGCAAAGCCGTTGTTTCCGTTGTCATGGTGTCGTGTAGAAGTGAATGCAACGTTGTTAACACCAGAATATCTCCCAACACCAATGACCCTTTCACGGTAGGCCCTGTTGTGCCAATTTTAGGTCTAGTAGATCCCTGATTTTTAATCATGAAATATTTCTTCAATTTCATCTCTGCGGATAAATTTGTAAACATCAACACTTGTCTGAACGAATCCGAAGTTACTTTCCAGACAAAAACTTAGCCCCAAGGATAACAGCTGTTGTTCTGCTGCATTTAACTCTGTGTTCGTCAAATTGATGATGGTATTTTTGTGCTGACTTGTTGCTTGCGCCAATTGTTTCTTTTTGGTCTCCCCCTGCCGGTTCCGCCTTGCGCACTTCCTCCTTTCTGTCCTCCGTCTGTTCCTTTCATTGTTCCCTGATGGTTCCTCAGTCGTAAGGAGTGCAGTCTCTGTTGCCTGATAAAATCCAACTCATCAGCATAAGAGATTGGGCTCAAGGCTGCCAGAGCTGCAGAGGAATCGCCACTGGCGCTGCCACTACCATTGTCCGACTCCACGTCATTTGAAATTAAACTCGATTCAGAACTCGAGTTAGTGGTCATTAATGTTGCATTTTGGTTGGTAGCTCCCGAACTGGCTGGTAACATGTTGGACCTAATCAGCGCCTTCTGTTTCTTGACAGTGCCGTATTTACGATCGAAGATAAATACCTGCCCTCGCTAGTAGTCATTCTTATCTCGCGCAAATTTCCATATTTTGCGGGTTTTGATGACTTCTTCCTGCTTATTCCTTCTTGCCATCATTTCTTTTGTAGATTTTTCCACCGAATATTTATTGGCATCATTGGTTAAAGTGTCAATTTCTTGTTGTATGCAGATTATTTCCTTCAGATCTTTCTACCGATCTATTTTCGCATATTTAATCAGCAGGCAGACTAGGCGCATGGACGCATCTAAATAATATATATATTACCTACTGGCGGTCGCCAGTAGGTAGTTATAGTTAGGACCTAGTTTCCATAGGAAATCCGCAACATTCTATTGGGAATAACTTTGGCACCGGTTGATGAATCTTCGCAAATTTCTCAAAGAAGATGGCCCGCTCCTTCCCTGAAAGTTTTGGGGGGATTCGTCAAGTGGGGGCCGAGAAAAAAGGGGGGGCCCAAAACGTGTTTTTCCCATGTTATTTTCCATAGGACGATTAGACACGGCTACAGCCCGAACGGCTGAACGGAATTACAAGAAATTTGGCAAAATGGTAGAGTCTGATTCACAGATCACACTTTTGCTTAAATGGTGTAAATCCCTCCAGTAGTTCCTAAGAAAATCGAAAGAAAAAAATATATATATCTATAAGCGTGCACCGTACGCGTACTGGTCCACGTACTGTACGCGTACCGTACGTGTGGAAAACAACACTTACAACGCAACTTTTACAATGCACTACCTTTAAGACGAAACTTTTACAACACAACATCCATTACAATGTATGCCATTACAATGCAACCATTACAACGCATGTCACTACAACGCATACCACTACAACGCATGTCATTACAACACAGTCATTACAACGTATACCATTACAACGCATACCTACACTATCCAACACTTACCCTACTGTTGCACCCCCTGGAGTTAGAATAGTAATTTTTGCCCCTACACTATCCAATACTTACCCTACTGTTGCACCCCCTGGAGTTAGAATAGTAATTTCTACCCCTACACTATTCAACACTTACACTACTGTTGCACCCCCCTGGAGTTAGAATAGTAATTTTTACCCCTACACTATCCAATACTTACCATACATGCAATGTAATGGTATGCGTTGTAATGGTATGCGTTGTAAATGTAGTATGCATTGTAGTGGAATGCGTTGTAAAGGTAGTTTCAAAGAATTTGTTGTAATTGCATGCGTTGTAATGGAATGCGTTGTAATGGATGTTGCGGTGTAAAAAATGCGTTGTAAAGGTATGCGTTGTAAAAGTATACGTTGTAACGACATACATCCGTACGCGTACGTGCGCCTATGTACGGGCACCTTCCGGTGCACGAGCTGCATGCTGATTGGCTACCACTCTCTTTCAACACTCCAAAACAAATTGTTGGCAGCCATCTTGTGCCTCGGTAGACTGAGGCACAAAAAAGCAGAAAAACAAACGTGTAGAACTCAAAAAGGGGGCAGGGTAGAAGCACCCTGACCCCCCAGGCCTGCTCAGGGGGTCCCACAAGGACCCCCAAGGCCCAAAAATGTTTTTTTAAAACCCGGTCTGTTTTTTTTCAAATTACCCCCCGAGGGACCAAATCGCGGGGGCATAGTGATAAAGAAGTGTGGGGGGCCCACTCCCCCCCCATACTGCCCCAGGGACCGCCACCCCAGGGCAAAGCGACACAGCCCCCTGTCACATACTGGAGGCTCCTGGTGGGCTACTTGGCCCCCAGGGACCCTCAGTATGCAAGGGGAATTAGTTCCCCCTCTGCAAACGCGCCAGGGGGCTGCGTTGCAGAAAGGTGTAAAAAGGGGACTAGCCTCATTACACCTCTCTGCAATGTAGACCCTGGCGCATACTGGAGGTTCCAGGTGGGCTAGTTGTCCCCCAGGGACCCCCAGTATGCAAGGGGAATTAGTTCCCCCTCTGCAAACGCGCCAGGGGGCTGCGTTGCAGAGAGGTGTAAAAAGGGGTGTGGCCTCATACACCTCTCTGCAATGCAGCCCCCTGGCGCATACTGGAGGTTCCAGGTGGGCTAGTTGGCCCCCAGGGACCCCCAGTATGCAAGGGGAATTAGTTCCCCCTCTGCAAATGCGCCAGGGGGCTGCGTTGCAGAGAGATGTAAAAACATTTTGTTTTCAATTTATATTAAAAATGTGTAATGTAATTTAAAAAATAAAATATCTAAAAAGAAATAATTTAAAATAATGTAGTAAATCAGTATAAAAAATATAAAAATTAATACGTTTAAAAATTATCATTTACAAAACCATTGAAATTCACTGAAAAAACCATAGGTTTTAACCACGTTATAGTTAGGAATTACCATTTAAAAACCCTATGAAATTCACTGAAAAAACTATAGGTTTCAGCCACGTTATAGTTAGGAATTAGCATTTAAAACACCTTCCAAATTCACTGAAAAAAACATAGGTTTCACACACGTTATAGTTAGGAATTAGCATTTTAAAAACCATTGAAATTCACTGAAAAAACCATAAGTTACACACCAGTTATAGTTGGCTGGTCATTTTACTCATACAAAACCTTTGAAATTCCCCCATTATAGTGAGTTCAGCTAACTGTAACTCGCGCGCCCGCAATGCACTGCTGATGATGTCACATATTACATCACTCATGACATGGTCACTGACATCACTCAAGACATCACTGATGACATCATTTTGTATGAGTAAAATAACCAGCTAACTATAACTGGTGTGAAACTTATGATTTGTTCAGTGAATTTCAATGGTTTTCAAAATGCTAATTCCTAACTATATAAAGATTGTGAATGATTTTACATATGAGAGTGATTTTACATATTTAAATGTAAATGTTATGTATATTTATATTTATATGTAAAATAATTTAAATATGAGAGTGAATGTGTGTGTGGTTCTGTAGAGGGTGTGTGACTGCCCAAAGATATGTGAATAGTTTATTCAGTAGATATATGAAGTTAAAACTATATGTTCTAACAGTTGTTTGGGTGAATGAATATCTTTATGGGTGTGGTGATGAGCAAATATATTTCTCAATGGTACATGTCCAACAAACTAGAAAAATAAAAGGCAGTGTATGTGTCAGTTGTTGTATATAAATAAGTATACATAAGACTCAATGATTGTGTGAGTGACTGTATGGATAACTGTATACTTGTAATAATGATTTTATAATTCACTAAGTATGACTTACTATCTAAATGAATAGATGAAGTGGTTTTGTATAAGTGTGTAGCTAAGTAAGTATGTTAGTATGATCCATTGATTGCATAAGTGAGTAGGATAACTTCATATGTGAATAGGTTGTGTTTTGGTGTGTAATGTCGGTATAGGTGTATAAGTATTTTTGATAGTGTTCTATTGTTCATTGACAGCATGTATGAGTGAATCTACAGGTAAGTGATTAGATGTGTGTATACATCTAGGAATCAATGAGTGGGTTTTTAAATACTTCTATTGCTGTGTCAATCGATTCAAATATTATACTCTGTATTTTACAAAGAGTGATGAAAGATTTTACTAGTGTATGAAAAGCTGTATGTGATTGTCACGTGGATGATGTCATCAGAGATGTCATTATTGATGTCATTTGAGATGTCGTCAGTGATGTCACTGACCATGTCATGAATGATGTAATATGTGACATCATCAGCAGTGGATTGCGGGTGCGCGAAATATAGTTAGTCCAACTAACTATATAGGTGCAATTTCAAAGGTTTTTTAAATGCTGATTCCTAACTATATATGACCTGAAACCTATGGTTTTTTCAATGAATTTGCAAGGTTTTTTAAATGCTAATTCCTAACTATATATGACCTGAAACCTATGGTTTTTTCAGTGAATTTGCAAGGTTTTTAAAATGCTAATTCCTAACTATATAAGGCCTGAAACCTATGGTTTTTTCAGTGAATTTGCAAGGTTTTTTAAATGCTAATTCCTAACTATATAAGGCCTGAAACCTATGGTTTTTTCAGTGAATTTGCAAGGTTTTTTAAATGCTAATTCCTAACTATAACACTATATAAGGCCTGAAACCTATGGTTTTTTAAGTGAATTTGCAAGGTTTTTTAAATGTCAATTCCTAACTATATAAGGCCTGAAACCTATGGTTTTTTCAGTGAATTTGAAAGGTTTTTTAAATGCTAATTCCTAACTATATCGGGTGTGAAACCTATTTTTTTTTCAATAAATTTCAAAGGTTTTGTAAATGCTAATTCTATTAGTGGATAACTTTTATATATGTTATTATCCTTCTGGGACCACCTGAGCAGCCATCTTGTTTCTCAGGAGAAGTGAGGCACAAGAGAGCACAAAACAAGAGTGGAAAATGCAAAAAGGGGGCAGGGTAGAGACCCCCTGACCCCCTAGCCCTTCTCAGGGGGTCCCAGAAGGACCACCAAGTGCAAAAAAAATTATTTTTTGTTTTTAAATCGCGGGGTACGCGCACGGTACGCGTACCGTACGCGTACGGTGTGCGTATCCCTCGATTTTTTTGCATTTTTTATTTCTTTTTTTTGTCCTTGGGGGTCCTTCTGGGACCCCCTGAGAAGGGCTAAAGGGTTGGGGGTTCTCTACCCTGCCCCCTTTTCGTGTTTTACACTCTTGTTTTGGGCTCTCTTGTGCCTCAGTTCTCCTGAAAAACAAGATGGTGGCCAACACTTCCTGGTTTGGACAGTTTGGAATGTTGACAGTCGACTGCCAGCCAATCAGAAACTTGCTCGCGCACGTAAGGGTACGCGCACGTACGGGTACGGTACGCGTACGGTACGCGTACGGTGAGCGCATATAGATATATAATTTGCTCAAATTCAATTTTCTCAACAACTACTGGAGGGATTTTCTCCAAATATAGAAAAGGCACTACTGCATACCAGTCCCTACCATTTTGCCAAGTTTGGTGTAATTCCGTACAGCCGTTCGGGCTGTAGCCGGTTCTAAAGGTCCCATGGAAAATGCCATGTGAAAAATTTCAAATTCAATTTTCTCAAGAACTACTGGAGGGATTTTCACCAAACATAGCAAAGGTACATGTGCATACCAGGCCCTGGTGTAATTCCATTCAGCCGTTCTGGCTGTTGCGGTGTCTAAACTGGTCCCTATGGAAATTAACATGGGAAAACACGTTTTGGGACCCCCGTTTCGGCCCCCGCTTATTGAATCCCCCCGAAACTTTCAGGGAAGGATCAGAGCGGAGCTGGCCAAAATTCTGGAAAATTACACGCAGATTCCTCAATCGGCGCCAAAGTTATTTCTAATAGAATGTTGAGCGCATATAGATATATAATTTGCATATAGATATATAATTTGCTCAAATTCAATTTCTCAACAACTACTGGAGGGATTTTCACCAAATAAAGAAAAGGCACTACTGCATACCTGTCCCTACCATTTTGCCAAGTTTGGTGTCATTCCGTTCAGCCGTTCGGGCTGTAGCCGTGTCTAAAGGTCCCGTAGAAAATGCAATTTGAAAAATTTCAAATTCAATTTTCTCAAAAACTACTGGAGGGATTTACACCAAACATACAAAAGGCACTGCTGCATACCAGTCCCTACCATTTTGCCAAATTTGGTGTTATTCCGTTCAGCCGTTCGAGCTGTAGCCTTGTCAGAATGTCCCTATGGAAATTTACATGGGGAAAACACATTTTGGGACCCCCCTTTTTTCTCGGCCCCCGCATGACGAATCCCCCCGAAACTTTCAGGGAAGGAGCAGAGCGCAGCAAGGCAAATTTAAGGAAAATTACAGGCAGATCCTTCAATCGGCGCCAAAGTTATTCCAAATAGAATGTTCAGAATTTCCTATGGTAACTAGGTCCTAACTATATATACCTACTGGCGACCGCCAGTAGGTAATATATACATACATATGTTTTCCCCATGTTAATTTCCATGGGGCGGTCGACCTCACTTTTAGCCCGAACGGCTGAATGGATTTTCACCAAACTTGGCAAAATTGTAGGGACTGGTAGCCCGATGTGCCTTTGCTATGTCTCAAGTTATGTGCTCCAGTGGATTTTGAGTAATTTAGGTTCAAAAAAATATATATATCTATAAGCGCGCCCCGGTACGCGCACCGGGGAGCGCACCGGGCGGGCCACGCGACTTGCGCACGGAAAGCTGATTGGCTCACGGGTGTCTGTAAACATTCGAAACAGTCTGGAGCGGCCGCCATCTTGTGTCTCGGTAGGATCGAGACACAAGAGGTGACATAAAAAAAGGGAGAAATGACTATAAGGGGGCAGGCTAGACCCCCTCCTGACCCCCTAGGTTTGATGTGGGGGCTAAAATAGGGTCCCGCGGGGCATTTAAAAAATATATTTTTTTTCGATTTGCGCGGGGAGAGCACCCGGTACGCGCACCGGGAAGCGCACCGGGGAGCGAAGCATGGGGAAAATCCAGGCCTTATTTATGAAGGCCTTGCGACAGTTTTGCGCCGCCTGTGCGTCACAGCGGTGTAAAAAATGCGCCTCGTTGCGCTATATTTAAAAAGTGACGCATCTGGGTAGATGGGTCACTTTTTAAAACCCTGCGCCACATTATACCTGCGTCAGGTATAATGTATGCAGAGGGGGCGTTCCCCCGCAAAAAGCTTCGTAATAGTGACGCAGTGAAATCTATGAGATTTCACTGCGTCACTTTTAGGATGCTGTTTCGTCAAAATCTTGCGCCTGCCTCACAGCAGGCGTAAGACTGACGCAAGACCTTTCACACGGGGCTTTCCCCATGTGAAAGGACGCATTACTGGAGTTGCGTCACTTTTGTGACACACTCCAGCAATGCGTCACTTTTGTGTTTACAGATACGTCAGAAATACTGATGTATCTGTAACTCCTTGCGACATGATTCGTCATACATTAAATATGACACATCTGGAATGTCGTAAGGAGTGCGCACAGAAAAGTGACGCATCGCTGTTTTCACGCAGCGATGCGTCACTTTTAAGAAAAGAGGCCCCCAGTTTATTCACTGTGTCACCTCTACGACCCTTTCTTGCGTCAATACGTCCCTTTTGCATACATTACACCTGAGGTAGGAATAATGTGGCGCAGGGGCTTACAAAGTGACGTAACTACCTAGATGCGTCACTTTGTAAATATGACTGAATAAGGTGCATTTTTTACAGCACTGGTGCGTCACAAAAAGTGACGCATCGGTGGCGTTAAAGTGACGCATGGCCTCATAAATGAGTCCTTCAGTCTTCTACTCATGCGTCATATTAAATTTATGACGTATTATGTTGGAAGTTCTTTTAGATACGTTATTATTTCAGATGTATCTGTAAGCGCAAAAGTGAAGCATTGTTGGAGTGTGTCCCAAAAATGAAGCTACTCCAGCAATGCATCTTTTCACATGGGGCCAAGCCCCATGTGAAAGGGCCTGCACGCCTGCTGTGAAGCAGGCGTAATATTTGGAAGTAACAGCGTCATAAAAGTGACGCGGTGATATGTCATAGATTTCACTGCGTCACTTCTACGACCCTTTCTTGTGTCAATACGTCCCTTTTGCACACATTACACCTGACGTAGGAATAATGTGGCGCAGGAGCTTACAAAGTGACGCAACTACCTAGATGTGTCACTTTGTAAATATGACTGAAGAAGGTGCATTTTTTACAGCACTGGTGCGTCACAAAAAGTGACGCTCTGGTGGTGTTAAAGTGACGTATGGCCTCATAAATGAGTCCTTCAGTCTTCTACTCATGCGTCATATTAATTTTATGACTTATTATGTTGGAAGTTCTTACAGATACGTCAGTATTTTAGACGTATCTGTTAGCGCAAAAGTGATGCATTGCTGAAGTGTGTCTCAAAAATGAAGCAACTCCAGCAATGTATCCTTTCACATGGGGCCAAGCCCCATGTGAAAGGGCCTGCACGCCTGCTGTGAAACAGGCGTAAGATTTGGACGCAACAGCGTCATTCAAGTGACGCAGTGATATCTCATAGATTTCACTGCGTCACCTCTACGACCCTTTCTTATGTCAATACGTCCCTTTTGCATACATTACACCTGATGTAGGAATAATGTGGCGCAGGGGCTTACAAAGTGACGCATCTACCTAGATGCACCACTTTGTAAAGATGACGCTCTGGTGGTGTTAAGGAGACGCATGGCTTCATAAATGAGGCCTTCAGCCTTCAACTCCAGCAATGCATCTTTTCTTACCCTTCCACACCCCCGTTCCTTTTCAACATTTTCTTTGAATATCAACATTCCCTATATTTACTTTTCTTCTCCTTACTTTCCTTCCCAACATTCACCTTCTTTCAGTCCCCCTACTTCACTTCCTTTCTCCTCTCATACCTTTCTGTTCTTTCTTACTCATTTTCCTTTCCATTATCAATGCACTCCATTTCACTTACTCTTTTTCATTTTTTAAAGAATATAGCTCTTTGATGAGAATTGGAGGTAGTTCTGAAAAGAACTTTTTGTTTTCTTCTTTTTTCAAAACAGGAACAAAAACAGGGAATGGAAACTGCTCAACAGGAGCAAAAAAACCAAAAAAAATTAGGGGTGGAAAGGGCAGTGATGGTTTTCCAATGCTCGAACCATGAGCTGGTCACTTTGCTCCCCAAAGGTAAGGAGTTGATTGCAGTATCTGCATCTCAGGACACCATGGTTAAAAGCAGGTTGGATATTTGGCACGAGCTCCTGCGATTGCCCCCTCCCAGAAGTAGTTGCTCCTCCGGTGGATGTAGAGGCCCCATCACTGGGAACCTCTTGTGCCAGAGCCCTGACACTTTCTCGGGCAAAATTCTGGGGGTGCCTCCTCTCCACACGCCTGATCATCGTAAAGTTCCCAAATGAGTATTTTTTTTTGGGGTCACCCCGTGACAGGACTTGTTTGCAGATCCTGCACTCCGCTTTTGGAGCATTCACCTTTTTTTGGTTAGGTGATATTTTAAAAAATTTCCAAATAAAATGTTCCTTCACCTTTGGGGTAGGAGGCTCTTCATTGATGAAATCAGGTTCTTCATCACTGCTGGATTCTCTAACAGCCAGGGTAAACCAAGAAAGATCCAGGAGCAAAAAACAGGTCTTTCAGTCACAAACGTGAAAGAAGAAGTGAAGGAAATGGGTGGGGATTTCATTCTTTGTAAAAAAAACTGTTAGCAACCAATGAAAAGTGTTATTTTAAGGTCACATGACTTGACGCGCTGACGCTGCGCGCACCGGAGCGCTTCCGGGGGCGCATACGCGGCGCGAACGTAGGCGCTTCCGGGGCGCATACGCGGCGCGAACGTAGGCGCTTCTGGGGCGCTTACGCGGCGTGAACGTAGGCGCTCCGGGGCGCGTACGCGGCGCGAACGTAGGCGCTTCCGGGGCGCTTACGTTGCGCGCCGAAGTGACGTCTTCATAGTTTTATGGAAATGCAAAATCATTTTCATTTCCTTATAAAAAAAAACTGCTTTTATTTGTATGGTACGAAATTTTTTGCGTTATTATTAACTTGTCATTCATATTTTTTTCACGAACGAAAGTAGCGCTCTGGGTGCGCTTCCCGGAGAGCTTACCGGAACGCGCACCCAGAGCGCCCCGGGAAAAAATGATTAAAAAAAAAACAAAACAAAAAAATTAATACTTACACAAAACAGCAAATTGTAAAAAAAAACATAGGTTAGAAACTCG
Organism: Lissotriton vulgaris; assembly: GCF_964263255.1. NCBI lineage: Eukaryota > Metazoa > Chordata > Amphibia > Caudata > Salamandridae > Lissotriton > Lissotriton vulgaris. The sequence continues at coordinate 1,457,677,632 of NC_141694.1, forward strand.
ATATAGAAAGGAATTAGCATTTAAAAAACCTATAAAATTCACTGAAAAAACCATAGGTTTCAAACTAGTTATAGTTAGGAATTAGCATTAAAAAAACCTTTGAAATTCACTGAAAAAACCATAGGTTTCACACCAGTTAAAGTTAGCTGGAAATCTTACTGACATAAAACCATTGAAATTCCCACGTTATAGTTAGTTGGACTCACTATAACTTGCACGTGTAATGCACTGCTGATGACATCACATATTACATCACTCATGACATGGTCAGTGACATCATTCATGACATCACTGATGACACCATCCAGTGAATGTGTGTCTTTCTGAAAAATAAATATGTTTTATATATGTATATGTAAAGGTCGATGGAAGAATAAATGGTTAAATAAGTGTCTTAATGGATGTTTTAAAAAAAAAATGATTGGTTAACTGGCTTATTAAGTGTATCATAGTGAATACATATATTAGCGAGTATTGTTTCAATATTTAAATGTTTGTATCAGTGTTTCACTTTGTATATAAGTGGGTGCATGGGTTGGTGAGTAGCTACATGTGTGTTTCTATGGCTTATTAGATGTTTTTTTAGAATCAGTATAAATGTCTGTATGATTTGGTGGGGGTGTTACTTAGCACACAGATGCATCAATGACTGACTCACTGTTTGTATGTGTTTTGAAGACAGTATATGTGCCGGACTGTATGGGTGAGTGAGTGTGTATATGTATGTGTTAGTAAGTGAATGACTGTCTCACTACTGTCTTTATCAGTAACTACATATGTTTTAATCTAGTATATGTGAGTATTGGTGTATATAAGTGAGTATATGTGAGAGTGAGAGATTGAAAGAGTTCTTGTTTTAATAAGTATGTGTTTCTATAAGTGATTGTTTAAGAGAGTAAGTATGTGTAAGTTTCCTTAGAAGTAAGGTGGTAGTGTGTGAATAGCTGTATATGCAAATAAATGAATGTTCAATAGTTTATTTGCATGTGTGAGTATGTGTGTGAGCAACTTTTGGAAGACTGTCGGTGTATTAAGGGATGTATAGGTGTCTCACTAAATATGATGAGTGAGTATATGTATGAGTGACTATATAGAAGTGTTGGTGAGTGAGTGGATGTGTATATAAATGGTGGAATTACTGAATTGGTTGTTGTAACTGGTATAGGTATGTCCACTTTTTTTTAAATGTTAGTTTTTTTTTCCAAAATGTGTTTTAAGGGTTACTTTACAGTGAAAGTAGGTCAGTCTCTCTGTCACAAGGATGGTGTCATCAGTGATGTCATGAGTGATGTCACTGACCATGTCATGAGTGATGTAATATGTGATGTCATCAGCAGTGCATTACACGCGCAAGTTATAGTGAGTCCAACTAACTATAACGTGGGAATTTCAATGGTTTTATGTCAGTAAAATTTCCAGCTAACTATAACTGGTGTGAAACCTATGGTTTTTTCAGTTAATTTAAAAGGTTTTTTAAATGCTAATTCCTAACTATAACTAGTGTGAAACCTATGTTTTTTCAGTGAATATATATATATACATAAATATATATACACATATATATTACATATATATATATATATATATATATATATATATATATATATATATATATATCAACATATATTACCTACTGGCGGTCGCCAGTAGGTATATATAGTTAGGATTTTTTCTCTATGGGATTTTTGAAAATTCTATGTCTAATAACTTTGGCGTTTGTGGACGGAATTGGCTGACATTTTCAGGAAAATGGAACATTTTGTTTCTGAGCAGCCCCTGACAATTTGGGGGGGTTTCATCAAGGGGGGGCCGAGAAAAAAGGGGGTCCCAAAACGCGTTTTTCCCATGTTAATTTCCATAGGGCGGTTGGCCTCACTTTTAGCTCGAACGGCTGAATGGATTTGCACGAAACTTGGCAAAATTGTAGGGACTGTTAGCCCGATGTGCCTTTGCTAGGTCTCAATATATGTGCTCCAGTGGATTTTGAGTAATTTAGGTTCAAAAAAGATATATATCTGGGCGGAGCCTAACCACACATCTGATCTGATTGGCTGTCAGCACTTCATCCAAGAAGTGTTGGCAGCCATCTTGGGACCAATATACATGATAGCACCTCATTAAAAAGCATTGTAGTCAATAGAGGGTTTTAGGACTTTAGTTACATTATAAATCATTTGTTGATTGTACCATACTCGTTTTAGGAATTGTGGTGGGTTCTAAGGTGATTTTACCATGTGAAAAAACCTTCTGCTGTGATATCATGAATATTGTTTGAAAGAAAACTAATATCTCATGATTTTCCCACAGTGGTTTGGAAGGGGATCTATAAGCTAAACTGAAAGCATATTTTCTGTAAATTCACATTATCTTTCTCAGTCATGTGAAAATGAAGTCTGACATTCTCAGTAAAACATGTACATCCAACAAGGACAGAGACTGTCAGTTGATTCCTTTGTGCTCTACTGCAGCCTCCTAAAGTGTTCTAAAGAACAACTAGAGCGCTAACAGTCCTACGTATTACAAAGGTATAGCACACCTGGAGCCATCGTGATGGGAATAAAGTGGTAACTCTTAAAACATTTAATTTAAAAAGGAACAAAATGAGAGGGTATATTATGCAATAGAAGGTATTATTAGTGCTGCAGAAAGAAAAATTAGGGCACATTTTGAGTGACTTTTCAAATCCTCTTCTATTTCATTAAAAAATTCTGACATGCAGTCTCCCAAAATGGCCACCAGAGACAAAAGAGCCCAAATGTAGCCCAAATATCACCCAGATGTAGCCCAAGTATAGCCCAATGACAGAATGTCCCAGAGTGTTCTAAAGAACAACTAGAGCGCTAACAGTCCTACTTATTACAAAGGTATGGCACACCTGAAGCCATCTTGATTGGAATAAAGTGGTAACTCTTAAAACATTTAATTTAAAAAGGAACAAAATGAGGGGGTATATTTTGCCATATGAATTATGATTAGTGCTGCAGAAAGAAAAATTAGGGCACATTTTGAGTGACTTCTCAAACCCTCTTCAATTTCATTAAACAATTCTGACATACAGTCTCCCAAGATGGCCACCAGAGACAAAAGAGCCTAAATGTAGCCCAAATATCACCCAGATGTACCCCAAGTATAGCCCAATGACAGAATGTCCCAGAGTGTTCTAAAGAACAACTAGAGCGCTAACAGTCTTACTTATGACAAAAGTATGGCACACAAGAAGCCATCTTGATTGGAATGAAGTGGTAAGTCTGAAAACACTCAATTTAAAAAGGAACAACATGAGGGGGTTAATTTTGCCATAGAAAGTATTATTAGTGCTTAAGAAAGAAAAATTAGGGATCATTTTGAGTGACTTCTCAAATCCTCTTCTACTTCATTAAAAAAATTCTGACATGCAGACTGAAACATGCACTTTGAATACCAGCAGCAGACGCCCCTGGTGAGCAGTAGCTTTACTACAGTGATCTAATGTGCAACTAGAGTGCTAACATTCAGAATTTATGGCAAATGTGTGACACATCTGAATGCCTTCTTGATGGAACCAAAGTAAACAAGCATTGAAAATGCAATAGATCTCGCCCTCGTTTAAGTTAAAGCCATTCTGTTTGTAATGAGGTGGCTTTTTAGCTTTGCTTTTATTAGTGTTTTTTCAACTTTCATGTAAATAACATGCATCTGTATGCATATAAGTATATGTATGCATGCATTTATGTTTGTATTTATATAGATATACAGATGATATATGTTTATATATGCATGTATATATATATATTCACTGAAAAAACCATAGGTTATAGACCATATATAGTTAGGAATTAGCATTTACAAAACCTTGAAAATTCACTGAAAAAACCATAGGTTATAGACCATATATAGTTAGGAATTAGCATTTACAAAACCTTGAAAATTCACTGAAAAAACCATAGGTTATAGACCATATATAGTTAGGAATTCGCATTTACAAAACCTTATTTTACTCACACAAAACCATTGAAATTCCATATATAGTTAGTTGCACTAACTATATATCGCGCACCCGCAATCCACTGCTGATGATGTCACATATTACATCATTCATGACATGGTCAGTGACATCACTGATGACATCACTGATGACATCTCAAATGACATCACTGATGACATCACTGATGACAACATCCAGTGACTGTATGTTTCTGTAAAGTTAAAATATGTCTTACATATTGAAGAATGAGTGGATGTATAAGTGTCTGGATGAAGGATTTAGTAGGTGCATGACTGACTGTATGAGTGAGTGATTAAATGTGTCTCACTGAGTGCATGGGTTAGTGACTAAACTGTCTTAATTTGTGCATCATTATGTCTGTTGTTCTGTAAACTGTTGCATGTGTTGATAAGTAGCTATATGAGTAACTATATGGGTTATTGAATGGTTGCCCAAGTATTTGTATGGGAGACTGAGTGTGTGTGTGGGTGGCTGGGAGGTGTATGACTCTGTGCATAGATGTGTGAGCAGTTGATTCACTAGATGTATGGTTTCAAAAGTGCATGCGGAAACAGCTGTATGGGCGGTTGACTGTGTGCATGAGTGTATTGGTGAGTGAATGGATATCTCAGTGCTACATGTCAAAGTAAGTACATATGTAAAACACAGTACATGTGAGAGTTGACATATATAAATAACTGTGCATAAGAGCCAGTGAATGTGTGAGTGGCTGTATGGATCATTGTGAACTTGTATCAGGGATTGTATAAGAGAGTAAATATGTGTTAGTATATGTTTGAATAAGTAAAGTTTGTATAACTGTATAGTTGAGGAAATGGAGGTGTGATTGATTCTTTGCATGACTGACTAGGTGTGTGAGTAACTCCATGGATGAGTGACAGTCTGTGAGTGTCTGTTTACACTGATTGTATCTAAGGTTATATTAGAGTCTGAAGAGGTTCATCGTATTATCACATGAATGATATCATCAGTGATGTGATCAGTAATGTCAAATGAGATGTCATCAGTGATGTCATTAGTGATGTCATTTGAGATGTCATCAGTGATGTCATTTGAGATGTCATCAGTGATGTCATCAGTGATGTCACTGACCATGTCATGAATGATGTAATATGTGACATCAATCATCAGCAGTGGATTGTGGGTGCGCGATATATAGTTAGTGCAACTAACTATATATGGAATTTCAATGGTTTTGTGTGAGTAAAATAAGGTTTTGTAAATGCGAATTCCTAACTATATATGGTCTATAACCTATGGTTTTTTCAGTGAATATATATATATATATATATATATATATATATATATATATATATATATATATATATATATATATATATATATATATATATATATATATTACCTACTGGCGGTCGCCAGTAGGTAGTTATAGTTAGGATTGGCTACCATAGGAAATTCCGAACATTCTATTGGGAATAACTTTGGCGCTGATTGAGGGATCTGCCTGTAATTTTCCTTAAAATGGTCTCGCTGCGCTCCGCTCATTCCCTAGAAGTTTCGGGGGGATTCGTGAAGTGGGGGCTGAGAAAAAAGGGGGATCCCAAAACGTGTTTTCTCCATGTTAATTTCCATAGGACGGTCTGACAAGTCTACAGCCCAAACCGCTGAACCGAATTACGCCAAACTTGGCAAAATTGTAGGGACTGGTACGCAGATGTGCCTTTGCTATGTTTGGTGAAAATTGCTCCAGTGGTTTTTATGAAAATTAAGTTCAAATACACATATATATCTGTAGGCGCGCTGCCGGCGCTCTCCGGTGCACTACAGGTGTGCGCGAGCGAAAGCTGATTGGCTGTCGGGTGTCTGTTAACATTCTAAACAGTCCGAAGAGTCCGCCATCTTGTGTCTCAGTAGAATCGAGAAACATGAGGTGAAAAAAGAAAGGGGGATATAATTAAAAGGGGGCAGAGTAGACACCCCCTGACCCCCTAGGTTTTCTGAGGGGGACCTAGAAGGACCATGAAGGGCTAAAAAACTTTTTTTTTCCAATTTTCGCGGGGTGAGCGCTGGCGGCGCTCCCCGGTACGCTCTCCGGTACGCGGACCCTGAGTGTACCATGGGTAAAAAGAGGTTAAAAAAATAGAGAAAAAAAAATGTTGAGTGTTTAGAGGAAAGTGATGCATTGCTGTAGTGTGACAAAAAAAGGATGCAACTCCAGCAATGCATCCTTTCACATGGGGCCAGGTCTATGTGAAAGGGCCTGCATCAGTCTTACGCTTGCTGTGAAACAGGCGCAAGATTTAGACGCAACAGCGTCATAAAAGTGACGCAGTGTTATATCTTAGATTTCACTGCGTTACCTCTACGACCCTTTCTTGTGTCAATACACCCCCTTCGCATACATTACACCTTACGCAGGTATAATGTGGCATAGGGGTTTACAAAGTGACGCATCTACCTAGATGTGTCACTTTGTAAGTATGACTCAATAAGGTGCAGTTTTTAACAGCACTGGTGCGTCACAAAAAGTGAAGTACCGGTGGCGTAAAAGTGACGCATGGCCTCATAAATGAGGCCTTCAGTCTTCTACTCATGCGTCATATTAAATATATGACACATTATGTCGCAAGTACTTACAGATACGTCAGTATTTCAGATGTATCTGTAAGCGCAAAAGTGATGCATTGCTAGAGTGTGTCACAAAAATGATACAACTCCAGTAATGCATCTTATCTTACCTTTCCACACCCCGTTCCTTTTCTACATTTTTTTTGAATATCTACATTCCCCATGTTCACTCTCCTTCTCCTTACTTTCCTTCCCCACATTCACCTTCTTTCAGTCCCCCTACTTCACTTCCTTTCTCCTGTCATAGCTTTCTGTTCTTTCTTACTTATTTTCCTCTCCTTTATCAATGCACTCCACTTCACTTACTCTTTTTCATTTTTTTAAGAATATAGCTCTTTGATGAGAATTGGAGGTAGTTCTGAAAAGAACTTTTTTTTTCTTCTTTTTTCTTTTTTTAGAACAAAAACAAAAACAGGGAATGGAAACTGCTCAACAGGAGCAAAATAAAAATTAAAAATTACGGCTAGGAACGGCAGCGATGGTGTTCCAATGCTCGAACCATGAGCAGAACACTTTGCTCCCCATAGCAAAGTAGCTGATCACAGTCTCTGCATTTAAGGATGCCTTTGTTAAATGCAGGCTGAATGTTCGGAACCAGCTCTTGCGATCTCCCGCTCATCGATGTTGTTGGTCCTCCGGTTGATGTAGAGGCCCCATCACTGGGAACCTCTTGTGCCAGAGCCCTGACACTTTCCCGGGCAAAATTCTGGGGTGCCTCCTCTCCACATGACGAATCATTGTGGAGTTACCAAAATAATATTTTTTAGTGGTGTCACCCCATGACAGGACTGTGTGGCAGATCCTGCACTCCACTTTTGGAGCATTTACTTTCTTCTGGTCCTCGGGAATTAAAAAAAACTTCCAAATAAATGTTCTTTCACCTTCGGCTAAGGAGGCTCTTCATTGATGAATTCATTGGTGTCATCTTCACTGCTGGATGGTCTGGCAGCCATGATAATCCAAAATATCCAACAAAGAACCGAGAGCAAAAAGGCAGGTCTTGCAGTCACAAAAGTGAAAGAAGAAGTGAAGGAAATGGGTGGGGATTTCATTCTTTGTAAAAAAAACTGTTAACAACCAATGAAAAGTGTTATTTTAAGGTCACATGACTTGACGCGCTTACGCTTTTGGCGCTTACCGAAGCGCTTACGCGGCGCGAACGTAGGCGCTTCCGGGGGCGCATATGTGGCGCGAACGTAGGCGCTTCCGGGGGCGCTTCCACGGCGCACCTAAGTGACGTTTCGATAGTTTTACGGAAATGCTAAATTATTTTCATTTCGTAAATCAAAAATACTGCTTTTATATGTATGGTACTAAATATCTTGCGTTATTATTTACTTTTCATTCTTATTTTTTTACACGAACGCAGAAGTAGCGCTCTGGGTGCACTCTCCAGAGAGTTTACCGGTGCGCGCACCCAGAGCGCCCCAGGAAAAAAGTGATAAAAAAACATTTAAAAAATATTATTATTAAAAAAAAATTGTAATTAATACTTACACAAAACAGCAAATAAAAAAAAAATCGTAGGTTACAAACTTGATATAGAAAGGAATTAGCTTTTAAAAACCTTTGAAATTCAGTGAAAAAAACTGAGGTTTCACAATCGTTATAGTTAGGAATTAGCATTTAAAAAACCATTGAAATTCACTGAAAAAACCATGGGTTTCACACCAGTTATAGTTAGCTGAACAGTTTACTCATACAAAACCATTGAAATTCCCACGTTGTAGTTAGTTGGACTCACTATAACTCACGCGCCCGCAATCCACTGCTGATGATGTCACATATTACATCATTCATGACATGGTCAGTGACATTACTGTTGACATCACTGATGACCTCACTGATGACATCATCCAGTGTCTGTGTGTTTCTGTAAAGTTAAAATACAATTAAGTTAAAGTTAATAATTTACATATTGAAGAATGAGTGGATGTATGAGTGTCTGGATGAAGGATTTAGTAGGTGCGTGACTGACTGTATAAGTGAGTGATTAAATGTGTCTTACTGAATGCATTGGTTAGTGACTAAACTGTTTGAATATGTGCTTCAGTATGTCTGTTGCTGTGTAAGCTGCTGCATGTTTTGATCAGTAGCTATATGAGTGGCTATATGGGTTATTGATTTGTTGTTCAAGTATTTGTATGTGAGGGTGAGTGTGTGTGGGGGTGACTGGGAGGTGTGTGACTCTGTCCATATATGCAACTCCAGCAATGCATCCTTTCACATGGGGCCAGCCTCATGTGAAAGGGCTTGCGTCAGTCTTACGCCTGCTGTGAGGCAGGCCCAATATTTTGATGCAATGGTGTACTAAAAGTGACGCAGTGAAATCTCATAGATTTCACTGCGTCACTTCTACAACCCTTTCTTGCGTCAATACGTCCCCTTTGCATGCATTACACCTGGCGCAGGTATAATGTGGCGCAGGGGCTTACAAAGTGACGCATCTACCTAGATGCACCACTTTGTAAAGATGACGCTCTGGTGGTGTTAAGGAGACGCATGGCTTCATAAATGAGGCCTTCAGCCTTCAACTCCAGCAATGCATCTTTTCTTACCCTTCCACACCCCCGTTCCTTTTCAACATTTTCTTTGAATATCAACATTCCCTATATTTACTCTTCTTCTCCTTACTTTCCTTCCCAACATTCACCTTCTTTCAGTCCCCCTACTTCACTTCCTTTCTCCTCTCATACCTTTCTGTTCTTTCTTACTCATTTTCCTTTCCATTATCAATGCACTCCATTTCACTTACTCTTTTTCATTTTTTAAAGAATATAGCTCTTTGATGAGAATTGGAGGTAGTTCTGAAAAGAACTTTTTGTTTTCTTCTTTTTTCAAAACAGGAACAAAAACAGGGAATGGAAACTGCTCAACAGGAGCAAAAAAAACAAAAAAAATTAGGGGTGGAAAGGGCAGTGATGGTTTTCCAATGCTCGAACCATGAGCTGGTCACTTTGCTCCCCAAAGGTAAGGAGTTGATTGCAGTATCTGCATCTCAGGACACCATGGTTAAAAGCAGGTTGGATATTTGGCATGAGCTCCTGCGATTGCCCCCTCCCAGAAGTAGTTGCTCCTCCGGTGGATGTAGAGGCCCCATCACTGGGAACCTCTTGTGCCAGAGCCCTGACACTTTCTCGGGCAAAATTCTGGGGGTGCCTCCTCTCCACACGCCTGATCATCGTAAAGTTCCCAAATGAGTATTTTTTTGGGGGGTCACCCCGTGACAGGACTTGTTTGCAGATCCTGCACTCCGCTTTTGGAGCATTCACCTTTTTTTGGTTAGGTGATATTTTAAAAAATTTCCAAATAAAATGTTCCTTCACCTTTGGGGTAGGAGGCTCTTCATTGATGAAATCAGGTTCTTCATCACTGCTGGATTCTCTGGCAGCCAGGGTAAACCAAGAAAGATCCAGGAGCAAAAAACAGGTCTTTCAGTCACAAACGTGAAAGAAGAAGTGAAGGAAATGGGTGGGGATTTCATTCTTTGTAAAAAAAACTGTTAGCAACCAATGAAAAGTGTTATTTTAAGGTCACATGACTTGACGCGCTGACGCTGTGCGCACCGGAGCGCTTCCGGGGGCGCATACGCGGCGCGAACGTAGGCGCTTCCGGGGCGCATACGCGGCGCGAACGTAGGCGCTTCTGGGGCGCATACGCGGCGTGAACGTAGGCGCTTCCGGGGCGCATACGCGGCACGAACGTAGGCGCTTCCGGGGGCGCTTACGTTGCGCGCCGAAGTGACGTCTTCATAGTTTTATGGAAATGCAAAATCATTTTCATTTCCTTATAAAAAAAAACTGCTTTTATTTGTATGGTACGAAATGTTTTGCGTTATTATTAACTTGTCATTCATATTTTTTTCACGAACGAAAGTAGCGCTCTGGGTGCGCTTCCCGGAGAGCTTACCGGAACGCGCACCCAGAGCGCCCCGGGAAAAAATGATTAAAAAAAAAACAAAACAAAAAAATTAATACTTACACAAAACAGAAAATTGTAAAAAAAAAACATAGGTTAGAAACTCGATATAGAAAGGAATTAGCATTTGAAAAACCTATGAAATTCACTGAAAAAACCATAGGTTTCACACCAGTTATAGTTAGGAATTAGCATTAAAAAAACCTTTGAAATTCACTGAAAAAACCATAGGTTTCACACTAGTTATAGTTAGGAATTAGCATTTAAAAAACCTATTAAATTCACTGAAAAAACCATAGGTTTCACACCAGTTATAGTTAGCTGGAAATCTTACTGACATAAAACCATTGAAATTCCCACGTTATAGTTAGTTGGACTCACTATAACTTGCGCGTGTAATGCACTGCTGATGACATCACATATTACATCACTCATGACATGGTCAGTGACATCATTCATGACATCACTGATGACACCATCCAGTGAATGTGTGTCTTTCTGAAAAATAAATATGTTTTATATATGTATATGTAAAGGTCGATGGAAGAATAAATGGTTAAATAAGTGTCTTAATGGATGTTTAAAAAAAAAAAATGATTGGTTAACTGGCTTATTAAGTGTATCATAGTGAATGCATATATTAGCGAGTATTGTTTCAATATTTAAATGTTTGTATCAGTGTTTCACTTTGTATATAAGTGGGTGCATGGGTTGGTGAGTAGCTACATGTGTGTTTCTATGGCTTATTAGATGTTTTTTTTAGTATCAGTATAAATGTCTGTATGATTTGGTGGGGGTGTTACTTAGCACACAGATGCATCAATGACTGACTCACTGTTTGTATGTGTTTTGAAGACAGTATATGTGCCGGACTGTATGGGTGAGTGAGTGTGTATATGTTGTGGAATTTTAGTTTGCGATCTGAACATTATCTGCGCCAGCTTGTCACCTATGCACCACATGCACGGCAGCCATTTTAGATATCATGGTCTCCCTGTCCACGATCGATCGCCAGTGCACCCCTCTGACCCAGCAGGCATCCTCCGCGCACCCTGGCTCCCCCTCCCTCCTCCTTATGAGCATGACCCTTCTGCATGACCCTGTCCTTGGGAGTCACGCCAGCGCCTGACCGACACCTCCTCTCCTCCCATGAATGCCCCTCTGTTGATAAACCTCCCCTCTGCGCTGGATTGTCCACGCGGCATGAATACCACTCCATTGATGGCCCCTCACCCCGTGTCCGACTATCCACACAGGTCCGAGGCCACTGCCTAAGCCGGGAGATATCATTTACTGCCCCTTATTGTATGAGGTCGCTCTCCTTCAAAGGACCCTCTATTGATCCAGGCCTCCCCACCCCCTGTGATATGATCAGGCGCACACATCCTAAGACTCGAACGGAACACACAGCTGCGTGATGACCCCCTCCTCTTATCAGCAGGTTGAGGACCTCTATTGTGAAGGTATATGGGGGTGGGATTAACACGAGGATTACGGGGATGCCTTTTCCTTGCCTTACAAAGTTGTGATTGTAATAAAGGAAGGTCACATGCCATAAACCGGTGTATAAGAGGCCAGGCCTCTGAGAGGCTGTTAGAGCACCTCGAGACGATACCTTGTTGTCTGATCTGATGTGTTCTGCTCCGTCGGAATAAACTTCTGTTTCCTGCCTTCTGGTCTCCGGCGCCTGCCTCATTGCTTGGTAAATTTGAATGGTACAAGGGCGGTTAGCGCCGGGCAAATCTTGAGAAAGGTCCTAGCCCTACCTTTTTCTACAATTTGGCGTCCCAAAGCGTGGGGCCCATCAGCGACACGTGGATCCAGTGGGAGAGGTCCCGATGACAGAGTGAACGACTGCAACGATCGGGAAGAGCTCATGTCCGATAGACCCTCGTCTGACAGCCGATCATCCGACCTTCACTAGTTCTGAACAGACCTCTCTCGAGTGATCTACGGTCCTGACTGGGAACCATCAGGAGTGCCGCGAACATCACGAAGGAGAGAGGACGATCGGGCGCTGGATCCAGAGGACAGGAAACCGTCCATGCGGTCCGGGTAAGGTCGTGTAAACACGACGAATTGAGGAAAATTGTTTTTGTTTGGATAATACTAGTATTACGATTTGTTGAAACCTCTGGAGATTCGCTGTCTGCAAACGGGGAAAAACAAACAGGCTCTCTCTTTGCAAACATTGAAGGATAGGTAACGCAGACCTTTGCCCCTGTTGTAATCCGTCGTACCTATCTTCCTCCCCCACTGTTTCCCGAACTGTCGTTCGTGGATTATTGTCTGGAGATTCTTTGTCTGCAAACAGAGAAGAACAAGGTCTCTCTTTGCAGGTAGAGAAAGAGTGGGTAGCGATAACTTTTCGTGCCCACTTATTCTCCCCACTGAATTGTTTGATTGGCCGATTATTCGGTATTGGTTCGTTTGAGGTATTCATCGCCGGCAAACAACGGAGAATAGAAATATTCTGTCTAGTCTTTGCCCGCCGTGATAAGATAGGTAGTGCAGACTTTTGTCCCCGGTGTAAACCGTCATGCCTATCTTCTCCCCACTGGTTGGTAGCCTGTTTAGCCCGGACCGCTTATTAGAGATGAACCATCCAGCTCCACTGGAGGGCACCCCTAATAAGGACATGTTCACTAAGTATGGACTAGTCGCTATAGCTTACACTAGACTATGGCATAAATATACGAAAAAGAACCCTGAAAGTCAGTGGCCACTGATAGGTTCCTTTAACGAAAATAAAATAAAAACATTAGAAATAGCGCTCCAGAAAAATAAGACCACGCCCACTATGCTCGACAGTATCGGCATGTGGCGCAAAGAAACGGAACAACGAAAGAAAAGAGAAGAAGCAAAAGTAGGGAAAGAACTACGAAAGGCAGCCCACCTAGCCGCAAAACAACTAGAAGAAGAAATAAAAGAAAGAAAAGAAGCTACACAAAACCAAGAATCAGGGTCAACAGGCCAATGTCCTGTTAGGACCCCCTCTGCGCTCTACCCTGAACTGCCCTCCAAACAACGGGCAAACGATGAGTTACTGCTAGGTCCCCCAATCATCTACATGCCCCCTCCATACGCTCCCAGCCAACAAAACCTGCAAGCCCCGAGTGCGAGTGAAAGTGACCCTAGTGCTAGTGCACCGGCCCTCACGGCCTCCGCACCAGCCACATTAACAACTTCGTCAGACGACCCCGAGGCTAGCAAACAATCATCAGCCAGGTTAAGTAGGTTAAGCAAAGATGAGCGGGATGGGATCAACGAAATAGCAAAGACATTGGTAGACCGAAGGGAGAGCGAAGAATACACAATGAGCGTATATAATTCACACGCCGACAGCCACAGACGGCATTTCATTTTGCGATTCAGCTACCACACCCTGAACGCGTATGAAGATAGGTATCAGAGTAAGGGTCCCGCTAAACTAACAACACTGTATAGGAAGGTTGATGTTGGAGATGGGACTGAACGTGAGGCGACGGAGCTCTTCATGCAAATGCTTGAGGTCTTCCGCCACCTCGCGGAACAGAAGCCAGAAGCCAAGGTTACGGTCCCTGAAACAACTTCGGCAGAAGTAGTCAATACTATGATGCCTATCAGAGAAGCGGCTCCTTACTGGATCCCGCCACGGGGCCAGGGGACGAGCGATGATATTAATAATGAACATGCAAAGGGAAGGGTTGTGTACAATTGGGTTTACCAACCATGGGACCGACAAGATATCCTAACCTTCAAACAAACCCTGCCCGACTTAAGAAAGAACCCAACGGCATTTTATACCGAATTAGGCACAGCCTTGGGTTCGACAATAATGACTTTAGCAGATATTGACTTGTTCTTTGGGTTATGCCTGCCAGCTGATGTGTGGAAGCAAATCCGGAAGGTTGACCACACAGATCTGTTTGGACATACCTGGGACCAACTCGGTAAACTAGATAGACAGCGAGAGCCGGGGAGTAAACCAGTGAAGGACATACTGGAACTCCCAGACAAACTGGTCCAGAAGTTGAAAACCCTGGTCCCGGAAAGAAAAGTAGACTGGTCGATAGTCACAGCCTGTCGACAGAAACCCCAGGAAGATGTGTCAGAATACTTCTCCCGATTTGAGACAGTGTTCTCCGACTACAGTGGCCAAGACATGACCACCGCAACCGGACAGCACCTGTTTGTGCAAAATTATGTAAAGGGACTAACACAAGAAGTCTCCCAAAAACTGCAGACGAGCGAGAGTAGTTGGGGGGCCTCCAAACCCGCAGCTATCCTTCAGATGGCTCAGTATTACGAGCACCAAAAGAATGAGAATGATAGGGCGTCCGAGAAAAAGAAGAAAGATTTAAAGGAAAGGGTAATGATAGCCCAGATACAAGGTATAGCGCTTGGACGGGAACACCAAAGGGGGAACTACCAATCAACCACCCCCAGAGATCTACCTCCTAAAGATCACACCCCAGCACCCCACACTGGACGAAGAGACGTTAGCAATGACCAATGCGCCTTCTGCAAAGGGCTCGGCCATTGGAAATTCCAGTGTCCAGTTCTGCTAGAAATGAATAGGAATAGGGATTCCAGGGATGTGGCGGGTGGTCCGAGGAATAGAGTACAGGGACGAGGGAGCCCCAACGACACCAATAATGACAGATCAGGAAGACCGAACACATTTGACCGTCCCCGACAGAACCAATATCAGCTATCTGAAGGTGAACATGCCCCCGACTTTGCATAGGACTGCCAGGGGCAAGGGAGGGATCCAGTCGAGCTCTGTGTTGACCAGCAAGGTCCTTATGTCACCGCTAAGGTCTTGGGTACAGAGTCTCCATTCTTGGTAGACACTGGGGCGACACGTAGTGTGTTATCAAAACGACTGATTCCAAGGGCACCCTTGTCTGGCTCACACATAACGTCGATAGGTTTCGATGGGACGCCCTCCACTAACCCCCTGTCCGTACCTATTACCTTTGACCTAGAAAACAACACTACTGACGCGACATTTCTACTCTCCTCCAACTCCCCTGACGCCATTATGGGTATTGACTTACTGAAACATTTTCGAGCTACCATTAGGTGTTCCCCAGATGGAATACGAGTCATCCTGTACGACAACCCAGACATGCCCAGATCCCCTCCCCCACGACACATGTGCTCCGTAACTGACGCTGACCTGTCCCTGCTTGACACCCTACCCCCGTACCTGTGGGCCAAAAATGACTCTGATGTGGGGCGAATGATGATTGATCCTATTCACATAACTGTACGACAGGACGCTATGCTCCCGAAACTCCCGCAGTATCGGATATCACCAGAGGGTGAGAAGGCACTGGTAGCGATCATTCAGTCTCTGGTAGATGCAGGAGTGGTTGAAGAGGTGGTTAGCAACGTCTGCAACAGCCCAATCCTACCTATTGTTAAGAAGCAAGGTGAAGGAGATGAGAAAGCGTACCGCTTCATCATCGACCTGCGAGAGATTAACAAAGTGGTTGTACCCCAATATCCTGTGGTCTCTGATATCACCACCATTCTGACCCTCATCCCGTCCACTGCCACCACCTTCACTGTTATCGACCTTAAGAACGCGTTTTTCTCTATCCCCATTCATCCAGATAGCCGTTATCTGTTCGGCTTCACCTTAAAATCCCGTTCGTACCGATTTTGTAGAGCTCCCCAGGGGTACACTGAAAGTCCCAGCATTTACAGCCAGGCCCTCAAAAGACAGCTGGATGCCTTCCAGCTACCGGAGGGAGTGGTGTTGATCCAATATGTTGATGATATCCTTTTGGCGGCCGACACCACCCCGCTTGCAACGACAGCCACCGTCCAACTCCTACACTTTCTTGCAGAGAATGGCCATAAAGTCTCCAAAAAGAAGTTACAGTTCTGCCAGCCACAAGTGACTTACCTAGGCCATCTTCTGTCCAAAGAAGGGAGGAAACTCACACCCGACCGAATCCAAACCATCCTAGATACCCCCATCCCGAAAACACAGAAGCAGGTCCGCTCTTTGGTTGGCCTAACCTCTTTTTGCAGACAGTGGTTGCCTAATTACAGCCTCATTGTGAAACCATTACTTGCCCTACTAACCAAAGATGTCCCCTCCCCGCTTCCTTGGACCGCTGAGTGTCAAGCCTCCTTTAAAGAATTACGGGATGCACTCTGCTCAGCGCCTGTCCTAGGAACGCCGGATTACTCCAAACCCTTCTCCCTCTTCACCCACGAAAGGGAGGGATGCGCATTGTCTGTCCTAACTCAATCAATTGGTCCTAAGCAGCGCCCTTGTGCCTACTTCTCCGCCACTCTTGATCCTGTAGCCAGAGCCTTGCCTGCCTGCCTTCGAGCAGTAGCCGCCGCTGCTGTCTCTATCCGTCAGAGCGAGGGAATTGTACTTTCCAACTCCCTCACAGTGCTAGTACCCCATGCAGTCGACACCCTCTTGAATCAGACAAAGACCCAGCACCTGACTAGCGCACGACTGACAGGGTACGAGTTGACTCTACTTGCACCCCACATCACACTGAAGAGATGCACGACTTTGAATCCTGCCACATTACTGCCTCTGCCTGAAAATGACCCCGACGTGCCTCCCATACACGACTGTGTGACCCTCACGGACGAACAAACTAGGAGTAGGGTTGACCTCCGAGACACTGCTTTTCCCGACCCCGATGGAGAGCTATGGGTAGACGGCTCTTGCATCAAACTCCCAGATGGCACCACTTCAGCTGCCTATGCAGTAACGACAGCCCGAACAGTAGTTGAAACAGCCTGCATCACACAACGATCTGCCCAGGCAGCAGAGCTGATAGCCCTCACCCGAGCATGCATCATAGCCGCAGGGACCACCACGAACGTATATACGGACAGCCAGTATGCCTTCGGAGTGGTCCACCATTTTGGGCTCCTGTGGAGGGAGAGGGGATTCCTGACATCCCACGGCACCCCGATCCTCCACGGAGATCTAGTTTCCGCTCTGATTGAAGCAGTTCTCCTCCCCAAACGACTAGCGGTGATCAAATGTCAAGCACACAAAAGGGTGACAGACTTAGTTGGGCAAGGGAATGCATTGGCCGACGTCACTGCACGAACCACAGCTGAGAGTAGGACGGTGACGCGCATGTACATGACCAGGTCACAAGCAGAAACATGGAGTGACACAAGGATAATGATTAGAGACATACAATCGGCCAGCACCCCTCACGAACTGACTAAGTGGGCAAGGATGGGTTTGAAGGATGAGGAGGGCTGTTGGCGAACGAAGGATGCAAGCAAATGGTTGCTGCCCGACTCATACCTGATCCCCATACTGACAATGGCTCACTCCCCCGCACACATAGGATCTGCACCCATGATCGAACTCATTTCCAAAGTCTGGCACAATGACAAAATCCCTGACTCAGCCAGACGCCTAGTTCAGCAGTGCCTCATCTGTCTGCAACACAACCCCGGGAAAGGAACTGTAGTGCCCCGGGGAGGGTTTGGGACCCCCAATCACCCCTTTGAGGTCCTTCAGATGGATTACATCCAACTAGAGAGATGCCAAAGCCTGAAGTATGTACTAGTCATCGTATGTGCCTTCAGCAAATGGGTAGAAGCCTATCCAACCCGTGACAACACTGCCATGACTACTGCCAAAGTACTACTGAAGGAATTCTTCCCTCGCTATGGCCTTTGCCGAATTTTATGGAGTGACAATGGCCCCCACTTCATAGCTGAGGTTATCCAGCTAATCCTGAAAGGGTTGGGGGTGAAGCAACGATTCCATGCGGTCTTCCACCCCCAATCCGCTGGTCTAGTGGAACGCCACAATGCCACACTCAAGCTGAAACTGGCAAAAATAGTGGCCACCACTGGACTTAACTGGCCGGATGCCCTCCCACTGGCTTTGTTATCAATGCGCTCCACTCCCACCAAGCACCATTTGACCCCCTATGAGGTCGTGTTTGGGCGGCCTATGAACCTCTGGACTGCTCCCAAACCGACCTCCATTCATGACGTCCCAGACGTCCTACTATCTGATTATTTGTGCAAGTTGACTAAAACGTTGTCTGTCATTCATCAACAGGTGCAGCAGGCCATCCCCGATGCTTCCAGGGGCCCCGGTCACGACATCCAACCGGGAAATTTTGTATTGATACGAAATTTCCAGCGAACCAAGAGTCTGGAACCTCGGTGGACGGGCCCCTGGCAAGTGCTGATCACCACCCGAACAGCACTCCGAGTGGAGGGGAAGAAGCACTGGCTGCACGCGCATCATTGTCGGAAGGTCCCTGCAAACCTGGCCACGACAGAAAACGTCAGCACCCAAGAAGAGCTCCTGACCAAAGACCGACCGATATTGGACTGTTATCCAGATACTGGGGCACTCGAACTTGCAAAATTCTCTGATCCTACTGTGCCATCCAGAGAAGGGTATTTCCTGCGTCGAAAGGAGGGAGTCTCGGCTAAGTAGGCCACGGACTAAGTTAAAATCTCAGAACGGTGACCTACACACAATCAAGGGTTGCCGGGAGAGAAGCTAAACAAAGTCTGTGGTTCTGCCCACTACCGAGCCCCTTGAAGGTGATGGAAGCGCCAAATAAGAAGATGATGGAAGCGCCAGATAAGAAGATGATGGAAGCAACGGGAAATACCCAGTATAGGAATCCAAAGACTGACAACCTGCACAAATCGAAGACAATTGCACTCTTCATTGTCTTCCTCTTCTGCCTCCTTCTCATGACCTCCCTCTGGATTCTGGAAGAGAGCACACCGGCTCATGAGACATTGCTACCTACTGCACAGCCAACACCCCTGAAAGAGCATCACCTAATCTCTCTGTCGCCTCAGCTCCGAGAAAGGCGCAGGGAATTCTGGAACAATTCCTTTGTGCAACTGTTGCACCAACATAACCTTGCTGCAAATGCTACGAACTGTTGGATCTGTGGGTTGCTCCCACATGCCACTGGACACTCCATCCCCTTCATCCCTTCACCCTTCTCAGTTCACGGCTCTTGCCTCGCCTGGTTGATCCTCATGCAAGAGAGCCACAGGGACAACGCCACCTCCAGTCGGACAGTGTCACTCTTCTACTCTGGGTTCTGGCTGAACAAAACAGGAAAGACTCCAGCTGCCCTGTGTCCAGCACTCGCAGGCACCACCTTCATCAAAGACATTCCAGCCAAAGAACGAGTCGAAGTACAGGTGCTCCACAATCCAGCCAGAACCACCTTCTCTCATCTGCAGAAACAAACTACCGCCACCCTGACTGTGGCTCTGTCCGTGATCAATGTCACTGGCCTTGTGTGCCTAGAAGGCCAAGGAACGCAGCTGGTGGGTTACAGCGCCTGCCGAGTCACCAGAACATTGGACTCAGCTGAACCCCCTTCTTTTGTTGCTTCTCCGAATATGTACTTTGTGTGTGGCACCAAGGCTTACACCTGGCTCCCGAAAGGATGGAAGGGCACCTGTTATATTGCCTTCGTTCTTCCACCCACATATGTAGCCCCTGCCAACCACCACCGGCAGAGGCGTGCAGACGACCTTGGGCAAGCCGACTCCACTGGAGCACAGTTCCTGGATGCAGCAAAGGGACTTGTTCCTCTGTGGGGCCCAATGGCTAACAGCCGTGCTATCCGACACCTGACCCAGGCAGTAGAAACAACGATCAATATCACGGCTGGCATCCTCGCCAACAATACTGCGGAGCTTCAGGCGGTCCGCCTCGTGACCCTCCAAAATCGTCTTGTCCTAGACGTGGTCCTAGCCGACCGAGGAGGAGCATGCCGCATCATCGGATCCAGCTGCTGCACCTACGTGCCTGACAACTCGCCTTCAGTCTACAAAGCCATTGAACACCTCCACAGACTGTCCTCAGAGGTTCACCAAGAGCAGGAAGGATGGTCGCTTGGGAGCTGGTTTTGGGACACTTTGAAAAATTGGGGTTGGAAGTTGTTTTCCTTCGTACTGATACCTATTGTAATATTATGTGGGTGTTGCTTAGGTATCCAATGTCTGCCACCTTTGCTCGGCCTTGCTTCTAACTGTATGTGCCCAAAGACTTTGGACTTCCGAAATGAGCACATGAGCCCCCTCTATGAAGTAGAAATACGTGGCCTTATGGGGATAAATCCAAACTGACAAGTTGGCGAGACATGTTAAAAGGGAGGACTGTGGAATTTTAGTTTGCGATCTGAACATTATCTGCGCCAGCTTGTCACCTATGCACCACATGCACGGCAGCCATTTTAGATATCATGGTCTCCCTGTCCACGATCGATCGCCAGTGCACCCCTCTGACCCAGCAGGCATCCTCCGCGCACCCTGGCTCCCCCTCCCTCCTCCTTATGAGCATGACCCTTCTGCATGACCCTGTCCTTGGGAGTCACGCCAGCGCCTGACCGACACCTCCTCTCCTCCCATGAATGCCCCTCTGTTGATAAACCTCCCCTCTGCACTGGATTGTCCACGCGGCATGAATACCACTCCATTGATGGCCCCTCACCCCGTGTCCGACTATCCACACAGGTCCGAGGCCACTGCCTAAGCCGGGAGATATCATTTACTGCCCCTTATTGTATGAGGTCGCTCTCCTTCAAAGGACCCTCTATTGATCCAGGCCTCCCCACCCCCTGTGATATGATCAGGCGCACACATCCTAAGACTCGAACGGAACACACAGCTGCGTGATGACCCCCTCCTCTTATCAGCAGGTTGAGGACCTCTATTGTGAAGGTATATGGGGGTGGGATTAACACGAGGATTACGGGGATGCCTTTTCCTTGCCTTACAAAGTTGTGATTGTAATAAAGGAAGGTCACATGCCATAAACCGGTGTATAAGAGGCCAGGCCTCTGAGAGGCTGTTAGAGCACCTCGAGACGATACCTTGTTGTCTGATCTGATGTGTTCTGCTCCGTCGGAATAAACTTCTGTTTCCTGCCTTCTGGTCTCCGGCGCCTGCCTCATTGCTTGGTAAATTTGAATGGTACAAGGGCGGTTAGCGCCGGGCAAATCTTGAGAAAGGTCCTAGCCCTACCTTTTTCTACAATGTATGTGTTAATAAGTGAATGACTGTCTCACTACTGTCTTTATCAGTAACTACATATGTTTTAATCTAGTATATGTGAGTATTGGTGTATATAAGTGAGTATATGTGAGAGTGAGAGATTGAAAGAGTTCTTGTTTTAATAAGTATGTGTTTCTATAAGTGATTGTTTAAGAGAGTAGGTATGTGTAAGTTTCCTTAGAAGTAAGGTGGTAGTGTGTGTATAGCTGTATATGCAAATAAATGAATGTTCAATAGTTTATTTGCATGTGTGAGTATGTGTGTGAGCAACCTTTGGAAGACTGTCGGTGTATTAACGGATGTATAGGTGTCTCACTAAATATGATGAGTGAGTATATGTATGAGTGACTATATAGAAGTGTTGGTGAGTGAGTGGATGTGTATATAAATGGTGGAATTACTGAATTGGTTGTAGTAACTGGTATAGGTATGTCCACTTTTTTTTAAATGTTAGTTTTTTTTTTCTTCCAAAATGTGTTTTAAGGGTTACTTTACAGTGAAAGTAGGTCAGTCTCTCTGTCACAAGGATGGTGTCATCAGTGATGTCATGAGTGATGTCACTGACCATGTCATGAGTGATGTAATATGTGATGTCATCAGCAGTGCATTACACGCGCAAGTTATAGTGAGTCCAACTAACTATAACGTGGGAATTTCAATGGTTTTATGTCAGTAAAATTTCCAGCTAACTATAACTGGTGTGAAACCTATGGTTTTTTCAGTGAATTTAAAAGGTTTTTTAAATGCTAATTCCTAACTATAACTAGTGTGAAACCTATGTTTTTTTCAGTGAATATATATATACATAAATATATATACACATATATAATACATATACATATATATATGTATATATATATATATATATATATATATATATATATATTACCTACTGGCAGTCGCCAGTAGGTATATATAGTTAGGAATTTTTCTCTATGGGATTTCTGAAAATTCTATGTCTAATAACTTTGGCGTTTGTGGACGGAATTGGCTGAAATTTTCAGGAAAATGGAACATTTTGTTTCTGAGCAGCCCCTGACAATTTGGGGGGGTTTCATCAAGGGGGGGCCGAGAAAAAAGGGGGGTCCCAAAACGCGTTTTTCCCATGTTAATTTCCATAGGGCGGTTGGCCTCACTTTTAGCTCGAACGGCTGAATGGATTTGCACGAAACTTGGCAAAATTGTAGGGACTGTTAGCCCGATGTGTCTTTGCTAGGTCTCAATATATGTGCTCCAGTGGATTTTGAGTAATTTAGGTTCAAAAAAAGATATATATCTGGGCGGAGCCTAACCACACATCTGATCTGATTGGCTGTCAGCACTTCATCCAAGAAGTGTTGGCAGCCATCTTGGGACCAATATACATGATAGCACCTCATTAAAAAGCATTGTAGTTAATAGAGGGTTTTAGGACTTTAGTTACATTATAAATCATTTGTTGATGGTACCATACTCGTTTTAGGAATTGTGGTGGGTTCTAAGGTGATTTTACCATGTGAAAAAACCTTCTGCTGTGATATCATGAATATTGTTTGAAAGAAAACTAATATCTCATGATTTTCCCACAGTGGTTTGGAAGGGGATCTATAAGCTAAACTGAAAGCATATTTTCTGTAAATTCACATTATCTTTCTCAGTCATGTGAAAATGAAGTCTGACATTCTCAGTAAAACATGTACATCCAACAAGGACAGAGACTGTCAGTTGATTCCTTTGTGTTCTACTGCAGCCTCCTAGAGTGTTCTAAAGAACAACTAGAGCGCTAACAGTCCTACTTATTACAAAGGTATGGCACACCTGAAGCCATCTTGATTGGAATAAAGTGGTAACTCTTAAAACATTTAATTTAAAAAGAAACAACATGAGGGGGTATATTTTGCCATAGAAAGTTTGATTAGAGCTGCAGAATGAAAAATTAGGGCACATTTTGAGTGACTTCTCAAATCCTTTTCTATTTCATTAAAACATTCTGACATGCAGTCTCCCAAAATGGCCACCAGAGACAAAAGAGCCCAAATGTAGCCCAAATATCACCCAGATGTAGCCCAAGTATAGCCCAATGACAGAATGTCCCAGAGTGTTCTAAAGAACAACTAGAGCGCTAACAGTCCTACTTATTACAAAGGTATGGCACACCTGAAGCCATCTTGATTGGAATAAAGTGGTAACTCTTAAAACATTTAATTTAAAAAGAAACAACATGAGGGGGTATATTTTGCCATAGAAAGTATGATTAGTGCTGCAGAATGAAAAATTAGGGCACATTTTGAGTGACTTCTCAAATCCTTTTCTATTTCATTAAAACATTCTGACATGCAGTCTCCCAAAATGGCCACCAGAGACAAAAGAGCCCAAATGTAGCCCAAATATCACCCAGATGTAGCCCAAGTATAGCCCAATGACAGAATGTCCCAGAGTGTTCTAAAGAACAACTAGAGCGCTAACAGTCCTACTTATTACAAAGGTATAGCACACCTGGAGCCATCGTGATGGGAATAAAGTGGTAACTCTTAAAACATTTAATTTAAAAAGGAACAAAATGAGGGGGTATATTATGCAATAGAAGGTATTATTAGTGCTGCAGAAAGAAAAATTAGGGCACATTTTGAGTGACTTTTCAAATCCTCTTCTATTTCATTAAAAAATTCTGACATGCAGTCTCCCAAAATGGCCACCAGAGACAAAAGAGCCCAAATGTAGCCCAAATATCACCCAGATGTAGCCCAAGTATAGCCCAATGACAGAATGTCCCAGAGTGTTCTAAAGAACAACTAGAGCGCTAACAGTCCTACTTATTACAAAGGTATGGCACACCTGAAGCCATCTTGATTGGAATAAAGTGGTAACTCTTAAAACATTTAATTTAAAAAGGAACAAAATGAGGGGGTATATTTTGCCATATGAATTATGATTAGTGCTGCAGAAAGAAAAATTAGGGCACATTTTGAGTGACTTCTCAAACCCTCTTCAATTTCATTAAAAAATTCTGACATACAGTCTCCCAAGATGGCCACCAGAGACAAAAGAGCCTAAATGTAGCCCAAATATCACCCAGATGTACCCCAAGTATAGCCCAATGACAGAATGTCCCAGAGTGTTCTAAAGAACAACTAGAGCGCTAACAGTCTTACTTATGACAAAAGTATGGCACACCAGAAGCCATCTTGATTGGAATGAAGTGGTAAGTCTGAAAACACTCAATTTAAAAAGGAACAACATGAGGGGGTTAATTTTGCCATAGAAAGTATGATTAGTGCTTCAGAAAGAAAAATTAGGGATCATTTTGAGTGACTTCTCAAATCCTCTTCTATTTCATTAAAAAAATTCTGACATGCAGACTGAAACATGCACTTTGAATACCAGCAGCAGACGTCCCTGGTGAGCAGTAGCTTTACTACAGTGATCTAATGTGCAACTAGAGGGCTAACATTCAGAATTTATGGCAAATGTGTGACACATCTGAATGCCTTCTTGATGGAACCAAAGTAAACAAGCATTGAAAATGCAATAGATCTCGCCCTCGTTTAAGTTAAAGCCATTCTGTTTGTAATGAGGTGGCTTTTTAGCTTTGCTTTTATTAGTGTTTTTTCAACTTTCATGTAAATAACATGCATCTGTATGCATATAAGTATATGTATGCATGCATTTATGTTTGTATTTATATAGATATACAGATGATATATGTTTATATATGTATGTATATATATATATATATTCACTGAAAAAACCATAGGCTATAGACCATATATAGTTAGGAATTAGCATTTACAAAACCTTGAAAATTCACTGAAAAAACCATAGGTTATAGACCATATATAGTTAGGAATTAGCATTTACAAAACCTTGAAAATTCACTGAAAAAACCATAGGTTATAGACCATATATAGTTAGGAATTCGCATTTACAAAACCTTATTTTACTCACACAAAACCATTGAAATTCCATATATAGTTAGTTGCACTAACTATATATCGTGCACCCGCAATCCACTGCTGATGATGTCACATATTACATCATTCATGACATGGTCAGTGACATCACTGATGACATCACTGATGACATCTCAAATGACATCACTGATGACATCACTGATGACAACATCCAGTGACTGTATGTTTCTGTAAAGTTAAAATATGTCTTACATATTGAAGAATGAGTGGATGTATAAGTGTCTGGATGAAGGATTTAGTAGGCGCATGACTGACTGTATGAGTGAGTGATTAAATGTGTCTCACTGAGTGCATGGGTTAGTGACTAAACTGTCTTAATTTGTGCATCATTATGTCTGTTGTTCTGTAAACTGTTGCATGTGTTGATAAGTAGCTATATGAGTAACTATATGGGTTATTGATTGGTTGCCCAAGTATTTGTAAGGGAGACTGAGTGTGTGTGTGGGTGGCTGGGAGGTGTATGACTCTGTGCATAGATGTGTGAGCAGTTGATTCACTAGATGTATGGTTTCAAAAGTGCATGTGGAAACAGCTGTATGGGCGGTTGACTGTGTGCATGAGTGTATTGGTGAGTGAATGGATATCTCAGTGCTACATGTCAAAGTAAGTACATATGTAAAACACAGTACATGTGAGAGTTGACATATATAAATAACTGTGCATAAGAGCCAGTGAATGTGTGAGTGGCTGTATGGATCATTGTGAACTTGTATCAGGGATTGTATAAGAGAGTAAATATGTGTTAGTATATGTTTGAATAAGTAAAGTTTGTATAACTGTATAGTTGAGGAAATGGAGGTGTGATTGATTCTTTGCATGACTGACTAGGTGTGTGAGTAACTCCATGGATGAGTGACAGTCTGTGAGTGTCTGTTTACACTGATTGTATCTAAGGTTATATTAGAGTCTGAAGAGGTTCATCGTATTATCACATGAATGATATCATCAGTGATGTGATCAGTAATGTCAAATGAGATGTCATCAGTGATGTCATCAGTGATGTCATTTGAGATGTCATCAGTGATGTCATTTGAGATGCCATCAGTGATGTCATCAGTGATGTCACTGACCATGTCATGAATGATGTAATATGTGACATCATCAGCAGTGGATTGCGGGTGCGCGATATATAGTTAGTGCAACTAACTATATATGGAATTTCAATGGTTTTGTGTGAGTAAAATAAGGTTTTGTAAATGCGAATTCCTAACTATATATGGTCTATAACCTATGTTTTTTTCAGTGAATTTTCAAGGTTTTGTAAATGCTAATTCCTAACTATATATGGTCTATAACCTATGGTTTTTTCAGTAAATATATATATATATTAGTAGTTATAGTTAGGATTGGCTACCATAGGAAATTCCAAACATTCTATTGGGAATAACTTTGGCGCTCATTGAGGGATCTGCCTGTAATTTTCCTTAAAATGGTCTCGCTGCGCTCCGCTCATTCCCTAGAAGTTTCGGGGGGATTCGTGAAGTGGGGGCTGAGAAAAAAGGGGGATCCCAAAACGTGTTTCTCCATGTTAATTTCCATAGGACGGTCTGACAAGTCTACAGCCCAAACCGCTGAACCGAATTACGCCAAACTTGGCAAAATTGTAGGGACTGGTACGCAGATGTGCCTTTGCTATGTTTGGTGAAAATTGCTCCAGTGGTTTTTATGAAAATTAAGTTCAAAAACACATATATATCTGTAGGCGCGCTGCCGGCGCTCTCCGGTGTACTACGGGTGTGCGCGAGCGAAAGCTGATTGGCTGTCGGGTGTCTGTTAACATTCTGAACAGTCCGAAGAGTCCGCCATCTTGTGTCTCAGTAGAATCGAGAAACATGAGGTGAAAAAAGAAAGGGGGATATAATTAAAAGGGGGCAGAGTAGACACCCCCTGACCCCCTAGGTTTTCTGAGGGGGACCTAGAAGGACCATGAAGGGCTAACAACCTTTTTTTTTCCAATTTTCGCGGGGTGAGCGCTGGCGGCGCTCCCCGGTACGCTCTCCGGTACGCGGACCCTGAGTGTACCATGGGTAAAAAGAGGTTAAAAAAAATAGAGAAAAAAAAATGTTGAGTGTTTAGAGGAAAGTGATGCATTGCTGGAGTGTGACAAAAAAAGGATGCAACTCCAGCAATGCATCCTTTCACATGGGGCCAGGTCTATGTGAAAGGGCCTGCATCAGTCTTACGCTTGCTGTGAAACAGGTGCAAGATTTAGACGCAACAGCGTCATAAAAGTGACGCAGTGTTATATCTTAGATTTCACTGCGTTACCTCTACGACCCTTTCTTGTGTCAATACACCCCCTTTGCATACATTACACCTTACGCAGGTATAATGTTGTGGCATAGGGGTTTACAAAGTGACGCATCTACCTAGATGTGTCACTTTGTAAATATGACTCAATAAGGTGCATTTTTAACAGCACTGGTGCGTCACAAAAAGTGAAGTACCGGTGGCGTAAAAGTGACGCATGGCCTCATAAATGAGGCCTTCAGTCTTCTACTCATGCGTCATATTAAATATATGACACATTATGTCGCAAGTACTTACAGATACGTCAGTATTTCAGACGTAATTGTAAGCGCAAAATTGATGCATTGCTAGAGTGTGTCACAAAAATGATACAACTCCAGTAATGCATCTTATCTTACCCTTCCACACCCCCGTTCCTTTTCTACATTTTTTTTTAATATCTACATTCCCCATGTTCACTCTCCTTCTCCTTACTTTCCTTCCCCACATTCACCTTCTTTCAGTCCCCCTACTTCACTTCCTTTCTCCTGTCATAGCTTTCTGTTCTTTCTTACTTATTTTCCTCTCCTTTATCAATGCACTCCACTTCACTTACTCTTTTTCATTTTTTTAAGAATATAGCTCTTTGATGAGAATTGGAGGTAGTTCTGAAAAGAACTTTTTTTTTCTTCTTTTTTCTTTTTTTAGAACAAAAACAAAAACAGGGAATGGAAACTGCTCAACAGGAGCAAAATAAAAATTAAAAATTACGGCTAGGAACGGCAGCGATGGTGTTCCAATGCTCGAACCATGAGCAGAACACTTTGCTCCCCATAGCAAAGTAGCTGATCACAGTCTCTGCATTTAAGGACGCCTTTGTTAAATGCAGGCTGAATGTTCGTAACCAGCTCTTGCGATCTCCCGCTCATCGATGTTGTTGGTCCTCCGGTTGATGTAGAGGCCCCATCACTGGGAACCTCTTGTGCCAGAGCCCTGACCTTTTCCCGGGCAAAATTCTGGGGTGCCTCCTCTCCACATGACGAATCATTGTGGAGTTACCAAAATAATATTTTTTAGTGGGGTCACCCCATGACAGGACTGTGTGGCAGATCCTGCACTCCACTTTTGGAGCATTTACTTTCTTCTGGTCCTCGGGAATTAAAAAAAACTTCCAAATTAAATGTTCTTTCACCTTCGGCTGAGGAGGCTCTTCATTGATGAATTCATTGGTGTCATCTTCACTGCTGGATGGTCTGGCAGCCATGATAATCCAAAATATCCAACAAAGAACCGAGAGCAAAAAGGCAGGTCTTGCAGTCACAAAAGTGAAAGAAGAAGTGAAGGAAATGGGTGGGGATTTCATTCTTTGTAAAAAAAAACTGTTAACAACCAATGAAAAGTGTTATTTTAAGGTCACATGACTTGACGCGCTTACGCTTTCGGCGCTTACCGAAGCGCTTACGCGGCGCGAACGTAGGCGCTTCCGGGGGCGCACATGCGGAGCGAACGTAGGCGCTTCCGGGGGCGCTTCCACGGCGCACCTAAGTGACGTTTCGATAGTTTTACGGAAATGCTAAATTATTTTCATTTCGTAAATCAAAAATACTGCTTTTATATGTATGGTACTAAATATCTTGCGTTATTATTTACTTTTCATTCTTATTTTTTTAAACGAACGCAGAAGTAGCGCTCTGGGTGCACTCTCCAGAGAGTTTACCGGTGCGCGCACCCAGAGCGCCCCAGGAAAAAATGATAAAAAAAACATTTAAAAAATATTATTATTAAAAAAAAATTGTAATTAATACTTACACAAAACAGCAAATAAAAAAAAAAATCGTAGGTTACAAACTTGATATAGAAAGGAATTAGCTTTTAAAAACCTTTGAAATTCAGTGAAAAAAACTGAGGTTTCACAATCGTTATAGTTAGGAATTAGCATTTAAAAAGCCATTGAAATTCACTGAAAAAACCATGGGTTTCACACCAGTTATAGTTAGCTGAACAGTTTACTCATACAAAACCATTGAAATTCGCACGTTGTAGTTAGTTGGACTCACTATAACTCACGCGCCCGCAATCCACTGCTGATGATGTCACATATTACATCATTCATGACATGGTCAGTGACATTACTGTTGACATCACTGATGACCTCACTGATGACATCATCCAGTGTCTGTGTGTTTCTGTAAAGTTAAAATACAATTAAGTTAAAGTTAATAATTTACATATTGAAGAATGAGTGGATGTATGAGTGTCTGGATGAAGGATTTAGTAGGTGCGTGACTGACTGTATAAGTGAGTGATTAAATGTGTCTTACTGAATGCATTGGTTAGCGACTAAACTGTTTGAATATGTGCTTCAGTATGTCTGTTGCTGTGTAAGCTGCTGCATGTTTTGATCAGTAGCTATATGAGTGGCTATATGGGTTATTGATTTGTTGTTCAAGTATTTGTATGTGAGGGTGAGTGTGTGACTCTGTCCATATACGCAACTCCAGCAATGCATCCTTTCACATGGGGCCAGCCTCATGTGAAAGGGCTTGCGTCAGTCTTACGCCTGCTGTGAGGCAGGCCCAATATTTTGAGGCAATGGTGTACTAAAAGTGACGCAGTGAAATCTCATAGATTTCACTGCGTCACTTCTACAACCCTTTCTTGCGACAATACGTCCCCTTTGCATGCATTACACCTGGCGCAGGTATAATGTGGCGCAGGGGTTTGCAAAGTGACGCATTTACCTAGATGCATCACTTTGTAAATATGACTCAACAAGGTGCATTTTTTACACCACTGGTGCATCACAAAAACTGACGCACCAGTGGCATGAAAGTGACGGAAGGCCTCATAAATGATGCCTTCAGTCTTCTACTCATGCGTCATATTTAATGTATGACACATTATGTCGCAAGGAGTAACAGATACGTCAGTATTTCTGACATATCTGTAAGCGCAAAAGTGATGCATTGCTGGAGTGTGTCACAAAAATGATGCAACTCCAGCAATGCATCCTTTCACATGGGGCTAGCCTTATGTGAAAGAGCTTGCATTAGTCTTGATAACTTAATTGTATTTTAACTTTACAGAAACACACAGACACTGGATGATGTCATCAGTGATGTCATCAGTGATGTCATTTGAGATGTCATCAGTGGTGTCAACAGTGATGTCACTGACCATGTCATGAATGATGTTATATGTGACATCATCAGCAGTGGATTGCGGGCGCGCGAGTTATAGTGAGTCCAACTAACTATAACGTGGGTGTTGGGATTTAGAGCGGGCTGCGCCCAGTCCTCTCTCTGTGCACATGCTGTTGATTACACCCCTCCCTCTTTATCCATGTGATCGCTTTTAAGGAGAAGAAACCGGGCAGTCAGTGCTTGGTTTAGTTACCGGTCACGTTGTCTTTTCTGGTGACCGAGCTACGTGGGATTATCGGCTGTGTTCGTGTTGTGTTGCTGAAAGACACTTTGTCTGCAGAGCGAGGCTTCGCTCTGAAAAGGATACCTTTCAGTATCTGGATTGGGAGTACGGATATTGTTGGGCTAAGTACCTGATTCAGCATTGGAGTTTGTACGCGGCTGCGTGTGGACATTTTAAGAATGCCAGTGCATTCATTTCCGGGTTTTGGACCTCACTCGATATCCTTGTGTGTTATTCGGGTTCATTTACGAACCAGCTGCTAGTTTGCGGGTTTTTTCCTTTTCTTTTTGTGGCCACTGTATTTTCGGGTTGTTGGGAAGCGGGACGTTTTTTATTTACACATATCCAGAACGGAAGGGGTTTTTTAAGTCGGAAGACTTTTTCCCCTAATGTGTATAAAGTATCAAGGAGACTACTATAGAGGGGAGTTAACTCTAGAAGATTTCAATACGAAGTGAGAGGCACCACGTCTTCAGTCCAGCGATCCTGACACCTTCTGCGGGTAAGACGAGAGGGGTTGTTGTGTTTCCCGAAACATTGGATGTGCATAGAGAGAGTACAGTGGGGTGTGATTTCTCATTTGTATTCTTTCTGTTTATCTCTCCTCTGCAGGGTGTGTGTTTCTCCCTATACCCCTTGAGAGCCTTAAGAGCTGGAGACGTACTGGGTCCTCTGAAGTCTTCTTCTTCCCCGGGTGTGGTTCTTTTTTATCCTACCCTCTCTCCTGGCGCAGGCTGTAGTGTGCAGTGATATATATATTGCGGACTGCGGTCTGTGTGGGGATAGAGGGCTGGGAATATCGTCGCTCCTGCAGCGTGGTTCCAAGTGGGAGACAATCTGACAAAAAACCAAGCCCACGAATAGTTGCGCTGCCCGAGCGAGGATGGATATTGATAAGAATGAGGATAATGGGCAGGAAGAGAGGGTCCCCACCATGCAGGAATTAATGGGTGCCATAACGGCTTTGCAAACGCAATTGCAGGACCTAAAGCAAGAGAACCAGGGGTTGCGTAGGGAATTGGATGTGGCCAGGTCCCGGGAACAGGGAAGTTGGGGAGCCGGTAAACCTGTGCTACAACCCGCCACTTTCCAATATGACAGAGGCGCTAGTAATAGCACTGCTCCTATGACTGTCAATGTCACCACCCCTACTCCTGTCCCGTTAGTGGTCCCTGAACGCTTTACGGGGGATTCAAATAAATTCGCTGTATTTATGAATCAGTGCCATCTCCATTTTTTGTGTAGGCCCGCAGCCTTTCCTAACGATTCCGCCAAAGTGGCCTTTGTGATCTCCTATTTGGCAGGGACCGCAGCTACATGGGCGGTACCTTTAGTGGAGAATGATGATCCCGTATTGACCAATTATGATTTATTCAAGGATTTGATGCATGCCCTTTTTGCCAAACATGCGTTTATGCAGGCCAGTGACGCTGAACTCCTGAAATTGCGACAAGGCAAACAAGATCTACTTACCTATGTTTCCACCTTCAATAGGTTGGTGTCCGAAACGCACTGGCCTGTTGATAAACGCACCTCTATTTTCTATCAGGGGTTATGCGAGGAATTAAAGGATGTGGTTTCCCAGGTGGTCAAACCTCCATCGGATTGTACTGAGTTTATAGATCTGGTAGTGAAGCTTAATCACCGGTTGTTGGAAAGAAAGGGAGAAAGAACTAGACACTTTATGTCAAGACCTTTGCCCATACGGAGCGAATCACGGGGATCTGGGGGGAGGTAAAACAGACCCCCGAACCGATGGAGATAGGTGGAGTAAGAGGACCGTTGACCTCGGTTGAGAAAGAAAGACGTAGATCCAACAATTTGTGCTTATATTGTGGCCATGAGGGACATTATGCAAGGGACTGTCCGGTGAAACCTTCTAAGGAACCTTCGCGTAAGGCTGTGGCCTGTGTGCACAGGGACGCCCTGATTAAGGATTCCTTGGTTCAATGTACCCCTTATCAGATACCCGGCATAGTGAAGAGGGTCCCAAGACATTTCACTATCACAGTGTGTTTGGTTATCTCAAACAACCATAGGGCTCCAGTGTCGGCTTTGTTAGACTCCGGTGCTACGGGGAACTTTATGGATATCAAGTTGGCAGAGAGAATCGGAGTTCCCTGGGTCTACAAGGAACAACCTGAACCGGTGAGGGCCATTGACGGTACTGAATTGTCATCCTGTACCATTACACGTCAGACCGAACCTCTATGTATGGTAGGAGACAACGGTCATTCGGAGGAAATAGGTTTTGATTTGATAGATGCCCCTTCTTTTGGCGTGGTTTTGGGAGTACCGTGGTTGCAGACACATAATCCCAAAATAGATTGGATAAGGAGAACAGTGACCCTTGACTCCGTTCATTGTTTGCAGAGTTGTTACAAGGTCGCAACTGATTGGATCACCCCCTTGACTTGTGCTGCGAGTTCCGGTGGGACGGGGAAGAGTTGGGAGTCCCTGAAAACTATTCGGCCTTTAGTGAGGTGTTTGATAAAGGAAAGGCTAGAGCACTTCCCCCTCACCGGCCGTTTGATTGTCGGATTGATCTGATGCCGGGGGCTACGCTACCTTGTAGTCGTGTCTATGCTTTGTCGGGCCCTGAGGAACAGCATTTGAAGGAGTATATCGAAGAGATGCTGGAGAAAGGGTTCATCCGTCCCTCCTCCTCACCTGTGTCATCGGCTATCTTCTTCATTCCGAAGAAGGAGGGTGGACTTCGGGCGTGTGTGGACTATAGAGCGCTCAACAAGGGTACGATTAAGAACAAGTACCCTCTTCCCTTGATACCTGTGTTACTTGATCAACTGAAGCATGCGACGGTTTTCACTAAGTTAGATCTCAGGGGTGCTTACCATCTCATCCGCGTCCGAGAAGGCGATGAATGGAAAACTGCCTTCTGGACCAAATTCGGCCTTTACGAGTATTGCGTTATGCCTTTTGGACTATGTAACGCTCCGGCTGCTTTTCAGTTTTTCATCAATGAGGTATTGAGGGAATATTTGGATTTGAGCGTCATAGTCTACATTGACGATATCCTAGTGTTCTCAAACACTGTTGAGGAACACGAAGTCCATGTAGGGCAGGTATTGCAGCGTCTGAAAGAACATCAGCTATATATCCGGCTAGAAAAGTGTAGCTTTCACACGCCAAAGGTGGAGTTTCTGGGGTTTGTGATTTCAGCTGAGGGGATTATGATGGATCCCAAGAAAACAGAAGCTATCACTTCTTGGCCGTCGCCGACTTGTGTGAGAGAGATTCAGGTCCTACTTGGGTTCGCCAATTTCTATCGGCGGTTTATCTCACATTTCTCAGAGATCATCGCACCCATGACAGTGTTGTTACGGAAGGGGGTGCCTTTTGTTTGGTCTGATCATGCTCCATCTTCTTTGAATCTGTTAATTGAGAGGTTCACTACAGCCCCTGTTTTGGTTCATCCTGACCCTACGTTGCCTTTCTTCGTGGAGGCGGATGCTTCTTTGTGTGCAGTGGGTGGGGTGTTGTCCCAGAGAGACGTGGAGAATGGATACATGCATCCGATTGCCTTTTTTTCTAAAACCTTGCTGCCCGCTGAGAGGAATTATACTGTAGCGGAGCGTGAATTGTAGGCCATTAAATTGTCTTTTGAAGAGTGGCGTCATCATTTGTGGGGTGCTCGGCATCCGATAACGATCTTCACTGATCACAAGAACTTGGAGTTCTTCCGGTCAGCACGAGCCTTAACTCCTCGTCAGATGCGGTGGGTTTCATTTTTCAATGAGTATGATTTTATCATTACTTATAGGCCCGCAGTGCAGCAGTTAAAATCAGATGCATTGTCCCGTATCCATGTGAAACACACTGACCTGACGGTTGAGAAAGAGAGGTGTTCATTCATTGCTCCTGAAAGAATAGTGGGCAGCATTTCCACTGATGACTTTAAAGAGTTGGTACGGGTAGAACTGGGAAAGATCGATCTTAAGCCTTGGCTGTCGCAACCTTTGTTTTCCTTAAAGAATGGGTTGCTGTATCATGAGGACAAACTGTTTATTCCCCCTGATCTTCGGGATATGGTCTTGGAATGGTGCCATTCTTCATCTCTTGCAGGACACCCTGGTACTAACAAAACCATGGAGTTTTGTTTGCAGTGGTTTTGGTGGGAGTCAGTGGCTAGAGACGTACAGTCGTATGTAAAGGCCTGTCCTGTGTGTGCCGTGAATAAACCGACCCATACTAAGCCCTCAGGATTGTTGCACCCTCTCCCTGTACCCAACGCTCCTTGGCAACACATAAGTATGGATTTTGTGACAGACCTGCCCTTGGAGTCTGGCTTTACAGCCATATTAGTTGTAGTCGATTCATTCACTAAGATGGCGCATTTTGTGCCCTTAGCTAAGTTACCCACTGCGGGGAATCGGCAACGATCTTTTTGTCTTCTGTGGTACGTCTGCATGGATTGCCTCTGGCCATTGTTTCGGATAGGGGGGCTCAATTTGTTTCTCATTTCTGGACTGAATTGTGTGCTGCTTTACGGATGAAACTATGTCTGTCCTCCGCATATCATCCTCAGTCGGATGGTCAGACGGAGCGCACCAATCAAACCATGGAGCAATATTTGAGGTGTCTGGGAACATCATTGTCTTGTAGTTGGGTTGTGGCTCTCCCTCTGGCTGAATTTGCATATAACAACAGTGTGCATTCAGCCGTGGGAATGACCCCTTTCTTTTGTTCCATGGGGTTTCACCCTCGAGCAATCCCTATTCAGCCATCAGGCCAGGTACCTGCAGTGACTGCTTTGGGTCTTTCGTTGGTTCAGATTTGGAACACGGCTTTGGAACATCTAGAGAAGGCCAAGGTTGACATGAAGAAACAGGCAGATAAACATAGGGCCCCTGCTCCTTCCTACCGGGTGGGGGATAAGGTGTGGCTTTCCACCAGGAATTTGGGATTAGGGGGGTCGCGAAAATTACAGCCAAGATTTGTGGGTCCTTTTCCTGTTCTCAAAGTCATTAATCCATTAGCAATGAAGTTGGGGTTACCAGATGAGTATGGGATCCATCCTGTCTTTCACACCTCTCTCTTGAAACCATACGTAGTTACCACACAGGTTCTGCCCCCTCCCCCTCCTGTGGTGGTAGGTGAGGAGGAGGAGTTCGAGGTTAGTGCCATCTTGGATTCCAGAAGAAGGAATGGGAAACTCATGTACCTGATAGATTGGAAAGGATATCCCCCTGAGGATCGTACATGGGAGGCAGCGAGTGGGGTGCATGCCCCTAGATTGGTGAGGCTTTTCCATTTACGCCACCCATCCAAGCCCCGTCCGGTAGGGAGGCCTTTGAGGGGAGGTACTGTTGGGATTTAGAGCGGGCTCCGCCCAGTCCTCTCTCTGTGCACATGCTGTCGATTACACCCCTCCCTCTTTACCCATGTGATCGCTTTTAAGGAGAAGAAACCGGGCAGTCAGTGCTTGGTTTAGTTACCAGTCACGTTGTCTTTTCTGGTGACCGAGCTACGTGGGATTATCGGCTGTGTTCGTGTTGTGTTGCTGAAAGACACTTTGTCTGCAGAGCGAGGCTTCGCTCTGAAAAGGATACCTTTATGTATCTGGATTGGGAGTACGGACATTGTTGGGCTAAGTTCCTGATTCAGCATTGGAGTTTGTACGCGGCTGCGTGCAGCCATTTTAAGAACGCCAGTGCATTCATTTCCGGGTTTTGGACCTCACTCAATATCCTTGTGTGTTATTCGGGTTCATTTACGAACCAGCTGCTAGTTGGCGGGTTTTTTCCTTTTCTTTTTGTGGCCACTGTATTTTCGGGTTGTTGGGAAGCGGGACGTTTTTTATTTACACATATCCAGAACGGAAGGGGTTTTTTATGTCGGAAGACTTTTTCCCCTAATGTGTATAAAGTATCAAGGAGACTACTATAGAGTGGAGTTAACTCTAGAAGATTTCAATACGAAGTGAGAGGCACCACGTCTTCAGTCCAGCGATCCTGACACCTTCTGCGGGTAAGACGAGAGGGGTTGTTGTGTTTCCCGAAACATTGGATGTGCATAGAGAGAGTACAGTGGGGTGTGATTTCTCATTTGTATTCTTTCTGTTTATCTCTCCTCTGCAGGGTGTGTGTTTCTCCCTATACCCGTTGAGAGCCTTAAGAGCTGGAGACGTACTGGGTCCTATGAAGTCTTCTTCTTCCCCGGGTGTGGTTCTTTTTTATTCTACCCTCTCTCCTGGCGCAGGCTGTAGTGTGCAGTGATATATATATTGCGGACTGCGGTCTGTGTGGGGATAGAGGACTGGGAATATCGTCGCTCCTGCAGCGTGGTTCCAAGTGGGAGACAATCTGACAGTGGGAATTTCAATGGTTTTGTATGAGTAAACTGTTCAGCTAACTATAACTGGTGTGAAACCTATGGTTTTTTAGTGAATTTCAATGGTTTTTTAAATGCTAATTCCTAACTATAACGAGTGTGAAACCTCTGTTTTTTTCACTGAATATATATATATATATATATATATATATATATATATATATATATATATATATATATATATATATATATATATATATATATATATATATATATATTACCTACTGGCGGTCGCCAGTAGGTATATATAGTTAGGACCTAGTTTCCATAGGAAATCCGCAACATTTTATTGGGAATAACTTTGGCGCCGGTTGATCAATCTATGTGAATTTCTCAAAGAAGATGGCGCGTTACGCTCTGCTCCTTCCCTGAAAGTTTCGGGGGGATTCGTGAAGCGGGGGCCGAGAAAAAAGGGGGGTCCCAAAACGTGTTTTCCCCATGCAATTTTCCATAGGACCTTTAGACACGGCTACAGCCCAAACGGCTGAACGGAATTACAAGAAATTTGGCAAAATGGTAGAGTCTGATTCGCAGATCACGCTTTTGCTTAAATGGTGTAAATCCCTCCAGTAGTTGCTGAGAAAATTCAAGTTGAAATCAATTATATATCTATAAGTGCGCACGGTGCGAGCACCGTGCGAGCACCCCGCGATTTTTCAAAAAAAATAAAATAATTTTTAGGGGCCTTAGGGGTCCTTGTGGGACCCCCTGAGCAGGCCTAGAGGGTCAGGGTGCTTCTACCCTGCCCCCTTTTTGAGTTCTACACATTTGTTTTCCTGCTTTCCTGTGCCTTAGTCTACTGAGGCACAAGATGGCTGCCAACTGTTTCTGTTTTGGAGTGTTGATAGACAGTAGCAGCCAATCAGCATGCCTTCCAGAGAAAGTTGCATGCTCATTGGCTGTCAACACTACAAACCAGGAAGTGTTGGCATCCATCTTGTGCTAGGTAGACCGAGGCACAAAAGAAGCAGAGCTCACAGCCCAGACAGCTCTCACAGCCCACACAGCTCTCACAGCCCACACAGCTCTCACAGCCCACACAGCTCTCACAGCCCACACAGCTCTCACAGCCAACACAGCCCATACAGTTCTCACAGCCCACACAGCTCTCACAGCCCACACAGCTCTCACAGCCCACATGGCTCACACTCTCACAGCCCAAACAGCTCTCACAGCTCTCACAGCCCACAGAGACCTCACAGCCCACACAGTCCTCACAGCCCACACAGCTCTCACATCCCACACAGCTCTCACAGCCCACACAGCTCTCACAGCCCGCCTAGGTAGACCGAGGCACAAAAGAAGCAGAGCTCACAGCCCACACAGCTCTCACAGCCCACACAGCTCTCACAGCCCACACAGCTCTCACAGCCCACACAGCCTTCACAGCCCACACAGCCCTCACAGCCCTCGCAGCACACACAGCTCTCACAGCCAACACAGTTCTCACAGCCCCACAGGTCTCACAGCCCACACAGCTCTCACAGGCCTCACAGCCCACACAGCCCTCACAGCCCACACAGCTCTCACAGCCCACACAGCTCTCACAGCCTTCACAGCCCACACAGCCCACACTCTCACAGCCCACACAGCTCTCACAGCCAACACAGCTCTCACAGCCCACACAGCCCTCACAGCCCACACAGCCCTCACAGCCCACACAGCTCTCACAGCCAACACAGCCCATACAGTTCTCACAGCCCACACAGCTCTCACAGCCCACACAGCTCTCACAGCCCACATGGCTCACACTCTCACAGCCCAAACAGCTCTCACAGCTCTCACAGCCCACAGAGACCTCACAGCCCACACAGTCCTCACAGCCCACACAGCTCTCACATCCCACACAGCTCTCACAGCCCACACAGCTCTCACAGCCCGCCTAGGTAGACCGAGGCACAAAAGAAGCAGAGCTCACAGCCCACACAGCTCTCTCAGCCCACACAGCTCTCACAGCCCACACAGCTCTCACAGCCCACACAGCCTTCACAGCCCACACAGCCCTCACAACCCTCACAGCACACACAGCTCTCACAGCCAACACAGTTCTCACAGCCCCACAGGTCTCACAGCCCACACAGCTCTCACAGGCCTCACAGCCCACACAGCCCTCACAGCCCACACAGCTCTCACAGCCCACACAGCTCTCACAGCCTTCACAGCCCACACAGCCCACACTCTCACAGCCCAAACAGCTCTCATAGCCCACACATCTCTCACAGCCCACACAGCTCCCACAGCCCACACAGCTCTGGCAAAGATAATACCAGCAGAGAACAAGCACTGGCAAAGACAATAACGGCAGCAAACAAACACTGGCAAAGACAATAACGGCAGCAAACAAACACTGGCAAAGACAATAATGGCAGAAAAAAAAGGCAAAGACAATAACGGCAGCAAAAAAAAAACACGGACAAAGGCAATACCAGCAGCGAACCAACACTGGCAAAGATAATACAATCAGGGGGGCAGGGGCACAAAAAACGGCACAATCAGGGGACAGAAGGCCCGACAAACAGCACAATCAGTGGGCAGAAGGCAAGAAAAAACTGCACAATTAGTGGGCAGAAGGCAACAAATACGGCACAATCAGGGAGCAGAAGGCAAAAAATACAGCACAATTAGGGTGCAGAAGGCAAGAAATATGGCACAATCAGGGTGCATGAGGCAGGAAATACGGCATAATCAGGGGGGCAGAAGCCAAGAAATACGGCACAATCAGGGGGGCAGAAGGCAAGAAATACGGCCCAATCAGAGAGCATCTTGCTCCGGTCCAAAAATCGGATCCCTAGGGCTGCTCAGGTCGTCCCACAAGGATATTAACATATTTAAATGTTATCCGCTAATAGAATTTGCATTTTCAAAACCTTGCGAATTCACTGAAAAAACCATAGGTTTCAGGCCATATTCAAGTAGGAATTGGCATTTAAAAAACCTTTGAAATTCACTGAAAAAACCATAGGTTTTAGGCCTTATATAGTTAGGAATTAACATATAAAAAACCATTGAAATTCACTGAAAAAACCATAGGTTTTAGGCCTTATATAGTTAGGAATTAGCATTTAAAAAACCTTGAAAATTCACTGAAAAAACCATAGGTTTCAGGCCCTATATAGTTAGGAATTAACATATAAAAAACCACTGAAATTGCTCCTATATAGTTAGTTGAACTAACTATATATTTCGCGCATTCGCAATCCACTGCTGATGATGTCACATATTACATCATTCATGACATGGTCAGTGACATCACTGATGACATCACTGATGACATCTCAAATAAGGCCTAAAACCTATGGTTTTTTCAGTGAATATATATATATATATATATATATATATATATATATACACAGAAGTCCTTCCCAAAAGAAAAGGTGGAGGCCAACACGGGAACAGGTAGGAAGTCTTTATTTTGAAACATTCCACCAGGGCGAATGCATTTCGGCATCTTTATCCTTCGTCAGCGCCGTGGAAATGATGGGGAAAGGGAAGTAAGTCTGCACCTTTGAATGTCCTGCCGCTGCTGGATTGGCTGCGGCTGCTCCTCCCCCTGAAGGGCTCCGCCAAAGGTAGTTCGTACTGTAGGTGCTCGAACTACAGGACCCAGAATGCAGTGCTCCACTTCGGGTCCCACGACGGTGATGACAGTAGGATACGCCATAATATTGGATGGTGCACACTTGCTGTCCAATGTCTCCCATGTTAGCAATTAAAGGAGCCTCCTTCCGTCCCCGCTGCACAACCACTCTCCCCAGATTTCTGTTTCACGGGGGCATGCGGCGATGCAGCTAGCCCAGCGCAAGGAACAATGTCCTCATCACCGCGTCTCTTTCACCTGGATGTAGTGGTGGGCCTGACCATGTCAATCCATGACCGAATCCAATGCCGAAGCGTTGCCAGCAATTCGTCAGGCCTCTTGATTTGCGGGGGCCTCCCAACACACCACTGGCAGGCGTGTAAATTATGCACAGAAGTCCTTCCCAAAAGAAAAGGTGGAGGCCAACACGGGAACAGGTAGGAAGCCTTTATTTTTCAAAATTCCACCAGGGCGAATGCATTTTGGCATCTTTAGCCGTCGTCAGCACCGTGGAAATGATGGGGAAAGGGAAGTAAGTCCGCACCTTTGAATGTCTAGCCACTGCTGGATTGCCTGAGGCTGCTCCTCCCCCTGAAGGGCTCCGCCAAAGGTAGTTCGTACTGTAGGTGCTCGAACTACAGGGCCCAGAATGCAGTGCTCCACTTCGGGGCCCCACGGCGGTGATGACAGTAGGATCCGCCATAATACAGGACGGTGCACACTCGCTGTCCATTGTCTCCCATGTTAGCAATTAAACGAGCCTCCTTTCTTCCCCACCGCACAACCACTCCGCCCAGATTTCTGTTTCGCGGAGGCATGCAGCGATGCAGCTAGCCCAGCGCAAGGAACAATGTCCTCAACACCGTGTCTCTTTCACCTGGATGTAGTGGTGGGCATGACCGTGTCAATCCATGACCGAATCCAATGCCGAAGCGTTGCCAGCAATTCGTCAGGCCTCTTGATGTGCGGGGGCCTCCCAACACGCCACTTGCAGGCGTGTAACTTATGAACAGAAGTCCTTCCCAAAAGAAAAGGTGGAGGCCAACACAGGAACAGGTAGGAAGCCTTTATTTTGCCAAATTCCACCAGGGCAAAGGCATTTCGGCATTTTTAGCCTTCGTCAGCATCGTGGAAATGATGGGGAAAGGGAAGTAATTCTGCACCTTTGAATGTCCTGCCGCTGCTGGATTGGCTGCAGCTGCTCCTCCCCCTGAAGGGCTCCGCCAAATGTATTTCGTACTGTAGGTGCTCGAACTACAGGACCCAGAATGCAGTGCTCCACTTCGGGGTCCCACGGCGGTGATGACAGTAGGATACGCCATAATACAGGACGGTGCACACTCGCTGTCAAATGTCTCCCATGTTAGCAATTAAAGGAGCCTCCTTCTGTCCCCACCGCAAACTACTCTGCCCAGATTTCTGTTTCGCGGGGGCATGCGGCGATGCAGCTAGCCCAGCGCAAAGAACAATGTCATCCTCACCGTGTCTCTTTCACCTGGATGTAGTGGTGGGCCTGACTGTGTCAATCCATGACCAAATCCAATGCCGAAGCGTTGCCAGCAAATCGTCAGGCCTCTTGATGTGTGGGGGCCTCCTAACACGCCACTGGCAGGCGTGTAAATTATGCACAGAAGTCCTTCCTAAAAGAAAAGGTGGAGGCCAACACGGGAACAGGTAGGAAGCCTTTATTTTGCAAAATTCCACCAGGGCGAATGCATTTCGGCATCTCTAGCCTTCGTCAGCGTCGTGGAAATGATGGGGAAAGGGAAGTAAGTCCGCACCTTTGAATGTCCTGCCGCTGCTGGATTGGCTGAGGCTGCTCTTCCCCGTGAAGGGCTCCACCAAAGGTAGTTCGTACTGTAGGTGCTCGAACTACAGGACCCAGAATGCAGTGCTCCACTTCGGGGTCCCACGGCGGTGATGACAGTAGGATACGCCATAATACAGGACGGTGCACACTCGCTGACCAATGTATCCCATGTTAGCAATGTTAAGGAGCCTCCTTCCGTCCCCACCGCACAACCACTCTGCCCAGATTTCTGTTTCGCGGGGGCATGCGGCAAAGCAGCTAGCCTAGCGCAAGGAACAATGTCCTCATCACCGCGTCTCTTTCACCTGGATGTAGTGGTGGGCCTGACCGTGTCAATCCATGACCGAATCCAATGCCGCAGTGTTGCCAGCAATTCGTCAGGCGTCTTGATGTGCGGGGGCCTCCCAACACGCCACTGGCAGGCGTGTCAATTATGCACAGAGGTCCTTCCCAAAAGAAAAGGTGGAGGCAAACACGGGAACAGGTAGGAAGCCTTTATTTTGCAAAATTCCACCAGGGCGAATGCATTTTGGCATCTTTAGCCTTCGTCAGCGCGGTGGAAATGATGGGGTAAGGGAAGTAAGTGCGCACCTTTGAATGTCCTGCCGCTGCTGGATTTGAGAT
This sequence comes from Lissotriton vulgaris, assembly GCF_964263255.1. Lineage (NCBI taxonomy): Eukaryota > Metazoa > Chordata > Amphibia > Caudata > Salamandridae > Lissotriton > Lissotriton vulgaris. The sequence continues at coordinate 1,457,721,131 of NC_141694.1, forward strand.
GTCATCAGTGATGTCATGAGTGATGTCACTGACCATGTCATGAGTAATGTAATATGTGACGTCATCACCAATCAGCAGTGCATTGCGGGAGAGCAAGCTATAGTTAGCTGAACTTACTATAACGGGGGAATTTCAATGGTTTTGTATGAGTGAAATGTCCAGCAAACTATAACGTGTGGAACCTATGGATTTTTCAGTGAATTAGTAAGGTTTTTTAAATGCTAATTCCTAACTATAACTTGTGTGAAACCTATGGTGTTTTCAGTGAATATATATATATATATATATATATATATATATATATTCACTGAAAACACCATAGGTTTCACACTTGTTATAGCTAGGAATTAGCATTTAAAAAACCTTTGAAATTCACTGAAAAAAACATAGGTTTCACACCAGTTATAGTTAGCTGAACAGTTTACTCATACAAAACCATTGAAATTCCCACGTTGTAGTTAGTTGGACTCACTATAACTCGCGCGCCTGCAATCCACTGCTGATGATGTCACATATTACATCATTCATGACATGGTCAGTGACATCACTGATGACATCTCAAATGACATCACTGATGACATCATCCAGTGACTGTGTGTTTCTGTAAAGTTCTATACATCATTTGTGTGTTACTGTAAAGTTTAAATATGTTTTACATATTGAAGAATGAGTGGGTGTATAAGTGCCTGGATGAAGGACTTAGTTGGTGCGTGACTGGCTGTATGAGTGAGTGATTAAATGTCTTACTGAATGCATGGGTTAGTGACTAAACTGTCTGTATGTGTGCATCATTCTGTCTGTTGTTGTGTAAGGTGCTGCATGTTTTGATTAGTAGCTATATAAGTGACTATATGGGTTATTGATTGGTTGCCCAAGTTTTTGTATGTGAGGGTGAATGTGTGTGGGAGTGGCTAGGATTTGTGTGACTCTGTGCATAGATGTGTGAGCAGTTGATTCACTTGGTGTATGGGTTCAAGAGTGCATGTGGAAATAGCTGTATGGACGGTTGACTGTGTGCATGGATGTGTTGGTGAGTGAATGGATATCTCAGTGCTACATGTCCAAGTAAGTACATATATAAAACACAGTGCATGTGAGAGTTGGCATATATCAATGACTATACATGAGAGTCTGTGATTGCGTAAGTGACTGTATGGATCAATGTGTACTTGTATCAGTGATTGTAAAAGAGAGTAAGTATGTGTTAGTATATGTTTGAATAAGTAGAGTTATGTGTTTATAACTGTATAGATGAAGAAATGGGTGTGTGACTCATTCTTTGCATGACTAACTAGGTTTGTGAGTAACTCCATGGATGAGTGGCAGTGTGTCAGTGTCTGTATAGGTGTATGAGTGCATAGGATAGTGTTGTATTGATGAGTGACTGTATGTATGAGTGATTGTATGGGTGAATGAGTGGATGTGTGTGTAGACTTAGGAATCAGTGAGTGTGTATGTAGTAACTAGTTTTGGTGTGTCAATGGTTTCAGGAATGGTAGTCTGTATTCAACACTGGGTGTATCAAAGGTTAGATTAGAGTGTGAGGAGATGCATTGTTTTATCACATGAATGATGTCATCAGTGATGTCATCAGTGATGTCATTTGAGATGTCATCAGTGATGTCATCAGTGATGTCACTGACCATGTCATGAATGATGTAATATGTGACATCATCAGCAGTGGATTGCGGGCGCGCAAGTTATAGTGAGTCCAACTAACTGTTAGGATTCGGTCCCCAGTCCTCTTTTGATGACCATGTTTTGCTGTCACATGACTTGCCAGTTACACATAAAGGTTAGTCCTACCATAGTGTTGGTGCTTGTTATTGCTAACCTGTGGGTTCCTGGTATCCTGGTTCCTGTGTATCCTGTTTGCGATTGCTGGCTCTCACGGGCTCGTGAGAACTGTTGGTGTGTCCCTTTTTGTCCCTCCTCCCGTGTCCCGGACTCCCGAGTTTCCTTTTTGGCTGTTCACCATCCCCTTTCCTTCCTGTTCCTCCCTCTTAGGTAGTGAGTTAGTTAGTGTCAGTGTTCGTCCTTTTTTACGTATATCGATCCTGTTTTCGTTCCCTTTCATTGCTTATGTGTTGCGGGCATTCAGGGGCTCCTGTGTGCCTTTCAACCCGCTGGTGTTGTTTTCTTTTTGTCCCCGAGGTGCGGTGAGGTGGTACTGATTAATGCGCTGTTTCCGCGCTGTACACACGCCCTTCAGTAACCGCTCCCTCTCGTTGTGGGCGGAAATGACGTTTGCGGTCATTCCGCGAGTGTAAACCCAGCCGGGTATTACTTTCTGTTCTCTTTGGAATGGAGTTGACATCAGTTACAGATTCCCTTCTACTCCGAAGCGTGTTTGAATTCGCAGGGGTTTTTTGTTCATGCCGGTCACTTAGGCATGTTTTTTACCCTGTAAATATTTAGAGCCCAAGCCAAACACCCGAAAACTCAGTCCCGTTTTATTTCCTGCCCAAGAGAAGTTATCTTGGAGTTATTTGTTCCTTGGACTGAAGCCCCCCTCGAAGCAAGACCTGCATTTGTCCTTGGTAACTGCATGTGTGGTTATTGGCTGGATATGGTCATCGTGGACAAAGAAGGATTGGGGACTGAGATTTTATTGTGAGGTGTTTTGTTTCCCTGTTTATGCAGGTGCCGAAGCGAGGAGGGGGTGTTGTTTGGACTACGCTCTACAGGGGTGGAAGATTTGGTGACTATATATTCCACCCCCTTTTCTGGGTCATTGGCTTACTCATAAGTTACATCTAGTGAGTGGCCGGTGAGTCGGGAAGTGGATTGGGACATACCTCGTTCCTGCAGTGTGTGGGTTGGGCGGGAGCCTAACACTAACTATAACGTGGGAATTTCAATGGTTTTGTATGAGTAAACTGTTCAGCTAACTATAACTGGTGTGAAACCTATGGTTTTTTCAATAAATTTCAAAGGTTTTTTAAATGCTAAATCCTAGCTATAACAAGTGTGAAACCTATGATTTTTTCAGTGAATTTCAAAGGTTTTTCGAAAGCTAATTCCTAACTATAACGATTGTGAAACCTATGTTTTTTTTAGTGAATTTGAAAGGTTTTTTAAAAGCTAATTCCTAACTATAACGTTTGTGAAACCTATGGTTTTGTCAGTGAATTTCATAGTTTTTTTAAAAGCTAATTCATTTGTATATCGACTTTGTAACCTATGATTATTTTTTTTGTTAGCTGTTTTTTACAACAATTAATTATATATATATTTTTTTTAAAAACATATGTTAAATGTATATTTTTTTTACATTTTTTCCCGGTGCGCTCACGGTGCGCGTACCGGTGAGCGCACCCGGAAGCGCACCGAGCTTACCCCGCTTACCCCGTGAAATTCTAGGCCCTCCTCAGAAAACCTAGGAGGTCTGAGGGTGTCTATTCTGCCCCTTTTTAATTATTTCCCCATTTATTTTTCACCTCTTGTGTCTCTGTTCTTCAGAGTCACAAGATGGCGGACTATGCAGACCATTTAGAATGTTTACAGACACTCAAGAGCCAATTAGCTTTTGAAATTTACAACCAATTAAAATGTTTCTTTGGTTTAGAATTTGTGTGTGATGAAGTTTCCTTGGTTTTCTACTAATGAAATGGTTCTCTAATGAGAGGGAAACACAGCCATTTTGTGACAGTACTCCTTGAGGTTCATTTGTGAGGAATTTCTGGTGTTCTATTTCTGGTGTGAAATTTACACAGAATTATCTCTTCTACTGCTTTCTAAAAGGTGAGTTGTTAATCTGTAAGGGGAATTTAATACTTTATAAAGGTAGTTTAATATTATCTATTACTAAAAACGATAAATTAAAGTGTTTTTTTTTCCTACTATTTACAGCAAGAAATTTAAAAAGAATATGGATGTCAATGAGGACACCGTTAATATTAATTTTGCAATTTCCGCAGCCTTTGTTGAGAAGAGTTTCATTGAGGTCTCAAATGATCCTATTCATGACACTATCCATGAAGGGGACCTTTTTTTGAGAGAAGAAGAAATGGAGGATTTTAATGATGAGACTTTGGATGTTGAGTTAGTGGAATGTTTGGACTATGTTGAGTTCCAGGAGTCATTTATGAAGAGTTCTGATGAGGAGATTCCTGATCAATTAATGCTAGAAGTACTTCTAAATTATGAAAATTCTGAAGAATAAATTTATATTTATAAATTATAAATTGTTTGAGACATTTTTCTGTTATTTTACTTGAAATTCATGAGATAGTAGTGAAATAATTGTGGTATAAAGTGAGACTTATAGTATAGAGTGCAACATTTCTGTATTACATAGTTAGTTTACTCACAGTTACTTCCCTTCTCCCACTATATTTTCTCCAATGTGCATTTCACATCTCTTTTTCATCTCATGCATTCTTTTTCTCACTATTTCTCTCTAAAGTACACTATCGCCGCCATTTTTTGTATTTTCAGAAGACAGTGAAATGTAATGCTCCACGTCGAGAGAAGGCACCCCCAGAACTATGCCTGTTTTTAATAAGGCTTCCATCAAATACAAAAAATCTAGGTAGATGCGTCACTTTGTAAAGGCCTGTGCCACATTATATGTGCGTCAGGTGTATTGTATGCAAAGGGGGCGTATTGACGCAAAGAAGGGTTGTACAAATGATGCAGTGAAATCTATGAGATTTCACTGCGTCACGTTTATGACGCTGTTGTGTCAAAATTTTGCACCTGCCTCACAGCAGGTGCAAGACTGACGCAGGCCCTTTCAGTTAGGGCTTGCCCCATGTGAAAGGATGCATTGCTGGAAATTATTTTTTTAAATGGCATAAATTGAGATAGAATATACAAAAAAAGAGAGACATATTTACAAGCTGCGTGCGCAATGTTTGATATAGTTGTGTGTTTATGAGGTAGACTTCTTTATAAATTGTTTTTTATGCTTGGATTCAATGCTGGTTTAGAAATTGTGTAATGGTTTCATTGGAGTTGTACATATGCTCATTTTTATGAACCACATTGTGCAACCTGTAGCATGGATAGAAGGAGTGAATGTCTAGAGAGGGATAGGAATAGCAGATAGAAAACCATATGAAATGGTGGGGAGATGCATAAACACACAGCTATGTCAAAGTTTGTGCCCCCAGCTTGTAAATATGTAGGCAGACAAAGCAATCTTTGACATAGCTGTGTGTTTATAAGATCTCTCACAGCATTTCATATTCTTGTCTGAGTGCATATTTACAAGCTGTGTGCACAATCTTTGACACAGCTGTGTATTTATAAGGTAGACTCTCACAATGTTAACATCTCTCACATTACATAAGGTAAGGTCATGAGCTTGCCCCATGTGAAAGGATGCATTGCTGGAAATATTTTTTTTTACTACAATTTTTTAAACAGTATTTTCCTGTGGTGCGCTCGAGGGCCTCATTTATGAGACCATGCGTCACTTTTACGCCGCCGGTGCGTCACTTTTTGTGACACAGTAGTGGTGTAAAAATTGCACCTTGCTGAATTATATTTACAAAGTGACGCATCTAGGTAGATGCGTCATTTCGTAAACCCCTGTGCCACATTATATGTGCGTCTGGTGTAATGTATGCAAAGGGGGCATATTGACGCAAAGAAGAGTTGTACAAATGACGCAGTGAAATCTATGAGATTTCACTGCGTCACTTTTATGACGCTGTTGTGTCAAAATGAAACAAAGAAGTAAGAGAAGACAGAGGAAAGAAAGTACAAGAGAACGCCTCAAAGAAGGTGAGAGTAAGAGAAGAGTGTAAAAAAAGAGAGTAAATGTGGGGATTTAGAATAAGTGAGGCAAGTGCTATAAGGAAACAGAGGTGTGGGAATATCAAAGAAGAGTAGTGAGGTTATGGAAAATAGTATAGAGAAAATAAATATTCTACATCAAACTTACCTGATAAGTAATATCAACTTAGTTTTATATTTTCATTTAAATTTATATCTGTGAAAGACAAAACAAAATAAGTTACAATATTTATAAAATATATTTTACAATACAAGAGACAAAGTAGGAGATTAACAAGGGTAAGTGAGGATAAGTGAAGGGCAGGGAGGTTGAAGAAAAATGGAAAATAAAGAGAGGATAAAAGCAAGTAAGCTTGAGACAAATGAAGTGAAGGAGTGAGAATATAGAGCTTGTGAAGAAAAGAGTGACACAAAGGAACTGAGTAAGAGAGCAAAGAAAGGTAAGGAAGGGAGTGAGGGTTATTTTTAGGGAGTAAGCATGACGGAAGAGGAGTGAGAGAGTGAGAGGATCCAGAGACTGAAGCTAAGAGACAGGCTGTGAGGGAAAAGGAGTGAGGATGTGAGAGGATAGAGGAAGTGAGAAAAGAAGTGAGTAAAGTGTAAAAAAGTGAATGAGAGAAGGAGAATTATTGAGGGAACAAAGAAAGGAAACAAAGGGAAGGGGAGTGAAGTAGAGTGACTGACAGCTGGAAATTGGTGGCCAGGAGAGAGGTAATGAGCAGTGAAGGAATGGTTAATGAGAATAAGTGTGGAAAATGGAATAAGGGAAGGGAGGTGATTGAGAGTCAAAAAGGCCAGTGAGGTTGAGTTAAAAAGAGTGATAGAGGGTGGAAATTGGTAAGTGAGCATAAGAGAATGGAAAAAGAATATATATTTAATAATAGAAAATACAAAATCATTTCAACAACATGTTAAATGGTTTATTTTTGCTGTTCTCAGAATATATTGAATTTCACTTAAAACAGTGACTTCAAAAGTACTCATCATATAACAGCGGGCAAAAAAAACACAATCAAAATGATTGTGTTTAAAAAACCCATTGAATAATTACTTAAATAATGTAAATTTTTAAAAACCATATCTAAACTCACTTTTGATCCATCCACTTTTCCACGAGGCCAAATAGTATATGGAAAGTCATTTTCTATGTAAATTAGTCCACTGCTTTCGTAATGTCTCATTTACCCAACTTTCTGAAAGAAAAGCTCCAACATCTTTCACGTTATTAAACAAGAGTTTTACTTCCATCTCTAGCTTACATTTAATAAATAATTCCTATAATACTCACAGCACACTTTATTTAATAAACATATACTATCTCTATGAGAACTATATGTTTTTTATTACCTTCATCACTCTCATTCAGAAAGTAATTTTGAAGAGCAAACTAAGTTATATTAACTGCTGCAATCTTCATAGGCCAATTACCTTCCCTAAAATTTCGGTTGTAAGAACACTAGGTAAGAATTTAGTAAGTCAGAAGGCATACGTTATTTGAAAGTCAATTGAGTATCATTACAGAGCTTCCAACCTTTTTCACATTTTAAATAAGCTGTGTAATGTCCTGATGTTGTTGAAGGACCATCATGGTAAATAATTCCTGCAGTTGTAAAGGTTCTTCCTGAAATTGATAATTGAGAAGCCACAACATTTTTTATTAATGTTGTCAATTTAGTCCCATCAGGTCTACATCGTTGGAACATTAAAATAACATACTGTCCATATCTTATTAAAAATAAAGTTGATAGCATTTCAGATATACATTGACTACAAACCATGTTTTGATTTGCTGCTCTAACTAGATTATTAAAAGACACTGATTTGCAGTCTGGTAAAGTCAAAAATATAAATCTTTCCGTGTGTACTGTCGTACTACTTGAAAAGGAGCAATTTTCACAGTCATGTTGCCATTCATAAGTAAGGCCAAAAAGATTTTCTACATCTACTCCTTCATCTTGTAAAACAACAAGCATAGACATTTGAAATTCCTGACAATCTTGCAGAATACTCTGTGAAAATTGTTTTAGACCAGAACATATGTCTAAAACCTTTCGAATTTCAGAAACACTTTGTATTTTTGTTCTATCACTGCTACATTTCTCAAACACAGAATTTAATAAACAACAAAGTGTTTGATCACAATTTTCAGCAATCTGTTCTTTTACAGTTTGGAGAAAGAAAACAACATTAACCACTACATTAGCATAGCAGTTGACACCAGAACTATTTTCAAAGTGAAATCCAACAACATCTTTAACTGAATCCTTTTCCTTTCTGTTTACAATTACTGTTTCATCTACTTTTTTTCTTTTTGCTACAACTTCACTACAATTTTTTTCTCATTTCTTCTTTTTCGGCCTACCACACGCTTTTCAAACAGAGGATATTGAGGTAAATTTAGAGCATACTCTCTTCTTAACCTATTATATTCTTGTAAACAATTTAGATCTGCATTAATCTTTGTCTCATCAAAATCAATCAAGTACAATCCAGACAAAGTTCTGACTCGAGATAAAGCAACATATGCCATGCCCTCCTTGAACACAGAATTTCCAATATTCACCAAAGCAGTATCAACACTTAAACCTTGAGATTTATGAATAGTTACTGAAACAGGAAACTGTTTTCTGCGGACATATAAAACTTTCACTAGCAAAAAGCGAGCAGAACAACAACTGATTTGTTGTACTTCTTCAATATCATCAAATTTAATTTTTATCATTTCAATTCCATCTCTATTTCGGTAATTCACAAAATCCACAACATGACCCATTGCTCCATTTACCTCTTTCCACATGTAAATTACGTCGTAGAATTATACGACAATTTAAAGATGCATACAGAGTCTTTTCGATACCAGCAGTTTTAAATATTGTCTTCTCTAAAGAATCCAATTTTGTTTTCAACTTTTCTGACAAAATAATAGTGTCTCCTTCATGTTCTATTTTATCAAAAGCTTCCAGTTTCACAATCTCTTGATTTTCCAACTTTAACATTTTGGTGTTGAAGATTGAACATTCTTGCAGAGTTGGCATCAAGCATATGACAGATTTGTTTTCAGGAATTTTCTGAAAAATATTCTCTGGGAGTATATTTTCCTTTGGAAACAAATTTGAAATTAATCATGCATGTAAAGCTTCTTCGCCATCCTCAGTTACTTTTCCAATTCTTACATCTTGTAGAATATTTTTATAATTTTCATCCTTTGCCTGTCGCATATTTTGAAGTAGTTCTGCATATTTGAAATTTAGCCATATGTTAACATTTCCAATGCTTCCTAAGCACTTCCTGGTATCTTCATGCGTAAGCATTTTAAACACTGGCTGTCCTTTCACTGGAGTTAGTTGCAGTAAATCTCCAAAAACAATGATGTGTTTGCCTCCAAATAACACATCATAGTCTGTTTTAAGAGTTTCTTGCATTCTTAAATGCACAAAAGCAAGCATTACATTTGATACCATGCTTACTTCATCAATGATAAGAAGTTTCATTTTCTTTAGTACTCTTGAAACTTGACAACAAGCTTCTCCAGATAGCTTGTGGTATTGTAATTTGTTATCATGCTCCACTGGCAGCATCAATAAGCGGTGTAAAGTAATTCCTTTAATGTTGTGTGCTGCTAACCCAGTTGGAGCAGTAACAACACAAGAGAGCGATGACTCTGTTTTTTTCTGCAAATATGTTGCAATCACTTTAATCGGGAAACTTTTCCCAGTTCCTGCTTCTCCCTTGACATATAGTCGGATAGGCACAAATGATGTACATGAGCACTCTTTTTTCTCATGTAATAAACCATGCTCAATTTGTTCTGTGACTTTGTCATATATTTGCCTCTGCTCAACGTTTAGTTCTTTTTCCAAATCTTCTAAGTCAACTCCATCCTCCTGAGCTTGTTCCATGGCTCTTTCAACTTCATCCATGGCAGTGGCAGCTTCATTTTGTATAATTGGTCCTCCTAGTAGATCCTGACTCAATGAAGCAGAATTCTGACTGTCTTGAGAACTGTCTCTAGCAATCTCTGCTGCAATTGTAGCTTCTTGCTGTATTTCCTCATTCAACATTTGCAGATAACTTGAAAAAACAGGACATTCTATGGTATTTTTGGTTGCATTGAACAAATCTTCATAAGTAAGAAAATCTCCAAGTAGTTCCTCTTCTCTACGCCAAGGTTTAAAGAGTTATAAAAGTGCTAAGTAATAAAATTCTCTTTTGTCTGGAAAATCACAACTCAATTTTCGATAATTGATCAAATGACCTTTTCTTTGTTTTACTAAACAGCCTTGACATCCAATTACAGCATATACACCTTTATTGATGTCTTCTGTGACGTTCCTTTTAAGAGTGTAGGTTTGCAGAACTTCATAGAGACAAGCGTTCTCAAGGTGAGTACTTCTATTTGGATAGTATGTATCCAACATGTTTGTCTTCAAAATATCTGTACTGTCTAGTTCTTTCTCTGCCAAATACTCAATTTCTTGTACAGATTTCACAAATCAGTTTCGTGTTGCAGCAAGACCTAGACTCACCCAAATGATGGTTCTAGATTTGGCATATAGACTTGCTGATGACAACCGATCAGAACATTCATACGCTCCAATATCTCAATGCGACAACATCTTTAAACTGTAACTGTATAATTTCTTGCTTAGACTCTTTTCATGTGAAATTTCCTCCCACATTTCCTTCAGTTCAATTTTTTCTGATTTTGTGATGTAAGACGTCACATATTAAGCCACAGCAATAGAGTTGTCAGCCACATATTGAATATCCATGTTAGCATTCCACATGGACAAAATGACTGGGTTGTAGTCATTTATGTATTTGGATTCCTCATTTCTTCTTAGGTTGTATGTATTTTTGGGTGATTTCCTAGTCACAGTATGTCGCAGAGAAGACATAAAATTGTTGACTCTTCCTTTCGATGTTACTGGACGTGGAAATGCAAAATGACATTTCGTGTAGAACTTGTCCTTGGATTTGTATTTTTGACAACAGTATTTCCCACAACAATGGGTTTGAAAGCGTAAAACTTGCTGTCTTAAATTGTTTTCATCTGTACTTTTCGGAACAGTACATGTAGAATACTGCTCAATGAAACTCATCACTTTCTTATCTGAATCTGTTCCAAGTTTTGGTGCGTCTTTAATCCATAGCAGCATATGTATATGAGGAGCACCTCTTGCTTGATACTCCTTTCTCCAAAAGAAATCCAACACCTCTACAAGCGGAGGATTTTTTTGTTTGTAATAAAAGACATCATAGGTTCAAACCTATGTTTGAAATACCTGCATACATTAACTGGATCCAAAGAGCACAGTTCTCCAGGTTCTTGTATTCAATATTTTCAATGTTTTTATTTGCCTCTTGTAGAAATTCAAGTAAGTCTTCCCAAGCATACTCAGCACAGCTAAGAGTGAGGAACCATGTTGGAGTTCCTAAGTTTCTTAGCATACATTTCAATTCCCCATGACGACGGTACCAATACTCATTAGTACCACGCTGACATGCCATGAGATTAATTAGCTGAGATTCCAAAACACTGTCTTGCAGTTTGACTTTATCCATAAAATCCCTTGCCGAAACATTATGTAGATGTGCTCCACTTTTCAGTACATGGTTTACTGCATAGGAAAGTCCAGACAAGTCACTCTCAAACAATAGATGGAACAAATATGGAATGCATTGACGAAACCTTGGATCTTCTGCATATAATCTTGAAGTCCGGTATTCAGATGCAGGAATTTGAACAGGTCGGTTGTCATATCATCCACCTTTGCCTGTTGGAAATAACTGTGGAAAACAACAAGCTTCCATTCTTCCCATACACTAATGGGACTTCCTTCGGCTTTTTTCCTCTGAAACAAGTCAATAGCATTCCCCATTACTTCTTTGGAATGCAATGGATGAACACTATAATGTTCATAAATGTTTTCACTTCTAGAGATATCAACTTTTTCTATTTGCCCAGCAGAGACATCAGTGTCCTCTTCTACAGTTGTTTCTTCTTCTCCCAGATGCACATTTCTATAGTACTGATTATTTTTTACTAAATACAAAGTTGCCTTCTTGACTTTCCTAACATCCACTAATTCTTGCCAGATTTTCTTACTTTTTGTCGGAACACCATTACCTAGAATAACCAGAGGTTCATCTTCTACTTTTTCAACACCAATCGTATCAATATTTTTCTTAAAATCAAGAGGCAAATAAACAACTCTTGCCTTTAATCCTCTCTGTAAATCGGAAGGAGGCAATTTAGCAAACAATAACCTGAAAAGGATGCACACATTGAATCAGAATAGACTCATAGGTATTTAAATCCATCAATTCAGAAGGAATGTCTACCAACTCCATATTATTATGAACAGCTCTAGCAGGCATTTTATTTTCATTTAATTTATTATAGCAATATGTTCAAATACGTTGATCAGAGCCCAAATCAAAACAATTTTCAACCAACAAATAAGTAGCAAAATCCTTCCACTCATTATTATTTATCTTTTCGCTTTTTACATATAAATCTAGTCTGATGCTTATAATGAGTTCGTCGACAACAAAGACAAGAAAAAGCAGGCCTTTCACTTGAATTGACTTTAAACTTTATCATTTCATTTTCAAAATTTTCTGTACCTAAAATCTCTTCATTCTCTTCATCATTACCTTCTATTAGTGTATCAATTTCTGTACTGACCTCTTTTTCACCAAAGTAACAAGACTCAATTTCATCACAAATGTTTTTGACATCTAATTCAGTTCCATGCAAAAGAGCACAGAGTTCACAAGTTCATTTTACTATGTTGCAAAAAAATCCATCAAGCCTGCTTGACCTCTCAATCTACTAGCTAATAAAGTGCAATGTTTCTTTAAATGACTTTTTCTCAACCATTGAAATGACTTCTTTAAAAAAAGCATTCACCCTAATTTTCAGTGGAGATTTTAAACAAAGCTCCAATCATTTCTACTTATTCATCTGCACTGTTTCTCAAACACTTTTTATCATAATCAAACTGCCATTTTATTTCCACAACTCATCTGACTAGAAGCACACCTACCTTCACACTCCTACCTTCAAAATGACAAGAATCTGGTTTGTGGGTCATAGCTATGTCCACTAGGTTCAAAAATACGCAACTAACAGAGGTATTTACAATCTTGATTTACCAAATGTGAACATTGTATGGATTGGACAAAGAGGATTGAGGAGTCACCAATTGATACCATTGATAAAATCCTTTTTGCATTTACCACACCCTGACCTTATAATTGTGCACTGTGGTGGAAATGACGTTGGCACTTTGACTGGGGTAGGTCTGGAAATGCTTTTAAAGGACATCTTTGGGCAATTGATGTCACTTTTTCCAAAAACTGCCTTGGTATTTTCTAATATATGCCAAAGGCAAAAATGGAACTGGTCCAACCAATTTTGTCCACATATTGAGAAAGCAAGGAAACATGTAAATAAATCTGTTTCTGCTTACCTCAGAGACTATGCTATGGGTTCCATTTATCACAACAACTTGCGTTACAACATGCAAGGCATCTATAGGAGAGATGGTGTGCATTTCACAAATGAGGGGAATAGAGTTTTCCTCTTGAATATAAGACTCTGCATTGGTACTTACTTGTAGGTACAAAAAACACTCAATGAGCACAACAGCTCTTTTCAGAGCTAACTTACCACTAGACACTCTACATAATTTTTTTACTCTATTTTTTTACACTGATTTTCCTCGTGGTGCGCTCAGGGTGCGCGAACCGGAGAGCGTACCCAGGAGCGCACCCAGCGTTACCCCGTGAAAATTTTTAAAAAAACAAAAGTTTTTTTGCCCTTCAGGGTCCTTCTAGGCCCCCCTCAGAAAACCTAGGGGGTCAGGGGGTGTCTACTCTGCCCCCTTTTAATTATATCCCCCTTTCTTTTTTCACCTCTTGTGTCTCGATTCTACCGAGACACAAGATGGCGGACTCTCCGGACTGTTTAGAATGTTGACAGACACCCGACAGCCAATCAGCTTTCTGCTCGCGCACACCCGTAGCACGCCGGGTGCGCTCCTAGGTACGCGCACCAGTGAGCGCTCGGAGCGTGCCTATAGATATATATGTGTTTTTGAAGTTAATTTTCATAAAAACTGGAGCAATTTTCACCAAACATAGCAAAGGCACATCTACGTACCAGTCCCTACAATTTTGCCAAGTTTGGCGTAATTCCGTTCAGCGGTTCGGGCTGTAGACTTGTCAGACAGTCCTATGGAAATTAACATGGAGAAAACACGTTTTGGGACCCCCTTTTTTCTCAGCCCCCACTTCACGAATCCCCCCGAAACTTTCAGGGAAGGAGCGGAGCGAAGCGGGACCATTTTAAGGAAAATTACAGGCAGATCCCTCAATCGGTGCCAAAGTTATTCCCAATAGAATGTTCAGAATTTCCTATGGTAGCCGATCCTAACTATAACTACCTACTGGCGACCACCAGCAGGTAATATATATATATATATATATATATATATATATATATATATATATATATATATATATATATATATATATATATATATATATATATATATATATATATATATATATATGTGTATATTTATATATATATATATGTGTGTGTGTATATATATATATATATGTGTGTGTGTGTGTATATATATATTAACTACTGGCGGTCGCCAGAATGTAGTTATAGTTAGGATTTTTTTCAATGCAAAATCTCAAAATTCTATTTGGCGCCGAATGACGAATCTGCCTGAAAATGTTCTCAATTTTGCCTCGCGGAGCTCCGATCCTTCCCTGAAAGTTTGGGGGGGATTCGTCAAGTGGGGGCCGAGATAAAAGGGGGGTCCCAAAACGTGTTTTCCCCATGTTAATTTCCATAGGGCGGTCAAACTCACTTTTAGCCCGAACGGCTGAATGGATTTCCACCAAACTTGGCAAAATTGTAGGGACTGGTAGCCCGATGTGCCTTTGCTATGTCTCAAGATATGTGCTCCAGTGGATTTTGAGTAATTTAGGTTAAAAAAAATATATATATCTATAGGCGCGCCCCTGTACGCGCACCGGGGAGCGCACCAGGCGCGCTACGCGACTTGCGTGCGGAAAGCTGATTGGCTCTCGGGTGTCTGTAAACATTCCAAACAGTCCGGAGCGGCCGCCATCTTGTGTCTCGGTAGGATCGAGACACAAGAGGTGGCAAAAACAAAGGGGGAATTGACCATAAGGGGGCGGAGTAGACCCCCCCTTACCCCCTAGGTTTGATGTGGGGGTCATAAAAGGGCCCCGCGGGGCCAATTTTTTTTTTTTTTTTCGATTTTCGCGGGGGGAGCGTCCGGAGCGCGCACCGGTGAGCGCACCGGTGAGCGTACCATGGGGAAAAAGAATGACAGTTTTTAAAAAAAAGTAGCTGTTTCAAAAAAGAAATGTTCTTCTTGTTGTTTTTTTAAATTTTATTTAAGTACCTACATGTAGGTACCAATGCAGAGTCTTAAATTTAATGTACACCGTCTCCTCTGTAGATATCTTGCATGTTGTTATAGAAGTTATTGTGGTATATGGAATTCATACCATAGCAGAAACTGATACTTTAAGCAATCCCTGAGAAGTCCTAGGGGATCATGGGTAATCTATCCTGTTCCCTTATAATGAAAAAGAGATGTCAAATACACATTGGAGATAATATAGTGGGAGAAAGGAAGTAACTATGAGCAAACTTATTATGCAACACAAAAAAATTGCACAGTATACTATATGTCTCACTTTATATTATAATTATTTTGGTACTATTTCATGAATTACATATAATAATGAAAAATGTCTCAAACAATTTTTAATTATTAAATATAAATTTATTGTTGTGATTTTTCAAAATTTAAAAGAACTTCTAACATTAGATCATCTGGAATGTCCTCATTTTGATTCAATGATTCTATTGTTTCAACACTGTCAAGTAATTGTTGGTCCAGAGACTGATCCATAAAGTCCAAGTCATCCATATCTTCCTCAGGATTGTTTTCAACAACAACTTTGAAAGAAATATTAATTTTGTCTTGTTTTCCTTCCATTTTCTTGCTGTAAATTGCATAAAAAATAACTATATCAGTAGAGTTAGGGCACTGTTGGGTTTAAGTTCAGACAGGTACTTTTGAGTTTTTAACAATGAAGTTATCTTTGGGCAGTGTATGGTTTCAGGCAGGAAGTAGAATTATTAAAAAGTGCATGTGATGAAGCCTAAGTAAATTCATAATTATACCAGAGAAGCCTAACTCAATTCATAACTATAACAGAGAAGCCTATCTCAATCTATAACTATTACAGAAGGACAGTATATAACTATCAGAAAACGTTTTCCCAAATTAACTTAAAGTGCACAACATAGTTCCCCTTCCAAATTAACAACTTACCTTTGTGAAAACAGTTGAAGTTTTCACTGAAAATCCTTTTCAAATGTACCTCAGGTAGTACTAGTCAAAATGGCTGTGTTTCCCTCTCATTTTTCATATATATTCATGTACTTAACCAATCAAATGTCAGCACATAAAAGTACAAAATGTAAGTAACATTTTAATTGGTTGAAAATTCAAACAGTTTCATATGTGTTTTTGTCATGTAATTTACCTCAGGATATTTAGACAGGGCTACAGCCCAAATGGCTCAATGGAATACCACCAAATTTGGGTAAATGATAGGGACTTCTATGTAGTAGGGCCTATTCTATATTTGGTGTAAGTGTCTCCAGTGGTTTTTAAGAAAATTACTTTCCCACATTTTTTTAGGGAGCGCTTACCGGTGCGGGCCCCAGTACGCGTATCGGGAGCGCTAAGGGAGTCTGCCATTTTGTGTTTCGGTCGAATTGAGACACAAGATGGAGGACAAACAACGTTGGGAATGGGTAAAAAGGGGCACAGTAGACACCCCATGACCCTCTATGTTTTCTGAGGGGAGCGTAGCATGGGGAAAACACAGTTTATTCACTGTGTCACCTCTACGACCCTTTCTTGCGTCAATACGTCCCTTTTGCATACATTACACTTGACGTAGGTATAATGTGGCGCAGGGGCTTACAAAGTGACGCATCTACCTAGATGCGTCACTTTGTAAATATGACTGAATAAGGTGCATTTTTTACAGCACTGGTGCGTCACAAAAAGTGACGCACCGGTGGCGTTAAAGTGATGCATGGCCTCATAAATGAGGCCTTCAGTCTTCTAGTCATGCGTCATATTAAATATATGACGTATTATGTTGGAAGTACTTACAGATACGTCAGTATTTCAGACGTATCTGTAAGCGCAAAAGTGATGCATTGCTGGAGTGTGTCACAAAAATGATGCAACTCCAGCAATGCATCTTTTCTTACCCTTCCAATCCCCCGTTCCTTTTTAACATTTTCTTTGAATATCCACATTCCCCATGTTCACTCTCCTTCTCCTTACTCACCTTTTTTCAGTCCCCCTACTTCACTTCCTTTCTTCTCTCATACCTTTTTGTTCTTTCTTACTCATTTTCCTTTCCATTATCAATGCACTCCACTTCACTTACTCTTTTTCATTTTTTTAAGAATATAGCTCTTTGATGAGAATTGGAGGTAGTTCTGAAAATAACTTTTTTTTTCTTCTTTTTTCTTTTTTTAGAACAGAAACAAAAACAGGGAATGGAAACTGCTCAACAGAAGCAAAAAAAACAAAAAAAATAGGGCTGGGAACGGCAGCGATGGTTCTCCAATGCTCGAACCATGAGCAGGACACTTTGCTCCCCAAAGGTAAGTAGTTGATCGCGGTATCTGCATTTCAGGACACCTTTGTTGAATGCAGGCTGAATGTTTGTAACCAGCTCCTGCGATCGCCCCCTCACAGAAGTAGTTGCTCCTCCAGTGGATGTAGAGGCCCCATCACTGGGAACCTCCTGTGCCAGAGCCCTGACACTTTCCCGGGCAAAATTCTGGGGGTGCCTCCTCTCACATGGCGAAGCATTGTGGAGTTCCCAAATGAATATTTCTTAGTGGGGTCACCCCGTGACAGGACTGTATGGCAGATCCTGCACTCCACTTTTGGAGCATTCACCTTTTTCTGGTCATCTGGTATGGAAAAAAAATTCCAGATGAAATGCTCTTTCACCTTTGGCTGAGGAGGCTCTTCATCAATGAATTCAGGCTCATCTTCACTGCTGGATGGTCTGGCAGCCATGATTAACCAAGCAAGATCGAAGAGAAAAAAGGCAGGTATTTCAGTCACAAAAGTGAAAGAAGAAGTGAAGGAAATGGGTGGGGATTTCATTCTTTGTGAAAAAAACTGTTAGCAACCAATAAAAAGTGTTATTTTAAGGTCACATGACTTGACGCGCTGACGCTGCGCGCACCGGAGCGCTTCCGGGGGCGCATACGCGGCGCGAACATAGGCGCTTCCGGGGGCGCATACGCGGTGCGAACGTAGGCGCTTCCGGGGGCGCTTACACGGCGCGCCGAAGTGACGTTTTGATAGTTTCACGGAAATGCTAAATTATTTTCATTTCCTTATTCAAAAAACTGCTTTTATATGTATGGTACTAAATGTCTTGTGTTATTATTTACTTTTCATTCATATTTTTTCACACGAATGCAAGTAGCGCTCTGGGTGCGCCCTCCGGAGAGCTTACCGGTGCACGGACCCAGAGCGCCCCAAGGAAACTAGTAAAAAAAAAAAAACATTTTTAAATATTAATTTAAAAAAAAATAATACTAATTAATACTCACACAAAACAGCAAATTAAAAAAACATCGTAGGTTACAAACTCGATATAGAAAGGAATTAGCATTTAAAAAACCTATGAAATTCACTGAAAAAACCATAGGTTTCACACCAGTTATAAATAGGAATTAGCATTTAAAAAACCTATTAAATTCACTGAAAAAAACATAGGTTTCACACCAGTTATAGTTAGCTGGAAATTTTACTGACATAAAACCATTCAAATTCCACGTTATAGTTAGTTGGACTCACTATAACTTGCGCGTGTAATGCACTGCTGATGACGTCACATATTACATCACTCATGACATGGTCAGTGACATCACTAATGACATCACTGATGACACCATCCTTGTGACAGAGTGACAGACCTCCTGTCACTGTAACCCTTGAAACACATATTCAAAAATAGAAACTAAAATTTTCAAAAAAGTGGAGATACCCATACCAGTTACAACAACCGATTCAGTAATTCCACCATTTATATACACATCCACTAATTCACCAAAAGTTCTATATAGTCACTCATACATATACTCACTCATCATATGTAGTGATACACCTATACATCCTGTAACACACCGACAGTCATCCAAAAGTTACTCACACACATAATCACACATGCAAATAAACTATTGAACATCCATTGATTTGCATATACAGCTATACACCCACTACCACCTTACTTCTAAGGAAACTTACACATACTTACTCTCTTAAACAATCACTTATAGAAACACATACTTATTTAAACAAGAACTCTTACAATCTCTCACTCTCACATATACTCACTTATATACATCAATACTCACATATACTAGATTAAAACATATGTAGTTACTGATAAAGACACTAGTGAAACAGTCTTTCACTCACTAACACACACATATACACACTCATCCACCCATACAGTCCTGCACATATGCTGTCTTCAAAACACATACAAACAGTGAGTCAGTCATTGATGCATCTATGTGCTAAGTAACACCCCCACCAAACCATACAGACACTCATAATGATACTAAAAAAAATCTAATAACCCATATACACACACATGTAGCTACTCACCAACCCATGCAGCCACTTATACACAAAGTGAAACACTGATACAAACATTTAAATATTTAAAAAATACTCGCTAATATATGGATTCACTAAGATACACTTAATAAGCCAGTTAACCAATCAATTTTTTTTTAAAAAAACATCAATTAAGACACTTATTTAAACATTTATTCTTCCATCGACTTTTACATATACATATATAAAACATATTTATTTTTCAGAAAGGCACACATTCACTGGATGGTGTCATCAGTGATGTCATGAGTGATGTCACTGACCATGTCATGAGTGATGTAATATGTGACGTCATCAGCAGTGCATTACACGCGCAAGTTATAGTGAGTCCAACTAACTATAACGTGGAATTTCAATGGTTTTATGTCAGTAAAATTTCTAGCTAACTATAACTGGTGTGAAACCTATGGTTTTTTCAGTGAATTTAATAGGTTTTTCAAATGCTAATTCCTAACTATAACTGGTGTGAAACCAATGGTTTTTTCAGTGAATATATATATATATATATATATATATATATATATATATATATATATATATATATATATATATATATATTACCTACTGGCGGTCGCCAGTAGGTATATATAGTTAGGATTTTTTCTCTATGGGATTTTTGAAAATTCTATGTCTAATAACTTTGGCGTTTGTGGACAGAATTGGCTGAAATTTTCAGGAAAATGGAACATTTTGTTTCTGAGCAGCCCCTGACAATTTGGGGGGGTTTCACCAAGGGGGAGCCGAGAAAAAAGGGGGGTCCCAAAACGCGTTTTTCCCATGTTAATTTCCATAGGGCGGTTGGCCTCACTTTTAGCTCGAACGGCTGAATGGATTTGCACGAAACTTGGCAAAATTGTAGGGACTGTTAGCCCGATGTGCCTTTGCTAGGTCTCAATATTTGTGCTCCAGTGGATTTTGAGTAATTTAGGTTCAAAAAAAGATATATATCTGGGCGGAGCCTAACCACACATCTGATCTGATTGGCTGTCAGCACTTCATCCAAGAAGTGTTGGCAGCCATCTTGGGACCAATATACATGATAGCACCTCATTAAAAAGCATTGTAGTTAATAGAGGGTTTTAGGACTTTAGTTACATTATAAATCATTTGTTGATGGTACCATACTCGTTTTAGGAATTGTGGAGGGTTCTAAGGTGATTTTACCATGTGAAAAAACCTTCTGCTGTGATATCATGAATATTGTTTGAAAGAAAACTAATATCTCATGATTTTCCCACAGTGGTTTGGAAGGGGATCTATAAGCTAAACTGAAAGCATATTTTCTCTAAATTCACATTATCTTTCTCAGTCATGTGAAAATGAAGTCTGACATTCTCAGTAAAACCTGTACATCCAACAAGGACAGAGACTGTCAGTTGATTCCTTTGTGCTCTACTGCAGCCTCCTAAAGTGTTCTAAAGAACAACTAGAGCGCTAACAGTCCTACGTATTACAAAGGTATAGCACACCTGGAGCCATCGTGATGGGAATAAAGTGGTAACTCTTAAAACATTTAATATAAAAAGGAACAAAATGAGGGGGTATATTATGCAATAGAAGGTATTATTAGTGCTGCAGAAAGAAAAATTAGGGCACATTTTGAGTGACTTTTCAAATCCTCTTCTATTTCATTAAAAAATTCTGACATGCAGTCTCCCAAAATGGCCACCAGAGACAAAAGAGCCCAAATGTAGCCCAAATACCACCCAGATGTAGCCCAAGTATAGCCCAATGACAGAATGTCCCAGAGTGTACTAAAGAACAACTAGAGCGCTAACAGTCCTACTTATTACAAAGGTATGCCACACCTGAAGCCATCTTGATTGGAATAAAGTGGTAACTCTTAAAACATTTAATTTAAAAAGGAACAAAATGAGGGGGTATATTTTGCCATATGAATTATGATTTGTGCTGCAGAAAGAAAAATTAGGGCACATTTTGAGTGACTTCTCAAACCCTCTTCAATTTCATTAAAAAATTCTGACATACAGTCTTCCAAGATGGCCACCAGAGACAAAAGAGCCTAAATGTAGCCCAAATATCACCCAGATGTACCCCAAGTATAGCCCAATGACAGAATGTCCCAGAGTGTTCTAAAGAACAACTAGAGCGCTAACAGTCTTACTTATGACAAAAGTATGGCACACCAGAAGCCATCTTGATTGGAATGAAGTGGTAAGTCTGAAAACACTCAATTTAAAAAGGAACAACATGAGGGGGTTAATTTTGCCATAGAAAGTATGATTAGTGCTTCAGAAAGAAAAATTAGGGATCATTTTGAGTGACTTCTCAAATCCTCTTCTATTTCATTAAAAAAATTCTGACATGCAGACTGAAAAATGCACTTTGAATACCAGCAGCAGACGTCCCTGGTGAGCAGAAGCTTTACTACAGTGATCTAATGTGCAACTAGAGTGCTAACATTCAGAATTTATGGCAAATGTGTGACACATCTGAATGCCTTCTTGATGGAACCAAAGTAAACAAGCATTGAAAATGCAATAGATCTCGCCCTTGTTTAAGTTAAAGCCATTCTGTTTGTAATGAGGTGGCTTTTTAGCTTTGTTTTTATTAGTGTTTTTTCAACTTTCATGTAAATAACATGCATCTGTATGCATATAAGTATATGTATGCATGCATTTATGTTTGTATTTATATAGATATACAGATGATATATGTTTATATATGTATGTATATATACATATTCACTGAAAAAACCATAGGTTATAGACCATATATAGTTAGGAATTAGCATTTACAAAACCTTGAAAATTCACTGAAAAAACCATAGGTTATAGACCATATATAGTTAGGAATTCACATTTACAAAACCTTATTTTACTCACACAAAACCATTGAAATTCCATATATAGTTAGTTGCACTAACTATATATCGCGCACCCGCAATCCACTGCTGATGATGTCACATATTACATCATTCATGACATGGTCAGTGACATCACTGATGACATCACGGATGACATCTCAAATTACATCACTGATGACATCACTGATGACAACATCCAGTGACTGTATGTTTCTGTAAAGTTAAAATATGTCTTACATATTGAAGAATGAGTGGATGTATAAGTGTCTGGATGAAGGATTTAGTAGGTGCATGACTGACTGTATGAGTGAGTGATTAAATGTGTCTCACTGAGTGCATGGGTTAGTGACTAAACTGTCTTAATTTGTGCATCATTATGTCTGTTGTTCTGTAAACTGTTGCATGTGTCGATAAGTAGCTATATGAGTAACTATATGGGTTATTGATTGGTTGCCCAAGTATTTGTATGGGAGACTGAGTGTGTGTGTGGGTGGGTGGGAGGTGTATGACTCTGTGCATAGATGTGTGAACAACTGATTCACTAGATTTATGGGTTCAAAACTGCATGTGGAAACAGCTGTATGGGCGGTTGACTGTGCATGAGTGTATTAGTGAGTGAATGGATATCTCAGTGCTTCATGTCAAAGTAAGTACATATGTAAAACACAGTACATGTGAGAGTTGACATATATAAATAACTGTGCATAAGAGCCAGTGAATGTGTGAGTGGCTGTATGGATCATTGTGAACTTGTATCAGGGATTGTATAAGAGAGTAAATATGTGTTAGTATATGTTTGAATAAGTAAAGTTTGTATAACTCTATAGTTGAGGAAATGGAGGTGTGATTGATTCTTTGCATGACTGACTAGGTGTGTGAGTAACTCCATAGATGAGTGACAGTCTGTGAGTGTCTGTTTACACTGATTGTATCTAAGGTTATATTAGAGTCTGAAGAGGTTCATCGTATTATCACATGAATGATATCATCAGTGATGTGATCAGTAATGTCAAATGAGATGTCATCAGTGATGTCATCAGTGATGTCACTGACCATGTCATGAATGATGTAATATGTGACATCATCAGCAGTGGATTGCGGGTGCGCGATATATAGTTAGTGCAACTAACTATATATGGAATTTCAATGGTTTTGTGTGAGTAAAATAAGGTTTTGTAAATGTGAATTCCTAACTATATATGGTCTATAACCTATGGTTTTTTCAGTGAATATATATATATATATATATATATATATATATATATATATATATATATATATATATATATATATATTACCTACTGGCGATAGCCAGTAGGTATATATAGTTAGGATTTTATCTCTATGGAACTTTTGAAAATTCTATGTCTAATAACTTTGGCGTTTGTGGACGAAATCGGATGAAATTTTCAGGAAAATGGCACATTTTGTTTCGGAGCAGCCCCTGAAAATTTGGGGGGGTTCCATCAAGGGGGGGCCGAGACAAAAGGGGGGTCCCAAAACGCGTTTTTCCCATTCATTTTTCCATAGGGCGTTTGGCCTCACTTTTAGCTCGAACGGCTGAATGGATTTGCACGAAACTTGGCAAAATTGTAGGGACTGTTAGCCCGATGTGCCTTTGCTGGGTCTCAATATATGTGCTCCAGTGGATTTTGAGAAATTAACGTTTAAAAAAACAGATATATCTGTGACAGCGTCCCGGATAGCGCACCAGTTCGCGTACTTTTCGCGTAACGGAGCTTTGCGAAGCGAAGCTGATTGGCTCTCCGGTGTCTGTCAACATTCTAAACAGTCCGGAGCGGCCGCCATCTTGTCTCTCGGTAGGATCGAGAGACAAGAGGAGGCCAAAACGAAGGAGGAAATGAAGGAAAGGGGGCAAGGTAGACCCCTTCTGACCCCCTAGGATTGATGAGGGGGATATTAAAGTGCCCCGCGGGGCCAAAAAAAAAAAGAAAAAAAAATTGCGATTTTTTGTCGTAGAGGCGCAAATCGGTACGTGAACCGGGCAGCTAACCGGGCAGCTAACCGGCAGCGTAACAGGAGTCTGAGGAGAAGCTGATTGGCTGTCAACATTGTAAACAGTCTGGAGCGGCCGCCATCTTGTCTCTCGGTAGGATCGAGAGACAAGAGGTGGTGAAAAACGAAGGGGGAAATGAAGAAAAGGGGGCAAGGTAGACCCCTCCTGACCCCCTAGGATTGATGAGGGGGATATTAAAGTGCCCCGCGGGGCAAAAATTTTTTTTTTTTAAAAATTGCGATTTTTCACCGTAGAGGCGCGTCCCGGTACGCGAACCGGGCAGCTAACTGGGCAGCTAACCGGCAGCGTAACGGGAGTCTGAGGAGAAGCTGATTGGCTGTCAACATTGTAAACAGTCCGGAGCGGCCGCTATCTTGTCTCTCGGTAGGATCGAGAGACAAGAGGTGGTGAAAACCGAAGGGGGAAATGAAGGAAAGGGGGCAAGGTAGACCCCTCCTGACCCCCTAGGATTGATGAGGGGGATATTAAAGTGACCCGCGGGGCAAAAGAAAAAAAAAATTGTGATTTTTCGCGGTAGAGGCGTTTCCCGGTACGCCAACCGGGCAGCTAACCGGCAGCGTAAAGGGAGTCCGACATCTTGTGTTTTTGGAGCGTCCGGTTTGCGTACCGGGTAGCGTTCCGGTAAGCGTAACAAGGGGAAAACCAAGAGAAACAGTAAAATAAAATTTAAAGGAATAGATTTCCACCAAACTTGGAAAAATTGTAGGGACTGTTTGTTTGATGTGCCTTTGCAAGGCCTCAAGATATGTGCACGTGTGGATTTTGTCTAATTAAGGTAAAAAATATATATATATATCTGTAAGCGTGCTCTGGCGCGCTGACGTTACGGGTTTTGTTTGCGCTGCACAGACGATACGTCACGTTTATGCGACACGTCATGAGGCGTCTCACGTGGCTACTTGATACGTCACGTAATAAAGAATATATTTTACAGCTATAGATATTAGCTTTTAAAAAACCAATGAAATTCACTGAAAAAACCATAGGTTATAGACCATATATAGTTAGGAATTTGCATTTACAAAACCTTGAAAATTCACTGAAAAAACCATTGGTTATAGACCATATATAGTTAGGGATTAGCATTTACAAAACTTTAATTTACTCGCACAAAACCATAGAAATTCGCATATATAGTTATTTGCAATAACTATATATCGCGCACCCGCAATCCACTGCTGATGATGTCACATATTCCCATTCCCAACATTGTTTATCCTCCATCTTGTGACTAAATTCGTCCGAAACACAAGATGGCGGACTCCTGTTACGCTACCGGTGAGCTACCCGGTTCGCGTACCGGGTAGCGCTTCCACCGTGAAAAATCAAAAAAAAATGTTTTTTTTTTTGCCCCGCGGGGCCCTTTAATAGCCCCCACATCAATCGTAGGGGGTCAGGGGGGGTCTACCTTGCCCCTTTCATTCATTTCCCCCTTCGTTTATTTCCACCTCTTGTCTCTCGATCCTACCGAGAGACAAGATGGCGGCCGCTCAAGACTGTTTAGAATGTTGAGAGTCACCGGAGAGCCAATCCGCTTCTCCTCGCGAAGTTCCATTACGTGTCTGGTACGCGAACCGGGGCGCTAACCGGGACGCTGTCACAGATATATATATTTTTTTGAAAGTTAATTTCTCAAAATCCACTGGAGCACATATCTTGAGACCTAGCAAAGGCACATCGGGCAAACAGTCTCTACAATTTTGCCAAGTTTCATAGAAATCCATTCAGCCGTTCGAGCTAAAAGTGAGTCCAACCGCCCTATGGAAAACTCAATGTTAAAAACACGTTTTGGGACCCCCCTTCTTTCTCGGCCCCCGCTTGACGAAACCCCCCCAAACTTTCAGGGGACGCTCAGAAACAAAATGTGCCATTTTCCGTCCATCAACGCCAAAGTTATTCAACATAGAATTTTCAGAAATCCCTATTCAAAAAAATCCTAACTATATATACCTACTGGCGACCGCCAGTAGGTAATATATAAGTGTGTGTGTATATATATATATACATATATATATGTGTGTGTGTGTATATATATATGTGTGTGTATATATATATATATATATTCACTGAAAAAACCATAGGTTTCAGGCCTTATATAGTTAGGAATTAGCTTTAAAAAAAACTTTGAAATTCACTCAAAAAATGTTTTAGGGGTGTTATAGTTTGCTGAACATTTCACTCATACAAAACCATTGAAATTGCTCCTATATAGTTAGTTGGAATAACTATATTTTGCGCACCCGCAATGCACTGCTGATGATGTCACATATTAGATCATTCATGACATGGTCAGTGACATCACTGATGACATCTCAAATTACATCACTGATGATATCACTGATGACATCATCCAGTGAATTTGGTTTGCTTCTTTATTTAAATATGCATTATATATATAGCAATTTGCATTGAAGAATGAGTGGATATATATAAATAAATATTTGGAAGGAGGATTTAGAAGCAGTGTAATTGACTGTTTACTTGACCAATTTATAGTGTCTCACTAAATATAGTGGATAGGGACTAAACTGTGCGAATATCTGTATCACTTTGTCAGTTGTTGTGTAAACTGGTTCTCCAGTTGGTTACTAGCTATGTGAAAGTCTATATTAGTTATTGATTAGATAACTGAGTATTTCTATGGGAGAGTGAAAGTGTGTGTGGTTCGTTGGGGGGTGTGTGACGGTCCAAAGATGTGTGAATAGTTGATTCAGTAGATATATGAAGTTATAATTACATGTTCTAACAGTTTGGGTGAGTGAATCTCTTTAAGGGTGCGGTGATGGGCAAATATATTTCTCAATGGTACATGTCCAACAAACTAGAAAAATAAAAGGCAGTGTATGTGTCAGTTGTTGTATATAAATATTTATCTATAAGACTAAATGATTGTGTGAGTAACTGTATGGATAACTATATACTTGTAATAATGATTTTATAATTCACTAAGTATGACTTACTATCTAAATGAATAGATGAAGTGGTGTTTGTATAAGTGTGTAGTTAAGTAAGTATGTAAGTATGATCCATTGTTTGCCTAAGTGAGTAGGATGACTTCATATGTGAATACGATGTGTGCTGCTGTGTAATGTTAATATAGGTGTATAAGTATTTTTGATAGTGTTCTATCGTTCATTGACAGCATGTATGAGTGAATCTACAGGTAAGTGATTAGATGTGTGCATACATCTATGAATCACTGAGTGGGTTTTTTGATACTTGTATTGCTGTGACAATGCATTCAAATATGATACTCTGTGTTTTACAAAGAGTGATGAAAGATTTTACTTGTGTATGAAAAGGTGTATGTGATTGTCACGTGGATGATGTCATCAGTGATGTCATCAGTGATGTCATTTGAGATGTCATCAGTGATGTCACTGACCATGTCATGAATGATCTAATATGTGACATCATCAGCAGTGCATTGCGGGTGCGCGAAATATAGTTAGTCCAACTAACTATATAGGAGCAATTTCAATGGTTTTGTATGAGTGAAATGTCCAGCAAACTATAACACCCTTAAAACTTCTTTTGAGTGAATTTCAAAGTTTTTTTTAAAGCTAATTTCTAACTATATAAGGCCTGAAACCTATGGTTTTTTCAGTGAATTTCAAAGGTTTTTTAAATGCTAATTCCTAACTATATAAGGCCTGAAACCTATCGTTTTTTAAGTGAATTTGCAAGGTTTTTTAAATGCTAATTCCTAACTATATAAGGCCTGAAACCTATGGTTTTTTAAGTGAATTTGCAAGGTTTTTTAAATGCTAATTCCTAACAATATAAGGCCTGAAACCTATGGTTTTTTAAGTGAATTTGCAAGGTTTTTAAAATGCTAATTCCTAACTATATATGGCCTAAAACCTACGGTTTTTTCAGTGAATTTGCAAGGTTTTTTAAATGCTAATTCCTAACTATATCCGGCGTGAAACCTATATTTTTTTCAAAAAACTTCAAAGGTATTGTAAATGCAAATCTATTAGCGAATAACCTTTTTATATGTTAATATCCTTCTGGTACCACCTGAGCAGCCATCTCATTTCTCAGTAGAACTCAGGCACAAGAGATCACTAAACAAGAGTGGAAAACGCAAAAAGGGGGCAGGGTAGAGACTCTCTGACCCCCTAGCCCTTCTCAGGTTGTCCCAGAAGGACCCCCAAGGGCAAAAGTATTATTTTTTTTAATATAAAATCACGGGGTACGCGCACGGTAGGCGCACGGTACGTGTACGTACGCTCGCCTATACGCGTACCGTGCGCGTACCCCCCGATTTTTCGATTTTTTTTTTTTTGCCCTTGGGGGTCCTTCTGAGACCCCCTGAGAAGGGCTTTGGGGTTGGGGGTCTCTACCCTGCCCCCTTTTCATGTTTTCCACTCTTGTTTTGGGCTCTCTTGTGCCTCAGTTCTCCTGAGAAATAAGATGGTGGCCAACTCTTCCTGGTTTGGACAGTTTGGAATGTTGACAGTCGACTGCCAGCCAATCAGGATCGCGCTCACCCATGTAAGGGTACGGTGCGCGGACCCGTAAGCTCATATAGATATATATGTGTTTTTGAACCTGATTTTTTTAAACACCACTGGAGCAATTTTAACCAAACATAGCAAAGGCACATCTGCGTACCAGTCCCTACAATTTTGCAAAGTTTGGCGTTATTCCGTTCAGCGGTTCGGGCTGTAGACTTGTCAGACCGTCCTATGGAAATTAACATGGGGAAAACACGTTTTGGGACCCCCCTTTTTTCTCAGCCCCTACTTCACGAATCCCCCTGAAACTTTCAGGGAAGGAGCGGTGCTGAGCTGGCCAAAATTTTGGAAAATGACACGCAAATTCCTCAACCGGCGCCAAAGTTATTACCAATAGAATGTTGCAGATTTCCTATGGTAGCCAATCCTAACTATATATGCCTACTGGCTATCGCCAGTAGGTAATATGTGTGTGTGTGTATGTATATATTCACTGAAAAAAACATAGGTTTCACACCAGTTATAGTTAGGAATTAGCATTTAAAAAACCTATTAAATTCACTGAAAAAACCATAGGTTTCACACCAGTTATAGTTAGCTGGAAATTTTACTGACATAAAACCATTGAAATTCCCACGTTATAGTTAGTTGGACTCACTATAACTTGCGCGCCTGCAATGCACTGCTGATGACGTCACATATTACATCACTCATGACATGGTCAGTGACATCACTCATGACATCACTGATGACACCATCCAGTGAATGTGTGTCTTTCAGTAAAATAAATATGTTTTACATATGTATTTGTAAAGGTCGATGGAAGAATACATTTTTAAATAAGTGTCTAAATGGATGTTTTTGTTATAAAAAATTGATTGGTTAACTATTAAGTGTATCTTAGTGAATACATATATTTGTGAGTCTCCATGTGCTGCCCAACCCCGGCTCCCTTCTTCCGCTCAATGGTGTGAAGAACTGTCCTGTTATTTCACTGATAAAATTACAAAAATTCAATTGGACTTAGAAGTGGCTCAAAAGTCCTTTACGACCCCACATACCCTTTTAGTATCGGATAAACAATGCCCAAAGGATCAGTTTGTTGCCTTCCTCCCGGCCTCGGAATCGGATATACGGCAAATCCTGGCAGCGTTAAAGTCCGGATCTCCTGCAGACCCCTGCCCAGCCAGGGTTTTGGGAGGGATAGTGGATACTATTAATCAAGAGGTGACGCACATTATTAACCTCTCCCTTTCCAAGGCCTCGATTCCGAGAAGTTGGAAGGAGGCAAAGCTGCTCCCTTTGTTAAAAAAGGCTGGTCTAGACCCAGCAATGCCATCGAGCTATCGGCCCATATCACTGTTGCCAGCTCTGGCGAAGGTGTGCGAGAAGGTGGCTTTCAAACAGTTGGATGGCTTCATTGAGTCCTCCCACGCACTACATCCTGCCCAGTCAGGGTTCAGAGCGGCCTATAGTACCGAGACAGCACTAGTTGAGGTCTCGGAGGCTGTTCGAGAGTGCTTGGACGGGGGTGGCAGAGCGGTCCTGATTTTATTGGACCTCTCTGCCGCCTTCGATACGGTGCCTCATGCCTTACTTATTACTAGACTGCGAGCCGTTGGCATCTCAGGGCTGGCCCTTGACTGGCTGTCATCGTTTCTGAGCGATAGAACTCAGCAGGTCTGGATGCCCCCCTACTCTTCGGCCCCGAAGAGACTGTCAACTGGAGTTCCGCAGGGTTCTACGTTAAGCCCTTTATTGTTTAACGTTTATATGACCCCTTTACTATATCTGGCGGAACAGCTGGGAGCCAAGATAACAGCTTACGCAGACAACACACAGCTGTTATTCACCTGGCCTAAGGGTGTGTCTGATCCATCAGCAGTCCAACATTGTTTGTCGGAAGTATTCAGGTGGCTTGCACAAGTTCAACTTAAGTGCAATGAAGACAAGTCCGAGATTTTATTCTTCGGCTCTTTTCCTGACAACTTCAAGGATCAGATTTGGCCCCCGGACCTGCCCTGTCCCAGTGCGACGGGAGGCCCAGCTATGAACTTGGGGGTCTGGTTCGGTCAGGATCTGAAGTTTGCGGATCACATAAAAAAACTGACCGGTACCTGCTTTGGCACCCTGCGAGCCTTGAGGAAATTTTTCCCTCTTTTGCCCAGGGTAGCCAAGGAGTCTGTTCTTCGAGCCCTGATTTTATCTCGGCTCGATTACGCTAATGCCTTATTCTGTGGCCTACCCGCGTATATGGTTCATCGGCTACAGGTGATTCAAAACGCTGCAGTACGCTTGCTTTTCTCTCTCCCCAGGAGGTCGAGTGTGCGGAGTCACCTACGAAGTTTGCACTGGCTACCTGTACCGCATCGAATCTTGTTTAAAATTCTTGTGTTGGCATTTAGAGCAGTCCATGTTCAGGGACCGTCGTATTTGCAGAAACGGTTTTCATTTTATACTCCTAACCGTGCCCTTCGATCGGCCAATCAATGCCGACTGGCTACTCCCAAATTCAAATATGCTCGTTTGGGAGGCCAATCTATCTCAGTTAAGGCAGCTTCTGCTTGGAATGCTCTTCCCCTGTTCCTTAGAGCTGCGCCGACCATCACTGTTTTTAAGAAGGAACTCAAGACTCATCTGTTCAATGCCCCCCTCTAACAGCTCGTTTAGGCTCTGATCCAGCACTCTTGCTGTCCAATTACTCGCCGCGCCAGGATACCCCGTGGTAATAGAGCGCGCTATAAAAGTTTTAATAAACATAAACATAAACATAATTTTTAAATATTTAAATATATGTATCAGTGTTTCACTTTGTGTATAAGTGGCTGCATGGGTTGGTGAGTAGCTACATGTGTGTGTGTATGGGTTATTAGATGTTTTTTTTAGTATCAGTATGAGTGTCTGTATGGTTTGGTGGGGGTATTACTTAGCACATAGATGCAATAATGACTGACTCACTGTTTGTATGTGTTTTGAAGACAGCATATGTGTTGGATTGTAAGGGTGGATGACTGTGTATATGTGTGTGTTAGTGAGTGAATGACTGTCTCACTAGTGTCTTTATCAGTAACTAAATATGTTTTATTCTAGTATATGTGAGTATTGATGTATATAAGTGAGTATATGTGAGAGTGAGAGATTGTTAGAGTTTCATTTTAAATATGTATGTGTTTCTATAAGTGATTGTTTAAGAGAGTAAGTATGTGTAAGTTTCCTTAGAAGTAAGGTGGTAGTGTGTGTATAGCTGTATATGCAAATAAATGGATGTTCAATAGTTTATTTGCATGTGTGAGTATGTGTGTGAGTAACTTTTGGATGACTGTCGGTCTGTAACAGGATGTATAGGTGTATCACTACATATGATGAGTGAGTATATGTATGAGTGACTATATAGAACTGTTGATGAATGAGTGGATGTGTACATAGATGGTGGAATTACTGAATTGGTTGTTGTAACTTGTATGGGTATCTCCATTTTTAAAAAAAAATGAGTTTCTATTTTTGAATATGTGTTTCAAGGGTTACATTACACTGAAAGGAGGTCTGTCACTCTGTCACAAGGATGGTGTCATTAGTGATGTCAGGAGTGATGTCACTGACCATGTCATGAGTGATGTAATATGTTACGTCATCAGCAGTGCATTGCAGGCGCACAAGTTATAGTGAGTCCAACTAACTATAACGTGGGAATTTCAATGGTTTTATGTCAGTAAAATTTCCAGCTAACTATAACTGGTGTGAAACCTATGGTTTTTTCAGTGAATTTAATAGGTTTTTTAAATGCTAATTCCTAACTATAACTGGTGTGAAACCTATGTTTTTTTTCAGTGAATTTCATAGGTTTTTTAAATGCTAATCCCTAACTATAACTGGTGTGAAACCTATGTTTTTTTCAGTGAATTTCATAGGTTTTTTAAATGCTAATTCCTAACTATAACTGGTGTGAAACCTATGGTTTTTTCAGTGAATGTCAAAGGTTTTTTAATAGCAAATTTCCATAGCTATGAAATGTAATATTTTTAAAAATGAATCCTATATTGTATATTTATATAATACTATTTTTTTTGCCATGGAGCGCTCCCGGTGCGCGCCCCGGTGAGCGCACCGTAAAGCGCAGTTTTCCGGCGCGCCCCGGGGCGCTCACCGGTGAGCGTCCCATTAGCGCTATTGCCGTGAACGAAAACATCATCGTGACGTGCCGCGTCCGCGTGATACGCACGGCGTAAGCGCACCGGGAAGCACTTGAGCGAATACGATCACGCAACGTAAGCATCCGACGCGCTTATGCGACGCGCCCTGGGGGGCGCGTAGCGTAAGCGCGTCGGGTCATGTGACCTGAAAATAACACTTTATACTGGTGCAGAACAGTTTTGGTTTCCAAATGATGAAAGCCTGGGTCATGTGACCTGAAAATAACACTTTTCATTGGTTCAGGACAGTTTTTTTTTCCAAATGATGAAAGACCCCACCTTTTTTCCTTATTCTGACTTTGTCCTTTGACTGAGGAAGACCTGTTTGGAGATCTGTGAATATTTTGTACTTTAAAAAGGCTACAGTAGCAGCAGCAGCTGGAGCATCTGCACCACCACCTTCACCAAGAGGACAACCCCAACACCACAGTGGTGGAGATGAAGAAGAGGAGGACGAGGAGGAGGAGGGGAATAGGAGATTCCTACCAGAAGACAATACCCCATATAGGCCAAAGCAGCACATTGTATGGGAGTTTTTTTCCATCCCAGAGGGCAAGAAGAATGTGAATGCGCCAAAGGTGACTTGCCTAATCTGTGGCACTAAACTTTCAAGGGGGAACCCAAAAAAAAATACTCATTTGGCAATAACACCATGATTCGGCACATTCAGCGCAGGCCTCCCAACAACTATGCTGCGGCAGAGGTGAGAGAACTGGCCAGCAACCCTCCCCAATCTTCACCCAGCACCTCCAAACGAAAGCAACCCACTCCATCGGGACCAGAGACAAGGGAGATGGTCCCAAACATTCAACCAAAGTTTGGGCAATACAAGATCACTTGTATTTTTTGTGGTAAGACCATCACCTATGGTGAGCAAAGCATAACGCTCATCAACCATGCTGGTGACAACCACAAATACCCCAAAAATCCATAATGTTTTCCAGATTTTGTTTTGCTCCAGTTGAGCCGTTTTCAATTCCCTGTTTTTTGTTTCTCCCCATAAAAATAACAAGAAAAATATAAAATAGTTCATAAAAGCCAAAAAAAGTACAAAATCCCCCCCAACCTCTCAGGGAAAGACCGGAGCGCCGCGAGGCAAATGTGAGGAAAATTTCAGGCAGATTCCTCAACCGGCGCCAAAGTTATTCCCAATAGAATGTTGCGATTTTCCTATTGAAAATAATCCTAAGTATAACTACCTACTGGCGACCGCCAGTAGGTAATATGTGTGTCTGTGTGTATATATATATATGTGTGTGTGTATATATATATATATATATATATGTGTGTGTGTATATATATATCTATATGTGTGTGTGTATATATATATGTGTGTGTGTGTGTATATATATATATATTCACTGAAAAAACCATAGGTTTCACACCAGTTACAGTTAGCTGGAAATTTTACTGACATAAAACCATTGAAATTCCCACGTTATAGTTAGTTGGACTCACTATAACTTGCGCGCCTGCAATGCACTGCAAAGGTGAATGCTCCAAAAGTGGAGTGCAGGATCTGCAAACAAGTCCTGTCACGGGGTGACCCCAAAAAGAAATATTCTTTTGGGAACTTTACAATGATACGGCATGTGGAGAGGAGGCACCCCCAGAATTTTGCCCGGGAAAGTGTCAGGGCTCTGGCACAAGAGGTTCCCAGTGATGGGGCCTCTACATCCACCGGATGAGCAACTACTTCTGGGAGGGGGCGATCGCAGGATCTCGTGCCAAATATTCAACCTGCTTTCGACAATGCTGTCCTGAAATGCAGATACTGCGATCAACTCCTTACTTATGGGGAGCAAAGTGTCCTGCTCATCGTTCGAGCATTGGAGAACCATCACTGCCAGTACCAGCCCTCATTTTTTTGTTTTTTTTTGCTCCTGTTGAGCAGTTTCCATTCCCTGTTTTTGTTTCTGTTCTTAAAAAAAAGAAGAAAAAAAAGTTCTTTTCAGAACTACCTCCAATTCTCATCAAAGAGCTATATTCTTAAAAAAATGAAAAAGAGTAAGTGAAATGGAGTGCATTGATAATGGAAAGGAAAATGAGTAAGTAAGAACAGAAAGGTATGAGAGGAGAAAGGAAGTGAAGTAGGGGGACTGAAAGAAGGTGAGTGTTGGGAAGGAAAGTAAGGAGAAGAAGAGTGAATATGGGGAATGTGGATATTCAAAGAAAATGTTGAAAAGGAACGGGGGTGTGGAAGGGTAAGAAAAGATGCATTGCTGGAGTTGAAGACTGAAGGCCTCATTTATGAAGCCATGCGTCACTTTAATGCCACCAGAGCGTCACTTTTTGTGACGCATCAGTACAGTAAAAAATGCACCTTATTCAGTCATATTTACAAAGTGGCGCATCTAGGTAGATGCATCACTTTGTAAGCCCCTGCGCCACATTATTCCTACGTCAGGTGTAATGTATGCAAAAGGGACGTATTGACGCAAGAAAGGGTCGTAGAGGTGACGCAGTGAAATCTATGAGATATCACTGCGTCACTTTTATGACTCTGTTGCGTCCAAATATTACGCCTGTTTCACAGCAGACGTGCAGGCCCTTTCACATGGGGCCTGGCCCCATGTGAAAGGATGAATTGCTGGAGTTGATTCATTTTTGAGACACACTCCAGGAATACATCACTTTTGCGCTTACAGATACGTCTGAAATACTGACGTATCTGTAAGAACTTCCAACATAATATGTCATAAATTTAATATGACGCATGAGTAGAAGACTAAAGGCCTCATTTATGAGGCCATGTGCCACTTTAACGCCACCGGTGCGTCACTTTTTGAGACGCACCAGTGCTGTAAATAATGCACCTTATTCAGTCATATTTACAAAGTGACGCATCTAGGTAGATGTGTCACTTTATTAGCCCCTGCGCCACATTATACCTACGTCAACTGTAATGTATGCAAAAGGGACGTATTGACGCAAGAAAGGGTCGTAGAGGTGACGCAGTGAAATCTATGAGATATCACTGCGTCACTTTTATGACGCTGTTGCTTCCAAATATTACGCCTTTTTCACAGCAGGCGTGCAGGCCCTTTCACATGGGGCTTGGCCCCATGTGAAAGGATGCATTGCTGGAGTTGCTTCATTTTTGTGACACACTCCAGAAATGCATCACTTTTGCGCTTACAGACACGTCTGAAATACTGACGTATCTGTAAGAACTTCCAACATAATACGTCATAAATTTAATATGACGCATGAGTAGAAGACTGAAGGACTCATTTATGAGGCCATGCGTCACTTTAACGCCACCGGAGCGTCACTTTTTGTGACGCACCAGTGCTATAAAAAATGCACCTTATTCAGTCATATTTACAAAGTGACGCATCTAGGTAGTTGCGTCACTTTGTAAGCCCCTGCGCCACATTATTCCTACGTCAGGTGTAATGTATGCAAAAGGGACGTATTGACGCAAGAAAGGGTCGTAGAGGTGACACAGTGAATAAACTGGGGACCTCATTTATGAAAAGTGACGCATCGCTGAGTGAAAACAGTGATGTGTCACTTTTCAGTGCGCACTCCTTACGACATTTCTGATGCGTCATATTTAATGTATGACGAATCATTTCGCAAGGAGTTACAGATACGTCAGTATTTCTGACGTATCTGTAAGCGCAAAAGTGACGCATTGCTGGAGTGTGTCACAAAAGTGACGCAACTCCAGTAGTGCGTCCTTTCACATGGGGAAAGCCCGGGGGGAGCGCCCGGTACGCGCACCGGGGAGCGCACCAGGGAGCGTACCATGGGGGAAAAAGAATGACAGACTTTTCAAAAATTGTATGTTTAATGTTTATTAATTGTTCTTTTTGTTGTTTTTTTTTTATTAAGTACCAACATGTAGGTACCAATGCAGAGTCTAAAATTTAATATACACCGTCTCCTTTGTAGATATCTTGCATGTTGTTACAGAAGTTATTGTGGTATATGGAATTCATACCATATACTGTCAGGAAAGCAGAAACAACATGGAGGCAGGAGATGATAAAGAGATGTTAAATACACATTGGAGATAATATAGTGGGAGAAAGGAAGTAACTATGAGCAAACTTACTATGTAACACAAAAAAGTTGCACAGTATACTATAAGTCTCACTTAATATTATAAACATTTTGGAACTACTTGATGAATTACATATAAAAATGAATAATGTCTCGAACAGTTTTTGATTATTAAATATAAATTTATTTTTCTGATTCTTTTTCAAAATGTAATAAAACTTCTAACAATATATTTTCTGGAATGTCCTCATTTTCATTCTGTGATTCTATTTATTCCACACACTGAACTAATTGAAGGTCCAGAGACTCATCCATAAAATCAAAGTTATCATTCTCAGCAATTTTTTCTTCAGGGTTGTTGTCCAAAACAATTTTGAAAGAAATATTCTGTTCTCCTTCCATTTTGTTGCTGTAAATTGCATAAAAAATAAATATATCAGTAGAGATAGGGCGCTGTTGGGAAGTTCAGACAGGTACTTGTGAGTTTTTAACAGTGAAGTTATCTTTGGGCAGTGTATGGTTTCAGGCAGGAAGTAGAACTATTAAAAAGTGCCTGTGATGAAGCCTAAGTAAATTCATAATTATACCAGAGAAGCCTAACTCAATTCATAACTATAACAGAGAAGCCTATCTCAATCTCTAACTCTTACAGAGGGACAGTATATAACTATCTGAAAACGTTTTCCTAAATTCATTTAAAGTGCATAACATAGTTCTCCTTTCAAATTAACAACTTACCTATTTTAAAGTAGTTGAAGTTTTCTTTGAAAATTCTTTCCAAATGTACCTTAGGTAGTGTTAGTCAAAATGGCTGTGTTTCCCTCTCATTTTTCATATATATTCATGTACTTAACCAATCAAATGTCAGCACATAAAAGTACAAAATGTAAGTAACATTTTAATTGGTTGAAAATTCAAACAGTTTCAATTTGTGTTTTTGTCATGTAATTTACCTCAGGATATTTAGACAGGGCTACAGCCCAAATGGCTCAATGGAATACCACCATATTTGGGTAAATGGTAGGGACTTCTATGTAGTAGGGCCTATTCTATATTTGGTGTAAGTGTCTCCAGTGGTTTTTATGTAAATTACTTTCCTACATTTTTTTGGGAGCGCTTACCGGTGCGCGCCCCGGTACGCACACCGGAAACGCTACGGAAGTCCGCCATTTTGTGTTTCTGTAGAATTGAGACACAAGATGGAGGACATACAATGTTGAGAATGGGTAGAAGGGGGCACGGTAGACACTTCCTGACCCTCTAGGTTTTCTGAGGGGGGTTTAGGAGGCCCATTTATGTCCCCCCCCAAAAAAACATTTTAAAATTTTTCACGGGGTGAGCGCCCGGTACGCGCACCGGGAAGCGTAATGGAAAGGGGCGACCACTCGGTCCCCCCGAACGTATGGCAGAGTGCCTCGATCCCCCCGGGAAGCCATTTTGGGCGGGAGGCGCGTCTCGGCTGGTATGCCCGAAGCGGCGTAGCCGGGGCGCGCTTTTTCCCGCCCTAGAGTGGGCTGGCCTAGACACTGACGCGGCTGGCCACGCCCTCGGGGCAGGCAGGGGCGGGTTTACGCCCGCCCTGAAGATGGATAAAAAGGGACGCAAGACCAGAAGACATCCTCTTGTTCCTGTGCTCTGAAGCTGCACCTCCTCGCTGCACGTGAGCTCGAGACGGAACGAAGAGCCAATTTTGAGCGTTTTAATCGTTCTTGTTTGTTTTACAGTTACTTTGTTGGAGAATGCCGAAGAAGGTGGGAAAGCGCATGACTACTGACCAGATGCTGCGCGTTCTCATGAAGGAGATGTCCGAGCTAAAGAAGCGGGTGGACAAGAATGAGGAAGGGGGTCCAAAACGTCCTTTGGCGGGAGCAGCCCCGGGAGGGAAAAACAAGAGGCCCAGGAGGGGGGCAGCGGGTGAAGACATCCCGGGTCCCAGTGCCCCGCTCGAGGCTCCAACTCCCGTGCCGAAGGAGGGGAATCCAATTCCCGTTGTGGTCACCCCCGTGTCCGAGGATGATATGCCGCCCGAGCTGGCGGCACAATTGGCAGCGTGGTTGGGTAAAGGTAACGAGGGCGCCACGGCTGTCGATGCGCAGGCGCTGATAAAGCAATTGCGTGAGAAACGGGAAGCAGCCAAGGTGCCCGTGCCGGCTGCAGTAGGGGACAAGACACCAGGGACGATTGCGACCACAGAGGCAGCGTCAGGTGCAGGTAAGCGGCCATTGCCGATCGCGAGGGATGAGTCAACACCCTCTCGGAGAGAAAAGTTGGGGCAACATGTTCCTTTGGCAATTAAGGAAAAGATTTGGGCGGGGGAGTATGTGAACATTTTCTCACTGCTTGTTGATCATTATGAGGTAGAGCATGTGAAGAGTCAGAAGGATCTCATGCATCAGAGTGTTTGGCGCGCAAAAATGGCCGCCTTTAAAGTGAATGAGAATATCGGCAATTGGGGCAATGCTTGGGGAATCTTTACATCAATCTTGGGGGAACGTAGACCTGAGTTGCTTTCCGAGTTCCCAATCTATCAATCACGAATCATGGGGTACTCGACATCGCACCAGGGTAATCATTGGTTCTGTTACGATAATCTGTTCAGAAAGGAAAAGGAGCATAATAAAAGTTTAACCTGGGATTGTTATGATTCCTTGACTTGGGATAAAATGAAGGAGTCAGGAATGTTGAAAATGCCGTTGGTGGGAAGTAATGTTGGCGAATCCTCCCGGCAATATGCGGGGACGCCCTTTCGATCAGGTACGGGTGCCGACGATTACTCGAAACCTGCCGTCAATACCGGAAAAAGGGGTTTCTGCTTTAATTACAACAGAGGTAAATGTACTAGACCCCAGGGATCGTGTAAATTCAAACATGAATGTAGTGGTTGTGGGTCGTCCCATCCTGAGTCCTCGTGCAGAGCCAAAACGGGTGATAACGGGGGGAGAGGAGGTGCCAAACAGGTCTAATATAGTCCGAGGGGCGCCTTTACCTACCCCAATTGATACCCTGGCGATGATTCCCTGGCTCAGTGAATACCCGGATCGTACTTCTGCTGGGGTGCTGCGGAACGGTTTTTCGTATGGTTTCCGCATCCCGGTAGGGGACTTTCAGGGTGTGGAAAAGTGTAAAAATCAACTTTCCGTCCTGCAGCATACGACCGTAGTACAGGATAAGATCCGGAAAGAGGTGACTCGAGGTCGGGTCGCCGGCCCGTTTAGTTTACCCCCGGTCCAGAATTTTGTTTGTTCTCCCTTAGGGGTAGTCCCCAAGAAAGACCCCGGTGAGTTCCGACTGATTCATAATTTATCAGCTCCACGAGGTCTTTCCGTAAATGATGCAATCGATCCAGAAGTGTGTTCGGTGCGGTACGCATCCTTCGATGAGGCCGTAGCCATTTTAAATCGCCTGGGGCCCGGGGCGCTGATGGCGAAGTCAGATATCGAGTCAGCGTTCCGATTGCTCCCGGTACACCCAGACGACCAGCGTCTCCTAGGATTCATGTTTCAGGGTTGTTATTACATGGATAGGTGTATGCCAATGGGGTGCTCTATATCCTGTGCTTATTTCGAGAAATTCAGTAGTTTTCTACAATGGGTCTTCACAAAGAAAACAGGTTTCCAAGATGTAATGCACTACCTTGATGATTTTCTGTTTCTTGGGGCAGCCGGGGATCTTGAATGTGCCCGGGCCTTGGCCGAATTTTGTGTGTTAATGAAACAGTTTGGTGTGCCATTGGCGCCGGGTAAAACAGTGGGTCCTACGACTTGCCTCGAGTTTCTGGGGATCGAGTTGGACTCCATTGAAGGGTGTTTCCGTTTGCCAGCTGAGAAGGTGTTGAAGTTCAGGGCTGCGCTGCAAGTGTGTATGAATGCATCAAAAGTTACGCTGCAACAATTACAGCAGTTGGTGGGACAGTTGAATTTTGCCCTGAGGGTAATACCAATGGCCCGCCCCTTTTCCCGTTCAATTGCCCAAGCGATGGTCGGCCTTAAAGAGTGCCACCATCGCACGAGACTATCGGCCGAGATCCGCCAGGACATGCGTATTTGGTTAGCATTTCTGGCGGACTTCAATGGTAGAATCGTCTGGAATGAACCAGCCGTGTCTTCTGAAGAGCTGGGGCTGTGGACAGATTCAGCAGGAAGCATAGGTTTTGGCGCCATTTTCGGCACGAAATGGTCGGCACAAAGATGGCCGACATGGTGGCATGAGAATGGTCTGACGAGTAATATTGCTTTCCTGGAACTGTTTCCCATCTTGGTGGCCTTGAGAACATGGCCCGATGGGTTCAAAGATCACTCTGTCATATTTTGGTCTGACAATATGACCGTGGTCGAGTGCATCAATAGTCAGGCAGCACGTTGTAAACTGATTTTGAGACTGCTTAAGGAAATTGTTTTACTATGCATGCAATTGAACGTGCTATTCAGAGCAAAACATGTTCCGGGGGTGATGAATCAGGCGGCTGACGCACTGTCTCGTTTTCAAATGCAGGCTTTTTCGGGTTTCCTCCCCTCAGCGGACCCAGAGCCGGCACCCTTTCCCGAAGCTCTCTGGTCTCTCGGTGCCCCGAACTTCGTC
Organism: Lissotriton vulgaris; assembly: GCF_964263255.1. Lineage (NCBI taxonomy): Eukaryota > Metazoa > Chordata > Amphibia > Caudata > Salamandridae > Lissotriton > Lissotriton vulgaris. The sequence goes on from NC_141694.1 coordinate 1,457,762,785, forward strand.
ACCTCGTGGGAGAGAGTCTAGCACCAAGGACGAGGAAGGCATACGAAGGGGCGTTTCGGGCCTATTTAGCCTTTTTGGGGAGTGATAGAGAGCGACTTTGGGGTCACGAGGAATGGGTAGTGAATTTCCTGATGTCCTTACGTAGGGCTGGGAAATCGGTGGCTACGGCCCAGAGGCATCGTGCTGCCATTTCCTTTGTTGCCAGAGCACACGCTATCCAGGACCCAACAGCGTCTTTCGTTGTACAGAAAGCGCTACGTGGGTGGCAACGCCTTGAGGGTCGCAGAGTAGATGAAAGGCGCCCGATAGGTTTGGATAGATTGTCCCAGTTGTTGGCCACACTCCCGGCCACATGTTCATCTCAGTTTGAGGCGTTGCTGTTCCGAGCCGCTTTTACGCTAGCATTTCACGGAGCAATGCGGGTAAGCGAACTAGTTGCAAGGAACAAACTGGAGGTGGCAGGGGGTTTGTGCCAGGAACACGTTCAGATCAGGGGAGAAACAATGACTGTCTCCTTTGTAAAATCCAAGACTGATCAAGATAGGATGGGTGACTGCGTCATCATACGCAGGATTCCTGGGTCCTCCATGTGTCCGGTACAGTGTTTAGAGGATTACCTAGCACGAAGGGTGGCATCATGGGGGGGGACTTTGTTAAGACACGCTGACGCCACCCCACTGACGAAATTTCAGTTTCAGCGGGTGCTTGCGATGTCGATTGCCGCTGCGGGCTTGAACCCGGGCGAATTTGGGACCCATTCCTTTCGGATAGGGGCTGCTACGGAAGCTACAGCCAGGGGTCTTAATGTTGAGCAAGTGAAACGAGTGGGGCGTTGGTCCTCCAATTGTTACAAAAGATACGTGCGGTTGCACATGTTGTGAAGCTGTAATAATGTACTCACGCTTCTTGTTTTTGTTTGGTTTTCAGTTACGCAAGCCTACGAGGCGGGGCGGACTATGCAGTCGACCCTACACCGGGCCAGCGGTCAGACATCACCGGCTGTGAAAAAGGAGGTGTGGGTCGTGGGCCACTCATACGTGAGGCGTGCCGCAGACGTATTCAAAGCAGGTGACATGATTCACGTAGCTGGGGAATACGGGTACAGGATGTCCTTCTACGGAAGGGGCGGTCTCTGTATTGACCAGTTTAAAACATTTTTCGAGGGTTTGTTAGGGCGGACAAGGTCACCGCCGTCTATAGTTATAGTGCATGTTGGGGGTAATGATTTGGTCACCATCGGTAGACGACTACTCCTGGAGGCAATGCTTTCCACCGTAAGTTGGTTGGCGAGGAGAGTTCCGGGGTGCACGATTGCATGGTCCCATTTGATTCCACGAAAGGTGTGGCGGGGGGCTATCTCTATTCCTGCTTTGAACCATTCTGTTAGAAAGCTTAACAATAAAGTGAGTAGGTTGTTCCGTTCCAGGGCATTGCATTCTATTTCTCATAGCTGTATTAATGATGACAGTATGTATTCGGGGGATGGTGTGCATTTGTCTTGGGTGGGGAATGAGTTACTCTTAGGAGACTTCTTAGCATGGTTAAAATCGTTGAAACATGACCTTTAGGTAGGAGTTGTGTGGGGAGTCCGGATAGCCGGTCAACTATCCGGCCTGTGGCGGTAAGGTCATGATCGGTGAGCACTAATTGGAAGATCCCTATGAGTGGGCGTCACCCAACACGGATGGGAGCGCTCGGGGGAGGTGGCCTTTGGCCCCTCAACAGGGAGGCGGTCCCTTCTAAGGATGGGTCGCCGAAAGAAGAGGAAAGGCGGTCAAGGCCCCTTCCTGTGTAGGAGGGGTTACAGCCCCCTCCTGGGGAATTTCCCGGGGCCAGTGACATCTGCGACGGCAGATGCGGTAAGTTGTGTGGGGTTGGGGGGAGGTCTACGATACCTTCTAGATACCTCACACGAGTCTTCGAACGACCTTTAACTGGCGTCGAGTTGATAAGTGCCCCCGTCAAGTCAAGGGAAATTGGTAGTAGTTGCACTTGAGTACGCCTCAGTGCTGTCGCCCCTCCAAGTGGGGGGGGTATGTCTGGTTAGGGATCTTGACACCGGTTACGACCTTGCCGTTGGCCCTTAAACGTTAGGATGTACAATTTCAATATTTCAAGTAAATGTTTTGTAGGATGATAGTTCGGCTAGGAGAACCTCTGTATTAGAGAATCTGTTAAGGTTAGCCAAACATCGCAATGTGGTATGAAATTGTACATTAATGTTTAAATGTTTATAATTTTTGTTTTAATAAATACGGCCGGGAGGGTCACTCCCTCCCACTTCCAAAAACTTCAAGAACTGTTTCCGGTTTCCCTCCTTTGGGGATTGTGTTGAGAGGGGGTGGCGGGTATCTCAGCCATATGGAAAGGGGCGACCACTCGGTCCCCCCGAACGTATGGCAGAGTGCCTCGATCCCCCCGGGAAGCCATTTTGGGCGGGAGGCGCGTCTCGGCTGGTATGCCCGAAGCGGCGTAGCCGGGGCGCGCTTTTTCCCGCCCTAGAGTGGGCTGGCCTAGACACTGACGCGGCTGGCCACGCCCTCGGGGCAGGCAGGGGCGGGTTTACGCCCGCCCTGAAGATGGATAAAAAGGGACGCAAGACCAGAAGACATCCTCTTGTTCCTGTGCTCTGAAGCTGCACCTCCTCGCTGCACGTGAGCCCGAGACGGAACGAAGAGCCAATTTTGACCCACCCACCAGCCCCTGAGGACAGCCAGTGGTTTTAATAAATTTGATCAATTATTCTATTTCATTTACAGGTTATTGTAGTGTTGTGTTGATGTTGAAATGCGTAATAAAGATTGGTCTAATTTTACAAGTTTGCGATTAAAGAACTTCGGATGTAAGGTCCATTTATAAACAGGTTTTTTCGGTCATAGTGGCCAATGTAGTTTCGTTTAAGTTAGCATTTGTCGTATTTATTTTGGTCGGGCGGTAAGGTCATGATCGGTGAGCACTAATTGGAAGATCCCTATGAGTGGGCGTCACCCAACACGGATGGGAGCGCTCGGGGGAGGTGGCCTTTGGCCCCTCAACGGGGAGGCGGTCCCTTCTAAGGATGGGTCGCCGAAAGAAGAGGAAAGGCGGTCAAGGCCCCTTCCTGTGTAGGAGGGGTTACAGCCCCCTCCTGGGGAATTTCCCGGGGCCAGTGACATCTGCGACGGCAGATGCGGTAAGTTGTGTGGGGTTGGGGGGAGGTCTACGATACCTTCTAGATACCTCACACGAGTCTTCGAACGACCTTTAACTGGCGTCGAGTTGATAAGTGCCCCCGTCAAGTCAAGGGAAATTGGTAGTAGTTGCACTTGAGTACGCCTCAGTGCTGTCGCCCCTCCAAGTGGGGGGGGTATGTCTGGTTAGGGATCTTGACACCGGTTACGACCTTGCCGTTGGCCCTTAAACGTTAGGATGTACAATTTCAATATTTCAAGTAAATGTTTTGTAGGATGATAGTTCGGCTAGGAGAACCTCTGTATTAGAGAATCTGTTAAGGTTAGCCAAACATCGCAATGTGGTATGAAATTGTACATTAATGTTTAAATGTTTATAATTTTTGTTTTAATAAATACGGCCGGGAGGGTCACTCCCTCCCACTTCCAAAAACTTCAAGAACTGTTTCCGGTTTCCCTCCTTTGGGGATTGTGTTGAGAGGGGGTGGCGGGTATCTCAGCCATACGGGGAGTGTACTCTGGTGAAAAATAGTGAAAAAAGTTAGAAAAAGAAAATCATTATGAGTGATCAGAGGTAGGGTAGCCCTGAAAAGAGCTTTTGGGTTCTGTGGCTGATTTAAGTACCTACAAGTAGGTTCCAATGCACAGTCTTAAATTCAGGAGGAATATTCTATTCCCCTCATCTGAGAAGTGCACACCATCTCCTCTGTAGATGTCTTGCATGTTGTAACACAAGTTATTGTTGTATATTGAACCCATTCCATAGTCTCTCATGTAAGCAGAAACAGATTTATTCACATGTTTCCGTGCTTTCTCAAATTGTGGACAAAATTGGTTGGACCCGTTCTATTTCTGTCTTTGGCATATATTGGAATATACCAAAGGTGTCCTTTAAAAGCATTTCCAGACCAACCCCAGTCATAGTGCCCAAGTCATTTCCACCACAGTGCACTATTAAGAGGTCAGGGTTTGGCAGATGCAAAAAGGTTTTCACCAATGGTATCAATTGGTGACATCTCAATCCTCTCTGGCCAATCCACTTGATTTCCACATTTGATAAATCAAGGTTGTGAAAATGTCTGCTAGCTGCATACCTTTGAGCCCAGTGGATGTAGCTATGTCCAATAATCCACACAGAATACATGATGAGAGAAAGTTCTGGTGCAGTCAGATGAAGTGTGGGAATGAAATGGCAGTTGGAACAGTAGGAGTTTACAAAAATCATAATTGTGGAGTTTCTCTGCTCTTGAATCACAAGCAATGATTGGTGGATTCAGATAGTTGAAAACTGAAAGTTAGGGTGCATGGTTGTGTTGTGTGAAAGAAGCAATTTGAATGGTTAAGAAAGAGTCACTAAAAGCAATAATGCCCTGGATAAGCTGGTGTATTGAGAGGTCAAACATCCTTGCTGACTTAATTTGCAACATTGTAGAATAAACTTTTGAACCTGAGAGTTCAGTTAGGAGGGAGTTGCTATGGTAACAGATAGAAAGGTCTGAGAGGGGGAAGGGTGTTGGTTTGAAAAAAGTGAGGGAAGAGTTTTGATTGGTTGAAATGAGGCATATGTGTGTAGAATTAGAGGTTTTCTCTGCCAGTCTTGGTTTCAGTGTATTGAGTGCACACCTGTTGCTCTGCTAAAGAAAAATTGGTGTGTGTGTCTGACACTGTTCTCAATCTCCCAAAGCATTTGTAAAGGTAAGTAATGATTCATTTAATTTAGATAGAGACTTGTTTGCTCGATGGAGAAGATTTGGAAGCAGATAGTGAAGTTTCAGTAGTAAAATTGAATGCGTGTACATAGGACTTGTGCTGTGTTTGTAAAAAGTTATTTAAAAAACGATTTTGGAGTAAATGGATGGCTTATATTTTTGAGAAGAAATTAATAGTGTTTGCCTCATTAAATAAATATATTTGAACGTTTTAGAATGATGTCACTTGCATTACCTCAGATTTGGAAGCAGATTGAGATTCTTTCTTATTGGTTTGTGGCATGTTTTTTGGAAATGCTTGCTATGAACATTTGCAAGATAGGGGATTTGTATTTTGTGAAACAGTGAGGTTTCAGTAGTGAAATTGAATGCTTGTACATAGGTCCTGTGTTGTGTTTCTTAAATGTTATTCCAAAAACGATTTTGGGGGCAAATCAATGGTATTTACATTTGGGTGTTATTTTTGATTGCCTTGTGGCGCTGGTGCGTCACTTTTAACATGGGAAAAAAGTGACGCACCGGTGGCGCAAGGCCTTCATAAATAAGGTTCTGAGTGTCTTTGCTGTTGATTTCTGTCTTGCTTTTTGATAATGCTTGCTATGAACATTTGCAAGATAGAGGATTTGTATTTTGTGAAACAGTGAGGTTTCAGTAGTGAAATTGAATGCTTGTACATAGGTCCTGCGCTGTGTTTCTAAAATGTTATTCAAAAAACGATTTTGGGGGCAAATCAATGGTATTTACATTTGGGCCTTATTTATGATTGCCTTGTGGCGCCAGTGCGTCAGTTTTAACATGGGAAAAAAGTGACGCACCGGTGGCGCAAGGCCTTCATAAATAAGGCCCTGAGTTTCTTTGCTGTTGGTTTCTGTCTTGCTTTTTGATAATGCTTGCTATGAATATTTGCAAGATAGGTGATTTGTATTTTATGAAACAGTGAGGTTTCAGTAGTGAAATTGAATGCTTGTACATAGGTCCTGCGCTGTGTTTCTTAAATGTTATTCCACAAACGATTTTGGGGGCAAATCAATGGCATTTACATTTGGGCCTTATTTATGATTGCCTTGTGGCGCCGGTGCGTCACTTTTAACATGGGAAAAAAGTGACGCACTGGTGGCTTAAAGCCTTCATAAATAAGGCCCTGAGTTTCTTTGCTGTTGGTTTGTGTTTTGCTTTTTGATAATGCTTGCTATGAACATTTGCAAGATAGGGGATTTGTATTTTGTGAAACAGTGAGGTTTCAGTAGTGAAATTGAATGCTTGTACCTAGGTCCTGCGCTGTGTTTCTAAAATGTTATTCAAAAAACTATTTGGGGGGCAAATCAATGGTATTTACATTTGGGTCTTATTTATGATTGCCTTGTGGCGCCAGTGCGTCACTTTTAACATGGGAAAAAAGTGACGCACTGGTGGCGCAAGGCCTTCATAAATAAGGCCCTGAGTTTCTTTGCTGTTGGAGTGTGTCTTGCTTTTTGATAATGCTTGCTATGAACATTTGCAAGATAGGGGATTTTTATTTTGTGAAACAGTGAGGTTTCAGTAGTGAAACTGAATGCTTGTACATAGGTCCTTTGCTGTGTTTCTTAAATGTTATTCCAAACACGATTTTGGTGGCAAATCAATGGTATTTACATTTGGACCTTATTTATGATTGCCTTGTGGCGCCGGTGCATCACTTTTAACATGGGAAAAAAGTGACGCACCAGTGGCGCAAGGCCTTCATAAATAAGGCCCTGAGTTTCTTGCCTTGTGGCGCCAGTGCGTCACTTTTAACATGGGAAAAAAGTGACGCACTGGTGGCGCAAGGCCTTCATAAATAAGGCCCTGAGTTTCTTTGCTGTTGGTTTGTGTCTTGCTTTTTGATAATGCTTGCTATGAACATTTGCAATATAGGGGATTTGTATTTTGTGAAACAGTGAGGTTTCAGTAGTGAAATTGAATGCTTGTACATAGGTCCTGCGCTGTGTTTCTTAAATGTTATTCCAAAAACGATTTTGGGGGCAAATCAATGGTATTTACATTTGGGCCTAATTTATGATTGCCTTGTGGTGCCGGTGCATCACTTTTAACATGGGAAAAAAGTGACGCACCAGTGGCGCAAGGTCTTCATAAATAAGGCCCTGAGTTTCTTTGCTGTTGGTTTGTGTCTTGCTTTTTGATAATGCTTGCTATGAACATTTGCAAGATAGGGGATTTGTATTTTGTGAAACAGTGAGGTTTCAGTAGTGAAATTGAATGCTTGTACATAGGTCCTGCGCTGTGTTTCTAAAATGTTATTCAAAAACGATTTTGGGGGCAAATCAAAGGTATTTACATTTGGGCCTTATTTATGATTGCCTTGTGGCGCCGGTGCATCACTTTTAACATGGGAAAGAAGTGACGCACCGGTGGCGCAAGGCCTTCATAAATAAGGCCCTGAGTTTCTTTGCTGTTGGTTTCTGTCTTGCTTTTTGATAATGCTTGTTATGATCATTTGCAAGATAGGGGATTTGTATTTTGTGAAACAGTGAGGTTTCAGTAGTGAAATTGAATGCTTGTACATAGGTCCTGCACTATGTTTCTAAAATGTTATTCAAAAAACGATTTTGGTGGCAAATCAATGGTATTTACATTTGGGCCTTATTTATGATTGCCTTGTGGCGCCGGTGCATCACTTTTAACATGGGAAAAAAGTGACGCACCGGTGGCGCAAGGCCTTCATAAATAAGGCCCTGATTTTCTTTGCTGTTGGTTTGTGTCTTGCTTTTTGATAATGCTTGCTATGAACATTTGCAAGATAGGGGATTTATATTTTGTGAAACAGTGAGGTTTCAGTAGTGAAATTGAATGCTTGTACATAGGTCCTGTGCTGTGTTTCTAAAAAGATAATTTCTCTATGCAGCAAAATGTTTTAACCAAGCATTATCCAAAAATATGAGTAATCTGAGGAAACATGGATGACATGATTGTGAAATGTGTTAATATATTTCTTGAATCATGCAGATACTATCTAATCAACCTTTTTCTTTGTAATATTCTAGCCTTGAGTTACTTTCTATTACACCTTTTGTCTGTTTTATACAGTCTCTCTTTCTCTTTCTGACTTTTTTTCTCTCTTCCTGTTACACCCTCTGTCTGTCCTATTTCTTGTAACATCCTGTCTCTGATTTACTTCCTCTTACACCCTCTCTGAAACTTACTCTCTGTCTCTTCCTTTACAGGCTCGCTCTGTTTTAGTCTCTTTTACAACCTTTTCTCTTCTAATACCCTCTCTCTGTGTTAGTTCCTGTTACACCCTTTCTCTGTTTTATACCCTGTTGCATCCTTTTTCTGATTTACTCCCTTTTTTTGACTGACTCCCTTTCCCTATTACATCCTTTTTCTGTCTTTCAACATATTATACACTCTCTTTGTCTTAGTCCTTTTATATGTTTTACTCCCTCTACCTGTTTCTTTGTCTGAGTCTCTCTGTGTTTTTGTGTTACTCCCTCTAGCTGTTTTTCTTTGTCTTACTCCTAGTTATATAGTTGCTGTGGTATAAACTTAGATATGTTGCAAATTAGTGTTTATATCGTTTGCTTATTGTGATTGCTTTGTTGTTTGCTAATAGTGGTCTATAATGTGTTATTTTTTTCTTTACCACAGATTGAAATCAACATTTCAAATGTAAGCAAAAATGCCGTCAAGGCAAAGGAGAAGAAAAAATACCATACGGAAAAAAACAAAATTAGCAATGGAAGTATAGGAATCCTCTACAACAAGTACTTCTAAAAACACCCAAAAAGGTCCTGGTAAGACAACTAAGTCTTTTTTTCGCAACATATGTAAAACAAAAACAAATATTAATGGGAATGTGAAGATTCAGATGGAGAGAGCAAATTTGAAAAGGAAGGAGAGGCCCTCAAAAAATTTCTCTATTGGAGCAGGAGAGTAGAATATGGATAGCAATAGAAGGTTAAATCAATTTAGGGACATTCATAGACGAATGTTTCACAATAGGGTAGTTTTAAATTTGCTAAAAAATGAAAAGAAAGGTAAACAGAGAGCTGCTTTTTACAAGAAAAAGAAAAGTGTAGAGAAGATTGTTGATCAGGCTTTTGAAGTTAAGAAAAAAATATTTGTTTTAATAATCAATAGAATTAGGATACTCAATAAGGCAATTGATGTTTTCAAATGGAACAGTAGATGTAAAAGAATAATTAATCAGACTAATTTTTGTGAAGTATTTTCTGGAGAATGAATGCATAGTTCAAGTTCTGAGCCATTTTTTAATGAGGAGAGTTACTTTCAGGAAAATGATTTGGTTCATGCAGTTGGCACCAGTGGTCGAGCATATGAGGTGAAAGATGGTTGTGTGATGGAAAAAGAGAAACTTGTGTCTAGAGATGCAGAAGAGGTGTTAGCTGATGAAGTTTTAGGGAGACGTACTAAGGGTCCAGTGTACACATGGAAGTGCAGTAGTATTTGTAGTGTGCGACAGGATTCAATCGATTTGCCTCGAAATTTCTTACGTACATATAGTAAGAAAAGTCTAAAACAAAAAATGAAGATCTTGCAAGAGTTAGATCCTTGCAGAGTGAGAGAAAACACAGTCTTGCATGGGCATTAACTGGCTTGTCTTTCTAGAAAAGTATGTCAGAGTGTTTTTCACCATTTTATGATGTTAGCAGTGCATCATAATAAGGTGAAGAAATTAGTGAGAAGGTTGTATTATGCAAAAAGTCCGGCACTTAAGCTTAAACAGTTAAACAGTGCTCTTTTGCATGGATCTGAAGTAGATGTGAAGACTATTTGTGAAGAAATTGAGTTTTGTTATTTTGGGAACAAAGAGGACAGGGTAGAAATGGATATAGTAATGGATGGTAATGTGGAAGACAATGTACAAATTTCAAGTATAGAAAAGTTTGACGAGGAAATTACCAAGTTTAAGGTGAAATCAAGTGAAAGGCCTAATTTAACTTGTGTGTGTTGTCGACGGACTCATTATAAGATTCAGACTAGGTAAGTTGATTTATATGCAAAATGTGAATTGGAAAATAATAGTGAATGGAAGGATTTTGTAAGTTATTTGTTGGTGGAGAATTCTTTCGATTTGAGTTTTGATCAACGTATTTGTAATTATTGTTTGAAAAAATTAAATGAAAATAGAATGCCTGCTAGAGCTTTTCATAATAATCTTCATTTGATAGATATTCCTACTGAATTGATGGATTTAAATACTTATGAATCAATTTTGATTCAATGTGTCCATCCTTTTCAAGCTATTGTTCGCATGGAGCCTAAGATAGGGAAATTACCTCCTACAGATTTACAAAGAGGATTAAAGGGAAGAGTTGTTTATTTGCCTCTAGATGTCAAGAAAAATATTGATACAATTGGTGTAGAAAGAGTAGGAGAGGATCCTCTGGTTATTCTAGTTAATGGGGTTCCGACAAAGAGTAAGAAAATCTGGCAAGATTTAGTGGATGTTAGGAAAGTCAAAAAGGCAACGTTGTATTTGGTCAAAAATAATGAGTACTATAAAGATGTAAGTGTTGGAGCAGAGGAAACAGCTGCAGAAGAAGACAGTGATTGTTCAGTTGGCCAAATTGAAAAAGTTGATATGTCTAGAAGTGAAGAAATATATGAACATTATACTGTTCATCCTTTGCATTCCAAAGAAGTAATGGGGAATGCAATTGACTTGTTTCAAATGAAAGCAGCAAAAGGAAGTCCTATTATTGTATTGGAAGAAAGTTTGGAAGCTCGTTGTTTTCCACAGTTATTTCCAACAGGTCGAGGTGGACGATATGACGATCGACCAGTTCAAATTCCTGCAGCTGAATACCGGACTTTAAGATTATATGCTGAAGATCCAAGGTTTCGTCAATGCATTCCGTATTTTTTTAAATCTACTGTATGAAAGTGATTTGTCTGGGCTTTCTTATGCAGTTAATCATATACTGAAAAGTGGAGCTCATCTGCAAAATGTTTCGGCGAGGGACTTTATGGAGAAAGTCAATCTGCAAGACAGTATTTTGGAATCTCAGCTAATCAATCTCATGGCAGTTCAGCATGGAACAAACGAGTATTGGTTCCATCAGCATGGGGAATTGAATGGTATGCTAAGAAACTTAGGAACTCCTACATGGTTCCTCACTCTTAGCTGTGCTGAGTATGCATGGGCCGACTTACTTCAATTTCTACGAGAGGCAAATGGAAACATACAAAATATAGAATTGAAAACACCTGGAGAACTGTGTTCTTTGGATCCAGTGAATGTTTGCAGATATTTTAATCATAGATTTGAAGCTATGATGTCTTTTATTACCAACAAAAAAAATCCTCCCCTTGGTGAGCTTTTGGATTTCTTTTGGAGGAAGGAATATCAAGCGAGAGGTGCTCCTCATATACCTATGTTGTTATAGAGTAAAGATGCACCCAAATTTGGAACTGATTAGGATGACACAGTGATGAGTTTCATTGAAGAATATTCAACATATGCTGTTCCGAAAACTAATGAAGAAAACAGTTTAAGGCAACAAGTTTTACGTTTTCAATCTCATCGTTGTGGAAAGTACTGTCGTTGAAAATTTAAAAACAAGGAGAAATTCTTCACGAAATGTCGTTTCGCGTTTCCACGACCAGTGATTTCTAAAGGAAGAGTAAATAATTTGATGTCTTCTCTGCGACATACTGTGACAAGGAAATCACCCAAAAATACATACAATTTAAAAAGAAACGAAGAGTCCAAGTATATCAACAACTACAACCCAGTGATTTTATCCATGTGGAATGCTAACATGGATATTCAGTTTGTTGCTGACAACTCTATTGCTGTGGCTCGATATGTGACATCTTACATCACAAAAAAAGAAAAGACTGAACTGAAGGAAATGTGGGAAGACATTTCACATGAAAAGAGTATAAGTAAACAATTATACAGTTTCAGTCTGAAGATGTTGTCGCATCTAGAAATTGGAGCATATGAATGTTCTGATCGGTTATCATCAGCAAGTCTCTATGCCAAATCAAGAACAATCATTTGGGTGAGTCTAGGTCTTGCTGCAACACAAAACCGAGTTTTGAAATCTGTACAAGAAATTGAATATTTGGCGGAGAAAGAACCAAACAGTACAGATATTTTGAAGACAAACATGTTGGATACATACTATCCAAATAGAAGTACTCACCTTGAGAACACTTGTTTGTATGAAGTTCTGCAAAACTACAGTTATAAGAGGAACATCACAGAAGATATCAATAATGGAAAATATGCTGTCATTGGGTATGAAGGATGTCTAGTGAAGCAGAGAAAAGACCATTTGATTAATCATCAAAAATTGAGTTGCGAAGCTCCAGACAAAAGAGAATTTTACTATTTAGCTCTTTTGCAACTCTTTAAGCCATGGCGTACAGAAGAGGAACTACTTGGAGATTTTCTCTGTTATGAAGACTCTTTTAATGCAACCAAGGATACCATAGAATGTCCTGTTTTTCCAAATTATCTGCAAATGTTGAACGAAGAAATAGAGCAAGAAACCACAATTGCTGAAGAGATTGCTAGAGACAGTTCTCAAGACAGTCAGAGTTCTACTTCATTGAGTCAGGATCCACTAGGAGGACCAATTATCCAAAATGAAGCTGCAACTGCCATGGATGAGGTGGAAAAAGCTATGGAACAAGTTCAAGAGGATGTAGTTAACTTAAAAGATTTGGTAAAGCAACTAAACGTTGAGCAGAAAAAAATATATGATGAAGTCACAGAACAGATTGAACATGGATTCAGACATGAGAAAAAAGTGTGCTCATGTATATCATTTAAGCCTGTTCGACTGTATGTAAGTAGAGAAGCGGGAACAGGAAAAAGTTTTTGATTAAAGCCATTGCAACTTATTTGCAGAAAAGGACTGAATCACTGCTGTCTTGTGTTGTAACCGCTCCAACTGGACTGGCAGCACATAACATTAAAGGGATTACTCTACATCATTTACTGATGCTGCCAGTTGAGCATGATAATAAATTGCATTACAACAAGCTATCTGGAGATGCGTGTTCTGAAGTTTCCAGGGTCTTGAAGAAAATGAAACTTCTTATCATTGATGAAGTAAGCATGGTCTCAAATCTAACGCTTGCTTTTGTGCATTTGAGAATGCAAGAAATTCTTAGAACAGAGTATGATGTGTTATTTGGAGGAAAACACATTATTGTTTTTGGAGATCTACTGCAGTTGACTCCAGTAAAAGGACAACCAGTGTTTAAAATGCTTACGCATGAAGATACCAGGAAGTCCCTTGGAAGCATTGGAAACGTTAATATATGGTTACATTTTAAATATGCTGAACTGCTTCAAAATATGCGACAGGCAAAGGATGAAGATTATAAAAATATTCTACAAGATGTAAGAATCGGAAAAGTAAGTGAGCTTGGGAAAGAAGCTTTACATGCTCGATTAATTTCAAATTTGTATCCAAATGAAAACATTCTTCCAGAGAATATTTTTTTAAAAATGACTCTGAAGAAATCTGGGATATGTTTGATGCCAACTCTGCAAGAATGTTCCATCTTCAACAACAAAATGTTAAAGTTAGAAAATGAAGAAATTGTGAAACTGAAAGCAATAGATAAAATAGAGTATGTGGGTGCAACAATTGTTTTGTCAGAAAATTTGAAAACAAAATTGGATTCATTAGAGAAAAGTATTTCTAAAACAGCTGGTTTTGAAAAGACTCTGAATGTGTGTTTAAATTGTCGTATCATTTTGAGAAGGAATTTAAATGTTGAAAGAGGTCTGGTAAATGGAGCAATGGGTTATGTTGTTGATTTTGTAAATTATAGAAATAGAGATGGAATTTAATTTTTAAAAATAAAATTTGATGGCATTGAACAAGTACAACAAATCAGTCGTTGTTCTGCTAGATTTTTGCTTGTAAAAGACTTATATGTTCGTCGAAAACAGTTTCCAGTTTGTTTGGCATATGCGGTGACAATTCATAAATCTCAAGGTTTAAGTGTAGATAGTGCTTTGGTGAACATTGAAAGATCTGTGTTTATAGATGGTATGGCATATGTGGCATTATCACGAGTCAGAACTTTATCAGGATTGTACTTGATTGAGTGTGATGAGACAAAGATTTGTGCAGATCTAGATTGTGTTAAAGAATACAATAGGTTAAGAAGAGAGTATGCTCCACATTTGCCTCAATATCCTCTGTTTGAAAAACGTGTGGTAGGCCGCAAAATAAGAAATGAGAATAATTGCAGTAAGGTAGTAGCAAAAAGACAAAAAGTAGATGAAAATGTAATTCAAAACAGAAAGAAAAAGGATTCTGATGAAAATGTTGTTGGATTTCAGTTTGAAAACAGTTCTGGTCTCAACTGCTATGCTAATGTAGTGGTTAATGTTGTTTTTTTTCTTCAAACTTTACAAGAACAGATTGTTGAAAATCGGGATCAAAGATTGTGTGGTTTATTGAATTCTGTGTTTGAGAAATATAGCAGTGATAGAGCAAAAATAGAAAGTGTAACAGAAATTCGAAATATTTTAGACATGTGTTCTGGTCAAGATAAATTTTCACAGAACATTCAGCAGGATTGTCAGGAATTTTTAATGTATATGTTTGGTGTTTTGGAAGATGAAGGTGTAGATGTAGAACATCTTTTTAGCCTTTCTTATCAATGGCAGCATGACTGCCACAACTGTAGTTCATCAAGTACTACTAGAATAGACACTGAAAGATTTAAATATTTGACTTTACCAGACTGTAAATCAGTGTCATTTAATAATCTAGTTAAAGCAGCAGATCATAATATGGTGTGTACCCAATGTAAGTGTCCAATGCTGTCCACATTATTTATACAAAGTTATGGTCAATATATCATTTTAGTTTTCCAACGATGTAGACCTGATGGAACTAAATTGACAACTTGTATCAAAAATGTTGTGGCTTCTCAGTTATCAATTTCAGGAAGAACCTGTACAACTGTAGCTATTATTTATCGATTCGATTCGATTCAAAATCTTTATTCGGATTCCAACAAATCCATAAAAGCACAATTACAATACAATTCAACATTTTTAGAAATTACAATAGATGTAATAAAGTGCATATCAATACAATTACAAAGTAACATATTTCTCATTATATAAAGTGCAAAAGAGGTCAACAGTCATGAAAAGTGCAAGTAAATAAATCAGGGGCATTCCATAGTTTTACGTACATTAAAAATAACTTTTAAGAAAGTGGTTGTGCGGAATATAAGTTCATCATCCTCTAATTTTAGGAGCATTAAATAGGACTGATTCAAGGAGAGCGGTCTATGTTTTTTAAAATATGGGGCTAAAAACCATTTAATATATTTCATATAAAACTTACAAATAAAAAAGAAGTGTAAGTCATTTTGTTTACTGACTCCGTCGCAAGGACACTGAGTATTTCCAGATGTGCTGTGTCCCAAAGGAAAACAGAGTGAAAACTTAATAGTTCCAGCTCTCATTCTGAAAAGTAAGGATCTTTCCCAATTACACATTGCCAATATCAAATACAATGGAAGTTGTTGAATAAATAAGCCATTGTTAGTATAGGACACAACAGTTTGTTTCCGCATCTCATCTGACAATCTCTTTTCAATATAGGTGGCATATAGTTCAAATTGGACTTCCTTTTTATCATTACTCTTGATATGAGATGGATTATCAAAGAGATCGCCTCTGCCTATGCTAGACAAACTTTCCTGTATAGCACGAAGCCATGGGATCCTGTTCCATTTATCACAGGCTAGGCACTCCCTCAGGATATCCTGTGTTAAACTAGCATAGTCATTTGCCCAAATGGCCAGCCAGAATAGTGCAGGCCTTGCAGCAATAAAATCACTGATATACGGTATATTCAACTCTGAGTGACAAATGTACCCCGGTGATGAAATGGGGGCCCCCAGCAGTTTCCTACAGAGCCGATTCTCTTCTCTTTGTAATGTAGGGGTTTTTACTAACCCCCAGATTTCGGCGCCGTAGGTTGCCACAGGAGTGCATTGTAGACTGTATATCTTTAGGATTGCTTTAGTTGCTCCAATTCTCCTCGGTCTAGGAAGGGATAGAATTGAGTTTATGGCCTTTGAGAACTTGCCTGTGGCGTGGGCAATATGCCCACTCCACAGGCCGTTCGCAGCAAAGACCATACCTAAATATGGAAAAGTCTTGGTTGAGAGCAACTTATCAGCTCCTACCGTGATGGAATTTAGTTGTCTGGCACCCGGCCCACAGGACATAATAAATGATTTATTAAAATTTACCTTAAGGTCCAAATTCCCCATATAATAAGAAAAATCCCTGACTAGTGCGCGTAGGGCTTTAGGTGTTAATCCCATGAGCACAGCGTCCTCAGCATACAAAAGACAGGGTAGTAAGCCTCCTTTATTTTTGGGAACATCTGTGGTGGCCCTCTTCAGGGAATTACTCAGGACATTTATGTAGATAATAAATAACAGGGGTGCTAAAACGCACCCCTGCCTCACACCTCTTTCAACATTAATTGGCCCGGAAACTGTGCCCTCCATATCAATCCGTACCTGCGCCTTTGTATCTTTATGCAGGTAGGAGAGGAAATGTACCAAGGGGGCATCTAGGCCGTAGGACAAAAGAGTCGACCACAATTTTGACCTATTTACCAGGTCAAATGCGGACGATAAATCCATGAATGCAAGGTAAATGGGCTATGCCTTGGCTATGTTATATTTGCTTATTAAAAGATTTAAATTTAGGCATTGTTCGATAGTCCCAACCTTACCTCTAAAACCCATTTGACAACGGTCTAGTACCCCCATTTCCTCAGCCCAGTCGTTAACTCTATTATACAATACCCTACACAAGATTTTCAGTGTGTTGTCCAGGAGCGAAATGGGCCTATAATTTACAGGGTCAGATCTTTCGCCCTTTTTATAAATGGGCACGATTATGCTCGTGGACCAGGTCACAGGTATTGGGACAAACGGGAGACTATTAAAAATGTTTATAAAAATCGGTCCCCAGAGTTCCGGCTTATGCCTAATTATATCTATTGGGAAGCCATCAGGCCCGGGTGCCTTATTACCAAGGCTCTGGTTAATGGCCACGGTGACTTCCCCCAAGGTAATTTCTAAAGATTCCAGTGTTCCAGGGCAATAATCTCCTATGGCAGCTCCCGGGCTAGCATATATTTTGGAAAAGTGTAATTCCCATTGCTCACTTGCTATAGTACAGCTAGTTGGAGTTAGCTGCTTACCTGCTTATTATTTATCATGACGGTCCTTCGACAACATCAGGACATTACACATGCTACTTAAAATGTCAAAAAGGTTGGAGTTACTGCAATGATTCTCATTTGACTTATAAACAACGTTTGCCTTATGACTTTAAAAATTCTTACCTAGTGTTTTTAAAACCAAAGTTTTAGTAAAGGTAATTGGCCTTTGAAGACGGGAGTAGTTAATAAAAGTTAGTTAGTTAGTCTAATGTTTAAAATTATATATCTCATATAGGTACTGTAAGGGGATCTCATAGTAAGTGATATCAGTTTTAAAGCACATGTTGAACATGAGTGATCAAAAAAGAGAATATGAATTTTAAAACATTGTGAAAATTTCATATGAGCTTTTCTTTGAAAACTTCGGGTAAACGGTTATTTCAGAGTTTAATTAGACAAAATTCAAAATATACTCATATATCTGACACTATTTGGCCGTAAGGAAAATTCAAGGTATGAGTAAAAAGTCATAACTTAACACAAGGAGGAAAATGAAAACGTTGAGAATTATTTCAGATGTTCTTAGATCTTTTTTCATAGGATATCGATGAAATGGAACTTTTAGAGAACAGCAGACTTTTTTTCTACCAAAAGGACCTACACTATCTACTATTTGGCCTCAAGGAAAAGTAAGTGAATCAAAGATTAGTGTACATATATGATTTGTAAGTTTATATGTTTTTTTTAAACACAATCTTTTAGATTGTGGTTTTTTTTCCCGTTGTTATATGATGAAGAGTTTGAACTCACTGTTTTAAGTGAAATTCAATATATTCTGAGAACAGCAAAAATAAACAATGTAACATATTGTATAAGTCATTCTATAGTTTGCATTGTCTAATTTACATTGTATTCCCATTGTCTCACACTAATTTTCCTTTTTCCACCCTTATTCAGCTCTCTTTACTCACTTACACTGCCTTTCTTTCACTTTGTTTCATCGCTGTTCCTTTACTCACAACTCCTCAATCCAATTTCAACTGTCTGCATTTCCTCTCTCCCTTGCACCACTTTTCAGCTTTCTCACATTCTCTCAGTACCACTGCTTTAGTTCTCTTCCCCTCTCTTTCCTTCTTTTGCTCCTTTACTCTTTTTCCTTTCTTCACTGGTCCTCTCTCTTCTGGCCTCCCTCTCTTGGCTCTTCCCCTGCTCCCTCCTCCTCTGTTAAAACCCTAGGTATAAAAATCAATTCGCAACTCACCCTTCACTCCCAGGTTAGCTCTGTGGTATCTTCCTCCTTTCTTTCCCTGCGAACTATTCGCAGAGTGTCTCGCTTCTTCACTTTTTCTGCTCTTAAGCTTATAATCCTGGCCATGGTGGTGTCCCGCCTGGACTACGGCAATGCTTTATATGCCGGCATCCCCGCCTACAGCTTGCGGCGCCTACAACAGATTCATTACCAGGCGGCCCGCCTGGTCTTTAAGCTCCCTAAATTCCACCATTCTACCCCCCTCTTGAAATCTTTACATTGGCTCCCTGTGGGTGCCAGGGTCCAATTCAAGCTGGCAACCATGACCTTTCTGGCCCGACTTGGCTTGGCCCCGGCCTTTATCTCGTCCGAGATTACTCCATACATACCTACTCGGGTACTACGCTCGTCCTCTCAATCCCTCCTCACTGTTCCCCGTTTTTGGAGAAAGAAGTGGGGAGGATCTAAATTCGCCACCCTTGCCCCGACCCTTTGGAACTCCCTTCCCTTTGAACTTCGTACCATCACACAGTACCCTCAATTCCATAGGCACCTTAAGACTTACCTGTTCAAAAAGTCTTTTGATTAATTTTCCTCCACCCCTCTCTGTCTATTAGCTTTGGATCCAGTTAGAGTTAGCGCCAAGAAACCGCTGGTATACGTGCGCTCTAGAAATAATTTTAAATCAAATCAAAATCAAATCACTCATTGTACTGCAGTTCACTCAGTCCTTCTTTTTGTCTTTCTGTGTACTTACTTCCTCACTCCTTTTTCCTCTATCGTTCTACATTAACCTCATTCCTTTCATCCCTTCACTCTGTGACACCCCTTCACTCACTCTCAGTCATCTTCCATTCCTCTTTCTTATTAATGGATCCTCATTTAGACTCCTTTCCCTTTCACTCATTTTCCTTTTACGTTCTTCTCTTTCCTGATTTCGTTTTGGTATCTCACATTCTTTTAGTATCTTACTTTTCTTCAGTAATGTGTTCTTCTTCTATCTCTTTTTCCCTCTTTTTTGTCTTTCTACATTACTTTATTTCTGTTTCTGTATCCTTCACTCTTGCTTTATTTCTTAGTACACTTTTTTGATTTTTTACCTCTTGACCTGTTTCTTCTATTTTAAAATATATATTTTACTAATTATAACTTTTTTTTCACAGATATAAAGTGTAGTTTAAACATGCAAGTATGACTACAAAATGTAGTTTGTCATCACCCTTTGCTTTAACCTCACTACTTTTCTCTCACCCTACCTCGCCCCTGTTTCCTTACTCTGCTTCCCTCACTTATTCTTATCCTCCATGTTTACTTCTCTTTTCCTTACTTTCCTACCACATTCAACTTCTTTCAGTGCCCCTGCTCACCCACACTCCCTCACTTTCCTTCCTTTCTGGTTCACTTAGTCCCTTTCTGACACTCCTTCCTTTACTCTCTCTGTTCTTTCTTTCTGTCACTCCCCATGTCTTACCCTTATTCACTTTTATCCACCCTCTTTCACTCCTCTTTACTTACACTCACTGCTATTTTCTTTCCCTCCGTCACCGCTGTTCCTTTTCTCTGTATCCGTTACTACCCGTCATTCCCCATCCTTTACTCTCCTTCCTTTTACTTTCATCACCCATTCACATTCTCCCAGAACCTCTGCTTTAGTCTTCTTCCTCTTTCTTCTCTTCTTTTGCTCCCTTATTCATTTTCCTTTTCTCAGTTACTTCCTCTTATACCTTTTCTCTGTTTTACTATCTATTACACAGTCCCTCTGTGTTCTTCCCTATAGCTCTCTTTCTCTTTACACCACTGTATCTGTCCCCTTTGCTCATGCTCACTGCTTCCTTATTTTTTTTTTAATTGTTTGTTTGGGTGCGCTAACGGGACGCGCCCCGGTACGCGCACCTGGGCGCGCCGATGTACTGCGCTCACCGGTGCGCTAACCGGTACGCGCACCGGGAGCGCTCAAGGGTGAAACATAAAAAAAAATGAATATACTTTAAAAAAAATATTATATTAATATACAATATAGGATTCATTTTTAGAAAAAAATACCTTTCTTAGGTATAGACATTTGCTAATAAATAACCTTAGAAATTCACTAAAAAACACATAGGTATGAGACCCTATATAAAGTTAGGAATTAGCAGTTAAAAAACCTATGAAATTCACTGAAAAAACCATAGGTTTCACACCAGTGAATTTCATAGGTTTTTTAAATGCTAATTCCTAACTATAACTGGTGTGAAACCTATGGTTTTTTCAGTGAATTTCATAGGTTTTTTAAATGCTAATTCCTAAATATAACTGGTGTGAAACCTATGGTTTTTTCAGTGAATATATATATATATATATATATATATATATATATATATATATATATATATATATATATATATATGTGTGTGTGTGTGTATATATATATATATATGTGTGTGTGTATATATATATATATATATATAAACCAACAATCTTCACCACTTCCGAACACGGCGAAATGAAGACACAGACCCCAGGCTGTCAGCAAGGCAGATTTATTGACCTCTCAACGGGCGACGCGTTTCGAGCAACGAGTGCTCTTGTTCACACACCGTACACCCGGTCAGCTGACTATTTATATACGTATTTTTTAAGTGATGCTCCACCTCTCAAGTGAATCCCATGATCAACCAATGAACATAGAGAAAATACTAAATAATACACCGCATTAATGCATATTGAGTAAAAAAGATACAAAAAATATTACAGCATGAATGCCTAATCACATTTTACAATACACAAAGATTAAATATTGTGGCCAATGTAGGGGTTGCAAAAAAATATATATAGGCTATCTTTATATACAAAAGACAAAGAAAATATATGTAAATAAATATATATACATCTATCTACACTATTTACATAACAATTCATCTATATACATGATGCTATTAACTTTAAAGACCAAAGATAAGCCTTTCTTATATGAAATGCATTTTGCTATCATATCTCTTTATCCTGTATTCGAACATAATTTTATGTTGAACATAAACAACCCTGTTAGAAACCGTCTTGTGTATCGCAGAAACCTTTTTGTCCCCACACCACCTCCTATAAAATATATAACTTTGATGTCAAATCATCATGGAAAAAGGAAGACAGAATCCTCTTTGAACACATTATCGGAGGAAAGGTTGATGTACATGGAAAAAACAACAAAATACACCCTGTGAATTTGTGATAACCCTGATACTGAATGAATTCATATCCGAACCTAAAATTATATGAAGTGCGTATGTACAATGAATAAAGGTGAAGAAGAAGAAAAATGATGTCGTACTAATAACATAAACAATATTTACATAGAATGGTCTGGTTGAAAAAGAACTACGGGTGAATTAATTCAGCTTTTCATCCTTAGTGGTTGTTTCTTATCCAACCTGTTCACCAGTGATGCACTGGAACGCCAAACAAACATCCAGATAATTCACTATATGTTGGTGTACTGAAAATCCCTAAATAATGGAAACATAAGTTGAATGCTTATTCAAGAAAAAGGGTTTACCACATACATGTATAAATATACAGTTTGGTATCTACAAAAAATGATGTAAATCTTCTGTAGTGTTAAGCCTGTTTGGGTATTTACTGTCTAGCTCAACTATGTATTGAGTTTCCTTCTTTCTAAGCAGTTTTTCTCTGTCTCCCCCTCGTTTGAGGGGGGCCACTGCATCAATGACAAAATATGTCAGATTGCTCAGATCATTGTTGTGGGTAGATCTGAAATGGCGAGCTACGGGGTATGTGCTATCATTGTTGACTATTGCACGGAGATGTTGTAAAATTCTGACGTGCACCTGTAATTTGGTACTGCCTATATACCGTAGGCCACAGGTGCACGTCAGAACATATACTGCAAAGTCACTATGGCAGTTGTAACTCCCTCTAATAGCTTTACTGACTTGACATAAGGGGGTGTTGTAGTGCGTGGTGTTGATACCAAATTTACACGCTTGACAAGTTGAGCATTTGTAAAAACCGTCTTTCTGTTTGAGCCAGGTGCTGCCACCACCTAACTCAGGACTTGATTTGACTAGGCTGTTGTGCATGCATCTCGCCTTTTTATATGTTATTGTCGGTGTTTCTGACAACGTATCATTTAAGAACCCATCAGTCATGAGAATTGGCCAGTGTCTCCTGACAATCGACCTAATTTGTCTTTCTTGTTTGCTGTAAGATAAAAATAAGCGAGGAGTGGCATTGTCGTTGTTGGGCTGTTGAGCCTCTGAATGTAACAGAGACTCCCTAGATCTTTCCCGACTCAGTCTCAATGCCCTTTGTAATGCTTCATTATTGTATCCTCTAGCTTTCAGTCTGGTTATCATGACCTCTGCCTCTTTTTCAAACATCTCAGGAGTGCTGCTAATTCTTTTTAGGTGCAAGAATTCTCCAAATGGAATGTTTGCAATTACATGTTTCGGGTGTTTACTGCTTGCATGCAATATGCTATTTCCAGCAGTTGGTTTGCGGAAAAGAGATGTTGTTAAAATGTTGTTGTTGACTGTGATGTGTACATCCAAAAAGTCTGCTTGTACTTTACTTATATTGGAGGTAAAGAAAAGATTTTCTTGGTTGCAATTTAAGGCACTGACGAATTCTAAAGCACTTTGTTCTTCACCCTCCCATATACAGAACACATCATCTATAAATCGCATCCAGTGTTTGACACCACTGAAACCAGGTGTACCAATGAGACCATGCTCCTCCCACCAGCCCACGTGTAAACACGCGTAGCTGGAGGAGAAGCATGATCCCATCGCAACACCCCTGATCTGTTACCAGACTACTTTTGCAAACATTAAATAATTATTATGTAGGCACCAATGTACCAGCTCACACAGCATCTTATTGTGACTGTAATACTCACACGTTCTTAAACCCAAATAATACCGAATGGCTTCGATACCCTTTGTGTGATCAATGCAAGTATGTAAAGACTCGATATCAAGAGTCACCAGACACCAAATCTCCTGCCATTGAATCGAATTCAACTTATTCAAAAAGTCACCTGTGTCTTTCAAATAACTCGGTAAGCTTTTTACAATGTCTTGAAGAAAAAAATCAATATAACGGGAAATATTTTCCCCAATGCTATTGATAGCCGATATAATTGATCGACCTGGTGTTGGAACTTTCAGTTTATGCACCTTGGGAATCAGGTATAGAATTGGTATATATATGTGTGTGTGTGTGTATATATATATATATATATGTGTGTGTATATATATATTCACTGAAAAAACCATAGGTTATAGACCATATATAGTTAGGAATTAGCATTTACAAAACCTTGAAAATTCACAGAAAAAACCATAGGTTATAGACCATATATAGTTAGGAATTAGCATTTACAAAACCTTATTTTACTCACACAAAACCATTGAAATTCGCATATATAGTTAGTTGCACTAACTATATATCGCGCACCCGCAATCCACTGCTGATGATATCACATATTACATCATTCATGACATGGTCAGTGACATCACTGATGACATCACTGATGACATCATCGAGTGACTGTATTTTTCTGTAAAGTTAAAATATGTCTTACATATTGAAGAATGAGTGGGTGTATAAGTGTCTGGATGAAGGATTTAGTAGGTGCATGACTGACTGTATGAGAGAGTGATTAAATGTGTCTCACTGAGTGCATGGGTTAGTGATTAAACTATCTTAATTTGTGCATCATTATATCTGTTGTTCTGTAAAGTGCTGCATGTGTTGATCAGTACCTATAAGAGTAACTATATGGGTTATTAATTGGTTGCCCAAGTATTTGTATGGGAGAGTGAGTGTGTCTGTGTGGGTGGCTGGGAGGTGTGTGACTCTGTGCATAGATGTGTGAACAGTTGATTCACTAGATGTATGGGTTCAAAACTGCATGTGGAAACAGCTGTATGGGTGGTTGACTGTGTGCATGAGTGTATTGGTGAGTGAATGGATATCTCAGTGCTACATGTCAAAGTAAGTACATTTGTAAAACACAGTACATGTGAGAGTTGACATATATAAATTACTGTGTATAAGAGCCAGTGAATGTGTGAGTGGCTGCATGGATCATTTAAAACTTGTATCAGTGATTGTAAAAGAGAGTAAATATGAGTTAGAATATGTTTGAATAAGTAAGGTGTGTATAACTGTATAGTTGAGGAAATGGAGGTGTGATTGATTCTTTGCATGACTTACTAGGTGTATGAGTAACTCCATGGATGAGTGACAATCTGTTTACACTGAGTGTATCTAAGGTTATATTAGAGTCTGAAGAGGTACATCGTATTAACACATGAATGATGTCATCAGTGATGTTGTCAGTGATGTCATTTGAGTTGTCATCAGTGATGTCATCAGTGATGTCACTGACCATGTCATGAATGATGTAATATGTGACATCATCAGCAGTGGATTGTGGGTGCGCGATATATAGTTGGTGTATTGTATTGTTGTAAACAACGGTGCTACATTGAATTGATGAAAAGATTACAGTCCAATGAAGAACTTGTGATAAAGCAATCAGACAAGGGGGGCAACATTGTCCTGTGGCCGCGACTCATGTATATGGAAGAGGCATATGCTCAATTGAATGATGTAACTTGCTATAAATGCAGCAATTTGCAAATTGTGAAATCATCTTGTTTGGATTATTATGGGAAATTGGTGGCATGGAAAAGCAGTGGGCTTATTAGCAATGATGAATATCGATTCTTGCATAATGATTACCCTGCCATACCCTCCATATACTTTCTTCCCAAGGTGCATAAGAATATCCATAAACCCCCAGGTCGCCCCATAATTTCAGCTATTGGCAGCTTAACTGAAAACACATCTAAATATGTAGATTATTTTCTACAAGAATGGGTTGTCACATTGCCATCCTACATCAGGGACACCTCGGATTTCCTAAGAAAAATTCAAGAAAGCAATTGGTCTAATGACTTGATTTTAATCACTATGGATGTCACGTCCCTCTATACTTCTATTGGTCATCGGGATGGGGTTAAAGCGGTTGAGCATTATCTAAATCGCAGACCTGCATGCTTTACGTTACATAACAAGATGTTGATTGATATGATCAAAATGTGTCTGGAACACAATTATTTCACCTTTGACAATACTGTCTTCCAGCAAATTAGGGGGGTTGCCATGGGGGCCTGCTTCTCCCCGAGTTATGCTTGCCTGCATATGGGCTTGTGGGAGGAGCAGGTCCTGAATCAACAACATGAGGAAACCCTGAAGACACATGTCCCCCTTTGGCTCAGATACATAGATGACCTCTTCCTTTTGTGGAGGGGGTCAGAGGATCTGGCCAGGGAATTTGTCAATAGACTGAACATCAATCAACTAAATTTAGAGTTCACAGCCCATATGAGCAAGGTATTGGTAGTCTTCCTTGATGTGGAGGTCTATATTTGCGATAATACGATTTGTACTAGACTTTTTCGCAAACCGCTTGCTGGGAACTCATTATTACATGCATCCAGCCACCATCCCCAGCATTTGATCAACAGCATTCCCTATGGGGAGATGCTGAGGATCAAATGCATCTGTAGTAGTGTGGAGGAATGTAAATTGGCTCAAAACAGCTGCAAGGAAAGGTTTCTCTTAAGGGGTTACAGTACTTCCATCATAGAGAAGGCCATCCACAAGACTGAGTCTTTGACTCGTGATACTGCGTTGGCCCCTAGAATCCCCGCTGTATCTAATGGCATTTCTAATAAAGTGAGAGTCATCGTCACTTATAGCAAACAACATGCGGCCATTAGGAAAATACTAAGGAGACATTGGGATTTGCTGTTAAAAGATCCGGTCATTGGCGGGGAATTAATTAAGAACAACCATACTCCGCAAATGACCTTTCGAAAAGCAAGATCCATGGGCAGCTGTTTGGTCAAAAACAATCCAGAAATCAGGCCACCCTCCAACTGGCTGTCAAAACAAAAAGGTTTCTTCAAATGCTTTACTTGTAAAGCATGCAAACATGCAAAAAACGTTAAGGACTACACCACCCCATTCTTGCCCCAACCAGCCAAAATTAAACGACATATAACATGTAAAACAGAATACGTGGTTTATGTTTTGGAGTGCCCTTGTGCACTCCGCTACATCGGCAGTACTAAATTACCCATGCACATGAGGATTTTACAACACCTCCGGGCGATTACAAATAAAGACCAATCGTACCCGGTTGCCCGGCATTTTGAAGCGAAACATGGCAGTGATAACACCCTTCTCTGCTATTACGCCAATGATTGTATACCGCCGGCGCGCAAGGGTGGGGACAGAGATAGTGCTTTACGGTTGTTAGAGACGAAATATATTCTGGAACTCAACACCAAGTCCCCAATAGGTTTAAACACCACGGAGGATTTATACACCTGTATATAAATCAATGTCCTTCATATTGTGCTGTGACTGTTATTTTGATGAAACCTGTGATATGTCACTGTGTATACACCTATGCCATATAGGAGGTATGGATTAATTTGTGGAGTCCCTAATGATGTATTGTTAATCATTTTACCTGACTCATTAGTTAAATTCCATCTATACGTCGAATCATCAAATGAACTTTGAATATGCGCCTATTACAATGAAATAATGTACTTGTTTTTAACAACACAAATCACATATTAATTTTGTTTATTACACATCGGTTTTGATTGGTTTTGGATCTTTATAGATTCAAATTGGGTTCACTAATTAGGTTTATTTTAACATCACGCCATTTGTGCTATTGGCACTTAGGTAGTTGATACAATCGACCACTATTTTTGGGTTTAGGTCGCCTATTTGAAGTGCTCGCCCACTTGGGCTTGATTTTTTACTATAACTGTACGGACTACATTTGAGTACTCAGTTTGTGTGGCAACTACAAATTTAGTATTTGTATAGTTAGAACTTTTTAGATAAATGTCATCAGTGATGTCATCAGTGATGTCACTAACCATGTCATGAATGATGTAATATGTGACATCATCAGCAGTGGATTGCGGGTGCGCGATATATAGTTAGTGGAACTAACTATATATGAAATTCCAATGGTTTTGTGTGAGTAAAATAAGGTTTTGAAAAGGCTAATCCCTAACTATATATGGTCTATAACCAATGGTTTTTTCAGTGAATTTTCAAGGTTTTGTAAATGCAAATTCCTAACTATATATGGCCTATAACCTATGGTTTTTTCAGTGAATGCTCGATCGAGCATGAAACTCATGCACTCTGATAGCAAGCGTTGCTACTGATGCTATGCAGACCAAAACTGGTTTTCAGTTTGTACATTTTCCTAGATTTTTCCATCCAAGGTTGGTTGAGTTTGTAGAACGATGGCTTCAGATTTTCAACATACGGTGTGGTGGCGCGGACTGGGAGGGGGCGCTTCGCTCCTGCCCCCTCCCCAAGTAAGATTTTCATACGTGAAAGTACGTTAATGGTTTTGGTCCCTGAGTTGCTTCAATATCACTGCCATTCTCAAATGGCATAAGTTCTGGATGTTGGGTGCCATAGTTCAGAGTTCTGAGCAGTGCTTGTAACACTGTCTGAAGCTTATTTCCACCTACTGCAGCTTCACTATTCTCAAAGTAAGTGAGTGTCGTTTGTGGACCTGACTGCATTTGAAAACAATGTGATATGGTACCTCCCTAAACCGCTTGACGGAGGCCCCCGAGGGGCGGTGTGATGGCACGGACTCGGAGAAGACGCTTGGCTCCGACCCCCTCCCCAAGTCTTATAGCACCGGTTTAGGCTGAGATCGCCCCCGACATAGGCGGCCGGCTCCCGGGGTCCGGCGGAACTTTTTGCCTTTTGATGACTCTTCTATTCTGGACCTTGTCCCACAATCCGTTTGACCTGAAGACACGCTGTAGTGGGGCGCCCCTTTACCGTTTTAGTTGCCATTCCGCCCACTTTTGCTACACTGTGCCTCTTCCGCCATTCAGCTGTTTACCGCCCGCTCTTGCGACTACAGCGTCTCGCTCACCATGTAGTTGAGTTGCTCCCGCTCTTGCGATGCAACGATAGGCGACTGCCACAGGACTCTCAAAATGGCGGCCGGCTCTTCAGATTTGGTCGTGGTCCACTAAAATGGCCCTGGGACACCTTGGAACTCGGACGCTTGCCTGCTAGGGCTTGGGCTCCATTCTCGAAAGCGTCCCCTCAGCCGTGAAGATTCTACAAAAGTCTAGGGGGCCCCCGACTCCCGCAGGCTTCTGGTGGGGAGCGGCTGCCATGTCTGCTCGTGGAATGGCCACGACGGAGCTACGAGATGGTAGTGCTCTCATGCTGACGCCAGCTTTAGTCTGAAACATCCAGAAACACTGTAGACTACCAATTCGATCAGTTCCGGTAGCGCCCCAACATGACCC
The DNA here is from genome assembly GCF_964263255.1 of Lissotriton vulgaris. Taxonomy (NCBI): domain Eukaryota; kingdom Metazoa; phylum Chordata; class Amphibia; order Caudata; family Salamandridae; genus Lissotriton; species Lissotriton vulgaris. The sequence goes on from NC_141694.1 coordinate 1,457,791,480, forward strand.
GGTAGAGAAGAACTTGCCCTCCCCTCTTTGACTGATGGTTCTTGTTGCCTGTCCCCTCTGTTGTCATTTTACAGAACTTTTTGGACTGCTGAAAGGGGTTGTGTTCCGAACGCTGGTTGGTGGAGACATTTTGACTATATTCTTGACCTACGTTGTCGCGTAATGCGTTATATGACACGCCGCGTTAGCGCACCCGGAAGTGATCCGGGGCGCGGCGCGCAGCGCGTAACGTAAGCATAACAGGTCATGTGACTTGTTAATAAAACTTTTTATTGGTTCATTTTACTTTTGTTATTTTAATAATGAAAAGCTTGGTCATATGACCTAAAAAATACGCTTTTTATTGATTTCGAACTTTTTTTTTAATAACATATATGTTATAATATTCCAGGCTAATGTACTTTCCCGGAAAATTTTCAACTGTCCTGCAAGTAAAATATATTCCTTTTTCGAGAAAAAGGGCGTTTCTTCGTTCCATGACGGAGCCGTTGAGTAAAAGAGACTCGGCCTGCTGTCTTAGTCGCCGATACGCCTGATTATCAGATTCTTATCGATCACTTTATGTTGCAGGAGTGGAAAACACAACTGCCCTTGACCATTTATCTTTACTGCGTTCCTACATATTATACCTTTTATCCGTCATGTAATTGGACTGCTTTATTTCACTTGCCTTTTACTGATTCGAAAACAGTGACTAAAAGTAAAAACTTTACCAATGTAAATACTACTACCATGTTTTGTTTTAAAAACCTTTATTGTGAAAATGTCAGTATACAAATACGGGCCTATAACCACGTGGGCCGGCCACGGAGCAAACTGAAATCGTATATGATGAGGAGACATTTACATTATAGAGGAACGTAATGAACGAGCCACTAGGTTGCAAGAACTAAGGTGTCTAACAGTTGCGGAATCGGTGGACGTACATTTTGTAATTAAAATACGACAGGGCCACTTACAAAAAAGTTATCTAGATATACATTTGCGTGCAAGTACCATGGGTGACGTTAATTCGAACTTTCAATAGTACAGTAATCAATAACACATCAGAACTTAATATCAATAGGGATGTCGAAATATTCAATCAATTCTCGTCCCCGCCTGCCATGAGCATCAAAACTGCATTCATATCTCGTGATATCAAGGTTGTTCAACCAGTACACAACAAGGAGTTACGAGTCCCATTTATACCGGCGCCATTTTGGGCGAGGCCGGGCAGGTCCAAGATATAGTCAAAATGTCTCCACCAACCATCGGCCAGACCAGAACCCCTTTCGGCCCTTTATGCTACAAGATGGTGTCTTCCATTCAGAAAATATTGTTGGCAGCATTTTGAAAGGAAAGATAAACAGCCGTTCTCCTAGTGAGTCTCACATTGTTACATTTAGGAAGAATGTTGAAGAGTAATATGTGGAAAATCTGAAGCCATTTTTCTACAAACTCTCAATCAGCCTTGGATGGAAAAAAAAATCCTGAAGAATGTACAAACTGAAAACCAATTTTTGTCTGTATAGCATCAACAGCAACGCTTGAGTCAGCTTTGTGTCAAGCCGCCATTTTCATTCAATCAATAGCGTCCCCCTGCACACATTCAGGGACCTGGTCATGTCTTCAGGTGAAACGGATTGTGGGACAAGAAGCAGAAAGGAAAAGGAAAAAAGTTCTGCCAGACCTCGGGAGCCGGCCGCCTATGTCATGGGCGATCTTTGGCCACACCAGGGCAATAGTGAAGCTGCAGCAGGTGCAAATAAGCTTCAGACAGTCTTACAAGCACTGCTCAGAACTCTCAATGATGGCACTCAACATCCAGGACTTGCCATCCGGATCTTGGCGCCTTGTGCTGGTTCCGACCTATTCACACATCGGTCCACTACTGACATCACCTCATAAGCCAACGGGGCACCCCACACCGACTTTCGGCGCAGCATTGTAGGATGGCCACACCAGTGCGGCAACTTGCTGGACACAACCTCGGTGCCATCCGGATCTCGGCGCGTTCGAGTCACTGTACCGCAAGAGTGACCGGAACTCAGCTGAACACGCCGTCTTTCGGCGCAGCATTGTAGGATGGCCACACCAGTGCGGCAATTTGCTGGACACCACCTCGGGCAATAGTGAAGCTGCAGCAGGTGCAAATAAGCTTCAGATAGTCTTACAAGCACTGCTCAGAACTCTCAACTATGGCACTCAACATCCAGGACTTGCCATTCGGATCTTGGCGCCTTGTGCTGGTTCCGACCTATTCACACATCGGTCCACTACTGAAATCACCTCATAAGCCAACGGGGCACCCCACGCCGACTTTCAGCGCAGCATTGTAGGATGGCCACACCAGTGCGGCAACTTGCTGGACACAACCTCAGTGCCATCCGGATCTCGGCGCGTTCGAGTCACTGTACCGCAAGAGTGACCGAAACTCAGCTGGACACGCCGTCTTTCGGCGCAGCATTGTAGGATGGCCACACCAGTACGGCAATTTGCTGGACACCACCTCGGTGCCATCCGGATCTCGGCGCGTTGTGCTGCCTTCGGCCTATTCGCACATCGGTCCGCTACTGACGCCGCCTCACGTGCCAACGGATTTTCTACGCTTTTTGTAGCCCTATGCCGCATAACAGGTCATGTGACTTGTTTATAAAACTTTTCATTGGTTCATTTTACTTTTGGTTTCCTAAAGATGGAAGGCTTGGTCATATGACCTAAAAATAACACTTTTCATTGGTTTAGAACATTTTTTTTCCCCAAACGATGAAAGCCCCACCTTGTTTCTGGATGATTCAGACTGAAGCTGGCGTCAGCATGAGAGCACCACCATCTCGTGGCTCCGTCGTGGTCATTCCGCGAGCAATCATGGCAGCCGCTCCCCACCGGAAGCCTGCAGGAGTCGAGGGCCCCCAAGACTTTTGTAGAATCTTCACGGCTGAGGGGACGCTTTCGAGAATGGAGCCCAAGCCCTAGCAGGCAAGAGTCCGAGTTCCAAGGTGTCCCAGGGCCATTTTAGTGGACCAGGCCCAAAACCGAAGAGCCGGCCGCCATTTTAAGAGTCCTGTGGCAGCCGCCTATCGCTGCACTGCAAGAGTGGGAGCAACTCAACTACATGGTGAGCGAGACGCTGTAGCCGCAAGAGCGGGCGCAACTCAGCTGGATGGCCGCCACCTGGGGAGGCCCGTTCACGCCGCCTCCCCCACGCCCCCCCCCGGGCCGCCCCACGCCAATTTTCGGAGCAGCATTGTAGGATACCAAAACCAGTGCGGCAGTTTACTGGACATCACCTGGGTGCCATCCACATCTCAGCGCGTTCTGCTGCCTTGGGACTATTCGCACAACAGACCGCTACTGACGAGGCCTCCCCCCGCACCACCCGGGACGCCCCACGCTGTTTTTCTGAGCTGCATTGTAGGATCCCAAAAACCAGTGCGGCACCCAGGTGACATCACCTGGGTGCCGTCCAGAACTCAGCACGTTGTGCTGCCTTGGGACTATTCGCACAAAAGACAGCTTCTGACCATTGTTGCTTTTTTTTGTCAAAAATGTTTAAATGTTTGTTACAGTTTTTGTTCGTTATATTTAAAAGTTAATAAAGTTTTATAATCCTACTTTGTTGGAGTGCTATATATTTTTAAAAAATCGGGTGAATGGGGCCTTGAATCGGGTTATTGTCATGTGTGGGCTTTGCAAGTGTACTGCTACAGGATCGGACATTTCAAACTCAAATGCACGTTCTTTTTCTTACCTTTCCGAAGCATGGAGCGCAATAGCAGGCAGAGAAAGGGTGATGCAAGTGTTGAACACTGCCTGGCCTGGCAAGTTGCTGGCAGTGCCCCCCCCCCGCCCGCTCCTGAAAGAGGACACACACACACCGCCGCCCCGAGTACTTCACAGATCTTTAAAAGACCATGCGCTTGTTCATGAGGCTTAAATGGTTTATCACCCCTTCTAGAACCCCTGCATCGACCCTCTGACGTTTCCTGGAAGAATTACCACGTAACACAATACCAAGCCTTGTCAGCTGAAACCCCCGAGGAATCGTGGGGCATATTATCAAGGGGGTTTATCTCCGCTTTTTTGGCTTTAAAAGCCAAGAAAGCGGAGATAAAATTATCTCCCTATTACCAAGCTGTCGCTAACACCAGTTAGTGACAGCTAAAAGGAGATAGCGACCATCTTGGGCCCCGCTTTGCATGTCAGTGATATTTATAACTAATGACATGCAAAGTGGGCGTGCCAAGATGTTAGCGACTGGAAACAGTCCCTAACATCGCTATCTCCTATTACCAACTTTTGGAGATATTCGCGCTAACAACTGCCCTGAGCAGTTCTTAGCCATGTTATCCAATGGGAGGTGGATAACATGGCTAAGAGCATTTGCTCGATAATGCATGAATATCGCTGACTTTACAGCGATATTCAGGCATTGCGGCCGTTTTTTATCGCATTTGCGATAAACCTTGCTAATAGCAAGGTTTATCTGCGATAAAAATCGCCGATGTGCGGCGATAATTTTTGTCTCTAAACAAGTTAGAGACAAAAATTATCGCTAGTTGTTGGTAATATGCCCCCGGGTTTTTGCTTGCTGAAATCGGGAGGCGGGAGACTAGCACTGAAATCAGTAGTCTCACGCCTGAATCGGGAGGGTTGGCATGTCTGTATTCTCTACAGCTGGGGCCATAAACTACATCCGCAGGGCTAGGTGATAGCCTGGGACCGGCCTGGCATCTAAAATGGCTGCCGTGCACGACAAAATTGTGGCATTGGAAAAAAGGCAAGATGGCGCAGACAATGTTTATCAATAAGGATTCATTTATAACAAAATATTTTATCGCACTGACAAATTGGCGGTCAACACTTCCTGATTTCCATCGAATCGAACGTTAACAGACGTCACGCAGCAAAAAAAAAAAAAAGCTCACGCACAGCCGCTGGAAGACATGTATCAACATATATGAGCCTCCTCAGCCACCCTCAGAAAACATAAGGGATTAGGATACGTCTCCCGCACCCCCTTATACCTAGTAATTTAATTAACACGAAGCACAAAATGGCGAATTCCCGTTTCGCTACCAGTTTGCGGCCCAGTTCGCGGCCCGTGAAGCGCTTCTACCGTGAAATTTTTTTTTTTTTATTTTCCCCACGGGACCCTTTAATAACCCCAACAACATTCCTAGGGGGTCAAGAGGGGTATACCTTGCCCCCTTTCATTACATTCCCCCTTCGTTTTTCACCTCTTCTTCTCTCTCGATCCTACCAAGAGATAAGATGGCGGCCGCTCAGGACTGTTTAGAATGTTGACAGACACCGGGGAGCCAATCAGCTTCGCATTGCAAAGTTCCGTTTCACGAAAAGTAAGCGGACCGGAGCGCAGCCCGGAGCGCTGTTACAGATATATATCTTGTTTTGAACGTTAATTTCTCAAAATCCACTGGAGCACATATATTGAGACCTAGCAAAGGCACATCGGGCTAACAGTCCCTACAATTTTGCCAAGTTTCGTGCAAATCCATTCAGCCGTTCGAGCTAAAAGTGAGGCCAAAGGCCCTATGGAAATTAACATGGGAAAAACGCGTTTTGGGACCCCCCTTTTTTCTCGGCCCCCCCTTGACGAAACCCCCCCAAATTTTCAGGGGCTGCTCAGAAACAAAATGTGCCATTTTCCTGAAAATTTCAGCCGATTCCGTCCACAAACGCCAAAGTTATTAGACATAGAATTTTCAAAAGTTCCATAGGAAAAAAATCCTAACTATATATACCTACTGGCGACCGCCAGTAGGTAATATATATATATATATATATATATATATATATATATATATATATATATATATATATATATATATATATATATATATATATGTGTGTGTGTATATATATATATATGTGTGTATATACATATATATATGTGTGTGTATATATATATTCACTGAAAAAACCATAGGTTATAGACCATATATAGTTAGGAATTAGCATTTACAAAACCTTATTTTACACACACAAAACCATTGAAATTCACATATATCGTTAGTTGCACTAACTATATATCGCGCACCTGCAATCCACTGCTGATGATGTCACATATTACATCATTCATGACATGGTCAGTGACATCACTGATGACATCACTGATGACATCTCAAATGACATCACATGAATGATATCATCAGTGATGTGATCAGTAATGTCAAATGAGATGTCATCAGTGATGTCATTTGAGATGTCATCAGTGATGTCATCAGTGATGTCACTGACCATGTCATGAATGATGTAATATGTGACATCATCAGCAGTGGATTGCGGGTGCGCGATATATAGTTAGTGCAACTAACTATATATGCGAATTTCAATGGTTTTGTGTGAGTAAAATAAGGTTTTGTAAATGCTAATTCCTAACTATATATGGTCTATAACCTATGGTTTTTTCAGTGAATATATATATGTGTATGTGTATGTATATATATGTGTGTGTATATATATATATTCACTGAAAAAACCATAGGTTTCACACCAGTTATAGTTAGCTGGAAATTTTACTGACATAAAACCAATGAAATTCCACGTTATAGTTAGTTGGACTCACTATAACTTGCGCGCCTGCAATGCACTGTTTACTGTTTACTGTTTACTGTCACATATTACATCACTCATGACATGGTCAGTGACATCACTCATGACATCACTGATGACACCATCCAGTGAATGTGTGTCTTTCTGAAAAACATATATGTTTTATATATGTATTTGTAAAGGACGATGGAAGAATAAATGGTTAAATAAGTGTGTAAATGGATGTTTGTTTTTAAAAGAATTGATTGGTTAACTGCCTTATTAAGTGTATCTTAGTGAATACATATATTAGCAAGTAACTTTTAAATATTGAAATGTATGCATCAGTGTTTCACTTTGTGTATAAGTGGCTGTATGGGTTGGTGACTGACTCACTGTTTGTATGTGTTTTGAAGACAGCATATGTACAGGACTGTATGGATGGATGAGTGTGTATATGTGTGTGTTAGTGAGTAGACGACTGTCTCACTATTGTCTTTTTCAGTAACGACATATGTTTTAATCTAGTATATGTGAGTATTGATATATATAAGTGAGTATATGTGAGAGTGAGAGATTGTAAGAGTTCCTGTTTAAATAAGTATGTGTTTCTATAAGTGATTGTTTAAGAGAGTAAGTATGTGTAAGTTTCCTTAGAAGTAAAGTGGTAGTGTGGGTATAGCTGTATATGCAAATAAATGGATGTTCAATAGTTTTTATGCATGTGTGAATATGTGTGTGAGTAACTTTTGGATGACTGTCGGTGTGTAACAGGATGTATAGGTCTATCACTACATATGATGAGTGAATATATATATGAATGACTATATAGAACTGTTGGTGAATGAGTGGATGTGTATATAAATGGTGGAATTACTGAATTGGTTGTTGTAACTGGTATAGGTATCTCCACTTTTTTGAAAATGTTAGTTTCTATTTTGGAATATGTGTTTCAAGGGTTACTTTACAGTGAAAGGAGGTCTGTCACTCTGTCACAAGGATGGTGTCATCAGTGATGTCATGAGTGATGTCACTGACCATGTCATGAGTGATGTAATATGTGACGTCATCAGCAGTGCATTGCAGGCGAGTGAGTTCAACTAACTATAACGTGGAATTTCATTGGTTTTATGTCAGTAAAATTTCCAGCTAACTATAACTGGTGTGAAACCTATGTTTTTTTCAGTGAATTTAATAGGTTTTTTAAATGCTAATTCCTAACTATAACTGGTGTGAAACCTATGGTTTTTTCAGTGAATTTCAAAGTTTTTTTTAATGCTAATTCCTAACTATAAGTCTCACTTTATAAGTAAGACTGTTAGCGCTCTAGTTGTTCTTTAGAACACTCTGGTACATTCTGTCATTGGGCTATAGTTGGGCTACATCTGGCTGATATTTGGGCTACATTTGTTTTTTTTTGTCTCTGGTGGCCATCTTTGGGCTACATTTGGGCTACATTTGGGCTCAAACATATATATAGCCCAATGTAGCACAATATATATTTTTTTCAAAATTAATTTTCGTAAAAACCACTTGAGCATATATCTTGAGACATAGCAAAGGCACATCGGGCTACCAGTCCCTACAATTTTGCCAATTTCTTTTTGTATATATATATATATTTTTTTTTCCACCTTGGAGCGCTCCCGGTGCGCGCCCCGGTGAGCGCCCCGGAAAGCGTAGTTTTATGAAGCGCCCCGGGGCGCGCACCAGGGAGCGTCCCGTAAGCGCCAATATCGCGAACGAAAACATGATCGTGACGTATCGCGTAGCCGCGTCCGCGTGATACGCATGGCGTAAGCACTCGAACGAATACGATCGCGCAACGTAGGCGTCCGACGCGCTTACGCGACGCGCACCTGGGCGGGCCCCGGGGCGCGCCCCCGGGCGCGTAGCGTAAGCGCGTCGGGTCATGTGACCTGAAAATAACACTTTTCATTGGTTCATAACAGTTTTGGTTTCATAATGATGAAGCCCCAGGTCATGTGACCTAAAAATAACACTTTTCATTGGTTCAATACATTTTTTTTTCAAAAGGATGAAAGACCCCACCTTTTTTCCTTATTCTGACTTTGTCCTTTGACTTAGGAAGACCTGTTTGTACCTCTCTGTACCTTTTTGATCTATATAATGGCTTCAGTAGCAGCAGCAGCTGGTGCATCTGCACCACCACCACCACCACAACCACCAAGAGGACCACCTCAAGATATCATTGGTGGTCAACAAGAGGAGGAAGAGGAGGAGGAGGAGGAAGAGGAGAGGAGAACATGGCTTGAAGTACAAAATACCCCATACCAGCCAAGACCACACATTATCTGGGAGTTTTTTTCGATCCCAGTGGGGAAGAAAAGAGTAAATGCAGCCAAGTTGACTTGCAAAATCTGTGGCGTGGAACTTTCCAGGGGAAACCCGAACAAGAAATATTAATTTGGAAACAACACGATAATACGCCACATGCAGCGCAAGCATCCAATAAATTATTCTGCTGCAGAGATGAGGGAACTGACCAGTAACCCTCCCAAATCCACAAGCACCACCTCAAAAAGTAAGCCACCCACTCCGTCGGCACCAGAGGAAAGTGAGACGATGCCTTGCATTCAGCCACAATTTGCAGATTTCCAAATTATCTGTAAATATTGTGGGAAGACCATCTCCTACGGAGAACAAAGCGTAAAGCTCATCGTCCTTGCTGGGGACAACCATAAATGCCCCAATAAACCCTAATTATTTCTTTTCTTTTCTTTTTGCTCCAGTTGAGCCATTTTCAATTCCCTGTTTTTTCGTTTCTCCCCATGAAAAATACAAAAAAAAATATAAAACTGATCAGAAAACCCAAAAAAAGTACAAAATGTTCAAAAAACAATAAAAAAATATAAAACAACAAAAAGAAGAAAAAAAACAGTTCTTTTTAGAACTACCTCCAATTTCTAAAAAAAGGCTACATTTTTTAAAAACTCTATTATTCATTTTTCCCCATGGGACGCTCCCCGGTCTGCTCCCCGGTGCGCCTACCGGGTGCACCCCGTGCAAATTTTTAAAAAAAGATTTTTTTTTTTGCCCCGCGGGACCCTAATTTAGCCCCCACATCAAACCTAGGGGGTCAGGGGGGGTCTACCCTGCCCCCTTATGGTCATTTCCCCCTTTTTTTTTGCCACCTCTTGTGTCTCGATCCTACCGAGACACAAGATGGCGGCCGCTCCGGACTGTTTCGAATGTTTACAGACACCCGAGAGCCAATCAGCTTTCCGTGCGCACCTCGCGTGGCGCGCCCAGAGCGCTCCCCGGTGCGCGTACCGGGGCGCTGCTATAGATATATATATTTTTTTTAACCTAAATTACTCAAAATCCACTGGAGCACATATCTTGAGATATAGCAAAGGCACATCGGGCTACCAGTCCCTACAATTTTGCCAAGTTTGGTGGTAATCCATTCAGCCGTTCGGGCTAAAAGTGAGTTCGACCGCCCTATGGAAATTAACATGGGGAAAACACGTTTTGGGACCCCCCTTTTATCTCGGCCCCTGCTTGACGAATCCCCCAAAACTTTCAAGGAAGGACCGGAGCTCCGCGAGGCAAATTTGAGGAAGTTTTTAGGCAGATTCGTCAACCGGCGCCAAAGTTATTCCAAATAGAATTTTGAGGATTTGCATTGAAAAAAATCCTAACTATAACTACCTACTGGCGACCGCCAGTAGGTAATGTGTGAGTATATATATATATATATATATATATGTGTATGTATATGTATATATATATGTGTGTGTGTATGTATATATATATATACGTGTGTGTGTATGTATATATATATTCACTGAAAAAACCAAATGTTTCACACACGTTATAGTTAGGAATTAGCATTTAAAAAACCTTAGAAATTCACTGAAAAAACCATAGGTTTCACCAATGTTATATTTAGCTGGACATTTCTCTCATACAAAACCTTTGAAATTCCCCTGTTATAGTTAGTTCAGCTAACTATAACTCGCGCGCCTGCAATGCACTGCTGATGACATCACATATTACATCACTCATGACATGGTCAGTGACATCACTCATGACATCACTGATGGCATCTCAAAGGACATCACTGATGACATCATCCAGTGAATGTGTGTCTTTTTGAAAAATATTAATTTTTTATATATGTAAATAGGTCGACAGAAGAATAAATGGGTAAATAAGTGTCTAATTGGATTTTTTTTTGTAAAATTGATTGTATAAGTGAATTAATAATTGTATCTTAGTGAATGCATGTATTAACGAGTAATATTTACATATTTAAATATCTGTATTAGTGTCTCACTTTGTATATAAGTGGCTGCATGGGTTGATGAGTAGCTACATGAGTGTGTTTATGGGTTATTAGTTGGTTTTTCGAGTATCAGTATGAGTGTGTGTATGGTTTGGTGGGGGTATTACTTACCACATAGATGCATGAATGAGTGACTGACTGATTGTATGTCTTTTGAAGACAGCATGTGTGCAGGACTGTATAGGTGAATGAGTGTGTGTATGGGTATGTTAGTGAGTGAAATAGTGTCTCAATAGTATCTTTATGAGTAACTACATATGTTTTAAACTAGTATATGTGAGTATTGATGTATATAATTGAGTATATGTGACAGTGAGAGTTTGGAAGAGTTCTTGTACAAATAAGTATGTCTTTCTATAAGTGATTGTTGAAGAGAGTAAATAAGTGTACATTTCTGTAGAAGTAAGTGTAATGTTGTGTATATAGCAGTATAATCAAGTAAATGGATTTTTGCATGTGTGAATATGTGTGTGAGTAACTATATGAATGAGTAGTAGTGTGTAACAGGATGTATAGGTGTATGAGTACATATGATGAGTGAGTACATGTATGAGTCACTATATAGAACTGTTGGTGAATGAGTAGATGTGTTTGTAGATTTTAAAATTACTGAATAGGTTGTTCTAACTGGTATTGTTATCTCTATTATTTTGAAAATGTTAGTTTCTATTTTTGAATGTGTGTATCAAAGGTTATATTAGGGTAAAAAGAGGGGTGTCAAGGACGTATCTTCACTTACGCCAAAAAATTTGATATGTTTCAACATCCGAGCCAAATGATACAGACAACTATAAGCTCAAGCAGTATCACCTCATTAACATTCACCGAACCCAGTGAAAATGAGGCCGATCCAAGTGGGGCACAACCAAAACAGGATTTTTTGGGGGACATGAGACTAGTCCTCCATCAGAGACTTTGGGAACAAAATCGGGGCCAACCCCAAACCCCCAGGGGAAGAGGAAGAGGGCGCAAGTGGACCACACGGGGAGCAGTACAAACAAGAACAACAAAAAAGCAACAAGGAGAGGCAACAGGAGGAAGTGGCTCCGAGGATATCGGAAAAAAGACCAGGAGCATGCGCCAGAAAGTTGCCAAGTAATCTCTATGAACATACAACAAGAGAATGAGGAACTAGTGATAATGAATCTGTCGACTCGAAATATCACGGATGACGAAATCTCCCTACTAAAATATGGTATTAATTTTTGTCCAACTCAAATGATGGATTTGGCACAAACACATATCGACCTTTATAAATATATAAGGAAAATTAAATTGGCAAAAATATTCCAGGAAAATCAGGAAATGGCTAACTTCACGAAAAAGAAAAAGAAAAAAATTGAAATTGAATTGGATAACCCAATCTTGACAACAGTGGACATGCTTTGTTAAATTTGGTCAATGTTGATATAACGAATGAAGAAAACATTATATCTCAAACCACTGTCTGTCCACAAAAAGGATCAGGTTTGAGTGGCAAGAAACCACACTCTCGCTTTTATCCTTAATTACCACATGATAATAAAATCGACTTATTTCAAGAAGCCGTAATCCAGGATATCTATAAAATCAAAGGGTCCAAGTACAATGACAATTTAAAAAAGAATGAAAGAATGGCCTTAAAAAACTTGATGGATGACAAATCAATAACAATCAAAAGCGCCGACAAAGGTGGAAATATAGTCATCCTGAACACTATAGATTATGAATCAGAAGCCCACCATCAATTAAGAAATAAACAATATTATAGGAAATTGACAACCAATCCAACATTGGTATACAAGGGAAAATTGGACAAAAAGATCAACTAATGGAAAACTGAGAACCTTATAGATGATGATGAATGTAAATACCTCACAACAGAATCTCCAGTGACATCAAAGGTGTACTTTCTCCTGAAAGTACATAAAAATCCTAACAAACCACCAGGACGTCCGATTGTTTCAGCGAAGGGATCGTTGATGGAACCAATAGCTAGTTACATTGATTTATTTTTGATGCCTTTCGTTTTGAATTTGAGTTCCTATCTGAGGGACACCACCGACCTATTGAGACACTTAGATGACCTTCCATGGCAACCATCATATCGTTTAATAACAATGGATGTGACATCATTGTATACGAACATTGACAATGACATTGGTTTACTAGCATGTAGTTTTTTTCCTGAAAGAACGTGACATTCAATTCAAATCCATAATCAGATGCTAATGGACATGATAGATATGTGCCTCCCACAGAATGTCTTCTTATTTGGAGAGGAGTTATACCTACAAGTGAAAGGATGCGCTATGGGGTCCTCTTTCAGTCCAGGATACGCATGCCTCACCATGGGATGGTGGGAACAACAAATTGCATGGCACCCAAACAACAACAGATTTGTCAATAAAATCACAAAGTGGCTAAGATACATTGACGACCTCCTGATTGTATGGGATGGGACGGAGGAAGAATTTGAGGAATACTTTAAAATATTGAATACAACAGAGGCAAACTTCAAATTCACGTACTCCATTAGCAGTGACAGAGTTATCTTTTTGGACTCAGAAATTTACATTGCTAATAACAAAATTGAAACCACCCTACACAGGAAAAAGACATCAACAAATGCCACGTTACATGCCGAGAGACCCAGTGAGACTCATTCTGGACTACTCGAGGAAATCTAAACAGATTGTCCAAATTTTGAGGAAAAATTGGAAACTACTTCAATTAGACTCCATAGTTGGTACAATTATAGGTAAACATCCGAATGTCACTTATAGACGTGCCCAAAACCTAAAGGACAAGTTGATACATAGTCACCATCAAAAATTGAGTAAAAAAAAATGGAACTGATTGGTTGAAAACCAAAGGTTTTATCAAATGTCAAACCTGCAAAGTCTGTCAAATTGCCAAAAATACAACTATGGTAACGATGCCCAACAACAAAACATGGCAGATAAAGGAGTTGATCACATGCAAGAGCCAGTATGTTGTGTACGTAATTGAATGTCCGTGCTCACTCAAATACATTGGCAGCACAAAATGTGAGCCAAAAAAATGAATACTGGAACACGTAAGAGCGACTACTAACTGTGATAGAAGCAATGCAGTTGCCAAACTCATGGAACAGAGTCATGGTGCGAACTGGAAATTACTACAATTCTATGCACTTGAAACGATTTCTACCGATGAGAGGGGTGGAGATCGTGAAAAAATAATGAGACAGAGAGAATCACGACAGATTCTAAATTTCCGAATTCTCACTCCGTGGGGTCTGAATCAGAGTGAAGAACTCTATGTCCATCTTTGAGGAACAATTCCCCTTTTTGTGCCCTTCACTGTTTTGAAATATCCTGCTTAATTTTGTACTATGACGAATTTACTTTTTATCAGAAAATATGAGATTATTGCCAAATGTGTGGTCTATTTTGGTGTGCAGATATTCTTATGCACAAACATAAGCAATGAGCTACATTATGTCTTATGCATGTCTCTTGGCCCACTGGAGGGCTATATCAAAATGTAGATGTTGGAACCAAAATCCAAATATAAATAGTTTGGGGAGACATTAATAAAACCCCAAACACACTGAAATATCCGCTAGACCCAACAGAGGGCTATAATATACGAAATCGGTAATCCTAACACATCATGAAACGATAAAATAGGATTTTAAATTATTGTTGATTGATTTCATGTCCCTGTAGAGGACTATTTAAGAACTAATCAAACAGAGTTTGTGAGGCGCGTTTTCAGTGTCCCCGCTATACCAGCTGAGACACATGAAAGCGTTCATCCTATTGGATCCAATATGATGCTTAGGTAAATGTTTTTACCGTTTTTCCGGAGGTTTTTCATAAACCTTAAATCACTCATTAATACCGATTTTGACTAAACCTTCAAGAGCCATGAGAACTCGTATTATAATCACATATGGGTCGCAATGTAACAAACAATGATAACAAAATAACCACTTTGTTTTGTGCACATCGATATAAAGACATTGTAAATATTTGTAAATATTGTAAACCACGAGTACCACAATCCTTTGGTCCATATGACATCACAAATCACATGATGTAATGTGAAGTGTTTTTATTGGTTGATTTTGAATTGACAACTCGCAACCGTGACCAAGTTATCAGGGGATAACGAAATGCGCCAGTTTCTTTGTTATAACCTGCACGTTGCTTTGTTTCTGACGTAACAAGAAATAAAGAAGATTTGTGGACAAAGTTAAATCCAGCGAGTGCGAGATTCATAACTTTTTCCTTGGAGAGAGTGTTTGTGGATACTAATTCGGCATAGCTCTGCTGCGAATCATGCAACGGAAAGAGAAGCGCCATGGGTCCGGGACTTGGAGCTATTTTGTAGTGGATATATATAAGTCCTTTGTTTATGTTAACTACCTGTTGGAAAGGCGCAATTTTGAAATGTATTCGTCCCCCTTAAAAACATGGCTTCTCCAATTCCCCCTCATCAGTGAGCAAGGACGCCAGTCCGAAATGCGTCTGATGACTAGCACCACCATCACGAAATGAAATAAATCTTTTGAAAAGAGAAGACTGGCTTGGGTGATTAATTAAAGTCCGTGTACCTGTTTGCTTGCCGACGGCTGCTGGCGACAAGTTGGATGTTTATATTCATCGGGACGAGGTCGGTTTCCCGATAACACGGACCCCTCCACCACGAAGTGAGCTGATCACAATACGGACCTATTTGGAAGACTGTTCCGGTTAGGAGCAACATTGATCAGCCCCCTGCACAACAGAAGAAAAAAGCGGCACACCTCACTGGCGGACGGCGGAGGAAGAAATCGGCAGACGGTATCCGGAAGCTGAACCACGGTGAGACAAAACCGCACTTGTTTGATATGCAGGTTGGGGAGGTACCATTATAAGCCAGCACATCGGGAACTTGATACGATAAGCACCCGAGATAACCAACAGTAATATACCCTGGTGGTGCTATGTCGGAGGAGCGGGAGAGAGAAGAGGCTTTTGAAGAACTTTTTTTGAATCTGCCAAAAGTACAACAAGGCACTAGGAATGCCATAAACAAAACTGTTAACAATGAAACGGAAGTCAAAAAACTTATGAGAGAACTAGAAAAAAATCAGAGAGGGGAACTCACAAAATGGTGGGAGATCCGATCCCTCGAAAAGTACCACGAAGTTGGGAGAGTGCCACGCGGCTTGAGGATCATGCTCGTCCCAAGTTTCAAAAATTGCAACCCTGATTTACTCAAAGACTGGGCCCAAAGCAACCTCGAAGCATCGATGCAACTATTATGCCTTTTAGTGAAATATGCAAAGGTCGATAGGCAGAAGAACCTGGATGAATTTACCAGGATCAATGAAGAACTTAAAAAAGATATTTATAAAGTTGATAAAGCCTGTATTGAACAGACCATGAAAGAAATGACTGAACGCCTAAAAAAACAAGAGGCCACTATTAAGGTAAGAAAGGTCTACAAGTTCGCCCGGGATGAGCAAGATTATGCTTTGGGACAAATTTACACTTTTGCGAGAAAATATGACCAACTGCGCAAACAGAGAAATGCATCACAGGCCAAATCCACGGTAACCACTCGACAATCACCTATGGTTGTTAACGACCCCACCACGTCGGGTTCAGATGTGAGCCTAGTACCGAGCAGTGATGGCCCTGAGGAGGATAATCAGGACACACGAGGAGAAGACTTGGGCCAATTAACATTGGCGGAGGAAATCGAGTATGTGAGACTTCAGAGGAAACAGACTCTATGCTCACGGAATCCAAACTCCGCGCAGTCCAAAGGAGAAACAGGAGACGCAAACAACGCCGTAAGTGCACCAAAGTGAAAAGGACGGCAACCCAAGAGAAAATACTGGCAGAACAAGAAGCAATAAACAAAAACACTATAATTAACCTGACATCAGTACAATTGGACCAAGCGGAGAAACAACTGCTTTCATTGGGCCTGTCATTCTGCCCAGAAAGCAATTTTAATTACTGCAACACCAGGATAGATGTCTTTAAATATATCTGGAAAATCAAACTAAGGAAATACTATGCTATCAAAAAGAGCACGTCGGATAAAAATAATAAAGAAGGTGATAAGCGTGCAAAAACCACCGGATTACAAGTAAAAGACATTGGCCTGATGAAAACAATGTCCCGGTTGCGTAGGGACGAAGACGATATTGGTAACACACAGAAGATGGCAGATACTGAGGACATTGAGGTAAATCAAGCTGCGAGCACCCCTTTCAAGATACCATCAACCTTCATTCCGAATATGCCCAGGGACGCGATTGATGTTTATGTGGACAGGCTCACAGAAGAGTTGAAAAAACTTCAATTAAAAATCATGAAACATCGAAAACCACCAGATCCCAGAATGAGGGCATATAGCAATCTTATGGATAAACTAAGAAAGAACAATGAAATAGTTATAAATCAATTTGATAAAGGGGGCAATATAGTCCTATGGGCTAAACAGGACTATATCCTAGAAGCACAACGACAGCTTAATGACACTGCTTGCTATTCGAAAACTGATTTTAGAACGGCGAAAACCATTCAGGAAACGTACGTTAAAAATCTGCACCAGTGGAAACGAGATGGTCTATTATCAAGGGATGAATTAAATTTCCTACATAAAACACATCCAGTAATGCCTGTTATATACTTTGTGCCCAAAGTCCATAAGCAACAAACACCAGTACCGGGCAGACCAATTGTATCGGCTATCAATAGTGCATTCGAAAACACCTCTAAGTACATCGACTTTTTTCTGCAAGATTTCGTGGTAAGATTTCCAGCCTATGTCAAGGACACTACAGAGTTCTTATATGGCCTCAGTCAATGTACATGGTCTGAAAAATATCTCCTTATCACCATGGACATAGCCACACTTTACACCAGCATTGATCATGTGGATGGCATAAGGGCGGTCAAATACTTTTTAGACCAACGACCCATTGAACTGCATCAGCACAACAAGATGCTTATATCTATGATAGAGACTTTTCTCCACAACAATGTTTTTATGTTTAATAATGAGGTGTATAGACAACTAAGAGGGGTGGCGATGGGGGCATGTTTTTCCCCCACCTACGCGGGGCTCCACGTGAGGTGGTGGGAGGAACGTGTCCTCAAAGACACTCATAGCGCATGGTGGAACAACAATGTGGTTAAATACTGGAGATATATAGACGATGTTTTTATAATATGGAATGGCACAATACAGGAAGCTGAACAATTTATTGAGGGCATAAACACAAACCGACTGAACCTCAAGTTTACAGCTGACATAAACAGAGAGGAGGCAACTTTTTTAGATGTTAAAGTCAGAATAGAACAAAATGAAATTAAAACTACTCTGTTCGGAAAAACAACTTCGGGTAACACCATCCTACATGCCCGCAGCTTCCACCCTAAACACACTATAACTGCTATTCCGTATAGGGAATTTTTAAGAATCCATAGGTCTTGCAGCACGACAGCAATGAGGGACAAACATCAAGATGAATGAAAAAACAGACTTTTAGCAAGGGGTTACGAAATTAAGAAATTAGAAACTAGCATGGCGAAAGCTAATCGCTTAGATAGCCAAGAACTCCTTAACCCTCAAAGACCCAGGACCATAACTACCCCAGCAGAGGCTGAAGAACCAAACACCATACGCCTCATAACAGGGTATAGTCGTCAGGCACGACAAACATCCCAACTGATCAAACGTGAATGGCCCATTATTCCTACTGACAACGTCCTCAAAAATATCATGCCACGATCCCCCACTATTACATTTAGACGAGCGTATGCGATGCGCAATGAGTTGGTCAGCAGCAGCCCTGAGACACCCCCAGACAATTGGCTATCCCCCCTTATGGGGTTTTTCCGTTGTATTAGTTGTCGAGCTTGCAAGTTCGGAATTAACACCAGATCTTGCCCCACCCTGTTCGACACCAAACCCATAATGCTTAAAGCTGACTACACATGCTGTACGGAGCTGGCAGTATATGTTTTAAAATGCAGCTGCGAACTTGTCTACGTTGGAAGTACAAAATCGGCAGTATATGTCCGTATACTCCAACATCTCAGGGCTATAGTCAATGCTGACCCATCATACCCGGTTGCTCGACATTTCCAACAAGTACACAACCAGAATCTTAACCATCTTAAGTACTTTGTCATAGATGCAATCGTACCCAACAAAAAGGGAGGAGACAATGAAAAGCGTCTCCGACAGCTCGACTCTAAATACATAGTGCTTCTTAATAGTAAACATCCTGGGGGACAGAACACTGGGGAGGACTTGCTCAACTTCTTATAAAAATTTCCCTCTGCTTTATGAACATCAATACGGTTTTTATAGAAATATAGGGAGTAGAAATACCTGCGCATTGGGCCTATGTGTTACTCAATCAGTTATGAAGCAGTTTCCATCAGTCCTTGTCATTTGTTGATTCCATGATCATGTATACATATATGAAAATCCAATTTAAAAATGTATATGACAGGGGCAGTTCAATCATGAACAATCAATTGAAAACAAATGTAATTATATTTTTTTGTTTATTGTATGATATTTTTGTTTATATTTTATCACATTTAATCACGTTATAGCACTACATCTTAAGGCTCTCAATATTTAGGTGAGTTGTTCTTTTTTAGCCCTCACGTAATCATGGAGATCATTATTTACAAAGGGGTCAAAGTCAATTCCATTCTCTGGATCTATATAAGATTGGGTCTTTAATGGGACACTTCCCCTGGTAATGAGTTTGCGCCATGTATATACAGTAGCCCTACATCAAGCTGTTGAGGGGTTATATACATACCTATGTCGCACATACAAACCATCATGAATTCCGACTAACCAGTACCTGCAGGTACAGTAGATAGATAGTTTAGTAAGGAATACAGGGGACATATATCTTAGGATGTCCATATGAAGGAATGATATATCTTGTATTTGTACAGATAATTACAAACATGACCCAACCTTCACATGATAATGTTTTGCATATGCCATAATGTGTACGAATGAAATCACAGGAAGCAGCGTAAAAAATGTACGCTATAAAACTCTATGCAAATAATTTAGCATATTATAAAATACATATCAGAGCACTCATAAATAATTCTGTATTTGAACAGATACAAAAGTGCACCCTTTGCGACATTAGAAGTGAGTTTTGTAAAATCGTTAATGTTGTGCATTTGATTAAGCTTAATTGCTTTTTTAAAATAACTGTATAAATATTAACCCTGGGCGGAGTTGGCGGAGTGGGGCTTCGCGGAGCTACGCGAAGTGGGCGAGAAACTACGCCCACCTCCGCACTCCGCGTAGCCCCACTCCGCAAACACCACTGGCCGCCAGCCCCGCCACCCGCCTCCCTCCCGCCCTCCCTAAATACTTTCAAATAAAGGAATCAAATAATTTAAAAAGCACTTACCTTGCCGCCGCTGCCCGCCGCGTCCCCGGGGCTCGCTATCTTCCGTCTTCCGTCTTCTTTAGTAATGCGCATGCGCGGGCGGCCGCGCATGCGCATTTTCTCGTGAAAATGCGCATGCGCGGCCGCCCGCGCATGCGCATTACTAAAGAAGACTGAAGACGGAAGATAGCGAGCCCCGGGGACGCGGCGGGCAAGGTAAGTGCTTTTTAAATTATTTGATTCCTTTATTTGAAAGTATTTAGGGAGGGCGGGAGGGAGGCGGGTGGCGGCCAGCTACGCTCCGTCTGCGGAGCGTGCGTAGTGCCGCCTGGCTACGCCAGCTCCGCAAAATGCGGAGTAGGCGGCACTACGCACACTCCGTGCACGGAGCGTAGCTGGCCGCCCACCCCTAATAAATATACAATGAAATTGACATTTGACATACGATGCGATATATAATGAGTTATTTTAAAATGATCAGGAATTGATATGTATAGATGTTTACATTATGACCGCCTCACACTAGACCAGCGGTCTTCAATCTGTGGGGCGCGACCCCCAGGGGGGTCGTGGAGTCCTGGGAAGGGGGTCGCAGAGTGCAGTTCCTGGCATTGCACTGAGGGTGCTCACGGCGGAGGCCTGATTCACACCGAGGTGTGAAAAACATCAACGCCTCATTAAGAAGTAAAGGTCTTTTAAAGACGTGTCAAGTACTTGGGTGTGACTGTGTGTGTGTGTCCCTGAAGCTGTTACAGCTGGGCTCACATACACGAGCTGGGGAAGGGGGTTGGAGGTGGGGTCTGGGGGATCAGGCTGTAGTGTAGCCCTTTGAGTTCAATAGATGTTGCGCACCTGGAGCTGTGGGTCCCGTGACACGTCCCCCGCACCCAGCAGGGAGGCACAGAGAAGCCCTCCCATGAGTGGGAAAAAAGAATGAAGACGACGCAGAGAGATACTGATTTCCACCCCCCTCCCCCCCCCATGAGAGAGGCACAGAAAAGGTGGGTGGATGAATGATGGGTGAATGGATGGATGAAAGGCTGAAAGATGGATGGATGTGTGAAAAGGTGGGTGGATGAATGAGTGGATGGATGAATGAAAGGGTGGATGGATGAAGGATAGATTGGTGAATGATGGATGTATGGATGGAAGGATGAGAGGGTAGATGGATGAAGGATAGATTGGTGAAGGATAGATGTATGGATGGAAGAATGAAAGGGTGGACGGAAGAATGGATGGATGAAAGGGTGGATGGATGAATGATAGATGGATGTGTAAAAAGATGGGTGGATGAATGAAGGGTGAGTGGATGGATGAAAGGGTGGATGAATGATGGATTTATGGATGGAAGGATGAAAGGGTGGATGGATGAAGGATAGATTGGTGAAGGATAGATGTATGGATGGAAGAATGAAAGGATGGATGGAAGAAGGATGGATGGATGGATGAAAGGGTGGATGGATGGATGATGGATGGGAGGATGAAAGGGTGGATGGATGAAGGATGGATGTATGTATGGATGGGAGGATGAAAGGGTGGATGGATGGATGGATAAAAGGCTGCATGGATGAATGATGCATGGATGGATGTGTGAAAAGGTGGGGGATGAATGATGGGTGGATGGATGAAAGGGTGGGTGGATGGATGTATGGATGAAAGGGTGGATGGATGGGAGGATGGGAGGATGAAAGGGTGGATGGATGAAGGGTGGATGTATGGATGGGAGGATGAAAGGGGGGATGGATGAAGGATGGATGTATGGATGGGAGGATGAAAGGGGGGATGGATGAAGAATGGATGTATGGATGGGAGGATGAAAGGGTGGATGTATGAATGGATAAAAGGTTGCATGGATGAATGATGGATGGATGTGTAAAAAGGTGGGTGGATGAATGATGGGTGGATGGAAGGAAGGGTGGATGGGTAAAGGATGGGTGAATGAATGGATGATGGATGTATGGACGGATGTGTGAAAAGGTGGGTGGATGAATGATGAGTGGATGGATGAATGAAAGGGTGGATGGATGAATGATAGATGTATGGATGGAAGAATGAAAGGGTGGACAGAAGGATGGATGGATGAACGGGTGGATGGATGAATGATGGATGGATGGATGTGTGAAAAGGTGGGGGGATGAATGATGGGTAGATGGATGGATGAAAGGGTGGATGGATGGAAGGGTGGATAGGTGAAGGATGGATGGATGTATGGGTGGGAGGATGAAAGGGTGGGTGGATGAAGGATGGGAAGATGAAAGGGTGGATGGATGTATGAATGGATAAAAGGTTGCATGGATGAATGATAGATGGATGTGTGAAAAGGTGGGTGTATGAATGATGGGTGGATGGAAGGAAGGGTGGATGGGTAAAGGATGGGTGAATGGATGGATGATGGATGTATGGATGGATGTGTGAAAAGGTGGGTGGATGAATGATGAGTGGATGGATGAATGAAAGGGTGGATGGATGAAGGATAGATTGGTGAAGGATAGATGTATGGATGGAAGAATGAAAGGGTGGACAGATAAGGATGGATGGATGAAAGGGTGGATGGATGAATGATGGATGGATGTGTGAAAAGGTGGGGGGATGAATGATGGGTAGATGGATGGATGAAACGGTGGGTGGATGGATGGATGAAAGGGTGGATAGGTGAAGGATGGGAACATGAAAGGGTGGATGGATGTATGAATGGATAAAAGGTTGCATGGATGAATGATGGATGGATGTGTGAAAAGGTGGGTGGATGAATGATGGGTGGATGGAAGGAAAGGTGGATGGGTAAAGGATGGATGTATGGAAGGATGAAAGGGTGGATGGATGAAGGATGGATGTATGGATGGAAGGATGAAAGGGTGGATGGATGGATGTGTAAAAGTGTGGGTGGATGAATGATGGAGGGATGTGATGAGGTCTAACAGGCGCATTTATGGTTGTCAAAAGTTGATGATGAGGAGTACCAGTTTCTAGAAACTTTTGTCGGAAGGGGGTCCTTACGCCTATAAAGGTTTTACAAGGGGGTCTCGGCATCAAAAAGTTTGAAGACCTCTGCACTAGACCAACATGGCGACCGTAAAAATACGAAATGCTAGAGACTCGAATTTCGAAGTCCTTTGTTTATGTTAACTACCTGTTGGAAAGGCGCAATTTTGAAATGTATTCGCCCCCCTTAAAAACATGGCTTCTCCAATTCCCCCTCATCAGTGAGCAAGGACACCAGTCCGAAACGCGTCTGATGACTAGCACCACCACCACGAAATGAAATAAATCTTTTGAAAAGAGAAGACTGGCTTGGGTGATTAATTGAAGTCCGTGTACCTGTTTGCTTGCCGACGGCTGCTGGCGACAAGTTGGATGTTTATATATATATATATATATATATATATATATATATATATATATATATATATATATATATATATATATATTCACTGAAAAATCCATAGGTTAAAGACCATATATAGTTAGGAATTCACATTTACAAAACCTTATTTTACTCACACAAAACCATTGAAATTCCATATATAGTTAGTTGCACTAACTATATATCGCGCACCCGCAATCCACTGCTGATGATGTCACATATTACATCATTCATGACATGGTCAGTGACATCACTGATGACATCACTGATGACATCTCAAATGACATCACTGATGACATCACTGATGGCAACATCCAGTGACTGTATGTTTCTGTAAAGTTAAAATATGTCTTACATATTGAAGAATGAGTGGATGTATAAGTGTCTGGATGAAGGATTTAGTAGGTGCATGACTGACTGTATGAGTGAGTGATTAAATGTGTCTCACTGAGTGCATGGGTTAGTGACTAAACTGTCTTAATTTGTGCATCATTATGTCTGTTGTTCTGTAAACTGTTGCATGTTTTGATAAGTAGCTATATGAGTAACTATATGGGTTATTGATTGGTTGCCCAAGTATTTGTATGGGAGACTGAGTGTGTGTGTGGGTGGCTGGGAGGTGTATGACTCTGTGCATAGATGTGTGAGCAGTTGATTCACTAGATGTATGGTTTCAAAAGTGCATGTGGAAACAGCTATATGGGCGGTTGACTGTGTGCATGAGTGTATTGGTGAGTGAATGGATATCTCAGTGCTACATGTCAAAGTAAGTACATATGTAAAACACAGTACATGTGAGAGTTGACATATATAAATAACTGTGCATAAGAGCCAGTGAATGTGTGAGTGGCTGTATGGATCATTGTGAACTTGTATCAGGGATTGTATAAGAGAGTAAATATGTGTTAGTATATGTTTGTATGACTGTATAGTTGAGGAAATGGAGGTGTGATTGATTCTTTGCATGACTGACTAGGTGTGTGAGTAACTCCATGGATGAGTGACAGTCTGTGAGTGTCTGTTTACACGGATTGTATCTAAGGTTATATTAGAGTCTGAAGAGGTTCATCGTATTATCACATGAATGATATCATCAGTGATGTGATCAGTAATGTCAAATGAGATGTCATCAGTGATGTCATCAGTGATGTCATTTGAGATGTCATCAGTGATGTCATTTGAGATGTCATCAGTGATGTCATCAGTGATGTCACTGACCATGTCATGAATGATGTAATATGCGACATCATCAGCAGTGGATTGCGGGTGCGCGATATATAGTTAGTGCAACTAACTATATATGGAATTTCAATGGTTTTGTGTGAGTAAAATAAGGTTTTGTAAATGCGAATTCCTAACTATATATGGTCTTTAACCTATGGTTTTTTCAGTGAATTTTCAAGGTTTTGTAAATGCTAATTCCTAACTATATATGGTCTATAACCTATGGTTTTTTCAGTGAATTTTCAAGGTTTTGTAAATGCTAATTCCTAACTATATATGGTCTATAGCCTATGGTTTTTTCAGTGAATATATATATATACATACATATATAAACATATATCATCTGTATATCTATATAAATACAAACATAAATGCATGCATACATATACTTATATGCATACAGATGCATGTTATTTACATGAAAGTTGAAAAAACACTAATAAAAGCAAAGCTAAAAAGCCACCTCATTACAAACAGAATGGCTTTAACTTAAACGAGGGCGAGATCTATTGCATTTTCAATGCTTGTTTACTTTGGTTCCATCAAGAAGGCATTCAGATGTGTCACACATTTGCCATAAATTCTGAATGTTAGCACTCTAGTTGCACATTAGATCACTGTAGTAAAGCTACTGCTCACCAGGGACGTCTGCTGCTGGTATTCAAAGTGCATGTTTCAGTCTGCATGTCAGAATTTTTTTAATGAAATAGAAGAGGATTTGAGAAGTCACTCAAAATGATCCCTAATTTTTCTTTCTGAAGCACTAATCATACTTTCTATGGCAAAATTAACCCCCTCATGTTGTTCCTTTTTAAATTGAGTGTTTTCAGACTTACCACTTCATTCCAATCAAGATGGCTTCTGGTGTGCCATACTTTTGTCATAAGTAAGACTGTTAGCGCTCTAGTTGTTCTTTAGAACACTCTGGGACATTCTGTCATTGGGCTATACTTGGGGTACATCTGGGTGATATTTGGGCTACATTTAGGCTCTTTTGTCTCTGGTGGCCATCTTGGGAGACTGTATGTCAGAATTTTTTAATGAAATTGAAGAGGGTTTGAGAAGTCACTCAAAATGTGCCCTAATTTTTCTTTCTGCAGCACTAATCATAATTCATATGGCAAAATATACCCCCTCATTTTGTTCCTTTTTAAATTAAATGTTTTAAGAGTTACCACTTTATTCCAATCAAGATGGCTTCAGGTGTGCCATACCTTTGTAATAAGTAGGACTGTTAGCGCTCTAGTTGTTCTTTAGAACACTCTGGGACATTCTGTCATTGGGCTATACTTGGGCTACATCTGGGTGATATTTGGGCTACATTTGGGCTCTTTTGTCTCTGGTGGCCATTTTGGGAGACTGCATGTCAGAATTTTTTAATGAAACAGAAGAGGATTTGAAAAGTCACTCAAAATGTGCCCTAATTTTTCTTTCTGCAGCACTAATAATACCTTCTATTGCATAATATACCCCCTCATTTTGTTCCTTTTTAAATTAAATGTTTTAAGAGTTACCACTTTATTCCCATCACGATGGCTCCAGGTGTGCTATACCTTTGTAATAAGTAGGACTGTTAGCGCTCTAGTTGTTCTTTAGAACACTCTGGGACATTCTGTCATTGGGCTATACTTGGGCTACATCTGGGTGATATTTGGGCTATATTTGGGCTCTTTTGTCTCTGGTGGCCATTTTGGGAGACTGCATGTCAGAATGTTTTAATGAAATAGAAAAGGATTTGAGAAGTCACTCAAAATGTGCCCTAATTTTTCATTCTGCAGCACTAATCATACTTTCTATGGCAAAATATACCCCCTCATGTTGTTTCTTTTTAAATTAAATGTTTTAAGAGTTACCACTTTATTCCAATCAAGATGGCTTCAGGTGTGCCATACCTTTGTAATAAGTAGGACTGTTAGCGCTCTAGTTGTTCTTTAGAACACTCTGGGACATTCTGTCATTGGGCTATACTTGGGCTACATCTGGGTGATATTTGGGCTACATTTGGGCTCTTTTGTCTCTGGTGGCCATTTTGGGAGACTGCATGTCAGAATGTTTTAATGAAATAGAAAAGGATTTGAGAAGTCACTCAAAATGTGCCCTAATTTTTCATTCTGCAGCACTAATCATACTTTCTATGGCAAAATATACCCCCTCATGTTGTTTCTTTTTAAATTAAATGTTTTAAGAGTTACCACTTTATTCCAATCAAGATGGCTTCAGGTGTGCCATACCTTTGTAATAAGTAGGACTGTTAGCGCTCTAGTTGTTCTTTAGAACACTCTAGGAGGCTGCAGTAGAACACAAAGGAATCAACTGACAGTCTCTGTCCTTGTTGGATGTACATGTTTTACTGAGAATGTCAGACTTCATTTTCACATGACTGAGAAAGATAATGTGAATTTACAGAAAATATGCTTTCAGTTTAGCTTATAGATCCCCTTCCAAACCACTGTGGGAAAATCATGAGATATTAGTTTTCTTTCAAACAATATTCATGATATCACAGCAGAAGGTTTTTTCACATGGTAAAATCACCTTAGAACCCACCACAATTCCTAAAACGAGTATGGTACCATCAACAAATGATTTATAATGTAACTAAAGTCCTAAAACCCTCTATTAACTACAATGCTTTTTAATGAGGTGCTATCATGTATATTGGTCCCAAGATGGCTGCCAACACTTCTTGGATGAAGTGCTGACAGCCAATCAGATCAGATGTGTGGTTAGGCTCCGCCCAGATATATATCTTTTTTTGAACCTAAATTACTCAAAATCCACTGGAGCATATATATTGAGACCTAGCAAAGGCACATCAGGCTAACAGTCCCTACAATTTTGCCAAGTTTGTGCAAATCCATTCAGCCGTTCGAGCTAAAAGTGAGGCCAACCGCCCTATGGAAATTAACATGGGAAAAACGCGTTTTGGGACCCCCCTTTTTTCTCGGCCCCCCCTTGATGAAACCCCCCCAAATTGTCAGGGGCTACTCAGAAATAAAATGTTCCATTTTCCTGAAAATTTCAGCCAATTCCGTCCGCAAACGCCAAAGTTATTAGACATAGAAAATTCAAAAATCCCATAGAGAAAAAATCCTAACTATATATACCTACTGGCGACCGCCAGTAGGCATATATATATATATATATATATATATATATATATATATATATATATATATATATATATATATATATATATATATATATATATATATATATATATATATATATATTCACTGAAAAAACCATAGGTTTCACACCAGTTATAGTTAGCGGGAAATTTTACTGACATAAAACCAATGAAATTCCACGTTATAGTTAGTTGGACTCACTATAACTTGCGCGCCTGCAATGCACTGCTGATGACGTCACATATTACATCACTCATGACATGGTCAGTGACATCACTCATGACATCACTACTTCATGACTACAGCGTCTCGCTCACCATGTAGTTGAGTTGCGCCCACTCTTGCGGTTCAGCGATAGGCGGCTGCCATTGGATTCTTAAAATGGCGGACGGCTCTTTGGATTTGGGCCTGGTCCACTAAAATGGTCCTGGGACACCTTGGAACTCGGACGCTTGCCTGCTAGGGCTTGGGCTCCATTCTCGAAAGCGTCCCCTCAGCCGTGAAGATTCTACAAAAGTCTTGGGGGCCCTCGACTCTTGCAGGCTTCCGGTGGGGAGCGGCTGCCATGATTGCCGCGGAATGACCACGACGGAGCCACGAGATGGTGGTGCTCTCATGCTGACGCCAGCTTCAGTCTGAAACATCCAGAAACAAGGTGGGGCTTTCATCGTTTGGGAAAAAAAAATGTTCTAAACCAATGAAAAGTGTTATTTTTAGGTCATATGACCAAGCCTTCCATCATGAGGAAACCAAAAGTAAAATGAACCAATGAAAAGTTTTATAAACAAGTCACATGACCTGTTATGCGGCATAGGGCTACAAAAAGCGTAGAAAATCCGTTGGCACGTGAGGCGGCGTCAGTAGCGGACCGATGTGCGAATAGGCCGAAGGCAGCACAACGCGCCGAGATCCGGATGGCACCGAGTTGTTGTCCAGCAAGTTGCTGCACTGGTGTGGCTATCCTACAATGCTGCGCCGAAAGTCGGCGTGGGGCACCCCGTTGGCCTGTAAGGTCGCGTCAGTCAGTGGGGGCTGTGCGTCTCACCCAAGATGGAGGCTCCTCGGCTGCAGTGCGGCGCCCCTTATCTTTTCACTCAACGTCCAACTGAGTTGCGTCCGCACTTGCGGCTACAGTAGGCCGAAGGCAGCACAGCGCGCCGAGATCCGGATGGCACCGAGGTGGTGTCCAGCAAGTTGCCGCACTGGTGTGGCCATCCTACAATGCTGCGCCGAAAGACGGCGTGTCCAGCTGAGTTCCGGTCACTCTTGCGGTACAGTGACTCGAACGTGCCGAGATCCGGATGGCACCGAGGTGGTGTCCAACAAATTGCCGCACTGGTGTGGCCATCCTACAATGCTGCGCCAAAAGACGGCGTGTCCAGCTGAGTTCCGGTCACTCTTGCGGTACAGTGACTCGAACGCGCCGAGATCCGGATGGCACCGAGGTGGTGTCCAGCAAGTTGCCGCACTGGTGTGGCCATCCTACAATGCTGCGCCGAAAGTCGGCGTGGGGTGCCCCGTTGGCTTATGAGGTGATGTCAGTAGTGGACCGATGTGTGAATAGGTCGGAACCAGCACAAGGCGCCAAGATCCGGATGGCAAGTCCTGGATGTTGAGTGCCATAGTTGAGAGTTCTGAGCAGTGCTTGTAAGACTGTCTGAAGCTTATTTGCACCTGCTGCAGCTTCACTATTGCCCTGGTGTGGCCAAAGATCGCCCATGACATAGGCGGCCGGCTCCCGAGGTCCGGCGGAACTTTTTTCCTTTTCCTTTCTGCATCTTGTCCCACAATCCGTTTGACCTGAATACACGACCAGGTCCCTGAATGTGTGCAGGGGGACGTTATTGATTGAATCAAAATGGCGGCTTCACACAAAGCTGACTCAAGCGTTGCTGTTGATGCTATACAGACAAAAATTGGTTTTCAGTTTGTACATTCTTCAGGATTTTTTTTTCCATCCAAGGCTGATTGAGAGTTTGTAGAAAAATGGCTTCAGATTTTCAACATACTACTCTTCAACATTCTTCCTAAATGTAACAATGTGAGACTCACTAGGAGAACGGCTGTTTATCTTTCCTTTCAAAATGCTGCCAACAATATTTTCTGAATGGAAGACACCATCTTGTAGCATAAAGGGCCGAAAGGGGTTCTGGTCTGGCCGATGGTTGGTGGAGACATTTTGACTATATCTTGGACCTGCCCGGCCTCGCCCAAAATGGCGCCGGTATAAATGGGACTCGTAACTCCTTGTTGTGTACTGGTTGAACAACCTTGATATCACGAGATATGAATGCAGTTTTGATGCTCATGGCGGGCGGGGACGAGAATTGATTGAATATTTCGACATCCCTATTGATATTAAGTTCTGATGTGTTATTGATTACTGTACTATTGAAAGTTCGAATTAACGTCACCCATGGTACTTGCCCGCAAATGTATATCTAGATGATTTTTTTGTAAGTGGCTTTGTCGTATTTTAATTACAAAATGTACGTCCACCGATTCCGCAACTGTTAGACACCTTAGTTCTTGCAACCTAATGGCCCGCTCGTTACGTTCCTCTACAGTGTAAATGTCTCCTCATCATATACGATTTCAGTTTGCTCCGTGGCCGGCCCACGTGGTTATAGGCCCGTATTTGTATACTGACATTTTCACAATAAAGGTTTTTAAAACAAAACATGGTAGTAGTATTTACATTGGTAAAGTTTTTACTTTTAGTCACTGTTTTCGAATCAGTAAAAAGCAAGTGAAATAAAGCAGTCCAATTACATGACGGATAAAAGGTATAATACGTAGGAACGCAGTAAAGATAAATGGTCAAGGGCAGTTGTGTTTTCCACTCCTGCAAGATAAAGTGATCGATAAGAATCTGATAATCAGGCGTATCGGCGAGTAAGACAGCAGGCCGAGCCTCTTTTACTCAACGGCTCCGTCATGGGACGAAGAAACGCCCTTTTTCTTGAAGAAGGAATATATTTTACTTGCAGGACAGTTGTAAATTTTCCGGGAAAGTACATTAGCCTGGAACATTATAACATATATGTTTAAAAAAAAAATGTTCGAAATCAATAAAAAGCGTATTTTTTAGGTCATATGACCAAGCTTTTCATTATTAAAATAACAAAAGTAAAATGAACCAATAAAAAGTTTTATTAACAAGTCACATGACCTGTTATGCTTACGTTACGCGCTGCGCGCCGCGCCCCGGATCACTTCCGGGTGCGCTAACGCGGCGTGTCATATAACGCATTACGCGACAACGTAGGTCAAGAATATAGTCAAAATGTCTCCACCAACCAGCGTTCGGAACACAACCCCTTTCAGCAGTCCAAAAAGTTCTGTTAAATGACAACAGAGGGGACAGGCAACAAGAACCATCAGTCAAAGAGGGGAGGGCAAGTTCTTCTCTACCGGGTCATGTTGGGGCGCTACCGGAACTGATCGAATTGGTAGTCTACAGTGTTTCTGGATGTTTCAGACTGAAGCTGGCATCAGCATGAGAGCACCACCATCTCGTAGCTCCGTCGTGGCCATTCCACGAGCAAACATGGCAGCCGCTCCCCACCAGAAGCCTGCGGGAGTCGGGGGCCCCCAAGACTTTTGTAGAATCTTCACGGCTGAGGGGACGCTTTCGAGAATGGGACCCAAGCCCTATCAGGGAAGCGTCCGAGTTCCAAGGTGTCCCAGGGCCATTTTAGTGGACCACGCCCAAATCTGAAGAGCCGGCCGCCATTTTGAGAGTCCTGTGGCAGTCGCCTATCGTTGCATCGCAAGAGCGGGAGCAACTCAACTACATGGTGAGCGAGACGTTGTAGTCGCAAGAGCGGGCGGTAAACAGCTGAATGGCGGAAGAGGCACAGTGTAGCAAAAGCGGGCGGAATGGCAACTAAAATGGTAAAGGGGCGCCCCACTACAGCGTGTCTTCAGGTCAAACGGATTGTGGGACAAGGTCCAGAATAGAAGAGTCATCAAAAGGCAAAAAGTTCCGCCGGACCCCGGGAGCCGGCCGCCTATGTCGGGGGCGATCTCAGGCTACACCAGTGCTATAAGACTTGGGGAGGGGGTCGGAGCCAAGCGTCTTCTCCGAGTCCGTGCCATCACACCGCCCCTCGGGGGCCTCCGTCAAGCGGTTTAGGGAGGTACCATATCACATTGTTTTAAAATGCAGTCAGGTCCACAAACGACCCTCACTTACTTTGAGAATAGTGAAGCTGCAGTAGGTGGAAATAAGCTTCAGACAGTGTTACAAGCGCTGCTCAGAACTCTGAACTATGGCACCCAACATCCAGAACTTATGCCATTTGAGAATGGCAGTGACATCGAAGCAACTCAGGGACCAAAACCATTAACGTACTTTCACGTATGAAAATCTTACTTGGGGAGGGGGCAGGAGCGAAGCGCCCCCTCCCAATCCGCGCCACCACACCGTATGTTGAAAATCTGAAGCCATCGTTCTACAAACTCAACCAACCTTGGATGGAAAAATCTAGAAAAATGTACAAACTGAAAACCAGTTTTGGTCTGCATAGCATCAGTAGCAACGCTTGCTATCAGAGTGCATGAGTTTCATGCTCGATCGATTGAGCTAGCCGGATCGGGCAACAAAAAGTATAAAATAGTTATGTAAATAGTTATTTAATAAAATGTTTTACCCTGTTACTTTGCTGGTGTGTTGTATATATTTTTAATATTTGCATAGGGTTTGTCGTTATTTTGGGCGGGGTGGGTGACGGAGCCGAGCTGTCTTGCAGCCCTCATGGTGTGGAGCTCAGTTCATCTCACTATTTTCGTATTTCTCATGAAGGGTTGTTCCTAATGTTTCTATTTTAGCGAGGTCAAAAAGAGATCCAATTAGTGGCCTACTGATTTTGCTCGATTACTTTTATTTTTTTACACGATTTTTCACTATCTGCAAAGACTAAACAGAGTATTGCGACTTTGTGCTTGTTTGAAAATAGAGAATGAACCAAAGAGAATCAATTGTAAAACAGTACATGCTTGGATAACAATCAATCAAATGGAGAGACAAGCAGGCACGACGGATTACAACGGGGGTAAAGGCCTGCGTTAACTACCCTTCACTATCTGCAAAGAGAGAGTACTACTAAGAGAAAAGAGGGGAGGGGGGGGGCAGCGTTCAAAGCACATCAGCGTGCATAAACACGAAAAAGTTTTTACCTATCATGTACTTGACATTTGACAGCTTTTGATATTTGCTATTAAAAAACCATTGAAATTCACAGAAAAAACCATAGGTTTTAGGCCATATATAGTTAGGAATTTGCATTTACAAAACCTTGAAAATTCACTGAAAAAACCATAGGTTATAGACCATATATAGTTAGGAATTAGCATTTACAAAACCTTGAAAATTCACTGAAAAAACCATAGGTTATAGACCATATATAGTTAGGGATTAGCCTTTACAAAACCTTATTTTACTCGCACAAAACCATTGAAATTTGCATATATAGTTAGTTGCACTAACTATATATCGCGCACCCGCAATCCACTGCTGATGATGTCACATATTACATCATTCATGACATGGTCAGTGACATCACTGATGACATCACTGATGACATCTCAAATGACATCACTGATGACATCTCAAATGACATCACTGATGACATCACTGATGACATCTCATTTGACATTACTGATCACATCACTGATGATATCATTCATGTGATAATACGATGAACCTCTTCAGACTCTAATATAACCTTAGATACAATCAGTGTAAACAGACACTCACAGACTGTCACTCATCCATGGAGTTACTCACACACCTAGTCAGTCATGCAAAGTATCAATCACACCTCCATTTCCTCAACTATACAGTTATACAAACTTTACTTATTCAAACATATACTAACACATATTTACTCTCTTATACAATCCCTGATACAAGTTCACAATGATCCATACAGCCACTCACACATTCACTGGCTCTTATGCACAGTTATTTATATATGTCAACTCTTACATGTACTGTGTTTTACATATGTACTTACTTTGACATGTAGCACTGAGATATCCATTCACTCACCAATACACTCATGCACACAGTCAACCGCCTATACAGCTGTTTCCACATGCACTTTTGAAACCATACATCTAGTGAATCAACTGCTCACTCATCTATGCACAGAGTCATACACCTCCCAGCCACCCACACACACACTCAGTGTCCCATACAAATACTTGGGCAACCAATCAATAACCCATAAACTTACTCATATAGCTACTTATCAACACATGCAACAGTTTACAGAACAACAGACATAATGATGCACAAATTAAGACAGTTTAGTCACTAACCCATGCACTCAGTGAGACACATTTAATCACTCACTCATACAGTCAGTCATGCACCTACTAAATCCTTCATCCAGACACTTATACATCCACTCATTCTTCAATATGTAAGACATATTTTAACTTTACAGAAACATACAGTCACTGGATGTTGTCATCAGTGATGTCATCAGTGATGTCATTTGAGATGTCATCAGTGATGTCATCAGTGATGTCACTGACCATGTCATGAATGATGTAATATGTGACATCATCAGCAGTGGATTGCGGGTGCGCGATATATAGTTAGTGCAACTAACTATATATGCGAATTTCAATGGTTTTGTGCGAGTAAAATAAGGTTTTGTAAAGGCTAATCCCTAACTATATATGGTCTATAACCTATGGTTTTTTCAGTGAATTTTCAAGGTTTTGTAAATGCTAATTCCTAACTATATATGGTCTATAACCTATGGTTTTTTCAGTGAATTTTCAAGGTTTTGTAAATGCAAATTCCTAACTATATATGGCCTAAAACCTATGGTTTTTTCTGTGAATATATATATATATATATATATATATATATATATATATATATATATATATATATATATATATATATACTAGCAGCCCGTCCGGGTATGAATTGCTGCCGGCCAGTAGTAAATTGTTTTGTAGGATTTCGTTTTGATAGCATTTCTTATCTGTGACAGGCCTGTGAAATGCTCCAATTCACAGTGCACTGCTGATGCACTTAAGAGTGCGCGTTCAGTAGTGTGTGAACTCGAATTTCCCTACTTTACAATACAGAAGAACACATTCATTTGTGGTAGGCACGGGGAGACAAAGCGATTTGCCTGGAATCACAGGATGTTGAGCTGATGCCGAGATTCGAACGTAGCTCCCAAGCTCTAAAGTTCGTAATTCTAGAATTTGTGGCGGGAGGTGTGTCTAAAAGTGTATGTCGGTGCTGGCCATCAATGAGAGAGACCTGTGCATTTTTCAAATGGGTGGTGAAAAAATATGAGTATGTTGCTGGAGATGTGGGCCACCGTGCCACCAATGTACTTACCGGGGGAGGGTAAGCCCCCATTATTCCGCAACTTTCTTTCAGCATACCATCACTCCGCATACTTTAATTACACAAGGACCATGACTCCGCAATGCCATTATAACACATGGCATTACATTTTATATGCTTATACCACGCATACATTTACAACGAAATTCGTTGTAAATGCATGAATGGTAAAAGCATTATTTATGTTTGGATAAGGTAAGTATGGGTATAGGGGTATATGTTTTGGGGTACTGAGGTATATGTTTTGGGGTGTTTGGGTATTTTAAGGGTTCAGATATAGTTTTGGGTTATGGGGTACAGGGGTAGTTTTAGGGTTTACGGATAGGTATGTGTTTTGGGGTACAGGGGTATTTTTAGGGTTCAGCGCTAGGTGTGGGTTTTGGGGTACAGGGGTATTTTTAGGGTTCAGGGCTATGTTTGGGTTTTGGGGTACAGGGGTATTTTAGGGTTCAGGGGTAGGTTTGGGTTTTGGGTACAGGGTTATTTTTAGGGTTCCGGGCTAGGTTTGGGTTTTGGGGTACAAGGGTATTTTTAGGGTTCAGGGGTAGGTTTGGGTTTTGGGGTACAGGGATATTTTAAGGGTTCAGGGCTAGGTTTGGGTGTTGGGGTACAGGGGTATTTTAGGGTTCAGGGGTAGGTTTGAGGGTACAGTGGTATTTTAGGGTTCAGGGCTAGGTTTGGGTTTTAGGGTACAGGGGTATTTTTAGGGTTCAGGGGTAGGTTTGTGTTTTGAGGTACAGGGGTATTAATAGGGGTCAGGGCTAGGTTTGGGTATTGGGGTACAGGGGTATTTTTAGGGTTTAGGGATAGGTTTGGGTTTTGGGGTACAGGGTATATTTATAGGTTTAAGATGGGTTAGTGTTTAAGGGTGTTGGGGTATTTTAAGGAGTAAATGTGAGTTATGATTATGGGGTGGATGGATATTTAAAGGCAGCAGGGTGGGATTAGCACACAATATTAGACATGGCATGAAGGGCGGAACGTACCACACGCCCCCAGCGTTTGTCACGCCCCCAGCACACGCCCACAGCACAAAGCAGACACGCCCACAAGGGACTACTTTTCTGGCACGGTTCTTTTACCTTTTAAATGTATATGGTGGGCGTCTGCATAGCCTATGTCCTTCTGCTGCAACTGCCCTTTCCAACGCTGTATTGGGTGTTGTGATTGGTGCTGTGGCTCCTGAGATTACCCGCCTCAAAGGTTTGGGCTCTCTCTTTATTATATTAGTATAGATATATGTGTGTAAATATATATATGTGTGTGTGTGTGTATATATATATATATATATGTGTGTATTACCTACCTGCGGTCGCCAGTAGGTATATATAGTTAGGATTTTTTCCCTATGGGATTTTTGAAAATTCTATGTCTAATAACTTTGGGGTTTGTGGACGGAATTGGCTGAAATTTTCAGGAAAATGGCACATTTTGTTTCTGAGCAGCCCCTGAAAATTTGGGGGGGTCGTCAAGGGGGGGCCGAGAAAAAAGGGGGGTCCCAAAACGCGTTTTTCCCATTCATTTTTCCATAGGGCGGTTGGCCTCACTTTTAGCTCGAATGGCTGAATGGATTTGCACGAAACTTGGTTTGCGTACTTTTCGCGTAACGGAACTTTGCGATGCAAAGCTGATTGGCTCTCCGGTGTCTGTCAACATTCTAAACAGTCCGGAGCGGCCGCCATCTTGTCTCTCGGTAGGATCGAGAGACAAGAGGAGGCCAAAACAAAGGGGGAAATTACCATAAGGGGGCATAGTAGATCCTCGTTGACCCCCTATGTTTTATGTGGATGTTTTAAAAGGGCCCAGCAGGGCAAAAAAAAAAAATTTTTTTTTTTTTGCGTGGGGAGCGCCCAGTTCGCGAACCGGAAAGCGTTCTGGGCAGCGTACTATAAGGAAAAAAGAATGATAGACTTTTCAAATACTGTATGTTAATTGTTTGTTGTTTTTGTTGATTATTTTTTAATTTCTTTATTTTTTAAGCATTTTTTTTATTGTGATTGTGTTTCATAATTTATTAAACTTTCTAACATTTCACTGTCAGAAATTTCATAATTCTCATTGAATATACTTTGTAGTCTCTGAGGATGGAAAATGTCCTAATTTTTAAGGAGGTCATCTACTGCTTGGACACATTGCAGTAGTTCCTGGTCCCTAGTTTCATCCATAAATTCATTTTCATTTTGATAAATGATTTCTTGGCTGCTCTCTTGCAGGACAATTTTAAATTCAACTTTCTGTTCGCCTTCCATTTTGCCTGAAATTTGGATAAAAAAAATATATATTAGTAGAGATAGGGCACTGTTGGGATTAATTTTAGATAGGCAGTTTTTATCAGTGAATTTATCTTTTGGCAGTGTATAGTATCAGAGTGGAAGTAGGAATATAAAAAAGTGTCTGTGATTTAACCAAGAGAAGCCTAACTCCATCCATAACTATAACAGAGAAGTCTATCTAAATCTATAACTACTACAGAGGGATAGTATATAACTATCAGAAACATTTTACCATATTAATTTATAGTGTACAATATACTTCAGTTTTAAAAATAACAACTTACCTTTACAAACAAGTTGAAGTGTTTAGTGATAATTCAATTGTAATGTACAACAAGAAGTAGCAGTCAAAATGGCTGTGTTTCCTTCTCTTCCTTTATATATATTCAGGTATATAACCAATCAAATGTCAGGTAATAAAAGTAGAAAATGAAAGTAACATTTTCATTGGTTGTCAATTCCAACACTTCAGATGTGTTTTGTGAAGTAATTTACCTCACGGTATTTACAGAGGTCTACAGGCTACATGGCTAAATGGAATTTCAATCAAATTTGTGAAAATGAAAGGGATTGTTATGTTGTATGAGCTAATCTATATTTGGTGAGAGTGTCTCCAGTCGTTTTTCTGTGAATTACCTTCCCACCTTTTTTATTGGACCGCTTCCCGGTATGCGTCCCGGTCCGCGAACCAGCAGCGTTACGGGAGTCCACCATTTTGTGTTTCGGT
Organism: Lissotriton vulgaris; assembly: GCF_964263255.1. NCBI lineage: Eukaryota > Metazoa > Chordata > Amphibia > Caudata > Salamandridae > Lissotriton > Lissotriton vulgaris. The sequence continues at coordinate 1,457,829,841 of NC_141694.1, forward strand.
CGAATCAAGATACAAGATGGAGGGCAAATAATGTTCAGAATGGGTAGAAGGGGGCACGGTAGACGTATCTTGACCCCCTAGGTTTTCTGAGGGTGGCTGAGGAGGACCATATGTGCAGGAAAAAAACATTTTTTTTAGAAATTTTGCGCGGTTAGCTTCCGGTTCGCGAACCGGGTAGCGCTCTGGGAGCGTAGTTTGTTGAAAATTAGAGATAAAAGTTAGAGAAAAATAATAATTGTGAGTGATCAGATGTAGGGTAGCTCTGAGAAGAGCTTTTGGGTTTATGGTACATTTAGGTACTTATAAGTAGGTACCAATGCACAGTCTTAAATTCAAAATGAAAATTCTGTTGCCCTCATCTGAGAAGTGAACTCCATCTCCTCTGTAGATATCTTGCATGTAGTAACGCAAGTTATTGTTGTACAAGGAGCCCATTCCATGGTCTCTCATGTAAGCTGAAACAGATTTGTTTACATGCTTCCTCGACTTCTCAATTTGTGGACAAAATTGGTTGGACCACCTCCATTTCTGTCTTTGGCATATATTTGAATATACCAAGGCAGTTTGAGGAAAAAGTGCCATTAATTGCTCAAAGGTGTCCTTTAAAAGCATTTCCAGACCTACCCCAGTCAAAGTGCCCAAATCATTACCTCCACAGTGCACAATTAACAGGTCAGGTTTTGGCAAATGCATAAAGGTTTTCACCAATGGTATCAATTGGTGACATTTTAATCCTCTTTGGCCCAACCACTTAATTTCCACATCTTGTAAATTGAGGTTAGGGAAATTTCTGTTCTCAGCATACCTTTGAGCCCAGTAGATGTAACTATGTCCAACAATCCAGACATAAAACATGGTGGGAGAAGGTTGTGCTGCAGTCAGATGAAGTGTGGTAATGAAAGGGCAGTTGAAACAGTAGGAGTTTGTAAAGAAAAAAACTGTGGATTTCCAGTGCTAATGATTCATTAGCAGTGATTGGTGCATTTCCATTTCTGAAAACAGAAAGTTAGGGTGCATGGATGTGTTCTTTGAAAGATGTAATTTGAATGGTCAAGGAAAAAACATTTAATGAAAGATTGCACTGGATACGCAGGTGCACTGAGAGTTCAGAGTTCAATTGAAACATTGTTGTGTGAACTTGCAAACATGAGAGGTTTTTCAGGAGGTGGTTGCTAAGCAAAAAAGGCAGAGAGGGCAGAGGGGGGAAGGGTTTTGATTTGAAAAAAGTGAGGGAAGAGTTTTGATTGGCTAATAAGAGAGATATGTGTAATGAATATCAGCATTTCTGTGCTTTCTATAGCTGCAGCCTCTGGAGTGCATCCTCTTTGTTCTGCTGAAGACAATTTGGTGTATTTCTGAGACTGTTTTGAAACTCAAAAAGTATTTGCTAAGGTGAGAAACGATTTATTTTATTTAGATAGAGAATAGTATGATTTAAGGAGAAAATGATGAAGAAAGCTGTGTTTTTAAAATGTTGCTTTGTCTCAAGTGATATACAAATAGATTTTGTTTCTTTGAGAAATTGTAATTGCATATTCTGTGTAGAAATCTGGCATGCAGTAACACAAGTTATTGTTGTACCTGGAGCTCATTCCATGGTCTCTCATGTAAGCTGAAACAGATATGTTGTGTTTAAAAACGATTTTTGAAAACAATTACATTTCTGGATATGTTCTGCTAGAGCTTCATAGGTTGTTTGGGCCATATTTATAAGGCATTTGAGTGTCTATGATGTTATTTTTCCCTTTTTAAATGGAAAGCGTTCTTCATGGGGCAAGTTTCTTGTAAATACGCTCCCACCTGTGCTTGGCAGATTTAGATTTTGATTATGGGAGTTACATAGCCATGTTAAAAATGTCCCAAAAATGGTGCAAGGGCATTCAAAAAAACGCTTTCATGTGTCTTAAGGACATTTTTTGTCATTTCCTCTTGAATGTAGGTATACAATTGATTTATATGTTGTGTTTAAAAACGATTTTTTGAAATCAATTACATTTCTGGATATGTACTGCTAGAGCTTCATAGGTTGTTTGGGCCATATTTATAAGGCATTTGAGTGTCTATGATGTTATTTTTCCCTTTTTAAATGGAAAGCGTTCTTCATGGGGCAAGTTTCTTGTAAATACGCTCCCACCTGTGCTTGGCAAATTTAGATTTTGATTATGGGAGTTACATAGCCATGTTAAAAATGTCCCAAAAATGGTGCAAGGGCATTCAAAAAACGCTTTCATGTGTCTTAAGGACATTTTTAGTCATTTCCTCTTGAATGTAGGTATACAATTGATTTATATGTTGTGTTTAAAAACGATTTTTTGAAATCAATTACATTTCTGGATATGTACTGCTAGAGCTTCATAGGTTGTTTGGGCCATATTTATAAGGCATTTGAGTGTCTATGATGTTATTTTTCCCATTTTAATTGGAAAGCGTTCTTCATGGGGCAAGTTTCTTGTAAATACGCTCTCACCTGTGCTTGGCAAATTTAGATTTTGATTATGGGAGTTACATAGCCATGTTAAAAATGTCCCAAAAATGGTGAAAGAGCCTTCAAAAAAACGCTTTCATGTGTCTTAAGGACATTTTTAGTCATTTCCTCTTGAATGTAGGTATACAATTGATTTATATGTTGTGTTTAAAAAACGATTTTTTGAAATCAATTACATTTCTGGATATGTACTGCTAGAGCTTCATAGGTTGTTTGGGCCATATTTATAAGGCATTTGAGTGTCTATGATGTTATTTTTCCCATTTTAATTGGAAAGCGTTCCTCATGGGGCAAGTTTCTTGTAAATATGCTCCCACCTGTGCTTGGCAAATTTAGATTTTGATTATGGGAGTTACATAGCCATATTAAAAATGACCCAAAAATGGTGCAAGGGCAATAAAAAAAAAACGCTTTTATGTGTCTTAAGGACATTTTTAGTCATTTCCTCTTGAATGTAGGTATACAATTGATTTATATTTATAGGTTGTTTGGGCCATATTTATAAGGCATTTGAGTGTTTATGAATGACATTGTGCAGATGAAGTTTAGGTCTGACCACAGATTCAAAAGAGGTCTGCCCTTTGTTCAAGAGTGAAGTGGACATGACTTACTTCATTGGTAGGCCTTCACATGTATTATCTCCTCTGTATTCTTCAACAAGCGTAAATCTCATCTGCAACTGTGAGTAGGCCTCACCTCAAACAAACCTCTGGATAGGCCACACCTTATCGTCATCCTGAATCAATCATTTAAAATGTTAGGGAGAGATTTATGATAGGTGTATGCCTGTTTTGTACCACTGTGCGTCACTTTTGTGACGCAGTGGTGGTGCAAAAGATTTGCTATGTTAAATAATAAGTAGGGTGTTAAGTTTTTGATGACTGTTATTCATTTACTGTTTGGTAATAGTGGTTAATAATATTTTTTTTTATATTTTATCACAGATTCAACTGCAGATCATTTCAAAATTTGAAAATGCCAACTAAGAATCGAATTAGAAAGGCTAGAAAACGTCAAAGACAGCAAGTTCAGCTATTACTGCAGCAGTCCTCTCCCAAAAAAACTTGTCAAATCACCAAGAAAGCTCCGGGTAAGACCACAAAATCATTCATAAGAAATATTTGTAGTAAAAAAAGTATTTCTACAGAAAATGTTTCTGTCCAGAAAAAGAGAAGCAATTTAAACGGAAAGGAAAGACCAATCAAAAATGTTACTGCTAGAGCAAGAGATAACTCTGTGCATGATAGTAGAAGGAAACAACAGTTTAGGGACATTCGAAAACGAATGTTCCGCAACAGGATAATAGTTAATTTATTAAAAAATATTAAGAAAGGCCAACAGAAAGTGGCATTTTATAAGAAAAAGAAAAATGTAGAGAAAATTATTGATCATGCTTTCGAAATTAAGCGAAAGTTATTTATTTTGGTAATCAATAGAATTAGGAAACTAAACAAGGTAATTTCTGATTTCAAATCAAATAGTAGATGGAAGAGGGTAGTTAATCGAAGTAATTTTTGTGAAGTTTTTTCCGGAGAATGGATGCATAGTTCAAGTTGTGAGGCATTTTTTAATGAGGAGAGTTATTTTCAGGATAATGATTTGGTGCTTGCAGTTGACACCAGTGGTCGAGCTTATGAAGTGAAGGATGGTTGTCCAGTTGAAAAAGAAAAACTTGTGACAACAGAGATAGAAGAGGTGTTAGGTAATGAGGTTTTAGAAAGACGTCCTAAAGGTCCTGTGTACATTTGGGAGTGTAGTTCTATTTGCAGTGTGCGACAGGATTCCATCAATTTGCTTTGTGATTTTGTACGAACATTTAATAAGAAAAGTTTGAAGCAGAAAATGAAGTTGTTGCAAGAATTAGATCCTTGCAGAGTGAGAGAAGTGACAGGTTTGCGTGGTCATTCACTGGCTTGTCTTTCCAGGAGAGTATGCCAGAGTGTTTTTCATCATTTCAGGATGCTAGCAGTGCATCATAATAAAGTGAGGAAATTAGTCAGAATGTTGTATTATGCTAAGAGTCCAGCAATTATGCTTAAACAATTATGTGCTGCTCTTTTGCATGGTTCTGAAATAGATGTCAAGAATATTTGTGAAGAAATTGAGTTTTGTTACTTTGGAAGTAAAGATGAGAATGTTCAAATTGACCCAGAAGTAGAGGGTAATGTTGAAGATAATGTAGAGGTTTCCAGTACCGATAATTTTCAGAAGGAAATTGCCACGTTTCAGGTGAAATCAAGTGAGAGGCCTAATTTCTCTTGTGTGTGTTGTCGACGCACTTATTATAAGAATCAGATTAAGTTAGTGGATTTATATGCAAAAAGTGAAAGTGAAAATAATAGTGAATGGAAGGATTTCACAACATACTTGATGGTAGAAAATTGTTTTGATTTGGGATCGGATCAACGTGTGTGTACTTATTGTTGTAACAAATTAAACCAAAACCAGATGCCTGCTAGGGCGGTTCATAATAATCTGGAATTGGTTGAGATTCCTTCTGAATTGAAGGATTTAAATACTTATGAATCTATTTTGATTCAAAGTATCCATCCCTTTCAGGCTATTGTAAGAATGGAGCCAAAGACAGGGAAGTTGCCTCCATCAGATTTACAGAGAGGATTAAAGGGAAGAGTTGTTTATTTGCCTCTAGATTTGAACAAAAACATTAACACAATTGGAGTAGAAAGAGTGGAAGAGGAACCTCTGGTTATCTTAGTTAATGGGGTTCCGACAAAGAATAAGAAAATATGGCAAGATTTAGTGGATGTTAGGAAAGTCAAAAAGGCAACATTGTATTTGAAAAAAAATAATAAGTACTATAAGAATGTATATGTTGCAGAAGAGGAAGTAAGTGATGAAGACGATAGCGATTTGTGTGCTGGCCAAATTGAGAAAGTAGAAGCCTCTAAAAGTGAAGAAATATATGAACACTATAGTGTTCATCCTTTGCATTCCAAGGAAGTCATGGGGAATGCTATTGAGTTGTTTCAAATGAAACAAGCCAAAGGGAGTCCCATCAGTGTTTGGGAGGAAAGTTTGGAAGCTCGGTGTTTCCCACAGCTATTTCCAACAGGTCAAGGAGGAAGATATGATGAGCGACCACATCAAATTCCTGCTTCTGAATACCGGACTTTACGTTTGTATGCAGAAGATCCTAGGTTTCGTCAATGCATTCCTTATTTGTTTCATCTCCTGTTTGAAAGCGATCTGTCTGGACTGTCATATGCAGTGAACCACATCTTGAAAAGTGGTATACAGATGCGAAACATCTCGGCAAGTGAATTTATGCATAAAGTCAATGTCCAAGACAGTATTTTGGATTCTCACCTAATTAATCTCATGGCGTGTCAGCGTGGTACTAATGAGTACTGGTACCGTCGTCAAGGTGATTTAAAATGTATGCTGAGGAACTTAGGAACTCCGACATGGTTCCTCACTCTGAGCTGTGCCGAGTATGGCTGGGAAGACTTACTTGAATTTCTACGAGAGGCAAATGGAAACATTGAAAACATCGAATTCAAGACACCTGGAGAACTGTGCTCTTTGGATCCGGTCAATGTATGAAGGTACTTCAATCATAGATTTGAAGCTATGATGTCTTTCATCATGAATAAGAAGAATCCACCTCTTGGAGAGGTGTTGGATTTCTTCTGGAGAAAGGAGTACCAAGCAAGAGGTGCTCCTCATATACATATGCTGCTGTGGATCAAGGATGCGCCTAAATTTGGAACAGATCCGGATGACTTAGTGATGAGTTTCATAGAACAGTATTCTACGTGTGCTGTTCCGAACGCAACGGAGAAGAAAAGCCTAAGAGAACAAGTTCTACGTTTCCAAAGCCATCGTTGTGGAAAGTACTGTAGTCGTAAATTCAGAAACAAGGACAAGTTCTACACCAAATGTCGTTTCAACTTTCCACGACCGGTGATTTCTAAAGGAAGAGTGAACAGTTTGATGTCTTCTCTGCGACATAATGTGACGAGGAAATCACCCAAAAATACATACAATTTGAAAATCAACGAAGAGTCCAAGTACATCAACGACTACAACCCGGTGATTTTGTCCATGTGGAATGCTAACATGGATATACAGTTCGTGGCTGACAACTGTATGGCTGTGGCTCGGTATGTGACATCTTACATCACCAAAAAAGAAAAGACAGAATTGAAGGATATGTGGGAGGACATTTCCCATGAAAAGAGCCTCAGTAAGAAGTTGTACAGTTTCAGTCTGAAGATGTTGTCGCATCGAGAAATTGGAGCTTACGAATGTTCTGACCGGTTGTCTTCAGCAAGTCTTTATGCCAAATCCAGGAGTATCGTTTGGGCGAGTCTTGGTCTTGCTGCAACGCGTAATCGAGTTCTGAAACCTGTGCGGGAAATTGAGTATTTGGTGGAAAAGGAGCCAAACAGTACCGACATTTTGAAGACCAACATGTTGGATACATATTATCCAAATCGAAGCAGTCACCTTGAGAATGTTTGTTTGTATGAGGTTCTACAAAATTACATATTCAAGAGGAACATCAAAGAAGATATTGAGAAAGGAGTGTATGCTGTAATTGGAAGTGAGGGATGTCTGGTCAGGCAAAGAAAATGCCAATTAGTAAACCATCGAAAATTGAGTGGCGAATCTCCAGAAAAAAAGGAGTTTTTCTATTTAGCACTTTTGCAACTTTTCAAGCCTTGGCGTGCAGAAGAGGAACTGCTTGGAGATTTCCTGTGTTACGAAGACTCTTTCACTGCTGCCAAGGAGACCATAGAATGTCCTGCTTTTCCCAAATGTCAAGAAATGTTGACTTTGGAAATTGAGCAGGAAGCAACGATTGCAGCCGAAATTGCCAGAGACAGTTCTCAGGACAGTCAGAGTTCTGTTTCATTGAGTCAGGATCCACTAGGAGGACCTATTATCGAAAATGAAGCTGCCACTGCTATGAATGAAGTGGAAAGAGCCATGGCACATGCTCAGGAGGATGCGGTTAACTTAGAAGACTTGGAAAAACAACTCAACGTTGAGCAGAGGAAAATATATGACGAAGTTACCAAGCAAATTGATCATGGATTAAGTCATGAGAAGAAAGAGTGCTCATGTACGTCGTTGAAGCCTGTCCGACTGTACGTGAGTGGAGAAGCGGGAACTGGAAAAAGTTTCCTCATTAAAGCAATTTCTTGTTATTTGCAGGAAAGGACTGAGTCATCGCTGTCTTGTGTTGTTACCGCTCCAACTGGACTGGCAGCACATAACATTAAAGGTATTACTTTGCATCGTCTACTGATGCTGCCAGTGGAGCATGACAACAAAATACAATGCCACAAGTTATCTGGAGATGCTTGTTGTGAAGTTTCAAGAGTCTTGAGAAAAATGAAACTTCTTATCATTGACGAAGTAAGCATGGTTTCCAATGTCATGCTTGCCTTTGTGCATTTGAGAATGCAAGAAGTTCTTAAAACTGAGTATGATGTGTTATTTGGTGGCAAACACATCATTGTTTTCGGAGATCTTCTGCAGCTGACACCAGTAAAAGGACAACCTGTGTTCAAAATACTCACGCATGAAGATACCAGGAAGTGCCTAGGGAGCATTGGCAACGTCAATATATGGTTAAACTTCAATTATGCTGAACTGCATGAAAATATGCGTCAGGCGAAGGATGAAGATTACAAGAATATTCTACAAGATGTTAGAATTGGAAAAGTGACTGAGCGTGGGAAAGAAGTTTTAAATGCACGATTACTGTCAAATTTATATCCAGAACAAGACGTTGTGCCTGAGAAAATTTTTCAGAAAATTACTGAGAAGAAATCCGGAATATGTTTGATGCCAACTCTTGCAGAATGTGCCATCTTCAACAACAAAATGTTGAATTTAGAAAAGCAAGAGATTGTGAAACTGGAAGCTATTGACAGAATAGAGCATATGGGATCAACAATTATTTTGTCTCAGAATTTGAAATCAAAATTGGATGCATTAGAGAAGACAATATCTAAAACAGCGGGTTTTGAAAAGACTTTGAATGTGTGTTTAAATTGCCGAATCATTTTGAGAGGGAATTTACATGTTGAAAGAGGTCTGGTAAATGGATCAATGGGTAATGTTGTTGATTTTGAGAAATACAGAAGTAGAGATGGAATTGAATTTTTAAAAATTAAATTTGATGGCATTGAGGAAGTACAGCTAATTGCTCGTTGTTCTGCTAGGTTTCTGCTTGTTAAAGACTTATATGTTCGCCGTAAGCAGTTTCCTGTTTGCTTGGCATATGCGGTGACAATCCATAAATCGCAAGGTTTAAGTGTAGACAGTGCATTGGTGAATATTGGCAGTTCTGTGTTCAAGGAGGGTATGGCATATGTGGCATTGTCACGAGTTAGAACTTTATCGGGATTGTACTTGATTGATTGTGATGTCACAAACATTTGTGCGGATCTAGATTGTGTTAAGGAATACAATAGGTTAAGAAGAGAGTATGCGCCACATTTGCCTCAATATCCTTTGTTTGAGAAACGTGTGGTAGGCCGGAAACGAAGAAATATTAGTAATAGTAGGGAGGTTGTAGGAAAAAGCCCAAAAGTCGATGAACCGAAAATTGTAAGCAGAAAGAAAACGGATTCTGTTGAAGATGTTGTCGGTTTTCAATTTGAAAACAGTTCTGGTGTCAACTGCTATGCAAATGTAGTGGTTAATGTTCTCTTTTCACTAGAGACTTTAAAAGAACAGATTGTGTTCAATTCGGAACAAAGTTTATGCTGTTTGTTGAATTCTGTGTTAGAGAAATGTAGCACTGATCGAACAAAAGTAGAAAGTGTGTCTGAAGTTCGTTATCTGTTAGACGAATGTTCAGGTCAAACAGACTTCTCTGAAAATAATCAGCAGGATTGTCAGGAGTTTTTAATGTATATGCTTGATGTATTGCAAGATGAGGGTGTAGATGTAGATCACCTGTTTGGGCTTTCTTATCAATGGCAGCATGACTGCGAGAACTGTAGGGTATCAAGTACATCTAGTGTAGACTCAGAAAGATTTATATATTTAACTTTGCCAGACAGTAAATCAGTGTTCTTTAATAGGCTAGTAAAAGCAGCTGATCACAACATGGAGTGTAGCCAATGTAAATCTGAAATGATGTCAACATTATTTATACGAAGATATGGCCAGTATGTCATTTTAATGTTCCAACGATGTAGGCCTGATGGAACAAAATTGCCAACTTTAATAAAAAAATGTGTTGCTTCGCAGTTGTCAATATCAGGAAGGACTTTTGTAACTGTAGCAATAATCTATCATGACGGTCCTTCAACAACATCAGGACATTACACAGCTTATTTAAAGTCTAGAAACGGCTGGTCATTCTGCAACGATTCTGTTATAACTTTCAAAAAAAAATTGCCGTATGACCTTAAAAATTCTTACCTGGTGTTTTTAAAACCAAAATTTTAGGGAAAGAATCTCGGGATGTGCTCTGAGGAATTTCAAGAGGTTCATGGAGTAGAGGGAATGTAAGTCTGCAATGCTGTCTAGATTATTGGTCCAAAATTTTGATTAAAATTTCATTTTAAAAATCCAACTATATAAACCTGATGCAAGTAAGTCTGCTTCATAGTAAGCAGTATCAGTGTGATAGGAAAAGTAGAACATGAGTGAGCAAGAAGAGGAAGATATTAGTAGTCCAGGATTGTGAAAGTAATCTTAAACGTTTTCTTTCTGAAAGTTGCGAAAATAGAAAATGACGGGATTTGGTTACAAGAATTCCAAAAGTTGTAAATCGCTCTAACATGATTTGGCCATGTGGAAACATGTATGTAACATATTTTTCAAAACGATGGAGGTTTTCTTTCAGAAAGTGGCGGGCTGAAAATTTTAATAGCACAAAGGAGTGTAAGCTATTCATAGGACATCCTTCGACGTCATGGAAAGTAAGTTAATTTTTATGAGTTTTGAATTCAGATTTCTTATGTTGTATGGGTTTTTTAAACACAATCATTTTGATTGTGTTTTTTTTTCCCCGCTGTTACATGATGAATACCTTCAAGTCACTGTTTTAGTGAAATTTCATACATTCTGAGAACAGCAAAAATAAACCATTTAACATGTATAATTAATTCTCTACTTTTTGTACTTATGATATACATTTAGAAATGTGAGGTAGATATGGAGAAACTGAGGCTTCTGTAAGTGTCAAAGTTAATGCTTACAGTGCTGCACTTCTGGGTACTGTTTTTTTTTTTTAAACCTGAATAGGCCTCACCTCAAACAAACCTCTTGAGAGGACACATCTTATTTGCATCCTGAAAAAATCATTTAAAATGTTAGACACAATTTTATGATGGCTTTACATCTCTTTTGCGCTGCTATTGCATCACTATTGTGAGACATCAGCAGTGCAAAAGATGCACCATGTTCCAAAATAGGCCTCACTTCATCAGCATCAAGATACTGTTTGTTTAATATATATATCTTTAGGATTGTGTAGGGGACGTAGAGAAGCAGAGGCTTCTGTAAATGTCAAAGTTGTTGAAAAACTGTTTGTTCTTGAACCTTTTCCCTTGTCTTTTCTAATTTTTAAATACATGTTTTAATATTTTTGAAATGTTTGTTCTCTCTTTCACAGATTGAAAGTATGAAAAAAGAATTGAAAAAGTTAACAAGAATTATAAGGTAAATGTTTTCTACTCTTTTCGTTACATTTCAATCACATTCACCTACTTTAGGGCTTCAGACTATAGAGCTTTAAACAAAGATTATTTAAATGTGCAAATTTGGAGCTGTGCCCGTGGGTTTTGGTTCAATACACAAGTGCATTGACCTAAAATGCGTGTGCACATTACCAAATCGCCGTCTGTTTCCTCAGGCGTACTCCTCCCACACCTTTGAAGTGAAGTTTAGCTTCACTATAAACGACCCGGCTGCTTTACCTTCTCATTCTACTGTCCCCGCTTCGTCCCCTCTCCTGTCTGCCGTGTGCATTTCTCCTCTCCCCCCTCACAGTAACATCACTCACACACGCAACGCCATTCACACACGCAACGCCATTCACACACGCAACGCCACTCACACACACAACGCCACTCACACACACAACGTCACTCACACACACTACGCCATTCACACACGCAATTCATCCACGCAATGCCACTAATCCACGCAATACCACTCATCCACGCAACACCAATAATCCACACAACGCCAATTATCCACGCAATGCCTCTCATCCACACAACGCCACTCATCCATTTGCAAAACCAAACGAACAAACTCTTCTATTGTGAAACCTATTGCATTTTCAATGCTTGATTCTTTCACTTCCTTATGTATTTTGTTTTCCACAATTATATCCTCTTCCTTCTTTTCTTAGGTAAATAAATCTATTAAACACCATTTCTGGTTTAGTCCCTATAGCTGTCTTTCTTTTTACATCACTCTCTGTTTTCTTCTCTTGTACTTACTCCTTTATTTTTTTTTTTTTTAAATTGGGGTTAGGTCCCGGTTCGCGAACCGGCGAGCAAACCGGAAAGCGAACTAAAAAAAAAACAGCTTGCCAGAGTGTTACACTTTCTAGCAATTTTTGTAAAAAGGGGAGGTAGTTCTGAAAAGAAGTTTTTTTTTTATTTTTTTTTTATATTTTTTTTTCTTTTTTGAACATTATTTGTTTTTTTGTATTTTTTGAACACTTTTTTGTTTTTTTTGTTTTTTTTCAAAGGGAAAGAACAGAAAGAGGCATTGAAAAGGGCTCAACAGGAGCAAAAAAAAAAATTAAAACTTGCTGCGTTTGGAGCATCGGTGTTTCTCGAATGCCAAATTAATTAATTTCACACTCATGTTTGCGCATGAAATTAAAGTGCCACAATATAAGCATGTCAGCTTCAGATGGACACTTTTTTTTGTATATTTGGCACTGTTTCGTTTGCCTCTCCAACTGTGAGAGAGATATCAGTAGATGTTCTGGCCACCGAAGTTGGGGGGTTCTGTTGTAGTTCACGCATCTCTGCATGACTATAGTTGATTGGATGCCACCTCTGCATATGTCGGTGCATCGTGTAATTTCCATAGCTGTATTTTTTATTAGTGCCCCTGGATAACTTATCTTGGCAGATAAGGCACGTAGCATGGCGTGCATTGACTTTTTTCTCTCCTGGTGGAATGGAAAAAAATTGCCAGATAAAGCTAACTTTGCGATGAGATACCCGGGGTAACTCTTTGACAAATCGTGGTCCCTCTTCTTCCTCTCCGTCTTCTTGTTCCTCTTCCTCCTCTGTGTCTCCAATAAACTGTGCAGGTGGTCCTCTCTTCCTATGAGGAGATGGTGGTGGTGGTGGTGGGGGTGCAGAAGCTGAAGCTACTATTGAAGCCATTTTTTAATCAGAGCAAATGATCAGGTCTTCCTTTCTCAAAGTTGAAAGTCAGAGTGAGAAAAAAGGTGGGGGCTTTCATCATTTGGGAAAAAAAATAGTTCTAAACCAATGAAAATTGTTATTTTTAGGTCACATGACCTAGTCTTACATCATTAGGAAGCCAAAAGTGAAATGAACCAATGAAAACTTTAATAAACAAGTCACATGACCTGTTCCGCTCACGTTACGCGGAGCGCGCCGCACCCCGGATCACTTCCGGTTCGCGTTCCGGAGCACTTCCGGGAGCGCTAACACGGCGCGTCATAAGACGCATTACGCGACAACGTGATATGTCGCGTTTCCGCGACGCGTCACGATGTTGATTTCTGATGCGGTAGTTGCGTGAACGGAACGTTTACCGGTTAGCGGACCGGGTCGCGGCATCAAATTGAGCTAACGGAAAGCTTCCCGGTTCGCGAACCAGGAGCGAACCCAAAAAATATTTTTTAAAAAAATAATCATAAACATATAAAATATAATTTGGGATATAAAGAAAAAGACATTTTGCAGCTACAGATATTAGCTTTTAAAAAACCATTGAAATTCAATGAAAAAACCATAGGTTATAGATAGGGCTCCCGGTTTTATGGTATTTATTTTTTTGCCTTTTCCGTCTGTATTTATCTGTATTTATTTTTTGGGCATTTTTTCTGTATTTATCCACATTTATTTTTGCCACGCGCAAAAGACGACGCTACAGCTAGTATTTTTCCACATTTATTTAAATTGAAAACACAGCGAAAATAAAATTCCTTTCTACACTTGAAGTTGAAGGCATTGAGTAAACTTAGTGCTGCACTACTTCTATAATATACAAGAAATGCATTGCATTTGTTAGTATCACAGTATTAATTGATCCAAATTTCGATTGCCATGCTACATACATTAGCTGCATTTTTTTTATGTTTCTTTACCGGTGCTTTTTTAGCCATAGTTCATTCAGAGACCCTGTTCCCTTTAATCTGCTTGTCACTGGATTAAAAATAAAATCAAACAGCCCGAAGCACACCGAGCAAGTGCTAAAATCTGCAGAGCTCTGTTTGAATCCCGGCTCAGCAGACTCAGGCTTTCATCCTTCTGAGTGCAATAAAATGAGTAAGATATAGTTGGGCGTTAGTGGCAGTAGTTATTTGTAGCTTTGCGAAGCTGCAAACCTGAAACAGCAAGCGCTATATAAATGAATACATTGTCACATTACACTCTGTGCTGGAAAACGCATCTCTGTACCTTGTGTTTGCAGTGTCTTTGAAGCATTGCAAGGGGTGGAAAGGAGAACGCCTCACTCTCTCACATATATTACTTTCTTTTGTTCAGTTCAGTAAAACTCGTATGGCCGGGTCTGTGCAATCCAGAATTTAAGTACCCACATTTATTAGCAGTAACCTTACCATACTAAGCTACCTTACAGGAATTTAATAGCAATAACTTTTTTTTATGTATAGTGCTTCTACCGTAACCAAGGGCGAAAAATAACAGATGGTATTAGTGCTCAATATAAACGTTCGCCATTCACCAGCCTCAGAATAAAGGAAGGCCGAGTCAGCAGCGCCGGGATTCGAACTCCTGACCTTCAAATGACTGCATTTCATAGAAGTGAGCATCTGAAACAGAAACCATCATGCTGGCTTTTTGGAGCTAGAATCGCACTTCGCACTTCTTTGAAACTCCACGGGATTCAAATGCCCCTCCCCACCCTTGCACAGGCTGTGGACAGCCCATTGTCATTCTGACTGCAGATGATTACCACATTTAGAATGACAATGGGCCGCCGCCTGCCTTTAACATAATGTGCACTGCAAGTGTCTCGCTTGGCGCCAGAAGATTGTAGCAGGAGTTTAACGTGCGCCCGAGGTGTGCTTCCTCACTGCTTCTTGGAACATGCCAAAAGGTGACATCATCCATATACAGTTTTACTAGTATTTTTCCGTTTCTACATATAAATACAGACAATGGAAAAATAGTTTTCCGTCTGTATTTATGTGTATAAATCCGTAAAAACGGAAAACCGGGAGCCCTAGTTATAGACCATATATAGTTAGGAATTAGCATTTACAAAACCATATTTTACTCACACAAAACCATTGAAATTTCATATATAGTTAGTTGCCCTAACTATATATCGCGCACCCGCAATCCACTGCTGATGATGTCACATATTACATCATTCATGACATGTTCAGTGATATCACTGATGACATCACTGATGACATCTCAAATGACATCACTGATGACATCACTGATGACAACACCCAGTGACTGTATGTTTCAGTAAAGTTAAAATATGTCTTACATATTGAAGAATGAGTGGATGTATAAGTGTCTGGATGAAGGATTTAGTTGGTGCATGACTGACTGTATGAGTGAGTGATTAAATGTGTCTCACTGAGGGCATGAGTTAGTGACTAAACTGTCTTAATTTGTACATCATTATGTCTGTTGTTCAGTAAACTGCTGCATGTGTTGATCAGGAGCTATTTGAGTAACTATATGGGTTATTGGTTGGTTGCCCAAGTATTTGTATGGGAGACTGGATGTGTGTGTGGGTGGCTGGGAGGTGTATGACTCTGTGCATAGATATGTGAGCAGTTGATTCACTAGATGTATGGGTTCAAAAGTGCATGTGGAAACAGCTGTATGGGCGGTTGACTGTGTGCATGACTGTATTGGTGAGTGAATGGATATCTCAGTGCTACATGTCAAAGTAAGTACATATGTAAAACACAGTACATGTGAGAGTTGACATATAGAAATAACTGTGCATATTATATATATCATTGGGAGCTTGTATCAGGGATTGTATAAGAGAGTAAATATGTGTTAGTATATGTTTGAATAAGTAAAGTGTGTATAACTGTATAGTTGAGAAAATGGAGGTGTGATTGATTTTTTGCATGAATGACTAGGAGTGTGAATAACTCCATGGATGAGTGACAGTCTGTGAGTGTCTGTTTACACTGATTGTATCTAAGGTTATATTAGAATCTGAAGAGTTTCATCGTATTATCACATGAATGATATCATCAGTGATGTGGTGAGTAATGTCAAATGAGATGTCATCAGTGATGTCATTTGAGATGTCATCAGTGATGTCATCAGTGATATCACTGACCATGTCATGAATGATGTAATATGTGACATCATCAGCAGTGGATTGCGGGTGCGCGATATATAGTTAGGGCAACTAACTATATATGAAATTTCAATGGTTTTGTGTGAGTAAAATATGGTTTTGTAAATGCTAATTCCTAACTATATATGGTCTATAACCTATGGTTTTTTCAGTGAATATATATATATATGAAATAGTCCCCAACCAAATCTGATCAAGGAGCAAGCACTCGTCATCGTGGGGGTTCTCTCGTTTATTGCCCAGGTTACATCAGGCTATGGACAAACAGGAACGCGTTTTGGCAGACAGGCTGACTTTCTAAACCTGTAATGCGCCATATTGGTGCTTCTATTTAAAACAAAAGCGAGCATGTGGGCTGATGACCATACATTCTTTAAACAAAGCATAATCACAGTTATTTCGAAAACTGCAACAGTGAAAATCCTTTAAACTAAATTGTTTTTTTTAAATTGTTTTCACTCTGTGCTTATTTTGTGTTTATGCCCTTCAGTTCATATTGTTTAAAGAAAACTCCCAACATGCCTCACTCTACTTTAACCAAAACCCTGACTGGATTCATACACATCCTACAACTGCTGCCAAGGGCATCTTTATAATGACTTTAAAATCCAAAGACACGCATTTTTCAAGTTCGAATTATTTCACTCTAAGCATAGTTGCCCACCTCCTTGCTTCATTAATTCCTTCCAGGTGCAAACAGGTCAGATTTCCGGCATGGGTATCCCGTAATTACACCAGAAAATCCATGTGTTACTATAAAGTATCAGGTGCTGTGCCAAACAGAAGACAGTGTTCCAGTCTTTTCTCTCTCATCTCTTCCTTCCTACAGAGAAACAAACTCTGATACAATTCATAACTCAATCAATCTAATGTTCATTGAATCAGAGGCAGGGAGCAAGAGAAGAAATGTAAATAAAAATTAAAACAATATAAAAATATATCATTGAAGATCAGCGAGGATATATTTCATAGTGACTTGGTCGGAACCATTCCAAAACGAAGGAGGGATTTCAACCATGATTCTAAGCTCACATTTTATTCTGCATGGTCTATATAAATATGACTACCACCTCCCAGGTATGATACACACTCATTAGCTCCCTTTGTAAGCCTGATTCGAGTGTTTATGCTGAGGAACACACAGCCTCTGGTACCTAAAGAGCAATGACAGCCACAGAGTTAACAGCTAACATCCCGAGAAAGCTCCACTGTGAGGGCGAAACTGATTTTTTAGTAATTCACACCAATAGCATGTTATGTTGTGTAATTATGTCATGTTGCTTTAACCATGCTCGTTCTACATTCTGCTTAGAGTGTTTCTATGTGCTGTATTCCAAGGTAGTCAGTTACTCCTGACTGCTAACCTGTCTGGCTGTGTACCTGCTCTGCTGTATGCATTAAATCTACTTTCACCTATTTCAAGTGTGGTTCATCAATTCAACAATTGGCGACGAGGGTGGGATGATTTTCTTAAACCTGTGAACCGCTTTCAAGGTAATTCCGACCTCCATAAGGGTCGAAACCACAAGTGGAGCAGAGACGACGTTACTTCACTACAACAACGCTTGGAGGACAATAATTATTCTTGCGCACTACAAGCCTGGTGAGCGACGCCTTATTTTTTTCTAAAACCGTGATTCCAATCCTTATTTTGGATATCTTGGACGCGCTGCTATATCGCGCTCGAGCGCTTACCGTTGCTTTTCATTACGCGCTTCTAACGCGCGTGTCTTCAGGCTTGGAGGTCCTCGCACTCGCGTTGCATCCTTGTAACGTCATACGTTCACCCAGAACGTGACGCATCACACGGTGCGTGGCGGCCATTTTGGATTGGGCAGGCCTACTCGTCAAACGAAAAAAAAACGGAAGACGTTTTTTTTGATTCTTTTACCTATTTCGACACCCACTAGTCGGATTTCCATCGCGGTCACAGGTAATCGCTGCTTTAAGCCTCTAACTGAACGTTTTGCCTAATTTGGAGACATTTTCAAGAATTTCTGCAATTTCTTCACTTTATGGTGGTGAAGAGCGGACAGTGTGTAGAAAGATCCTGTTTTCACTGAACAATTCCACCAAACTGTACAACTTACGGATAACTTTCCTTTGCAATCTTCTCTCATATCATTTAACTCATTTTTTTTATTCTTTGCCTTACTTCACACCAACATGAGTCAACAAACATTTTCTCTGAGTAATCCTCAGGAATTCTGGTGTAAAGGTTCTGAACCAACGCTAAAATGGCTAGAATGGAAGGACTACTTTCTCAATTATATTGACACTGTAGATTCTGATGGGAAAATGTCTGCTGATCAAAAGAAACGTATTCTTTTACACTCATTGGGTCCAAAAGGTCTTAAATGCTATAACCAAATGAACAAGCCTATTGTGGGGGGAGGTGATAGTAATGTATTCACTGTGGCTCTATCCAATTTAGACAAATATTTCTCCCCGAAGGTTTGTATGGGTATCACGCGTTACAAATTTTACCAAAGGAAACAATCTAAAAATGAGTCTGTGGATGACTACGTTGGTGAGTTGAGAAAAATGGGTGATGATTGCGCCTTTGGCGGTTTACTTGAGGACTTAATTCGTGACCAGGTGGTAATGCACGCTAATAATCCTGCAATTCAGGAACGTCTTTGGATGAATGGGGATGCTTGTTTAGAAGATATCCTAGCCTTAGTTCGTAAAGCTGAGTCATCCAGTAGATGTGCAAGTGCTTTAAAATCTGAAAATGTCAGCAAAGATGTTGTGGCTAAAGTGGATGCTAGTTCAAAAAGAACCGGTAATTTTAAACAAAAAAGCGAAACATGGGCAAAGCCTAAGCACAGTATTGAATCTCCCAAATGCTATAGGTGTGGGAGTTTCGAACATTTGGCTTTTGCAAAGTCTTGTCCTGCAAAAAAGAGTAAATGCGGTGCGTGTGGACTGTATGGTCACTACACCAAAGCATGTAGAAGGAAGACAAAGACTGTCAAATGTATTCAAGAAGACTTAGTTTCGGATGAGAACACTTCTAGTGATGATGACCAAGCATCTGACTGCGCTGTAGTTTTAAAGAAAAAATTACTTCTCAATATTAGGGATGGTTGTTTACTTGTCGATAACAAACCTGAATGTTGGATACATATTGGGGGTGTGCGCATTAAGGTCTATGCTGACTCTGGTTCGCCTTATACTATCATAAACGAAAATGTATGGCGCAACACTTTCATTGACAAAGTTGGTTCAAAACTGTCTCCTTCGGATATTGACCCTGAAGGTTATGATGGTGGCAAAATTGACATTGTTGGTTTTCGCTGGCTGAAATTTGAGTTCAAGAACCGTAAATCTTATGGCAAGTTATATGTGTCAAAAAAGGGTCCATCTGTTTTAGGGTGGAAGGACCAAGGGGATTTACACATTATTCTTGACCCCAACTCTGTGGAGAAAGTTTTGGTTATGGATGAGGGCACCAAAACCGGTGAGGAACTGTTAAAAAGATTCCCTGCAGTTTTTTCAAAGACTATTGGCAAGTTGAAAGACTTCGAACACAAGATAATTTTGAAGGACTCTGCCACTCCTAAGATCCATAAGGTTAGAAGTGTGCCAATAGCTCTAAGAAAAGACGTGGCTACAGAACTTGAAAGATTGGTTTCATCCAACATAATTGAACCGATCGAAGCATCTGCTTGGGTTTCCCCTTTGGTGGTCGTAAAACGATCCAACGGTAAATTAAGACTATGTGTGGATCTTCGCCACTTAAATGACAATATAGTGGTTGACCAATTTCCCCTGCCAAAGATCAATGAGATGTTAGCTTTGCTGGATGGGGCTAAATGGTTCACTACAGTCGACTTATCGTCTGCGTACCATCAGATCCCTTTGTGTAGAGACAGCAGGAAATACACTGCTTTCATAACCCCACAGGGTTGTTACCAATTTAAGAGGATGCCTTTTGGGTTGGCTTCGGCCGCAGCTGTTTTTCAGCGTTTAATGCACAGACTGTTTTCCACTGTAAAAAACACCAAGTTTTTTCAGGATGACATCCTCATCTTTGGTAAGGAAAGGGCTGATCATGACAATACCTTAAGTGAGGTTTTGAGCATTCTCAATGACAAAGGGTTAACTGTTGAATACACCAAATGCACCTTTGCCAGTGATCATGTAACTTACTTGGGGCATGTCATTGACTGTAATGGTATTAAACCTAAACCCAATTTAGTTGATGCTATCAGGTGTGCTCCTTCCCCCAAGGGAAAAGATGATGTCAGATCCTTTATTGGCTTAGCTGAATTTTGCTCGAAATACATTCCCAACTTTGCGACCAGAACATATAACATTAGACAGTTGCTAAAGAACAAGACAAAGTTTACTTGGTCTGTAGAATGTGAACAAGATTTTGATGACATCAAAAGCTGCATTGCCAATATTGCTTCCTTAAAGAGTTTCAACCCTGATGCTCATTCTATTATCACCACCGATGCCAGCATTAAAGGTTTGGGTTCTGTTTTGTCCCAAGTTGGTGTGAGTGGTAAGGAGCAAATTGTTGCTTACGCTTCAAGGTCACTTTCTCCCACAGAAGAAAAATACTCAACCATTGAAAAAGAAACTTTAGCATGTGTATGGGCTGTCAATCACTTTAGAGCTTTTGTATGGGGTACCAAGTTTACTTTGCGCTGTGATCACAAGCCACTACTCAGAGTTCTGACCACTGAAGGTACTGTTAACACTTCTGCAAGAGTTGCCAGACTTGCTATCAAACTGCAAGATTTTTGTTACAATGTGGAATTCGTTCCTGGTAAAGAGAATTGTATAGCCGACTTTCTTTCCAGAATGCCTAAGCAACTAGATGAATGTGAGGATGAACTGTGGAACTCCTTTCAGGTAGCCTATGTACAAGACATGGATGGTGCAGGCATTTCGAAGCATAGGTGGGTTGATGAATATGCGAAAGATGAAGAACTGTCTTTAGTTAAATCCCATCTAGCTGGGTCTTGGCCTAGGAAAGTGGATTGTAAGCATCCTTTGAAGCCGTTTTGGGATGTTAGATTAGATTTAAGTGTTCAAGATGGCAGCATCTGGTTTGGCGAAAGAGTCATACCTCCCAAGATTTTGCGGCCCTCCATCATGGCTTTATGCCATGAGGGGCATTTTGGTATTGTCCGTTCTAAACGTACTGTTAAAGCCTCCTTTTGGTGGCCAGGTATGGATACTGAAATCGATCAATTTGTTAGGAACTGCAAGTTATGTCAAACTGCTGACAAATCTCTAGTTGTCTGTAAGCCTCCTATGGGCAGCATGACCGCACCTAGTTCTCCTTGGGAACATTTAGCTATTGATATCATGGGTCCAGTTGGCTGCGAGCAAAAATACATTTTGGTCTTGATTGACTTATTTTCCAGGTGGCCTTGTGTAAAGGTTGTGAGCAAAGCTGATACCACTTCTGTTTTAAAGTTTTTAGATACTTCTTTCACGTTGGAGGGTATCCCCTCAGTTTTACTCAGCGATAATGGTGTCCAATTTACCTCTAATAAAGCTAAAGAGTACTTTGACACACTTGGCATCAAGCACAAGACTACTGCTCTCTACAATCCAAACAGTAATGGCATGGTTGAGCGGTTTAACCGCGTCATCAAAAGTACTATTCAGATGTCTGGTGGGAGTAAGGACTGGGAAACCCGAGTTTTAAAAATGGTCTGGTCCTACAGAACTTCTATTTGCGAGGCTACTGGTTTTCCTCCTTTTGTACTTATGCGTGGCAGGAATCCGCGTACCAAGTTTACTCCTGGTTGGTTGTTTAAGTCCTGTGTGGTAGATTGGTCTGAAGATGTTGTTAAGGAAAGAAGTCAAGCTTCTCATCTTAAAAGTAAAATGTTGTACGACTCAAAGCACAAGGTGAAAGATGTTAGCTTGGTTGTTGGTCAATGGGTAAGGGTCAAGAAACCTGGCAAGCCTTCCAAGGAGGAGAGTAGTTTTTCTGAACCTTTGCAAATTGTTGAAGTCTTGCACAATGCTGTTCGCCTTTCTGATGGGCGTGTTTGGAACCTCAAAAGGATTGCCAAATGTCCTCCTCCTCAGGTTGTCCCTCCGTCTCTAACTTCCCCTCAAGAGTCTTCTGATTTGTTTGACCTAGAGGACTTGTTTTGTCCTAAAGCTTCCAGTGCTTCTCAGACGTCCAACGCTTCCAGCTGTCCTGTCTCTGACACTTCTGGCCAGGTTTCACCTGATTTGGGTGCTTCTACTTCTTCTGACTCTGCTGGTGAAGTTCAGGTTCATGCTTCCAGAAACCCCAGGCGTGAGAAAAAGCCTCCCGTGTGGTTAGCAGATTACATTTCTGAGAATTTTCCATTGTAATGTTTTTTTTTTTCTCTCTCTGTTTGATGGGGGGTGGTGTTGGGCACAAGTTACACTTCATTTTCTTTATTGTTCAAAGGGGGATGTGTTATGTTGTGTAATTATGTCATGTTGTTTTAACCATGCTCGTTCTACATTCTGCTTAGAGTGTTTCTATGTGCTGTATTCCAAGGTAGTCAGTTACTCCTGACTGCTAACCTGTCTGGCTGTGTACCTGCTCTGCTGTATGCATTAAATCTACTTTCACCTATTTCAAGTGTGGTTCATCAATTCAACATAGCATAACAACATTAAATCATTCATGTTTATTTTATGATGGATAAGCCCGCCTGCTTGTAAATATGCTGAACGAGATCATATAGGCGGCAGAAGAATTATGCTATAATTTTAACAGCTAATAAATCTTTATTTGAGCAAGGGACCTTTAACATTTAATTAGGCGTAGGAAAGGAGAGATCATTCTCAGGGTAAAAATATTCCAATTCTCCGAAGAAAAGACATCTGCCTCAACGATTTTTTTTCCAGTTAAAATGCACTCTTCTATTACTGTGTCAATATAAAAAAGACTTACCTTTTGCAATAACGTGTAGAGTATTTGGCCTGTCGTAGCACTGCCTCGTTTGTGGGTCTAACTTTAATTGCACGGCGGTACCAGCACAATCACTTGTCTTCATATTTTCTGACACAGAACGGTGAAATATTTTGCTACCAGTTTCAGGGTGGCTTTTATTGTGTCATCTCTGAAAAATATCACTGATACTTTTTTTGTGTAATAATATTGTTATACTGCTTTCGAGCGGTAATAAACTTCACTTGGCCCTTCGCAGAGCCATCCATGGAGCCACATTGCTTTCGCTGTTTCATCCATCACCTCAAAAGAATGAAATACAGCTGGTGTGGATTGCAGGAGACTATAGAAATGGTTTGATGAAGGATTGTTGCGACTGAAAGTTTTACATTGCCGTTTTTTTCTCAATTAGTTTTAGAGGCACTTAATTGCGAAATATTTGATTTCAAGTTGGATTTCACCTCTGGAAACAGTGACACTTCTTTTAATTCTTTTAAGTTCAATTGAACGAATACCATTGTGTTGGATAAAATAATAATTATTATTTGTTGTACCTGGCCTTTTTTGCAGCTTTATCCCCAAACCTTTAGCCTTCCTCAGCCTATTTTTTCTGACCTTCTTTTTGTTCGATTTAGGACTCTGGGTACTTTACCACTTCTAATCAGTGCTAAAGTGTATGTGCTCTCTCCTCTAACACATGGTATGATTGTTTTCCCCATGATTGGCTTATCTGATTTACTAATATGTCCCTAGTACAGTGCACTAAAGGTGCCCAGGGCCTGTAAATCAAATTCTACTAGTGGGCTTGCAGCACTGATTGTGCCACCCACATGAGTAGCCCTTCAAACATGTCTCAGAGCCTGTGTGTGCAGTTTTAAACTTCCAAGTTGACCTGGAAAGTTCACCTACTTCATCACAAGATAAGGTAGAATACACTTTGACATATAATGTCCTTCAAAATGTTTAATGATGCTCAAGGCAATATGAAGCATGCGATCCAGGAGCGCATTTCCTATGTGTTCGTGTGCAATCAGAGCAAAAGCTGTAGCCTTGTCAGGTTCCACAGCCCACGATGCATATCAAATGAATGAACCATCCAATAAAGTTCAAACAGTGACTTCCATTTTCCTTTAATTTTATTCCAAGAGTAACTCATAGAAATCCATGTGGTGAACAGTTTTGTGTTTCATCTGAACAAGTTCAACAAGTGCCAATCAGGCTTTACTCCAAGACACATAGAGGTGCAACATTCCTCATATTTTAAAGTAAAGATGATAATCCCAATACATTAAAGGCAAGCAACTGCCCTTCCTTAGGGGAAACTATAAAAAATGAGAACCTCACATAAACAGCCATAACAGAAATTTTTTAAAAAAGAACTAATACAGTGCGCATCCTTTTGTGACTTTAATAACCAAAAAGATAAACGTGTTCTCCGTGCTGTTTAAACACTCTCTCATTCAAATAACCTCCCAAACATCAATATCGTGATCACATTTAAAACCAGTGCCCAATGGGGTTGCTGACTGATCCTGAAATCCTGATGGCCCATCAGCAGGCTGATTGGCCTTCCTGAGCTAGAGTGGGGGGGGGGGGGGGGGGAGAAGTTGACACCTGCACCTGAACAGCAGGATGTTCTTTATCCTGTATATGTTATGCTTTATTCTTGATTATAAATATGTAATAATATATTTTACATCAGGATAATTTTACATATTTAACACCTTTGGTGTGTGGAACAGCCAGCGGGCGAAGCGTGCCAATGTCACAAACCCCCACTTAAGTGACTTGTACAAAGAAGGTAAGCTCTGCTTCCATGTTTGGTGGGGTTTGGGGGTATTTTAGATGCCCCCAATGTTTGTGAGAAAATGCCTCTCACAAACGTTCCTGATCCTGGATCGCAGTGTGCTGTGCTGCAATCCATGATCAGGAATCCAACTAGGCTCCATTAGGCCACCAAGGATAGGGCCTGTACAACGTCATTGCAAGCATGAATAATTGAGTATTTTTTCTGTTTTCACGATGTGCAGTGTCACATGATATTCATCACCTGCTTAATTTGATAAATATCTCACACACTTGCCGGGTTTTATTAGAGCATGCACGTATGGTTTGGAATGTTTAGTTGATCACATTGGAGAAGGTATGTTGAATTCACACCTGTTTATGCATTGAATCATTGATTCATTGCTTTTAGTCTGGATTCACAAGGGGTCTTGCATGTCCATTTTAAGGTTTTCATTTGGAGAAAACATGGGTATGGAAGGGGGGTTGGCCCTCTTAGTAATTTGCCATCCCCACACCCTGGGGGCAATTTTATCTAGTCCACATGTGTCCTTTCCCCATGGAGGCATGATTGTGCCTTCAGGGGACTATAAATGATAATAATAATAATAATAAAATAATAATAATAATAATAATAATAATAATAATAATAATAATAGTTTGGACTAGCAATTGTCAGGGTTTGGCCCTCCTATACATGAGCCAACCCCCTAAGGGGGCTTATTTTTTTTATGGATGTGTTCTTTACTTGGGCGCCTCGATTTGTGGAAATGTGTTGAAAAGGTTAGATTTGTAGCCAAATTTGAGAATTGCAGGTGATTCTAGGTAAGAAATTATTGTACAATGCTTTCCAGTCACACCTTCCTGGATTCCCCTGGGCGTGTAGTTTTCAGAAATGTCTGGGTTTAGTAGGTTTCCCTGGGTGACCCGCCGAGCCTAGGACCAAAAATGCAGGTGACCCGCTTGCCAAACCAGGCCGTTTTGTGATAGATAATTTTGATGTCTCCACAACACGTTTTGCCCCGTCCTAGTCGCGGGAACTTGGACTACCCATACAAGTGAGGTACCATTTTTATTGGGAGACTTAGGGAATGCTGCATGGAAGGAAGTTTGTGGCCCCCCAAATATTTCAGAACTCTCCATCACAGAAATGTGAGGAAAATGTGTTTTTAGTGAAATGTTGAAGTTTGCAAGGGATTCTGGGTACAAAAACATGGTGAGAGCCAAGCAAATTCAGCCCATCCTGGACACCTCTTGGTATCTAGCTTTCAAACATTTACAGGTTGTCTAGGTTTCCCTAGGTGCCGGCCGAGCTAGTATCCAAAATGTAGAGCTAGCCACATAGGAAAAAAAGGGTTTGCTTTTGGTGGGAATATGCACTGCGTTCATGTTGCATTTTAGGCTGTTGCCTGTCGCGGCGCTAGGTCTACCAACACAAGTGAGGTACCATTCTTATAAAGATATGACTTCCTACAGATTCCAGATCTTTCCATCTCAGAAATGTGAGAAAACTGTGTTTTTTGTGAAAGTTTGAGGTTTGCAAGGGATTCTCGGTAAAGAAATGTTGTGTGACCCATGCAAGTCAACCCTCTCCGCATACCTCTAGGTGCATATTTTTAAAAAATTTGCAAATTGGCTAGGTTTCTCTAGGTTCCATCTGAGCTAGGGTCCACAATCTAGAGCTACCCAAATAGGCAAAATGGTCAGTTTAGGGTGAAAGAATGTGTTGAGTCCTTGTTGTGTTTTGGGCAGTTTCCTGTCATGGGTACTAGGCCTACTCGCACAAGTGAGGTACCATTTGTATTGGGAGACTAGGGGAAGTTCTGGGTGGAAGGAAGTTTGTGGTTCCCCCTAGATTCCAGAACTTTTCATCAAAGAAATGTGAGAAAAATTAGATTTTTTTAGTGAAAGTTTGAGGTTTGCAAGGGATTCTGGGTAACAAACCTTAATTTTCAATCTGTTATGCTCCACATCCGGGACTGGATGAACCACAATCACCTTAAACTCAACCCCGACAAGACCGAGCTGGTGTTGACGGGTGGTTCATCCAGCCCCTGGTCCCCTCTCTTCTGGCCCCCCTCTCTTGGCCCCTCTCCTGAACCCTCTACCTCTGTCAAAACCATCGGCATAAAACTCAACTCTCAACTCACCCTTCACTCCCAGGTTATCTCTGTGGTATCTTCCTCTTTCCTTTCACTGCGCACTATACGCAGGGTGTCCCGTTTCTTCACTTTCTCAGCTCTCAAACTCATCACCTTAGCCATGGTGGTGTCCCGCCTGGACTACGGCAACGCCCTATATGCAGGCATCCCTGCATATAGCTTATGGCGTTTGCAGCAGATACAAAACCAGGTGGTCCGCCTGGTCTTCAATCTTCCTAAATTCCACCGTTCCTCCCCCCTCTTGAAATCCCTACACTGGCTCCCTGTGCGAGCCCGGATCCAATTCAAGCTCGCCTCCATCACCTTCTTGGCCCGACTGGACCTGGCTCCAGCATTCATCTCTTCAGAGATCATCCCCTATGTACCCACTAGGGAACTCCGCTCATCCTCCCAGTCCCTCCTCACTATCCCACGCTATCGGACAAAGAAGTGGGGAGGCTCAAAATTTGCTACCCTTGCCCCGATCCTCTGGAACTCCCTTCCCCTGGATCTGCGATCTATCACCCTGTATTCGCAATTTCGCAAACACCTCAAGGCCCACCTGTTCACAAAGTCTTTTGACTAAACCCCCAGCAGTCTCCCCTGTCTTTTAGCCCTGGATCTTGTGAGCTGTAGCGCCAAGAAACCGCAGGTGTATGAGCGCTTTACAAGTATTTTAAAACTCAAACTCAAACTGAAAGCCACACAAGTTCAGCCCAGTCTGTATATCCCTAGTTGTCTATTTTAAAAAAATGTACAGGTTGGCTAGGTTTCTCTAGGTGCTGCCTGAGCTAGGTCCAAAATCTAGGGCTACCCATATTGAAAAAAGAGTCAGTTTTCCGTGGAGAAATGCGCTGCATCCATGTTGAGTTTTGGGCCATTTTTGGATGTGGCCACTAGTTGTACCCGCACAAATGAGGAAACATTTATATAGGGAGACTTGGAGGAATGCCGGGTGAAAGGAATTTTGTGACTCTCCACAGATTCCAGATCTCCCCATCACAGAAATGTGAGGAAAATTATTTTTTTATTGAAAGTTTGAGGTTTGCAAAGGATTCTGGCCAGATAAATGTGGTGAGAGTTACGCAAGTCAGCCCTTCGTGGATAACCCTATTTGTCTGGTTTTCGAAAATGTACAGGTTGGATAGGTTTCCCTTGGTGCCAGCTGAGCTAGGGTCCAAAACCTAGAGGTACCCACACTTGAAAAAGAGGGCCATTTATCGGTGAAAAAAATTGTGATACATCCATGTTGCGTTTTGGGCTTTTTCCTGTAGCAAGCACTTAGCCTACCCACACAAGTGAGGTACCATTTTTATTGGAAGACATGTGGAAGTATTGAATAGTTGAATATTTGTGTATTACCATTTGGAATGGGCTGTATTGTGCCTTTGAAGGTAAGCCAGTGTATAAGAAAGATGACATTTGAGAAAAAAGAACTCCAAATCATATGCCATTACGGGTACCCACAAATGCAGAGATGTAGAAATAACCACTGCTCCTGAACTCTATATTTTGTGCCCATTTTAGAAATACATTAGTTTTCTTGATAACCATTTTTCACTCTGATTATTTTGGTATAAGAATTGGTATATTCTCGGTACTCAATGGAAAAGCTTTGTATGGTGCACCTCAGTTGTTGGCTCTCGGTACCTTGGGTTGTGGGAGAACCTACAAACCCTAGATATCCACAAAACCAGAAGAGTCTAGCAGACGTAATGGCATATTGCTTTTGTAAATCTGCCATTGTGACAAAAAGTTACAGATGAAGATTTTGTGATAAATGCCTGTATTTCCTACTCTTTTTCAATATTTCTTTACTTTAAAAGCTATGTTCTTTGAGAAAACCTTGAGGCATCTACACATAAGACCCCTTGCTGAATTTGGAATTTTCTGAATGACTCATGGGTGTCACGCTGGTTCTCACCAGGAAGTAGGTTGAGCACACAAAAACTAGGGAAAATAGGCTACCTCTTAGAAAAATGCCAAAACTGTGGTGCTAAATTAGGTTTTCTGATTCAGCTCTGCATGTTCCTGAACACTGCCTTGCATTACTCTGCAGCAGGAAGCATTCCATGGATGGAGCATGGGAATTCCCATGAATTTTGGGGGCATTCCCAGATTTAACATTAGTGGTATACCTGGGAATGTGTAAAAATGCTATGCCTCTCCAGATGAGGTGTAACGAGGAGAAAGGTCTCCCCATTTTTCACTCTTTCTACTTGTGCTACTTTCTGATGCACATGTACAAAGTTAGAAATGCCTCCTAAGATTGTTTATGTGCAGGAAGGTACCCCTGCCTGCATAAAAACATCCTTGCCTCCATTACAGGCCCCCTCACACCATGACGCAAGGGTGCCTTCATTAGTACTAGGCAGCTTAAAGTGCACCAGTGTTAGGAAAGGGCAGTAATGTGCCATATAATGATAACTATACTACATTCAGTGCAACAAGGTGGCTTACTGAGTTCTATTGTGTGAAAGAATGATAAATATGCCCCTTATCTTGGGTATACACCAGTGAATATTTTGCCTGACTAGATTGTGTTTATCATTTTTTTTTATTTAATAGTATGTAAATCACTCACCAATGTCCACAGCAGGCATATTCTATTTCTAGCTTAATTTCTAACTTTAAGAAAAAGCTATATGTGCTGCCTTTCAGAGCCGTCTAAAGCTATCAACAGGGCAATTCTTGTGCTTAATCCACTACAATAGAAAAACACCAAGGGCCTGATGACATTGTCGGTCAGACTTGTGTCTGACTGACACCATTGCAGATGGGAACCGCCCGATCATAGGTCGACGGTTCTGACTGCATAATTTGAATGCAACTGCCCTATGGGCAGGTGGACACAAACATTTTTCAATGGCAGCTTGTGTAGCAGACGGAAAAGTCCTGCAGCGCAATCTGCCATTCAAAAACAGATGTCTGTAAACATCCCTGCACCTTTTGGCAGGCACAAATGTGGTGCCTGCAAAACGGTTTAGGGATGTTTGGTGCCCCCCATAGTGGAGGGCCAGGGGGAAGAGAGCCCTGCTAGGGGCCCCCAAAATCACTTTCCAACTGCCTTTCCATGTCAGGAAGTGTGACATGGAAAGGCTATGGGAAAGTGCCATTATAATCCTGACAGCAGAACCAAGGCTGGCTCCACCGCCATTATGAGATTATGATGCCTTCCGACTCTCCAACAGGCTCCTTGAGCCCTTTAGAACATCTGAGGATGGTCCTTCTGCCCAATGCCTCTGCCTGCCGCAATGCAGCGGATGGACCGCAGGGGTAGATGTCGGGCCCTTAATGGTGAGTTCCACTACACCCTAAAGAAGCTACCTCTTTCAGAAACAACTTTTTCAGCATCACAGAAATCACATTTGCTAAAGAAAATACAACCTTTGACTGCACACCAAACCACCACATTTATCAGCATTTCAGAATTTAAATTCTATCTGGAGCTTTATTTCTATGGCCTAAGAGTTATTTATGCAAAATGATGAAATTACAGACTCGCATACAATTAAAGATACAACAGTGCAAATTGTTTTTTTCGCTGTGCAAAATGTGTTGCTGGAAAGAAAGTTCAAACAGATACATCATGTAGTGGCACTTATGAATAAAAAAAGGGTATTCAAACTGGCAATGGCCCATGAGTCAAACATAATATTGTTCCCGGTAGGTAATAAAAAGGCACAGCATTAAGAATGATTCCTTCCATTGACTACGAAGTAATTTACAATACTTGGTTCCAAATCCCAAAAACCCTAATCGTGTTTTGTTTTCATTCAAAGAAATGCAATTATACTCAAAGTATATGTTTTATTACAAAATGTGCAACATTACATTTATGGTTCACAACTTAGTCAAAATATTGAATTTTGAAGTGATTAGACTAGAGCAAGACAAAAGACACATGGCATTTAAAAAGAAAAAAAAATATTTCAGAAGCACAGCTGCTGTGAATATGTTTTTAACATTAACACGATACTGAGAAAGGCATCCTATGGTACCAGCGCTGCTAGTTGTCTTTGTTTGCTATTGTGTTTGCCTGCTTGATTTGTTAAAATATTTGTTCTTAAAATTATCATCTTCAGTGTGCTATAGGGAAGTAGGTGTCGGGAGGGAGTAGCAGAGGTGTGCACTATTTTATCTTCAGTTCCAGCAGTATGTCACAAGAAGGCTCTAGTTGACAATCCCAAAACACATCACCATAGTGCCTTATAGCCCCACATATGCTACACCAGTGAATCGCGTGGTCATGCTGGACTGGACTACAGGCCAGCATTAGCATATTAGAAACTATCTTAAAAACAGTGCATATTTTTTCATTACTCAACATATCACTATCTATGGCAAAGTTATTAAATAGCAACTACCTTTTGTACTACACTTACACATTGCTCCATGGTTTACAAAATTGTAGTTTGGAAAAAGTTTACATTGTATTACTAATGTCTTGCTTTTGGGAAAAATTCTTTCAAATGGTATACTTTGATAAACTCTGACTTTGTGTCTGGTTTAGAGTGTGGCGAATGGGCTTTAGTCCATCAGGGTGACAGAGTAAAATACTCCATCGCCCTGACAAACTATCCACCCTCTACATTTTAAGATGCCCGCTGGCCTGGTGGACATCTCTTAACATTGGCAGAAACTGCTGTCAATGTGTTAAAGGTTTGATGGATGGATCTGTCAAACACGATGGTCATCTCAAACTTTTAACTTGTTTTTGTTGTTTCAAAAATACAATCCCAAAGCAGGATTTCGCTTTTGAAAAACCAAAAGCTAAGGACACCTACACAATGGGAGTTGCCTTCTATGATGTGGAGGTCATTTAAATGTTTTCACTGGTAAGGTTTTTCACAGCAATAAGGGACAGTGAAGACTGGCAGTTCGACTGCCCACTCTAATTTGGGCAGGTGATTTAGAGATCAACGATGCTAATCATGTGAAAAAACAATGGTACATGAGGAGATTTAAGAGATTATGGAGTTGTTGATGGGAGAAGGGCCTTTAGGCTTTGCCAGTGGGGTCCGTATCGTGAAAAAACTATACTGCCCAGGATGACAAGAATCCGAATAGCAACTCTGAATATATGTGACTTAATAATCATGTTAAATGACGGAAAGTTACAGAAGATCTAAAAGCCTTATGTGCAATATTTTATGTTTACAAAAGACCCATATCGAGGGCAAATGGAGAATTCTATTGGAACAGCTTGGGATTAACGTATTGCTAATACTACGCAAGGAACCAGAACAAGAGGGTGGCAATTCTCTCTCAGAGGGGGGATATCATTTTTAAAAGGCAATTATCAGATAAATACGGGCTTTGGGCAATAGCTGAATGCTATTATTTTAAACATGTATTTACCATTTGCACAGTAAGTGGGTCTACTAGGGATGACCCTGCCATCTTGGAATTTCTCAATACAGAGCTTGGTCTATGGCCCACTCTGGTTATATTCTGAGGTGGCCTGAATATCAACGGCATGGGTGGGCTCTAGAGCAGCAAC
The DNA here is from genome assembly GCF_964263255.1 of Lissotriton vulgaris. Taxonomy (NCBI): domain Eukaryota; kingdom Metazoa; phylum Chordata; class Amphibia; order Caudata; family Salamandridae; genus Lissotriton; species Lissotriton vulgaris. Next base: position 1,457,862,174 of record NC_141694.1, read on the forward strand.
ATCGGTAACTATGTTGGCTGGGTAAAAAAGGCTTTTAGGGTTCTTACACGTCTGACATTAGATAATGAGCTTATCGATGTTTGGCCATATTTAAGGCCTCTTGACCCAGGTAGCAAGTATTTTATAGCCCCTCATAAATATTTAGTGTGCCTTGATTATTACTTTATGTAAATGTAAATAAGCGTGGTCAATTAACAACTGACAACATCCCATAGGGCCCACCAATGTTTAGGAAATAATCCTCCTCTGTTCATTACACAGATTCCATAATCTTTAAAATTTATGGAATCTGTGTAATGAACAGAGGAGGATTATTTCCTAAACATTGGTGTGCCCTATGGGATGTTGTCAGTTGCTAATTGACCACGCTTATTTACATTTATTCTCATTCGCCTAATGGGTGGAGGGCGATACCATAGGAGCACCCTTCGAATTAATTATTGGAGCATTGAACTTGATTGAAATTTAGGTGTGCACGCGTCAAAACAAATAATACATGTTTTTTGATTATTACTTTGTCACACAGCAATTAATAACAAGGTGTAGAATTGAAAAATACCCCACATCATGTCAGATCATAACCCCCTGGTTTTGGAAGTTACCTATATGGGTCAGAAAGAGTTGAATACACTAGGACATGTGAAAGGGGTTTGTTGCAGGATTAGGGGTATAAAATACACATAAACAAATGAAGTGGAGAATTCATGGACTATTAGAGGCAGTACCGGTAGTGGTATGGCCTGGGATGCGTTTAAGCCAGGGGTAAGGGGGAGACACTCGGTTTTAGCCTGCATCACAAAAAGAAGCAAATCCAGCACCTAAAGGCATTATATAAAATGCTGGCAGATATCAAGGAGGAACTTGTTGGGTTTATAGCTTCCAGGGCATGTATAGAGAATATATTGCTCAAACTTGCACTGGCAAAAGCCGCAATAGTAGAAATCTCACCAGCAAGAGCAGATGAAAAGTGCCTTGCACAGCGGCAAGACTGTTACGAGTAAAAAGAATGGGTCAGATATATGCTGGCAGGGCGGGCTAGACAGAAAGCAGTTAGGGGTGAGATCCTTCAGAATACAAACGAGAGGGGAAAATTAGTTATCGGCTCCACAGGCATACAGGAGGAATTCCACTAGTACTATGAGAATTTATACTGTGATGATGAGTTCTCTGAGGATAGCTCTATAAGAGATTACATCAACCTTATTCAAATTGAGCTGTTCTCTCCAAAAGACGTTGATCTCTTAGATGCTCCATTCACAAAATAACAAATACAGAGAGCACTCAGCGATCTCCCTTCCGGAATGGCTGTTGGCCCTGACCATTATAAAAAGCCTTCTCACTATTCTTGGGCCCAATCTGGTTAATAAGCTAAGTCAGGCTCAAAAGCAGGTGTCCCGACCAGAGTCATGGGCCTGGGCCACCAGTATTGTTTTTTGATGAAGGGGAAGCCTCCAACCGGAGCCGGGTCCCATAGACCAATAATGCTCATAAACAGCGACACCAAGATATTTTCAAGGCTGTTAGCCTGTCGGCTTAGCCTGATTATTGGTAAGGTGATCTCTCCCCAGCAGCATGGTTTTAAACTGGGCAGAGGGACCAGAGATCAGATACACAGGGTGGTTACACTGTTTGATGTTGTTGCGATGGTTGGAGACCATATGGCGCTGATCTTGCTTGATGCCGAAAAAGCATTCAATAGGTTCTCCTGGGATTACTTTTGGGCTGCCCCAGGGTAGTTTGGTATAGGCAAGGGTTTTATCGACATTATATGGGTAATGTATCGGGCCCCATTTGATCGGGGGCTATACAGAACCACGTTTGATCAGAAAGGGGACACAACAGGGTTGTCCTTGTTCCCCACTATTGTTTGCATGCTACATAGATTCTTTGATCTAGAAAATTGAGGCTAATTAAACCTATTTGTTTTCAAGGGTGCGACACTAACATTCTGGGCTATGCTGATGATCTAGCAGTTATAACATCTGACCCACAGGTAGCGCTAGCGGAAATCGAGACAGAGACCAGGTCGTTTGGGAGGATTTCTGGGTATTCACTCAATCAACAAAAAAAGCAAATAGTAACAAATTGCTTGATATATTTGGAGAACCCGCGGTAAACGCGGTCTACGATTTATCTAGAGATAAATATAACATCAGAGTTGGAGCAAATTATGAAGCTAAACCTAGCCCCAGTCATCCAGAACGGGAAGAAGGATTTTGATAGGATGAATTACCTACATCTGTCTATTGTTGGTCGGTACAATATAGTTAGGATGAATTTGAATTTTATTATATTTGCATAGGTACTGAAAACCATTGCAATACAAATTTCAAATAAAACGATAGTGAAGAACCGGGGTTTAACCCAGCGGCGTCAGGGGCACGCCTAAGATCTTCGAGTTCACCTGTCTTGGTATACAGAGACACGGAATACTTCTGGATGGCATCAGAGACCAAGTTTATTAGCTGCAGCTAGTAACAGTGATCCTAGAAATACATCACAGTGTAAATTCTCAGGAGACTGCTCATTTTACTAAGGCGAGATGTCTACTTTTATACTCAATATTCATATTATAAATGGACACCCACTGCACAAAATTCTAGCCAGTAAGGTACATTTTCAAACAAAGTATAACATAACAAAAACTCAATTTACAGTATCCCAACCCAAAATTTTATTATTAGGAATGTCCCAAATTTAATCTTCACAAGCCGGACAAACCTATAATTAAAAGCATAACCCAAGTAATGAAGAAACATAAAAAAGAAACAGTAACAGATGCTGAACAAGATAAGGCATGTGCAAGGAAATTAAAAGTTAACGATGTCCTGAACATTGATTGGCAATCTCAGACAAAGATCGATCAGGGAAATTGGCTTTGCGAGGTCAGTTTCAGGTGAAGTGGTCAGTTTCTTACAGTTCATTTCAGAGTCAAAAAGAAACCTAGTTAATGTATACATGAACTGAAAAGGCCAGGCCACTTTGTTTGCCAGGCTACCTTCACAGGCCTACGTGAGGGCAACACAAAATGGTGGCACAGAACAAAATGGAGTCAGACTCGAGAATTACAAAACCTCAGACCCTCCTTTTGCCATTACGTAGGCAATAACCTAAGACTCATGTTAATCTGAATCTAGGTCTGTGTTGATATTCATTAAGTCATCAAGGTGTTGCTGTAGCATCATCTTATTATTCTCTACTTCTCTCGGGACAGGTCTCCGAACACACATAGTAGCACAAAGACTACAAATGGCGGACCACACTGGATGCAAAGACAACAAGAGAAAAGGATGGTTAAAACCATACCAAGGAATGTCAGAGTCTTCCATCCCCATTTGGACAGTAGTCCCCAAAACCATCCCGTCAATGACCAGTCTCCTTCGTCTACATGGATAGACTCAGAGATTTTATACAATCTAGAGATGGCTTGGTACATTGTAGGGGCATTATCTGGTATGTAAACACAACAACTGGATCCAATCAATTTACATACTCTTCCTCGATCTGCAAGTATGATGTCTAATACCATACGGTTCTGCAAAGTCATAAGGCGGTCCGCTTGAAGCTGAGCTGTTACATTACTAAGAGCATCTGCTGTCTCATTAATAGTAGCTTCAACAACGTGGACAAGCTGTTGAATATGCCTACTATTGATCATAGGACCCCAAAAGGGCAGGAAGCCCTTGAAGAAATCTCCTACTTCGCGTGCTGCAGTATCTTCCTGATTGAAGACACCTCTACCATATCTCGTTCTATGATAGTCTGAAGCAGAAGTGTATGTAGGGGGATGCAGAAACGCCACATAACACGTTCCTGAAAAATCAGGTGGCAACCATGTGTAGGCTCTGTCATGACAAACAAAATATGTGCCTTTAGCTGGCACAAACAGTGGAGAAGTCCGAGATGAATAGACATAGGTTTGACCACACACACTCTTACCTAGCTGAGCTTTTGGATTCGACCATTACCTTGCAAACAAAAATGGCCTCGGTGGGGTACAATCCAAATAGGAGAAGACCTTTTTCATCTCTCCTTCTCTGTCAAGCTGTTACTATATCCAGTCATGTTCCAACCAACGTAAGCCTGCACCTCATACCTAGGGATAGCATTATATGCATCAATATCTCGGATCATAGCTACTATTCCCTTTATCAAGGCACTATTGCTCGAGTTATCTTTAAGGGAACGTAAGGGGCGTACCTCATTTGCATACATAAACATGGTCTGAAAAGCCCACACAGACCCATTAAAAGATAAAGGCAAAACCAAATATGGCATACCTTTATCTGTCGTATGAGGCATAAGACCACAAACCCAACAATTAGTGGTATTTACTACTAACTGATGCTGATGCAACAACTGTATGAATGAGTTGTTGACTAATTCTGATCTCCTTGTCTGTTCATGTTCAGGCAAAGTATATAAAACTGGTGCAAAGAAACAGTAGTGAAAGAAAGCATAGGTTGGGAGGTGGGTGCAGATGTCTGTTGTGTAGCAAAGATAGTCCAACCCAAACAAGCTAATGTGATACTTAAAAACATCAAAAAGCACAATATTATAAAACATTTGCTATGTATCAATGTACAAAGTCTTGTCTTAAGATCTATTCTCTCAACATCTCTTTCAGTTACAACAGACTCCATCCTCTAACGTGCTGATCGCGGCAATTTTCCTTCTTCACTTAAGTGTGCATTCAGGCGTCCTAGACGTCCCTAGAACTGCAGACCTTTCCTCAATACGCGGGCCACCCCTTAAGTCTTATACCGCAAACCTGCAGCTGAACCCGGATGGTGGTTCAAAAAAGAAAAAGAAAAATAGTCTCTTGTCTGAAAGAGTGTAATTCACAAAAAAATTCTAATTGTATTTGTCCTTTTTAGATTTAAGTTGTAGTGTTCTTTACCAAGCACAGTTTGATCCTGAAAGAGTGTCTCTGGGTGCGTAGTATCAAGTCTCAAACACGGCGGCACAGCTTCTTGCAAGACTTCATCATACGCACGTTCTGACTGAGTCCATTCCAGATGTGCATCGCTAAAAGGTACAAATCTCGGAACCCTTTCACTCTCTGAATCGGCAACACCTTCCCGGACCCACTTATCGTACGGTAAGGGCAAAGGTATCTTCTTGCAATGGGTACCATGTACCCAGTTTTTATTGCAGAACACCTTAATAGCAGTCCGAGTTGATAACAGGACTTGGTATGGACCGGTCCATCTTGGTTCCAAGTTCTTTGACCTCTGAAAATTCCTGGTTAGAATTCAGTCGTCAGGTTGAATCGTGTGGCCTGCGTCTACAGAAACTGAAGGCAAAGTGTCATGGACCTGTTGGTGAAGAACATGCAATTCAGCAGTCAAATCATTTAAGTAGTCAACCAACATAGGGTACTCGATATCACTGTACTTCTTAGGTCCCGGCACACCCCAGACATTCGCCGGATGTCCAAAAACAATCTTGTATGGGCTCAGTCCCACGCAAGAATGTACTGTTGTTCTCGTGAACAAAAGTGCCAATGGTAAGGCATTGGGCCATGTAAGACCAGAGCTCACTTGCACCTTGCCCAACTTCAGCTTCAGAGTGCCATTATAGCACTCGGCCAGGCCTGCTGACTGGGGGTGATTCACAGCGTGAAATTTCTGTTTGATACCCAGACCCGCACATACTTTCTTCATAATCTGACCCACAAATTCACTTCCATTATCACTCCATACCATCCTCGGCAAGCCATATCTGGGAAAGAATTGTTTGAGCAAAACCTTGGCTGTAGACAAGGCAGTATTATCCTTTAGGGGGTAGGCCTCTATCCATCTGGAATAAGGCACAAACAACCACAAGGACATACTTCAAGTTATTGCATCTTTCCATATGAATGTAGTCTATCTGCAGCAAAATGACCCGCTGGAGTTGGGGTTCCCTTTCCAGGATTATACATTAAGCAAATCATGCAGTGTTTAACCAAATTCTCAGCACACCTAGGAATTCCACCATTCTGCCATACCGGAGCCAACAACTTACATATCCCTTTTGAACTAATGTGAGCCAACCCATGAGCCATAGTAACCACCGGAACCACATATGCATCCGGCAACAACCATCGCTGGTGCTCTGACAACTCAACCCAACAGCCTGTTGAATCCAACATACCCGTACTCTCTCTCAACATACTCAATTATTTCTCAGTAGCTTCAGCCTGAATCATCTTCACACTTTCTGCTGTATCTTCACACATTCCTCCTTCCACAACCCATCTGGCAGGACCTGCAATATACATCCGACTCGTCACATCTTTCGCCGTTTCTCTCACTACTTCATCTGCAAACGCATTCCCTCGACCGACATCATCTGTAACCCTCTTATGCGCACTACACTTCACTATCGCAATTTGGGTCGGCAAAGTAAGTGATTCAAGAAGTTCACTCACTAATTGTCCATGCTGAATTTTCGTACCATGGGCAGTAAGAAATCCTCTCTCTTTCCACAAGCGACCAAAACTGTGAGCCACGCCAAATGGGTATTGGTTATCAATATAAACATTCACTCTCTTTCCTTTTGACAACACACACGCTCTAGTCAATGCTATCAACTCCGCTGCTTGCACTGAATTCTGTGCAATACGTGCTGTTTCAACAATCGTGTGCAAAGTTGTGACAGCATATGCTGCAGTCGTCTCTCCATTCGGAAGCTTAAAGCACGAACGATCTACCCATAGGATACCATCAGGATTCGAAAGAGGAGTATCTTTCAGATCAACTCTACCCTTCGTTTCCTCCTCTGTCCGGAGAAAACAATCATGCTGTTCCTGAGCATCTGTCTCTACAAAAATCGGCAATAATGTAGCTGGATTCAATGTGTTGCACCGCTTGATGTGCACATGGCTAGCCAAAAGCGTCAACTCATAACCTGACAAACGCGCACTGGTAAGATGTTGAGTCTTCGTTCTATTCAATAGGGTATCCACTACATGTGGGACCATCACAATCAATGTATTATCCAATACCAAACCAGCAGACTGTCGGATAGAAACAGCCGCTGCCACTGTAGCTCTTAGACAACTATGCAACGCCCTAGCTACCGGATCTAAATTTATTTTATTTCTGGTATTTATAGAGCGCGACACTCATCCCATAGGATATCACGGCGCTGTAAGAAAAAGGGAGACTACTGAGATTATGCGAATGGAGTTAGTTTTTTGGAAAGAGGTGGGTTTTTAATTTTTGCCGGAATTGAAGGAGGTTTGCAGTGTGTCTAAGATCCATGGGTAACTCGTTCCGTCTTTTGGTCGCCAGGTGTGAAAAAGCTTGTCCACCTGCCCTAGCCCTGTAAATGCGCTTGGGTTTTGCCAGGGCTGAGTTGTTGGATCTAAGGTTCCTGTTTGGAATATAGAATTCGATTTTTCCTTGCAAGATTGTGGGGCCTGTTTTGTGGAGGGCTTTGTGCGCGTGACAAAGTATTTTGAAGGTGGCTCGCTGACGCATTGGTAGCCAGTGGAGTTTTTTTAGGCATGCGGATGCCGAATCTTGTTTGCTTTTGTTGCATACCAGTTTGGCTGCCTGGTTTTGTAGGACCTGTAGGCGGGAGAACAGCTGCTCAATCATCCCTTCGAATAAGGCATTGCCATAATCCAGGTGGCTGACCAGGAGGGCTTGGGTGATTGTACGCCGACAGTCCAATGGGATCCAAGAGAAGATTTTGGCCAGGAGTTTCAAGATTGCAAAGCCTTTGCCCCAGAGTATGCGTACGTGGTCTTTCATGGACAGTGCGTCGTCCATCATGATGCCAAGATTTCTGGCGTACTGTTTTGGGGTGGGGGCTGTTCCCAGTGACGGTGGCCACCACATATCATTCCATGATAGTTTGGCTCCTCCGAACAGTAATATTTCAGATTTTCCGGCATTGAGTTTAAGGCAGTGGTTGCGCATCCATTCTGCCATTTCGGAGAGGCAACTGTGTAGTTTTTTCTTCGTTGTTTCCGACCCTTCGTCCATAGTCACCATCAGCTGTGTATCGTCGGCATATGAACATATGCCAATGCCCCACTTTCTTCCAATGTCAGCCAGAGATGAGAAATACGCACATGGGCGCTGCTTGTCTCCAAATTGTTGTGTCAACACTGACAACGTACAACCTACTCTCTTGTGTACATAAAGTGTAAAAGGTTTACTGTAGTCGGGGGTACCCAACACCGGAGCAGAACACAATGCATCACACAATTCAGAAAAACTCTTCTGACATTCGTCAGACCAAGGAAGAGAGTGTGGTGTGTCCTTAAGAGTAAGTGCCAACAAAGGTTTCGCTAGCAAAGAAAAATTCGGAATCCACTATCTACAATACGAGGTGATACCTAAGGAGGCACGCACCTCTCTCTGTGTGCATGGCACAGTCATTTGGGCAATCACTTGAATACGCTCTGGGGTCAATCGTCTTCCCTCCTTCGCCAAGAGATGACCTAAGTAGGTCACTTCTTGGCTGCAATACTGCAACTTCGAAGGTAAAACTTTATGATGAAGGTCAGACAGGTGTCGCAACAAAGAAAGAGTAACTTCTTTACAAATCTCTTCATCATCAGCAGCAACCAACAGATCATCAACATACTGGATAAGAGTAGCACCAGAAGGCAATGCAAGAGTATCAAGCTGAGTTTTCAAAGCCTGACTATAAATGGAGGGACTCTCACAATAACCTTGAGGAGCACGCTTAAACCGGAAACTGTGGCCTCCTAAAGAGAAGCCAAAAAATATCCCTACTTTCTTCAGCAATCGGAATACTGAAAAAAGCGTTCTTCAGATCAATAACAGAAAACCAAGTAGCTGAGTCAGGGATCATAGTCAATAAAGCAGTAATGTCCGGGACAACAGGAAACTGTGGCACAACAATCTTATTGACCTCTCGAAGGTCGATCACAAACTGATACACAGGTGGCTGAGAAGAGTCAGTACGCTTAAGGACAGGCAGAACAGGACAGTTACACACATTACCTCTTGTTTCTTCAACCACACCTTTCTCAACCAAATCATAGATAATCGCTAAAAGAGCTCTTTCGCCATCACTGGAAATTTTGTACTGAGGAATGCGAGGTAACTTAGCATTCGACTTAAGGGTAACAACGTAGGGTGGAATCTGCAAGAGACCAACATTATTGGGACCTGTAGCCCAAAGTGTATCAGGGAGAGAACGCAGTTCCAGAGGAAGGCGATCCTTAGACAGATACATCGGGAAAAACACTTTCTTACCCACCGTAAGATGTACTCCCGAAGGAGAGCAATGTAATGTCGCATGCAATCTTTTCAACAAGTCCAAACCCAACAGATTCTCGCCACAGCCAGTCGTTAGAATAAGGGGAGCCTCCAATTCACAGGGACCAATAGAAAGGGGCAAAGGACAAGAAACCGGGTTACGAACTGGGGTGCCAGAAAATCCTACTGAAACATTGGTCAAGCCAGACAAAGGTGCGCCAGGGAGCTTAGAGTGCATGATAGAATTTGCTGCACCAGTATCCAAAAGAAAAGGTTCTGCCACACCTGATGTAATCACTTCAACATAAGGTCCACTCTGGTCTACTGGAACTGACACTACCCCCTCCCTTTGTCCATGGCTGTCCTAACTATCATTAAAACCAGCACTCTCACTTCCAACATAATAATCATAAGTGTAGTACTGAGCGGACTGGATGGTCGGAACATTCTGTTGATCAAAGTAATTCATAGAAATCTGAGGGGAAAAGGAAGCTCATTCTGGAGAAACGTACCACGTCCCCTACCCCTAGGTACTTGTTGGAAACCACCACGACCTCTCAGACCAGACATATCATTCACACGCTTTAGCAAGATCGGGCAACTATTCTTGTAGTGACCTTCTTCTTTACAATAAGCACACTGATTAGGGCCTAGCGGGAGTCACGAAGCAAAAAACTCAGGCTTCTGCAACAGTTTCTGAAACTGTGGGGGTTGCTGAAACTGGGAAGGTTGCTGAAACTGACACTGATTAGGGCGAGGCGGATAAGCCTGCTGCAGAAGAAATTTTGTTTTTAATTCTCTAGTCTTCTTCTCTACTTTATCCTTCTCATCTTTATCTCTATTCTCATAGTATTGTGCTGTAGCCAATATCTGGACCGAAGAAGAAACAGCCCATGAACTCTCAGAGTCCTTTAACTTATTAGAAAGTTCAGGAAGTAAATTAAAAACAAACTTATCTACAAACAACCTCTGACCACTTTCTGTACTCATGTCCTGACCACTATGATCAATGAATGTTTCCTCAAACCTAGTGAAGAAATCAGACACACTCTCGTCTTTCTTTTGTTTGCATGCTGCTAACTTGTCCCAATTCATCCTCAGAGGAGGCATCATAGTTTTCATTAATTTAATAATCCTACCAGGTAGTTCTGCAACTAAGTGTTCAGGTTTGGCACCTTCTACCTGCCGACCATCTGCAGCAGTAATATTAACCCACGTATCTCCTAACTCTGGCGCGTGATCCTCGTGACGGATCTTCGCCCACAAGGGTTGAGGAACTACATTACCCATCAACATATCTATGTCAGCTAAATTCATAACAGACGCATCAACTGTCTGAGAAAACTCCTTGTAATAACCAGCAGGATTTTTACGGGGGTCAGGCAAGGTCTGCTTAAGAGCCAGGACCTCATCTCTCTTCCAAGGGACATGCACCCACACTCGCTGAAAATGAGCCGGTGCAGACGCAATACCATGAGCGGCATCAGCCACAACTGCCTCTCTCCATACAGGGGGAACCTCTCATAGGATACTGCTTCACTTTTCTCCTAACAGAAGGGTCAGGTTCGAACAATGACTTAGGTGGAAGTCTAGACCTAAAAGTGAGTAGTGTCTCTACCGCTTCCTCAACATCGGAACCCACTATCGTCCCTTTAGCAAATTCAGACTAAACTTTAAGCAATTCCAATGAAATTGAACCCAACTCATTATCTTCCCACTCCTGACGAAGGAAGGTACACATGACATCAAAAACATACCTTTGTTTTGGTGCCTCCCACTGTAGGAAGATATCCATAACCACTTGTGGACTGTACTTGGAGGTATTCGAAACCCATCTACGAGCAAGGAGATCTAACACTGCCCGCTCTTCGGGACCAGGGAGCTGACTACGTCTCTGCTTACGTTCAGAAACAGGGGTCATATTCAGGGACCCAAAGAAAGGAGACAAAAGACTAGTGACAGTCCCAGTCATTCGTTGCTGAGCAGAAGGATCAGAAGTTGACATGAGGACAGGAGACAAAGTGTTTTGAGGCAACAGAGACGTAGGGACAGAAATAAGAGAAGTCAAAGATAAAGGAGTGTAAGGCAAAGGAGTTTGAGGCGAGGCTGGTGGCAAGGCTGGCGGCCCTGGAGGGGCCTGCGCCGGGGAAGGAAGAACCACCTGTGAAGCAACAGGTGGCTGTACAACAACAGGGGGTTGAACAACAACAAGGGGTGCAAAAACTGGAGGTAACGGAGGTGCAGTAGCACCCTGCACATAAGGGGGTGGTAATCTTAGTAAATGTGACATCAAAGGATCTTTTTCAGGGTCTTTTCAGGGTCTTCAGTCACATTTGAAAGGGGGGGTGGCAAATCCGGGTAACATTTGTCAATGGCCATGCAATGTTGTCTATCTGACACTTCAATCGCACGATCTTCTTCATCTTCCTTAAACTGCCTAGCAGCTTGCATTACCAATATATTCCTTTCCTTCCTATTCTCTTAGCTTGCTTAATTGCTCGCTGTTTGGCTTCCTTACGCCAAAGGAGGAAAGAGTCAAACATCGCCGGCCGGGCTTTCCTCTTAAATAGCGCAACTTCAAGGTTATCTAAAACATCTGATTCAAAACTACCATGTTGGGGCCATCGTAAAACACCATCTTTCCTTGTATATTGGACCCATACTTCATTAAATGTAATGGGACCTACACCATGCTTTGAATAGAGCTCATAAGTTGGAGTTCCAACCGGAGGTATCGGACATGAGTCCTCCAATCGGGAATCCCTATTATAACTACAACAAAACCATTTCCTAAATTTGCTAAAACCAGGCATCTTTTAGCTCACTAGTCTTGCTCAAACTTCAAGGGGTTATCAAAAATGATACACTCACAAATATACGAACCCCTCGGCTTCGACTATTGCAATGGCTGAATCAAAACCAAGAAACAAAATAAAGTTGTGGGAGTGACCCACTTATACTTAACCAAAATGTCTGTCACGCCACCAGAAGACCGTCTAACGTCTCGCCTTACAAATCATCACAAGAGGGTCCAAGACAGGGCGACAGTCAGGGCAGCAGTCCTTCGCAGCCATCTGAAAGGGGAAGCCTGGCAGAAAAAACCTTTGTTCCACGTCGACATGCAGGTGTCGATGAAGTGGCGGCCGTCCTCCAGAATTTCCTCACGGGGCTCCTCACAATCTTCGGGCTTGGACCAGTACCGCTGAAGTCGCCCCACGAGGGCGCCAGTTGAAGAACCGGGGTTTAACCCAGCGGCGTCAGGGGCACGCCTAAGATCTCCGAGTTCACCTGTCTTGGTATACAGAGACACGGAATACTTCTGGATGGCATCAGAGACCAAGTTTATTAGCTGCAGCTAGTAACAGTGATCCTAGAAATACATCACGGTGTAAATTCTCAGGAGACTGCTCATTTTACTAAGGCGAGACGTCTCCTTTTATACCCAATATTCACATTATAAATGTACACCCACTGCACAAAATTCTAGCCAATAAGGTACATTTTCAAACAAAGTATCACATAACAAAAACTCAATTTACAGTATCCCAATCCAAAAGTTAATTATTAGGAATGTCCCAAATTCAATCTCCACAAGCCGGACAAACCTATAATTGAAAGCATAACCCATGTAATGAAGAAACATAAAAAAGAAACAGTAACAGATGCTGAACAAGATAAGGCATGTGCAAGGAAACTAAAAGTTAACGATGTCCTGAACATTGATTGGCAATCTCAGACAAAGATCGATCAGGGAAATTGGCTTTGCGAGGTCAGTTTCAGGTGAAGAGGTCAGTTTCTTACAGGTCATTTCAGAGTCAAAAAGAAAGCTAGTTAATGTATACATGAACTGAGAAAGCCAGGCCACTTTGTTCGCCAGGCTACCTTCACAGGCATACATGAGGGCAACAGAAAATGGTGGTACAGAACAAAATGGAGTCAGACTTGAGAATTACAAAACCTCAATAGGATCCTAGTAAAATATTAATTACACGTTTGTTAAAATTTCATAAACCTTTAAAAGCTTTGAAACAGTTAAATTACTGACAGATTAAAAGTGCTTTGTTACTCATGCAGATAGTAGCCAGTATAAGTAATGCAGTCTGTGCGGAGTTCATTGCTCAGTCTGTAAATGCTATTATCCGAAAAGATGAATTGCTAAAGGATCAATCTGAGCACTCTGTGATCACTTCCCAGAGCAGCCTTGATTGGAACAGCCTCTTATCTTGATTTGTATGGAGTTGCACTATGATCGCTGGTGTTTAAGCAGCCGGCCACCTGCATGGGATGATGACCTGTCAGGCTGCCCCAGAACCCAGAAGAAGCTTGGGATTGGGATGGGATTTTTTCCTTGGCTATGTCAAGAAATCTCACTAGTCTGCATTTTAGTTGTGGTATTGATGGATCAAAGCATGCCAAAACTGCTTGCCTCCTTGAACAAATTACACTTTGATTAAAGGGAATTGTAACAGCTGTCTCCTTTCCTCTAGCAACGTCTTGCAGGAGCATAATATATGGATGATTTCACCCTGGCCATTTTTGCACAGGCTCCAAGATGTTAACGTTGGGTCCCGCTTCCATGGAGGAAGGTTCTGGGTGCATGGGATCAAGCAGAGGTGGAGCTTTGAATATTATAATTTCTGTGCTTTTGGGTAACCCAAATTAAAATATTTTGGGGGGGGGGCTAAAATCTTATAATTGTTCAGAGTCATCCAAGCATGCAATCTGGCCGAGGAGGCTGCTTTGTCCTCCACCAACAACCGTTTTTTCAAAGATTTCCAGACTAATTTCTTGAAAGCTACATGATGGCTCTGTATTTTCCAGAGGTCCAAGAGTCCAGTGCTTACCAGAGCCTCCCAAAGGTAACTTCTTGCAGGATAATTCTCCCTCTGTTGGAAATTTTGCCATAAACGCTGAATTAGAGTTTTAGGGGCCGTTTATCTGATCCTGTTCCAGCAGATGATATAGGCGCCGTACCTGGCCCATGATTGCTTTAGTATGCCAAACCCAAACCTAATTTGCCCTGGGGAAGTGTAGTTTGGAAGGCTAAACATAGTTTATATGCTTTTACTAGTATTTTGTCCAGAAATTTAGCATCTCTACCTCTTAGAGCGTCACTATCGTAGGTGATTGTGGGTAGGATTTTAACCTGTGCAACATTCATTAGGGGGCTCAGTGTTGGACCCGTTAATTTAGATGTTAAGCTCTTTATAGTTAAAGCTAGCACCAACCCTTTCCTTTTTGTCTCTTCTTGATGTCAAGCAAATGATCCTTCTTTGTCTATGTAGACACCTAGATACTTGTAGGACCCCGTTGTTCTATTTGAGTCCTGCCCAGATGCCAGAATCTCACTCCTTTCCTCTTGTTATTAATTGACATTGTCCTAATTTTCTTTAGGTTAATTGACAGGTTGTTTTCTTCTATGTAGTCCTGCATACCATTCAGGAGATGCTGCAAGCCACCTACTGTATGGCTAAGCAGAATTACATCATCAGTGTAGAAGAGATTGGACAAAGTTGTGCCCCCAACCTTTGCACGTGAGAATTGCAGGTGTTAAGTGTCTGTGGTAAGTCTGCCATAAATAAATTGAATTGGGTTGGTGCCAGCACACAGCCCTGTTAAGGCCTTTTCATTGCTTTTACATTTCTCGAAGGATTCGTCCCTGTTCCTAGTTTCACCTGTACCCTGGTGTCTGTGTGTAGAAACATTAGCATTGTTAGGAGAGCATTTGGAATGCCCCAACGGGCTAACTTCACCCATAGTCTTGCCCTGTCCACATTATCGAAAGCAGCACTAAAGTCGATGAAACAAGAGTGCAGCTGCATTTTCTTCGATATTGCTGCATCTATAAGCAAAGAGATTGTCGGATATTAGTTTTACCGTTTTTTTTGCGGAAGCCTGTCTGGTTTAATGGTTTTATATCATTCTTGTGTGCCTGGGCTGTGAGCTCGTCCAGCAGAATACCTGCAAAATATTTGGCCCCTTTATCGATCAGTGCCACTAACCAATAATTACCAGGCAAAGCCTTGTCACCACTTTTGTGAATAGGGTAATCTGATGCCTGATTAGTAGCTGCTCAGCGGCATGTGTCATTTCCTCCAAGAGTTGATCTGAATCAGCGGGTTTATGTGGGACTTTTTCCTTTATGTGAGTATCAACATAGCAGTCATCTGGAGCTGCCCTATTTTGGTCAGTTTGTGGAGAGCACGCAATTCGAAAGTTAGAATGGGTATTTAGATAACTGGTCCAAGTTTCCTCTAATATATGTGAAGAGGTTCCCCCATGTTGTGGGTGAAGGATTGTGTTTACCATTTTCCAGAAGCGGGCGCTATCGTTATGATTTATGTTGTGAAGGAGTTTTGCCCAGATGTCGTCTTCATAATTTTTGTTAATTCCCCATTTCGGCTTCTTTAGTTTGGTTCTTTGCTGTCACAAGGAGGAGAAGAGCAATAATTTCCCAGGATCATGATGCAGGGATCTTATGGAGCTGTTTATAGTTCTTTTAAGGCCTTTTCTTTGCGCATCTTGTGCTATAGTTAGCCTTTCCACTTGCTCGAGGGCCGGAGGGCGCTTCGTTTTTATTAGCGGCGTGTGAAGTTCACTTGTTGTAAAACATTCCCAGTTTTGTATGTGGTCCATTTCAATCGAGTGTGAGAGTATCAGATTTATTGCTGATTCTGAGTAGGACTCAATGCTTTCTGCCGTAAAGTTGATTATTTCGTAATCCGACGTATAACTGGAGTCCCAAAGTGGAGCCGGCTGAAAGCCAGAAGCTGCAGTTGCAGATATGGAGATTTCTTGTGGGTGATGGTCGCTGTCCCCCTTGTCACCCATTCTAAACCCAGTTATGAATGAGAATAATGAGAGACTTGGGAACGTATAATCCAGGATCGAGCAAGTTGTTGTGGAGTAATGGCTGGCTACAGGAGGGATGTCGCCAGAAAATCGTTCATTGAGGGGCCTAAGGTTAGAGTGTTCCATGTCGGCGGTGGCTTTTATATGCCTCCATTGCATGGGTAATTTCGTTGGCGCCTCCTGGCGCTAGTGATATTGGGAGATGTAGTCCTCTGCTGCCCAGGTCAAGAGAGTGATGGTTCCGCTGCTAATTACTCGCTCCTGCGCCGCTGGAACCCTGTGAAGGCTGGTGCATGGATGATTTTGTTGGTGCCTCCTGGTGCCAGTGATATTGGGGGATATAGTCCCCTGCTGCCCCGGTCAAGCGAGTGCTGGTTCCGCCGCTTATTTTGAGGTATTACTTTTATAATAATATAAACCTCAAACTATTTCCTAATATCAAAAAACAACTAAGACTTCCTAGGGCTTCTTTTTATAACTTTTTACAGAGCCGAGATTTCTTGTTGAGAGTTATTGCATGTGACAATGTCATCATACTACCGGATAGTGTTTTTTTTTTTTTAAAGAAAAGACTCCACTTTAACCAATTTTAAAATAATTTTCAGAATATCACGGTATTATTGTTATGTGCTGTATTTATACAGAAAGTATCTAAGGTTCCTTTGTCCCTTGTTACTTGTATTAGTCATTGTTAGGTTTTAGGATAACGTATGGGATGAACCGTGTACGTAGATATGGGTAGGAAGGTGGTGTAGCCCCGGCCTGGTTTCCAAGTACCCTTATGAATATTCATTCATACTGTGTCAGTCTAAAGATGGGGTCATAGTGTGCCATTGTTCAGGGTAACCCTCATTCTGCACCCAGGACTAGAACTAGGTAAAGGTTCAATCCTAAAATGCCCATTACTGTGTAGTGTAGGGGAGGTGTTGTAGATGAAAGGGTATGATGTTACCCGGGCCTATATTAGGGTACCTATATGAAACATTACAAAGGATGCATTTCACACTAAAATACAGGTCAAAATGCCAGATTTGCAATTTGCGTAATTGTGCATACGTTTGTGAATTTTTTGCAAACTTTTGACAATTTCACCCACTCTTAGTCAGAACACCAAGCAATGACACTCATAATATAGGTACATTGAAAGAAATGCATCATATCTTGACTCCCACTCTGCTTTTATGATTTTCTAAAAAAGAAATTGAATAAAGCTATATTTTGATTTGCTTTTTGACTCCCAATACCACATGGTTTTACTATTATACACTGTCTTTGAATTATACATTATTCAATAGCCACATTATTGAAATGACGAACAGGTGACCCCTTTAGATGCCCAGGATTTATGATCCTAAGGCACATAGGATGCAAATGTTTGCAGCAGATGCTGTCCTGCAACCCCATTGGATCGATCCAGATTTCAGACCTCTTAATCATGTGACTACAAGTAACTACAAGCTGAAACTCTCAACTACGAGTGTTGATAAGAGTGGCAAGCCAGCAATAGTGTATGCACTAACATTAGCCGGGAATTTAATAGCAAAAGGCTGGAGGCAGATTTAGCATCCATATTTCAATGAGCAGTGGAATAGCTTCAATGAGACTTACACACTGGTGCTCATTTTAATATGTGAAAAACTGATACCTACTTTCCAGTGCAAAAGTTATTTTACACTGAAAAGGTGCCATTTTCTGAGAGCAAAATTGATTTATGCTGCTTTCCGTCACTCTGTGTCAAGGGCGCATTACTTGGGTGGATCAGTGCAAACACTCATAGGTTTTGACACAGTCCAATCGACTTAGGTAGCCAAACCATGCTTTGTCTAAAACAAATAAAGCCTCATTGAAGCAGGTGTTAACATCGAGAAATATTTTCAATTCTCAAAACTCCCCATTCGTTGCATGTGCTGAAGTACACTGCACATTTCCAATGTGTTGAATATTTCTGTATTTTGTCTAGGCTTAAGAATGTTTGCTAGACAGTACACACTCAGCTCTGCACCACCAACACCATGAGAGGGTGTGTGCCATGCAAGCCAGCCTTATTAGAGGACCAACACAAAGCATTATCAGCAATTTGATCTTAGTAGATGTGGCTACACGCTATTTTACCCCTCTTGTGCAATGAAGAAATGTAAAATTGGTTGCTGAGCAGTGTTGACTAAACAAGTAATAAATCTGGTCCCAGATCAGCTGAAGCAAGAGAAGGCATGAAGACATTTTAAAAAGTCTGGCTTAAATTCGATGCTACTGAGGTTCCGTGACAATCGTAAGTGGTGTTTTCGACTCGCACGAATATGGTCGAGTCTGGTATCTATGAACCGCAAATGACGAGTTTAGTGGGTGTGTGCAGTTTCGCTGTGCTAACCTGAACCGTTCGTTTGTTTCGTGGGTTTCTATCTGTACCCACGGGTTCCATCTTAGATATGGCATCCATTTTTGTCTCTTGCCCTCAAGTAGCCAGCGAACGGACGCTGTCCCCTTCGCGACCCTGGGATTCCCAAGACCTTTGCGGAAGACACGTTTCTTTTGAAAGTGTCTTTATGATGAGGGGGATGATACTGTAAGGCAGATGTACCCGCTCGAGGCTCATCTTGCCGTGCCGGTCTATTGTCTTAGTCGTGCATCTCATTAGGCACGTCCCTTTGATGCCTGCAGCTCGTGTTTCCCGATACCACCCCTTTTACACCCTTTCCGATCTCCCCACTGTTTCTGCCTTCCTCTGCACCTGTCCTTGTTCCTTCTTCGATCTGTTTACTGCCGATTGGAATGTACTAATGGTGGGAAAATGGGTTTTTACAGTTGGGAACCACCGAATGTTTCTGTACTTATGTTCCGGACCTTGAATACATCAAAGCAACCCCTCTCGGGGATAATTATGGGAACCAAGTTGTAAACCTTTGTGTACCATGTTAACCTATGAGAGAAAACTGTATAAAAAGGAGCGATCCACAGTAGCAAATTGAATCAGATCCCGCGAACATACCGGCTGTGTACTTCACGTGACTTCTGTGTTCCCTGCAGTAAATAAACCTTGAATCTTTGACGCCGAAGGAAGTGTCCCGTGTCTCTGTCATTTGTACGCCGGAACAGGTTACCCACAAAGGTTTCAGGTGTTGTCCCCTGGCACCGCTGGGTCTTAAATAACCCAGTCCTTCAGTTGGCGCCCAATGTGGGGCTGCATCAGTGGTACCGGTCCAAGCCCGACGATCGTGAGGAACTTCGTGTGAAATCTCCGAGGGAAGGTGCACCCCGCTTCATCGATCCTGTTGTCGAAATAAGTGGCCCGACGACTTTTCCCGCGAAGATTCCCGCCTCCTGACGTCTGCGACGGACTGCTGCCCTGACTGTAGACCTGTTTTGGCGCCTGGCGTAGACCTTGGTACAGCGAGACGATTGACGGGCCTTCCTGGTGACGCCATCGATCTTTGAGTTAAGTATTTGTGGGTCGCTCCCAGAGTCCTTAGTTGTGGTTCTTAGTTGTTGCATGGTTCCATTGCATTTGTGGTTCTTCGTACTTGGTTCTTTGTTGTGATATTTGACGACTGCAGCCGCCAAAAACCGAGGGTTTTTGCTTTTTGCAGGGACTTGGTAAATCCCGTAACCCTTGAAGTTTGTGAAACTCGGCTAGTGTGCAAGATGCCTGGTCGTAGTACTTTGTTCAGTTGTTTCAGACGTTGTGGTATGGATTCCCGACTGGAGGACTCGTGTCCGATACCTCCGGTTGGAACTCCCACTTATGAGCTTTACAGCAAGCATGGGTTAGGTCCGATTACCTGAATATTGGATTCGCTACACCAAAAAAGATGGTGTTCTTAGTTGGCCACCTCATGGTAGTTTTGAGACCCCGATTTTAGATAACCTTGAGGCTAAATTATTTAAGAAAAAGTCAAGGCCGGCCATGTTTGATGCCTTTTGGTTATGGCGCAAAGAAGCCAGACAGAAAGAGATCAGACAGACAAAACGTAATCAGAGAGATGGTGTTGCTACCATTGTAAAGAAAGCAGAGCAGTTTCAGCGTGATAAGGAGGAAAAGGAAAAGGAAGTTTTTGACAGGCTTCAGCGTATGACTATAGATAAATGTTATCCCGCTTTGCCAACGGAGTCGGATAAGAAGGAGGAATTAGTTGAGGATCCTTTAATGTCCTATCTTATGAAGTCACCACCTCCGTACGCACAGGATACCGCAGCTCCTGCGATTCCTCCTGTACCTGCTCCTGTACCTGCTCCTGTACCTGCTCCTCAACCTGTTCTTCCGACTGTTCCTGCTCCCTTGTCTATTGCTGTCCCTACTGCTCCTCCGCTTGTACTTCCACATACTCCTGCTCCCGCTACTGCTCCTGTTCTACTTACTCCTACTGCTTCTTCTGTTCCTACTCCTTCTCTTGTTACTACTCTATCGTATACTTCTCCAACTACTCGACTTCGTACCCCTTCAATGGCTGCAAATTTTGCTAATTCTCTTGGACCTATTCTTGAGTCCGCTGATTCGGACGGTCCACAAAGACGTAGTCAGCTTCCTGGTAATAGGGAACGTGCCGCGTTGTACAATATGGCGATGTCATGGATGTTGCATCCCTATGGAAATCCTCCACGTTCGGTGTTGAATACGTTTTGTCAATTCAATATACCGACACAGAGGTATGTTTTTGAAGAAATGTGCAAGGTTTTGCGCGATCAAATATCGGCAGATGCATCGGAAGATGTATTAACTGCTTTGACCAACTTACAGCTTCAGTTTTCGAGTGGAATGGTAGTGGGTACCAATGTTCGACGTGCCATCGAGCAATTATTGGCCCTCCGTCCCTCTCCGATACCTCAAGCATTGTTCGTTGAGGATGTTGAGAGACAGTTAGATGCGTCTGGTCAGTATCCCATGCGCAAGGTTCCTCCAGTATGGATGCCAGCTAATCCTCAGGCTCAACCTCCGGTATTGGCACATTTCCAGAGAGTATGGATACATCTCCCATGGAAACGATCAGAAGTTTTACAGGTGAAGCAATCTTTGCCTGACCCTCGCAAAAATCCTGCAGGGTATTATAAGGAATTGTCACAGCTTGTAGATGCTACAATAATGAATCTTGCCGATATCGATATGCTGTTTGGCAATGTCGTACCGCAACCGGTGTGGGCCAAGATTCGTCAGGAAGATCATGCAAATGAATTAGGTGGTGATTGGGCTGCTCTTACTGCGGCCGATACACGACAAATTGGCGGGGCTAAGCCTGAACAGCTTATTACTGCTCTCCCTCAGAGAATTATTACCCTCATGAAAACGCTTATGCCAGCTATGAGGGTGAACTGGGACAAGTTGTCAGCTTGCAGACAGAAGAAGGACGAGAGTGTCTCCGACTTCTTTACGAGATTTGAGGAGGCATTTATCGATCACAGTGGTCAGGATATGAGTACCGAGGGTGGTCAGCGGTTGTTCGTGGATAAATTTGTTTCTAACTTATTGCCCGACTTGAGCAACAAATTAAAAAATTCTGAGAGTGCGTGGGCTGTCTCTACATCTGCTCAAATATTGGCTACGGCACAATATTATGAGAATAGGGAGAAAGAAGAGAATGACCGCGCTGATAAAAAGACGAAAGACCTTAAGACTAAAGTGTTGTTGCAGCAGGCGTATCCTCCGCGTTCGAATCAGAATGATTCGCAGCAACGGAATCGAATGCAGTCGCAACCTAATAGGTCGCAATCGCGGACTGACTCCTCTTTGCAGAGATCTTCGTTAGGGTACAATCAGTGTGCCTATTGTAGACAGGAGGGTCATTTAAAATTCAACTGTCCTGTTCTGAATGAGCGTAATAGTGGTCACACATCTAGAGGAGGTCGTGGTGGTTCTCAGCAGACATCGCGTAGTAGGGGTCGTGATGCTCCCAATGATCGTTCAGACAATTTGTCAAATTCCAATAATTGTTTTGATCAACGCGGATCATCACAAGGACGATCTGCGCAGTAGAATGTTGATGACTATTACGTCGATCAGGGAACTGACGACGGTAATTACTAGGACAGCCATAGACAAGGAGAGGGAGTAGTATCAGTTCCGGTTGATCAGAGAGGGCCTTACGTCGCAGTTGCCACATCGGGCGTCGTTGAGCCTTTTCTGTTGGACACTGGTGCAGCAAAAAGTTCCATCATGCATTCGAAACTCCCTGGCGCACCTTTGTCTGGCTTAACAAATGTTTCCGTTGGATTCTCTGGCGCCCCTGTTAGCAATCCGGTTTCGTGCCCTTTGCCACTTACGATTGGGCCTCGTGAGCTCAAAGCTCCGTTGATTTTGACCACTGGCTGTGGTGAAAATCTTTTGGGCCTGGATTTGCTAAAACGTTTGTATGCGACTTTGTACTGTTCTCCTGCGGGAGTAAAGCTTACTTTGGGTGAGAGAGTTATCTCTCCAATGTATTTGTCTCTCGATAAGCTTCCACCGGAATTGAGTTCTCTTCCTGCATCTTTGTGGGCAACAGGTCCAAATGACGTGGGCCTGCTTGACATCTCCCCTTATGTTGTTCACGTGAAATCTAATGTGCGACTGCCACGTATTCCCCAGTATCGAATCTCTCTTGACGGTGAACGGGCGCTGTTGGCGATCATCTATGATTTGATCGAGAAGGATGTTATTGAGGAGACCCGGGGAAACGTGTGCAACAGCCCTGTACTACCTATTTTGAAACGTACCGATCCTTCCAAACCACCTGTTTATCGTTTTGTTATTGATTTACGGGAAGTAAATAAAATTGTGATTCCTCAGTTCCCTGTTGTGCCTGACATCACGGCGTTACTGACTCTGATTCCAGCTTCGGCATCATGGTTTTCAGTGATCGATCTGAAGAATGCGTTCTTCAGTATTCCGATTGCTGAGGAAAGCAGAGACCTTTTCGGTTTCTCTCTTGGTGGTCGTAGCTTCCGGTTCAAACGTGCTCCTCAGGGCTACTGTGAGAGTCCATCGATATACAGTCAAGCCTTTAAGGGCCAACTAGATGCATTTGTGTTGCCAGCTGGTGCAGCCTTAATTCAATACGTTGACGACTTATTGGTGGCCGCAGATACTCAGGACATTTGTAAAATTGCTACGGTGTCGTTGTTGCAACATCTCTGTGACTTACATCACAAGGTGTCACCTTCTAAACTTCAATATTGTTGTCAAGAAGTAACCTACCTAGGTCACTTATTGTCAAAGGAGGGAAGAAGGTTGACCCCAGAGAGAATTGCAGCCATTGCGCGAATATCTGTGCCAGCAACCCAAAGAGATGTGCGTGCCTTTCTAGGTATCACGTCATACTGCAGACAGTGGATTCCAAATTTTTCATTGTTAGCGAAACCATTGGTGGCTCTTACGTGCAAGGATGTTTCGACTCCTTTACCATGGACGGAAGAATGTCAGAAAAGTTTTTCTGAACTGCGTGATGCGTTGTGTTCGGCTCCTGTGTTAGGTACCCCTGACTACAGTAAGCCGTTTACACTATATGTTCACGAGAGGGAAGGTTGTGCGTTGAGTGTCTTAACGCAACCCTTCGGTGACAAGCAACGTCCATGTGCATATTTTTCCTCGACCTTGGACCCGGTAGCTAGAGCATTACCGAGTTGTTTGAGAGCAACAGCGGCAGCTGCGGTGTCCATCCGACAATCAGCAGGATTGGTCATGGATAATATGCTTACGGTGATGGTGCCACATGCAGTTGACACTCTTTTAAATTGTACGAAAACTCAGCACTTGACGAGTGCGAGGTTGTCTGGGTACGAGTTGACGCTGTTGGCAAGTCATATTCAGATAAAACATTGTAATGTCCTAAACCCGGCGACCTTATTGCCAATTAGTGCAGAGTCAGATGAAGTAGCAGCGCATGACTGTTACTTAAGGACTGAGGAGGAAACAAAAGGTCGAGTGGACCTTAAAAACACTCCTTTGGAAGATCCCGATGGAACTTTGTATGTGGATGGTTCATGTTTTAAATTGCCAAATGGTGATGTGACTACTGCATATGCTGTGGTAACGTTGAATACTGTTGTGGAAGCTGCGAGATTGAATCAGAACTCTGCCCAGGCTGCAGAGCTGATTGCTTTAACTAGAGCGTGTGTGTTGGCGAATGGGAAACGAGTGAATGTGTTTACCGACAGCCAATACGCTTTTGGCGTCGCTCATAGCTTTGGACGCTTGTGGAGAGAGAGAGGTTTTATGACGTTGCATGGTACGAAGATTCAGCATGGACAGCTTGTGAATGATCTTTTGGATGCACTTACGTTGCCTAAGCAGGTAGCGATTGTTAAATGTAGTGCGCATCGTAAGGTGACGGATGATGTTGGCCGTGGTAATGCGTTTGCGGATGAGACTGCTAAGGAGACTGCCCGGAACCTTAGCACTAGAATGTATGTGACGAGTTCGGTTAGGTGGCCTACAGAGACAAGTATGTGTGAGGATACTATCCAAAGTGTGAAAGCGATACAGAATGAGGCCACTGATACTGAAAAGACGAAGTGGAAAGAGAGTACGGGAAAGTTGGATGCGAATGGTTGTTAGATTGATTTGTCGGAGTATAAGAGATGGATGTTGCCAGATGCGTATGTGCTGGCTGTTGTGACAATGGCACACGGGTTAGCACATATTAGTGCGAAAGGTATTTGTAAGTTGTTGTCTCCTGTGTGGAAGAATGATGGTATTACGAAATGTGCTGAGAGATTGGTGAAGAATTGCATGATATGTATGCTGTACAATCCTGGTAAGGGGACCCCCACACCTCCTGGCCATTTTGCTCCCCCTTCATATCCCTTTGAAGTAATCCAGCTAGACTTCATCCATATGGAGCGATGCAATAATCTTAAATATGTTTTAGTTGTGGTTTGCGCATTCTCCCGATGGATTGAAGCCTATCCTCTTAAAGACAATACAGCCCTGTCTACTGCGAAAATCCTGCTGAAGGAATACTTTCCTCGGTATGGAATGCCCCGAATTGTATGGTCTGATAACGGAAGTGAGTTTGTAGGGAGTGTGGTGAAGAGTGTGTGTAAGGGCCTTGGAATTAATCAAAAATTCCACAGCGCCAATCATCCCCAGTCAGCAGGTTTGGTTGAAGGGTATAATGGCACCCTTAAACTCAAACTGGCTAAGATTCAGGCTACGACTGGTCTTTCGTGGCCTGACGCTTTGCCCCTTGCCTTGTTGTCAACAAGGGCGACAGTACACTCCCGAATAGGGCTCAGTCCCTATGAAATAGTGTTCGGCCGTCCTGCGAATGTTTGGGGGGTCCCTAGACCAAGTGTGTTTTCTAATCTTGAGTACCCAATGTTGATTGATTATCTTCATGATCTGACTGCTAAACTGAGGTTAATTCACCAACAGGTTTACGAAGCACTGCCGACGCAGACGGAGGGTCCAGGCCACCAGCTCCAACCAGGAGATTGGGTGGTTACTCGCAATTTTGCTCGCAAGAAGAATTTGGAACCCCGCTTTACTGGCCCTTTTCAAGTCCTCCTCGCCACGAGAACCGCTGTCCGTTTGGAAGGGCGCAAAAATTGGGTGCACGCCACCCATACGAAAAAGGTACCAATACCTTTACCGGCGGACTCGTGGGTGAGAAAAGGCATTGCTTTGTCTGAAACAGAGAAATTCCAGACATTTGTACCCTTTAGCGACGCACAGCCTGTCGGAGAATCCTCAGTGCAGCAGAAAGACATTGTTGAACATTTGCCATCACAAGACTCAAGATCTGAACAATCGACTGATCAGCAGAACCCTGTCCCCTCGTTGGATCCATTGTTTGATGAACAGACACGTCCTGAGAAAACTCGATACTTTTTGCGATCCAGCACCAGAGACTAATAAAGATTTCGTTTTGTCCCTTGACATCTACATTATCCCATTTGCCACGATCAGTCTAAAACACCCGTATAACTGTGATTATTTTTGTAAACATTGAGTTTCGTTCCATCTATGTGTTTTTACTTCCACAGCTAAGAGACTTTGTACATATTTGTAAATAAGATACCTTGCATCCAGGTGTACCGTAGGGCCGCGCATGTACTTCCTTCTGGTTAGTAGGTCTTGGCGCTAGGTCAAAGACCGTCGGTTCCTGGGAACTCCTAGGGATTGACTACTGCTACACAGAACGAAGTGCGTCAAGAAACGTTGCGGACGGTCTTAGGGGATGGCGTTTTCAAAGCTGATGGACTTGGAAGAAGCTCAGGCGCAAAGATTCAAACTACAGCAGATAACTCGTACCAAATGTTTTATGTTTCAAGTGTTCCTACTGTTTCTGACTGTTTCTTCGCTATTGGCGGGTGGGGTGTATTACATGATGTCGTACTTCTTACCTTCCGCCATACCTACTCCTACTTCTGAACCTAAATCTACCTCCACTGCATCCCCTCATTCTTTCCATATCTTACCCGAACACGAACAGGCTAGACGTGCGGAATTCAGAAATAATTCCTTTATTCAGCACCTTCATCAGCATCAGTTAGTGGTTAATACTACAAATTGTTGGGTGTGCGGGTTAATGCCACATACCACGGATAAGGGAATTCCATATCTGGTTCTTCCTTATAGTTCCCAGGTTTCAGCTCGAGCATTTCAAACAATGTTTCGAAGCGCACTGGATTCCTACCCCAATCGAGAGCCACGTTCTCCCTACTCTGGTCCTGGCTCGTATCAGAAGCCTTTGTCTATAGCGATAGAGGACTTAGATAGAGATATCTATGAGCCGTCGCTCATTCCAGAAGAAGAGGTACAAGCCTATAGGGTCCTGAGTAAGGTCGAGTATAGTGCGCTTACTGGTGAAAAGCAGCTCAGGAGCTCGCCTCCGATATGGGTCGTACCCCACCTTGGTAATTTCTGTCTATTGGGTCGTGGCCAAAGATCAAAAGCTCGTCTTGGAGAGAGTGCTTGCTCCGAGACTTATATCCTGCCGATGGTCTCGTCCCCTGTGTTTCTGGCTGCCAAGGGTACATACTTTGTCTGCCATGATCGTGCATATACATGGTTGCCCTCCGACTTTGTGGGCTCATGTTTCATCGCAAATCTGTTGCCTCCGACGTTCACTGTAGATGCAGACTATCACAAGACTAGAGTTGTGAGAGGCGTGATTAGCGAAGAGGACACTGCCGGTCGAGAGGCAGGAGACTTTTTCAAGGGTTTCCTCCCGTTTTGGGGACCTATGGTCAATATAGGAACCTGAGATAATTTATTTATTTATTTATTTATTTATGGGTTTCTATAGCGCTGGAATCGACTCCAACCGGAGTATCTCTGCGCTGTGATACCAGATAGCGTCTAAATAAATATGCAGATGAGGGGAAGGTCTAGATTTTATCAGTAAACAGCAGAGTTTTCAGTTGCTTCCTGAATTTTAAATGGTCTGTGCAGAGCCTGAGGGCCAGAGGCAGTTTGTTCCACAGTGTGGGCCCTGCAACAGATAGAGCTTTCCCTCCATGTCTAGTTTTTTTTGCACGAGGCACCGCCAACAGAAAATTCTCACTAGATCTCAACGATCTGGAGGGAGTGTAGGGGGTAAATTTCTGCTCCAGGTATGTGGGGCCATTTCCGTTTAAGCATTTATGGATAATGCAACATATCTTAAACTTAGCTCTTTGTCGAATGCTCAACCAGTGTAGTTTCTGTTGACTCGAGTGGTGGAATCGACAGCTAATATCACTGCCAGTGCCCTTGGTAATATTACCACAGAGCTTCAGGCGGATAGGCTTATGACGTTACAAAACCGTATGGTTTTAGACGTGGTCTTAGCAGACCGAGGTGGAGTATGTAAGGTGATCCATTCGAGCTGCTGTATTTTCATTCCAGACAACGCTCCGACTGTCTATTAAGCCATCTCAAAGTTGCATAAGATCTCTGAGTCCATACACGTGGACGTAGGGGATTGGACGCTGCTTGGGTGGTTTTGGGGCCTGATGTCGACTTGGGGTTGGAATATTCTGATGATCATCGGAGTTGTTGTAGCGTTTCTGTTCACGTGTTGCCTTTGTGTGCAGTGTGGTCCTGCCTTATGTGGCCTCTGTGCTTCGACGTGTATAAGACAGCCGCCTGTTACCAAAGAAGCTCAGTTGGACAGAGTTATGTTGCAGCAACATCTAGACGGTCTGATGAATATCGAGTATGATTCTGACTAGTGCTTGCCTACATGAGGGCAAAAGGAGCGTCTGAGGTTCCGTGACAATCGTAAGTGGTGTTTTCGACTCGCACGAATATGGTCGAGTCTGGTATCTATGAACCGCAAATGACGAGTTTAGTGGGTGTGTGCAGTTTCGCTGTGCTAACCTGAACCGTTCGTTTGTTTCGTGGGTTTCTATCTGTACCCACGGGTTCCATCTTAGATATGGCATCCATTTTTGTCTCTTGCCCTCAAGTAGCCAGCGAACGGACGCTGTCCGCTTCGCGACCCTGGGATTCCCAAGACCTTTGCGGAAGACACGTTTCTTTTGAAAGTGTCTTTATGATGAGGGGGATGATACTGTAAGGCCGATGTACCCGCTCGAGGCTCATCTTGCCGTGCCGGTCTATTGTCTTAGTCGTGCATCTCATTAGGCACGTCCCTTTGATGCCTGCAGCTCGTGTTTCCCGATACCACCCCTTTTACACCCTTTCCGATCTCCCCACTGTTTCTGCCTTCCTCTGCACCTGTCCTTGTTCCTTCTTCGATCTGTTTACTGCCGATTGGAATGTACTAGTGGTGGGAAAATGGGTTTTTACAGTTGGGAACCACCGAATGTTTCTGTACTTATGTTCCGGACCTTGAATACATCAAAGCGACCCCTCTCGGGGATAATTATGGGAACCAAGTTGTAAACCTTTGTGTACCATGTTAACCTATGAGAGAAAATTGTATAAAAAGGAGCGATCCACAGTAGCAAATTGAATCAGATCCCGCGAACATACCGGCTGTGTACTTCACGTGACTTCTGTGTTCCCTGCAGTAAATAAACCTTGAATCTTTGACGCCGAAGGAAGTGTCCCGTGTCTCTGTCATTTGTACGCCGGAACAGGTTACCCACGAAGGTTTCAGGTGTTGTCCCCTGGCACCGCTGGGTCTTAAATAACACAGTCCTTCACTACTTTCATTCCCTTGAATGAGAACTCTGTAAGAACTTAAAGAAGAGAATGGCTATTGAATGTCTCGAAATCCTTTTATTAACTGTATAAATATTAAATATGAAATTATCTGAGCTAACATTACTCGTTGCCTTATATTATCAGATTTTTGTAGCATATTATATATTTCTTTTTCATCGTTTGGTATGGCGAATCATCAATAAATATTGAATAAAAAGAAAGTCCAAAAAAGGCTAAGAAAAGCTAGTTTTCACTTTGAAATGTAATTTGCAGCTTTGTTCACGAGGTTGCATTTTGCAGCGTCTCCTGCTTCTGGCACCAGGCGTCGTGATCTAATAAAGTAACACAGTAGAGTCGCAATGCAATCTTCATATTGTAGGTGAGTCACAATGTCACAACTACAGTGTATTAATTTAATGAGAGCGACAGTTTTTTCTATAGCAGTGGCATTGTTCCATGTATTATAAAATGACCCTATCATCACAAAGCATTTGGCCTGATCTGAAGTGTGCAACGTTTTCCTTGCCAGGAGAGGCCTGGATAAACATCCCAGAGGCTACAGATTCTAGACACTGCTGCTGCGGTAATATTCTACAAAAAACATTGACAGCCGTGGCTTGTCTGCTACCACTGGGGTCCAATTTATGATACTCTGACCTTATTTCTGGCAGAAGCCCAACATATGAGTTAGCTGTTATTGATTTTTCAGCGTTTTATTCAAAACCTTGCACATGTCTATGACTAAGGACATCTAACAGCCCTCAGGCCATTAGAATTCAATTAAAAAACGATAACCTCATACCTGGGCCCCAGGAATTATGTGATTTCGGTTTCCTACATTTTCCACCTAATTATGGATTTGCTGCATTTGCCACATAATCCATCATCGGCTGTATAATCTACACATTTTTTACCAAAAATGGCTGTTTCTAGCTCAAATGTATTAACCCATTCACTGCGGCGATAACTTTGCTGAGGTGCGGGGATGTATTTAGGGGGCGTGGCCCCATGCATGCTCAGGACGGCCCCAGCCGTCCTACGTCACACTGGGCGTGTGCGCAGGACGGCCCCCGGGCATCCGAACTCCACCCACTAATTAATTCCCCAGCGCAGGCGTGGATTTCGTGCCGCACTGTGGAATGGGCGGCGTTCGGATGGCCCCCGGCTGTCCTGAGCACATGCCCAGCATGACGTAGGACTGCTGGGGGCGGTCCTGAGCACGCAAGGAGTTAAAATCACAGCAAAGCATGATATCGCCAAGCCGAAGGCCCTATTTAAAGGTTCACTGGTCAACTTTCTGTTTCTTTTTACTGTATTTGGATGATGAACTGGTACTAATGAGGTGAAACATTTGCCAATGTTAGATTGGAAAAAAAAGCAGCGCTTAATTTGAGCCAGTGGTTTCTGGTGTTCGGCACAGGCACTTATTTGTCAACACCTGTGCTTGTGACAAGCTGCCTCAAGATGGCGGTGTCTGGCTGCTTTAGAGATGACAACAACAGTTAATCCTTAATTCAAAATAGATTTAAAATAACTATTACTTGCTGCCCAAGCCATTCTTATAGCTTTGGGGGATGAAACAGTCCAAATTGTAACACTTGTAGGAATGTGATGGTTAGTAGTTGTATTTTTACTGTCATTGGCAGCATGGCAGGGGCAATGTGTGGTGCAAGCCGCAGTAGTCTCCTGATGAGAGCCCTGGCACACACACATATATATATATATATTATATTATATTATATTATATATATATATATATATATATATATATATATATATGCATATATATATATATATATATATATATATATATAGATATATATATATATATATATATATATATATATATATATATATATGTATTCTTTTTTTTTAATAAGCACTGGAAAAAAATGACAAAATTGTGAAGTCACACTGTCACAAAAGGAGCTGCCTTGCGTTACATATATTGCGTTTTCTTGACGCATAGATCAGTCAATCCTGCTGCATAAAGTGTTCCTTCCCTGTCTAATACTTGTTGCACATTCTCTTTTTGGTATCTGGGATCAGCCGGATTTGTTAGACTGCTCCAAAGGCATTAACCTTCAAGTGGACTGAGGCCAAAGACTTCCAGAGAGCATGTTCAAGTTCGACAATTCAAACCTAAGCATATGGACTGAGTTCTTCCTAGGCCTTTTGCAGTGCCCTCATCCCTACCGGTGCAGAAAATGCAGTGAGCCGTTCACGATCTGCGGGTGGTAATTGTCGAGATTCGAATTTCAGTAATTTTTTTCTCCTTTGCTAATTTTTTCGTCTTGTTCTATGACACTGTCACACTTGACCTCTCCTCCCCGACCCCATCCTACATAAGAATCTAGACAGAAGGGACAGAAGTTAGGCGCATACCTACCATAATTACCGCCTGATTCTTTTCTCATAGTGAGGTAGTGTGGCTCACTGGTTAGAGGCGGCAGACCCGAAAGCAGAGGACGGCCCGGGACCAGGGTTCGATTCCCGGCGCGGCAGGTTTCAGGACCAGGGTCAGCGGACTCGATAATTGTCTCGCCTCGGTGCCCACTCTGATCAGCGATCACACTCGGCAACTCTGGGCATTAGCTTGCCTCATCTTCACTAACGGCCCCACCAGACCGCCGGGGATGCCTGGTCTCACCCTGGAAATACCCATTAAGGGACCATCTCTCAGGGAAGCCAGGAAGGGTTTCGCAGCGGTCGAAGCGCGGAGATACTCCCCCGGGAGTGATTCTAGCGCTATATAAACACGCAAATTAAATTAAATTAAATAGTTAGATCTTTCTACATTATGCTTTTTTTGCGAAAAGCTACATTCTCTTTGACCTTTCTCTGATTAGTCAATTGAAGTACTATTTAGGTCTGCTTTGTGCCCTAGACGATATAAATTGTGTTATTGTTTGGTTTCGCTTCAAAAGGTCTTTTTTCTATGCTGTCTACATGACAGACCCCACACACTCCATTTCACCCCAGACAAGAACAACAACGGTGCCGCACTTCATTCTGCCAGCGTGAGTCATTTTGAAAAAAACCTCACAGTTGAGAAAAAAAAATGGCCGCCTAAGGTGGGCTTAACGGCAGCGCACACAAGCATAATGATCCTCCTTGGAAAATGTTATAGCTTTTAAATATGATTTTCGGAGTCTTTTCAGACAGCTTCATTCAAAGTGCAGTTTGACAGCCACGCACCTCGACGAATACTCGAATCCTCGAGTTCAGCCAGCAGCGGCTCATAAATTCCACCTGGATTTGAAGTTAAACTTGGCCTGCTCTGTTGTCTCAGAGGCCAGGGAAGGATCACGCTGACATGCATGCTTTACTGTCCTAAAGGAAGCTAGAAACGCGGAGCATATGAAAGGCATGTGTGGGTTTTGGATTCACACATAATCCCTTTGTTTGAATTTTGATTAAGCATCTCTGCCTCAGGGGCAGCGACCCTCCGACGAAAACAGGTCTTGAAGCTAATTCCTGGCATCCGATTTCAAACCCGGTGCCATACTTCATAATGTAATCTCTCGTCTCTGATTTATTATCTGCTTTTACTTTTGGTGCATCTGCAGGACAATTTAAAATAAAATAATGAGACAAAAACAGGTATCCGGAGGTCTGGAAATTCAATTTAAACTGCCGGAAGACGAACTCCATCTTCTATTTACTAATGACGTAGTTGGGTTTTGTGTTTATTGTAGAGCCGTGTTCCTACTAAGCTACCTGCCGATGCACAGGGAAGGCATATTTTGCACCTATGATTGATTGTTTGATAATAAGCAAAGTTGGATGTAACTTCCGTTTTTGAAACGAGAACAAGAAAAACTCAGCACTACAATCAGTCCAGCCTCTTTTGAGCTATTTTTCCAGCATTTCAACTTGAGTACCTGGATGCATCTTCAATGATGTGGTGGAAAAGGAACCCACTCCATCTCATTTGTACAGTTCTCATAGTTTGAAAGTAAACATAGGGGAGTGCATCACGTCATTACAAAAAGAGCTGCATGGGGTGTGACAGAAGAATAATCTGAAAATGTTAAATAAGTCAAGGTGCATGTGTTATGTTAGGATCCAAGGGACTTATGGAAAAATGGGTTGCACATGACTCCCCCGTTGCTGCTTTTTCTCCCACACCACTTTATCTCAGTCCTTCAGTGCTGCCTCTGCGCTGTTTCAGCGCTGCCTCAGCAACTCTGCACTATTAGTCTAAAGAGCGCTGTATAGTATTCAAAAGTTCTGCATTAATGCACACTTTAATTCTCAGGCACTCATATTTTTTTAATCGGAATGGACCTCAGCGCTTCCAAATTATTTCACCCTCAGCATTCCTGCAATTAGATGGATGGGGCCCTATGACTGAATTTACAAGTTTACATTTAAAAAGTTACTATTGCTAGCTATTTATTTGTTAGTGGAGATCTATACCATTGGGATGCAGATCACGCTAAAGTAAAACATAGGGAATTTTAATAAAGCTTACCGTTTATTAAAAAACAAAATATTACATTTATGTTAATGTAAAATTAAGATGTAAAATAATCTTAAGCAAATAATATTCACCTAAGACACCTTTGCGATTACATTCATCCACACTCACTTACATTTTTATAGTTATTTTATCTTTAACAAGCTTGGGTATGTTATGCTTTTAACTCATCTTGATATTTTTGAACTTTTAAATTAACAGAAAAAGTAATTTAATTATTTTTAGATTGAAGTGTAGAGTTCACTTTAAAATGTTAACATTTGAGTGGTATATTACATTTTTAACTTGTATATTAAATTAGGAATTAATGTCATTTATTTGATATTATCCTCTACAGCCTACATCCATTCTTTTCAATGGAAGTGATTTGCAGTAACACTGGTAGGCCATTTGTGGTGCTTGACTTATGCCTACACTTGACTGGAGTTTATTTAAGCCTATTTTGTCACTGTCACAGTTGTAGTTGGATTTGAAGTGTATTTTGTGAATTGCAATAGTCTTTTGTGGGTGTGTGTTTTGTATTAGCATGCCGTTCCATAAACCCCTTCTTAAAGTTCCCTAAATCCCTTCCAGTTAGAAGTAATTCATTGCTTTTCCATCACATCCCTGTTCCTCCCATAATGTGATTTGAGATCTCCCCAACAGGGCAGAAATTTCCACACAGAAATATAGGTGAGGCAGAGGTAGAGATCTCCTACCATTGGTTTGTGAATTGCATTCATAAACATGCAAAGTATTTCTACTGGAGTACTAGTTTACATGCTCTCAATTTTATGGCAAGACCGGAGGCTCCTATTATGCTTTCTTATCTTGCATTTATTTCTATAGCAGCCAAGATAAGTGCAAGAACTACAGTTCCCAGAGGGCCAGGCAACAACTGGGCCATGGGAATGAGAAAAAACGAGAGTACAATAACCAATCAGCAGTCAGCACATAGATAAGAGTACACACTGACTGCGCAGCTTCCTCTTTTCTTGCTGCTCGCAGTCGGATAAGTGTTCTCTTATCTATGCTTACAGTGTTTGTTGTTGTTTAAACATGTTATTTTACTGCTTGTATAATATTTTCAGGTTTTTACTGCTGGTTTCATTCGAGCGCTATTGCGCCGCTTTGACTCGCGCTTCGCGCGCTTCAGGTCCGTTTCCCCCCTCCCCCCTTTCCCCGCTCCTTGCAGTGGTCTTGCCCGCTCCGCGGTGCTCGCGCTTGTTCGCGACCATTCCTACCGCCTTCGGAGCATTCTTCCTCTCACCGGAGCCGGAGCCTGCCTTCAGCCTTTCTTCTGGCTTTCTCCCGGCTGTGTCCCGCATTCCGCTTCCCGCTTTGGAAGCATTGTGTTCTCGGCTCCCGGAGCTGCTTCCTGCCTGCCTCACGCCGGTCTCCTCCCTTTGTTTGAGCCGGCCCACCTTTGTTCACGCCCCCCTTCCTAAGCAAGCTTCAATAGCTCAGTTGGGAGAGCGTTCGACTGCAGAGCTAGAGGACCCAGGTTCAATCCCGGGTTTCGACATAGTTGCAACTTGTGCTTTTATTTTCATATTAACCCTTACCTACCTTGCTTGGCATATTTGAATATGGAGAGCTCTTCTGAGGAGAATTCCTCTCAATTGGATAATGGGTCACTTAAACAGGACCTGCATAGATTTATCAACAATTCTGTTGAACAAGCTATGGAAGTCTCTATGAAGAGAATGTCTAAAAATATGGAAAATTCCATGGTCAGCATGTTGTCCAAGGTTTCGGCCCAATCTGCGGGGGATAGCAGAAAACGAAAGGTGGAACACTCTGTTTCTGTGCAAAAGCCTAAAAAGGCATCAGCAATGGTTAGCGAGTCTTACTCGCCTATGGATGAGGACGTTGTGCCTCCAAGGCCTCCTGCTAAGGAGGGTTTGTCGGTTCAGAGGGCAAGAAGAAACAAAAATCTAAGCACACAGAGTCTCCTAAGAAATTGGTAATTTCCACCATCTTGGACACGGATGACGATATGCCTGATGCTGACGATTTATTCGACATCTTTGACGTCACAGACCCCCCTCCCCCCAAACTTCCCAAAAATTATTCCTTTAATTTTGATCCAGTATATGACTCGGAAGGTCTCCCAATGTTTGACCCATCCGTCATCCCAACTCGACGGAATGGCTTCCCTCTCATCACGTTGGTGAATATATTTCTGCCCGTCTTCGTCTCCCTCTGGAGGCAGCGGTGCGTTCCAGATTAAAGTCTGAGTGTCCCAAACCTGCCCTCCCTGATAAAATCACCCTTGTCCCTTCTATTGATCAGCCTCTCCTTACCTTCTTTTCTAAATTTGGTAAAGACCCTCGATGCGGGGTTGACAAGGCATGGTCCACATGCCAGGACAAATTGCTAGACATTGTTGGTCCCTTGGCCCGTATCTTTGACATGGCAGAGTCTGCCAGTCTTGAAGGCTCTGATCTTTCAGCTGAAGACGTTTCCATGTGGGTGCAGTGTGCCTTCTGCCTCTTGGGCAATGCCAACGCAGCCATTACCCACGAAAGACGTAAGGGTCTTTTGATCAAATTGGACCCCAAGCTTGCTAACCTTGCTCCCATGGACCCCGGCTCTAAGGCAAATGGCCTCCTCTTTGGGGAGAATTTGGTTCGCGATATAAGCCGCTTTGTCTCTACCTTTGCCTCTCTTGACAAGGCTCAACAATCCATAAAAAAGACTTTTGCCCCTCGGGTTCTTGGACGGGCCGGACGAGACAGGGGTCGCTCTTCCAGCCGTCCCTACAATCAAGGCTCCAAAGGTTCTTACGACAACTCCCAAGACTACAAGCCGCACTTCTATCCTCAACGAGGATGTGGTTTCCGCGGCAGAGGGCGCAAAGGTTATCGCAACGCCAACTCCAATTAACAAGGTAAGCCTTTCTTCTTTCCCTCCTGTAGGGGGTCGATTAAAACTGTTTCTTCCAAAATGGCATTCCATAAGTGCCGACCCGTGGGTCATCAACACAGTTCAAGGCTATCTTATAGAGTTTTACTCTCCTCCTGTCCAGACCTCTTTCCCTCCTCCTCTAGTGTTCTCTACACACATGGCAAACCTCATCTCAACCGAGATAAAGTCCTTATTACAGAAACAAGCCATTCAAATTTTTCCCTACGACTCTACAGGCTTTTTAAGCTCCATTTTTCTAGTCCAAAAGAAAAACAAGAAATTACGCACTGTCATAAACCTAAAATGGTTCAACCACTTTGTAGTGTATCGTCATTTCAAAATGGAGACGATCCTGCATCTGAGGGATACCCTTCGGCAAAACGATTGGATGGTTCGCTTGGATCTCCAAGATGCCTATCTTACTGTTCCTATCCACCAGTCTCACTGGAAGTTCCTTCAGTTCCAGTGGTCAGGAGTGACCTACTGTTTCACCTCTCTTCCCTTTGGTCTCTCCTCTGCACCATGGTGCTTCACAAAACTTGTGAAGCCGGTGGTCGCTTTTCTTCGCTCTCTTGGTATCAGACTCATAATATACTTAGACGATATTCTAATCCTGAATCTAGACAAACAGGGTCTCCTTGCAGATCTCCAAACCACTGAGTGTCTTCTTCTGGACTTGGGTTTCCTTGTAAACATCGAGAAATCTTCTCTGATTCCCTCACAGAACATGGAATTTCTGGGCTTCCTTGTGGACTCGGTAGCGGCGTCTTTACGCCTCCCCCTTTCAAAGATTTCCAAAATCAAGGCAGAGATTGCCTCTGTGCTCCATCTTTCTCTCATCTCCCTCAGATCTCTGGCCAGGATTGTCGGTCTTCTTTCCTCTTCTATTCAGGCAATATTTCCGGGCCCCCTGCACTATCGAGCCCTCCAACGCCTAAAGATCAGGCACCTTCGCCAAGGTCTAGCTTACTCAGACGTCATCGCTCTAGACCAAAAGTCCCGCACAGAACTGCAATGGTGGATAGACCATTTAGATGCGTGGAATGGGCGCACTATCTTCGCCACATCCCGAGATCTTGTGTTAGAATCCAATGCCAGTCTATCAGGTTGGGGCGCCCGCTGTGGTCCAATCTCAACTGGAGGAGCATGGTCAAGAGAGGAGTCGAGACTGCACATAAATTGTTTAGAGATGCTTGCTGGTTCCTTTGCGATCAAAAGTCTTTCCAAAGAAAGGATCCGCTGTTCCATACTCTTACGTATGGACAATGTTTCTGCGGTTCGCTACATAAATCATCTCGGCAGAACCAAGTCCAAGCCTCTAGCGGACTTAGCGAAAAGTCTGTGGGAATATTGCCTAGCCCATCATCTCTCTTTGACAGCGGAATACCTTCCAGGCGACCTCAATTCTGTGGCGGATTGGCACTCGAGGTTCCTGCGAGACTCCAGCGACTGGAGGCTTTGTCCCTCCGTCTTCCACTCTCTTTCTCTTTTATGGGGTCCCTTTTCCATCGATCTCTTTGCTTCTCGCCTCAATTCCCACTTGCCCCAGTTTTTCAGTTGGCGTCCAGACCCCCTAGCTCTAGCCACGGATGCTTTCCTCCAGGATTGGTCTCGTCACCTCAATTATGCCTTTCCTCCTTTCATAATGATCAACAGAGTGCTGGCGCAAGTCCGCCGTCAGGAAAGTTCTCTAGTACTGATAGTCCCCTTCTGGCAAGCTCAAATCTGGTTCCCTGTTCTTCTAGAAATGGCGATGGATTTTCCTGTACTTCTGCCGTCCTTCGACGATCTGCTTCTCAACCCTCGAGGCGAGCGCCACAGTCTGATCTTGGACAACTCCCTCACTCTGTCGGCTTGGAAAGTTTCCGGCCTTCCCCTTCTAACGTCCTCATTTCACAAGAGGCTGCTCACTTTATCAGCCAGGCCTGGGCTCCAGGCACTTCCAAAGCCTACAAATCCGCCTGGTCTCTTTGGGCAAGCTGGTGTCTGGAAAGGTCTCTCGATCCCTTTTCAGCCCCTCTAGGTTTTGTTATCAACTTCTTAGCTTCTCAGGCCAGCGCTGGGAAGGCCTATCGCACTATCAACCTCTACCGCTTTGCCATTTCCCTCAATCACGCCCTAATTGATGGGAAACCTGTAGGTGCTCATCCTCTGATCTGTCACCTCCTCAAAGGTGTTCGATGCTCTAAACCACCGTTGGCTAAGTATACCTCTTTGTGGGATGTTTCTGTTGTACTTAAACTGTTTTTGAATTGGCCCTCTAATTCTGCTTTGTCTCTCAAAATGTTATCAGCCAAACTTACTATGTTACTTTGCTTGGTGTCTATTAAAAGGGTTTCTGATGTTAGAGCTTTGGATGTTTCTTCTCGCCAATTTTCCCCTACAGGTGTGCTGTTCCAGATTCGCAGACGCACGAAGACTAATTTAGACTCTGTTTTTTATCCCTATTTTCCCGATCAACCCCAACTTTGTGTGGGACAGTGTTTGAAAATGTATGAACAAAAGACCGCTGATCTCAGAACGCCCTCTTGTTCTCAACTCCTTATTTCCTTTCACAAACCCCACCTCCCTGTTTCCTCCCCTACCCTCGCCAGGTGGGTTCGCTGGGTTATGTCCCTTGTAGGTATTGATGTCTCTGTTTTCGGAGCACATTCGGCTAGAGGAGCCATAGCTTCTAAGGCCTTTTGGACTGGCTCCCGCTTAGAGGACATACTGAGATCAGCAGATTGGTCCAATGACAATATTTTCCGCATGTTTTACTGTAAGCCTATTCATTCTGTTGCTTCTGATGTTATTGACTTGCTTTGAACAAGCATAATAGGAGCCTCCGGTCTTGCCATAAAATGTAGATTTTCCTAGTTATTATGACGGAAAGTCTTAATTTTATTAAAGACATGGAGGCGAGTATTATCCCGCCGCTACACTATTAACATGTGTTCTCCCTCCCAACAGCGAATCCGGCCTTACCGCCTGCCTCATCATAGAAGATCTTCCCTTCAGCGGCTCCGTTCTTCTCCTGCTTGGATTTCCCCTCCGGTCCTTCCAGCTCCTTCTACAGATACCTTCGTCGAACTTTGGCTCTGGATTCCAGTGATTAAGGATTTCTGCTCCTGGACTTTGGCATTCTTTCTGGTTATGGCTATCTTTCCTTTATTTTCAATTGTTATCTGACTGGCTCTCAGCGAAAAGAGGAAGCTGCGCAGTCAGTGTGTACTCTTATCTATGTGGTGACTGCTGATTGGTTATTGTACTCTCGTTTTTTCTCATTGCCATGGCCCAGTTGTTGCCTGGCCCTCTGGGAACTGTAGTTCTTGCACTTATCTTGGCTGCTATAGAAATAAATGCAAGATAAGAAAGCATAATACTCGCCTCCGTGTCTTTAATAAAATTAAGACTTTCCGTCATAATAACTAGGAAAATCTACATTGCCTTTTGTGACTCCATCCCTCAATCTATGTGAACTTGATATTCTGCTGTCAATGTTTTGAAAACAATATTTTTGTCTCACACTATTCTCATGATTGATATTGTTTTACACAAACACGTAGAAATTCCACCTAAATATTTGTTCTGATTGAGGCTTCAAGTTGTTTATTTCCCTCTTTTTACAAGGAAAGATAGGCGTAATATAATTTGTATTTCAGTTCATATTTAATTATGAAAAAAATACAGACATGGGGGTGATGTTTACACACCCATTATGGAGTCATTATAATCTGCCTTTTTGAATTGCTCAAAAACGTCTAAAGTGAGATCAGTATAGGAATGTTTGCAAACAATTTGAATAATTGGAAAGGACAATGCCCCCATTGCACGTTTACTAATAGGGAAGTTGATTTTTCTGGGCTGATTCAAAAAGGTGCGTTTAAGAGTAATTCTGGAGTACTATTTGCTGAACTCATAAATGATGTTATGCAGTGGCCCAAGAGTGTCTCTCCATAATAACATTCATAACAGCCATGGTAATAGCTATGCATATTGAGGACATAGGAAGTTGTAAAATAAGATAAGATGACCTAATTAAGCATACAGAGGTGCCAATTCCGACCGCATCGGTATCTGCCGGCCGGATTCCTTTCCGACCAAGCCATTCTGATGGGCTCAGTCGGAATGGAATCCGACTTGGATTTCCGGATGGCTAACGACAGGCTTGGAGAGCCCATCTGCCATCCGGAAATCCTTCAGTACTCCCCCGGTCGTCTCTTTACAACCGAGGGAGTATGATGGCAGTTTTTTACTGCTTTTTCGTGCCGGTGTTTCCGGCACGAAAAGGCAGTCAGAAACTGTCTCTGGGGGCCCATGGGGGCAAGGCCACCAAATGGTGCCCCTCTGTTGTTCCCTGCACCCGGTGGCAGGCATCTTGGGGTGCCGGCCATAGGGTGCAGGGCTGAACTGAACCCCTGCTTTACACAATGCTGGCATGCATCCCGCTCGGAATGCATGCTTCCATTGTGAAGCATACGAATGCGACCGAACAGGGTTCTGTCACATCGTACTTGCAGGGCAGTAACCGACGACAGCAGGTCGGTCGGTTACGGCGCCTGGCCGATGTCAGACGGACCTGAGTCCGTCCAACATCAAAATAGGCCCCATAGTGGCATATCTGCACTTAAGTTACTACTTAATTTTAGTATTTTTAGATGAGCGCATTGTTGCATTCTACATGGCTACAACTTTAGCAATACTGAATTGTTAGTCTATGTTCATTAGTTAAGTATGTGTGGAACTAAATCAGTAGCAACTTAATATTTTCACTAAACAAAAAGCATATGCCAATACCACGAGACAAATTGGATCTACATAAATGAATGAATGAATATGTTTTTATATAGCGCATGGCTACCCGGAGGCATACCAGCGCTGCGGAAATGCAGTGGGGAGCAGATGGAATTATGGGAAAAGCCATGTCTTCAGGTGTCTACAAAATGATAAATAATTGAGTTACTGACAGATGGGGAGGGGAGAGAGTTCAATAGCCTAGAAGCATTATAAGAGAAAAGGCGTCCCCCTGTGCGGGCCTTCCTAATTCTGGGAACCTCAGCCAGATGGAGTTCATTAGAGCGAAGACTCCTGGTAGCTTTGTGGGGTTTGATGAGACTATTGATAATAGGAGGACCTTCGCCCTGAAAGTTTTTATGTGCAATACAGAGTACCTTAAAAAGTATTCGCTCTGGTATCGGGAGCCAGTGAAGTATTTTTAGCAAGGGCTTGGCTGAGCAACGGTTGTTTGTGCCTGTAAGGAGCCTTGCTGCGGGGTTCTGAACCACCTGTAATAGGGCAATAACTGAGGTGGGTGCACCTAAATAAAGGGCATTCCCATAGTCCAGCCTCGAAAGAATAAGGGACTGAATTAGGAGCTTTCTAAAGCTACTAGGTAGAAGAGGCAATATTTTGCGTGCTGTCCGGAGCAGACCAAAGCAGATGGCAGAGTTTTTTCTGGCTTGGGCTCTAAAAGTAGGCTCGTGGTCGAGCCAGAAGCCCAAGCTCTTTATCTCCTTTTTTGGAATTGGTGCGGGCCCCATGCAAGACGGCCACAGAGTGTATGGGTTGAAAATTGCTTGGTTGCCCATCAACATGAGCTCAGTCTTGTTGCCATTGAGTTTGAGGTGGGATGAACTCATCCAACTAGCGATTTCTTTACGACAGGAGCTCAGATTCATGGGGGTCTGCTCTGCCTGGTTCAGTGCCACGATACAGATGGAAATGTTAGAAAATAAATACCATTAAACTGAAATGTTGTCGTATTCCCCACACCTTTGGCATCAGAATCAAAGTCAAGGAGGGAATGGTCCTGCTGGAGAAAAGTTAGTATTCAGCTTCTTCTGAGTACACCCTTGAAAGCCGGCTTCCACAACCTGGTATATCACATGTCTCTACTTCCTTTTATTACCAAACATAACAATTTAGAGCAGAAAAGATTGCAGTGTCCATCAGCAGAACATGTGAGTGAATGGAAATTACCTTACAATCCAGGCAGCAGTTAAAAATAGTGCATAAAAATCACATACATTTTAATGCCACTCCATCTTATGAAGAGGAAAGGGAGATATATCCAGTAGCTGAAGAATAAATCAATCTTCTAAATAGCTTTGCCCTAAAAATGGGAACACCTGTGGTAGTTCATCGAAACCCCCTATAGTTGTGTTGATCTTAAATTTACTTTTAGCATTTAACTTACTGAAAACAATCTTAACACCACATAACTTATATTTTATAAATCTCATAAAGGCACAATCATAGGTTAGCGAGAAAAAATCCAGTGCTCAGATTCTACTGGAGAGATATGCAAATACTTACATTTTCTTAGAGGCTTCAGTGCTTGGGCAGTGCTGATGCTATAAATAGTCATTTTTGGCTTCGTGTTTACACAGTGACATTGTCTGAGCTGCTAGACAGATGTGAAGAGAAAGTGTTTGCTCCTCGAAGGCTGTCCATTGAGTGATTTTCATGGTGCATGCCGCCTGTCACATGCAAATTCAACCCTCTGTGATGATTAGCTATACACTTTCAAGTTAAGCACCCCCACAAAACAAAATAATGACCCAACTGAAATGCCCCATTCCTAGGATGCCTATTTGAAAAAAAAGGATGTGGATGGTGGTTACCTTAAAAAATGTACAGGAATATTATTCACATTCACTCCCCCACTGTGACCACTCCATTTGCAATTCCTTGAACCAGTCAGGATTCTATAGCCAATATCACTTTCAATTAATGGACTAGTAGTTTCTCTTTTCCTATGTACAGGCATCGTTCCAAAATTCGTAATATCAAAAGAGAGCCATGGATTGGGTAGCTGTAAATCTCCTGATCTTGGAAAACATTAAAAGTGCTTCTTGGATTTAGTGCATGCTCCAAAAAATGGATGAATGAGCAAACCTAACTCCATGATTTAATATGCGCTGCCTTAATTACATGATGCTGCAGAGGACATTGTTCCCAGGCACTCAGCACAGAACCTCGTCAGGAATGTTGTGTTTCTATCATGGCTAAATACTGCCTGACAATCGACAAAAATATATATTAAAAAAATGAGCCTAATGAATGTCATGTAAAAAAGATTGTCCCCAGAAAAATGTGAAGTGACAAAATATAGAAGGCACGAATATAGTTTTTAGTATTTAATATTGTTTTAAAAAGAAAATTGTTGAATGTAATATCATTTACTTTACCATAATTGTATTAAATATTTTTTTGAATTATTTTAATACATATTGGCTATTATAATAATTTTAGATGTTGTTACTATTAATGTCATTGTTTAAATTTCTTTGAGTATACTTTGTAATGTTTAATGTGTAATTAATATTTTTTATGTCTAATCAGTAATTTATAACTCAGTAGTTGTTGAATTTATAGAAGAAGAGAGTTGGACCATATTTAAATTATACATGATTGTTTTATATTTGTAATTACTTTTTATGTTAATAAATATTACATTTTGATTAATTATGAAAATTGATGAATTGATTACTTGTTCATTTAATTATTTACGTATAGTTTATGATTTTTAATGGATATTGTTTTTTTGTATAGATAAATCAGTAACTTTTATTTTATTTGCAGGTTGTTTAATTTGTATGGGCCTAGTATGGACAGTTATTTAAACAGAATATCTTTTAAATTGTTTTCATTTTGATTAAATATTTGTTTGTTAATTAATTATGTTAACCTTTAAACTGATTATGTTATGTAATTTTATATTGATTTTAATTACTGTTTCATTTAATAATTAGTATATTTAATAATAACATTTTAATATGTATTTGATATTTTTTAGCTTTTATTGTATTTGTCTTATTTAATTAATAATTTAAAGTTATTATAGTTGTATTTATAATTTATTATAATTTTTGGGGGGGTTCTGATTTTTGCAGTAACAGGAAGGGAAGTGCATTTGCTGATGTTTTGAATTTTTTTATTATTGTATTAGTAAATATTTTTTACATTTAATGTTATTGATTTATATAGTATATGTTTATTTTGAGTATGCTTTAATATTTTTATGTTGCTAAGTGTTTAATAGTTTCTTTAAAGAT
This sequence comes from Lissotriton vulgaris, assembly GCF_964263255.1. NCBI lineage: Eukaryota > Metazoa > Chordata > Amphibia > Caudata > Salamandridae > Lissotriton > Lissotriton vulgaris. The sequence goes on from NC_141694.1 coordinate 1,457,906,727, forward strand.
TTTTAGGATTTGGAATGGTACATATAACTCAACCTAAGGGCAAACGCAATCCCTGATTTCGCTTATACTGGAGTATGAATAGTAAATTTAACCCCTCCAAAGTCCAACGCTTTTCCTAACGTTTATTAGATTGGAGTGTGATTAGTAAATCCAACCCATCAAAAGTGCAACACTTTCCATATTGTTGCTTATTGGAGTAGGAATAGAAAATATAATCCCTCCAAAGTCCAACATTTCTGTACTGTTGTTTAGATTGGAGTCAGAATAGTAAAGCAAACAACTATAAAGTCCAACTCTTTTTCTGATTTTGCTTACGTTGGAGTAGGAATAGTAAACTCCAAAATCCAACACTTTCCCTACAGTTGGTTACATAGGAGTAAGAATAGTAAATCTAACACCTTCAAAGTACAATGCTTTTCCTACAGTTGCCAAGAGTGGAGTGGAACATTCAACATCCAACAATCTCCTGACTGTTTGTTAGATTGAAAAGAAATAGCAAATCTAACCACTGTTGTGTACATTGGCATGGGGATAGGAAATCCAACTTCTCCAACATTACATTGGAGTGGGAATAGTAAAAGTAGCCCCTCCAAAGTTCAACAGTTTTCCTGCTTATGATTAGAAAAAGTAAATCAAATCTCTCTAACTAAAGTTCAACAATTTGTCCCGGGTTTCCCTGTATCTGCATATGATGCTTGTGATATGCATCATATCCCATGAACTGAGACATATTGGTGTGCTGTGTGGTCTAAACAAACCTCCAGCATCGATCTGACGCTACCCACCTTTGCACGTTCTGACCTTTTTACACAACATGGTGGGCCTGGTCCAGGACCTAGCAATGTGGGTGTGAGGGGGGGGGGAATATTGAGTCCAGGCAGTTTTTGCCGTAGGCCGGCAAGCTTGCAGGGCCACTAGGCCTAGGGTTATGATGAGTGGGTGCATGAATTAACTCTGTGTGGTCTCTCTTATTAATTTAAACATCCTTTTTTGATTAGAATTGGAATTCTCATTTTGGGTCTTTCTGTGTTTTTGGGTGTGTTGTGCTAATAATAATAAAAAATGCCTAGTTGCAATAGTATTAATTGAAGCACAACATATACAACATTTATTTAACTGCTGTTCATCTTGCTTACTTTGCTTTTAGGTGCACAAAGACTGAGAAGAACCAGGAATCATTCTCATCATCATCACTTGTTGTAGTGCCAGGAAGAAGTCCTGCTGCGGTGTGTGCACAATGTCACGTGACGTCACGTGTGGCCACAGACAACTCTGCAACTCGTGCAACTGCGTCCTGCTGTTCTGACATCTGAAGATGAGCCCAAAGAAAGGTTGCCGTAGCTCCTCTACCAAGAAAGTTGCCAGTGCCACTGCCAGTAAAAAGGAGCCAAAGAAGCAAGTGGCGCCACTTACCAAGGAGACTTGTGTGCTGACAGACAATTTTTTGGGGGAAAAAACTACGCCTGCAGCAGCGGTGTCCGCCGGGGACCAAGCTGGGAGCAGCACCTCCGTTTCATTGGTCTCAGTGCCACCACGCCAAGTTAGGTCCAAGCCCATGAGTGCCGCAGAGGCAGCCACTTTAATTGCTCTTTCACCATCGACCAGTGATGTTGGCGTTGACTCATCGCAAAGTAGAGTCCAATCAACGCAGGGTGTAACTCATCTGACGAGTGTTCAACCAGAGCCGCAACGACAACCACAGGTGCAACTAGGAGAGACGCAAGAAGAGGCACAAGTAGAGATGCAAGGAGAGGCGCAAGTAGAGGTGCAGGGAGAGGCGCAAGTAGAGGTGCAAGGAGAGGCGCAAGTAGAGGTGCAAAAGAGAGGCACAAGGAGAGGCGAAAGTAGAGGTGCAAGTAGAGGCGCATGGAGAGGCACAAGGAGCAGCACTAGGAGAGCCACACCTGCCCACAATACTTGTTCCTCCAGAAGTAGCAGCACATCAGGAAATCGAGATTCATGCGGAGGTATCAGCCGAGCAAGCCACTCCTGATGATCCATTGTCATCCAGATCCCCAGCAAGGAAAAGGACGGCTAGTACATCTTCTTTTTCAAGCCCCCTTCCTTCTGATGATCTAGATCTTGATTTGCACCCACCAACAATTCAGTCTGAGAGGGAGGCATGCCATGAGTCGACAAAGCTAGGTAAAAGGAAGGTTCCTGGAAGGCTTTCAGTTTTGGGTGATGAAGAAGTACAAGTGGTGTCTTCTGCTGCTGATGAAGAGTCTGACGGTGACAACCCAGTCTTCACAGTCGTCACTCCTGCCCCAGCGGGCATGCAGCAGACAGACATTTTTACCCTATCCCGAAATGCTGCGCAGGATGAGGGCGGCGTGGCTCTGGTACCACCACCACCAACACAGGTAACTACTACACCAACACGACCTACAGCTTCCATATTTTCTGTTCAGATGGGCCGGCATGGACCTCCATCCAGCTCAACCTACATTAACTCAGGTAGCGGTGCGGTAAGTGCACAACAGAGTCAAATTCCGCCACGCCCATCCTCCACTTCATCTGGCACTGTAAGTAGCACCTCCACCAACACCATCAGAAATCTCAACTCCCCAGTTTGGGACTTCTTTAGTATTAGCAAAAAGGTGGCGAACCTAGTTATTTGTTCGATTTGTAAAGCAGTAGTTAGTCGGGGTAAGATGGTACCAACTATGGTACAGAAGGCCAGAGAGGTCATCTCCAAAAACACCACATTATCCAATGGGAGGCACACCTAAGTAACATCCGGAAAGCCAAAAGTACAAATCTAAATGTATCCATTGATATTGCATCTGATGACGATGAGCAGATCGTGCAGGGGGGTGGTGAAGATTCAGAAGCGAGCAACATTTTTTCTGGTACACACAGTAGCCCAGCCAGCAGCACTGCAGTGGTAGCGCCCACACTCTCTACCCTGGCAACATCTAGGTTGCATAGTAAGAGTGTGGGAGAGACACCAATGCAAAAAAGTACGTCAATGAGCCGGACTGGGTTGACAAAGTCTGGATCATCATCATCACATACCATTAAAACCATGTTTTGGTCGGAGGCGCCATTTGAACGCAACCACCCAACGGCACGTCTATATAACGCAATGCTGGCTAAAATGTTAGCGCTGGACCTTCTCCCTTTTTCTTTTGTGGAAGGGGTGGGTTTTCGAGAATTCGTGGCAACTGTATGCCTTAAATGGAAGGTTCCTAGCCGGTCCTATTTTGCCAGAGTTGCGGTTCCAGCACTACATCAAGATGTGCTGGACGTGATTGGGGCAGCTTTGCAGAAGAGTGCTGTTCACACTATCCACCTGATAACAGACATGTGGACCAGTTGCCAAGCTGTTGATTACATGTGCATCACTGCAGACTGGGTCTCTTTTGTAGGGGTTAGAGAGAAGATAGCTGCAGGTGTTGACAGTGACACAATTTTTCAAGCTACTCAGAAACATGCAACAGTAGCCCTGTTTGCCATGGAGAAATCTCCCACTGCAGCAAACATTTTAGAGGAGTTTAACAGTAAGGTCTTTCAATGGCTGCATCCAAGAAGGCGCATGATTGGTTATGTTTCCACGGATAATGGCAGTAATATAGTTAAGGCCATGCAAGACGGTGGCTATTTCAGAGTGCCGTGTTTTGCGCACAGCATTACCATTGTTGTACAAGATTTCTTGAAAAAAGAAAACACAGCCAGCAAGTTACTGACCACCTGCCGAAGAATCTGCACATATTTCAGCCATTCTTTTAAGGCCCGGAAGCAGCTGAGGATTATTCAACGTGCCCGTACAGTGCCAGTCAAAGGACTCATCCAGGAGGTGGCAACACGTTGGAACTCAACCTTCTACATGCTTGAGCGTCTGTTTGAGCAGTACTTGGTAATCAATGAGTATGTCTTTCAAGCAAGGGGTCCTGCTATAAAAGACATGAGGCTTGAGCTGGAGGATTGGGACATAGTTAAAAGCCTGACAGAGATGCTTCATCCTTTTGAGGTCTTCACGTGTGAAGTCAGCAGGGAGGACTGTAGTTTGGGCAAAGCTATCTCATTGTTGCGCATGCTACAGCAACAACTGACCACGGTGTCTTCAACGTTCCGAGTTGATGCTGAAAAACAAGCCGCATATAAGTTGGCGGACAACTTATTAAGCCGCCTAGATGAGAATGCAAGGCTTAAAGCAATACATGAAGAACAACATTACATTTGTGCTACTATTCTGGATCCACTGTACAAGAAGGCATTGGCCAGCAATACATTCATTCCTTTTGATGAAACAGATGTTTCCAAGTACAAACATTGGCTAGCTCGGTCAGCCACTCGGTTCGAAAGAGAGCGGCAGGGAATTGAAGGAACCACCACAAGTAGTACTGAAGCAGCAGGTCATCCGGCGTCAAGTTCCACTTCTGTGGCCGAAGGCAGTCAATTTCCCTCAGAGCTGTTACCGACACCAGCAACCGTATCATCATCACCTGCACCAGGCCCAGCCATAATATTGTCGGAAGCGGATTGGATAACTCATCAAGGGTTTGCTCATTCCAGTGTTGATGTAAAGGCATTGGCAACAGATGGTATGCAAAGTACAGCACCCCTGGAGAACCTTGAGTGGATGTTGCAGGTCTATCTGGATGACCCAACAGAGGTCTACATTTATCAGAACCCATTGGTGTATTGGTATAGGAAAAGGGCTCAGTGGCCACTGATCACCAACCTGGCTATTAATTATTTGGCTTGCCCACTCGCAAGCGTGTCTTCTGAACGTGTTTTCAGTGCTGCTGGTGCCATTGTAACTTCAAAAAGGACCCGCTTCTCGCCAAAAAATATGGAGCGGTTAACATTGATCAAGATGACTCAGCACTTCATTGCACCAGATTACAAAATACGTGAATCCACGCAGGAAGAAGAGGACACCGACTTAGCTGACGGAAGTTCTTCTCTGTTAGCTGACCTACTCCCGCCTCAATTCACAGAGTTTGAGGACAAGTTCTACTTCCCTGACACCTAAGCCTGAAACTGACTTCCCTTTTTTCGTCCTTATTCACTTTTATTCCTGTGTGTCTTTCTTTGTTTTGCAACTTTTACCACAACAAAACCCTAATCACAACAAATCCATCAGCAGCACTGTCTTCGTCTTATTTCCTTATTGAAGGTGCCGCTGTCTGCATTCCTGAAGTTCACAACGCAGTCATGCTCCTCTATCTTCCTCCTCCAAACTCCCCCTATCCATTTCCCTCAAGGCAGATGGCAGGATTTCGCAGAATCAAGAAACTGTCGCTTCTTAGACGAGTCCCCTCAAAAGAAGTGGGACTGGAATTACTGACTATATGCTGATTGCTGACAGTTACTGTTCTGAAATTGACACGAGAGGCTGCCCTGTGGGCCTTCACTTTAAGCACAAGATGCGGACAAAAAGTGGAACAGGTAATGAATAATGAGATGGCATGTAGGGGACAACACTGGCTGTCTGGCTCTGATGAAAGCAATTGCTGTTTGTTTGTTGCGCATGAAATGAATCATATGTCTTCTGTTATTATTTAATCTTTTACACACTAAATGTAACTCAAGTCTACTCTGTTTTTACCTTGTTTAAATCAAATTGTACTTCTACTGCAGGGACCACTACGTTGCATTTTATAATATGCAAAATGTCCTTGGACTCACTGTGTGTGTAGACTGTGACTGCATGAACGACATTGAGTTTGCCATATACCATGATGATGATGAGTCTTGATGATCAAAGTTACATAATATCTTTTTTCTTTACAGTCACTCACTGGGATGGGTGGACCATCATCGTCGGTTTACGGAAGAACTATGGCCGTTTCGTGAGTGGCAAACAAGTAAACAAGTCAACAACAACTACTACAGCAGAACTACAGGTCTGTCTAGTCATGGTATGGAGTGGTCTAGCCAGTGTAGTGTTGTTATGCCAAAGTCCAGACAGCAGTTCATGTAATATTGCGGCTATGTGGCTTGCTGCATACAATTAGATATGCTTTGTCTGTCTGTGTCAAAGAGGTATGCTACATCAGGTTGCTTCACTCAGTGGTGCCTGCCTTGACCGTCTGCATGGCCCTGGCCTGCTGTGTGCTAATTACTATCCTTGAAAAGGAGACTCATAGTACGCACTTTAGAAATGATGCTTGTATGTCATACTGTTGCCTATGAAACTGAAAGAGTTATTTTTGCACTACACACCGGTCCGTACCTTACATTTTTTCTCCATGGTGTTTTAATATCACTTCCTGTTTTTCCATCAACAATTACAGGCCGGCTTTTACCCTGTGCGATGGGAAAATGATGAACTCAGGCTTTCCATTAGCGATCCGCAATTCCGCATCCACCAGGCAGGCAGTGGACAGTGTGTCTGGTCACCAAGATTGATCGACGGACTGTCAGATGGAATGGAGGAGTACCGCGAAAAAGAGGAATGGCTGGATGCATGCAACTTCCCAAATTGAACAGGACAACTACAACATACAGTTACAGTTTCCTCTTCACTTCTCCTTACCTTTTAAATAATGTTATTGTTGTGAACTTCTATGAGTGTAACTCTGTGCGATTGTTTGCTCTCTGCTTGAAATTCATCACTCCAGCTATTTGATAAGTTTCTTTGCTATTTTTAAAACTAATTTAATGTACTAATAACTAAGTGTTTATTCTCTCTGAGGGCAGATAGGCAAGTGGAATTGCGTAATTACTGCAGCCCTGTACTGTCAAATTGTTTCTTCATAGTAAGTTGTAGTAAGTACTACTTTTCAGTAACCTAACCATCCATTTAGCAAACAACTTCATACATGCAGTAATGCACTTCCTTTATGTCCCTTAAAAGATTTATGGATATCTTTGTATCCAAAGATTTTCTTCATTTGTTGTTTGTCCATGCTGTGTTTTTTTTCCTCTCCACAAAACTTTCCCAAAAACTCCCATTCCCATCCAATTTTCAAAACCTAACCCTCTTCCCCCGGGCTGTGTGGTTTTCATTGAGGTGTGACTAAATGACAACAATAATTCCACACACTTGCTGGGGAGGATAAGGTCAAAGCAACAGAAAATCAATTTCAAGGCTGGTTTAGGAATCTGAGGATATATTTTTATTCTTATTCTGCTTGACACACACCCATGAGTATTTGCAAATGAAATCAGAATTTCATGTGCACCATCAAGTGGATTGCTCATCAACAACATCCTCCTCCTACATGTGACGAATGCTTACGCTGCTGTGTCCTTCCCCTTCAGTACTATTTCTTGTAGTAGCCATACTCCCCGCAACTACTACTTATATTTTGAATACTTTAGCATTGCTTAGGCTACAATTTATGGCACTGTTCTAGTGTTCTGTACTATCTATCGTACTGTGCTAAGGCTACGCTCAGGCCACTCAATGTTTCATTTCCATTTTTTTCATGTGCTGCTACTGCCAGTGTGTGCCACTACTACTACCACCACAACAATGACATTTAATCCATCCAGGATTCCATAGCCAACCTTAATCACCATTTGCAATGCAGCCAGCCCTGTGCCTAAACCTATTCTCAAACACGAATCACAGGTAAGATAAGCATTTTGGGGGAGGAAGAATAATGGAGTAGGAGGAGAGGAGAGACTGACGGTAGTACTAGTAAAGTTGTAGGACAATTGAATTCATTAACTCTGTCAGTGTCACTTTTGAACAAATTTGGTCGAATGGACAATTTGAATCAACCAGCCAGTTAAGTTTCAGGAAAACAAACATACAGTTAACCCACCACTGCCTCCCCCACAAAACAGTAAAAAAACACAGATGCTATGTTTAAGTTGAAATAAATAATTATTTGGGCCCTAACAAAAATAAACTATCCCACAAGAAGACCCGACCCACCTCCCTCCCTAACCCCAACCAATGTCCATGAAATCAATGTCCCCAGTCCAAAAACCCCAAACACCCAATTCTCAACCCCCCAAAAGTCTTTAAAAAAGGGGCAAGGGACAGTCTCTCTACTTCCGCCGGCGGTGTCCTTTGGCCAGGTGGTCACGGACCAGGTGGTCAGGTGCTCTCTACGGAGGTCCTTGAGCAGGGCTTTCAGCCTTGCCACTTCCTGCTCAAGTTTGGACACTCTCAGGGTCAAGCGGTGCACACAACCCTTACACTTGCAGGTACTGTGGGGGCAGCTGTTGTTTTTGCTGCTCGGCGGCGGGGGGTGGCTGCCTGACCGCGGCTCCGTACCGCTGGAGGTTTGCGCTGCCTGTGTGACCCAGGGTCAGCGGAGGAGGATGCAGCTGTCGTGGATGTTGTTGACAGCGACTGCGTGTCCTCCTCCTCCTGGGCCACCAGCCGCCGATATTCGGCGGCAATTGCCTCCAGCTTCCGTTGCCTGGCCCGTCTAGCCAACTCCTTCCTTGTTAGTTTGGAAGGAGTATCTATATGAAGAAAGAAAAACATACTGCAACCAATGCTCTTTGAAATTACCACAAAATAATTCAGCAGAAAGTTGTGTCACAGTAGCACTAGCAACTTGCAAGCACAGTACATAACATGTGTGGCATGTATCTATCTTACCTCCCACTTCGTCGGCCTCTGCTCTAACATTAGTTGGAGTTTCAGGAATTCTACTAGCACTATATGGATTCACCACAGTAGACTCAGACAGTACACCAGTATTCTTCTTCTCTCTTGTTTAGCGAAATTGGTAAGTAAATTTGGGGTAGCCGGCATAATGCCAGCGCAGTCACCTTGCACCCGAGAAAAACAGACGCAAGCCATGATGACACAGACTTGCGTTACTGTTACCAGTCCAGTACATGCAGGTGGTGAAGATCTTACTTTTCTATCAGGTGAGGTTCCGTGACAATTGTAAGTGGTGTTTTTGACTCGCACGAATATGGTTGAGTCTGGTATCTATGAACCGCAAATGACGAGTTTAGTAAGTGTGCGCAGTTTTGCTGTGCTAACTTAAACCGTTCGTTTGTTACGTGGGTTTTTCATCTGTACCCACGGGTTCCATCTTAGATACGGCATCCATTTTGTCTCTTGCCCTCAAGTAGCCAGCGAACGGATGTTGTCCGTTTCGCGACCCTGGGATTCCCAAGATATCTGCGGAAGACACATGTCCTTTGAAAGTGTCTTTATGACGAGGGGGATGATACTGTAAGGCAGATGGCCCCGCTCGAGGCTCATCTTGCCGTGCCGGTTTATTGTCTCAGCCGTGCATTTCATTAGGCACGTCCCTTTGATGCCTGTAGCTCGTGTTTCCCGATACCTCCCCTTTTACACCCTTTCCAATCTCCCCACTGTCTCCATCTTCCTCTGCACCTGTTCTTGTTCCTTCTTCGATCTGTTTTACTGCTGATTGGAATGTACTAATGGTGGGAAGATGGGTTTTTACAGTTGGGAACCGCCAAATGTTTCCGCACTTATATTCCGGACCTTGGATGTATCAAAGTGACCAAAACGACCCCTCTCGGGGATAATTGTGGGAACCAAGTCGTAAACCTTTGTGTACCATGTAAACCTATGGGAGAATCATGTATAAAAGGAGCGATCCACAGAACCAATTTGAAGCAGTCTCCCTGAACTACACTCGTTGTACTTCCTGTGACTTCTGTGTTTCCCTGCAGTAAATAAACCTTGAATCTTTGACGCCGAAGGAAGTGTCCCGCGTCTCTGTCATTCGTACGCCGGAGCAGGTTACCCACGAAGGTTTCAGGTGTTGTCCCCTGGCACCGCTGGGTCTTAAAGAACCCAGTCCTTCAGTTGGCGCCCAACGTGGGGCTGCATCAGTGGTACCGGTCCAAGCCCGACGATCGTGAGGAACTTCGTGTGAAATCTCCGAGGGAAAGTGCACTCCGTTTCATCGATCCTGTTGTCGAAACAAGTGGCCCGAAGACTTTTCCCGCGAAGATTCCCGCCTCCTGACGGCTGCGACGGACTGCCGCCCTGACTGTAGACCTGTTTTGGCGCCTGGCGTAGACCTTGGTATAGCGAGACGATTGACGGGCCTTCCTGGTGACGCCATCGATCTTTGAGTTAAGTATTTGTGGGTCGCTCCCGGAGTTCTTGGTTGTGGTTGCTTAGTTGTTGCATGGTTCCATTGCATTTGTGGTTCTTGGTACTTTGTTGTGATATTTGACGTCTGCAGTCGCCAAAAACCGAGGGTTTTTGCTCTTTGCAGGGACTTGGTAAATCCCGTAACCCTTGACGTTGGTGAAACTCGGCTAGTGTGCAAGATGCCTGGTCGCAGTACTTTGTTTAGTTGTTTCAGACGTTGTGGTACGGATTCCCGACTGGAGGACTCGTGTCCGATACCTCCGGTTAGAACTCCCACTTATGAGCTCTACAGCAAACATGGGCTAGGCCCGATTACTTTTAATGATTACTGGATCCGTTACACTAAGAAAGATGGTGCCCTTAGTTGGCCACCTCATGGTAGTTTTGAGACAACGATCTTGGATAATCTTGAGGCTAAATTGTTCGAGAAAAAGTCAAGGCCGGCCATGTTTGATGCCTTTCGGTTGTGGCGTAAAGAAGCCCGACAGAAAGAGATCAGACAGACTAAACGTAATCAGAGAGATGGTGTTGCTGCCATTGTAAAGAAAGCAGAGCAGTTTCAGCATGATAAGGAGGTTAAGGAAAAGGAAGTGTTTGATAGGCTACAGCGTATGTCCATAGATAAGTGCTATCCTGTTTTGCCTACGGAGTCGGATAAGAAGGAAGAGTCAGTTGAGGATCCCCTAATGTCTTATCTTATGAAGTCACCACCTCCGTACGTGCAGGGTACCGCAGCTCCTGTGGTCCCCCCTGTACCTGTTCCTCAGCCTGTTCCTCAACCTGCACCCGTTCTTCCGACTGTTCCCGCTCCTTTGCCTATTGCTATTCCTACCGCTCCTCCGCTTCCACATACTCCTGCCCCCGCTACTGCTCCTGTTTTACTTACTCCTGTTGCTTCTTCTGTTTCTACCCCTTCTCTTGTTAGTCCTTTGTGCTATACTTCTCCATCTACTCGTAATCGTACTCCTCCTGTTGCGGCTAGTTTTTTCCATTCTCTCGGACCTGTTTTTGGGTCCGCTGGTTCAGATGGTCCTCAGAGACGTAGTCAGCTTCCCGGTAACAGGGAATGTGCTTCGCTATACAATATGGCGATGGGTTGGATGACGCACCCTCTTAGAAATCCTCCACGTGTTGTACTTGATACGTTTTGCCAATTCAATGAACCGACACAAAGATACGTGTTCGAAGAAATGTGCAAGGTTCTGCGTGATCAGATATCGGCCGATGCACCTGACGAGGTGTTGACCGCTTTGTCTGATCTACAGCTTCAGTTCTCGAATGGACTGATAGTGGATACTAACGTTCGACGTGCTGTTGAACGGTTGTTATCTTTCCGTCCCGCTCCTATACCTCAAGCTTTGTTTGTTGAGGATGTTGAGAGGCAGTTAGATGCGTCCGGTCAGTTTCCTATGCGGGAAGTTCCACCAGTGTGGATGCCCGGTGATAATGCCGCTGTTCCTATTGTTCTGCCGCATTTCCAGAGAGTATGGATACATCTCCCATGGAAACGCTCTGAAGTGTTACAGGTGAAGCAATCTTTGCCTGACCCTCGCAAAAATCCTGCAGGGTACTATAAAGAATTATCGCAGCTCGTAGACGCTACGATAATGAATCTTGCTGATATCGACATGCTGTTCGGCAATGTCGTGCCTCAGCCGGTATGGGCTAAGATTCGGCACGAAGATCACGCAAACGACTTAGGTGGCAATTGGGCTACTCTTACTGCGGCCGATACGCGACAAGTTGGTGGGGCTAAGCCTGAACAGCTCATTACTGCTCTCCTTCAAAGAATAATTACCTTAATGAAAACTCTTATGCCAGCTATGAGGGTGAACTGGGAAAAACTGTCAGCTTGTAAACAGAAAAAGGACGAGAGTGTCTCTGATTTCTTTACGAGGTTTGAGGAGGCATTCATCGATCATAGTGGTCAGGATATGGGCACTGAGGGTGGTCAACGGTTGTTCGTGGACAAATTTGTCTCTAACTTAGTGCCCGACTTGAGCAATAAATTAAAAAATTCTGAAAGTGCGTGGGCCGTTTCTACCTCGGCTCAAATATTGGCTACGGCACAGTATTATGAGAACAGAGAAAAAGAGGAGAACGACCGCGCTGATAAAAAGACGAAAGAACTCAAAACTAAAGTGTTGTTACAGCAAGCGTATCCCCCGCGCTCGAATCAGAATGCTTCGCAGCAAAATAGACCGCAGTCGCAATCAAATAGGTCACAACCTCGAAATGACTCCTCTTCCCAAAGATCTTCGTTAGGGTACAATCAGTGTGCCTATTGTAGACAGGAGGGTCATTTAAAATTTAACTGTCCCGTTCTAAACGATCGTAACAGTGGTAACTCATCTAGAGGAGGTTGTGGTGGGTCGCAGCAGACATCACGCGGTAGAGGTCGTGGTGCTCAAAATGACCGTTCAGATAACTCATCAAATTCCGATAATTGTTTCGATCAACGTGGATCATCGCAAGGACGATCTGCGCAGTACAATGTAGACGATTATTACGTCGATCAGGGAACTGACGACAGCAATTACTAGGACAGCCATAGACAAAGAGAGGGAGTGGTATCAGTTCCGGTTGATCAGAGAGGGCCTTACGTCGCAGTTGCTACATCGGGCGTCGTTGAGCCTTTTCTGTTGGACACTGGTGCAGCGAAAAGTTCCATAATGCATTCGAAACTCCCTGGCGCACCTTTGTCTGGCTTAACAAATGTTTCCGTTGGATTCTCTGGCGCCCCTGTTAGCAATCCAGTTTCGCGCCCTTTGCCCCTTGCAATTGGGCCTCGTGAGCTTCAAGCTCCGTTGATTTTAACTACGGGTTGTGGTGAAAATCTTTTGGACCTGGATTTGCTAAAACGTTTGTATGCAACTCTGTATTGTTCTCCTGCGGGTGTAAAGCTTACGTTAGGAGAGAGGGTTGTCTCTCCTATGTACTTGTCTCTCGATACCTTTGTCTGGCTTAACAAATGTTTCCGTTGGATTCTCTGGCGCCCCTGTTAGCAATCCAGTTTTGCGCCCTTTGCCCCTTGCAATTGGGCCTCGTGAGCTTCAAGCTCCGTTGATTTTAACTACGGGTTGTGGTGAAAATCTTTTGGGCCTGGATTTGCTAAAACGTTTGTATGCAACTCTGTATTGTTCTCCTGCGGGTGTAAAGCTTACGTTAGGAGAGAGGGTTGTCTCTCCTATGTACTTGTCTCTCGATAAGCTTCCACCGGAATTGAGTTCTCTTCCTGCATCTTTGTGGGCAACAGGTCCCAACGACGTGGGCCTGCTTGACATCTCCCCTTATGTTGTTCAGTTGAAATCTAATGTGCGGTTGCCACGTATTCCCCAGTATCGTATCTCTCTTGATGGTGAACGAGCATTGTTAGCGATCATTTATGATTTGATCGAGAAAGACGTTATTGAAGAAACACGGGGAAACGTGTGCAACAGCCCTGTACTGCCTATTTTAAAATGTACTGATCCCTCGAAACCACCTGTTTATCGTTTTGTTATTGATTTACGGGAGGTAAATAAAATTGTGATTCCTCGGTTTCCTGTTGTGCCTGACATCACGGCGCTACTGACTCTGATTCCAGCGTCTGCATCGTGGTTTTCGGTGATCGATTTGAAGAATGCGTTCTTCAGCATTCCAATTGCAGAAGAGAGCAGAGACCTTTTCGGTTTCTCTCTTGGTGGACGCAGCTTCCGGTTTAAACGCGCTGCTCAGGGCTACTGTGAGAGTCCATCGATTTACAGTCAAGCCTTGAAGAGTCAACTGGATGCGTTTTCGTTGCCGGCTGGTGCGGCCTTAATCCAATATGCCGATGACTTGTTGGTGGCTGCAGATACTCAGGACATTTGCAAAATTGCTACGGTGTCGTTGCTGCAACATCTCTGTGACTTACATCACAAGGTGTCACCTTCTAAACTCCAATATTGTTGTCAAGAAGTAACCTATCTAGGTCACTTATTGTCAAAGGAGGGAAGACGGTTGACCCCAGAGAGAATTGCAGCGATTGCGCAAATGGCTGTGCCAACAACCCAACGAGATGTGCGTGCCTTTCTAGGTATCACGTCGTATTGCAGGCAATGGATTCCAAATTTTTCATTGCTAGCGAAACCATTGGTGGCTCTTACGTGCAAGGATGTTTCAACTCCTTTACCATGGACGGAAGAATGTCAGAAAAGTTTTTCTGAATTACGTGACTCATTGTGTTCGGCTCCTGTGTTAGGTACTCCTGACTATAGCAAGCCGTTTACACTATATGTTCGCGAGAGGGAAGGTTGTGCTTTGAGTGTCTTAACGCAACCTTTTGGTGGTAAGCAACGTCCATGTGCATATTTTTCCTCGACCTTGGACCCGGTAGCTAGAGCATTGCCGAGTTGTTTGAGAGCAACAGCGGCAGCTGCGGTGTGCATCCGACAATCAGCAGGATTGGTCATGGATAATATGCTTTTGGTGATGGTTCCGCATGCAGTCGACACTCTTTTGAATCGTACGAAAACTCAGCACTTGACGAGTGCGAGGTTGTCTGGGTACGAATTGACGCTGTTGGCAAGTCATATTCAGATAAAACGTTGTAATGTTCTGAACCCGGCGACTTTGTTACCCATTAGCACAGAGTCAGATGAAATAGCAGCCCATAACTGCTATCTGAGAACTGAAGAGGAAACAAAAGGTCGAGTGGACCTTAAAAACACTCCTTTGGAAGATCCAGATGGAACGTTGTATGTGGATGGTTCATGTTTTAAATTGCCGAATGGTGATGTGACTACTGCATATGCTGTTGTGACTTTGAATACTGTTGTGGAAACTGCGAGATTAAATCAGAACTCTGCCCAGGCTGCAGAGCTGATCGCTCTAACTATAGCGTGTGTGTTAGCGAAAGGGAAACGTGTGAATGTGTTTACCGACAGCCAATATGCGTTTGGTGTCGCCCATAACTTTGGACGGTTGTGGAGAGAGAGAGGTTTTATGACATCGCATGGTACGAAGATTCAGCACGGACAACTTGTGAATGAACTTTTGGATGCACTTACGTTGCCTAAGCAGGTAGCGATTGTTAAATGTAGTGCGCATCGTAAGGTGACGGATGATGTTGGTCGTGGTAATGCCTTTGCGGATGAGACTGCTAAGGAGACTGCCCGGAATCTTAGCACTAGAATGTATGTGATGAGTTCGGTTAGGTGGCCTACAGAATCGAGTATGTGTGAGGACACTATCGTGAGTGTGAAAGCAATTCAGAATGAGGCCACCGAGACTGAAAAGACGAAGTGGAAAGAAAGTACGGGAAAGTTGGATGCGAATGGTTGTTGGGTTGATTTGTCGGAACATAAGAGATGGATGTTACCGGATGCGTATGTGCTAGCTGTTGTGACAATGGCACATGGGTTAGCACAAATTAGTGTGAAAGGTATTTGTAAGTTGTTGTCTCATGTGTGGAAGAATGACGGTATCACGAAGTGTGCTGAACGATTGGTTAAGAACTGTATGGTATGTATGTTGTACAATCCTGGTAAGGGAACCCCAACTCCTCCTGGTAGTTTTGCTCCCCCTTCATGTCCCTTTGAGGTGATCCAATTAGACTTCATCCATATGGAGCGATGCAATAACCTGAAATACGTTTTAGTTGTGGTTTGCGCGTTCTCCCGATGGATTGAAGCCTACCCTCTTAAAGACAACACTGCTTTGTCTACTGCGAAAATCCTACTGAAGGAATACTTTCCTCGGTATGGAATGCCTCGGATTGTATGGTCGGATAACGGAAGTGAGTTTGTGGGGAGTGTGATGAAGAGTGTGTGTAAGGGCCTTGGAATTAATCAAAAATTCCACAGCGCCAATCATCCCCAGTCAGCTGGTTTGGTTGAAGGGTATAATGGCACCCTTAAACTGAAGCTAGCGAAGATTCAGGCTACGACTGGTCTTTCGTGGCCTGATGCTTTACCCTTAGCTTTGCTGTCAACTAGGGCAACGTACACTCCCGAGTAGGGCTTAGCCCCTATGAAATAGTGTTCGGTCGTCCTGCGAATGTGTGGGGGGTCCCTAGACCGGGTGTGTTCTCCAGTCTCGAATACCCAATGTTGATTGACTATCTTCATGATCTGACTGCTAAACTGAGGTTAATTCACCAACAGGTTTACGAAGCATTGCCGACGCAGACGGAGGGTCCAGGCCACCAGCTCCAGCCCGGAGACTGGGTGGTAACCAGAAATTTTGCCCGCAAGAAGAACTTGGAACCCCGGTTTACTGGACCCTACCAGGTCCTCCTTGCCACGAGAACTGCCGTTAGTTTAGAAGGCCGGAAAAATTGGGTGCATGCCACCCATACGAAGAAAGTTCCTATTCCTTTACCGGCAGACTCGTGGGTGAGGAGGGGCATTGCTTTATCTGAATCCGAAGGATTGCCGGCGTTTGTACCTTTCAGCGACGCACAACCTGTCGGAGAATCCTCAGTGCAGCAGAAAGACACTGTTGAACATTTGTCATCAAAAGACTCGAGACCTGAACATTCGGCTGATCAACAGGACTTTGTTCTCTCATCGGATCCCTTGTTTGATGAACATACACGTCCTGGGAAAACTCGATACTTTTTGCGTTCCAGTACTAAGGACAAATAAAAAATCCCGTTCTGCCCCTTGACAATTGCATTATCCCGTTTTCCACGATCAGTCCGAACACCCGTATCATTGTAATTATTTTTGTATATATATATTGAGTTTCGTTCCATATGTGTTTTTCCTTCCACAGCTGAGAGACATTTTTACGTATACATTGTGAATAAAGGCCGTAGGGCCGCGCGTGTACTTCCTTCTGGTTAGCAGGTCTTGACGCTAGGTTAAAGACCGTCGGTTCCTGGGAACTCCTAGGGATTGACTACTGCTACACAGAACGACGTGCGTCAAGAAACGTTGCGGACGGTCATAGGGGATGGCGTTTTCGAAGCTGATGGACTTGGAAGAAGCTCAGGCGCAAAGGTTCAAGTTACAACAACTTAGTCGTACCAAATGTTTTATGTTTCAAATATTCGTATTGCTTTTGACTGTTTCTGCACTATTGGCGGGTGGGGTGTATTACATGATGTCATACTTCTTACCCTCTGCCATACCTACTCCTATTTCTGACCCTAAACTTACCTCCACTGCATCTCCTCATTCTTTCCATATCTTACCTGAACACGAGCAGGCTAGACGTGCAGAATTCCGCAATAATTCCTTTATTCAGCTCCTTCACCAGCACCAGTTAGTGGTTAATACTACTAATTGTTGGGTGTGTGGGTTGATGCCACATACCACGGATAAGGGAATTCCCTTTCTGGTCTTACCGTATAGTTCCCAGGGTTCAGCTTGAGCATTCCAAACAATGTTTCGAAGTGCACTAGATTCTCACCCCAGTCGAGAGCCACGTTCACCCTACTTTGGCCTTGGCTCGTATTATAAGCCTTTGTCTATAGCGATAGAAGACTTAGATAAAGATATCTATGAGCCATCGCTCATCCCGGAGGAAGAGGTACAAGCCTATAGGGTCCTGAGTAAGGTTGAGTACAGTGCGCTCACGAGTGATAAACAGCTTAAAAGCTCACCTCCGATATGGGTCGTACCCCACATTGGTAATTTTTGTTTAATGGGTCGTGGCCGAAGATCGAAAGCCCGACTTGGAGAGAGTGCTTGCACCGAAAATTACATTCTGCCGATGGTCTCGTCCCCTGTGTTTCTGGCTGCCAAGGGTACCTACTTTGTCTGCCATGATCGTGCGTATGCATGGTTGCCCTCCGACTTTGCGGGCTCATGTTTTATCGCAAATTTGTTGCCTCCGACGTTCACTGTAGACGCAGACTATCACAAGACAAGAGTTGTGAGAGGCGTAATTAGCGAAGAGGATACTGCCGGTCAAGAGGCAGGAGACTTTTTCAAGGGTTTCCTCCCGTTTTGGGGGCCTATGGTTAATAGTAGGAACCTGAGACAGTTGACTCGAGTGGTAGAATCGACAGCTAATATTACTGCCAGTGCCCTTGGTAATATCACCACAGAACTTCAGGCGGATAGACTTATGACGTTACAAAACCGTATGGTTTTAGACGTGATTTTAGCAGATCGAGGTGGGGTATGTAAGGTGATCCATTCGAGCTGCTGTATTTTCATCCCGGATAACGCTCCGACTGTCTATCAAGCCATCTCAAGGTTGCATAAAATCTCTGAATCCATACACGTGGATGTAGGGGATTGGACGCTACTTGGGTGGTTTTGGGGCCTGATGTCGACTTGGGGTTGGAAGATTCTGATGATTATCGGAGTTGTTGTGGCGTTCCAGTTCACGTGTTGCCTTTGTGTGCAGTGTGGTCCTGCCTTATGTGGCCTTTGTGCTACAACGTGTATAAGACAGCCATCTGTTACCAAAGGAGCTCAGTTGGACAAAGCTATGTTACAGCAACATCTAGATGGTCTGATGAATATCGAGTATGATTCCGACTAGTGCTTGCCTACATGAGGGCAAAAGGAGCGTCTGAGGTTCCGTGACAATTGTAAGTGGTGTTTTCGACTCGCACGAATATGGTTGAGTCTGGTATCTATGAACCGCAAATGACGAGTTTAGTAAGTGTGCGCAGTTTCGCTGTGCTAACTTAAACCGTTCGTTTGTTACGTGGGTTTTTCATCTGTACCCACGGGTTCCATCTTAGATACGGCATCCATTTTGTCTCTTGCCCTCAAGTAGCCAGCGAACGGACGTTGTCCGTTTCGCGACCCTGGGATTCCCAAGATATCTGCGGAAGACACATGTCCTTTGAAAGTGTCTTTATGACGAGGGGGATGATACTGTAAGGCAGATGGCCCCGCTCGAGGCTCATCTTGCCGTGCCGGTTTATTGTCTCAGCCGTGCATTTCATTAGGCACGTCCCTTTGATGCCTGTAGCTCGTGTTTCCCGATACCTCCCCTTTTACACCCTTTCCAATCTCCCCACTGTCTCCATCTTCCTCTGCACCTGTTCTTGTTCCTTCTTTAATCTGTTTTACTGCTGATTGGAATGTACTAATGGTGGGAAGATGGGTTTTTACAGTTGGGAACCGCCAAATGTTTCCGCACTTATATTCCGGACCTTGGATGTATCAAAGTGACCAAAACGACCCCTCTCGGGGATAATTGTGGGAACCAAGTCGTAAACCTTTGTGTACCATGTAAACCTATGGGAGAATCATGTATAAAAGGAGCGATCCACAGAACCAATTTGAAGCAGTCTCCCCGAACTACACTCGTTGTACTTCCTGTGACTTCTGTGTTTCCCTGCAGTAAATAAACCTTGAATCTTTGACGCCGAAGGAAGTGTCCCGTGTCTCTGTCATTCGTACGCCGGAGCAGGTTACCCACGAAGGTTTCAGGTGTTGTCCCCTGGCACCGCTGGGTCTTAAAGAACCCAGTCCTTCACAGGGGTGGCACCGGCCATACTCTGTTACAAGGGCTACTGCTTAATTAATTTAACTTTCACCCTGCCCTGCCCCTGACTACTACAAAAGTAAAATGAAGAAGATAAATAATATGATAATCTATACCTTCACAGGATATTTGCTTACATATGGGATGACATTTAGGTGCTTTATTTTTGATTGAGTGAACACCGATTGGCCACACATGAATGACAGAGTTGTAAAAAAATTATTAACAGAGGTAGTGAGTGAGTGATCACCGTAATCGCCGGATATATGCTGTGCTTGCAAACTACTGTTACTAGTCATGGTAGTATTCTGAAAAATTACAACTTCTACTTTCCTCGGCTTTCCTTCTCTGGCACGGACGTGCAGTGTTGCATGCTCTTCAAAGTAACACTCTTTATCCAGTGACCGTCTACTCTGTCTACATTCACCTAAGCTAACTATGAGGAAGGTACCATCCAGGCATCCATCCATTCAAAGTAAATGTCAATCATTCTTCTTAATGTCTGACTCTCAACTGGACAAACCTTACTTTTTCTCACCGAAAAACAACCTTTTTATTTTATTTTGTAAACCGCCAGCCATGCATCCGTGCTTGACTTGCATCTGAATTTGAACCAAATGATATATTGCGCACACATACAGTTTCTCTTTCACCCACCCAGGCAGTCATCTTTTCTTTCTCCTTCCACCCATCCTTGCTTCAGCCTACAACCGGCCATGCATCAGATTCCCAGCCACCTAGGCAGCATTCAAAAACAAGTATCATTCTTTGCCAGTCATTAATTTTCACTCGGTCGTCCTTCCTTACACCCTTCTTTCCATTTTCGTTCATCCCATCCAGCAAGTTCATCTCTGATCTGACTTGGCTTCTCGATAAAACTTTCACAGCTGAGTTGAAGTCAAATTTAGAGGAGGCCATTGGTTACTCGTCAACTCCCGCTTTATTGCTAATGAGAAGTCAAGGGTTACTGTCTTCTACCTGGTTGACAAAAACTTAGTTCTAAATTTGTAAGTCTTCTTAACAGTAAAGTGTACTTGTACTGTACAACATGTACACCCCTGCAGAGAGCCCACTCTGCAATCTCAATAAGTAAGGAATATAATAGCTTACCACTGGAGCCACTACCGTGGCATCCCCCACAGCAGTTCCTGCTGGCTGTGGCACAGCATCCGCCCCTGGAGTGCCCACCTCCGTGCTGGCCCCTGCACTGGTGGGTGGCTCTGCCGATGGTGTTACACCTAGAAAATACATTTAATATTTTTAGATGCCATGTACACCACTCCCTATTTTGTCTAGGAATGAAAAAAAGTTACTAGTACTACATAAACAAATTTAGTAATTTGTGACTCCCTAGTCTAAACTAAAAACTTCCCTTTCTTCAGGGAAGGGTGTTTTTATTTATGCTTAGCCATAACATGTGATGTTACGCTTTTTGACACAACTGATGAATGCTTGCTTTTTAACACACACCATTTTTGTCATAACAGACAGAAGCTTTCCTTCTACGAACAAGAGCAAGATCATCATCATATGTTAGTCGGAGTCGTCAACGATTCATCCTCACCAAGACTTTAAGTTCCAACCAGGTGAGGGCTCTCCCACAATTAATGTGTGAAATCAGCCACTTTTCAGTCGTTCACCGTTGATCTTATATGACATTGATTCTAATAAATGTTTTTATATAATGCACAATTTAGATTTTTACAGAGTACACACAGAGCTAGATGTTTTACTTTTAATAAAGCTTTAAAACTTACATAGACTCTGTGGTTTTTGGTCATGAGTAAGTGAGCAAAAGGGTTTGCAATTTGCAAGCATGAGTCCGTGACTCTGAGAGGTCGGGACTCTGACTCCATAGTCTTATGTTTTGGGTTGTGTAATGATTGGGATCATCGCTGCATTTGGGAGCTAAATAATGACTCTGACACACTAGCTAGTCAGTAAGGAGATTGGGGGTTCAACTTCTGTTATGACTGAGGTATGTGGAAACTCTAACTGCGCCTATTATAATTTATAACCAATGCCCTATTTCTTGTCCATAGTTCTGTATGTGCAGAATAGTCCCTGCAACAGTATTAGTATGTCCACATATCCAATCAAAAAGTAAACAAGTATCTTATTCGTGGTGGCCATTGACATTTTATGGTTGGGAATTGTCAAAGCATAAACATTAAGAAGACCTCAATAGACATTATGGACAACCCAGGGGACTGCACTCAGTTCCTAGAGCTTTGTTTAACACCTTTTGCCAACTGTGCAAGCTTAGCTAGCTACACAGACAGACTAATAATAATAATCTAGTAGTAGCACAGAGAGTCATAGTAGAGGCAGGGTATGAATTTAGAAACAGTCTACAAGAAGATCAAAGACAATTTAGGAAAAAATAGAACTATGAGGAACGTTTGGAATAAATAGGTGCTGTATAAGATAGATATAATTAATAATATTAACAGGAAAACTTACTTGGGCCAGCAGAGGAGCCCTCGGCGGACCTATCCTGGCCTTGCTGTTCCTGCTCCGCCGGCATCGCTACCTCCTCCTCTGTCCTCTTGCCCCTGGGGGAGCTGATGTACAACATGAAAGAAACTTTACTAAGACTAGGTTTTGACTGTGCACAAACATGGATGATTGTTGTTAGCCAAATCAAACATTTCAAAAAAACAATAACAAATTATTTCGGGGAAATAGACAACAATTTCACTAAATGTATTGACCTATCTGATGTGGTCTACTAGGATATTAGTATTGCTGGATTCGCATACTGTCTACTTGGAAAGTTATGTAACTCACTAAACCAACTACAAAAAGGTTCTACTAGGACTGGCAGGCTGCACTCCGCAGCACGCGAACTGACAGACACAGTCCGCCATGATTGCAGACCACTAAAAAGTTTCCTACTAAATAACCAGTCCTTATATACTCAAACTATCAGTCCACCACCACTATCTCTTCTTAGTGGCAGGAGTACAAATGAAGGACTGGACTTGAGTTTTTAGTGTCCAGCATTACGTAGTTTTATAAAGTACACTCATACATAATCACTCAGGCCAAATGAGCACAACATTGAAAACTAGTAAGCATAGTAGCACTGCCAGTGAGCAGGCGAGCACCTGCAGTGCAATCCCAGAAGCTTTTAAAACATAATTTACCAGCAATGTAATCTCTAGTGTCTAGCATTACGCAGTTCTGTAAAGTACACTCATACTTTACACTCAGGCCAAATGAGCACAAAATTGAAAACAAGTAAGCATAGTAGCACCGCCAGTGAGCAGGCGAGCACCTGGAATCACAGAAGCTTTTCAAACATATTATACCTGCAATGTAATCAACAGCATTCTTGCTCTTCGGAAAAACATATATTTGCAATATATAACACAGAGCAGAAGAAAACAAAGTAGTTAATAAATAGCTACTAGTACTCACCAAGCCCAGGGATCTTGACTCCAAGCAGGTCGAGCATGTCTTGTTCCGGGTCCAGGATGTCGGACCACCGGTGCGTCGACTGATGGTAGGTGCACCAGACCCCAGACTCCCAATAGATGGCCCGGCACACCTTACCCCATAGCTGCTGACGCTCCCGGAGGCCGTACCCGGCACCGGGCCTGCCGCCTGCCGTGACGGTCTTGAGGAGGTGGGGCTGTACAAAGAATACCAGTGCTGCCACCTCCACTGCGCTAAAGATCTCCCTAGGATTTACTGCTTCCCCCCTTAACCTCCCGCAAGGGAGCCGGCTAAGGGGTGCTGGAGTCTTCCCCTTGGACTTGCCGGCTCCCTTTGCCATGGTCCTGGGTGACAGAAAGGAAAATAGGAATGAATAGGAGAAAAAAAAGTAAATAAAAGAAAAGAGAGAGCTAAACAAAAAACTTAAAACAGTAGTTTTCAAAGTAACAAAAAGTTGTAGAAAAATATAGACAGATAATGAGTAAAAAAGATTAAAAAAAAGTTTAAAGAAACAAAGGATTGCAAAGATTAAAGCAGGATAGAAAAAGCATGCCCAGAACCATAGCAATGAATGTAAAACAAGATGGCCATGCCCATTGCGACCACGTGGGTAAGTTTGCGCGATATTTCCCCCGCGAGCACCCAAAAAGGATGCGGACACATAAATGCGCCCCGCATGTAGGAAATGTCCAACGTGAGCATGCAACTTGCACCCGGAAACGGAAATACACAACGCGAACACTGAAAACAAGATGGCCGCGCCCATGTACGAACGCATGGGTAAGTTTGCGGAGCTGCGCTGGAAAAAAAACCCTGGAACACGAAAAAATCTAAAAATCTGCAAATTCGCACAAATTCGCACAAATTCACGGATTTTGCGGACCGCGAATAGGCTTTGGCGCAAATTCGCGGTAGCCCATACTTAGTAAGTAGATGTTTCATAGTTTATTTGCATGTGTGAGTATGTGTGTGAGTAACTCTATGGATGAGTGTCGGTGTGTAACAGGATGTATAGGTGTATGAGTACATATGATGAGTGAGTACAGGGATGGGTGACTTTATAGAACTGTTGGTGAATGAGTGGATGTGTATGTATACATTGGAATTACTGAATAGGTTGTTGTAACTGGTATTGGTATCTCCATTTTTTTGAAAATTTTAGTTTCTATTTTTGAATGTGTGTATCAAAGGTTATATTATGGTGAGAGGAGGTCTGCCACTCTTTCACAAGGATGATGTCATCAGTGATGCCATCAGTGATGTCATTTGAGATGTCATCCGTGATGTCATGAGTGATGTCACTGACCATGTCATGAGTGATGTAATATATGATGTCATCAGCAGTGCATTGCAGGCGTGCGAGTTATAGTTAGCTGAACAAACTATAACAGGGAAATTTCAATGGTTTTGTATGCGTGAAATGTCCAGCTAACTTTAACATGTGGGAAACTTATGGCTTTTTCAGTTAATTTCTAAGGTTTTTTCAATGCTAATTCCTAACTAAAACATGGCTGAAACCTAAGGTTTTTAAAATGCTAATTTCTAACTAAATTGTCCCTGAAAGCCATGGTTATTTTCAGTGAATTTTAAAGGTTTTTATGATGCAAATTTCTAACTATGCCTACAGAGGTAGGACATGTGCAGAAAGAGGAAGACAGGCACAGAAAGAAGCAAGAGAAATATAGAAAGAGGCACCAGAAGTCCAGAAAGACGATGTGCACAAAGAACCAGCAGAGGAGCAGTGGGGAGTGGTGGTCCCCAGGGCCATCGAGGGCTCCAGGAGGGGGGTCGCTCGGACCCCCTCCCATCATTTTACATAGCCCCAGGGAGATGATGGTACCCGGGGCTTGGGGGGCCTCGGTTACCGAGTCACCAGATGGCTGCCAACACTCTCTGGTTTGGAGTGTTGGCAGCCAATTAGAATTTAGCTCATGCTCGGGAGGGTTCGCAAACCCTCCTTGGTGCTGAGATATATACATTTTTATTATTCTCTGAAACTACTGAACAGATTTACACCATTTAAAAAAAGAGTGCTTTCTGAACCAAGACCTACCTATTTGCCAAATTTGGCGTAATTCGGTTCAGCAGTTCGGGCTGTAGCTGTGTCTGAAGGTCCTATGGAAATTAACATGGGGAAAATGCTTTTTGGGACCCCCATTTATCTCAGCCCCCACTTCACAAATCACCCCAAACTTTCAAAACACAAGCTAACCGGAGAAACTCCATTAGTTTTGAAAATTTAGCAAAGATTCATTAAGCGGCACCTAAGATATTGATGAAAAGAAATAATGCTTTTGAATAGAAACCGGATCCTAAGTATAACTACCTACTGGTGACCACCAGTAGGTAACATATATATATATACATACATACATACATACATACATACATATATATATGTATATAAATATATATATATATACACACACACACACACACACACATATACATATATAGCGTTCAGCGTGAACAAGGTGGTGTAGCCTGAAACGCGTAGCTGTTCTCTGTGGTGTTACTGTAATAAACTACCTTTTGCTGATTCCTGTGGTCAGTCTCCCTCGTTTTCCGGCGTGCGCTGTGTTCGTAGCGCTATGAGATCTGAGGAGGAGCCTGTATTCTATATATTACCTACTGGCGTTCGCCAGTAGGTAGTTATAGTTAGGATTTTTTTCAATGCAAAATCTCAAAGTTCTATTTGGAATAACTTTGGCGTCGGTTGACGAATCTGCCTGAAAATTTCCTCAAATTTGCCTCGCGGAGCTCCGGTCCTTCCTTGAAAGTTTGGGGGGATTCGTCAAGCGGGGGCTGAGATAAAAGGGGGGTCCCAAAACATGTTTTCCCCATGTTAAATTCCATAGGGCGGTCGAACTCACTTTTAGCCCGAACGGCTGAATGGATTACTACCAAACTTGGCAAAATTGTAGGGACTGGTAGCCCGATGTGCCTTTGCTATGTCTCAAGATATGTGCTCCAGTGGATTTTGAGTAATTTAGGTTCCCAAAAATATATATCTATGGCAGCGCCCCGGTACGAGCACCGGGGAGCGCTCCGGGCGCGCCACGCGAGGTGCGCACGGAAAGCTGATTGGCTCTCGGGTGTCTGTAAACATTCGAAACAGTCCGGAGCGGCCGCCATCTTGTGTCTCGGTAGGATCGAGACACAAGAGGTGGAAAAAAAGGGGGGAAATGACCATAAGGGGGCAGGGATAGACCCCCCCTGACCCCCTAGGTTTGATGTGGGGGCCATAAAAGGGCCCAGTGGGGCAAAACAATTTTTTTTTTGATTTGGGGCGGGGGGAGCGGACCATGGGGAAAAAAGAATGACAGAGTTTTGAAAAAATGTAGCCTTTTTTTATAAATTGGAGGTAGTTCTAAAAAGAACTGTTTTTTTTCTTCTTTTTGTTGTTTTATATTTTTTTATTGTTTTTTTGAACATTTTTAACTTTTTTGGGGTTTTCTGAACAGTTTTATATTTTTTTTGTATTTTTCATGGGGAGAAACGAAAAAAAAGGGAATTGAAAATGGCTCAACTGGAGCAAAAAAAAAGAAAAGAAATAATTAGGGTTTATTGGGGCATTTGTGGTTGTCCCCAGCAAGGACGATGAGCTTTACGCTCTGTTCTCCGTAGGAGATGGTCTTCCCACAATATTTACAGGTTATTCTGAAATCTGCAAACTGTGGCTGAATGCAAGGCATTGTCTCTCCTGCCTCTTGTCCCGACGGAGTGCGTTGCTTTCTTTTCGAGGTGGTGCTTGTAGTTTGGGGAGAGTTTCTGGCCAGTTCCCTCATCTCTGCAGCAGAATAGTTTATTGGATGCCTGCGCTGCATGTGTCTAATCATTGTGTTGTTTCCGAATGAATATTTTTTATTAGGGTTCCCCCTAGAAAGTTCCATGCCACAGATTAGGCAAGTCACCTTGGCTGCATTTACTTTTTTCTTCCCCTCTGGGATCGAAAAAAACTCCCATATAATGTGTGGTCTTGGCAGGTATGGGGTATTGTGTTCTTCAAGCCATCTTCTCCTCCCCACCTCCTCCTCTTCCTCCTCTTGTTGACCACCAATGTAGTCTTGTGGTGGTCCTCGTGGTGGTTGTGGTGGTGGTGGGGGTGCAGATGCACCAGCTGCTGCTGCTACTGAAGCCATTATATAGATCAAAAAGGTACAGAGAGATACAATGAGGTCTTCCTCAGTCAAAGGACAAAGTCAGAATAAGGAAAAAAGGTGGGGTCTTTCATCATTTTGAAAAAAAAAAAGGCCTGAACCAATGAGAAGTGTTATTTTCAGGTCACAAGACCAGGGATTTCATCATTATGAAACTAAAACTGTTCTGCACCAATTAAAAGTGTTATTTTCAGGTCACATGACCGACACGCTTACACGACGCGCCCCTGGGCGCGCCCGGGGGTGCGTCGCGTAAGCGCGTCGGATGTTTACGTTGCGCGAGCGTATTCGCTTGAGTGCTTCCGGGTGCGCTTACGCCGTGCGTATCACGCGGACGCGGCTATGTGATACGTCACGATCATGTTTTCGTTCGTGACATTGGCGCTAACGGGACGCTTCCCGGTTCGCGCACCGGGGCGCTTCAAACGACTATGCTCTCCGGGGCGCTCACCGGGGCGCGCCCCGGGAGCGCTCCAGGGTCAAAAATAAAAAAGAATTTTTTTTTTGAAAGTACAAATAAAATATAGGATTCAATCATTTTAAAAAATATTACATTTCATAGCTATAGACATTTGCTATTAATCAAATTTTGAAATTCAAAGAAAAAAACATAGGCTTGGGGCCTTATATATAGTTAGGAATTAGCATTTAAAAAACCTATGAAATTCACTGAAAAAACCATAGGTTTCACACCAGTTATAGTTAGGAATTAGCATTTAAAAAACCTTTTAAATTCACTGAAAAAACCATAGGTTTCACACCAGTTATAGTTAGCTGGAAATTTTACTGACATAAAACCATTGAAATTCCACGTTATAGTTAGTTGGACTCACTATAACTTGCGCGTGTAATGCACTGCGGTGACGTCACATATTACATCACTCATGACATGGTCAGTGACATCACTCATGACATCACTAATGACACCATCTTTGTGACAGAGTGACAGACCTCCTTTCAGTGTAAGGTAACCCTTAAAACACATATTCGAAAATAGAAATTAACATTTTCAAAAAAATGGAGAGATCCATACCAGTTACAACAACCAATTCAGTAATACCGCCATCTATATACACATCCACTCATTCACCAACAGTTCTATATAGTCACTCATACATATACTCACTCATCATATGTAGTGATACACCTATACATCTTGTTACACACCGACAGTCATCCAAAAGTTACTCACACACATACTCACACATGCAAATAAACTATTGAACATCCATTTATTTGCATATACAACTATACACACACTACCACCTTACTTCTAAGGAAACTTACACATACTTACTCTCTTAAACAATCACTTATAGAAACACATACTTATTTAAACAGGAACTCTTACAATCTCACATATACTCACTTATAAACATCAATACTCACATATACTAGATTAAAACATATGTCGTTACTGATAAAGACACTAGTGAGACAGTCATTCACTCACTAACACACACAAATACACACTCATCCACCCATACAGTCCTGCACATATGCTGTCTTCAAAACACATACAAACAGTGAGTCAGTCATTGATGCATCTATGTGCTAATACCCCCACTAAACCATACAGAGACTCATACTGATACTAAAAAAACATCTAATAACCCATATACACACACATGTAGCTACTCACCAACCCATGCAGCCAATTATACACAAAGTGAAACACTGATACATATATTTAAATATTTAAACATTACTCGCTAATATATGTATTCACTAAGATACACTTAATAAGCCAGTTAACCAATCAATTTTTTTTTTTTTAAAACATTCATTAAAACACTTATTTAAACATTTATTCTTCCATCGACCTTTACATATACATATATAAAACATATTTATTTTTCAGAAAGACACACATTAACTGGATGGTGTCATCAGTGATGTCATGAGTGATGTCACTGACCATGTCATGAGTGATGTAATATGTGACGTCATCAGCAGTGCATTACACGCGTAAGTTATAGTGAGTCCAACTAACTATAACGTGGAATTTCAATGGTTTTATGTCGGTAAAATTTCCAGCTAACTATAACTGGTGTGAAACCTATGGTTTTTTCAGTGAATATATATATATATATATATATATATATATATATATATATCAGCAGCAGCTCGCAACAAAAACCCGCTTAGACGTGGAATCACTGGCGCAGACCAACTTTTCGTGCTAGCATTATTTCATTTTCTTAAACCAAATCAAGATGCGTATCGGCCGTCCAAGCGGCCTTGATCACCTGACCATGCATACTGACAAGCCCCAATTAAAATGCCAATGCATCAAATGTCAGAAGACATAGAAGCTATACTTTCATGTATAAATACATATAAAAAACATGTCTTGCAATACTTTTCAATAAACAATTGTCATTTTGTAAAATAGCAGCTTAAATGCTTACACAATAAACACTTCATCATGATTACAAGTCGCTAAAGATAAATTCAATTCATGACAAACTTTTCTGCATAAATGCCATAGAATATTATCTCATTACTGTCAAACTGATGAGATGCAATGTATAAATGCTTACTCCTACGTGCTCACCTAAACGTGAAAAAAAGTTAAACATATGTGTAAAGAAATAAAATATGTAGAAAAAACAATCTCTACAGTCACTTTTCTACTATCTCTCCAGCAACAATCTTTCTATAGTTTTAACTGTACCACACCAATATAATACAGAATAATTCTTGAGGGTTACCTACACAATCATAATTGCATATTGATGTGGTATCCAAACTCATATATCTTCCTCATGGGTCTAATACCGTCTATGTAGAGCAACCATGCTAATAGGGAATCATTCAATTCATAATTCACTAAATGAAGAAAGTGCCATGGTGCTACAGTACTATAGATTAAAGTGACCTGTGCCTCAGTGAAATAGAATAAAGTGACTAGTGCCAATATAGTGCAAACAATGAGATAATCTTTGAAGATTCAGTATAAAAAGCAATTCATACGTTTAAATGTGTATACGACTAGACAATTATGATGTTGTTAATGAGTGTGCAAAGTTGCCAAACATCTGTAAAACCATTATAAATAAACAACACCTTGTAATTCGTCTAAAATAATTGATAAAAAGACACATAGATAAAAACTACCCAAAATGTCTTAAAACCAATCATAAAAAAACATTACATATGAGGCATCTAAATATAGAGGGTTCACATTATGCTAGTCCAGCTTTCAGCTAAGAGCAGTTTCTCATTCACTTTCAGATGTTCAGCTGATCTATCCATAAAATGTTACATTGAAGGAATAATTAATGTACAAATGTAGATGAAAGATTTAACCCCCCCGGTCACTTAGAGTCGAACTCTAATATATAGCTTGTCTCTGTTCGTCTTAGTCATGAGTGATGTAATATGTGACGTCATCAGCAGTGCATTACACGCGTAAGTTATAGTGAGTCCAACTAACTATAACGTGGAATTTCAATGGTTTTATGTCAGTAAAATTTCCAGCTAACTATAACTGGTGTGAAACCTATGGTTTTTTCAGTGAATATATATATATATATATATATATATATATATATATATATATATATATATATCAGCAGCAGCTCGCAACAAAAACCCGCTTAGACGTGGAATCACTGGCGCAGACCAACTTTTCGTGCTAGCATTATTTCATTTTCTTAAACCAAATCAAGACGCGTATCGGCCGTCCAAGCGGCCTTGATCACCTGACCATGCATACTGACAAGCCCCAATTAAAATGCCAATGCATCAAATGTCAGAAGACATAGAAGAAATACTTTCATGTATAAATACATATAAAAAACATGTCTTGCAATACTTTTCAATAAACAATTGTCATTTTGTAAAATAGCAGCTTAAATGCTTACACAATAAACACTTCATCATGATTACAAGTCACTAAAGATAAATTCAATTCATGACAAACTTTTCTGCATAAATGCCATAGAATATTATCTCATTACTGTCAAACTGATGAGATGCAATGTATAAATGCTTACTCCTACGTGCTCACCTAAACGTGAAAAAAAGTTAAACATATGTGTAAAGAAATAAAATATGTAGAAAAAACAATCTCTACAGTCACTTTTCTACTATCTCTCCAGCAACAATCTTTCTATAGTTTTAACTGTACCACACCAATATAATACAGAATAATTCTTGAGGGTTACCTACACAATCATAATTGCATATTGATGTGGTATCCAAACTCATATATCTTCCTCATGGGTCTAATACCGTCTATGTAGAGCAACCATGCTAATAGGGAGTCATTCAATTCATAATTCACTAAATGAAGAAAGTGCCATGGTGCTACAGTACTATAGATTAAAGTGACCTGTGCCTCAGTGAAATAGAATAAAGTGACTAGTGCCAATATAGTGCAAACAATGAGATAATCTTTGAAGATTCAGTATAAAAAGCAATTCATACGTTTAAATGTGTATACGACTAGACAATTATGATGTTGTTAATGAGTGTGCAAAGTTGCCAAACATCTGTAAAACCATTATAAATAAACAACACCTTGTAATTCGTCTAAAATAATTGATAAAAAGACACATAGATAAAAACTACCCAAAATGTCTTAAAACCAATCATAAAAAACATTACATATGAGGCATCTAAATATAGAGGGTTCACATTATGCTAGTCCAGCTTTCAGCTAAGAGCAGTTTCTCATTCACTTTCAGATGTTCAGCTGATCTATCCATAAAATGTTACATTGAAGGAATAATTAATGTACAAATGTAGATGAAAGATTTAACCCCCCCGGTCACTTAGAGTCGAACTCTAATATATAGCTTGTCTCTGTTCGTCTTAGACGGACCTCTCTAACTCCTCCTCTCTTTATCAACGGTATAGACTCTATCGCATAGTATCTGAGATATTGGGGGTTGCTGTTGTGTACAGCCTGAAAATGTCTTGCAACAGGATAGTTCTGATCTTTATTTGTGATAGCCCTTAAGTGTTGTAAAATATGCTTTTATACTGCCAGCTTGGTACTACCTATATACTTTAAATGACATTCGCATTCCAGGACATAAATGCAATATTCCGTTTTACATGTTAGATGTTGTTTAATTTCTCTGGTAGTCCCGGAAAAGGCTGTTCTATAGGTTTTGGTGTTGGTTCCAAACTGACAAGCCCTACTGGTTAAACATTTATAAAAACCCTTTCTAGAGGACAGCCAGGTATCTTTCTTAAAACTCTCCTGGCTGTTTCTTGCCAACATGTTACCCATACTCATAGATCTACGAAAAGTTAAAGCAGGGTTTGAGGGCATTAGGTCACCAATCACAGGATCATCCCAGATAAAGTGCAAGTTATGCCTAATAATTCTCCTCAATTTCTTTTCTTGTTTGTAGTATGTCAAAATCAGTTGGACCGGATCAGCCTTATCATTTTCAACTCCCTGTTTGGCCTTGGCTTTGTATTTAAGGAGTTTATCTCTTGGCTTTAATTGCGATTTCTTCATAGCGGCCTCTACTACTCTGTAGCTGTATCCTCTATCTAAAAACCTGGCGAGTCTCTTCATTTGCTTCTCCTTGGCATCTAAAGGATCACTACATATGCATCGGATACGAACCATCTCCCCATAAGGTATACTCCTTATCAAATGTGGGGGGGGGGTGCACTTGTTGCGTGAAGTAGCGTATTGGTAGTTGTTAAGATATTATTTTGTATTAAAACCTGTACATCTAAAAATTTCATGGTGTGCTTACTGATGTTAAAAGTAAAGTTTATGTTAAGATCATTCTGGTTGATTTCCTCCATAAACTTCAACACATTCTCCTCAGTACCACGCCATACAATAAAAAGGTCATCAATAAACCGCATCCAGGAGACTATATTGCTAGTGCAGATGTGTTCATACTTACACCTGAGGACCAGTTCCTCCCACCAACCCATAAGCAAACGGGCATAACTGGGGGAGAAACTGACCTCCATGGCTACACCCTGCACCTGTTGATAAAACTGGCCATTAAAAAGGAAGTGGTTATTTTCTAAGCAAAAAGACAACATATCAAATAACATTCTGGTATGTTGAGCATATTCCATCGGTCTAGTCCTAAGAAAATATTCTGCAGCCCGTAGACCATCTCTATGCCTTATACATGTATAGAGAGAGCTAACGTCGAACGTTACCAACAATATATCAGTACTCCATGATATGTCCTTCATTTTACTGAGGAAATCGCTGGTATCCTGAACATAGGATTCCAAGTTCTTTATGTGTGCCTGTAGGAAATAATCAATATATTTGGAAAGATTTTCAAGCGGCCCTTCACACGCTGCGATAATGGGTCTTCCCGGTGGGGTTGTTAAACTCTTATGGACCTTAGGTATGAAATAAATATAAGGTACCAATGGATGTTCTTTTTTGATGAATTTATATTCGTCCCAACTCAGAAGACCCAAACCTTTCCATCCCAACAGACTTTTGAACGATGTGTCCTGTATTGCCTTGTATTTCAATGGAGTACTTTTTTTTATAATATTGGAAATCATTTAATTGGCTGTACGCTTCCATTAGATAATCCGATGATGGCCATAGGACGATGTTTCCCCCCTTATCTGAATTTCAAACTATTAGATCCTCCTTTTGCAGTTTTAAAATCAAGTGATTTCATTTTCTTTCATGCTTCGAATATTTTTTCCTAGTTCTATTGCTTGCGTGGGTCAATTTTTTAATTTGTGCCACCACATGTTCACTAAAAGTATCCAGGCCATCATGTGCTGATAAAGGGATAAACTTAGACTTTAATTTGAAAGGGGTCACTGGTTTCTTCTGCCCCCTCATTATTGGTACTTCTTGTATATTAGTCTAATCTCCAGAGGCTAACTGACACAAATCTTGATATAAACTCAAGTCAGAGACCACTAGTTCTGAGGTATTATTGCCTGTAATTGAATAAGTTGTATGCTCCGTAACTAGTTTTTGTAGGTGTAATTTTTTAAGCTTTAATTTCTGAATAAATTGATAAACATCCACCCTTGTTCTGGTATATTTAAAGTTCGATTCCGGGCAGAAGCTTAAACCCAGACAGAGCAATTGTTTTTCTGCTTTTGACAGATCTATGGTACCCAGATTAATTATAGATTTTGTTTCCTGAGTTTCCAGTACGCTGTTAGAGCAAGACTCATTTCCACTTCGAGTTACTAATTTCTCCGGGCACGTCCCCGGACCCGCTTCTTTGGCTCTCCACTGCTTGCGGGCCTGGCTTCTCCACATTCTCCTTTGGCATTTTGTTTTGCCACAGACCCTTGGAACCGTGGGCTCAATGTGTCCCTCCTGCTTTGTTTTAAAATAACCAATTCTTCCCCCAATGTCAGCTTGATTCCTGCTGTCTTTCTCGCACCTTCGTTATCAGACTTGCTTTCTGGTGCAGAGCTTAAAAGTGAGGAAAGTTCTACTGGATGTTTTTCTATCCCTTTATTCCCTTCACTTCGCTTGTTTGCTGTTGCCGCCCTCAGTGTGTCATAACGGAGCGCAAACGTAAAAATCTGTCCATTGGCATAATCGTCTCGATCTCTTTTAAACTTATAAATCTTGCGCATTTTTATCTTTTCTTCTTCCTTTGCCAATCTACTGGTCATGTCTTCCCTCATTTTAGTTTCCTGGCGGCATTCCCCTCCCTGCTGTCTTATGTTGGCTTCTAAGGCATCTGTTTTTACCTGTAAATCTGCCCCATCAATTTCAGCATATTTAACCGGGATTTGAACTAAACGTCTTGATGATTCAAGGTTACATTCACCCCATTCCGCCATCATCAAAGGGTTTGGCGCCTCATAACTGGGGGCTAACATAATATGCAGCCCCCTAGGGATTCTCCCTACATCAAGGTACCTCTTTAATGAGCACACCTCCCACCATTTAGACTGTTCTCGCATTTTGTATTTCTCTAGCTATTTGAAGGTATCCTTTAAACTAGTAGACTATTTGCCAGTCTCAATGTTAGCTACTATATTGGCAGTAGTTTTATACTCTAAGGCATCAGAGAACATCTCTTTTGCTGCGAGCTCACGGGCTCTATGCACGTCATCTGACATTGTTTCAGAAAAAAATTAAAATATGCTATTTTCACACAAAAACCACAATGTACAATGGGCTTTGTTATCACATTTTCGACTCCCAGTCCCAACTATTCTATGATAGCCCAATTATACTTTGCCATGATGCAACTTACTCCTCGGGCTGAATTCTGGATTGTTCTTCACCCTGCCGTACTCTGCTGTGCTCAGAGGTAAGTCCACAGAGATACAGTTTTGTAACAGTGGCCCTGCCATGTCCCTGCAATGCTAGTGATTGCCGACTGAGTGTCAATGAA
Organism: Lissotriton vulgaris; assembly: GCF_964263255.1. Classification (NCBI taxonomy): domain Eukaryota; kingdom Metazoa; phylum Chordata; class Amphibia; order Caudata; family Salamandridae; genus Lissotriton; species Lissotriton vulgaris. Next base: position 1,457,942,081 of record NC_141694.1, read on the forward strand.
CATCTCCTTGCTGGGTACGCGGCGGCGGTTCGGGCAGTTACATTAACATACACCATCAAAGCCACTTACTGCCGAACATCTTGCGGGCGGGTGCCGTTGACATGATTGTGGCAATCACGAGGAGTAAGTTGCATCATGGCACAGTTTAAAAGTTGAATAACACACAAGAACCTAGGAGGTCTATAGGCCAAGCAAATCGCTGGCAGAACCGGCAGGTCTATCTCTATGTCAGTTGGTGCCCCAGTCTCTATATAACAATGTATAAAAAGAGAGAGAAGAAAAAAGGAAATAGTGATATCTAATAATCAATTGAAAAACTGATCAAACCAAATCCAGTACATGTGTATATTGTGGATAACCATCAAGCAAACCAAATGATCAGTCCTATCACTTGGTCGTCCACACTGTGACCTGGCAGGTCCATAGATCATCTAGACCATATGCCAAACAATCATAGTAGGTACTGGATGCGGTCCACAGTTTACTTCCAATTGTTGGTCAGATTATGATGGTCAGTAGGGAGTGGTGAAAATACAGTGCAACATACAAAAAAGTGGTGAGTCTTAAAATAGGGTGATATGTCTGAACAGATACTTTAATAGAAACCAGGCACATCCCCTAATTAAAAGATAGGAACAGCACAAACGACAGTATGGAACAAATGACTGTGGCAATTAGGGCCAACATGTTTCTGCCTACCGGGCAACACGTCCCTTGGCTTTCGTCAGGGCCACTGCTCTAAGAAGTTGCTACTGTTGTATGTGTAAGAAAACAAAAATGTATATGACAAAACAGTGAAAAAGAGTACAAGAGTAGGGATGATACAACCTGTACCTACAGTTGTTTACTCATCCTCCTTGTCAATAGGTGCTCAACGCGATCCAAAATGACAGGGGACTGGACCTCACCTCACCTGGACCGTGCTCAGGTATACGAGGCCCTGCACTCTCCGTCGGTGCCACCAACCTCGCCTGAGGCTTTGGGGAGGCCTTGAGCACCTATTGACAGGGAGGATGAGTAAACAACTGTAGGTACAGGTTGTATCGTCCCTACTCTTGTACTCTTTTTCACTGTTTTGTCATATACATTTTTGTTTTCTTGACGAAAGCCAAGGGACGTGTTGCCCGGTAGGCAGAAACATGTTGGCCCTAATTGTGACAGTCATTTGTTCAATACTGTTGTTTGCGCTGTTCCTATCATTTAATTAGGGGATGTGCCTGGTTTCTATTAAACAAAGAACAAGTGCCTATACTGAAAATAATTTCAGAGGAATTTGACCACCAGAAAAGAGGATTCTTCAGAACTGGGGTGTGCTTATAAATTGGTATTTTATTTTAACGTCTAGGTCAAAGAAAGAGGGGGTTATATATGTTTTAATCATATACAATTGAACAGAAAATACAGTATTTTACACACCAAGAGAAAATATTATGGACACAAAACCAGTGAAAATGTTAAAATCCAACAGGCATATCAAATTCATTCATATCACAATCATCCTTCATCATTCATACAACACACATCTATAAATACTCCACCCGGTTAAATACGAATATGTAACCGAGCAGAGTATTAGGTCTGCTACAATATATACAGTTATATATACAATTTTTACAATGGTTATGCAGGTATAAATCAAATAAATCAACAAAATCAAATATGCAATCAAAAGCAATATATCCAACAATTTTTGACCGGTAGTATGACAGTGTTTTCACACTACGGGAGGGATCAAGAAAGGAAGCAGACGCTGGACATGAAGGGGCCTACGCGTTTCAAATCCCTATGGGTTGGGAGGGATTTTCATCAGGGCCAGGTAGCTCTAAAAAGGAAAAAGAAGAAGATTCTATAGTGTATATCTTTAAAAGTTTAAAAAACCAAGAAGCTAGAGTACAGAACCACCCGAGGTTCCAAATGCTTACCACTAGCGGAGGAAATCCGAGGGAGAGATGTATCACCTGTGTAACAACGAAACAATAAGGACTACATAAGTGAAGGGAAGTGTTTGTCAGAAGCTTTTGGATACATGTTAATGGACAAACCATTTACCTTAGGTGGGTGCGGCAGCCATGTTGGTGGAAAATCCAAGTTGTAGAATAGGCGGCGAGTAGACTTTGAATGGCCTTGGGGAGAGACGATAACTATTAGTGTGGGTCGGTAACGCAGGGTTGGGCTTGTTAACTAGTACTGAACTTGGATTCTTACCGGGGGATCGTGGACGGTCGCGTCCAAATGCTCGGTCGCGAAATATTAAGGTTCAGTCTTCGTTGATTTCCAGTCACTGACGGAAAAAAGGAAAATATTGAAGGTTTCTCGGGCCAGTATTCAAAGTGTGGATGCATACGTCTTTGTAGTTAAACGAGATGCTGCTTACCGGAAAAGAGCCAAAGGTCTGTTCGAAGGAATCACCGGCGTCTCCAATAGCACTAGTCTCTCGCACATGCGTGGAGTGTGGTATAGTGGCTGCGGCTCCTCTATATGTAGTGCTTAATTGCGCATGCGTGCAGTCAGCAAAAGTAGTGACTTCAGTTTTTACAGGTTTCCTCTCATAATTTGTATATCTCCGATATCTCATTGAGCCCTCTCACGGCTGTGTCGAATTTAACAATTAAATAGGCCTCTCTTTTTGAAAGTTTTTGATCCATATCTCCTCCTCGTGGATCTTTTTCAATACGAGAAATCACTGTCCATTTGATGTCACTCAGAGAATGATTGCAACGTTTCCAATGGTTTACCAATGGGGCATTTTCAGTTCCATTCTTTATCCTGGATTTGTGTTGAGTAATTCGAGTGCGGATTTCCTGATTGGTCTTACCGATGTAGAGGTCCAAGGGTTTACTTGAAAAAGTGGACAAAGAGATCCAAGAATTCAAAGACTTCACTGTCACTCAAAAGAATAATCAATTTGAGAAAGACAAAAAGAATTTCAGACTTGAGAACGTCTATCCGTTGCTGACTGCACGCATGCGCAATTAAGCACTACATATAGAGGAGCCGCAGCCACTATACCACACTCCACGCATGTGCGAGAGACTAGTGCTATTGGAGACGCCGGTGATTCCTTCGAACAGACCTTTGGCTCTTTTCCGGTAAGCAGCATCTCGTTTAACTACAAAGACGTATGCATCCACACTTTGAATACTGGCCCGAGAAACCTTCAATATTTTCCTTTTTTCCGTCAGTGACTGGAAATCAACGAAGACTGAACCTTAATATTTCGCGACCGAGCATTTGGACGCGACCGTCCACGATCCCCCGGTAAGAATCCAAGTTCAGTACTAGTTAACAAGCCCAACCCTGCGTTACCGACCCACACTAATAGTTATTGTCTCTCCCCAAGGCCATTCAAAGTCTACTCGCCGCCTATTCTACAACTTGGATTTTCCACCAACATGGCTGCCGCACACACCTAAGGTAAATGGTTTGTCCATTAACATGTATCCAAAAGCTTCTGACAAACACTTCCCTTCACTTATGTAGTCCTTATTGTTTCGTTGTTACACAGGTGATACATCTCTCCCTCGGATTTCCTCCGCTAGTGGTAAGCATTTGGAACCTCGGGTGGTTCTGTACTCTAGCTTCTTGGTTTTTTAAACTTTTAAAGATATACACTATAGAATCTTCTTCTTTTTCCTTTTTAGAGCTACCTGGCCCTGATGAAAATCCCTCCCAACCCATAGGGATTCGAAACGCATAGGCCCCTTCATGTCCAGCGTCTGCTTCCTTTCTTGATCCCTCCCGTAGTGTGAAAACACTGTCATACTACCGGTCAAAAATTGTTGGATATATTGCTTTTGATTGCATATTTGATTTTGTTGATTTATTTGATTTATACCTGCATAACCATTGTAAAAATTGTATATATAACTGTATATATTGTAGCAGGCCTAATACTCTGCTCGGTTACATATTCGTATTTAACCGGGTGGAGTATTTATAGATGTGTGTTGTATGAATGATGAAGGATGATTGTGATATGAATGAATTTGATATGCCTGTTGGATTTTAACATTTTCACTGGTTTTGTGTCCATAATATTTTCTCTTGGTGTGTAAAATACTGTATTTTCTGTTCAATTGTATATGATTAAAACATATATAACCCCCTCTTTCTTTGACCTAGACGTTAAAATAAAATAGCAATTTATAAGCACACCCCAGTTCTGAAGAATCCTCTTTTCTGGTGGTCAAATTCCTCTGAAATTATTTTCAGTATAGGCACTTGTTCTTTGTTGGATATAGACTGGCCCAGCCTTGCTGATTCAGGGCCAACCCTACGTGTTTCCAGGTTGGTTTCTATTAAAGTATCTGTTCAGACATATCACCCTATTTTAAGACTCACCACTTTTTTGTAAGTTGCACTGTATTTTCACCACTCCCTACTGACCATCATAATCTGACAGACAATTGGAAGTACACTGTGGACCGCATCCTGTACCTACTACGACTGTGTGGCATATGGTCTAGATGATCTAAGGACCTGCCAGGTCACAGTGTGGACGACCAAGTGATAGGACTGATCATTTGGTTTGTTTGATGGTTATCCACAATATACACATGTACTGGATTTGGTTTGATCAGTTTTTCAATTGATTATTAGATATCACTACTTCCTTTTTTCTTCTCTCTCTTTTTATACATTGTTATATGGTGACTGGGGCACCAACTGACATAGAGATAGACCTGCCAGTTCTGCCAGCGATTTGCTTGGCCTATAGACCTCCTAGTTTCTTGTGTGTTATTCAATCGTTGTTACTGGGAAAGCTAACCAGTAGTAGGTCTTTAAACTTCTTCCCTTTGACCCTATTCTCCCTGTCTGTTTTTGACAGTTTAAAAGTTTGCATGTTCGTGTCTACTCAGTTTAAAACCATTACTGGAATGGATATTCATGACATGCAACCCTGCTCACTTAGAGACTAAGGAAACGATTATCCATGAGGACATCGCGGACATCTAAAACTGTATTGGCTGCTGCTATTTGAGCCCATCATTTACTTACCTGCTCTCCGCAACCAACAGGAGAGTGTAAACGGTTTGGGGTAGCATATTCTCATGAATATGAGGCATTGAAAAAGGCAAAACGCCGAAACCGGTCTGCCTGTGAAATAAAGCAATTTTGAATTACTGGATGTGGAGTCTGAGGAGTGCGTTGTAAAACCTTGGTGAGGGACTTTGTGAGAAATATATACATGAGGGCAAGGGGTTATAGTGAATCTATCCTTTCAAGAGCAATAATCAAAACTAAAGAAAGGACACGAGAATCGCTTTTTATGCCCAAATCCGCTGAAGTAGAGAACAGCGAACAATCTCCCAGGCTGATAACAACTTTCAGTCAGCAACAGCGCCAAATTAAATCCATCATCAATAGACATTGGTCTATCTAATAAACAGACGGTGTACTATGCTCGAGTCCCCGACAGACCCATTGTTACCTTCAGAAGAGCCTATAGCATGCACAGTAAATTGGTTAGGGCCAGCCCCGAGCTAGGCAGTGGCAGTGCCTGGCTCAACAGGAGAGGCTTTTTCAAATGCACCTCATGTCGGGCATGTAAGTTTGGGCAAAACACCACGCACTATGATACTCCATTTTCCAGCACCAAAACTGCAATCAGGGGCAATTTCAACTACCGGATGGAGTTTTCGATGTACGTCTTGACGTGCACCTGTGGTTTGTGCTATGTTGGAAGCACAAGATCACAGGTGCATGTCAGGATATTGCATCATCTCCGGGCAGTCGTAAACCATGATTCAGCCTACCCTGTGGCACAACATTTTTACTTGAAGCACAACAGGGATCTGTCATGCTTAAGTTATTATGTCATTGATGCAGTGCCCCCACTGAGAAGGGGTGGGGATAGGGATAAAATGCTGAGGAAGCTGGAAACAAAATATATCATTGAGCTTGATAGTAAACAGCCCCACGGTCTTAGCGCGACAGAAGATTTGCACAACTTTTTATTAAGGCCCCTAAATTGTCAGCACTGGTTCTTTGCGAGTTCATGAGAATATCAAATATTCCTGGAAACTCTATGTGTACTTTTTAATCTAGGTCGTTAGCCTGTGTCAACGATAGAAACCCATAGAGCCATTCACGTGTACATATCGAAGGCATATTATGAAATTAATGCACCTCAATAACATATGAATTACAAACATGTGTACAAAAATTCCTATCTTTTATAAGCATTATGTACAGTTCAAAAAATGTTTACATCAGTTTTCTTTTTTCTCATAGTGTTTTCTTTTGTTGTTTACTCACTAATAAGCACATGTACAGATCAGCACTTATACTTGGGTTTTGAGTATAAAAACAATGTAAATAGGTCTTAATATTTATGATGTATAAAATTTAAACATTTTAAATTTTAAATAAATATATAGGACAAAAAGCTCGTGGGTAAACAGGGTGTTTGCTTCATCACAATCATTTGGATGTTGACATGACTTACATGATTCATGATCAGTATAATATTTTTACAATTGCTAGTCCGCAACCAATAATTCTAGTGATTTTATATACCTATTGGTATCTGCATTCATGCAGTCATGAGATTTGTAAATAAGGACGATTAGCAATATATGGAATATGTTGTTATTTCGTAAAATATAGCACTAGTCACTTTATATACTTGTTGGTATCTGTATTCATGCAGTCAAGATATTTGAAAAAGATGGACGTCATTGAAATTTGTGCAACTAGGTGATTTTATAATATCACAAGAATATGGGACAGTTATTTTAAATGAAAATAATGCTATTTATTTCATCAATATATATGTATTTTTTCAGGCAAACTCCCATTTACAATGTGCACTATTTCTATGTTCATGAATTCAGTCATGTGATGCACGTTAGGAGGTGTGGCCCATAGGAAGGGTCAGGGAAACACAGCATTTAAAAAGCAAGCTGACCTCTAAACAGGTGTGTGATCAAGAGTACTTGTTACTCGAAACGCGTCGCTTGAAAGGTTCCAAATAATAAATTAACATCTTGCCTGAAGCCGTGGGGTCCGTCTCCTTCTTTCGCCACGCTGTGTGGAGGTTTGACGAATTGCTTGGAGATATATATATATATATATATATATATATATATATATATATATACATCAGCTGCAGTCTCCCACCACACCGCCGACGCGATAGAGAAACCACGCAAATCCAGCGTTTCTTTTGGGCACAGGTATTTATTAAGGTCGAGTTACCAAAATCCGACATGTTTCTTGCTCACATATATATATAGATATTGCTACAAAGGGTTCTGGTTCTGGAGTCATCGTACATCAAGCAGTCATAGGCCGAGTACTTTGGAAATGTCACCAGAACCCTAAGATAGCTATATTGGACCACATTACACGTTGCTCGTTGCATATTTATTACGTGTTAATTTTGGGGTGGTTACTTTGAAAAAGAGAGTTAATTAAAAGTGAATCTAACAGTGTACAGATTAGAATTTGAATGGTTAGGTTGTATTTACCTGTAATAAATATATTTTGATAAAGCAATAGATATTGTTGGATTTACTGCACTTGCCACATAATGTGCAATCACCCTGATTTTCTTACATCTGTACCTTAAAGACAAAGGTGTCATAGCATGCCGTCGATCCACAATTATTTCCATTACTATATTTTGCAGGGCCTTGTAAGTAAGAATTTGCTCTGTGTTACAATATACGTTTACAAAAGTTATTGAGCTATTCTTTAAATGTGCGTGTGCCTGCTGCAGTGATGCCCTCCCTAATATCATGTACAAAGTATACTGCTCTAAGCACTAGTAAAAATGTGTTTCAGCTTTCTAGAATTTATTGGCCTAACCGGGGGAACTGTGATAATACAGCCTGTAGCATTTCAGGTTCCGTCTTCCCGTTAAGGCATGCATCTATAATGTGAGAAACATTTAATTTAGTCTTAAACTTAACTATTCTAATGAATCTGACGGTAAACTTCACACCACAGGCTCATTTGGGAAAAGTGTGACTGTGATGTGTGGTAGATGAGGCCTCCTGCTGCTGCTGCTTCTGGCGAGACCTGTGACCCTGCAGGCCAGCAGGGGGTAGCCAAGGACTTCCAGTTCCTATTCCTGCTGGAGAACAGTGTAGAACAGAGCAAAATGTAGCAGTATTGCTTTGTTTGCTCTTGTTTTCGCCGTCATCCCTGAATTCGGAAAGTTTCTTACTTTAAGTCGCTTGGAAAGCCTCGCATTGAACATTATGTTTTTGGCAGACAAGCCTATTAAAAGTGAGTAAAACTAATACAAAGGATATCATGGCTGCTGTTAAAGGCCACATTGAAACGGTGTGAAACATAACATTCCATGGGGAACTTATTTGAGCGTTAATATATCTCTCACTACATCCACGCATGTAATAAAACACAGTTCTATGCTACTTGAAATCGTCAACACTAGATTCTCTTATATGATCACTCGGTGACGGCCCTTGCTCTGAAAACAGTCGTACTTGGACCGAAAGCAAGGAAAGGAAAGAACAGAGAGCACTGTGGGAAAACAGGTAGTCAGTGACATTAATATCTTAAGTGCCCCTTTAACCCATGCACTTGATTAATTTAAAAAAAAAGCTCTTCAATATTTGAGAAATGGATAATTATTTAATAAGCACAAAGAAAACTTGCTTAAATACAGTATTTCATTGCGCCATCAATTTCAAATACTTTCTTCCCTTGACAAGATTCTACTCTTTGGAAGTGTTGCTTCAATCGGCAGCCTGTCAGTTTTACATTTTGTGAAGAGCTGTCGGATCCTAAATTCACAAGTAAAATCTACATATTTTTCAACATTTTCGGCAAAACGACTAAATCCAATGTTTTCTAAACAGTGTTGACTGTCAGTGGAAATAACAGATTTTTGCATTTGGCAGGCACATTGGAACAAACTATTTGATTATATAATTTTTTTTTTAAAATGTAAGTGAATCACTTATTATATTGAAGACAAGTGCCAGACTCCTGTACTAATTCTAAACAGAAGCTTTTTATGCCAAATGTCTTTTCCGGCAATAGACAAATTATATCACTGTTGCAAAAATCTGCACGCGTACACATTGCGACATATAGATGTATGTTTTTACTTCACTAAGACAACTGGATAGATACAGAGCATGACCAAGCTTGAAAATATTTTTGTAATGTAACCGGGTCATCCCCGAATTAGTGCCGTGTATCTTGATTTTAATATTTGGATATTAATGGATATTACAGTGGTCTACTAGTTCTCATCTCACAAAACTTCCCATAATTCTTATAAATACCACAGCTACCCCCAATAGTTCGCAAAAGTTTCTGCACGTGCGTTTTCACATTATATTGAGGAATTTTTGCCTCTGTTAATTTCTGTAGAGCAAAATCTCCCACCCTATTCTGACCAGTTTGAAGGCCGCCAGGAGAAAATTTTAAAGTAAAGTCGCGAGAAAACTGCTAATCTATTTTCAGCAGCAACTTGCACCAGTAGCAAAGTATTGTCAGTTTTCAGGGAAAAATTAAGTCAGTGTGCAGAAATAGAAAAAGTCAGAAATGCTGAAAACCGTGGACAGGACAGCAATTGTACCTGCACATGTGTATATCGCAATAATGACTGCCTGTGCCATTGATATGTAAGCCCTCAGGGTTAATGTTTGAGAACTAAGAGACATTCTGTGACCATGTTCACCCAGGTAATATGATTGCCCCTTGTACAGTACCGCCCTTTCCTTCGGACCAGATCATCAATATATCACTATATACATTGCCCTAAAATTTAAATTAAAAAAAAATAGCTTCCAGAGGCAAGGCTTTTCTGCATTACTGTTTGTCCGCCACTACTCGGTACAGTGATATTTGTTTTGAATAAGCCCTGTTGTTTTATGGATTGCTGCACAATATTTTTACAGCACAGTGTTAACCAATTCCTTGGCCTCTTGGCATTTATTTGGTTTTGGGATGTACAGATTGCTGTCTGCTGGTAGGGCTTTTTTTCCAATTGGTGCACTTCCTAGAGATGATTGAGGCCTGTGACATGTCACTAAGACACGTGGAAGGTTTGGTAGCTTTTGAGGCTCGTTTATTTGGACAGTGTCTTCCACGGCTTATTGGCAGACTGCTGTCTGTTGGTTGAGTTCCTTCATAGGGGATGAGTTATGAGGACTGAGGTCATCTTCCAAGAGACCTTGTAACCATTGCCAGCATACATGGTCCATATTTTTCTTCACTATCCCACTGCCAGCCACCCTTCACTCCGAGATCATACCGTGGCCTAATACCGTGGTCTTGCACTGACACGTCAGGGTGTGAACTGGGATTTATGTTTCAGTTACAGAGTATGTGCCAGTGTTTCCTTGCTTGTGTCATTTAGGCCATTGTTTTTGTGTGTGTGTGATCCTAATGGCAAGACTGATGAGATAGGAATAAACAATGTTGGTGGTGAAAAGAGATGGGTGAAAGGAGCGAGAAAAAGGTAAGAAAGGGAGGAAAGAGAATGGAAAAAGGGACTTGAGAATTAAGGCAGGTGTTTAAGAAAGCAGTGAGACAAAGGGAAGATGGTGGAGTGAGAGGAGAGAAGAGGAACAGGAAGAGATTAGTACTGAAAGCTAATGATTGTATGGAGAGAGAAGTTCACAATGTATGAATGGGCAGACATGCTAGTCTTAACTAAACAAACTACTTTAGCACCACCTCTAACCTAAGGACAGAAATATCTAACCTTTCATCCAGAAGTTGTGAGTATGTATTTTCCTCTTTTAACCACCACACTGTATCTTGATGTGTATGTAGTTAAGTTACTTTTATTTCTTTTTTCTGTTTTTGATTGTTTCAATGTTTGTTATATACTGCTGAGGTTTCCTTAGTTTCTAGTCTTAGTATACTAGCAGTCAATACCCTTAACCCTTCCCATTAAAGGTCTGTTGATGAGGTGTTGCAGTTGTGTATATCACTCTTTGAGACTAGCTTGAATGAATCTATATATGCTTCTTTATTCCCCCTAAAGAAAATGCCTACAGGAACTGTTTATCAACTTTAACAAACATGCTCTACAAATAAAGTTGCAGCCGGCTATAAGAATTTGCACCTCCTATTTCATTATTGTAGACTTTTTAGAATGTCTATATTTTGAAAGATACACACAGGTTGCCTTCATTCTATTTTGCATTGTATTTCAAAATATCCCTGCAGGCTGTAATACATTTCATTCCCATTTCACTTGGACACTTTGGGGCATATTTATCAATGAGTTTCGTCACCATTGCGCCTGGGTGGCTTGATAAATCTAGAGTAATACAAAGCAGAGTAAATACCTGCCTTGCGTTACTCTGCGGCATAGAGGCATTCCATGGGTGGAGCCTGGGTGATGTCATGGATCCACCCATGGATTTTGACATTCCCAGATTTAACATTACTGGCAGACCTCAGAAAGTGTCAATATGCTATACCTCCGCAGGCGTTGTGTATTGAGGAGAAATATCTTTATTTCGCCTAGGTATTTCCCCTTTCTACGGGTGCACATTGTGCAGCACACTTAGCAAGATTGAAATGCCTCTGAGGATTGTTTTTCTGCAGAAAGGCGTCCCTTCCTGCGCAAAAACAATCCTGTCTGCAATGCAGACACATGGTGCAAGGGTGCCTGCATTGGCGCTAGCAGCACATTGTGCAGTAGTGCAGGGAAAGGACAGGAAACAGCATATCATGCATATCATGTTAAATACATCACATTCCTGTCCTTCCACGCAGTGCCGCAAAGTGGCTTGCTGCATTGCGCTGTGTGAGTTCTTGATAAATGTGTACCTAAGTATTTTCTGAAATTTCATACCCTGAATTAGTTCATGTCCGTGTACATATGATTGCAATCCACTATTAGAGGTGTAATGCAACAGATGAAACATATTTTTTTTAAAAGCATTGGGAATATGTAGTGAAACGCATGACTGCACTGTTTACCCCTTCTGCAGGTAAACCAAACAGGCCATTTAGATACGTCATGGCGCCTATATGTTGATTCAAAGCACTGTTGTTAGACTCAAGGTCATACGTGATGGGTCAACGCAGCCTTTCATCTTTCTGAAGCTGGACTTTGGAGTGTGATACCTGTGATTACAGGTGTGAAAATTCCAGTGCTGTGTGGTGACAATCAGAAACCTCTTCTTTAAGCCCGGAATACGTTGTCTTTGCATTTAGAGAATGCAGTTTAGCTTGGTTGTATAAAGGGATGTTAGCGCCGAGGAGCTGGCCTCATTCACTAAGCATGTCGCTCACCTAGGTTCGTCTTATCTGTTAATTAAAACACAATTCTGAGTCACAGGATCAGAATTGGTTAAATTGTCAGAAATAAGGTACGTGAACAAGGAGATTCTGCCAGTTTCCTGGCATGGCATTTAAACATTGGAAAATGTAATGTTGTTGAATGTTTTGTGGGCATTCAAGGGAATTACTCTCAGTAAAGGTATGTAAAGAGTTGCACACTTTTCAAGAGCAAGGATAAGTGGATTTCCATATTTAGAAATGGAGAGACTGCACGCTGTTATATGATAAGCCCTTAGAAAAAAATATTTTCCATTAGCGATATAAAAAAATTACATGCGGACTTTGTCATTCACATTACATTTTATACAAGCAGATTTTTCACATGGCAGAAAATCTGCATAAATACATTTTAAAAATGGGAGCACGGCAGGAAAAATGTGGCTGACATATTTTTGCAAGCAGTGCTCCTGGGTTCCTTGAAGAATTCCTTCATCATCAGAAGTTGCTCCAAATATTGCATTGGTCCTAAACGAGAATATTTCTGAGTTTTTTAGCCCACCTTTTTGTGAATTGGTATTTAAATGATTACTCGGCCCTGAGGTCTACAATATATAATTGTAAAGAGCGCGATATGACAAACAGTTTTAATTTGAATTCCTTATGTTCGGTGCATATTCTGAGCATTATGCACCTGAAAAGAATGTCTCTAAACATTAAACAGATGTCATATATCATTCTTTCTCAACACAGACTTGACTACAAATTAATCAGTGGATTTGGGCTCATCCTCACACAAAGGGCCCAGTTACAGGTGATTCGCAATATCCGGGGACAAGGGTACACCTTCCATTAGCTTTAGCGTAGGGTGTGAATTTGCACAATTCTGAGTTTGAAAACTCAGCACGGGGAATAGCGCATTAATAATGCTTCTAATTACTCTTCATAATGTGCCCTTATGGTGCATGTGTGCTCTTTGCTATTGCTATGCTCCATCAGGTTTAACCCGATGCACATTGCAAGCGCAAACACCAATATCGATACAATTTCTGTCTGATTTGTAATCCTTTTTTTAAACGTTTAAAGTTACATTTTATTCAGCTTAAGATGGTAGATAATAAAAATAGTACAAAGCAATTAAACAAGAATTACAGAAAGGGCAAGATAAAAATAAGGAAAAAAAACAGAAGAGAGAGAAAGAAAAAAAAGGATATACATTGCATAACTGACGTGTAATCCTGTTTTAAAAGCAAGCTGACGTTTACACTGAAAATGGGATTTGTGGCTCTAATGTAGTAAGGGACAAAGATTGAACACATTGATGGGTGTTTTACGTTGTGCAAACTCTGACCATAAAAGGTGAGGAACAGCCTTTGTTTTGGTTTGTATAGCTACCAGCACACTTGAAAATTCAATGTGTTCTCCACTTGCATGTTGCCTGGCATCTCAGACACCAATTCCACGGCCACCATGTCATGAATATATAATCAGTGTTTTCTGCTTTCCAATCAAAATGCCTTTATACAGTTTTCTGATAGCTCTGTGCCATTTGACAAACCTGAAAGAAATGTTGTGCCCTGTTAGTGCATCTGGCTTTATTCATCTGTCAAGTTTCACATAAACCTATTCAAAGTGGTGATGAAAGGGCTACAATTATTTATTTATTTATTTATTTATTTTAGAAGCTTGTAGAGCGCGCGGCTACCTCCGGCGGGGGTGTCCCGGCGCTAAGATTACCTGAGTATCCCCAGAGAGAGTTGCCTAGTTCAAGTCCATCTGAGAGGAATCAAGAGATGCAGAAGCATTTAATTAGCGTTTAGTAAACAACCAGGTTTTTAGTTTGCGTCGAAAGACTGGCTCAGATTCGATGAACCTGAGGTCAAGAGGTAGGCTGTTCCAGAGCTTGGCAGCTGTGATGGTGAAAGTTCTGCCGCCACTTCGAGTAAGCCTGAATATTGGGACGTTCAGTAGACGAAGGCTGTTAGATCTCAGATGTCTTACTGAAGATGATATCTTGAGTCGTTTGCTCAGATAAGTCGGGCCAGTTCCATGAATTGCACGGAATGCAAGAATCAGCATTTTGAAATCAATACGCCGGGCTATGGGAAGCCAATGTAGCTCATCCCGGTATGCTCTGACCGAATTACGGGCAGGGATATTTCCAATGAGCCTTGCTGCGGCGTTCTGAATGATTTGCAAATGGTCTATAAGATATTGGGGGGCACCTGCATATAGACTATTGGCATAGTCTAGATGTGCCGCGATAAGTGCCTGGACAACCGTTTTGCGGGATGTTTGGGGGAGGTAGGGAAAAATCTTCCTAATCATGCGCAGTTTATTAAAACAGGCCCCCGCAACTTTATTGGCCTGGGTTTTACCAGACAAGGTGTTGTCAAATGTGAAGCCTAGGTTGCGGGCAGCCTGCACTGGTGTGGGTGGAGGGTTCAAGACGGTAGGCCACCATAGGGTTGCAGGTGGGGGTGATTTCTGGCTAAAAAAGAGAACCTCAGTTTTGTCGGTATTTAGGGCAAGGTGATTGGCAGACATCCATGTGCAGATATTGCCAAGGCAGTTTCTGAAGTTGGAAAAGAGGGAGTCAGAATGGTCTCTAAATGAAAAAACAAGCTGAGTATCATCAGCATAAGAGACCACCCTGACCCCCCAAGACTCTACTACCTTGGCAAGTGGGGCCAAGTAGGCGTTAAACAATAAAGGGCTTAAGGCGGAACCCTGGGGCACTCCGCACAAGAGGGGTTTATCCTCTGATTCAAATGGGTGCATCAGTACCCTCTGAGACCGACTGGACAGAAAAGATTTGGTCCATGCCAGGACTGTACCACCGACCCCTAGCTGTTGTAGACGGGTTGTAAGTATGTTATGGGATACAGTGTCAAATGCAGCGGATAGGTCGAGGAGGACCAACATGGCCTCCTCGCCCCTATCCACTGATTCCCTGATAATCTCGGAGACTTCCAGCAGCACCGTCTCAGTGCTGTAGCCGGTTCGAAAGCCGGACTGAGAATCGTGTAGCAACTGATTTGATTCAAGATACTGAGCCAACTGTTTCTGTACCACTTTCTCCAGTACCTTGGCAGGTTTTGGCAGAAGCGATATGGGCCGGTAGTTGCAAAATTGTGAGGGGTCCGCGTCGGGTTTTTTCAAAATGGGAAGTAGCCAAGCCTGTTTCCACACTGAGGGAAATTGACCGCGGGACAAGGAGGAGTTCCAGATGGAGAGGAGAGGTTTGACTAAAACAGGGGCAAGATTGCCCATTACTTTAGCAGGGACTGGGTCCAAAGGCGAACCAGACTTGACTTTATATAGCAGTGACAACGCTAGGTCAGGGGTTAGCTCACTAAAGGAGTTAAATGAGCAGTGAGTGAAACATGGATCATCGGAATGGTGATTAGGTGGGGCGCTATCAAAGGAGGAAGAAAGTTTAATGATTTTATTCTGAAAGAAGTCAGAGAGTCCGTTGCACAGGTCTTGAGTAGGAATGCATTGGGTTTTCGTGGAGGGAGATTCACAAAATCTTTCACGATGGTGAAGAGAGTTTTGGAAGAGTTCTGCGCCTGTTGAATGAGATTAGAAAAATAAGCTCTCATCATCATCAAGAATCATCATCTTTAGATCCTAAATGTATTTTTACTCTCCAATGCACATAAAAGTGCTGAACTGAATTACACCAAACTTAGCATAAAACTATAACTTCACTCAGAATAGGGACATTTTTTGGATTGCTGAAGATCCACTTAGGTTTTTCGTGATATATGTGTCACAAAATATTAGTGGGAGGATTTTTAAGGTTTAAATTACAGAGAGAGCTTGACTGTCACAACTCTGGGTATATGGAGGATTTGCCTATCCTAAATTTGAAAAGTAACTGAATCCAATTGTACGTCCCTATCAAGGATGGAAATTACTCCTGCCTCCTAAGCCTGCTCAGTATCTTATCAGCCTTTGACACAGTCAAACATTGATCTACACCCTGAAAGCATGCATGGCCTTTTTTTATAGAGTTCGACAATAGGTAACTTCCTACCTCACCAATCATATCACCTAATAATGATAAGAACTTCAAGGTTACAGAAGTTCAACATCTCCTATGAATCATCAGAAGCTTCCCCCCACTTTCTGATCATCAGCAACCACTACATGGTAGCCCTTGTTTCATCACTCATTGACAACAGCATTGAATTCCATCAATGCCCCCACGATACTTAACTGAAAATATCCACAACCATTGTCACTCAGTGACTCAGATCCTTCCTTGAACTCATCCAATCTTGGATGAGTTCAAGGACGCTCAGCCCAATGAAAACAAAATTCCTCTTGATCCCCAGCTGTGCCAAGCAATCACATATTCTGATATCTGATATCCACATAGATGGCCTCAACTCCAGCCGACAAACCACAAACAGTACCTTGGATTTACCTTTCACCTAAATCTCACATTCAAAGTATATTTTGGCAGAAAAGACTAGAGCATGGCACCTTTTCTCCCTCATGATGAAAGTGAACCTTTTTTCCTAAAGACGATTTCCAAACAACAGTGCAAGACTTGGTGCTCTCCCATCTGGGCAAGGCAGCCATCAACTCAACGGCCTCCCTTATGCCATTGTGGCAACTGCGAACCACATCCTCAATGCAGTGACACATCTCATAGGTTTGAAGAAATTCAACCACATCAACCCATCTAGGCATGTTTAGGCAGATACTTAGCCTACAAAAGCATTGGAAATGACACACCAACATATGTGCTCAAGTAATTGACGATCTGCTGTACACAAGGACTCACTAGAAGCCATGACATTGCCAAGGTGAAGAGAATAAGATGCCAAAATGTAAAAAATTAAAACAAGTCATCTCCATGTGCACACCAAGAACCAAGAACAATATCCTCTTCATCACCAAAACTGCTCTGACCCACCCACAATGAAATATTATGAAACTGAAAACATATCTCTTCAAGGTGCACCTCACACTAAATCACTGAGAATACCTATTGCCTGCTTCTTGTAAAATGATTGTATCATTTCCAGGGCTGTCACTGAGTTTCAGTGCAGTGTTACTTCCCTACAGGGTTTGGGCTACACAAAAAACATACAAATTTCCATAAATATGTACAAAGGAACATTGGTCACCTCTGTTACTTGTGGAATTTCTAAAACCTCAGAGGATCTGATGTGTTAGTTGTGGCTGAAAACTTGCTTGTAGATGAACATGTTTTTGTGGTGTCTATTACAAGATGACGTAAATGAAAGAAGGGTTTCTAAATGTTTGGGGCCTCTATTTAATGTTCAATTTTAGTCTCCTCAATGGTTACATAAGTTAGGTATGATATTATGATGAATTCAAGGAAATTCTAATGTTTACATTTTTTATAGACCAGTGATGGTTTTGTGTAATACCAGAGAAAGGAAGCTGTGTTGTGTCAAAATAATGAAATAATAATAAAGTATTAATCAATGGTACCAGAATACAGTCCAGGTTTGGTGATTTTTCTAGGAGAGATGATTAGGAATTCATCACTGACTGAAAGATTGTTTATTATATTGCATAAGGCCCTGTCATTCAAACCTGAGGCTTGACGAACCATTTGTTAGGGGTGGTAAGGGGACACTAGGAACATCACCTTACCCCAGGGATGATGCGAGAGAGTCCAAGACATTTAAAAGCCGAACTTCTGCACTCGGAGATTGCTGCACATTACTGAAAGCCCTAGTCTGGTGGTTTGGGTGGTCAGGAGCTGGAAAAAGAGCTTGGCCATAGGACAGGCTCTTTATGCAGAGACACCTGTTCAGGGCCAAAGATCTTGCACAGCTAACCTAAGTGGGATGGAGCTGGCCACAAGACCTAGATGTATGCTTGCCGCTGCCTTAATTACAGCAGTGTCTATTTGTTTTGTCAGGGGAATAATGTTTATCATTACAAACCTTCAAATATTCTCAAAAAGAGTTTGTTAAGTGTTAAGCAAGTGTAAATACTTAGAAGAGAAAGTCAATTGTTATAAAAACTGAAACTCCCTAAATTATATTCTTCTGTTATTATTAGAAATACAACATAAATCCCCTACAATGCACTGCTCATGACCTCTCACATAATGTCATATATGGCATCACAAAGTACCATATTGAAAGACATAACAAGGGATCGGAATGCGTATTTTTGTTTACATATGTGTTGATATTTACTGATGTTGTGTTATGTGATTTATTTTAATCACATATCAACTTATCTATGGCCAAACACTGCCAAGCCATTAGGTGATGTAACTCACTAGAAACAGCCTTTGAAGTTCTGAAGATTAGATATCACCTTCTTTTAAGAGTGACATTTCTTAGGGTACACAGGTCAGCTGGGCTTAATAATGTGTGTGTTCAAGGAGCATACGGAAGCAGTGTGATGTCCCTTGAATTTGGAGAAATTAGTCAATGGCTCAGAATGCCCACAGTACATTCTTCTCTAAATCTGTAGTGTGCGAATTTCATATCAGCTTAGCAATCAGGTCCTGTCACAAATATCCGGTGCCCTACTGCTTAAAATGCTTAAAGTGAATAATGAGGGATGTGTTTATCAAAGTCTAACATTTGTGGAAGTGGAAGGATTAAAAAATGATGGGCCTAAAATTGCACCAAGGACAAGCAAGCAAAAGATAAGGCAAGCAATGGTAGTAGCAGGATCTTTTTTTTTTTTTATTGAAGTCCTTTAGTGACATTTCTGATTAACATCACAAAATAAATTCATCAAGTACAAAATTAAGCTTTCAAGTACTACAGCTAAATACATTTAACTTCAATCCTCCATATCCCTCCTAGATTTCAATCAAAATTAAATCCCCAAATGTTATCAAATCTTCTTAGCCCCGCTACCCGCAAGGCATACATTTGATCACTTTTCTTAACTCTCCTCTTTTTCTGTAACCATTCAAACATGGATGGGATCTGTTCTGACCGCCATTGCTGTAAAATCAAGGATCTGGCCATTGCCATTGCAATGTAAAGTAATTTTGCTAGCCAATCGGAGAGCTTAAGGTCGGGATCAAAACCATACAGCATCAATTTTACGTTCCCCGAAATCATAATATTATAATGAGACTGAAAAAAACCAAATATTTCATCCCAAAACTTCCAGATTTTGACACAGTATACCATTACGTGGGACCAGTTAGCTGGAGAGTGGTGTAAACACCTAAAACTGTTTGATGGATAATTAACATACATTTTAGAAATAGAGGCAGGAGTACGGTATAGCAACCATTTACCAAAAAATAGCATTCTACGCCAATTGGCACCCCTCAACGTGCTGAAGTTAAATCTATTAATGGTAACCCAGGTATTCAAAGACATTGAATGGTTTTCCTGATCGTGCCATTTTTTGATTGCCTTTTGACTTAAATCCATCTTCATACTCTGCGCTAAACATCGCTTTCAGTCCCCAGATTTTCTATCAAAATCGTTCACAAGGAGATCATTAATTAATTGACTTGCTTGATTCAGCTGTATAGTGTCCATTTGCACCAGCAACTTATAAACCATATTATAGGACCCTAACAGCATAAAGTTCCTATGGATTAAAGGTAACATTTCTAACGGAGTTATCCATGATTCATTTCTCAAAAAATAGGTGACTTTAACAAACCCTGCCTGGGCCCAATTTTCAGCTAGGTCTGACCCTTGTTTGATCCCCATTAACGGTAACATGCTAGCCAATAAAGTTATTGAATTGATGGGGGGAAGTGAGTATCTTTTAAACGGTTCCATGTTTAAATATCGATAACAAAAATATAGTTAACAAACATATAGATGTAAAAATATCGACTACAAAAATATCAAATCCCTATACTTAAACAGGTAAGTACAAAAATATAGACTCAAAAATATCGATGTAAAAAATATAGATGTAAAAAATATCGACTTTAAAAAATAATATAACTTAAATTAAATAATTAAATAATATTAATATTATTAACAAAATAAATTAAATTACATTTATATTTTAACTAATTATAACAAATAAAGCTTAATTTAATGAATATCAACACAATAAATGTGTACATATACATATATTTTCTTAATTACATTTTCTTATTATCTTTATTTAATTTATAAACTTTAATAATTATATAAAAATAAAATAAACACATATATAAAACATTTTGAATAAAAAATAATATTCTATATTTAATTAACACATTAACGTATTAAAAAATATTAATACATACATTTAATAACAAAATACAAACATTAGTAGTGAAAACATTTGATAGCGAAGGGGTTAAAATTACTATTCCCACTCCAAAGAGTGCAACAGTAGGGAAAGCGTTGGATAACGTAGGGGTAAAAATCACTATTCCCACTCCAGAGGGTGCAACAGTAGGGAAAGCGCTGGATAGCGTAGGGGTAAAAATTACTATTCCCACGCCAAAGGGTGCAACAGTAGGGAAAGTGTTGGATAGCGCAGGGGTAAAAATTACTATTCCCACTCCAGTGAGTGCAACAGTAGGGAAAGCGTTGGATAGCGTAGGAGTAAAAATTACTATTTCCCACTCCAGACAGTACAGCAGTAGGGAAAGTGCTGTATAGCGTAGGCGTAACAATTACTATTCCCACTCCAGAGGGTGCAACAGTAGAGAAAGCGTTGGATAGCGTAGGGGTAAAAATTACTATTCCCACTCCAAAGGGTGCAACAGTAGGGAAAGCATTGGATAGCGTAGGGGTAAACATTACTATTCCCACTCCAGTGAGTGCACCAGTAGGGGAAGCGTTGGATAGCGTAGGAGTAAAAATTACTATTCCCACTCCAGAGAGTGCAACAGTAGGAAAAACGTTGGATAGCGTAGGGGTAAAAATTACTATTCCCACTCCAGAGATTGCAACAGTAGGGAAAGCGTTGGATAGCGTATGGGTAAAAATTACTATTCCCACTCCAGAGGGTGCAACAGTAGGGAAAGCGTTGGATAGCGTAGGGGTAAAAATAACTATTCCCACTCCAAAGGGTGCAACAGTAGGGAAAGCGCTGGATAGCATAGGGCTAAAAATTACTATTCCCACTCCAGACTGTGCAACAGTAGGAAAAGCGCTGGATAGCGTAGGGGTAAAAATTACTATTCCCACTCCAGAAAGTGCAACAGTAGGGAAAGCGTTGGATAGCGTAGGGGTAAAAATTACTGTTCCCACTCCAGAGAGTGCAACAGTAGGGAAAGCGTTGGATAGCGTAGGGGTAAAAATGACTATTCCCACTCCAGTGAGTACAATAGGAAGGAAAGCGCTGGAACACAAAACAATAAAAAACTAACTATCAATTTTTTAAATTTAATTTCCAATATAAACATCATTAATATATACATTTAAATATATTATTATTAACAAAGATAATAAAAATTAATTAATTACACATTATTTAAAACTATAACATCCACCACACACACCTAAAATTAATTACACAATTACACCTAATTTTTAAAATTGTATTCTCTGTCACAAACTTTGCTAAATACTTGTATTTTAATTCACTCACCCGTCTGCCAACACTGGAAAGGGCGCTAGAAACGCCGAAACAGCGATCCCTTCGCTGCAACATTGTAATTGGAAACAAACAATTCTGCCGCCATTGACGGCGAGGGAGAGAGGCCACGCCTACTCCTAGGCCACGCCCACCCACCGATTATAGTATAAAACGCTGCCTTCAGCGCCACGAAGCCAGAACCTCGTCATCTCCTGAGGCGGAAGCCGGGAGACCACCTAATTTTTAAAATTGTATTCTCTGTCACAAACTTTGCTAAATACTTGTATTTTAATTCACTCACCCGTCTGCCACCACTGGAAAGGGCGCTAGAAACGCCGAAACAGCGATCCCTTCGCTGCAACATTGTAATTGGAAACAAACAATTCTGCCGCCATTGACGGCGAGGGAGAGAGGCCACGCCTACTCCTAGGCCACGCCCACCCGCCCCTTTCCTACGCATAAAAGATGTGCAATTACCGGACGCGCAGCGGACGGGCGCAGCGGGCGCGCCGTCAGCGCGCCAAAGGCGCGCCAAAGGCAAATCGTCTGGGCCCGTCCGGGCCCAGACGGCCCCAGGCCCAGACACTATGCCCAACTCACAGATTCGCTTATCCTACACCTCGGATACACTCCGATTCTGGAACACTAAAAAACATCCTCAGTGTGAATTCATCCTTAAGGATGATACCCCGTTCACAGGATGCACCCTCTGTGATACCCCCAAGGCCACGGAACTCAGCCAAACGCTTCGACTCGGCCTCCTGAACTGCAGGTCCCTGGTAAAACACTCTCATGAGATAAATCTCCTCACCCAAACCCTCTCGCTAGACGCCCTGTTTTTGACCGAAACATGGCTGACCCCCAACAATGACTTTGACTTGGTCAATGCAACCCCCCCCGGCTACCAAATCTGCTGCCTGAACAGTCCGGTCGGAAGAGGTGGCGGGCTCGCCATACTCTATAAAGACCATCTCAGCTGCAGAATCGAAAGCGGCACCGTCAAGGACTGCGAAAACTGCAATTTCACCCTCCAGATCTCCCCAACCACTTCACTATCGGGACTTCTGGTATACCGACCGCCAGGCTCGCTAGGAGATTTCTCAAGCACCCTGATGGACCACATCCTTCTAAAATCAATATCAACCCCCAACTTCCTCCTCCTAGGGGACCTGAATCTACACTTCCTAGACCCGGCGGATAACACTGCCGCCAACCTACTAGCAGACCTTATATCAGCTGACCTCCTGCTTCTAAATTCTAAAGCCACCCACGACAAAGGACAGCTCTTAGACCCAGTCTTCACCAACATCAGGAACCTCCAAACTCAAGACCCCACTCCTCTCCCATGGACTGACCATTTACTGGTCCCTATCTACTGGTCCTTCCAGACCACCCCTATCCCCAAACAGAAAACTAGGATACAAACCAGACGATGGCACAAGCTAATACCAAAAGAATGGGAAGCTAAGCTACGGGAATCCGCTGGCCCCCTCTCAACTGACCCTAACACCGCCGATAGAGAATTCAACAGCTGGCTCACCAACCCCCTAGACAGCCTTGTCCCACTAACCAGCTCCCTTAAGCATGTAAAAAGGATCAACCATGCCCCATGGTACACTCCTCCCCTGAACATTTTAAGGAAGGAGTGCAAAAAGACAGAACGTACATGGAGAAAAAACAAATCGGCGATGGAGAAAGACGCCTATCAAAAAGCCATGAAAGCCTACAAACAAGCTCTCCATGACGCAAAAAGCTCTTTCTATGAGGAAAAAATAAAGAACTCCTCTTGCTCAGCCAAAGAGACTTCCTCTATCCTCAAAGAGCTCCTCCACGTGCCAGCCCCCCCGCAGATACCCATTGACCCCAAAGCAGCAGAAGAAAAATGTGTCAACCTGGCCAATTTCTTCGACGATAAGATCAAAAAAATCCTTTCCTCCCTCCCCGCCTCCAATCCTACCACCTCAGAAAAAGCCAAGGACTCATCCCCTTCGTCAGGGAACTCCCCCGATAAACCCGATTCACCTCATTTAGCGTCATTTGGACCAGTCACCGAAGAGGAAGTGGCAGCAACCTTAGCATCTACTAAAAGTGGCACCCCCAGTGACTTAGTTCCCATACGGTTCGCTAAAGACATCACTCGGACCATTATAGCTAAACTCACTGCCCTCATTAACACCTCGCTCGTTCAAGGAGAAGTCCCACAAAGCTGGAAGGAGGCAGTCATCAAAGGACTACTCAAGAAGCCTTCGCTAGACCCCGCGGACCTATCCAACTACAGACCCATCTCGCTCCTCCCTTGGATAGGTAAGGTTGCGGAGAAGCTTGTAAATAAAAAGCTATCTCACTTCCTAGAAACAAATCATCTCCTTAAAAATTCCCAGACAGGCTTTAGACCAGGCCAGGGCACTGACACCGCCCTCCTGGCAGCCGTAGAGAAGGCTAGGGAAATCATCGACACTGGAGGATCAGTGGCAGTGGTCCTCCTAGACCTAAGCGCGGCATTCGACACTGTCAGCCACCAGGTCCTAACCCAGCGCCTGGATAACATCGGCGTGAAAGACAGTGCGTTGAAATGGCTCACATCCTTTCTCCACCGACGCTCCTTCCAAGTCTGGGAAGGAGAAAGCCGCTCCCCCTCTATCCCCCTCCGGTGTGGAGTGCCTCAGGGCTCTTCACTGAGCCCCACGCTCTTTAACGTGTATATGCACCCACTGGAGGAGCTGGTCTCACCATTCGGAGTCACTATCGTCAGCTATGCTGACGACACTCAGCTGGTGGTGACTCTCTCCCACCCCAAGCTAGAGCCCTCCAATCTTCGAGATTGCCTCTCCAACATCCATCAATGGATGAGTGACTCAGACCTCAAACTAAACGGGTCAAAAACAGAGATCCTGCTCCTAGGTCAAAAAACTATGAGCCTTCCCTCCAACCTCTGGCCCGCCTGTATGGGTGAACCCCCTACTCCCAAGACAGAGGTTAAGAGTCTGGGAGTTTGGCTGGAGACAGATCTCACCTTCAGGACCCAGGCCAGGAAAACAGCCGGCATCTGCTATGGCCTACTCAGATCATGCAGAAAGGTGCTCCCTTTACTACCATCCCAGTCCCGTCTTCTGCTGATTCAAGGCTTAGTTCTATCCAGGCTGGACTATAGCAATGCCATTTACCTTGGAGCACCGGAAGCCACTCTTCAAATACTGCAGAAGATCCAGAATGCCGCAGCTCGCCTACTCACGAACACCCCAGCCAGAACATCAGCCAAACCAGCTCTGAGGAAACTTCATTGGCTCCCTGTGAGGGAAAGAGTCGTTTTCAAAGCCCTCTGCCTGGCCCACAAGGTTCTGCACAACGCCGGCCCCCCTATTCTGAATAATTGGATCACTCCATACAGACCGACGAGAGCACTCCGGTCAGAACAGGGAAACCTTATTATTATTCCCAGGGTGAAGAAGGCCCGCATAGGTGGCCGCCGCTTCTCTGTCAACACAGCAAAAAAATGGAACGCGCTCCCCCCGAGTCTCAGAGCTGAACCAAACCTCCTATGATTCAGGAAGTCCCTCAAAACCCTACTTTCCCCCTGATTCATCAGCAGTCTCTCTTCACCCCCACCTAAGGAGTCTGAGGTTTCAGCGCTGGGATACTCGAGGGTGACTACGCGCTCTATAAAAACCTAAAATAAAAAATAAAAAATAAAATAATACATTTAATATTTACTAATTAATTAATGACAATTAATGTATTTTATTTTTATTAATTATTTAATTAATTCCAGATTTCACACCATATACACTTAAAAACACCACAACATACACCTACATTTAATAACACATTTACAATTAATAATTACTAATTAATTAATGGTAATTAATTAAACAAATATTTATTAATTAATCAATAATAAATTAATTAATTACCACCCTTCACACCATTTACACGTATGAACTCCCAAACACACACCTAAAATTAATTAAACAATTAACATTATTAATTATCAATTGACTAATTGAAATTAATTAACAACTAATTATAACACTATTATTAATTAATTAACACATTAATTAATCAATTAATTTTATATAATTAAATTACTTTCCACCCTATTCCCCTATAAACCCACAACCCGCTACCGAAGTAATAACACAACATTAAACATAAAAAACATTAATAACTAATACAATTCCAATACATATAATAAAATAACAAACAATTCTCATTTAAAACACTAAAATACATAACATTATTAATAAATCGATTATTTTTGTAAACTATATTTTTGTAAACGATATTTATTACAACTATATTATTGTTATCGATATTACTTACCTGTCAGTCGATATTCTGGTCAAATTATATTTTTGTTGTCGATATTTGTTCCACTCGATATTTCTGCGGAGATATTAATGTCAGACGATATTTCTACGTCGATATTACTACTCTGCACCCTTTTAAATAGGGTGCATCGTTTTTTTAGAAACCATAATCATTTTTTATATCGAACTAATTTAGGATATTTAATTACCTGCTGGGGGGATGTATCTGAGTTTCAGTACACATTAAATAAAAAAAGAAAATATATAAATACATTTTTACTTTGGGTTTGGCCTTTGAATCTTGATAAATACTGTGCGAAGTATGCGTTATAGTAATCCCTGAGATTTGGTAGGGCGAGACCCCCCCTGATCTAGCTCCTCATATAAGGTACCTATTGCAATACGTGGTGTCTTTATTGCCCAAATAAAAGCCGAAAACATAGATTCTACAGTAGAAAAAAGGCCCCTGGTAAAAAACATGAAATTGTGGAAAACAAAAGTAAAATAAAGGCAGAACGGACATTTTTATCAGGACAACCCGACCCAGAATTGTCGATGGCAATGTATTCCATCGAGCAAACATTACCCGAACTTCTGAAGAAGGAGATCAAAATTTAGCCCGTACAGATCTTTAACTGTTGCTGTGAAAAACACTCCAAGATATCTCTTACGCTTAGTATTAATACAACTACGTATATCGGGATGCAGTACTGGATTCCTGTCCCCACATACCAAGATTTCCATCTTCTTTTTGTTAATACGGTATCCCCCAAGGGTTTCGAATTCCTCAAAGATCTGAAATACATTAACTTGAGAACATAATTCAGGTTTAATTAGGAGCATAATGTCATACGCGTATAATTTAATCTTAGCCATTGAAGGGATCGGGGGAAGAATATCCTCACAGTTCCTCATTGCGACTGCTATTGGTTTGACAAAGAACGCAAAAAGGACTGCGAATAATGGGCAGCCTTGCCTTGTTCCCTGTTTGACTAAAACTGACCCAACCATTGCCGCATTTATAATGACATTGGCTTTGGCACCAGTATAAAGATTCCGAATTAAAGTTATGGTTTTGCTCGGAATACAAAAATGCTCCAAAATAATAAAAAGTGTCTCCCATACCACCAAATCAAAAGCTTTTTTTGCATCTAATAACAAAACCAAAGCAGGAATCCCTGGTGTCTCAAAATAATCTAAAGCTTTGATTAAATAATGAGTGTTTGTAATCAATTGCCTGACGGCGATAAAGCCATTCTGATCCAGATGAATCAAATCTGTTGTGAATTGATTAAATCGTATTGAAAGAAGTTTTGTTGCGATTTTGCAGTCAGAGTTTAATAAAGTTATGGGTCAATAAGAGTTCGGATCTTTAGCATCCTTCCCCTTCTTCAGAAAACTCACCACAGTTCCCTCCTGAAAAGAATCTGGTATTGAGCCGCCCCCCAACATAGAATTTAATAATTGGAGGAGTAAATCCGAAAAAGCTAAAAAAAAACTTTAAAAACCTCCGCAGGCAGGCCATTAGGGCCACAGGCCTTGCCATTTGGTATGTCCTTTACAAATAATGTTAATTCTTCTATGGAGAATGATCTTGCCATTGACAATTGTTCACTTTGAGAAAGGGTGGGTAATGTGTTCTTTTGTAAAAAAAAATTCCAGCTTTCGATGGTCTATGCTATGTTGCTGACTATAAATGTTATTATAATGAGTGAGCATTATGTTACCTATTTTGACTGGGTCTACTGTGTATATATGAGTAAATGGACACTTTAATCCTCTTATCAGCTTAGCCGCAGCTTGCTCTCTAACCTGCTATGCTAAGAACTTCCCCGTAAAGTTGCTTTCTTCGTATGTTTACATACAGATATTGTTTATTAAACACCCAACGTTTAGGAATTTAAAATTTTGTTCCTAATGAAAACTCAATGATTAACATGGCGTGATCAGAGAACCCATTATGGAGAGTCCTCTGCTGATTAAAGTTCAGTTGTCTGGAAGCCAGAAAAAAATCAATCTGTGAGGAGGACTTAAATCTCCCTGACCAGCATGTAAATTCTTTTTTATCCGGGTAATGTGTACGTCATGGATCACAAAGCTTGAGCGTTGTTATATAGTTAAGGATAGTTTTCAGCGATTTTGGTTTGGGCTGTTTTCTTGGCTGGGAAGTAGAATCCAAAATTGAATTAATAAGTATATTAAAATCCCCTCCAATAATAACATCTCCTTTCACCGTCAATAGTGATTAAAACAAGTCTTCATAAGCTTTAGGGTAGTCTTCTACCGGCGCGTAGAAAGTTACAAAAGTGATCGGTCTCTGCCTATTTTTAATTTTACATGTAGCCCAACACCAGCACCCTGAACCCCCATCCTCAGAATGCATAATTTCAGCGTGGATATTCTTATTTAAGAAGATCGCAAACCCTCTCTGAGATTCCGTAATCGAAGAGAAGCCTCTGTACGAGGCCCAGGCTCTAAACATTGAAAACTCTGCCAATTTTAACAATGAGATGTGTGTTTCCTGTAACAATATTACCGAGGGATTCTCAGTCTTAATCCATGTTTCTATGGCCCGCATTATTTTTTATTGTTTAGACCATTACCATCAAATGATATTATTTTCAGATGCTCCCTACTAGACATCAAGAATAAGTTCCATATTCTTCACCCAACTCTCTCTCTTCATATTTTTAGATGACCCTAGATCTACCAAGAAAAAAATAGTAAAACAGAAAAACATAAAGGACTACATTTTTTCAATACTTTTCTTCCCCCCAACCCCTCCATCCCCTTCCCTCCCCATCGTGCTCCAACACCTACCCATGTCCCCCATCCCCCCAACCTGTGGCCCTTCCTTCCTCCCACACGCCAGCCACAGAACCCTCCCCCCTAGCACTTGGGTGTCCTGTTGTTACAGCCCTTGGGCCCTGGGACCCATACTCTTCACCTCCACCCCCACCAATGGGTCTAGAAAAGACGTCCGAGCAGCTCCCTTCGATGCTCCCAATACCTTGCGTGCATGAAATCTTATTCTTATTCCTATATGGATAAACCTTAGCTATAAGGAAACACCTCATTCTAGCCAAACATTATAAATCAAGGGGGGGAAACTTTTTCTCTCTTTGCACGACGAGGAATTTTTACGCCTTTTCTTCACCCCCTTATGTCCCCTTATGTCCATGTGAGATTTCCTTCAGTAAGTCTTGAGCTTCATCCAAGTCGGACAACATATAGAATTTACGCTTCACCAATACTTTCATGTTTGGATTGCTGAGCAATCATAGCCTGGGCACCGTTTGCTTTAAATAAATGTAGGATTTTCACAAATTATTTTCTCCGACGTGCTGCGGCTGCGGACATATCAGAAAAAATGTGGCACTTAGTTGTCTCATTCACCGTGAATTGTCTTTGCTGAATTGCTTTAGATAAAATGGTTTCTTTTATCCGGGAGTCTGAGAAATTTGGCAGAATTGTACGTGGTAATGTGGAATTAGGAAAAGGTTGGGCCGGCACCCGATGAGCTATAGTTATCGTTAAGTCCCCTTCATATTCTGGAATTACTTTGTGTTTTAGAAAGGAAGTTACCCACTGCGGTAGTAGCAGGATCACAAAAATCTCCTGATAACTTCTGGAGTACTTTGATGAGATCATTGAGGAGAAGCGTGATTGAAGAATCTAGTTCCTATTGATCCAAAGTAGTAGGGGAGTGAAAATCCAGAAAGATGTACAAGAAGGTACACTTTTGCTTCCTGCCTCAGACCTTTATGACACTGCAATCTAAGCAACACAGAGGTGCCTATTCTGACCCAAGAGGAAGTCCTAGCTAGTGATTTAGTCACTAGGGGAATGAAATATGCAGGATAGCCTTCGTCAAATCCTCTGAGAGGTTCAAGAAAGCCAGGACATGACACAGCTTAACCCTTTCACTGCGGCGGCTGTTCCGCCGCAGTGCTAAGGGGGTGGGGGGGCCGTGCGGCGGTCCCGTGCTCGTGATGGAACCACTCCGTCACGGCACACGGGTGAGCTGTGCTTGAGACGGAACGGTTCCGTCACGGCCCCGCACGCGCTACAGAACGTTAGCGCAGGCGCGGCGAGAGGGCCGTGACGGAACCGTTCCGTCACCAGCACAGTCCACCCGAGGCTCGTGACGGAACGGTTCCGTCACGAGTATGGGAGGGGTTAAAATGATCAAATCAACAATAATAGGTCAGTCCCAGAAAGTTTTAGTCACTCTCAAGAATGTGCAACTTGGGACTTTTGCTGACTACCAAACCAGGGACATCAGATGGTTGTAGGGAGAGAGTCCAAAGCACACATGGAAAAAAGTCAACCTTCCTGCAAAGTCCTCATTGACTACAATCGAGAAAAAGAATGCACCTCCACCTATAAGAATAAGTTGGAATTCACAGTAATCTAGTAAACAAATGTTTGAACTAGTGAACATGTTGAAGGTGCCAATGATCTGAAAGACTGTGAACATTAAAATCCCCCTTAAATCACTCCCAACAAATCTTGCTCACAGTGATATCCTATTGAACCTAGTAGCCAGCTAACTGTTGAATCTTCAACCTACTTAATAGATAAAGGGCAAATGCCAGTTATGAGAGTGGCAAACAGTGATATACTGTGGGAAAGATATCTTCATCAAAACCTTTATGCAACAGAATAATGGCAACTTGTTTTATATGTCGTACGTTATACACCACTTCCTGCATTTCTAAGCGCAGAAAATTAGATTTTACTATTGAACTCAGAAACATCAACAAAATATGCAGCATAACCTAACAAGTTTTTATTCTGACTCATGTAAAACACCAATCTGAGTGTGATGATGTAAAGTTAGCTTAACATTATGAGCAGAATTCAGATCAATAAACTTGACCCATCCAGAGACAACATCATTAGTGAAGGAGTGGAGAGAAAAGTGCTCGAATTTGTGGGATGCTGTGTGGAGATGAAACACTATACTTAGAGTATCAAGTTAGTCTTATAGTTAGTTATCAATAATGTTGACCTATCCATATGAAGCTCTCAGCTTTACCCCTATTCGTTTAGCTCACTATTATTTTGATCTTTGAGAATACATTAGGGGCCAGATGTAGGTAAATCTTATATACCAACTCTAAAATACCGAATTTTACAGATTCGGTATTTTAGATTTGGTAAATAAGATATAGGTAATTATTCGGTAATTTTTACCGAATCGGTATTTACCGATTCGGTAATTGCCATTGATTCCTATGGGCCTTGAGGCCCATAGGAACCTATGGCAATTACTGAATCGGTAAATACCGAATTGGTAAAATTACCGAATTGACAAGGGGGACAGGGTGTCACTTTGACCCCCTGTTGCACCCCTGATTCAGGCTTGTGTGCCATGTGACACACATACATGCCCTTAGGGCATGTCTGTGTGCCACATGGCACAGGTGTACATGCACAGATGTGCATGTACACAGGAATTCGTTATTTATCATGCAATAGTATTACATGGTAAATAACGAATTCTTAGGGGCCTGTGGCACTGTTTGCAGTGCTACCTACACATAGAATTACCGATTCTGTAAAGTTACCGAATCAGTATTTTACAGAATCAGTAAATTTACCGATTCGGTAAATTTACCGAATCTGTAAAATTTAGGCCCCCTACATCTCAATCACCAAATACCGGTCGGTAACGGACGAAATCGTCCGTTACTGAACGGTATTTGGTGACCTACATCTGGCCCTTAGTTTTTCATGTATTTCCCCAATATGGTCTTCACATTTAATATTCCCCACTAGCCTGCTTTGTGAAGATTCCCCCTTCCTTTTGTCCTTGTCTTCTGCTTGAGGCACCATCTGTTTTATGAACAAAATTGGCTCTTTCATGTTGCACTGTTTCTTCATGTGTGCTCTCGTACACATCTTCTTTTCTGTAAGGAAGTACCGACTTCTTTTACTCTCTCTTAATGTGGCAGGTCATGTTCCCATGCTATCCAGACTTTACTTTCTGTGAATTTTTATATTGACCGTATTTGTCTATATGTATGTCCAATGCATTTGTCAAAGCATGGTAAAACATCATGAGTGAGAAGGATATGCTGCTCAGTGCCCTCATATACTTGCACTTGGAAGGTTCAAACATGCTAATCTTAGCACACTCAAACAACTGAATAGTATTGCCTCTGTTGTGTGCTGGGCTTATTAACTGCACATCTCTCTAAGGGAATCATTTTGATGGGTGGGCAACAGTGGAGGTACAGATTAGAAGCATTTGCTCTATTTCCTTTGCCTGCATTTGATTTTGATATGTCCCCACTTCTAGAGTAACAAGCCAAGTGTGCAATCATATACAAGTGTACAATAAATGCTGAAATTACTTTTGAGAGCACTTTTTTGTGAAAAATAAAACAGATTTGTGCTGTTTGTGATAAAGAATTTGTAATCAAAGGATACCAAACAGTGTAACTTGTACCAATCACATTTAGATGATGATATGTAAATAAAAACACAAACACATAATATTTTTAGCTGCACACATGCATTTTATTTATTTATTTAATTGCAGAGTTTTATATACCAGAAACATGACCCTCCAGGGTGTCAGAGCGCTGTACAGGTCATACATAAAAGAGATTGTGCAAGGAGGACAAAGCAGAGAACAAAACCACGAATAAATACAATACATCAAAACAGTTAGGAGGATGCATGATCCCTAGGACTCAACATGTAAACGAAGAGCCTGCCCTTTCAAAGAAGACTGGTGAAGGAATCTATTCATCAGCATAATTTTTACTTCCTTTTTTGAGAAGGTAGAAGAGGGGATTTGTACTGGTATTAGGCGGTTGTGAGTCCATATTCTAGGAGCTAGACTAGAGAAGGAGCGGTTGCACTTCTTTTTCTTTTTGGACTTCTGTGGCTTCAGCAATAGGGACTTAGAACTTCTAGAGGAGTGACCACCTCTGGATAGTAAAAGTTGTTTGGCCAGGTAGAAAGGTGTGTTTGGGAAAGGGCCTTGTGTGTCATGCAAGCTATCTTCATCTGGATTCTGCCTTACAAAAAAGGGAGCCATTTTAGATGGTTGAGATCAGGTGTGATTTGGTTAAATCTTCTGGATCCAGTGTAGAGCCTGACAGCAGAGTTCAATGTGGCTCTTAGTGGAGCCAGCTGTAGTTTGTGTAAACCAGCATTCCCATGATCTAAACAGGAGATAACAGGGATTGGACTTTTAACCGAAAGTCTGACGGGGTAAGAACATTTTGATTTTCCTTAGTATGTTAAGATGGTAGTTGGCTCCCCTAGTAGTGACACTGAAATGATCTTGCATATTCAAGTGTTTGTCCTCAAGAAGCCCAAAGCGGACCCCAAGGACCTCAAGAACTTCCGGCCCATCTTCCCGTTCCCGTTCCTGGCAAAGGTCATTGAGAAAATCATCAACATGCAACTGGCCCGCCACCTCGAAGACAACAACATCTTGCACCCATCCCAGTCCGGATTCATATGAAACCACAGAACCGAGACAGCCCTCATCGCCGCCACAGACGACATCAGGCGCCAACTAGACAACGGCGAAACATCAGCCCTCATCCTCCTGGACCTGTCAGCCGCCTTCAAAATGGTCTGCCATCGCACTCTAAAGACACGCCTCCTAGAAGCCGGAATCCAAAAGAAGGCTCTTGACTGGACCACCTCCTTCCTCTCCGGGAGAACCCAGAGCGTCCGCCTCCCACCCTTCCGATCCGAGGCCTCTGACATCATCTGCGGCGTCCCCGGGGCTCATCCCTTAGCCCAACACTGTTCAACGTCCACATGGCCCCCTCGCACAAGTGGCCCGCCATCACAAACTCAACATTATCTCCTATGCTAACGACACCCAGCTCATCCTCTCCCTCACCAAGGACCCACACACTGCCAAAACCAACCTTCATGAGGGAATGAAGGCCGTCGCTGATTGGATGAGGAGCAGCCGTCTGAAGCTGAACTCGGACAAGACGGAGGTCCTCATCCTCGGACCCACCCCCTCTGCCTGGGATGACTCCTGGTGGCCGGCCACACTGGGCACAGCACCAACACCCACCGACCATGCACGCAATCTAGGATTCATCCTCGACTCCTCCCTCTCCAAGTCTAAGCAGGTCAATGCCGTCTCCTCCTCCTGCTACAACACAGCAGGATCTCCAAGTGAATCCCGACCGAAACAAGAAGAACGGTGACACAGGCCCTCGTCAGCAGCAGACTGGACTACGGCAACGCACTCTACACAGGAATCCCAGCCAAATACCTATGACGACTACAACGCATCCAAAACGCCTCCGCCCGACTGATCATCAACGTCCCCCGCCGCAGCCACATCACCCCCCACCTGAGAGACCTACACTGGCTCCCCATTGACAAGAGGATCACCTTCAAGTTCCTCACCCACGCACACAAAGCACTCCACAACGCCGGACCAGCCTACCTGAACAGCAGACTCAGCTTCCACACCCCCACCCTCCAGCTCCACTCCGCCAGCTTTGCCCTCACCACTGTCCCCCGCATCCAACGAATGACCTCCGGTGGTAGATACTTCTCCTACCTCGCCGCCAAGATCTGGAACACCCTCCCTATCCACATACGGCAGACCCAGGACCTACTCGCCTTCAAAAGACTCCTCAAGTCCTGGCTCTTCGGGCAGTAGCAGCCCTCCTCCCCTCAGCGCCTTGGGACCCTCATGGGTAAGTAGCGCGCTTTACAAGTACTCTGATTGATTGATTGATTGTCCAATGTTATCTAGGGAAATCAATCAAGTGTGGAACTTAGTTAAGAACAGTGAGAATTACCCCCCTTTGATTAAGTCCATAGAGGCTGAATTAAAAAGGTTGGCTGTAATGCATCTTTCTCTGGTAGGAAGGGTTAATGCTCTTAAGATGGTAATGTTCCCCAGAGTGTTGTATTTGTTTAGAGCCATACCCCTTTTTATTGAGGAAAAATTGTGAAACATCCTGAATCTGTCTTTATTAGGTTTATATGGCAGTATGGCAAGGTCAGACGTTCTTCGAGTCTCATGTCATTACCGAGGGAAAGGGGCGGGATGGCACTCCCAAATCTTAGATTGTACCATTGGTCGTGCCTCTTGATTTAAATGTCTATCTTTTTCCAATTCGATACTGGATCTGCGGAACTAATTGCAAACCCAAATACTCAGGACCCCCCCAATTTTTTAGATGTTGTTGGGGGAAAAGCAACTGGCCTGTTGCTGACCAAAGTGGAATACAGGTTTTATAAGAAGGCCCGATTTAGGACCTTATATGGGGCTTGGCAGGTATGGAAAGCTATATTAAAAAATTTTAATGCCCCTAAAATTAATCCCTATCTCCACCTGGAAAATTCAAGTCTTTTCCCTCAGTTAAGAGATGATAGGACCCTTCAGGATTGGAAGGGATGGGGGGTTAAGACCATCAGAAATCTAATGGATGGGGGTGAGATAATTGGGTTCGAGGAAATGCAAAGGAGGTATGGCGTCCCTGCTAATCAGTGGCTCATTTACGGTCAAATATCCCGTACTTTAATGGCCCTTAGACCAAAATTGAAGCCTCTGGTCGAATTTCCTGTGGTTGATGCCCTGGCTAGAGGGTGTAGGAAGATTAAAGTGGTTATATAATCTTCTGGTCTCAAGGATTCAGGATGATGTAGGGAAGGTAGAAAGTGACTGGGCAATTAAACTGGGAAATTCGGATGTTGATTTGGATCTTGCACTATGTCTAAACAAAAAGCTTTTTCGGGCATCTAATTTACGGGCTCAGCACTTTAAAACTGTTTTTAATTTGTATCATACACCAGCCAAATTATTTGCGTGGGGTGTTAGGAATGATGATTGCTGTCCTAGATGCAATATGGGTCAAGCAGACTTAGTACATACGTCTGCTACCTGCGTTCGGCTGGGCCCAGTTATGGATGCGATGATGAAGTTTTGGGAGGGACTGCTAGGTCACAGATTTGATCTATCCCCAACACTGATGTTAATGGGCACAGATTCTAAATTGGCACTGACAGAGGAGGAGGCAGCCTTAGTTTTTATGTTGGTTGCTGTGTTAAGAATTCTGATCTCTGCTGGGTGGAAAGATGTCACAGCCCCCACTTACCAGATGTGGCTCTCAAAATTTTTAGGTATACATAATATAGAGTCTTGTTTATATGAATTTAAAGGGGTTAAAAAACGGGAGATGGGCAGACATTTTTGGGCCCCTGTTACGAAGTGGAGGGACGACAAAATCTGTACCTGATCTGCATTGTTTAATTTATTTATTAGTAGACAAAATGTATTTTATCCCCACACTATGAATTGTGTTTTTACGTATTTGTATTTATACTATGTTTGAGTGTTATTTCTATGTAACCGCACTCCTGCGTCAATCGTTTAATCGCTGTGTTTATGCTAAATTAATTCCTATGTCCTTTTTATCGCACCACATCCTTCAATAAAGATATTTAAAAAAAAAAAAAAGAACAGTGAGTTGCTTGAAGCATTCTTCTATAGAGACAAAGTTATTGTGAAGCATGATCATGAGGAATTAGTTTTGAGGGTGTTAAGCATGAGGTGATTGGGGATCGGTCATTGTTGGATTTTCTGTAGGGTGTAAATGAGCAGTTTGATGTCATTGAGGGAGGAAATTATCAAACATAGTTGTGTTTAATCAAAGTACATGTGGTAGTTAATGTTAGAGATATTAAAAAGTTTGGTAAGAGGTTCCCTGAGCAGACTGAAACTCCAATTACGACTGGAGTAGTGTTGGACAGAGTTTGATTGACCTTCATTCTTTGTGCTCTATTATGAAGGAAAAAGGTAAACCGTTTTAAAATGGAACCAGTCACCATCCTCTTCTAAAGAAGATCAATCACACTATCATGTTTATTGTATTGAAAGCAGAAGGGAAATCAAGTAGAATAGGAAGACAGAGTTTGTTCTCCCCTAAAATTTTCAGGGCATCATCAATAATATGTGTTAGAGCCTTTTCAGTGCAATGACCTGTTCTGAAGCCAGATTAATGATGATGAAGGAGTTGAACTTGTTCAATGTGATTGCAAAGTTGCATGTGTACGTATTTTTCTAACAGCGTTCCTAGAGTCTGGATTTTGGTGATAGGGTGTTAGTTGTAAAGGTCAGACAGGTACGCATTTGTTTTTTTTTGGAATAGGGGAGATCTGTACTATCTTTAAGTAATCGGAATTATGCCCTGAGAAAGAGATGTGTTGACAATCTTGCTACGAAGAGGTAGTATGGAAGGACTAAACTGTTTGATGAGCTTGAAAGGCAGGTGGTCATTGAAGTAGATGGAGGGTTTTATTGTTGTTAATAGTGTGAATAAAGGGTCTTCAGCTGGGATTTTGAAGGCACCTTAATTAGCATTGTTTTTATTAGTATATTCAACAGGAGGAAAAATAGCCTGGTGCTGTACAGGTAGGGGACGGGGATGGACTGGGCCTGGGTTAGCACAAGCTCTGAGGCATGCAGCAGGTCTGAGTCAATCCACTTTATCTTTTCAATCAAATAGGCAGAGAACCCCTCATTGCTTGGCAAGAATCCGGTGTCTACCAAGTGTTGGTTAGTTTTGCTTGTGACTTGTTGATTGATCATTTTTAAAACATTTTTGGGTTTGATTTTGACATTGTCTAATTGCCTCCTGAAGTATTCTGCTTTGAAACATTGGATGTGTTTATTGTAGCATCTTCTTGTTAACCTCATGTGCTTGAGGTGTGTGATGGAGGGAGAGCTTCTCCATGTTCTCTCAGCTAGCCTTAATTTTCATATTTTCTCATTAAGGCTGCCATTGAACCAGGGTTTGGGGTATCAAATCTGTATTCCTTTGAACTGTTTCTGAGAAATTGTATCAAGTATGTTTGACATTGATTGTATGTAATGTTCAGTAAGATCATTCTCAATCGTCGTGTGTGTGGTAGGCTGTAGGATGTTGTTGCTAGTAGAGGTTACATCAGAACGATTAATGCTTCTCAAATCTCTGGACCAATGTTTGGGTTTAAGTAGTTTGCCCTTTGTATCAACTTCTCCAGGATAAGGAAGGAGATTAGGTAGTGGTCTGACCAGTCACAAAGGGTTATGGATTCTAGTTGAATAGTAGTGATTTTTTAGATGATTAGATCAAGGGTGGAGCCTCTGTTCTAAGTAGGGCCATTACAAGACTGGGCAAGATATAGATCTGTGAGGAAGGACTTGCATTAGTTCAGTAAGGGGTCATTAGAATCACTCCAATGTATGTTGAAGTTCCAGAGGAAGATATGTTTAGTGTGCGGATCCTAGTTAGTGGAGATGGTCTCCATTATTTTTTCAATAAAAAATTGGTTATTTCCCGGAGGATGATAAATCGTGAGGAGGTTGCATACTATCATATTGTTGCTCCATATTTCCATACCAATGTATTCACAGGAGGGCATTGGCCTAGTTTGGAAATGTTTCAGTGTGAGCATTGAGCAGTAGCTGCATGGGGATGGGGTTGAGTTTCCTAATTGAAGTTCGGAGAGTTATAAATGTCTGAAGTCCTATGCCAGGAGTAGTTCGGTCATCCCAGTAGGGCTGAGTTATGTTTTTGGTGTTTGTGGGTCAGTTTGAGTTTCAAGATCTTCTCAAGCTTTGAGGTGCAATGAAAAAGGTTCTGAAGATTGATTTTGTCTAACTGAAGATCTTGACTAATTTCAGAAAGTTTCTTCCCCAGAAGGGAGGTGGTTAGTGCCTATGAAAGTGGCTTGTGGGCTAGGGAATAAAGACGAGTGTCCACCATCCTAGGGGAAGGAATAGTAAGTAGCCCAGCCTTCTCAGGGGAGGCGAGGAGTGAGATGGGTCACATAATAAGAGGATGGGGGTTAAGAGAGGGTCTACTCATCGTGGTGATAGGAAGAGGGGTGGGCAGAGAGCACATGGTGTGAGTTGGACACTAAAACTAAATTGGTGTCCTACATGAATGAGTGGGTCGAACCCTGGGTAGCAGATGAGGTAATTGAAGGCATACCATTGATTGAGGGAGGCAACACAGCATTCATGAATATGTTTGGGCTCAGGCTATTGTCCATTCTCTCTTTATGGGTATTATTTCTTCTATGTGCAAAGGATCGGGGCTGCTCAGATAGGTGAGATAAAGGGAAAGAGAAAGAGTCCTCCCCTGGCTTGGGTGATCTGGAGCCTTCGGCGATGGTTCCACTTATGGAACATCAA
Source organism: Lissotriton vulgaris (assembly GCF_964263255.1). Taxonomy (NCBI): domain Eukaryota; kingdom Metazoa; phylum Chordata; class Amphibia; order Caudata; family Salamandridae; genus Lissotriton; species Lissotriton vulgaris. Next base: position 1,457,981,303 of record NC_141694.1, read on the forward strand.
TATTATTCCTCGGCAGGCATAGGTGATTCTGTATGAAGTCTGTGTTTCTGTTGATGATAAAGAGGGGAGATGTAGACTTTTGGAGGAGAAAGGGACATCCTATTTCTCATCCTCATGAATATTTCATCAAACAGCTCTAGATAACAGTCAGAAGATTGAATGAGAACATTTCCATTGTTGTAAAGGGAGATGGTAGCTTAGGCCAAGAAGATCAGTGTTAAGGGTTCACTGGCTGCAATCACTTAGTTGTGACCCCTCTTAGACAGTGTTATGGTTTACTCTTTAGACATCAGCTTGATTGGTTAGTATTCATTAAAGTTATCATGGCAAGGAATTCGTGCATCAAACAAATGCTTGTATCTTCTTGGAATATTTGTTGTTAGCAATGCTTGTTACCTTTGTTACCCTTCGAGAAAGCAACTGCTTGCCTCACATGAGTAAACCGCTTAACGGCTTAGTAAACTCCACGTGAGGCGCATGCAAATGTACTGGGCACGCTGCATTGAAACTATAAAAGGCGCGCTGTGGGACTAGGAGGCGCTTTCCTTTCCCAGATACGCATCACCACGAGCGTTGCGTTCCAAGTCGTGAAACCAGCTGATAGCCGCATTGCAGTCCTGAGTTGAGAAACAGCTGACAGCCGGCTCTACGTTAAGCAGCGAGACGCGAGACCCGTTCCTTCAATAATACAATCATCCAGAAACCGGCGAGTATTTCCCCTTTCTTTCTCCCTTCTGCCGCTCCCTCCTATTTCCTCTTATCTCATTCCTGGAACTCCGGACTCCGGTCTTTGTTCCTGGAGAATCGGAACGTCCTTCTGTTTCTTCTTGTTCCGGTATCGGCCATAACGACTTCCTGCGCAAGCTAAAAGAAAATAAATAAGATCCTTGTTACCAGGTTACCAGACACAAAACGAAAGTGCAAACAACCGATTAAGACATTCAAGAACGAAGAAAATACACGCCATGCTTTTAATGGGCAACTTATGAAGACACTTTAGAACATTTTTATAATTAATGCGTTCCATGTTTCCAGAACATTATTGAAATACCGAACATTGTATTATTTAGCCACAGAGACTTGATGTGGTTGGAAATGTTTATAATCAGCGTCATGTTGTTCAATACAGTGGCAGCATGCTTATAACTGCAGTGCTCCTGATGATCATTGTAATCGAGGTGTATTAATAACAGTTTCACCGCTGAGATATTATACACAAATAAGTGGAACTAATCCCTAGTAGAGTCTGTTTTAAAAGCTGAAACTATTTTTGGATATTGCTGTTTCTTCCTATTTCTTTACATCTATCCTTACAGAACCCCATTTTGAGGACGCTACGTACAGTTTAAAAGGTATGAGTATTAGTGTGGGAGTTAAATCATTTTCCTGACTAACCTTAACTAACCTGTTCAGTACTTGAAAGTGTTTACAGAGATTACAGTTGTTATATGTCATTTAAGGTGGTAAAGTCTATCGAATCACCAGAAAAACTGTAGGAGTGTTAGCATGGGTCTTCAGACATGAGGTATGATATTATGAAATGAGGAATAACGAATGAATATATAACTAAACTCTGTAAAGTCATTATACTACTGTTTATATTTGATGTGTGTTGTCTTAATAGATCAAGCTTCGCTTCGCCGATGGTTGATCAAGGAAGGTCCAGAGCACTTCAGCAAAATAAACAATTGGTATTCCTTAAAGACTAGGATCCAGTGTATATTTGTTTGTTTCTCTCTCCACTTCCCCTTTCCCTCATGGATCAAGAAGTCCACCAAGAGTCCACTTCTTGGTTGGGCTGGTTGATTCACGGGGGAATTGGGAACTTACAACTTCAAGAAGGAAACAACCGGAACGCCGTGACTGATTGCGCAACAAGCGGTGAGGTTGTTATGTAGATTTTTAGGCCATCTGATGTTTTTCTAGAAGTGTTAATCTTGAGCATTGATGCAATGACTCTCCTCCATTGTGCTCTTCTGTTGGTGAAGAAAATTAAATCAGTAAACACAGCTCCTTTATTGGCACAAAAGTAAACATCAGAGAAAAACGTGTCAGGTTTCCTTTTCAATTATTTATGTTTGACGTTTTGGCTGCGTTTTAGATTTGTTAGGTAGGTATTTTATCTTGAGTGCATTATGGCCTACCTGTGATATCAAAGTTTTCACTAGGAAATAACTCCATTACGGCGACAGTTACAATAGTTTAAGGATTAAAAATGAATTCCTGAGAAGAGCATCACGCTAAAAACTGGTGAACAGTGCAAAGGAGCATTCATATCTGAGGGAGTTTACTCAGAGGGGTTATAGTGGCATTTGACGGCGTGTAAATAGAGGAGGTATATTGGCAGTGGATGAGAAGCAGTAACTCGAACCATGAATTATTCTAATGAGGTAAGAAAAAGGTAGGCAGTGAGAGAAACATCTTGATAGAGCAGGAATGTGAGTGGGGAAATTAAATGATCCCGATTTTATTTAATCCAATCTGCCGTGTAAGTATTCCTTCATGCACTTCAATTAAATACCAGTTAAATTTCCAATGTAGTCTAGAAATTATTCTGGACAGAGGGGCTAAGCTGCAGAAGATAGCCATTGGAGGAGTAAGTGGTCTAGAATTAAAATGATATACAGCAATGAAGGCCGGGAAAGTAGTGACAGGGTAACAATTTCAACCAAAATGTAGTCACTTTATCAACACAAAACTAACATTTTAATAACTATTAAGCATCCCAAACATATTGTACAGTTTTTTTATTTTTTTGTTTTTTTATTGAGATCCATCTTTAACCCTTTCGATGCTCATGACGAGCTCAGCTCGTCATGATGCACAGTTGAGCTGTGCTGATGACGAGCTCAGCTCGTCATGAATAATGAATATCAAGGATCTCCAGCACAGGAGGGGAAAACACCTAGCAGCCAAGGTGTTAATTTACAAATTCATTCAAATAACATAATGCAAATATCCAATAATAAAACCTTTCACAATAGCCATATTGATTAAGGGTGGGCGTAAAATCCGGTTTGCGGGCAAATTTGCGGACTTTCCGCGATTTCGCGCTCAGCGAATCTCGCGAAATCGCGGTAAAATCCGCGAATCAGCGGGGACGAATTTTCAGCCAAGCAAGGGTTACAGCAGCAGGTGCAAAAGTTGAACCTAATTTCTTTGTAACCTTTTACAAAAGGGTTACAAACAAATTAACTTCAACTTGGACACCTGCTGCTAATTGCTTCCTGGCACCTCGTTGCCTACTTGCAACTATTCTCTGACCCTGCACTGACCCTTGAAGCAGGGTCAGAGAATAGTTACAAGTAGGCAACGAGGCACCTGTCCAAGGAATTAAACCTCATCAGGAAGCACTTACAGATATAAAAAACAGGAAGAAGGGAGAGGATGGCAAATACACCCATTTTGAGTTGTCAGGAGGGGTTACACTAAAAGAGACCTTTACAGCACAATTTTCATATGCATTTTGCTAAAAATAAAAAGCTGTATGTTCTGTAGGATTTACAAAAAGGGGGTGGTGATGAACAGAGTGTCTGAGTTAAACAGACCACTCTTACCCAGTCCAAAGATCAGGGCTTGATCCATCACCATTATTTATCTCACTGCCCCATCCCAGCTCAGAACCTGGCTATATGCAAATCAGTCTGTCCCTGGCCCAGTGCATCATGGGAACAGGGCAGACTAAACTACCAAGCCAATTCTTCACCAGAAAGGAGACAAGCTACCGGGGACCGGTTTCTGGCATTTCAGCCTTCTTCGGCCCGGCTTGCTTGAATCCTGATGGAGCAGTGAGAAAGGGACTCATGTCTGAGTATACCCTGCCACACCTATAGTGGCCAAAAACGATTTACAAAAAGGGGGTGGTGATGAACAGAGTGTCTGAGTTAAACAGACCACTCTTGCCCAGTCCAAAGATCAGGGCTTGATCCATCACCGTTATTTATCTCACTGCCCCATCCCAGCTCAGAACCTGGCTATATGCAAATCAGTCTGTCCCTGGCCCAGTGCATCATGGGAACAGCCATTACTAGAATGGGGTAACCCAAAGAGGTTCAGGGACCTGGGTGGATAACGTTATACTAGAAACAATGGTCCCAACCAAAAATTTTTATCAACAGACAAATCTGCACAAAATTAATTAGTTTAATGAGCTTCTTAAATCAAACGCTCAGTTGAATCAATCATGATTACCACTCAGGTAACCTATGCACAACAGAATTCTTATGGAAATACCTGACACAAACCAAAGATTTATTTGGAAAACTTAGGAGTTTAATAATTTACTCCATTTGGATATGCTGTTTTATATACATTTATACAATTATATACAATTTCAAACTAACGGTAAAAAGAGAGCAAACAGCTTCTAAAGTAGTGCAGGAAAAAAGAGGGGAGAGAAAGTGATTGTGGTGAGAAGGGTGTAAGCCTCAAAAAGAATAGTGACAAGTGAAAAGGGGATTTTTTACAGTTCAAAAAATGTTCCAGCTGTACTAAAGATTCAGCTAGTATCACAGAAAAAGCCACAATTAGTTGCTGTTATATTTCATACATTTATACAGTCGAGTAATGACATGTATAATGGTTTTCCGGAGTGGTCCTATCTGTACATGAAAACAAGGGCGCCCTTGTTTTCATGTACAGATAGGACCACAAGCTACCGGGGACCGGTTTCTGGCATTTCAGCCTTCTTCGGCCCGGCTTGCTTGAATCCTGATGGAGCAGTGAGAAAGGGACTCATGTCTGAGTATACCCTGCCACACCTATAGTGGCCAAAAACGGTAGCTTGTTTCCTTCCCAGTGTAAGAATTGGCTTTTGTAGTTTGGTTTGCCCTGTTCCCATCATGCACTGGGACAGGAACAGACTAATTTGCATACAGCCAGGTTCTGAAACTGGGATGGTGCAGTGAGCTAAAAAAAAACGGTGTTGGATCTAGCCCTGATCTCTTGACTGGGTGAGAGTATTCTGTTTAATTCAGAGACTCTGTCCCTCACCACCCCTTGTTGTAAATAAGTATGTTCTGTAGGGGCAACTCAGGAATCTGGCCCTTCAGAGATCCGGCCTCTCTTTCTTTCTCTCGTTCTCTCTCTCCCTCTCTCTTTCCCTCTCTTTCTCTCTATCTATCTATCTATCTATCTATCTATCTATCTATCTATCTATCTATCTATCTATCTCTCTCTCCCTCTCCCATAAACGACTGCATGGGTAACTTCGCTATGCAAGCGGCTCGCAAAGACGCAAAAAGCCCCGCGAACACGCAAAAAACCCTGCGAACACGCAAAAAACCCCGCAAACACGCAAAAAAACAAAAAAACGCGAATTCGTGCAAATTCGCAAATTTTGCGGATCGCGAATTCGCAAATCCGCAAATTCACGTATCGCGAATTTGCAAAATTTGCCCATGCTTAATATTGATCTTAAACAGTCAAATGAAAACAGGTTACATAGTGCGAGGAAAAAAGGATAACCTTAGATTAAACAAAACATTAGAGACTAGATTCAGTATTCTTTCATCAATAACGAGATAATTTCTAAAGGGCCCAAGAAGCAGTAAAATATCCACAAATAGGTCATAATTAATGTTTTTGTCCTGTTGACTTAAACCATTTTTATAAAGGAAAGCTAAAGCGTCTATAGTCAAATAAAGTGCTGTAAAATTAGTATCTGTAGTGCAATAAAGTGAAAATGAGTATAGAAATAGGTCAACACATATATTACTTAACATTTCTGCATATTAGTACAATCTTTAAAAACTTTAAGATCATATTGAAAATTCAGTCAAAAAGGACTGCCCAGACTTTTTCAAACTTCTTAATCCCTCCAATTCGTAATGCATACAAGCGCTCACTATTCCTAACCTGCTTAATTTTCCGAACCCATTCACATTTTGTTGGTACCGGGTCTGATCGCCATCACTGAAGCAAGAGTGACCTGGCGACCACCATTGCAATATAAGGTAATTTAACCAGGCTATCAGAGAGAAGTAAGGAAGGGTCATAGCCAAGGACTTACAGCCAAATATTATTGTGATGAAACATTCAGCCTCCAGATGAGAGAAAATCTCATTCCAGAACCCCTTAATTGAAGGGAACTGTAATATACTATGAGTCCAATTGGCAATCGGATGATTTAAGCAGCTAAAACACCATCCGGTTTGGCTGGGGTACACCTTGGATAAAGAATGTGGTGCTCTATATAGAAGCCATTTGCTGAAAAATATCATTCAGCGCCAATTAGCTCCCCTTAATGTTGTAAAGTTAAGTTTATTTAATTCAGACCACATACTCACTGTAACCTCGAAACCTTTGTGTTTTTCCCATTTTGTTATTGCTTTCTCAGAGAGATCCGAACCCCTGATAGGGGATAGAAAAATATACCCCTCCCCTGGTTTCCTGACTGTGATTTCTTCAAAGAGAGCATATGCCATATTTTTACATTTATTAATCTGTATCAAATACAGATTGTTAAGGAACCTGATAAGAATATTAAATGACACGAGAAGAAGGAAATCTTTCAGAATTAGATCGTACAATTTGGAAATGTTTAGCCACCTATCATGCTTTTAAAATCTGAGCTCTTCAGGAAGCCGGCTTTAGCCCATTTTTGAATAACTTTGGTTGGTCCTCTAGCCCCATATACTGAAGTAGGTTTGAATAGCGGGTGAAGAATTATTAATTGGAATTGTATATCTTCTATAAAAGTCCTGACGTTTATAAAGGAACCACAGTATGCACTTATAACTCACTAATTTAGGGGACGTTGAGATTTGTAATGGCCAGCATATCTGATGCTCTTTACAGATTAAATTCATAAAATAATTTACGAATAGTCCTGTGTTTAAATCTGACTTAAACCTAGACATCTATTGTGCAAAATATGCAAAATAATAATCCCTGAGATTAGGAAGAGCTAACCCACCATTCTCCACCTCCTCGTATAAAGTGCTTAGTGCAATTCTGGGAGTTTTCTTTCTCCTAAGATAGGATGTAAACATAGACTCAAATTTGGCAAAAAAGGTGCTGTTAAAACACACGGAATTGCTGGAAAAAAAATTAAATAGTGGGAGAACGGACATTTTAATCAGTGAGGCCCTTCCCATAATAGTTAACGGGAGCGAGTTCCACCAATGCAGTAAATCCTGTACTTTCTGCAAAAGCTGGACAAAATTGAAATCATACAAGTCAACGATTCGAGACGAGAAGTAAACCCCCGAATATCTTTTTAGTTTAGAATTTATACAGGACAAGGTATCAGACTGTAACACATCGGGCTTGCATTTGCACTGGATTATTTCCATTTTTTTTAAATTCATTTTATACCCCCCAAGCAGTTCAAACTGCTCAAAAACCTCAAAGACTTTTGCTTGGATCCTCCTATCACCTTTAATTTTAAGCATGATATCATCCACATATAATTTTAGTTTCCCCATAGTAGGTAAAGGAGGGCAAATATCTGCATTGTTTCGAGAAGCAAAAGCCAAAGGTTCAATAAAAAAGCAAATTAAAAGGGGGACAATGGACAGCCTTGTCTGGTCCCTCATTTTACACTGATTTGTCCTGCCTCTGAGGTTTTAACGATAATATTGGCTTCTGCATTGAGATTAAGGGGGTCATTAGGATAACGGGCGAACTTAGTCCGCCCGCCATCCTATCAGATAATGGGACCGCTCGCCATAAGGGCAGAGGTCCCATGGGGGTATTAGGATGCACCCGCATCAGTGCCGGGCGCATACTGCATTTTTAACATTGTGGCGGGCGGCGCTCTCAGCACCCCCGTCACAATGCTAAACATGCATGTGATGAATTTGCATACACAAAGTGGCAGGCACCGTGCGGTGCATGCTGCATTGTGTATGCAAATGCAGGGGGGTACCACAGTTACCCCCCATGTGCACCTCCCACCTCGCCTTCACCATGGGGGCCCTCAGGGGGACCCTAAAGTGAAGACCGCCTGCCTTTCCATGGCGGCATTGCCGTAATGGAAAGGCATTCCCCAAAGCCCATACTAATATGGCTGGTGGTGTCTGATAGACACCGCCACCATATTAAACCTTTTCTGCCCCTGTCGCAAGGCGACCAGGGTGGAAAAGGGGCAGACAGTCTTTCTGTCCGCCACAGTCTCCCCACCATAGTAATATGGTGGGGGGAAATGGGTGGCGGGCGGGTGGCGGCGGTGCCGATTTGCCCAACATCCTAATGGGCCCCATAGTCTCTGAATCAACCCTGTCATCTTAGGAGGTATCCCAAAACTGGAGAGGATATTGAATAAAGCCTCCCAGACCCGGCAGTCAAACGTCTTTTCGGCATCTAACAGAAAGATCAAGGCTGGTATTTTCTTGGTCTCTAAATAATCCAATGCTTCTGTGAGATAATGCGTGTTAGTCCCAAGCTGTCTCCCTGCTATAAACCCATTTTGGTCAGAATGGATCAGATTTGTGGCTATAACATTAAATCGATTGGCTAACCTTTTGGTGATGATCTTATAGTCACAGTTTAAAAGTGTGATTGGGCGGTATGAATTAGGGTCTTCGCAGTCTTTTCCCTTTTTTTAAAAACTACCACCATTCCCTTTTTGGAATGAAGGTGGAATCGGATCACTCTCTAAGATTGAATTGGCAACCAGCAAAATATTTTCTAAAACATCTGAAAATGTTTGAAAAAACTCAGCCATGAGACCGTCCGGTCCCCAGGCTTTGCCATTTGGGAAGTTTTTTTATGATATCCCCTATCTCTTCTCTAGAAAAAGGATGCATCATACTATTTTTATCGGCCTCAGAAAGTACTGGAATTTCCTGTTACTGGAGAAACTTGTCCAGGGATGCTTTATCAATGGGTTGTTGTTGACCATAAATATTCTTATAGTGTTGAAGCATTATGTCTCCTATAACCGCTAGATCTTTGCTTCGGGTCCCAGTTACAGGACATCTCAAAGTACTAATCTGGTTGCTTGTGGCATGCTACCAGGCCTGCCATGCGAGGAACCTCCCACTGAAATTGCTCTCTTCATTTACCTTTGTCTATGGTTGCTATTAAGTGTTTCACATTCTACATAATAAGCTTCGTTAAGATACTGTTTGGCCTGATTGAGTTTTCATTGATTAGGGGCCGAGAGGTTGCTGAGAAAAATTTCATAGCACCTCTGCACCTCCTGTTCTAAATGTAGCTTTTTTTTTTTCTAGAACTTTCAGCATCCTTTCCAATAGCTAAGCCCTGAATATAAGCTTTCAGAGAGTCCCAGACAATGTGGGCAGGAGCCGTCCCGTAATGTCTTGCGAGTAACTCATTTATGTCTGTTTTACAGAGAAGAACCGATCTTTCTGCCGAAAGACGTTGCCTATTTAAAGTCCATCTCTTAGAATGAGCCAAGATTCTTGGATCCGAAAATTCAATCGGAACGGTTTTCTGCAGACTAAAACTTGCGGTCTTCGATATACGAAAGAAATCGATGCGTGAGGAGGAAGAGCAAAATCTGCCCGAAAAGCAGGTATATGAAGTCTTAGTCGGGAATGCTGCCCTCCAAGGGTCAATTATATAAAAAAAATGTTCCTATCATTTTGAATAATTCTACAGGTTTTAGGTTTTAATCGTTTTTTAGAAATGGCTGAGGAATCAATTTTTGGATTCACTAGGAAATTAAAATCTCTCCATATAATCACTTCCCCGGGAGTTTGTATTAAGGATTGGAAAAACTCTTCGTATGGTGCCGAATTATTGTCTACTGGGGCATAAATAGTAGCAAAGGGTAAACATCAATTTCCTAATTTACATGTCGCCCAACACCACCTTCTTCTCTGATCACTTACAAAATTAACCACCTTGGCTTGAAGATTTTTGCCCAAGAAAATCACAGTGCTGCGATGTGATACAGAGGAGGAAGTGGAGAAGCCACAGTATGTTGCCCAGGACCTAAACATTGAAGAATGTGCTAGCTTCCCCTCTGCTATATGGGATTCTTAAATTGAAATAACGGCTGGGTTTTCTGTCTTACTCCATGATTCAATGGCCCGCATCTTCTTTTTATTATTGAGTCAGTTTACATTAAAAGAGACCACCTTAAAGATTTCCTTTTTATCCATTAATACACTGCGCAATATGATCCTATCGGGTACACAGGATGGGCTAAAGTTTTATGGAGGGACATAAAATCTGTCATTACTTCCCCGCTCGCCCTAGCAAGATGTAGATTTATAGGTAAAATTTGGATGAATCTAGAATTTACAAATGAATTTCTTTTTTTCCTCTTGCTACCCATTCCACCCCGTAGACCCCCCTCCCCGAAAAACTGCGGTGAGCAGTGCACGTCCCTGCTCATGCTTGACAGGCTTACCCAACTCCCAAAAACTGGCACCTTGACCTTGTGCCAGGTACAACCGGCCTACATACCCCTCCCTCCTCAACCAGGACGTGCAAAAAAAAAAAGAAAGAAGATTAACCCCACGATAATCTACAAGGAAAATAGGAAAATAGAAAACCAGACTCAAATAGGAAGAGAAAACAGACAAAAGAACAACTGCACAACTGATTATAGCAGCAACTATAAGGCCCTAAGCTAAAAAATCTAGGATTTGCTTGAAGAGATTTGTTGCAGTAATTCCTTTGCTTCAGGGATATTGCAAAATACATGAAATCTCCCTTTCACAATCACTTTTAGTTTGCTTTGTTGTGCAATCATAGCCTGTGCCCCCTGTTCTTTAAATCAGTGCAGCATTTTAACATATTCTTTCCACCTTTTAGCTGCGGAGGCAGATATATCTGAGAAAATGCAAAATAATGGAAAGTCTGAGGAGGTGAACACCATGTTAGCTTCGATTTTAGAGAGGCAGGCATAGATGGCAGCAATTTCCGTCGATTGAGAGGTTTTGAGATCTCTAATCTCTTCCAGAATTAAGTTGAGCAGGCTCTTAGCATCCCATCACAAAGAAAAAGATCTATCACCATGAGAAGAATTTTCCTGAATTGATTCAGTCCCAGTTTTATATTGCACTGCAGATGTTACAGATGTAACGGCGGATGCCACAGAAGTTGCAGCATTATCAGGTACAGCCTTCCCATCGTCTTCAACCGCGGGTAGACCCCTTAAACCCCGACCAGGAGAGGATTGTACTTGAGATTGTAAAAGAACAATGCTGCCACCACCGAGAGACATCCCTTTAGTGGAGTATGCAGGTTGTTCAGCTGTTGGTGGAATACTCTCCGCTCCCTCTATGTCAGATGTTAACCCAAATTAATTTTGGAAAATGGAGGGTATTTTTTAAGTTCCTTGGATTTTCCAGCCACAGCACCGCCCCCGGGAGTTGTCACCTCTGGATCCTCCAAAATTTGCGCAATTAGGGGTCCGGCACCAGGAGAAACAACAGGGACGGGACTGATACTTGTGTCCAGATCAGCGGAAGCCCCCACCCGGGATTGTGTTTCTGGGAGAGCTCTGCGGTCACCATCTCACAGTTTTTTTGTGGGCAGACCCAGATCTTTCCTCAAAGTTGATGCACAATTAGTCTGGACCGCTGATTGTACAGCCTGCTTTTTAACCCTCTGAACTAGAACTGGGAAATCAAGATGGGATGCAGCTGTATTTCTGGAGCCATTTTGCATATTGAGAGTCCTGGAAAGTGTTTCTACTACTTTCTTGTGATGGATTACCGAAGGGTCCCAGGAAAGGAGTAAGAAGGCTTTAGTGCATAGAACCCCCCCAAGCGACCCTCTACCAAGTAATACAAAAGCACCATGCACAGACAGGGAGCAGAGCACATGCACTTACCCCTTGGAGAGAAATCTGGTGGACCCCTGATGGCGCAGTGAAAGTGAGTCTCAGAAGCAGCAAGCCTGCTTGAATACTGGGAGGTGACGCTGCCCATTCTAACAGATATTTTTTTTAAATGCGTCCTTAATATTATTTATATCCTCCATATTTATGCCAGAGCAGCCCAGCAGGGATAAAAAATAGAAACTCAGGAGCTTGGTTGGTGTTAAGGCTCCCACCAGCCAGTCTTTAAATACTGCTTTTGAAGTTACGGAGGCTTTCCAGCAAGTTGCTCTGTGCCTGGACTGATTTTTTTCTCCATTTCCCCTTTCATGCAGCCGCTTCCTGCCGTCCAGGGTAAGAGATTAGCCCCACCGCGATGCTCGGTTTCACAGTGAGCACCAGAGCCTCACTGGCTCCCACACATAAAAACGGCTGTGGCCATTCCGGCCATGCACACAGCGATACAGCGTCTCTGCTGCCCTCATCCTGGAAGTGGAGAGAGGGTGTGGCATACAGCATGTTCAGCCTGTAGTCCGCATTCGCCAAACATATAGTACAGTTGTAGTTCCACATCCAGGCAAACCATGGAGTGGTATTTCTTTAAACCACATCCTTTACACAAGGTCACCTTGTTAAGTGGATGCTATGGAGTTCAAGAACCTGTGAGATTTTGAAAGTCCTTCTAAAAACCTGCATGACTATTTCAGCACACTTTCTCACCCTCACAATGAAAGTAAGAACTAAAAAATATTTGTGGACTTATTGGAAGTTGGTTGGCTTTGTGCACCTCTCTTTCGTAGAGCCTGTGACCACCAAACTGTGATGGATTTTGCCCACCTCTGACATGGACCGAAATCCATCTTCCTTTTTGAATAGCCCATGAACAGCAGTCTGTAATGGACCAAGTCCACCTATCTTCGGACAAGCCCTTGGCAACTCTGTGATGGTACAAGTGCACTTTTCTTTCTGACAAGCAAATGACCAACAATCTGTGGTGGGTGAGCTCCATCTATCGTTCACAAGCTCTTAAACACCACTGCAGTATCCTTAGTCTGCATCTCATACCGACACATTTGTGACAAACTATATAAGATGAGCTGTATCACCTCTCTTCATGACAAGCTGGTGATCTCTTTTCCTATGGCCCGAGTCGGCTTCTCCCTCTGTTTTCCACAAGCCCATGACCACCAATCTACGACAGACATGTTCACCTCTCTTTCAAACAAGCCCTTGATCCTCTGGCCTACTTTTTCCTCGCTTCTGATGAGCCTGTTCCCACTGATGTGGGCCATGTGCACTTCTGTTTCAAATTGTTCTGCAATGCATGTAGGTAAATTGACTGGTGTTGTAAAAAGACAGAAGGGAAGGCATTTGGGACACAAATCGCTAAAGTCTTCAAAGATGGAAACAGATTCACATGACACAAATTCACTCGTGGTCTGTGTAACGCTGAAAATACATAAATTGTACCAACATTATCTTGTACATTAAAGACTCGACTTCAACGGCTCCATTAATATCAATTGATTGTGGTAATTGTGAATGGGGCGGTAGTAGGTAGTAGGTGCAAGCCCTTTTAGGTGTGCAGAAAACTGCAAAATGAGTGCACATTTTTCTGCAGCCGTAAATCCCACTCAAGAGGTGGGAAAATGGGCCAACCCCAAAATTTACCGTGGGTGTAGTGGAAAAGCTCTCTCCATGGAGAAAAATATTTTCCCCATGGATGAAAAAAAGTGTTTGTTTGAACATGGGGATCCTATTCTTCCTGTGTGGAATTCGCCAACTTGGAGAACTCGATACAGGGAAATAGGACTCTAAGCATTCACAACACCTTCCAAAGAGTATGTTTGGAAGCTTGTAACTGACATGAATTTCCAGGAGTACTATTGGAAATGTTCAGAAATAACAAATTTAGCAAAGTACGTGCGGCAGAGGCAGGGATCCTGTACTTTTCCAACTTTATTTGTGAATGCAAGGTGCGCTACGAAATTAGTTTTATTTATTAAATTCTTTACTTACCTGCAATTATCCATATTCCGTTGTTTACCACCCCCCACCCTGCCCCTCCCCTGCACCGCCTTCCTGCCCCACCGAACTCCCTCCACGGGCCGCGGCTGCACACAGGGCGACAACTACGACACTACTGACTAAATCGGTTGTAAGAAGACGATCTCCGGCAGTGGGAGGAAAGAAACAAAATGGCGGCGACGGAGTAAGAGAGGAAACAATTGGTGATACAACGAAGGCGCTGGTACAAAGAACATACCTCGGAGAACCGCCGCCAAGAGGTCAGTGCTCATAGCCCCTCCTCCCCAGGCAGTATACCCTGCTTCCCTGACCCCGACAAGGGCCTAACTGCGATCACCTTCAGCGCTCAGAAAGTGAAACGAAACAGCAGGGCGCAGCCATCTTGGGAAGCCAGACAGCCAGGATGCACCCGAGGGGGGTACAGGCGCTATCCAGCAGCCCAGTTGACCCAAAATCGACGTACAACTCCCACTATTGGACCCACCTTCCACAGGAAGAATTCAATATAAGTGCACACAGCGGTGGTGCCCCCAATCCGGACAAGCGGAGGTGAAACCGAAACTAACTTTGGGCGCTGCCATCTTGCGCTGACCCAGCCAAAGAAGAACGGTACGAGAGCAGACGTAACAGAGGCTCCCAAAAAACGCCCAATAAGACACTCCAGCAGCTGCTTTCTGCAGCAGAAACTGCACAGCGATAACATCAACTTATTACTGGGGAGGGGCAGACAGGAGTAATAAGAAGCAAGAAGCAACAGTGGTCAGCCCAGACCAACGGTGGGTGAAACCGAAACCAACGAGGAGTACTGCCATCTTGAGCAGCCCAATCCAGCGAAGAGCAGCATGAGAGGAGTCCAGAGCATACAGCCACTAGTCTCGTATCTTGTATCTCGTAATCTCATATCTAAAGCAAGTAGGAAACAACAGAAAACATCCACGGCCCAATTCGGAGAAGGGGGAATTTCAGAACAATAAGAAGATGCCGCATTCGTGATCAAACCTGCCCTATGAGGAACAGAGCTGGCGCGGCTGTAGCAATCATCATTGAGGCGCTAGCAGAAAAGCTTAAGCCATACCAGGGCTTACTATCTGCCACCACCTGCGTGAAAGTGACTTTAAGCCAACAACTAAAAGACCACTCACGGCGATAAAGTGCATCCCACACCAGAGCTACCCACACCAGTGGAGAGCGAAACCGAAAAGGCCAAAAGAGCACTGCTCAGTGAGCGCAAAAGCGAACGAGACAAACCACCACAAGTCATCATAGGAAAACAAGGGCACGAACAGAACCAAAGCGGTGCCCAGGAACAACGCTATCTCCAGTACAAACAGAATACGAAAGGAGAGGGTCAAGACCCACAAAACTAACAGTCTACCCTGAGCGAGACAAACAGGGCAAGCCTAACCATGGAAGCATCAGCTAACGAGCAGGCAGTGCACACAACAAGGCCAAAGTACCAGGTAGCCAAGAGCTAAGAAAATCCAAGCAGCACTCACAACAACAGCTGAATATACATATAAGAGCAGACACACAGGAGAACAGCGACTCACAAAGGGGTAAGAGATTCAACAGCCTATTAATAAAATGGGTCATAGCCAAAATGGCCGGTAATGATGGGAAACAACTGCTGAAAAAGACAAAACCAGAAGGAGTCTCTGAATCACCAATAAAACAAAAATCCAACATCAGCAGTACTCTAGACAGTATCCTCAAAAACTTGCGGAAGTCCACGACCTAGCAAAGTCTACAAAAAAAACTACGGACGCGATCCAGCATCACTGGCAGCTATAAGAGCGGACATTCGCACAGAGAACAGCAGACTCTCCGAAGTGGAACAGAGAGTCAGTATTATTGAAGACAGGTCACAGCTCACTTGAAAGGCAATTGGCAACATAGCTAAAGCTACTACAGACCTCCGCAAGTAAGCAGCAGAGTTCGAAGACAGAAGCAGAAAAGGTAATATAAGAATTCTGGGAGTACCAGAGGGCGAAGAATACAAGGCGGGCCCGTGCGTGTCACCCCTGCAAAACCTCATTTCCAAGCAAACTAACCTCAGGTTCGAGAACCCATTCAAACTAGACAAGGCATACAGAGTCCCAGCCATAAGACAATCTAACAGAACAGGACCGAGACCAATAATTTGTAAACCACTGCGTTCACATCAAACTGAAGCTATCTTTGGAGTTGCAAGAAAGAATCACAACCTGCAGTGGAACTGAAACAAAATCATCCTCACACAGGACTACTCAAAAACCACAGTCGACATCAGCAAGGGTTTCTTAGCCCTAAGAGATAGGCTAAAGAAAGAGAACATCACCTTTTCATTCGCCGGTCCAACAAGATTCAGAATAATCAACAAAGGAGTCACACTAACCTTCGAAGATCCCATGGAACTTGCTCATTACCTAGACAGTCCAACCACTCAGGTAATGGAGATGTCAACACACACCAGCAAGAGAAGTGCCTCACCAGACCACTCTATAGACTAAGCAGAAACACAAGATGCCACTCGTCAGTTTCGTACGGAATAAATGGGTGCACGATAAGACTGCTTGACTTTACCAGAAATTTACCTCATGACTGCACCAAAAATCCTTTGCATAGCAGAATCTACCTCATGGAAAGCTCGCCATAGACATGGCAGAGCGCGAACCTACACACCGATGCACAAGAAGTGATTGGACAAGCGAGACGGAACATATGAATGACTATATCCTTTCACTTTCATACGGGGGGTCACTGTATCGACAACTAGCTTTAGAGGGACAACTGCAATAGACAGACCCACCCATGAAAGTCGCAAGGCCAATGCTATGCGCAGCACAAGGCGATCTCTGACTATCCTGGGGAAAGTAGGGGCGGGAGGGACCTTGCTGTCGCACGTCTACTGTACGACAAAGCTGCAAGGAGGGGGAGGGGTTGGAGGGGAGGGGCGAGTAGGGATGGGAGAAGGGAGGGAGGGGGAGGAGGGGGTTTTCGGTGTACATATTGTCCGTACCGTCTTTTTGTTCAGTTTTTTCCACGTCCTTGTCCTTGTCATTAACAAATGGTCAGTTAGATCACACGCACTAAGAAAACCACCTCATCAAACCACTACTACACACATCAACACTCACCAGGGCCCCGCAAACCATGTTGCCAAATAACAACAATTCTCTGCAGGCTGACCTGAAGATAGTCTTCCTTAACGTCAAGGGTCTAAATCACCCGATTAAGAGGAAGAAAGTACTAGACTACCTAGGTAAGACCAAAGGAGACATCCTCCTCTTACAAGAGACAAAACTAGCCAGAGAAGACGCAAGCAAGCTCAATGCGAGATGGATAGTTCAGGTCGCCTGCTCCCCAGCAGTAGGGAAAAAACGGGGCATCATCACCCTAATAAATAGCAAATCCAAGATAACTATTGAAAAAGAACAGTGTGAAGACCTGGGGAGACTACTGATCACCGACCTGAAAAGAGGAGATGAAACTATACTGATAACCAACACCTACGCTCCTAACACAGACGAGACTAGTTACTGGGAAGGGGTAACGAGGCAAATAGAAGCTTACCAGCCGTGCGACATGAATGTTCTGGCAGGCGATTTCAACCTAGCCCTAGACCACACCCTAGACAGGCAAACAGGATCACAAACCCGACCCCGGCGTCCCTCAATACTCTAAAAAACATATGCATCAAGTTCAACCTAAAAGATCCATGGCGACTCCAATACCACGATACCAGAGACTACACCTTTCACTCTAACCACACAACTCATACAGTAGAATAGACTACATCCTCATCTCAGCCTCACACACACACCTGATAGAACACACAGACATTGCAGCTAGAACAATCTCAGATCATTCGTGCATCAGCCTACAACTCACGGGCAGACACAACGAGCACATCACACGCAGAAAAAGAGGCAAAGACAGAATAGAGAAAGCCATAAAGGATTACATCACAGAAAAGGATATACCTGACACAGACCCAAAGTGCCTATGGGATGCCCTTAAGGCAATCATCAGGGGCAAGCTGATAGAAATCGAAGCCAGGAGAGATAGAGAAACAAAAGCGCAACTAAACCAACTAGAACAGGACATCAAAGAACTTGAAAGGAAACCCCTTAGCGATACCTCCAACGCAGCCACTCACGTAGAACTCACAGGGAAAAAATACGAATTCAACACAATTCTGAGCGAATGGGCAGGTCTGTGGATCAGGAAATATAAACAAATCAACCTATGGGAGGCTAACAAAGTGGGCAAAACACTTGTGTCATACCTCAAATACAAGCAAAGACAACAATGTATTTCTACAATCATGGATACTAACAACAAGCCACACACCAGGAACAAAGAAATCATACACACATTCAAGGAATTCTACAAAGAACTCTACAAAAAAGACGACAACCTAGACCAGGAGGGATGCTCAGCCTACCTAGACAGCCTTAATCTACCCAAGATAACAGAACAGGAAGCTTTAGGTCAGGACATAAAAACTAGCGAGATCACTACAGCCATCAAGGCACTAAAAGACGGCAAAGCCCCGGGACCAGACGGATACACCGCGCCCTTTTACAAAACCTTCCAAGACCAACTAGTCCCAGTTTGAGAAAAGTCTTTAACCACTGTGAGAAAGAGGGGGCAGTGACAGAATTCATGTCACAAACCAATATAATTGTCATACCTAAGGAAGACAAAGACCCTCGATGGCCCAAAAACTACCGTCCTATATCACTCATAAACTTAGACTGCAAGCTATACGCCAAAATCCTCTGCACAAGATTAAATAAAGTTCTTCCACAGCTAATCGGAAATTCACAGGTAGGCTACCTAAAAACTTGAATGTCGCATGATAACACGAGACTCCTCTGCCAGGTCATGGAACACTCCTCCAAAAAAGTTAGCCCAACAGTAGCCATCACGCTAGATGCAGAAAAACCCTTCGATAGGGTATCCTGGCACTTCTTAGAGAAAAGCATGCAGGCGCACAACCTGGGCAAGAGCTTCATGAGGAAAGTCATGGCTCTATACAAATCCCCCAAAGCCCAGATAGCAATCAACAGAGCGACCTCAGCCCCCTTTAATCTCGAAAAGGGGACGAGACAAGGATGTCCTATATCCCCTCTGCTGTTCCTTCTCGCTCTCGAACCCCTGATCAGAGATATCATAGACAACAGCAGTATAGCGGGAGTAAACATTAACAACACCACAGCCGAACTGGCTGCCTACGCAGACGACTTACTCATAATAACGGAGAGGCCCGCTCACTCTATACCAGCACTCATGCACACTATCGAACTTTACGCAAAACACTCCCTGGCTGGGCAACCTAGTTCTGTCAAATACCTAGGTATCCACTTTTGCAGGATGTTAAGATCGACTCTGGAACAGAATGAGAAAACCACTCCAGAAAAGATAAAAGGCCTGCTAGATACCTGGTTGCCCAAGTTCATCACTTGGTGGGGCAGAGTAGACACTGTGAAGATGATGGTCACTCCCATAGTAAACTACCTAGCTGGAATGCTCCCCCTGGCTCTCACAGACTAATTCCACAAAAAAATAGACCCATTGCTAAACAAATTTTTATGGCGTGACAAAACACCCAGAATCAGCCTCCAAAAACTCAGACTAGGTAAAAAGCTAGGGGGTCTTAATGTGGCGGACCTGAGAACCTTCCAGACAGCCTTCATAGCCAGACAAGGAATGCACTGGGTACTGACTAGGCAGCCTTACACACCAACCTGGCTCTCTATAGGGAAAGCCATCTTAAATAATGCAGACCCTTTTACTCTCCTCGCAGTCAACAAGCAAGCACACAAGAGCAACCCGATCTTCAAGATCACTAGGCAGACGCTGCTCAAAGTAGACCGGAAGCTCCAATTCAGCATCAGGAACTCGCTCTGGGAATCAATCTGGGATAACCCCAAGATTAAATACAGAGGGAAGACCCTCGATATGCAAACATGAAAAAAGTAGGTCTCTCATACCCAGCTCAGCTGGAGGAGGAAGGATCGCCCCAAACTTTCAACAGCCTGAGAACTCGTCACGACCTACCCGAAGTGGAACTTTACAACTTCTTAGCTATCAAGACAGCCCTAACAAAATCTAAACTAACCAAACAAAAGCCCTCAATCTTCCAATACATGGAAAACATAAACAAGACAGGTCACCAGGTCTCGCACTTGTACAAGCTCCTCCGCCCAGGATCCTCCAAACTAAACGCTAAAAAACAGCACCTACTGGGTAACGCAACTTGGCTCCAATCTCACAGAACAAGAACTACAAATGGTCTGGGCAGCCCCATCAAAAAACATGATATCCCCGGTGCTAGCACAAACTAAATTCTGGCTTTTACACCAAGCATTCTGGATACCGGCTCACCTAGCATCATTAGGCCTGAGAGACAATGACAGCTGCTGAAACTGCGGTGCAGTAGGGAGAGACCTCGCACACCTCATCTTCCAATGTAGTAAGGTTAGCAAATTCTGGGGGAAGGTGTTTAGCTTCATCAGCGAAGCCCTAGGATCCACTCTAGAACACTCATTTGCCACAACAACCACCGCTCATATCACAACAGATCTAGCCACACAGCAGGACAGGTACCTGCTAGACTTTCTCCTGACGACAGCAGTCAAAACAGAACTAGCCAAGTGGAAAGATACCACCACAGCCACATTCAAAGGGTGGCTGAATTGGGTCACATTCCTAACGGGGGCAGACATCACTGCATTAAGACAAACACCCTGGAGAAACCCCGACCGTGAAATGTGGTCAACATTAGACAATTTCCTCAGCTCATACAAACCTCCATAAAACACTGTACAAGCCTGACCAACTGCTAGTAACCCAGCGAAGGGAGTGTAATCTAACACTAAACAGCCGCCAAACACATTTATGTTTTGTCGTTACATCGCAGCACGCGTCCACACGCAAACACCTATATGTTCAATGTTAAATGTTTAATGTCGGTTGCAGAAACGTGGGGCAGACAAGTGTAAATCACGTATCCCTACTGGCTCGCCTGTGTAACTTCCTATTCATTATATGTCACAAAGTTTTATATTTTTGTAATGTGCAAAATACCAATAAACTGCGGGAGACCCTGTGCTTGCATTTGCAGACACATCTTCATGCATGTCACACCAAAGGGCTGCGGCCCTCTGCATTGGCTCTGGAGAATCATCAGGGTAAAGCCAAGAGGGCCTGCTGATGTCAAGGGTTCTTTCATGTCAATACTGTTAATTACATCCCTACCTCTAATTTAAGGATATGTGCGTAAGTGTGAACTTCACTGCCCATGCACTACTTAAACAGTAAGGTACAGAGGCCTGCAATGGTTGGATGGGAGGGGTATTTGCTTCTCCTATAACATTTTGCATTATGTGCAGTAGCCCTGCACCAATTTAGGACTTCCGTGTGGGAAAGGGAAGTGCAAGGTCCAGGTCTCCTTCTGTGAGTTGGGAATGGTGTGCAATCCACAGGTGAATCTGGCCAGAATAATTTTTTCTCATATTATGTTGCTCCCATTGACCTTGGCACTGACCGTCATGCTGCTTTTTGTGTTGCTTTCTCCCACAGACAACCTGAGTCTTTCCAACGTGATTGCTTGGCGTTGCTTTTTAGTAATAATTTTTTTGCCAGTCATTTGATATTGAAATACAATAGATAACAACAACGTGAATCAATTTATGTATAACTTTACCGAGTCTATCAGCCAAAATTTTTGAAAAGAATTTATAGTCGCAATTTAAAAGCGAGATAGGTCTGTAGGCATCTAAACTCCTAGGAGATTTCCCTGGTTTAAGTATTAGGGTGATTGTTGCCTCATTCCACGAGCTAGGTATTGTTACCTCCCCTCTGAAGATTTTGTTATATAGTTGACATAATGTGGGAGCAATTAATTCTCTTAACACTTTATATACCTCGCCTTGGAGGCCATCCAGACCAGGAGCTTTCCCTCTTTTACTCTCCTTGATCACTTTCAACACTTCATCTTGGGTGACTTCCTTATTCAACTCCTCCATATAATCATCAGAGAGTGGTTTCACCAAGGGTAGCCATCTTTCTATCTCTACTTTACTCCGGCAGAGGTCCTCTGTGTACACATTCACAAAATAATCAAAGAATGCTTCTACTATCTGCTTCCGCTCTGTTATAACTTCTCCTGAGTCCGACTTCTTAATCTCTTTTATTTGATTACGTACGAAGTCTTTTTTGGCTTTCCACGCTAGTAAATTGCCACACCCCTCTCCATATGAAAAATGTGCCAACTGACTAGCGTCCCATCTTTCTTTAACTCTTCGAGCGAGTACTGCCGTAAGTTCTATTTTTAGATCTAAAAGTTTATTATTGACTCCTTCTTCGAAGATGTTTCCTGCCTGTGCAGTTTGACTGCTCTCACATTCTCGAATTTCTTTCTCCAAATTAGTGATCAAGTTATGATACAACCTCCGCTTCTTAGCCCCCTGAGCTCCCAATCGCCCTCTCATAAAAGCTTTACAGGTTTCCCAAACTATGTCCTCCTTAGCTGATCCAACGTTCACATCTAGAAAAACTCATAGCTCATCTTTTAAAGCTTCTAGAAATTCTTCATCCGCTAAAATGGTTCTATCTAATCTCCAGACAGAGCTCACCTCATCTGTGACTAAACCTAAATTCAAACTTACAGCTGAATGATCTGATAGATGTGCCCCTATATGTTCCACTTTCGTAACCCGTCTTTTCAAAAATGTTGGCTGATAGACTCGGTAAAGTTATACATAAATTGATTCACGAAGACCAAAGGGGCTTTATTAAGGCAAGGTATCTAAAAGAATTAACATTTTCATTGATAGGTATGATAGATATGGCTTCTAATTTTGAATACCCCTTGGCAGTGATCGCGTTAGACGCTGCCAAGGCTTTTGATCGAGTCAACTTTACTTATCTAAAAACTCTCTTGCAATATCTTAACTTAGGAGATACATTCACGCAATCTCTTTTTGCTTTGTACTGTTCACCGACATCACGCGTTTTGGTTAACGGCATTCTCACACATCCAATTAAAGTAATGCGGGGCACCAGACAAGGGTGTCCTTTATCACCCTTGCTTTTTAATTTATACATTGAGCCTCTTGCTTGCAAAATTAGAGCCAGAGAAGAGATACCCCCTTTTGTGTCTATGGATTGGACAAAGAAACTAGGATTATATGCAGACGATATTATTGTCTATTCTTCTAATTTGTTGCTTTCTTTGGAGAATCTGGTTAAAATAACGAAGGAATTTGGAAAGATCTCAGGTTATCAGATAAATCAAGACAAGACTGAAATTATGGCCTGGAATCTCAATACAGGGGGGGTTAAAACAACAACAGAAATGAGATATCTGGGGGTTAGGATAACACAAAAGATTGAAGATCTAGCAAAAACTAATTTTGATAGGATTAAAAAAGAAGTCGCTGCTACATTAAAAGGATGGATGAATTTACCACTTTCTATATATGGACGATCTAATCTTGTAAAAATGGTGATAGTACCGAAAATTACTTTTTTGTTTGAGACTATCCCACTTGGTTTCAAAAAGGAATGGCTGGTCAAACTACAGAGTGTGATAACATCTTTCATCTGGACGTCAAAGGGCTCTCGGATTTCATGGAAAAAACTAAGGAGGAGAATTAATAAAGGAGGGTTGGCGGCCCCAGATATTCAAATTTATGCATGGGCTTTCTGTTTAAAAAACTGTAGGATGTTGTTGGGCACCCTACTTAAATCTCCGATTGGAGAAATGTTTGGTTTTTTGCTGAAAAGGTCTGGATATCATGATTTTGGTTTTTTATATAAGTTCTCAGACCCTAAATTTTTTAAAAAGGTGAGACTCAAGATTTTGCGGGACTTGGCAGAGATATGGCATAAAATCAGAAAGGTAGTAAAATTGCCTTATTTTAGCTATATGGCGCCAATTTGGGAGTCTCCTGGCGCTCCATCTTGGACAAAGGATGCGTTGGCACTACACCTGAAAAAGGAACCTGCTCTGCAGAGGTGGAAAGATTTGTTTCCAGATGGCAAACTTATATCATGGAGCTTATGCCAACAAATGTGGGGACCGGTTTTCTCAAAATATAAATACTTACAGATCCAAAGCTGGGTTAATGACTTGGAAACAGAGATTGGAATTGAAAATGACTTTAAGTTGAAGCTGGAGACAGAGATTTTTAAGAAGGAAGTGGCCTTCTGGTATTGGGCGATATTAGAAAAGGAGGATGGACCGTTTGTCTTGCCAGAGACCCTGTGAATGGATAGCTTGCCAAGGATCGCGACAGAAAACCAATGGCAAGTAACTATGTCTATGCTCTATAGTATCGTTAAACCTGCAAACCTAAGGCGAAATCTTTTGTTTACCATCCACAGGGCATATTGGTCTCCATATAGACTCTCCAAATTCAAAGCCGGCGGAATTGTTGGATGTCCGAAATGTAAAGCCCCAAATGTGGATGATTTGCATATGTTTGTGTCCTGTCCAAAAATAATGCAATTCTGGATAGATGTAAGTAATTCTCTCTCCAAATCTCTGAACCAACGCATTGAGGTAAGCCCTGAATTAATTATTACGGGGAGACACGACTTAGAAAATAGATTTATGAATAATAATGTTAGACTTATTTTTTATGCCATGTTGCTAGCGCGCAGAGAGATATGCAAGTTATGGGTCTCACCGCTTAGTCCTAGTTTATTGGATTGGATTTTAGCCATGAGGTAGATGGCTAAGCTTGATATTTTAGACCATTCTAAGAGAAATCGAGGATTTTGGATACCTTTCCTTTTATGTTTTGGTTGAACATTTTGTGTTAAATTCCGATGATTAAGCCCGTGCCTATCTCGCTGGTACATGGTACTCCAGGACGAAAAATAGAGTTGGAGGAAGACACACCTGTTGAGTCAGGTGGCCAAGAGGGGCAGTCCAGAGAAAGGCCAGACTCAAGAATAGGTGATGTCTACGCCCCATCACTCTAAACCAGCCTATGAGATAAAAAGCCCAGTGGTGGTCTAAGATAGAAGTTATGGGTGGCGAGGTGGCAAATGAGGATAAAAAAAAAAAGAAAAAAAAATAGATAACAGCAACAATAGTTTTATATTGAATGCCATTTTTCAAGAAGGCACTTGCTCCATTCTTTTACAGAGTTTCACCTTAAAGACTGCAACTATAAGTTAAAATGGCAATTGGAATGCGTTTTACAAAATACATCACTCTGCTGGACTCACATGCATAGCGTAGGCTAACCTAGAAGAAAGTTTACAAACACCCCGCATTTATACTGACTGCTGTGTGCAACAGAAAGAAGAGATAGCCTGGCTATACAGAACACACAGTCCTAATCAGCTTACAATAGCATGAAGCATAACGCACCTCAATATACATGCTGTGTGCATGTATAATCATTTTGTTGAGTCTTCTGAAATTAGATCATACATGACATGCAATAAGTTACTATGCTTTGTTTCTTATTATTGTAGAGCGCTGCCTGTTACGAGCGAATACATTTATTACTTAAGACTAAACTATATGCATGAACCAAAAACTAGACCATTGTCAACTGGTGGATTGTCATAACATTGACCCAGTCCCTATAGCTTTGATACATTGTGCTTTTTTTTCTATAGTGTCATCCATCCTGCTATATTGTAATACGAGAATTTAATGTATAATGCGTGCGTCTCAAGCATACTCACACTGACCATTTATTACAAGTCTTTAATGTTTTACAAGAAATGTATTTCTGTCCTTTCACTTTTAAGTTAATGTGCAAGTACCATAATTAAATGTGCACATCTCGCACATGAAGATATATGAGAGGGAAAAGCAGCGTCTGTGGAAGCGTCAGTGTGCATACAGATTGCGGGTTAACGGCAGAGGAGTATAGGGGAACATTCCTACTGATTCCATATTTTGCTAGACTGAAAGAGTAATCCATCATTTTCAGGTGTAAAAGGTTGTGGCAGTGTGTAATGAAAAGAAAAATATCTCTGAGGAACAAAGAAACGCGCTGAACGCAAATATTGAGCAAACCATTTTAAATAAGTTAATTGCAGAGAACAATGCATTTGTGACCTGCACAGTGGCATTCCTGAATGTCTTCTCTTTATATAGGCTGCAGCCACGGTGCGCTGCATGTTACAGGTGCACAGCATTCCAGATAGAAGAAACCATTGTCATCATTGTTATTTTTCAATATCTGAAATCCGGTACCAGGAAACAAGTTCAGACAAAAAATACATTTTTGTGAGTACGACAAACGGATGGTGAATATACATATCTAAGATCCTTATAATGAGTTCCACGAGCTCTCCAATGGGAGATACCATGTCTGGCTTTAACAGTACTTGTCGATATCTCTGTGTGAGATAAGGAGGATTACAAGTTTTCTCCCAAAATGGGAAGTTATGTATGGAGCCAGTAATCCGTGTCCAATTCCGAATGTGTTTCCCCTCCCAGGGCAATTACGTGCCCAGATCTGCGAGTATTCACCACATCCTTAGAGCCATTGGTTAAGGTTGATCAATTTTTTTTCCTCGGCCGTGGGGCTGGTCCGAAGACAGAGGGATGAGAGATATCAGTTCTTTTCAGTTGGGGGAAGTTTTTTCTTCTCTACACAGCTGAAGTATGAGGGTGGAAGGGGACCAGGCATAACAGCTGTCTGCAGCCCCCACAGCCCCTCTGAAGTCTCAGGGGCCTGAGACTCTGGGCCTAGAATTACCAGGTCCGAAGTGTGAGGATCCAATAGTTCTGGCCTTGGAGACACTGGCAAACTTGTATTTGTCCGAAGTGGTACCTCGTCCCTTCAGGGATACCGTTCTAGGCAGCTTGTAATGTGGAACTAAGTAAATTGGCAAATTGAACCAATATGTTTTTTTTCCAAACACTCACCAAGATATTGAACATACCCCAAAAATGTTTTATCGGGAAGCACAGCTTGCAAACGTTATTGGTTGTGATGATGGAACACATGTGCCCACTCTCTGCAAATGAATTCATTTGTAGACACAGGAAAAGCACCCATTCACTCAATGTTCAGTTAGTGTGTGATGTCTCATGCATTATAACTGACCTTGTAGCCAGAGTTGCAGGCAGCATACATGACTCCTTTATTTTACGTCACAGTGGACTAAATAACCATCTGTATCAGGGTGAATTTGACAATGGTTTTATACTCGGTAAGAGGATTACAACCTCAATTCATACAGTGTTCAATAGCATGTTAGTCAAATAATCAAACATTTTTCTCCTTCTCATACTATTTAAGGAGACAGTGCATATGCCTTGCAACCTTGGATACTGACACCATCCTTGAATTCAAGAACCGTAAGGGAAAAACGGTCCAAAAGGGCGCATAAAACAACACAATGAATAATTGAACTGACTTTTGGAATACTATAATCATGTTTTAGATGCCCACATAAGACTGGTGGAACACTACTCTACAGACCGGAGACCAGTTGCAAAACGATTGCCACATGCGCTATTCTTCACAACATAGCCATGAGGAAGCGTCGTCAGAAAATCAACACAGAACCAGAATCAGACTCAGATGATGAACTACCACCACTACTAAATCAGCAGGATGGGACATGACACACAGAGATCACAAACAACTATTTTTAAGGTAAGAATGATTACATCTATGAAATTGCCAATGCACATGAAGGTATTGTTTTTCCATTACTGAAAGATAACCTTTTATTCAGGTTGTAATAATGTATTGTAATTGTGTATGATCAACTTTATCCCTATACGATGGAATTGTTTAAACAAAGCAACAAAGTTTGAAAACACAAAAAGAACAATCTAGTATCATACATCTGAGTGCATACAAAAGTAACTTTTTATGACCTCTGGTGTTTGCCATCTTCTCAGCAGGACTTGGCAGTGGAATTTCGGATATATCTGTGTCAGATGTGTCTCGGTATGTTCTCCATGTACAGCATCCATCTGGTAAGATATGCCACTGATGCTAGAGCTGTCTTCATTTTCAGGTGGTGGCAATATGTACATACTATTATGCACATTCCAAATACCAATTTCTATTAAATCACTATTTGGAATTAGCAAGCAGTAACTTTCATACGTATGGCCCTTTGTGTGTTTTTGTGGTATGTTATGCTGTTAGGTGGTATGTTATGTTATTTTGTAATAGTGTTATGCTACTTTTGTGTTTTTTGTGTATTTTTATGTTTTTCTATGCTGTCGTACAGTATATTATGCTTTGTGTAGCACACATCAGGCATACTTTTGTCACTAGTGTACGCTTTTTTGAATGGAGCCAACTAGGAAAAAATGGGAGACAGGGTTCATCCAAGAGCAGTAGGGCACTTGAAAACAAAGGTAAATATTACATAAGCCCTTTTTAGGTCGGGCCTACCAGACAGCAACAGTTTACTTTTTGTGAAAGACATATTGTGGGATTACCAAGAACATACAGGGGCTTAGAACCTGCCCATTACTTACCATTGGTTCGCTTTTCGGTCACTCTCATTTAGCTGCTTCCTATTTGATGGGTATTTGTCAATCTAGTGTTTGTCTTGCACATGGAGCAACGCCTCTTTACCATCTCTTTGATTGGTTTGTTTCTTTTCTTCCTCTTTTAACTTTTAGGGATTTTTTTTCTTTTTGTTTAAACACAAGATATGAGAGTGCAGGTGTTTTCCATTTGCCTCTCTCATGCACTTTCTCCCTCTCACTCTTTATGCCCACCCACACTTGTGTGGCTCTCTCTCACTTAATGTTCTTTGGAGTGAATGTTGCGCTTTACAAATATACTCATTCATTCATTCATTCATTCATTCATTCATTCTGCCCAATCACTGCACATTGCTCTCTTTCACCTGTCTTCTCTACCTTTTGTTGCTTCTTACCTGCCTGCTGTATTGCTTCACCTCCAAACCTGATCCTCCAATATTTTTTTACAGAAATAAATGTGTGCTTTGATTTAAAAGCTACTTTTATTTCTATCTATTGATTCATCCCAGATTGTAAATAAAAAAAGAATCCTCATGTTGGAGCTTTCTAAACGCATGAGCGGGGCCTACAAAATGATGCGGTGGCTGCATCATCAAATCTTTCTTCATTTATTTTGCCATGCCTACAGCAGCCACAGTACTGTACGGTATGGATTAAATCATTATCAAAGCCAATAGGTCTTAGAAGTTTATTAAAATGACTGATTCTAATGATCTCTGTAACTGATAAAGTGCATATCTGTCTGGGAATTCCTGGAAATGTTGGGGCAGATTTACTCTACAGATTTACTTGTCATTTTGCAGGACGGTGCTTCTTCCTGCACAAAACAATTCTGCCTGTGAGGCAGGCACTCTTGCACCAGAATGAATGGGTGCCCCTACAGGCGATAGCCAGCACACAGTGCACCAGCTCTAGGAAACAGCTGAAATGAACCATGGCTTAGTTGATTTGGTGCAATTCTGCTGTCTCTCTTTCACATAATACAGCACAGCAACTTTGCTTGCTGTCCTGCATTGCGTGAAAAATTAGTAAATCTGCCTGTTGTATCTTTACATTGGGAAATGCCACCTTATAGTATTCAGAGGCAATTTGTAAAAACTTTCAGAGCAGAAATCTCATATCCCTCCACTATTATTATGATTATTACACTTCTTCTTTCTATTATTATTATCATTATTATTAATTAGTTCATTATCAGTTATTAAGCACACATATATGGAGGCACCTTGTCACTATGGGTGAAAGAGTAGAGAGAATGAACCAACAAAAGAAAATTCAATAAGACAGGGCATAAAGCTTAGCTAAGAGAAACACTTTCACAGCCACCTTCAAAACTGAAAAAATTAGATTGTCCATATCTCCATGGGGACATTGTTCAAGAGTTTAGATCTCAAGTTATGGAAAGCTTTGCTATCACATTGTGACCATTTAAATAGTAGCATGCAGAGCACAGAAACGGTATGGGAAAACAACTGTAAAAGTGGGCAGTGGGTCACCAAGTGGAATAAAAATACACGGCTGAACTTATGCAAGACTCAGTGGGCGGAATGTGAACTTTATGCTGAATCTTGTATTTTATCAAGAGCCACCGCAGGGGTCCTTAGCTCAGAAAACATGATCACATTTTCTGAGATCCTTACCGAGCATCAAAATCTTCTTAGAAATGGGCAGGTCTGGAAGATCAAGGCTGAGGAAGTGACAGCTATGAAGATGGGAAAATATGCAAAATCCTGCCCATTTGCCCAAAACTATCTCCAGGGATTATGGGCACATGGGGTTTGGTCTAATGCCAATGGGCTGAGACGCGGATTGCGAAGCTTCCGGCGGGGCTCTCTCATCTGGCCCAATCCTGACATTTGTTGCCCCGGTCAAGAGACACAGAGGTGCAAGCCCATGTTCCCCAGCACTTGCTGCTGAGCATGCCTGGTCTGAATTCCAGGCCACATAGAAAATGGCAGCGTCGAGACTCAGCAATCAAAAGAAGAGCAAGGTGGGCCAAACTGAAACCTGGTAGACCTGACGCAGGTTGCACATGCTGCTGTACAGCTGGCACCAACTGATGCCTCCCTAGGACTCTTTGATGTGGTGGTGAGGTTTAGTATGCACCTTGCCGGAATGTTGGAGCATGGATATGAGGCCTAAAAGTACTGTGAGGGCCTACTCCCTAAATGCTAATAAATGCTGGGAGGCCTGTGCAACATGGGGACCCCTCGATACCCCATTGATGGCCTGCAGAGAGCCTTTGGGGCTGGTGAGTGTGGAATGCCTTGGTGAAGTGGACGAGCAGACTTACCTGTGTGGCTGGTGAGGGAGCAGCACTGTCTGCATGGTGGCAGGGGCTAAAGCCTGGAGCTTGCTGTGACCTACCTGAGACTTTCAGTGTCTGTGAGGACCACTGGGTCACCCTTCTACATTAAGAGCAAGGTTCCTGCTTGCTATATGTGAGGTCTGTCAAGGGAGACACGGACTGGGACCTTGTTCACTTGGTTTATGCCACTGCCACCTGCTGTTTTGTTCTTAGGTGTTCTGGCCCTTCCTTTGCAGAATTGGTCGTGAACCCTGAGGCCTTTTATCAAGCAGGGGCAGTGACCAGCTCCTGGGAGGTCCCCTGTAGGACTTTGCTGTATGGTGTTTGCCCTCCTGATCCTCAGGGCAGAGGATCATTGTGCACACTGTGCGCCATCTCACTGCACTCATGCAGCGCCAGTGCCACTGGTAAAAAGTGCCTCCAGGGCCGGCAGCAGCGAAACCTCCCTGGGTGACGGGGACATGAGCCCCTCTCAGGATATGCTAGCAGACCCACAAGACAAACTTGACTCCATACTCCTGGCCATACTCCTGGCCTTCAAGGACTTGAAGGAGACACTCGAGCACAAGATTGACACTGTAGTGATGGATTTGAGTCTTCTCGGTGTCGACCATCATAAACTGGATGAGCGGGTCGCAACCATGGAGCTCACACTGCAGGAGGCTGTCCCAGTGACTTGAGATTTAAAACCCGACTGGCAGGAGTGCTGGTCCAGGTCCAGATCTTAGCAACCTGGGCAGAAGACTTTGAGGAGCTTGTCTGCAGGAATAATATTCAAGTAGTGGTACTCCCTGAGAGTGTGGAGGGGACAGACAGGGTGGTATTCCTGGAGGACTGGCTCAGGCAAGTGGTGGCACTGAAGGGCCTGTTCCCTTTCTTTGCTGATGGAGCGGGCACATAGGGTGACCCGGGTTGGGTGCCCAGGCCAACCGTTATGAGCTTCCTCCATTTTTGGGATCATGATCACACCCTGTAAAGTGCCAGTGAGCTTGGTGAGTTGAACATTGACAGCAAGAAAGTTATGATTTTCCCTAATTTTACCCTGGCAGTTCAGAAACATAGGTCCTCGTTTACAGAAGCCAAGCATAAGTTTCATGACTGGGGCATAAGCAGAACTATGTATTAGGATGAGAGGACTTCAGAGTGTAGCTAAGTCTCTTGACAATGTCATTACCTGTTGGCCTAAATTCTACCTAGCACACAGCGCCCTACCTGATAAAGAGAACCGTAGAAACAGATCCTCCCCTTTCGTTACTCACTCACTCATGCATGCCGATGGTAAACACAAGAAAGACACAAAGAAAGTTTACAATACATTTATTGAAAACTAGCATAGTCTATTATGAAGGAAATGGGTAGGGATGGGTGGACCTTGTGGAATTCGGCGGAGTTACATGTAAACTCAGTGGTATTTCATGAAGTTCCGTGAGTATGCTGAATTGGCTCATCAAAGTTAAAAATTCAAATAAATAATATTTTACGGTGTGCTATCAGTGAAAATTAAGTTATCCGATGTTCTTGTTGTTTCTTGTACTGAGAAGAAAAGTGCTAGTACAGGAAATAGACTAAATAAGGAATGGAATGATACTAGTGTCAGCCACAGCAGCCCATTCAATTTTGCACAGTATTGCACATTGTGAAAACTGCTGCTTAACTTATTTCTTACTCTTATATCTGCAGTTGCACGCTCCTTCTCCCCACCTGCTCCTTACAGCGTAAGTGGACAGGAGCCAGTTATTTCTTCCCTCTGAACAAAAGGCAGTCAAAAATTGACTTGGCCATGGGGGCCAGCGCGCCTTACTTTCCACAGCCATTCTCTCAACTCGTGCTTAATTCAGTTTCAAATGTAATTCTCCCGGCAGCAGTACTGGTCACCCGTCGCCATGTTCATGGGATTGATTTCTGTGCTGATTCGGTGACAGGCTACTAGCCAAGCCTGCAGCTGACATACAGTAACCAGGGAGCCTTCTGCCTTTTCACAGAGCAGCCTTGTGGGAAATGTAGTCTCATAGCAGTAGTGCGCAGCTGCAAT
Source organism: Lissotriton vulgaris (assembly GCF_964263255.1). NCBI lineage: Eukaryota > Metazoa > Chordata > Amphibia > Caudata > Salamandridae > Lissotriton > Lissotriton vulgaris. The sequence goes on from NC_141694.1 coordinate 1,458,013,893, forward strand.
GGAAAACTTCTACTTGCTTTAGACCTTGAAACCCACGTTTTACATGCATCCTTGGAAGTCCCTAATTATTACACAAAACGGAGCCTGCCACTGGAATGAGAACCACAGACCCCACAATGCAACCATTTGAGCCCTTAGGTTTTGTAGACATACACCTTGCAGGAATGTGCTGACGCCTCCTATTTGTTGGAATTCACATGCACCCGTTCAGTTTAAACTAAAGGACATCTGATACACCTATCAGCAGTCTAATGAGCAAAGTGCAGTTTCATGCACCTTATTTTCTGATGCACACTTCATTCACTGTTCTCACGCTCGCGCACATGGTATTTCTTTCCATTGGCAACCAGTTCAAGCATTTTCAAAGGGAATGCTTTTGTGTTGCTATAAGAATCAGCTGTCCGCTGGTATGGAGAGGATTTCAATCTAATACAACTTCAAGCTAAACATTTTCAGAATGCAAATCACAGAAAAGTTTTCAACCACATCTCGCCATGAAAAGGTACATCACATCCAATTATATTCACAGTATTCTAGCTGCAACAGACAGACAAACACTGTGTACTGTGAATGAAAGTGCACAATTTTGTGACCAAACACTGAGCATGTCTCGCAGCTACAGAGACCAAACCTATACTTCACAATCCACTCTTCTTTGCTTATGAATAACTTCCAATATTGCACGTTAACAAAAATAGCACCACTGTTAACTGCACTTCAAAGTGTTGTAATGCGGGATGATGAAATGTACATGTGCTTTCCCTTCTTATAGTAAATTATTTTTTAACAAAACTGTATGTGCTCATGCAGTATTAGGAGAGTTGACAAGATGTTGCCTTCCCAATAGTATAGGAATATAAAATGCAAGGCTGCAGATGAAAAATAATAGCGATGTAACATAAAATGACAGATAACAATGCACAGCCCTGTCTTGCACAAGTCTTGCACTTGCTTATTTTATTTATTTTGCACTTACCCACAGGCTCGGATCTCCCTTCTTTAGGTGCCAGAACTAGCAGTAGCAAACCAGCTCAAAACCATCAGCCTGGTATTTTCATAAAGTGCCTAGCCTTGCGCCGCAATGGGTTCTAAGGCACTATGAGGCCAGATCCTTCTATGTGGCAGGAGTTCCCAGACTTCCACTCAGCAGCTGATGCTCCTCTGCTATTCTGCTTCAACAGGAACTGCGGGCAGACAAGTACTTTTTTCTTGGAGCACTACTTGCTAGTTTCCATTTTTATCAAGGAAATGCAAATAATGTCCATGTCTAGGGCCCACCACTGTGTGCATATAGAAGAGAGACTAATACGAGGGTCCGTGTGATGTCTGGGTCCAGGATCCTTAATGCCAGTGGCCTGGCTCTCTGTCTCACCCCACCCCCTGCTCCTGGGCTGTTGGGGACAGTCAAAAGAGGGCGTTTTGGCCTGGACACCTGAGCTGGTGCAGCCCATCAGCAGCAGCTTGCAGCAGCTTGCCACTGACCAGCAGAAGACTTTGGTGGTGGTTCTCTTGCTTGCCTTAGGGCAAAACATTTTTTTCATTTTGGGCCACTGTATGGTCGTGCGCAATGGATACTGCAGTTTCAGGCATCTTGTGCTGCACAGCGCCTACACAGCCAACTGGCCTCTAGGGTGTGCCTGCTGCACCACTGCTCAGTCTCTGGCACACTTCCCTTTAACAACTGCCCTCCTTTACAAACTTGATACAGTTGTGTGCCCTATAGAACAGGGAGGCAAGGCAGCCTCTCTGCTCAAATCGGTGTTAGTGCTGCCACTGGTACAAAGGGAAGCGATGGGCCACCTACCATAATGACTCGCCCAAAAGCACATTCCAATACTGCATACTGAGCTTAACCGCATGCGCGCTAGCGGGTTTTCCCGCTGTGCGCTGAAATTTGAAAAAACCCGCGTTACGTGACAAAGCCAGCTCGTCATGCGCGCAGCGCAGGTAACGCCCATGACGAGCTGGCTTTGTCACCAGCATCGAAGGGGTTAAAGAGAGGTGGGTGCAAGTAAACTCTAACACGTCATGGTAGGCAGAGTATTTGATTAAACGAAACCATTTAAAATAGGGTCCAAGGGATATGTATTTTAAAGACCCACACCTGATTTTGTCCCCAGCACCAAATGAATGTATAACATACAAAACACAGGGGGTCTAACAGCCAAATTGAGAGGCTACACTGTCGATACTGAGTCAACAAGATCTCAAAATATCTTTATCGCACACACATAACGTATTAACAAGGAAAAACGAGGAAAAAGGCTAATACTACATGCATAGAGGAGACCGTACATCATCGATTATTCGTAAAATGGCTGATTAATCCACAACAGATTGTAAAGGGTTTCCATCAAATTAGACTCAATGATCAGTCCTATCATTTGGCCAAACCCATGTGCAAATGAGGCTGGTCCCCTGATCAATGGGACACTCAGCTCCGCACCTTATTGTTGTATCAGGATTTGGTCCACCAAATACACAAACCGTCCATGATGACTGATCTTTTGATGGTAAAGTAAGAAGAAATAGTGCAACAAACAAGAAAGTGATTTAAAATAGGATGGAATGTCCTCCTTCTAAATACTTTATTCTGCGGACTGGACACGCCTCCTAATTAAAAAATAGAACAGTGCAAAAGAAGACAGTGACAATTATCTGTCTACATATGGGCCAACATGTTTCTGCCTAACGGGTATTTAATCCCTTGGCATTCGTCAGGGCCTCTGCTCGTATAATAGTTGCACTCCTAATAGTGAAGTATAGAATTCACCACCATCACCAAAACAAATTGTAGTAAAACTGGTTAGAAACTGTACAACCTGTAACAACCATGGACTAAGAGGCCCGCACTTTCCGTCGGTACCTCAAGCTCCCATCTGAGCCTCCCCCAAGTCTCAGATGGGAGCTTGAGGTACCGACGGAAAGTGTGGGGCCTCTTAGTACCTGAGCAGTGTCCAGGTGAGGTGAGGTCTATTGCCCTACCACAAAGGAATTCACAGTAACCATTGTGAATCGGAGGGTTAATGTCCATGGTTGTTACAGGTTGTACCGTTTCTAACCAGTTTTACTACAATTTGTTTTGGTGATGGTGGTGAATTCTATACTTCACTATTAGGAGTGCAACTATTATACGAGCAGAGGCCCTGACGAATGCCAAGGGATTAAATACCCGTTAGGCAGAAACATGTTGGCCCATATGTAGACAGATAATTGTCACTGTCTTCTTTTGCACTGTTCTATTTTTTAATTAGGAGGCGTGTCCAGTCCGCAGAATAAAGTATTTAGAAGGAGGACATTCCATCCTATTTTAAATCACTTTCTTGTTTGTTGCACTATTTCTTCTTACTTTACCATCAAAAGATCAGTCATCATGGACGGTTTGTGTATTTGGTGGGCCAAATCCTGATACAACAATAAGGTGCGGAGCTGAGTGTCCCACTGATCAGGGGACTAGCCTCGTTTGCACATGGGTTTGGCCAAATGATAGGACTGATCATTGAGTCTAATTTGATGGAAACCCTTTACAATCTGTTGTGGATTAATCAGCCATTTTACGAATAATCGATGATGCACCGGTCTCCTCTATGTATGTAGTGTTAGCCTTTTTCCTCTTTTTTCCTTGTTAATACGTTATGTGTGTGCTATAAAGATATTTTGAGATCTTGTTGACTCAGTATCGACAGTGTAGCCTCTCAATTTGGCTGTTAGACCCCCTGTGTTTCGTATGTTATACAGGCAGAGTATTTGCCAAACTCTGTGCTCTAAACAGAGCGTGGAGTGGCAAAACTCTGCAAACTCCACTGGCGGAGCGGAGTTAACCGTCCACATCTACAAATGTGCTGCGATCATTAGGCAGATGCAACTAAACCCAGATATTAGCATTACCAACAGCGTGTACAGGACAAACGTTCCAGCCACGGAAAATTATGTATCTAGTGAAATCTACCCGCATTGTATAAGCACAGGGCTATATATGTGATCTCTGTGATTGGCCTCAGACCCCATACCTGGAGTATTTAGTTAGGTGGTCAGTATCATGAATGTAAACTTAGTATACGCAGGCCTGCATGTCAGACACTGCTTTTGTTTCAGAACAGTCCTCTCTGCCAGAACCCTTCTCTTTAGTCCCAAAGGGAATGTGTTACAGTTTATATTATAAAAACTACTGTGTTGGAAAATGCAGATGTGCAAACATGTAATGTCTAACACGAGAAGCTGTTGCTGGAGGAGCAGAGAAAAACAGTACACTATGTTGTGATGTATTCGGAGCAACCTTGTACAAGATATGCAGACCAAATAGCAAGAAGAGTCCCTGAATAACAAGCAACATGTACAGAGTGTTCCTGGGAATAATGTCCCATAAACAAATCTATTATATCTGGCTATGCGAATGAGAGTCAGCATAAAACACCTAAATTGTAAAACTAAGGGAAAACCACATTGGGCCCAAAAAGGAAATCACTATACCCCCTCCCTGATCATAAAAGAATTTTAGATACTAAAAAAATAATGAAAATCACAAGTCAAGCAGACTTGCTCCCCACCCATGCTGCCAGCCCAAGTAAAACCCCCACAGATTGGTTAAAACTCAGGCAGCAGTTTGCAAGCCATGGCAACCAACAAATCCTAGATTCAAAGATTATGCCTAGGTATGGAAATTCAATGACCCTCATGATGTAATTGCCCTTGATATATATTGCCATCACTTTAGCATTACGCTTCCATAACACAATATAATGTGGCTTGACAATGTTGCTTTCTAGCTTAAGGTTGTCCATAAAAAAGACAAAAACATCAATGAGGCCCTTGAGACAGCTTGGTGTGAGGGAAAGCCGGGCTGTGTCATTGACTTAAAGTAGAGCTGAAATAAACATCGAGTTTACATTGGGCATATCTGTCCCTGTAATTGGAATAAAGAACTTAAACTATTGCTATAAAAGAGAAATAAAATAGGGGCCAAGACACGTCCAATGCGAACTCCCCGAGACAGGCCTAAGGGATCGGTACATTCCCTCTCTGTTCCATATCTCACAGAGGCCTCTTTGTAAACGGGGTGATTGACCATCTTAACGGGGTCCCCAACCGGGATGCCCCAAGGTTGGCGGGAATCGGCATCTCCGCGATCATGTTCGCGGATGATACCCTCCTGCTCGCAAAGTCACCCATGGGTATACAGAGAGTTCTGGATGCCTTTGTTACCTTCTGCAACGATAGGGGCCTGGAAATAAATAAATCCAAAACTAAGTATATGGTATTCAATCCACCCAGACTGTCTCGCCCCAACCCTACCATAGAGGGAGTTTCCCTAGAGAGAGTGTCAACTTTTGACTATCTGGGCCTAACATTGACCGAGGACATGACCTGGGCACATCACCAGACCAAATCCCAACTGAAGCTTTCACAAAAAATTGGGGGGATTTTTAAATTGTTAAAACAGACCATCTACAAACCTGTCTCGCCTCCCCTTGAAATTTATAAGCTGCAGGCACGGGGGCAGTCTTTTATGGGGGTGAGTTATGGGCGCATAGTTGTCAATCAAATTTCAGTACCTTGGAAAATATGTTCATCAGACAGCTCTTATCTTTACCGCCGAGTTCGCCCCTTTTTCCTATTAGACTGGACTTGGGCCTGAGACCTATTAAGGAGGAATTAGGTCTGAAACCTCTTACTTTTTGGAGACGACTCTGGGCTACTCCGGAATTGTCTAGCTATAGGAATGAACTATCAGAACTTTTACACCTACCTAATAGTTGGGACATTCCTTGGTTAAAATACATCAGGCAGGAGTTTGACAGACTGGGCCTGACCCAAGTATGGAGGAACCCTGAAGAAGCATGCTGTGGGATATCCCGGCAGGAATTGGTGAGAACATACTACCAAAAAAACCTGGCCGAACACCTATCTAACCCCAAAATAGGGTCGCTAACACTGTCATTCTTGGAGCATAAGGACATTTATAAACCTGAGCCTGCCTTGGATGCCATCAATCCTAGTAGTCACAGAAAGCTGTACCTCCAGTGGAGATATAACTCTTTACCGCTCAGAGCCCTATCAGCACGATGGAAGCAGGATGCGCCTGCAAACTGCCCTGGGTGCAATGCTGTTCTAGAGTCCGAGATACATATGGTCTTTTTCTGTCCTCTATACAAGATTCCCAGGAAGAATTGGATTGTCCCTATTTGCAGAAATTTGGGCATCAGGCAGCACCTCGATTCGTTCCGAATACTAAAAACTGACCTGTCGCCATGGATTGTGTTTGGGGTTACTAAATTCCTGGCGGCAATGTGGAATCTAAGAAGGAAAAAAGTGGAATAATGATCTGGTTTTAGTTGCATAGCGCCCAAGGACTAATTGATCTGCAATTTTAGCCCCTCCTTTTTAAATGACCCTATTCTGTAATCAGTGTTCTATCATTCCTAATGTTGTTTTTAACGTGTTGCTTTTATGACATACATGTCGAAATAAAGATTTAATAAAAAAAAAAAAAAAAAAAAGAGCTGAAATAAACATCGAGTTTACATTGGGCATATCTGTCCCTGTAATTGGAATAAAGAACTTAAACTATTGCTATAAAAGAGAAATAAAATAGGGGCCAAGACACGTCCAATGCGAACTCCCCGAGACAGGCCTAAGGGATCGGTACATTCCCTCTCTGTTCCATATCTCACAGAGGCACTAACTACATTATGTAGGGCACAAAGAATGTTCATGAAGGTAAGGGGTAATCCTATGTTGGTTAAGATATTCCACAAATTAGACCAGATTAAGACACTGTTCTACAGTACCCAAACCTTCCCTGAAACCATAAGGATCCATTTTACCACCCAGTCCTCAATTCTATGCAGAACAACTTGCCCCACAAAATTTACCACTGAATACAGAAATTAAATGGTCTTGTAGCAGCGGGGTCCTGCTGATTACCTCTTTGGAAAACAGGCACAATAGTGGCAGTGTACCAAGAAGAAGGGATACCAGAGAAGGCAGCAATGTTTAGAAAGTTATTAATTTTGGGCACCCGCAGCTGAATGTTATTCTTGTAAAGTTCCATGGGTTCCCCATCTGGCTGGTGCCTTGTTCAAAGGGCTAACCGATATAGCAACAGAAACCTCTTTAAAACTGAAGCTAACTTTTAGTGTGAAGTGTGAATCGCCATCTACGTCCTCTGTTGTGGGGCATCCCCATATGAAAAGATGAATTTAAAATGCACTAGCCAGTTCTTTGGGTTTATATTAGATCCAAGACCTTCTGACATGACTGGTAGGGATTCTGTGTCATTACCAATTTTCCAGAGTCACTTGTAGTCCCTAACTTTGCATGTATGGACTAATCCTTCCCAGGTTGCATCCTTAAGTACAGATTTCCCTTTTTTATGGCAAGTTTGTAGGCCACCCTTGCCTCAGCTATATATTGTTGATTCCTTGGCTTAGCAATGAGGGCTTTGTGCAGGCTGCAATTTGTAGTTCTGCAATCCTTGTCAAACCACCCATGTTTTGGTGCCCCTTTGTTCCTTGGTTTAGGAGACTAAAGTCGTCCAAAAGGTTTATTGGTGGTGGATTGAAAATTAACAAGCAACTAAATAAATTGTTGTATGGTTCATACTTTCTCAGCAAAACTATGCATTTTTTGGGGACAACATAAACGTCTACTGTGCAAGACTGGTTCTAAGAACACCACAGGATATGGTGGGCTTAGTCTTCCTAGCTCACAGTTCCTCATTTGTACCACTAACCTGACAAAGTAACAGGCGGTATGTGCAAGCTCAGAACATGGCAACCCTGACTCCTCAGGGAAATCATGGAAACAGATCTAGAACCCTTACGTTCTGTAACTCATGCATACCCAAAGAGATACACAAAAAATACACAACATGGCATTTCAATATTTATTCAAGCATTATGATTCTTGTGTAAAATATGTGTACAGCAATAATCAATAGAAGGAAACAGAACAGTGTGATCAGCATTATACGAATGGTGAAGAAGATAAACAAGCGCTTCCTATCCTAGTGTGTCTAAGCTGATGAATCTGCCAGAATCCCTGTAGGGTGATCTAAAATCCTAGTTACCTCTGGGTAAGTGTCATCAGGAAGCCCGTATTGCTGGAGAGCAGGCATTATTGCTCGCAGGAGGTAAACAGTAATAGGTTGAGCTGGAATTCTGTCATGGGGTGACCTCAGCAGTGTCAGTAAAATGCTCCTCTACATTAACAAAGGAATGATGTTTATATAGTAAACTACACTCATGCAATCATGCTGGAGCCGAGTCAGGATGCTAATGTTAATCTTTTTGTGGTAACTCAGTCGCTGAGTGGACAATGACAAACAACAGCATTTTGCGTACTGACCTTAACCCTGTACAGAATGTTCAAGATGCTTGATAATATGCCTATGAAGAAGTGTAAATGTAAGCAAAGCCATTTCAGAGATTATTATCCTGCACAGGCATACAAGCAAATGCATGGCAGATGCCAGCATTAAAGAAAAGATGGCACATTTAAAACATGAGCATGTAAAATGGTGGTGTACCAACTGAGGCCTAGATGTGACCACATGAGAAAATCAAAATTAGAGCCAAGAAGAGATCTCAACAGGGTGGTGATATGAGTAGCTCTCCAGCTTATCATTGGGCTGCTATTCTTCTGGGTCAAACCAGTTACACCTGATGGGGCTGATGGTTGGACACATTCTGATAACTTAAGGGTAAGCACATGTAGATTGTGGTCGCTAAAAGTGTTTTCGGTCCCCATTCCTGAATTGGAAAAGGATTACATATTCTTAGAGATGAGAATGTAATCAATGACTGAGCCTTAGCCCCAGCCAACAAACATAGGGGTTGTTTATGCAGATCTCCCAAGATGTATGCAGTGTTCAATAATTCAACGTTGTGTAGAATATTGAGCACCTTTAGACCCCTACAATCAGCCTGGCAACAGGGTAAGTTATTGACTTACCCTGTCAATAAACGGATCATACAGTGTTGGATTTCAGCCCAGTTGAGGAGTAAAAGCCCCACCTATAACCACACAAAACTAATTAAAAAAGGTTTAATGACCATGACTTTAAGATCGAGAGTATTTTGAACAGGGCATCAATTTGGCATCCCACATAAATTATAAAAATTCACAAGGATGAAATTAAACTTAGTAATTAAATCAATTCACAAGATCTTTGTCCTCCTATGCTTGCAAACAATTGGGACAATTCTACAAAACATTGAAATTCTTATCAGAATGATTAAACCACTACGTGCTCTCTGGCCTCTAGAAGCAACAGCTGGAACTGAGAAGCTTTCATAGCCATCCCACACATTTTCATCTGTAGACCAAGTCTCTTGTTGCATAACATTATCAAATTTAGTGATGCAATCCAACCAGGATGGATCCTGCTGTTGGACCCGCATGGCATATACATTGGCTAAAAATATTTATTAGAGTTTTAGAGGATCAGGTCGTGTTTTGGTTTTTGGTTGTGATCTCACCAAAGACTCCTCTGTCAGAAAGCCATTGGGGAAATTACAATGGGTATCCCAGGGGGTCATAGGGTCCAGCACACTATGGGTTCACTGAAAGCTCTAAGTAAGGAAAAAAGTATGAGAACATTCCACTGAAAAAATAAAATAAGAATTATCTTGCAATTTTTCAATTAGAGAGCGGCAAACTATTTCCCAACATGGAAGAAAGGCACTGAGAGCCGCAAACTTTAAAAGAATAGCATTTCTGTCCCGATGGTCGGCTTATTACACCCCATATGCTTTGCATAAAATGTATCCAGAGGTTGAAAATAAGTGTTTTCGGTGCCAGCAGGTCGGGGTGGCTGGTTGCATCTTTTTTGTACATGCTCAAGGCTGCGCCAGTTCTGGGTGAAAATGTGTGCTGAGCTCAGCCGTGCCCTCTGGAGTAAGATACAACCTAAGCTTGCATTGTTTGGTTTAACCAAACAGAGGCAAATCCAGGTTCTAACTAGATGGGCGGAAATGTTTTTATCAATCTCTTTCTTGGTGGCACGTTCACTGATTCTCCAGAATTGGAAAACAACTAAAGCCCCGACCTTCCTTGAATGGTATAACAAAATGAAATGAGTAAAAACCTATGAAGAAGTTTATGCGAAAAAAGTGTGGGAGCTATTAGAACATTTATTTCATTCTGGAAGTATTTTAATCAAATGGAAAAGGATCTCCAGGGGTAACATTTCTGTCAGATTTATGGCATTTTAGCACTTGCACTTTAGTATACATGAAATTATCTTTTTTTAATGTATAATATTTGTGGTGATTACATTTTCTCTTTAATGAAAAGTATTGTATAGTATGAATTGTATTAGTTTTTCTATTTTTTCTTGCCTTCTTACATGTTTTTATTCTGCTCAATAGAAAATTTGTAAATAAAAAAAGAGAACATTCCCCTGAATCCAGGGTTAGATGCCTGTCCGTGAGGCCGATTCGCTTCGAGATTTCCCCAACTGCCCCTGCCAAGAAAGAGTCCAGAGTTGTGCATTGTGTAGTATTCTCTTTATATCTCGCATTCTCAGGGATCCTTTACCCAGCTACCTTCCTTTTTCCCATGATTCTCCCTTCCAGCAGAATATAAGTTTTATGGTTGTAGCGAAGTGAATGGCAAATGATTTTTTTTAAAAGGATAATGCAAAAGACATCAAAAGGACTGATGCGCAAGGGCAGATGCATATCACTGTCTATACAAGGAAATCTCAAGGTCCACCCGAAGGTAAGTAGGTCAAAAACCAAAGCCCAAAAGGGGTGTTCCGGCCCACCCTCTTCTTGCCACGATGGGTGCAGACAGGCCTGCCCTTTGACCCGACGCGTCCCGCGCACTGGAGCCTCTCAATGCGTTATATAGCACTGGCAGCAGGTGCAACCAATGAAACGGGCTACATTCCGGCCCTCTGAAATTATGGGACACGTAGTCCTTAGCAGATCTTCTCCAAACCTTCTCTCTCTCCACCTGCTTTAGGTGGTCCTTTTATCTTAGTTGAGAAATGGCTTATAAAGGGAATGGCAATAGCCATGCACCATTAAGATTATCATTCTCTCTGTCATTCATCTTAACAACACTGACCCTTTTTTATAAAATAACCATTTCTTCTCCATGATAAGTATATCTCTGAATTCCTGTAACCAACCAAATGTGCTTCAAAGTACTTAAACTTATGAAAAGTACAAGCACAATTATCGAAGGAAAATGATCACCAATATAATCAGCATCAATATTTATTGAATTCAGTTGAAGTGAAACATTTTAGATCTAGCAATAATTTGTTTAGTAGGGTCATCATTATTTAAGACAATTTGTCGTAGGGGCAGAAAACAGGGCATTTACATCCCACTTCCTCAATGAAGGCATTCAGTGTGGGAAAGTAGCTTTTTGTATAAACAATTAATATTGTTTTAAAATATAGCAAAGTATCCTTGTCCACATTTCCACAAGTAGAAGTATCATGCTCCAAGTGCATTTGCACTTGCTTTTTTTTGTTACTACTTATTTTTCTCTTTGAAGTAAAGCATTCTCCTGCTTCCCAAAGTAATTTTGCATGAGCGTTCCCCCCCCCCCCATTCCCACTCTGGGGCCTCATTTATGAGGCTGTGCGTCACTTTTACACTGCCGGTGCGTCACTTTTTGTGACGCACCAGTGGCATAAAAAATGCGCCTTGTTGCGCCATATTTACAAAGTGACGCATCTAGGTAGATGCGTCACTTTGTAAACCCCTGCGCCACATTATTCCTGCGCCAGGTATAATGTATGCAAGGGGGGCGTATTGACGCAAGGAAGGGTCACAGCAGGCGTAAGACTGACGCAGGCCCTTTCACATGGGGCTTGCCCCATGTGAAACGACGCATTGCTGGAGCTGCGTCACTTTTGTGACACACTCCAGCAATGCGTCACTTTTGCGCTTACAGATACGTCAGAAATACTGATGTATCAGTAACTCCTTGCGACATGATGCGTCATACATTAAATATGACGCATCAGGAATGTCGCAAGGAGTGAGAACTGAGAAGTGACGCATCGCTGCTTTCACGCAGCGATGCGTCATTTCTCATAAATGAGGCCCCTGGATTTTGACACTATCTGCTCTTGTCATAATTAAAGCCCGGATCATAACCAGGTTTAGAACTTTGCTTTTCAAATGTATTTCAATACCCATATAATGAAAGGTTTGTAAATGCAAGACCCACGACTTGTCCCTGTAAGCACATTTATACTGGCGGACTTTTAAATCCATTTAGGGGTGCAAATTCAAAGTTTGTTAATCACTACTGTGATGTTTCAGTAGCATATGATGCAAACACAGCGCTGTGAATCCGGCCCTAATAGATCTTTACTGATATGTTACATTTTATCATAGGTGAAGTTCTTGATAATGTGTGATGTCATCAGCTCTGCACTTTAAGTTAGGCTCTAATAACCTGCATTTCATAAATTGTGATGAGTTTTCGTGAACACTTAAATGTTACTGAAGTGTTTTGTTCTAAACAGTACATATCCCAAAAGACTATGATTCAACCAGTAAATTAGTCTACAAGGAAGCCTTGGCACTTTACAAAGCCATGATAGCGGAAGCAAAAAAAGAATACTATAGTGATCAAATTGAGAAAGCTAAGAATTCTAGCAAACAACTATTTCTAATCACTAAAGCACTATCAGGTAATTCCCCAGACCTTACTCCCCCCCCGTCGCAACTTTTGTGTGACTCTCTTGCCTCCTTTTTTTTCACCAAAGTAGACGATATCTACCAGGCTTTGTTTTCCAAATCACTTCCAAGTACAATCTCATCTACTACCTCTCCTCCAGCCAACACGTTCCTCAGCTTCCAACCGGTCACCTCGGATCAAATAAAAAATACACTATCTACTATTAAATCAGGATCACCACTGGACCCCTGCCCTCTCTCTGTACTCAGACCGGTAATGGATGCCATCCTACCGGCACTCACGCAGGTTTGCAATTTAATACTTTTGTCAGGCAATTACCCGGACCCCCTCAAAAACACCTTACTAAAACCTCTGTTAAAAAAACCCTCCTTGGAAAAAAGTGAGTAAAAAAACTATCGCCCTATTGCCAGTCTACCCTTCATGGCGAAGGTGATTGAAAAAATCATGAACACCCAGATATCCGAGTTTATTGAAAAACATCAGCTCCTCGACAACACGCAGTTTGGGTTCAGGAAAAATCACGGGACCTGATTAAAGCCGCTGATGATATCAGGGTAATCAGGGACCAGGGTGGCACTGCCATACTGGTTCTGTTAGATTTATCGGCGGCTTTCGACACGGTCGACCACAACACCTTGGTCGACCGTGTCCAGGCATTTGGCATCTGCCACACTGCCAAAGACCTAATTGCGTCCTTCCTAGCCAAAAGAACGCAGGCTGTCATTCTGGGACCCTTTCAATCAGCCCAACTCTCTGCTCACTGCGGAGTTCCTCAAGGCTCATCCCTGAGTCCGACACTTTTTAACATTTATGTGTCGGACCTTGCTAAGACCATCAAAGCACATGGGATGAGCCTAACCTCTTACGCCGACGACACCCAACTAGTGCTGGCGATCAAAGGGGATGGAGAGCAAGTAGCTGAAAAATTTAAGAAAGGGCTCCTAGACATAGGAGAATGGATGGCTACCAACTGCCTAAAGCTAAACTCGGAAAAAACCGAGGTACTTATCTTTGGACCACTCCTACCAGCCTGGCCTACCAGTTGGTGGCCAGAGACCTTCGGTACTCCTCCCACCCCCACCTCGAAGGTTAGGAACCTCGGTGTCATCTTTGATGATGGTCTAAACTTCATGAACCACGCCAACAAAACAGTATCGACGGCACATCTGAAATTAAAAATGATCCGGAAAATACGCCCTTTTCTCCCTGACTCTGCCATCAAGACACTGGTGTCTGCCCTTGTCCTTTCATCCTTGGACTATTGCAATGGTCTGTTCCTTAATGCTCAAACCAGAGTAACTGCAAAACTCCAAACAATACAAAATGCGGCAGCTCGCCTTCTCTCTGGCAAAACTAAGTTTGAATCCATCTCCAAAAACATAAAAGATCTTCACTGGCTCACTGTACAAAAAAGAATTCACTTCAAATCCCTCTGTATTGTATTTAAATCAGTCAATAATCAAGGACCACATTTTCTAAAAGATCAATTACAACATTACAAACCCACCAGAGCTCTACGATCAGCCACTCTCAGCCATCTGGTCGTCCCCCGCACCAAAACAGTCACATGGGGTGACCGACGCTTTTTGGTGGCGGCCCCCAGACTTTGGAACACCCTGCCTCTTAACATCAGACAAAGTGCCACACTCCTTCAGTTCCGTAAACTTTTGAAAACTTGGCTGTTCACTCAATAATCTTTCTCTTCCCTCACATCTGTTTTAATTAACTGGTTCACCCCCCCACATTTCCTTACTTTATAAAGGTTTTTCAGCGCCAAGACGCCCATGGGTATATGCAGCGCTTTATAAATATTAAAAATAAATAAATAAATAAATAAATAAATAAAGCTGGTTAATATGAAATATAGCTTAGTTTAGTGCATTTGCTCACGAAATGCTTGATGTTTGGCATGCACTCGACTCTTATGTGCAGTCGTGTATTTATGTAATGCCCTATCATATGGCGACTTGAAGAAATGCCCTTTAGCTTGTTATCTCAATAGTTTATTTCCTACAAGAGGCTAAAACAGAAAAATTGACCAATGCAACTAAAGCAGACGTGCTCCAGTGTATAAAAAATTGCAAGCATGTGCTTACTAATGAAATGAACGTACACTACAGGGCATAAAGTAATTATCTGTGAAAATATGGCACTTATGCAGCTGTTGCTAAGCCATGTTGCTTCCTCTGATTGTGTGCTCTTTAGAGTGCTCCTAAAATTAAATATGATTTCATTTTGTGTGCTATTTTATCTTTGACCATTTCTATTTTTATAAACAAAAGGGTTAACATGAAAGAACATTGAAACGTTTCAAATTGCTTTTAGGCTCTGGAACCTGAGACCGCTAATTATTTCCCACAAGGGAGACACATTGTTACTGATGTGCGCAAACGGGAAACACACTATTACATTAGAAGTCATCATATCAACACAGAAAATGTTTACTTGCTCTGTTTTTTTGCAAACGGCACTCATGCCCGCTATTTTCAGGACAATACTTTGCATTTATATCTTTGAATTAGTTGTGTTGAAAGATTCTCCTGGCTTAACATTCAGCTATAAAAGGCTGTCCCGGCTGCATGCAGTTTTCTGGCAGTGATCCACTTGCAGATATGCATAATGTTTCATTAAGAGGCACTGTAAACCAAATGGCTTGCTGTGCTAGAGAAAACAATGTGCTTCTTGCCGCATAGTGCTAATCCATCATTTTTCAATCATCACTTAGGAGCATCCTACCTGTTATTTGTTCTATCAGAGTCGACAAAAATTGATGCTCCTTGTAGTCGAGGCGCACTCCCAGAATAGGATACATAAAGGAGCATACTAATCAAGGTTTAGCTTGCATTTGCTCTGCATAGCACGGCAATGAATGAAACAGGCCGCACAGGCCAATGATTTCTACACGTTTATGCAAGAGGTTTAAAAACATTTTTAGTACGTGCTTATGAGCAAGCGTCTATCTTTGCAAACATATTTTACCATATTTTCTTTAACGTTTTGTTTAGTCCTCTGTCACTTCTCACTTTCTACAAAGTGTTCGTATTCTTGCTCTACTAACTCAACAAGGAATGTACCAGCGTCCAGAGAAAATGGTCGCCATTATCTCAAAGCACACTGCAAAAATATTTAATGACATTGCAAAACGCAAGGTCATTTAAGAATCAGTGCACAATGTACACAGTACCCATTGAGGTGGCGAGTGAGCTGAAATTATAATTTTGTTGTTACAATAAGCTGAGGTTTTTAAGGTTTTGAATTAACATCAGGAAAACATAAAAATCTGCTATGTCACATGTGCAGAAAATAAAAAAAAATGGAAATTATTTTAAGGCAAAAATAATAAAACATAATTTAGATCATTTGAATGTAAACAACACATACACTTAATGGCTCATTGTTGATTCAACGGTTGGTTTCAAGAACCTGCAAGATGGTTTTTATTAATATTTTCCGATGTCATGCTATTGACAATTTTCTTTATCTCTCTAAAAACATTTATAACTAGACTCAGGATTCGTTTTTTCTTGATGTTTACAATCCTGAAAGGAATTCCTTAAAAAAGTTTAGTCACAGAGATTCACAAGCATAGAACCCTAGAATGATTTTCACTGGTAAAGGGAAATAATGATTTCAGCAAGAAGCATCTAGCATTGCAACAAGCAACCATGCACAATATGTATTATTTATAGTTCAGAGTATCTTATTCATACAATCTACATGAGTGGCAGCAAAGAAGCAGTGTCCTCTGGAACGGCACGTGGTGCCTTTCACACTGATTTTGCAGCTGATTTTACAGCGTGAAACAAGCTCCTAGTGCTGATAAAAATCACCACTAGCAGCCTGACATGCCAATTTTGCCTGCTCATGGAAATTCTCGCATTTTATTGTAGTTTTCATGTAACTTTTGGGTGATACTTGTGCTACATTTGGGCTCTTTTTTCTCTGGTGACTATCTTGGGGGACTTTTTTTGTTATGAAGCTCCATAATTTCTTCATTTTCTGCACTATCCTCAGTAGGTAATGCTTTCCAATTTCCACTACAATTCCATCAAGATGGCATTCAGATGTGCCACACTTTTAGCATAAATTCAGAAGGTTAGCTCTCTAGTTGCTCATTAGAGCACTGTGGGGTTGCTGATGATCACAGGGAGTTAACTGGCAGTCTGCTGCTGGTGTTGAAAGTGCATGTTTCAGTCTGCATGTCAGAATGTTTTAATGAAGTGGAAGAGTAAGATATTTGAGAACTCATTTAAAATGTGTCCTAATTTTACTTTTTACAGCACTAACCATAATTTCTATGACAAAATGAACTCCATTGTTTTGTTTCTTTCTAAATGAAATGTTTTACGTTTTACCGGTTTGATTAAAAAAAGATGGCTTCCGGTGTTGCATACTTTTGTCATAAGTAGGACTAGTGCTCTAGTTCTTCTTTAGAATACTCTGGGAGTCTGAAGTAGAACACAGGGGAATCAACTGATCTGATGGAAGTACATGGTTTACATAGAGTGTCAATATTTATTTTTACATGGCAGAGAAAGATAGTGTGAATTTACACTCATTTTCAACTTCTGGAGCACCTTCCATAACCTCCATGAGAAAATCATGAGAAAACATTTTTTCCTCAAACATGATTTATAAAATCCCAGCAGAAAGTCACAATTTTTCACAGGGTAAAATCACTTTAGAAGACACCACAATTCCCAAAAATTTGAATGGTACCACTAGCAAATGATTTATATTGTAACTTAGATTTTTATCATCATTTTGATGTGCTCCTTTTTCTGACCCTCAAACTCTGCCATTCAGTACAATATTTTAATGCGAAGCATGTCCCAGAGTCATGTAAAGTCTTCCATAGCATATTGTCCATGTTGTGCCGGCCAATAAAGTGGGGGTCTCATTGGGATCGCCACATGCCCTTTGGGGTCTGTTTGTGCTCACTCTGCCACCTTACATAGTTTTTTTAATTAATTTACAAGACACATGGACCAAGTCCCTGAGTCTTGTAATGGCTGCCTAAACTTATTGTTCAGGTGGCCAATCAGAGCATGTCTGGACAGCAACATTCCAGTTATACAAATATTGTTTAACCTTAATTTCTCATAAACTGCTGAAAGGATTTAGACCAAATACCAAAAAGCACAAAACTGCCAACCAAGGCCTAGCCTTTTGTCAATTTTGCTATCATTCTGTTTAGCAGTTTTTGCTGAAGTGTTGTCTAAAGAAGTCTATGGAAAATGCATGGGGATTTTATGTTCTGGGGCCCCCTGTTTTTTTCTCAGCCCCTGCTTGATGGATCACCCTAAAACTTTCCAGGAAGGAGCTGTGGTAGATGAACATTTGTTTTGGAAAGTTTTCTGAAGATTTGTCAAAACAGGACTAAAGTTATCAGCAAACCAATAAATGTTATTTTGCTCTTTCTATGGAGTTGTTGAGGTAACTATATGTATATAATCTACTGGAGGTCGCCTGTAGATAGTTATAGTTAGGACCTAGTTTCCATAGGAAAAGCGTTTTTCTTTTCCCAATAACTTTGGCGCCGATTTATGAATCTTCGCGAAATTTTCAAAACTAGTGGGGCGCTCCGGTCAACTCCTATCTTGAAAGTTTCGGAGTGATTTGGCAAGCGAGGGCTGAGAAAAAGGGGGGTCCCAAAACGTGTTTTCTCCATGTTATTTTCCATAGGAAAGTTTAGACACGGCTACAGTCCGTACTGCTAAACGGAATTACACCAAATTTGACAAAAAGGTAGCCCTTGTTTCAGAAAGAACTCTTTTTGTTAAATGGTGTTCAGTAGTTCCTGAGAAATTAAAAAAAAAGAGTTTGGAAAATCAATTTCTCATAGGAAACTTTAGACACGGCTACAGCTCGTACTGCTGAACGGAATTACACCAAATTTGGCAAAAAGGTAGTGCTTGGTCGAGAAAGCCTCCTTTTTTAAAATTGTATAAATCCGTTCAGCAGTTGCTGAGAAAAGCGTAAAATAAAGTTTCAATATATAGAGGTGCAGTTGATCTGCGGACCCTCCTGACCACGAGCTTTATTCGAATCGGCTGTCAACACTCCAAACCAGGAAGTGTTGGCAGCCATCTTGTGAATCAGTAGAGCCAAGTCACAAGAAATTAGAAAAACAATCGTGAAAAACAAGAAAAGGGGGCAGGATAGAACACCCTGACCCCCTAGGCCTGCTCAGGGGGTCCCACAAGGACCCACAGGGCCCAAAAAAGCATTATTTTAAAAAAAATCGTCCGAATTTGCATTGGGAGCGCGAATCCAGCAGAGACATTTTTTTTAAATGAAGCTCGGGCTTCGGCGATTCGGTGTATTGAAGCCCCAGGATGGGCCAGGTCCCGGGGGCACTGAAAAAATGTGTGGTTGTACAAAATATAGCGTCAGGCGCTCGCATCAATGCAACTGTAAACTGCGCACGGTGCTGCGTTCGTGTTTCGTGTCAGAAAGTTGCAGAGATGCCGATTTAAGGAGTTCACAGCATGCACTAATCAGTGGATAACAGAGAAGAAGTCAAATGTGGAAGTGAAGGAAAGTGAGGGTAGACATAAAGAGCCCGAAGAGCGAGGAAGAAACGACAGAAAAGACACAAGGCGACTACAGAGAGAAGCGTTGAAGGAGATTACATAAGGCTATTAGTGTAAAATAGACAAACCAGTGCACTAGGCAAGAGAAAATATGTATTTTTGTCATAGGAAAATAAGGATGCATCATCGACTAAAATGTCAGCTGCGGAAAGAATTGTGATCACAGCTTCTCCACCTGACTAAACTGTGCAACCCTCGACAAACCGTTCTCTTGTCTCCTCACTGCTAAATATTGGGAGTCCTTAGAAGCAAGGCAAATGTGTAAACCTAACAATTTCTAGCTGAGCATTAGCATTCCATCAGACCAAATGAATATGCAGCAGCATTCCTGTCTTCTAAGCACTGCGTAAAATGTTAATTTGTAGCATGCTGGGAGCGCCATGGGATTGATGTTAGGTTAGAGTTTCGTAGAGCGCACTGTCCCCAAAAGACGCTGTTGGAGCTACAACTTAGCATAACTCGAGTAGGTGAAAGGTCAGATGTCAAGTGCCTCAACAGAGCCTAATTAGGGGGAAACGCCAAACTTGGAAATGGCACTCGGGTACTCACAGCATGAAGGTCTTGTTGGGCATGAGGCCCGGGTCTCGGGGCTCCAGCAGGTCCTCGTTGCTGCACTGCACCTTTGTGCGGACCTGGGCGCTGAACCCTGGCTTGACCCTCTCTTCAACGCATTTACAGTTGTGAAGCAGAGAGGGGCATGTCCGGCCTTCCGTGCCCAGAGAGGCCAAAGCGAGCATTAGCAGCGGCCCCACGCCGCCTCCCACATCCTGGCACCCCAGAGTCCTGTCAGCCCATCCTACAGAGAGCCGCTCCGACTGCTGCCCACCTCTCCACCCAAGTGCGATACCTACGTCGCCAGTCACACTACAGGGCGAAACCCATCCTGAGGAATGGGCTTAGTCAGTCAGTAATATCACCCATGTGCTCCCGAGAGATATCCGGGACAGTTCCCCAAGAAGGTGGGCTGTACCCACAGGGTCCCCTCTCTGCCCACCTCAGGGTGCTTGTGGGCATCCTCTGAGTCACAGTGGGTGTCTTCTGTGAGTCCTTCCGCCATGGTGGCAGCGTCCCCTCTGGTAACGGTTCTTAAGAACTGTTTGAAGTAAAAGCACAACTGTCAGACTTGAAGGCACTAAGGTGCTAGGCTGCCACTGTATACATCCTGCACAACTTCTGGCTCCGGGCATTCAAAGTGGTCCCCCAAACCTCTGCCCGACTTCCTCCCACACCTTGTGATGGGTTCCATCTAAAACATGTTATTTTGTGCTTCTTTCGCCTCTGCCTGCTTTAGGGACGAGCATCGCTGGTCTCCTGGTGCCCGTTCTATGGGCCGCAAGTCCTAATGATGGCACATAGAGGTTGTTCTCCCCTCGCCTTCAGCACACGCTATATCCCCGGGCTCCGAGAGCTGCATCCACTCCTCTGGCAGAGCAAGCCCATCAGCCTGGCCTGCATGCAGGATCTCACAGAGTCCTAGCGCAGGGAGGGGCAGACCCCCACCACTCCACCTCACATATAACCTTAGCACACAGAACCTTCCCAGTTCAGCTGTCTCCCATTATGCAGATGAAAGTTCTCTGTTTGAAGTCTACTTTTTCCTCTCGTTAGGCTTGAATGTTTCCCTCCTCCTCCTTGTTCTAGAGTTTTTTTTTTGTTTAGGCTGAGTATAAGGATGAAAAAGCCCCTCACCCCGCAATGTGAAGGGGGGTTCCCCCAATGTGTCGGCACAAAGAGCTTGCCCTCCCTCCTGTGCCCAAAAGCCCTGTAACCTCTGCCCTGCAGTGTGCTGGAAAGCCCTCCCTCTGCAGATACCCAGGGACTGACAGGAGTCACAGTGTCACCGCTGACAGGGGCCTAGTAGGTATTACCCCCTCATTTGGCTTTCCCTACTCTTCAAAGCGCGACAGCTTCACACTGACGAGCCCCAAACAGGGCAAAACGCGTCTGTGGTTTTTGAGCAGCTTTCAACAGATGTCTAAGTTTGGCCGACAAAACTAGCTCATGAAGCTGTGAAGCCATTCTGAACTTGTTCACAGAACATAGGAAGCCAACAAATGTATATTTCACAGTGAAAGCTTGTATTCCCTTCACTTCTGCCCATGTCATGCAGAAATCTGGGATGATAAAAATCCCTAGTTGCGATTGCTCTGTTTAGTGTGCTCCTTTTCATAAGGAGCACACATTTTCTACTCCACATTACAGTTATGGTATTTATTGTTTTTTTGTGGCTTTTATGTAGCCAGAAGGTAATCTCAAAGGAAATAGGGGCAGATTTATTGACAATTTGTGCCAGGTTTGTGATGGAAACCATCGCAAAGTGTTGAAATGGGATTTACTTTCAAGTGCAGAACTTGTTTTGTTCTGGAGAGTAGCCCTAGAGTAACTTAAAGTATATGGGCTACTTTTGCATGAAAGGGGTGTACCATGAGTGGTACTTGAGTGCTTGCATGCAAACACCAATGTTTTTTGATGCAAAGCCCTATATAATAACAAGCATTGAAAATGCAGTAGGTCTCACCTTTGATTAAGTTAAAGCCATTCGCTTTGCTAATGGTATTGTATAGCAAAGTAAATGGCTTTAACTTAATGAAAGGCAAGACCTATTGCATTTTTAATGCTTGTTTTAAATATGGTGTGTATATTGTGTTTTATCATATCGGGGTAAATTTTCCCTGAGGGGGCTGGCGCCATATTACAATAATATGTAGATGAACATACTTCGCTCTTTTCAACATTTTTTTGCCCCCAACTCTGGCAGACAATTTTCTTTTTTTCATGAGCTTTCCTTGCAACTCGTAAGCATCATTTATGGCATTGTGTGGTAACATATGCATTATGTATTTATATGTATACTATTTAGGTGCATTCGGCTGTCTATATGTTCTTTTAGTGATGACATACTTCATTTGCCATATCGATTGCCATTTAATGTCTGGTGCTGTTGAAGGGCTGTGGTGTATTTACAATGTGATTAGGCATGATGGAACAACGTTCTTCTATGTCTATGTTTGCCTATGTGTGGGAAGGGCTATAAAAACCTGTATTACCAAGGCGCTAACCAGATTGAGAAAAGATGCTTGACAGCCGAAACGTGTCTCTCCAGTCATGGGGTCGAGGGTGACCCAGGGAAATAAAGAAGCCTTATACCTGCAGTCCTGAGTGCATACCTTCTTCCAGTGTGGAGCAGGAGTTTGGATGAATATATATATATATATATATTCACTTAAAAAACCATAGGTTTCAGGCATGTTATAGTTAGAAATTAGCATTTAAAAAACCTTTGAAATTCACTGAAAAAAACATAGTTTCAGGCACATTATAGTTAGAAATTAACATTTAAAAAACCTTTTATTAGGGTATGAGGAGGTGCATCAGATGATGATGTGGATGATGTCATCAGTGATGTCATTTGAGATGTTATCAGTGATGTCATCAGTGATGTCACTGAGCATGTCATGAGTGATGTAATATGTGACGTCATCAGCAGTGCATTGCGGGGGCGCAAGTTATAGTTAGGTCTACTAACTATAACGGCCACATTTCTATGGTTTTGTACGAGTGAAATCTCCAACTAACTATAACGTCCCTGAAACCGATGTTTTTTTCAGTGGATTTCTAAGGTTTTTTAAATGATCATTTCTAACTATAACATACCTGAAACCTATGGTTTTTTCAGTGAATATATATATATATATATATTCACTGAAAAAACCATAGGTTTCACACCAGTTATAGTTAGGAATTAGCATTTAAAAAACCTATTAAATTCACTGAAAAAAACATAGGTTTCACACCAGTTATAGTTAGCTGGAAATTTTACTGACATAAAACCATTGAAATTCCACGTTATAGTTAGTTGGACTCACTATAACTTGCGCGTGTAATGCACTGCTGATGACGTCACATATTACATCACTCATGACATGGTCAGTGACATCACTCATGACATCACTGATGACACCATCCAGTGAATGTGTGTCTTTCTGATAAATAAATATGTTTTATATATGTATATGTAAAGGTCGATGGAAGAATAAATGTTTAAATAAGTGTCTAATTGAATTTTTTTTTTTTTAAAACAATTGATTGGTTAACTGGCTTATTAAGTGTATCTTAGTGAATACATATATTAGTGAGTAATGTTTAATTATTGAAATGTATGTATCAGTGTTTTACTTTGTGTATAAGTGGCTGCATGGGTTTGTTACTGACTCACTGTTTGTATGTGTTTTGAAGACAGCATATATGCAGGACTGAATGGGTGGATGAGTGTGTATATATGTGTGTTAGTGAGTGAATGACTGTCTCACTTTTGTCTTTATCAGTAACAACATATGTTTTAATCTAGTATATGTGAGTATTGATGTATAAAAGTGAGTATATGTGAGAGTGAGAGATTGTAAGAGTTCCTGTTTAAATAAGTATGTGTTTCTATAAGTGATTGTTTAAGAGAGTGAGTATGTGTAAGTTTCCTTAGAAGTAAGGTGGTAATGTGTGTATAGCTGTATATGCAAATTAATGGATGCTCAATAGTTTATTTGCATGTGTGATTATGTGTGTGAGTAACTTTTGGATGACTGTCGGTGTGTAACAGGATGTATAGGTGTTTCACTACATATGATGAGTGAATATATGTATGAGTGACTATGTAGAACTGTTGGTGAATGAGTGGATGTGTATATAGATGGTGGTATTACTGAATTGGTTGTTGTAACTGGTATGGGTATCACCACTTTTTTGGAAAATGTTAGTTTCTATTTTTTAAATATATATTTCAAGGGTTACTTTACAGTGAAAGGAGGTCTGTCACTCTGTCATAAGGATGGTGTCATCAGTGATGTCATGAGTGATGTCACTGACCATGTCATGAGTGATGTAATATGTGACGTCATCAGCAGTGCATTACACGCGCAAGTTATAGTGAGTCCAACTAACTATAACGTGGAATTTCAATGGTTTTATGTCAGTAACATTTCCAGCTAACTATAACTGGTGTGAAACCTATGGTTTTTTCAGTGAATTTAATAGGTTTTTTAAATGCTAATTCCTAACTATAACTGGTGTGAAACCTATGGTTTTTTCAGTGAATTTCATAGGTTTTTTAACTGCTAATTCCTAACTATAACTGTTGTGAAACCTTTGGTTTTTTCTGTGAATTTCAAAGGTTTATTTAATAGCAAATTTCTATAGCCAACAAACTCAGGGCCTTATTTATGAAGGCCTTGCGCCACAAGGCAATCATAAATAAGGGCCAAATGAAAATACCTTTCATTTGCACTCAAAATCGTTTTTTGAATAACATTTTAGAAACACTGTTCCCAAAATACAAATCCTCTATTTTGCAAATGTTCATAGCAAGTATTATCAAAAAGCAAAATACAAACCAACAACAAAAAAAATCAGGGCCTTATTTATGAAGGCCTTGCGCCACAAGAGCGTCACTTATTTCCCATGTTTAAAGTGATGCACTGGATGCACAAGGCAATCATAAATAAGGGCCAAATGAAAATACCATTCATTTACACCCAAAATCATTTTTTGAATAACATTTTAGAAACACAACACAGGACCTATGTACAAGTATTCACTTACACTACTGAAACTTAACTATCTGCTTCAAAATATTCTCCATAGAGCAAACAAGTCTCTATCTAAATTAAATAAATCATTACTTACATTTACAAATGCTTTGGGAGATTGAAAACAGTGTCAGACACACACACTAATTTTTTCTTTAGCAGAGCAAAAGGTGTGCCCTCAATACACTGAAACCAAGACTGGCATAGAAAATCTTTAACTTTACACACATATGCCTTATTTCAACCAATCAAAAGTCTTCCCTCACTATTTTCAAACCAACACCCTTCCCCCTCTCAGACCGTTCTATCTGTTACCAAAGCAACTCCCTCCTAACTGAACTCTCAGGTTCAAAAGTTTATTCTACAATGTTGCAAATTAAGTCAGCAAGGATGTTTGACCTCTCAATACACTAGCTTATCCAGGGCATTATTGCTTTTAGTGACTTTTTCTTAACCATTCAAATTGCTTCTTACACACAACACAACCATGCACCCTAACTTTCTGTTTTCAACTAACTGAATCTACCAATCATTGTTTGTGATTCTACAGCAGGGAAACTCCACAATTATATTTTTGTAAACTCCTAATGTTCCAACTGCCATTTCATTCCCACACTTCATCTGACTGCACCCTAACCTTCTCACATCATGTATCCTGTATGGATTATTGGACATAGCTACATCCACTGGGTTCAAAGGTATGCAGCAAGCAGAAATTATCACAACCTTGATTTATCAAATGTGGAAATCAAGTGGATTGGCCAGAGAGGACTGAGATGTCATCAATTGATACCATTGGTGAAAACCTTTTTGCATCTGCCAAACCCTGACCTCTTAATAGTGCACTGTGGTGGAAATGATTTGGGCACTATGACTGGGGTTGGTCTGGAAATGCTTTTAAAGGACACCTTTGATCAATTGATGACACTTTTTCCACAAACTGCCTTGGTATATTCCAATATATGCCAAAGACAGAAATGGAACTGGTCCAACCAATTTTGTCCACAATTTGAGAAAGCACGGAAACGTGTGAATAAATCTGTTTCTGCTTACATGAGAGACTTTGGAATGGGTTCAATATACAACAACAACTTGCGTTACAACATGCAAGACATCTACAGAGGAGATGGTGTGCACTTCTCAGATGAGGGAATAGAATATTCCTCCTGAATTTAAGACTGTGCATTGGAACCTACTTGCAGGTACCTAAATCAGCCACAGAACCCAAAAGCTCTTTTCAGAGCTACCCTACCTCTGATCATTCAAAACGTTTATCTTTTTCTAACTTTTTTCACTATTTTTCACCAAAGTACGCTCCCCGGTACGCTTACCGGTGCGCGTACCGGGCGCTCTCCCTCGAAATTTTTAAAAATCTTTTTTTATTTTTTGCCTATATGAGCGTTCTAAGCCCCCCTGAGAAAACCTAGAGGGTCAGGAAGTGTCTACCGTGCCCTCTTCTACCCATTCCCAACGTTGTTTGTCCTCCATCTTGTGTCTCGATTCTACCGAAACACAAAATGGAGGTCTCCCGTAACGCTGCTGGTGCGCGTACCGGGGCGCACACCGGTAAGCGCTTCCCAAAAAAAAGGTGGGAAAGTAATTTACAGAAAAAACACTGGAGACACTTACACCAAATATAGAATACGCCCTACTACATAGCAGTCCCTACCATTTACCAAAATTTGGTGGAATTCCATTGAGCCATTTGGACTGTAGTCCTGTCTAAATATCCTGAGGTAAATTACATGACAAAAACACATATGAAACTGTTTGAATATTCAACCAATTAAAATGTTACTTACATTTTGTACTTTTATGTGCTGACATTTGATTGGTTAAGTACATCAATATATATGAAAAATGAGAGGGAAACACAGCCATTTTGACTAACACTACCTAAGGTACATTTGGAAAAGAAATTCACAGAAAACGTCAACTACTTTGAGGAAGGTAAGTTGTTAATTTGAAAGGAGAACTATGGTATGCACTTTAAGTTAATTTGGGAAAACGTTTTCAGATAGTTATATACTGTCCCTCTGTAAGAGTTAGACATTCAGAAAGGCTTATTTATTTAAATTATTGATTGAGTTAGGCTTCTCTGGTATAATTATGAATTTACTTAGGCTTCATCACAGGCACTGTTTAATAGTTCTACTTCCAGCCTGATACCATACACTGCCCAAAAAAAACTTCACTGTTAAAAACTCACAAGTACCTGTCTGAACTAAAACCCAACAGTGCCCTATCTCTACTGATATATTTATTTTTAATGCAATTTACAGCAAGAAAATGGAAGCACAACAAAATGAAATTACAATTTCATTTCAAATTACTATGGAAAACAATACTAAGGAAGACAAAGAAGAAATAGACTTTTTGGATGACACTGTAGACCAAGACTTAATTAAATGTGTTGAAGAAATTGAATCATGGAATGAAAAGGAGGACATACCTGATAAATTAATGTTGCAAATTCTTTTAGATTTTGAAAAATCACAACAATAAATTTAAATTTAAAAAGTTAAAATTGTTTGAGACATTATTCTTTTTTATATGTAAATGATGACATAGTAACCAAAAAGATATAATATAAAGTGATACTTAAAATATACTGTGCAACTTTTTTGTGTTACATAGTAAGTTTGCTCAAAGTTACTTCCTTTCTCCCACTATATTATCTCCAATGTGTATTTAACATCTCTTCATCATCTCCTGCCTCCATATTGTTTCTGCTTTCCTGACAGACTATGGTATGGATTCCATACACCACAATAACTTCTGTAACAACATGCAAGATATCTACAAAGGAGACAGTGTATATAAAATTTTAGACTCTGCATTAGTACCTACATGTTGGTACCTAAATTTAAAAAAACAAAAAAAACAACAAAAAGAACAATTAATAAACATACAATATTTGAAAAGTCTATCATTCTTTTTTCCCCCATAGTACGCTCCCGGGTCCGCTTCCCGGTGCGCGTACCGGGCGCTCCCCCCGCAAAAAATTGAAAAAATCGAAAAATCGAAAAGAAAATTACTTTTTTTTGGGCCCCGCGGGGCCCTTTTAAAACGCCCACATCAAACCTAGGGGGTCAGGGAGGGTCTACTCTGACCCCTTATGGTCATTTCCCCCTTTGTTTTGGCCACCTCTCATGTCTCGATCCTACCGAGACACAAGATGGCGGCCGCTCCGGACTGGTTAGAATGTTTACAGACACCCAACAGCCAATCAGCTTCCCGTGCGCAAGTTGCGTGGCGCGCCCGGTGCGCTCCCCGGAGTGCGCTTACAGATATATATATTTTTTTTAACCTAAATTACTCAAAATCCACTGGAGCACATATCTTGAGACATAGCAAAGGCACATAGGGCTACCAGTCCCTACATTTTGCCAAGTTTCGTGGAAATCCATTCAGCCGTTCGGTCTAAAAGTGAGGTCGACCGCCCTATGGAAATTAACATGGGGAAAATGCGTTTTGGGATCCCCCTTTTATCTCGGCCCTCGCTTGACGCAGCCCCCCCAAACTTTCAGGCAAGGACCGGAGCTCGACGAGGCCATTTTGAGGAAATTCTCAGTCAAATTCGTCAACCGGCGCCAAAGTTATTCAAAATAGAATTTTGAGATTTAACATTGAAAAAAATCCTAACTATAACTACCTACTGGCGACCGCCAGTAGGTAATATATATATATATATATTAATAACTATATCTACCTACTGGCGACCGCCAGTAGGTAATATATATATATATATATATATATATATATATTACCTACTGGCGGTCGCCAGTAGGTAGTTATAGTTAGGATTTTTTTCAATGTTAAATCTCAAAATTCTATTTGGAATAACTTTGGCGCCGGTTGACGAATCTGACTGAAAATTTCCTCAAAATGGCCTCCCGGCATTCCGGTCCTTCCCTGAAAGTTTGGGGGGGATTCGTCAAGCGGGGGACAAGATAAAAGGGGGTCCCAAAACGCGTTTTCCCCATGTTAAATTCCATAGGGCGGTCGATTTCAATTTTAGCCCGAACGGCTGAATGGATTTCCACCAAATTTGACAAAATTGTAGGGACTGGTAGCCCGATGTGCCTTTGCTATGTCTCAAGATATGTGCTCCAGTGGATTTTGAGTAATTTAGGTTCAAAAAAATATATATATCTGTGGCAGCGCCCCGGTACGCGCCCCGAAGAGCGCTCCGGGTGCGCCACGCGAGGTGCGCACGGAAAGCTGATTGGCTCTCGGGTGTCTGTAAACATTCGAAACAGTCCGGAGCGGCCACCATCTTGTGTCTCGGTAAAATCGAGACACAAGAGGTGGCTAAAACAAAGGGGGAAATGACCATAAGGCGTCAGGGATAGACCCCCTCTGACCCACTAGGTTTGATGTGGGGGCTATAAAAGGGCCCCGCGGGGCATTTAAAATATATATTTTTTTCGTTTTGCGCGAGGGGAGCGCCTGGTATGCGCACCGGGGAGCGGACCGGGGAGCGTACTATGAGGAAAAAAGAATGACAGCGTTTTTAAAAAATGAAGCCTTTTTTTTAGAAATTGGAGGTAGTTCTAAAAAGAACTTTTTTTCTTCTTTTTGTTGTTTTTATTTTTTTTGTGTTTTTTGAACATTTTGTACTTTTTTTGGCTTTTCAAAACAGTTTTATATTTTTTTGTATTTTTTTAGGGGGAGAAACAAAAAAAGGGAATTGAAACTGGCTCAACTGGAGCAAAAAAACAAAAAACCCAAAAAATTACTTCTTTTTGGGGCACTTGTGATTGTCACCTGCAAGGACGATGAGCTTTACGCTCTTTTCACCATAGGCGATAAGCTTGCCACATGCAGTACAAGTGATTTTAAAATCAGCAAATCGTGGCTGAATACAAGGCATCATCTCTGATGTTTCTGGTCCAGATGAAGTGGGTTCGTTTCTTTGGGAGGTGGTCCTTGAAGACTGGGGGAGGTTACTGGCCAGTTCCCTGAGCTCTGCACGAGAATAGTTGTTAGGGTGCTTACGGGTCATATGTCGAATCATGGTATTGTTACCAAAGGAATATTTTTTGTTTGGGTTGCCCCTTGAGAGTTCTTCCTTACAGATTAGGCAAGTTACCTTGGCCGCATTCACTTTTTTCTTTCCCTCTGGGAGTGAAAAAAACTCCCATACAATGTGTGACTTGGGCTTGTATGGGGTATTTTGTTCAGGCAGCCATCTTCCACCATCCTCCTCTTCCTCTTCCTCCTCCTCCTCTTGTTGACCACCAATGTAATATTGAGCTGGTCCTCTTGGTTGTTGTGGTGGTGGTGGTGGGGCAGATGCACCAGCTGCTGCTGCTACTGAAGCCATTATAAAGATCAAAAAGGTACAGAGAGGTACAAACAGGTCTTCCTAAGTCAAAGGACAAAGTCAGAATAAGGAAAAAAGGTGGGGTCTTTCATCATTTGGAGAAA
The DNA here is from genome assembly GCF_964263255.1 of Lissotriton vulgaris. Taxonomy (NCBI): domain Eukaryota; kingdom Metazoa; phylum Chordata; class Amphibia; order Caudata; family Salamandridae; genus Lissotriton; species Lissotriton vulgaris. The sequence goes on from NC_141694.1 coordinate 1,458,044,170, forward strand.
AAACAAACTGTCCTGAACCAATGAGAAGTGTTATTTTCAGGTCACAAGACCAGGGGCTTCATCATTATGAAACCAAAACTGTTATGAACCAATGAAAAGTGTTATTTTCAGGTCACATGACCCGACGCGCTTACGCTACGCGCCCCCGACTTATAGTTAGGAATTAGCATTAAAAAAACCTATGAAATTCACTGAAAAAACCACAGGTTTCAGACCAGTTATAGTTAGGAATTAGCATTTAAAAAAGCCTATGAAATTCACTGAAAAAACGATAGGTTTCACACCAGTTATAGTTAGGAATTAGCATTTAAAAAACCTATTAAATTCACAAAAAAAACATAGGTTTCACATCAGTTATAGTTAGCTGGAAATTTTATTTATTTATTTATTTATTTGACTTGTATAGCGCGTTATAACCACCGGGGTCTCTAAGCGCTGTTTGTCCAGATTGCGTAGTGGGGTTTAGCATATACTTGATCTTAACAGTGCACCTAGAGGCTGCTCCATGCTTGCTTAAACAAAACAGTTTTTAGTTTTTTTCTAAAGGAAAGCAGATTGCATTCCTTCCTTAATTCTGGTGCCAGTTTGTTCCACAAAGCAGGGAGTGTGTTGGAAAAAGCACGTCCCCCCACCGTGGCCAATTTGAAACGGGATTGGGACAGGAGGGTAGCGTCGGACGAGCGCAAAGTCCTGCTCGGTGTATATGGGGATAGGCGGGATTTCAGATATCTTGGTGCTTTACCATACAGCGCCTTGTGTACGATACACAATCCTTTAAAAACTACCCTCTGCCGAATCGGGAGCCAATGTAGCTCCTGCATCAGAGGGGACGAGTGGGCAGTCCTGGGTTTCTTATAAATCAGCCTGGCTGCATCATTCATAACCCCCTGTAGCTTATCCAGCAGCCGCTGGGGCAGGCCTATATACAGGGAGTTTCCGTAGTCCAGCCTAGCCAGAATTGTGGCTGAGACCACGTGTCTCAAGGTGGAAAATGAGAGTAATGCCGAGATCTTCCGCAGTTGTCGCATCAGGCCTATACAGGTACCCACTACCGTCATCACTTGTTTTTTCATGGAGAGTGTATCATCCACATACAGGCCCAGACTTTTGACTGCTGTCGCCGGTTTCGGTGGCACACCCAGCTCCACCGGCCAGAATTTCTCGCTCCAGAGGTTGCCCGTGATGGAAATGGGCAACACTTCCGTCTTGTCTGGGTTAATTTTTAAGGAATTCTCGGACATCCAATTAACCGTGGCTTTAAGTATGTCCTGTAGCCTGGTAGACGCCCCTGGGCCATCATCCAGCCGAATAATTATCTGGGTGTCATCGGCGTAGTTGTATACTAAGCAGTCCATCCTATTCAGGAGAGCAATTAATGGCTGTAGATATTAAAAAGTAAGGGTGACAGGGCAGAGCCCTGTGGAACCCCACAAGTGATGGGAGCAGAGGTGGAGAGTAAATCCCCCAACTGTACTCTTTGTGTCCTGCCCTGCAAAAATGATGTGAGCCATGCATGTGCTGTACCCCTGATACCAAAAGACCTCAACCGCGACAATAGTTGTTCATGACACACGGTATCAAAAGCCGCGGAGAGATCTAGTAGTACCAGGGCGCTTGGTGTTTTTATATCAGCCCGACTCCTCAATTCATCCAGAATTGATAGCATGTCCAATTCCGTGCTATGGTTAGCACGGAACCCTGCCTGATTGGGCTCCAGCACGTTGTTGCTCTCTAGATGCCCTGAGAGCAATACCAACACATGCTGCTCAATCACTTTCGCCAAAAACGGCAGTTGGGAGATGGGTCGGAAGTTCTTCAAACACTTCGTGTCCGATCCAGGTTTTTTTAGTAGAGGAATCAGGCGCGCCTCTTTAAAAGCTAGAGGGACCTGTCCTGTGTGAAGGGAAGTGTTCAGCAGATGTAAAACTTCTACCTCAATGCCTGGCAGTGCCAACTTGAAAACCGTCAGGAGGGCATGGATCCACCAGGGAGCCGGATTTAATACGGTCCGTGATCGTAGATAGTTCCTGTTTTGAAATTGGGGAGAACTCAACTAATGGTATAATATCCGGCAGGGCAATATGGTCGGGTGGGCAAGGACAGTCTAGGGGTGTAGTTGCAGCAATTTCTCCCAGAATATCGGAGATCTTATTCACAAAGAAGTCCTGGAACCTCTGGCAATCTTCCTGGGTGAACTCAGTGCTTTGCTCTTTGTTTATCCTGAGCTCCGCCAGGACCCGAAAGATCTTCTTCTGCGGATTTCTGGCTGCAACTATTCTTTCCTCAAAGAAAGCAGCCTTCCTAGTTTGGATGGCTAATTTGTAGGTTGCTAAAGATGAGATGTATTCTTTCTTGGCAGTGGCGTCATACTCTTTCCGCCATGCTCGTTCTTTCCTCCTCACCCCACGTTTCATATCCCTTAGGGCATCGTTGTACCAAGGGGCCCCAGCTCCTCTCTGCACCTTCTTCACCCTCCGAAGGGGGGCCACCAGATCAACGGCTCTCCCCAGTTTAAGCTGAAGGTGTCCACAAAGGGCATCAATACTAGTGTCCTGCTCTTTTTCTAAGGAGACTGTTCCAAGAGATGCACCACTTTCTCCCCATCGAAATTTCTCCACTTCCGGGCCATTTTCCAACCTTCCTCAGGCTTGGACGAATGACCGTTCAATAAAATTCTGCCCTTTATTAAAAAGTGATCAGACCAGGCGCATGGCAAGATCTCTGTAGGGCCCTGGACTGGCATAGTGGTCCAGATTAAATCGAGCACATGTCCCTTCTCGTGTGTCGGTCCCTTCACCTGTTGAGTGAAATCCAAGGAAGAAATCGCCTCCTCAATCTGTAGTGCTTGACCCTCTTTAGAGTTTTTTTCCCAATGATAATTGAAATCCCCGACAACAATCATTTTGTCATATCTCGAGCGCAGATCCTGAACCAATCTAGTGAAGAGCACCGGGAATTCTGGCGAAGCCCAGGGTGGTCGGTATACCACCAAAAACACTACACATACTGCCCCCCGCCTGAGCTTTACCCCATCACCTCTGCTCCCCCCAGGGTTTCAGCTAGAAACCTTTCGGCGCGGAGACATGACTGATAGAGAAGAGCTACTTCACCTCCTTTCTTAGCTCCCTCCCTATTGAAATGGAGTGCCAGATAGTTATCCGGTAGGGCGGCGACTAGGTCCGGCGCCGACCAATCCTCCAACCATGTTTCGGTGAGTGCAAGGGCATCTAGCTCCCCGTCTTCCAGTAGTGAGAAGACCTCCAACTTATGGCCCTGCAAAGAGCGCGTATTCAGCAGGCCAAAGTTTAAAGCGTGAGCATTGGAGTCGCGTAACCGCGCTCTTGTGCTCTTAGATGTAATCAGCAGGCCCTCCAGAGCCAGCAGACATATACAGTCCTGGTCAAGGTGGACCTTACCCATGTTAAGCTCCAGTAGATCGCGTCTGGAGTAGGGCATAATTGGACCAGGGGTTCTGGCCCCGGGTCCCGGATGGTCACTGATGAGCAAAGATGGGCTCGCCTCTGGTGAGCCTCCGACGCGCCTATGGCGCGCCCGCTGCGCATTAACGCTGCGCGTCATCAAGGGGGCGTTTAAATAGCACCCAATCGTGCTATGTCTTGCAGCAACATCTAGAGCGCCAACAAAGATGGCGTCCCTTGCCGGCACTTCCCCTCCCAAGATGGCGCCTAACCCCCAGTCCAGCTAACGGGCCGCCGAACAGCGGTGCAGGTAACAAATTTTAGGTGCAAGTATGTCCTAAGAAACCCCCTAATCCCAACCAAGCCAAAAATAAAATTTGCCTTTAAAACGCGCTAAATAAAACGCACAGGAACGCGCTTCAAGCGCCGAGCATGTGACACATTAAAAAAGTTCAATTTCAAGAACCACAAATTGATTTAAATATGGACGAGTAAATGGCAGTTATCATAAGACAGCAAGCGCAGCAGCAGAGTGTCGAAGAATGCCTCGCCTGCACTGACGCTCACCTGAACAGAACGAGCGGACGAGTAAATGTACTGACATAAAACCATTGAAATTCCACGTTATAGTTAGTTGGACTCACTATAACTTGCGCGTGTAATGCACTGCTGATGACGTCACATATTACATCACTCATGACATGGTCAGTGACATCACTCATGACATCATCCTTGTGACAGAGTGACAGACCTCCTTTCACTGTAATGTAACCCATGAAACACATATTGAAAAATATAAATTAATTTTTTTTTTAAATGGAGATACCCATACCAGTTACAACAACCAATTCAATAATTCCACCATCTATATACACATTCACTCATTCACCAACAGTTCTATATAGTCACTCATACATATATACACTCATCATATGTAGTGATACACCTATACATCCTGTTACACACCGACAGTCATCCAAAAGTTACTCACACACATACTCACACATGCAAATACACTATTGAACATCCATTTATTTGCATATACAGCTATACACACACTAGCACCTTACTTCTAAGGAAACTTACACATACTTACTCTCTTAAACAATCACTTATAGAAACACATACTTATTTAAACAAGAACTCTTCAATCTCTCACTCTCACATATACTCACTCATATTCATCAATACTCACATATACTAGATTAAAACATATGTAGTTACTGATAAACACACTAATGAGACAGTCATTCACTCACTAACACATGCATATACACACTCATCCACCCATACAGTCCTGCACATATGCCGTCTTCAAAACACATACAAACAGTGAGTCAGTCATTGATGCATCTATGTGCTAAGTAACACTCCCACCAAACCATACAGACACTTATACTGATACTAAAAAAACATCTAATAACCCATATACACACACATGTAGCTACTCACCAACCCAATGGCAGTTCTCCCCGGTGCGCTCCCCGGTGCTCGTACTGGGCGCTCCCCCCGCGCAAACCGGGCCCTTTTATAGCCCCCACATGAAACCTAGGGGGTCAGGGGGGTCTACTCTGCCCCCTAATGGTCTTTTCCCCCTTTGTTTTGGCCACCTCTTGTATCTCGATCATACCGAGAGATAAGATGGCGGCCACTCCGGACCGTTTGGAATGTTTACAGACACCCGAGAGCCAATCAGCTTTCCGTGCGCAAGTCGCGTAGCGCGCCCGGATCGCGTACCGGGGCGCTGCCATAGATATATATGTTAATGTTAGCCAAACTTTTAGAGCGCACGGCTACCCCAAGGGGTGTCCCGGCGCTTTAGCAAAGGGGCCCCTAGAAACAGAAAAAACCAAAGGCAAACACACTACAGTTATCGCAGGTTACTAGGTGAAGAGCAGAGTCTTCAGCTCCTTCCTGAAAGCCAAGAGGTTATTTGCTTTCCGAAGGGAAAGTGGGAGCTCGTTCCACAGGCAAGCTGTTACGTGTTGGAAGGAGCGACCTCCCATCCGCACACGTTTGACCACAGGCACCTCCATTTTGGCCAGATCCGCCGACCGCAGAGACCTCCGTGGCACATAGAAAGCAGTACGCTTCCTCAGGTAGAAAGGGCCAGTCGCATGGAGAGCTTTAAACGCCAATGTGAGGAGTTTAAATTTAATTCTCCCAGCGATTGGTAGCCAGTGCAGCCTGGCTAAGAGCGCTGAGGCTCTTGCTCTCCTGGGCAGGCCATAGATGGCTCTGGCCGCCGAATTCTGTACGATCTGCAGCCTAGATAGCAGATATTTAGGTAGGCCCGCGAAGAGCGCATTTGCATAGTCCAGGCGTGATCCCACCAACGCCTGAACTACATTCCTGCGGTACTGCAGAGAAAGCAGGGGCAGAAATTTTCTAAGCATCTTGAGGATGCTGAAACATTTCCCTGCTAATCCCAGGATGTGAGGACGAAAAGAAAGGTCATCGTCAAACACCACTCCGAGATTTTTTACCTGAGCAGATGGTGTCTCAGGGGGGAACATGTCCTGGGGCCACCATGACTTCCAGCCCGGGTCTGGGGCACAGCCAAAGAAGAGCAGCTCAGACTTGTCTGAGTTGCATTTCAAGCTGTGCCGCTGAAACCACGCAAAGACTGCGCTCAGACAGTCCTTGATTCTGCCGCCGTTTAAGACCTCTCCCTTCCTGCAGGTGAACAGAAGCTGGGTGTCATCAGCGTATGAGATGACCCGGGCCCCGAACGCCTCCGCTACCTCCGCTAGAGGGGCCATATATATGTTAAAAATGGTGGGGCTCAAGATAGATCCTTGAGGCACCCCCACCTCCAGCGAAGGCATTTCGGCCGAGAACGGCGGAGCCCAGATCACCTGTCGGCGGTCGGCAAGAAAGGATTGAAACCAGTCCAGCACCGTCCCTCGCAGACCAATCTCCCTGAGTCTTGAGAGAAGGCCTGCGTGTGGGACGGTGTCGAACGCCGCCGAAAGGTCCAACATGACCAACATCGCCCGTCCCCCATGATCGAGTGTCTCCCTGATGGTGTCAGTGACTTCTACCAGAGCGGTCTCCGTGCTGTAGTTTGCACGAAAGCCGGACTGGGAGTCATGCAGCAGATTGTTGTTTTCAATAAAGGTGGATAGAGTAAGCTGAACATGTTTTTCCAACACCTTCGCCAGAGCAGGGAGGAGGGAGATCGGACGGTATATATTAATTTGAACCTAAATTACTCAAAATCCACTGGAGCACATATCTTGAGACATAGCAAAGGCACATCGGGCTACCAGTCCCTACAATTTTGCCAAGTTTGGTGGAAATCCATTCAGCCGTTCGGGCTAAAAGTGAAATTGAGCGCCCTATGGAAATTAACATGGGGAAAACGCGTTTTGGGACCCCCCTTTTATCTCGGCCCCCGCTTGACGAATCCCCCCCAAACTTTCAAGGAAGGACTGGAACGCCGCGAGGCCATTTTGAGGAAATATTCAGGCAGATTCGTCAACCGGCGCCAAAGTTATTCCAAATAAAATTTTGAGATTTAACATTGAAAGAAATCCTAACTATAACTAGCTACTGGCGACCGCCAGTAGGTAATATATATAGGTGTGTGAACAAGAGTACGCTAGTACTCGAAACGTTGCATTTTTGAAAGGCACTGAATAAAACAACTTGCCCGGATAACGTGGGGTCTGCCTCTTCTTTCGCCGCTCGTGTGTGGAGGTTTGAAGATTACGTTCATATATATATATATTCACAGAAAAAACCATAGGTTATAGTGGATATATAGTTAGGAATTTGCATTTACAAAACCTTGAAAATTCAATGAAAAAACCATTGGTTTTAGGCCATATATAGTTAGGGATTTGCATTTACAAAACCTTATTTTACTCGCATAAAACCATTGAAATTCCATATATAGTTATAAGCGCTAACTATATATCGCGCACCCGCAATCCACTGCTGATGATGTCACATATTACATCATTCATGACATGGTTAGTGACATCACTGATGACATCACTGATGACATCTCAAATGACATCACTGATGACATCACTGATGACATCATCCAGTGACTGTATGTTTCTGTAAAGTTAAAATATCTCTTACATATTGAAGAATGAGTGGATATATAAGTGTCTGGATGAAGGATTTAGTAGGTGCATGACTGACTGTATGAGTGAGTGATTAAATGTGTCTCACTGAGTGCATGGGTTAATGACTAAACTGTCTTAATTTGTGCATCATTATGTCTGTTGTTCTGTAAACTGTTCCATGTGTTGATAAGTAGCTATATGAGTAACTATATGGGTTATTGATTGGTTGCCCAAGTATTTGTATGGGATACTGAGTGTGTGTGTGGGTAGCTGGGAGGTGTGTGACTCTGTGCATAGATGTGTGAGCAGTTGATTCACTAGATGTATGGTTTCAAAAGTGCATGTGGAAACAGCTGTATGGGCGGTTGACTGTGTGCATGACTGTATTGGTGAGTGAATGGATATCTCAGTGCTACATGTCAAAGTAAGTACATATGTAAAACACAGTACATGTGAGAGTTGACATATATAAATAACTGTGCATAAGAGCCAGTGAATGTGTGAGTGGCTGTATGGATCATTGTGAACTTGTATCAGGGATTGTATAAGAGAGTAAATATGTGTTAGTATATGTTTGAATAAGTAAAGTTTGTATAACTGTATATTTGAGGAAATGGAGGTGTGATTGATTCTTTGCATGACTGACTAGGTGTGTGAGTAACTCCATGGATGAGTGACAGTCTGTGAGTGTCTGTTTACACTGATTGTATCTAAGGTTATATTAGAGTCTGAAGAGGTTCATCGTATTATCACATGAATGATATCATCAGTGATGTTATCAGCCATGTCAAATGAGATGTTTTCAGTGATGTCATCAGTGATGTCATTTGAGATGTCATCAGTGATGTCATCAGTGATGTCACTAACCATGTCATGAATGATGTAATATGTGACATCATCAGCAGTGGATTGCGGGTGCGCGATATATAGTTAGCGCTTATAACTATATATGGAATTTCAATGGTTTTATGCGAGTAAAATAAGGTTTTGTAAATGCAAATCCCTAACTATATATGGCCTAAAACCAATGGTTTTTTCATTGAATTTTCAAGGTTTTGTAAATGCAAATTCCTAACTATATATCCACTATAACCTATGGTTTTTTCTGTGAATTTCATTGGTTTTTTAATAGCAAATATGAAAAGCTTTAAAATGTCAAGTACGTGATAGATAAAAACATTTTCGTATTTATGCACGCTGATGTGCTTTGAACGCTGCACCCCCCCCTCCCCTCTTTTGTCTTAGTAGTACTCTCTCTTTGCAGATAGTGAATGGTAGTTTACGCAAGCCTTTGCCCCCGTTGTAATCCGTCGTGCCTGCTTGTCTCTCCATTTGATTGATTGTTGTCCAAGCATTTACTGTTTTAGAATTGGTTCTCTTTGGATCATTCTCTATTTACAAACAAGCACAAAGTCGCAATACTCTGTTTAGTCTTTGCAGATAGTGAAAAATCGTGTAAAAAAATAAAAGTAATCGAACAAAATCAGTGGGCTACTAATTGGATCTCTTTTTGACCTCGCTAAAATAGAAATATTAGGAACAACCCTTCATGAGAAATACGAAAATAGTGAGATGAACTGAGCTCCACACCATGAGGGCTGCAAGACAGCTCGGCTCCATCACCCATCCCGCACAAAATAACGACAAACCCTATGCAAATATTAAAAATATAGACAACACACCAGCAAAGAAACAGGGTAAAACATTTTATTAAAAAACTATTTACATAACGTTGGTTTATAAGATGATGTCAGTAGTGGACCGATGTGTGAATAGGTCGAAAGCAGCACAAGGCTCCAAGATCCGGATGGCAAGCTCCTGGATGTTGGGTGCCATAGTTCAGAGTTCTGAGTTTGAGCCTTTTTCAATGCCTGTGCTTTGTTGAATCAAAATGGCGGCTTGACACAAAGCTGACTCAAGCGTTGCTACTGATGCTATGCAGACCAAAACTGGTTTTCAGTTTGTACATTTTTCTAGATTTTTCAATCCAAGTTTGGTTGACTTTGTAGAACGATGGCTTCAGATTTTCAACATACGGTGTGGTGGCGCTGACTGGGAGGGGGCGCTTTGCTCCTGCCCCCTCCCCAAGTAAGATTTTCATACGTGAAAGTACGTTAATGGTTTTGGTCCCTGAGATGCTTCGATGTCACTACCATTCTCAAATAGCATAGGTTCTGGATGTTGGGTGCCATAGTTAAGAGTTCTGAGCAGTGCTTGTAACACTGTCTGAAGCTTATTTCCACCTACTGCAGCTTCACTATTCTCAAAGTAAGTGAGTGTCGTTTGTGGACCTGACTGCATTAGAAAACAATGTGATATGTTACCTTCCTAAACAGCTTGACGGAGGCCCCTGAGGGGCGGTGTGATGGCCATGGACTCGGAGAAGACGCTTGGCTCCGACACCCTCCCCAAGTCTTATAGCACTGGTGTAGCCTGAGATCGCCCCCGACATAGGCGGCCGGCTCCCGGGGTCCGGCGGAACTTTTTGCCTTTTGATGACTCTTCAATTCTGGACCTTGTCCCACAATCCGTTTGACCTGAAGACAAGCTGTAGTGGGGCGCCCCTTTATCGTTTTAGTTGCCATTCCGCCCGCTTTAGCTACACTGTGCCTCTTCCGCCATTCAGCTGTTTACCGCCCGCTCTTGCGACTACAGCGTCTCGCTCACCATGTAGTTGAGATGCGCCCGCTCTTGCGGTGCAGCGATAGGCGGCTGCCACAGGACTCTCAAAATGGCGGCCGGCTCTTCGGTTTTGGGCCTGGTCCACTAAAATGGCCCTGGGACACCTTGGAACTCGGACGCTTGTCTGCTAGGGCTTGGGTCCCATTCTCGAAAAGCGTCCCCTCAGCCGTGAAGATTCTACAAAAGTCTTGGGGGCCTCCGACTCCCGCAGGCTTCTGGTGGGGAGCGGCTGCCATGATTGCTCGTGGAATGGCCACGACGGAGCTACGAGATGGTAGTGGTCTCATGCTGACGCCAGCTTTAGTCTGAAACATCCAGAAACACTGTAGACTACCAATTCGATCAGTTCCGGTAGCGCCCCAACATGACCCGGAAGAGAAGAACTTGCCCTCCCCTCTTTGACTGATGGTTCTTGTTGCCTGTCCCCTCTGTTGTCATTTAACAGAACTTTTTGGACTGCTGAAAGGGGTTGTGTTCTGAACGCTGGTTGGTGGAGACATTTAGACTATATTCTTGACCTACGTTGTCGCGTAATGCGTTTTATGACACGCCGCGTTAGCGCACCCGGAAGTGATCCGAGGCGCGGCGCGCAGCGCGTAACGTAAGCATAACAGGTCATGTGACTTGTTAATAAAACTTTTCATTGGTTCATTTTACTTTTGTTAATTTAATGATGAAAAGCTTGGTCATATGACCTAAAAATTACGCTTTTTATTATTTTCGAACAATATTTTTTTTTCAAACATATGTTATAATATTCCAGGCTAATGTACTTTCCCGGAAAATTTACAACTGTCTTGCAAGTAAAATATATTCCTTTTTCGAGAAAAAGGGCGTTTCTTCCTTCCATGACGGAGCCGTTGAGTAAAAGAGATTCGGCCTGCTGTCTTAGTCGCCGATACGCCTGATTATCAGATTCTTATCGATCACTTTATGTTGCAGACATGAAAAACACAACTGCCCTTGACCATTTATCTTTACTGCGTTCCTACATATTATACCTTTTATCCGTCATGTAATTGGACTGCTTTATTTCACTTGCCTTTTACTGATTCGAAAACAGTCACTAAAAGTAAAAACTTTACAAATGAAAATACTACTACCGTGTTTTGTTTTAAAAACCTTTATTGTGAAAATGTCAGTATACAAATACGGGCCTATAACCACGTGGGCCGGCCACGGAGCAAACTGAAATCGTATATGATGAGGAGACATTTACACTGTAGAAGAACGTAACGAGCGGGCCATTAGGTGACAAGAACAAAGGTGTCTAACAGTTGCGGAATCGGTGGACGTACATTTTGTAATTAAAATACGACAGGGCCACTTACAATAACATTTTCTAGATATACATTTGCGGGCAAGGAGTTACGAGTCCCATTTATACTGGCGCCATTTTGGGCGAGGCCGGGCAGGTCCAAGATATAGTCAAAATGTCTCCACCAACCATCGGCCAGACCAGAACCCCTTTCGGCCCTTTATGCTACAAGATGGTGTCTTCCATTCAGAAAATATTGGTGGCAGCATTTTGAAAGGAAACAGAAACAGCCGTTCTCCTAGTGAGTTTCACATTGTTACATTTAGGAAGAATGTTGAAGAGTAGTATGTGGAAAATCTGAAGCCATTTTTCTACAAACTCTCAATCAGACTTGGATGGAAAAAAAAAACCTGAAGAATGTACAAACTGAAAACCAATTTTTGTCTGTATAGCACCAACAGTAACGCTTGAGTCAGCTTTGTGTCAAGCCGCCATTTTCATTCAATCAATAGCGTCCCCCTGCACACATTCAGGGACCTGGTCGTGTCTTCAGATGAAACGCATTGTAGGAAAAGAAGCAGAAAGGAAAAGGAAAAAAGTTCCGCCGGACCTAGTGAAGCTGCAGCAGGTGCAAATAAGCTTCAGACAGTCTTACAAGCACTGCTCAGAACTCTCAACTGAGGCACTCAACATCCAGGACTTGCCATTCGGATCTTGGTGCCTTGTGCTGGTTCCGACCTATTCACACATCGGTCCACTACTGACATCACCTCATAAGCCAACGGGGCACCCCACGCCGACTTTCGGCGCAGCATTGTAGGATGGCCACACCAGTGCGGCAACTTGCTGGACACAACATCGGGGCCATCCAGATCTCGGCGCGTTCGACTCACTGTACCGCAACAGTGACCGCAACTCAGCTGGACACGCCGTCTTTCGGCGCAGCATTGTAGGATGGCCACACCAGTGCGGCAATTTGCTGGACACCACCTCGGTGCCATCCGGATCTCGGCGCGTTCGAGTCACTGTACCGCAACAGTGACCGCAATTCAGCTGGACACGCCGTCTTTCGGCGCAGCATTGTAGGATGGCCACACCAGTGCGGCAATTTGCTGGACACCACCTCGGTGCCATCCGGATCTCGGCGCGTTCGAGTCACTGTACCGCAACAGTGACCGCAATTCAGCTGGACACGCCGTCTTTCGGCGCAGCATTGTAGGATGGCCACACCAGTGCGGCAATTTGCTGGACACCACCTCGGTGCCATCCGCATCTCGGCGCGTTCGAGTCACTGTACCGCAACAGTGACCGCAACTCAGCTGGACACGCCGTCTTTCGGCGCAGCATTGTAGGATGGCCACACCAGTGCGGCAATTTACTGGACACCACCTCGGTACCAACCGGATCTCGGCCCGTTGTGCTGCCTTCGGCCTATTCGCACATCGGTCCGCTACTGACGCCGCCTCACGTGCCAACGGATTTTCTACGCTTTTTGTAGCCCTATGCCGCATAACAGGTCATGTGACTTGTTTATAAAACTTTTCATTGGTTCATTTTACTTTTGGTTTCCTAAAGATGGAAGGCTTGGTCATATGACCTAAAAATAACACTTTTCATTGGTTTAGAACATTTTTTTTTCCCAAACGATGAAAGCCCCACCTTGTTTCTGGATCATTCAGACTGAAGCTGGCGTCAGCATGAGAGCACCACCATCTCGTGGCTCCGTCGTGGTCATTCCGTGAGCAATCATGGCAGCCGCTCCCCACCGGAAGCCTGCGGGAGTCGGGGGCCCCCAAGACTTTTATACAATCTTCACGGCTGAGGGGACGCTTTTCGAGAATGGAGCCCAAGCCCTAGCAGGCAAGCGTCCGAGTTCCAAAGTGTCCCAGGGCCATTTCAGTGGACCAGGCCTAAAACCGAGGAGCTGTCCGCCATTTTAAGAGCCATGTGGCAGCCGCCTATCGCTGCACTGCAAGAGTGGGAGCAACTCAACAACATGGTGAGCGAGACGCTGTGGCCGCAAGAGCGAGCGCAACTCAGCTAGATGGCCGCCACCTGGGGAGGCCCGTTCACGCCGGCTCCCCCACGCCCCCCCCCGGGCCGCCGCACGCCAATTTTCGGAGCAGCATTGTAGGATACCAAAACCAGTGCGGCAGTTTACTGGACATCACCTGGGTGCCTGTCGTACATGTTGTGTCAGCCATGTGACACTGGACACAGACCGCTACTGACGAGGCCTCCCCCCGCACCACCCGGGACGCCCCACGCTGTTTTTCTGTGCTGCATTGTAGGATCCCTAAACCAGTGCGGCACCCAGGCGACATCACCTGGGTGCCGTCCAGAACTCTGCACGTTGTGCTGCCTTGGGACTATTCGCACAACAGACCGCTACTGACGAGGCCTCCCCCCGCCCCACCCGGGACGCCCCACGCCAATTTTCGGAGCAGCATTGTAGGATCCCTAAACCAGTGCGGCACCCAGGCGACATCACCTGGGTGCCGTCCAGAACTCTGCACGTTGTGCTGCCTTGGGACTATTCGCACAAAAGACAGCTTCTAACCATTGTTGCTTTTTGTGTTGAGAAATGTTTAAATGTTTTTAGTTTTTGTTCCGTTCGTTAAAGTTAGTAGTTAATAAAGTTTTATAACCTTACTTTGTTGGAGTGTTATCTATTTTTTTAAAAACGGGTGAATGGGGCCTTGAATCGGGTTATTGTCATGTGTGGGCTTTGGAAGTGTGCTGCTGCAGGATCGGACATTTCAAACTCAAATGCGCGTTCTTTTTCTTACCTTTCCGAAGCATGGAGCGCAATAGCAGGCAGAGAAAGGGTGATGCACGTGTTGAACACTACCTGACCTGGCAAGTTGCTGGCAGTGCCCCCCCGCCCGCTCCTGAAAGAGGGCACACACACACCGCCGCCCCGAGTACTTCACAAATCTTTAAAAGACCATGCGCTTGTTCATGAGGCTTACATGGTTTATCACCTCTTCTAGAACCCCTGCATCGACCCTCTGACGTTTCATGGAAAAATTACCATGTAACACAATACCAAGCCCTGTCAGCTGAAACCCCCAAGGAATCGTGGGGCATATTATCAAGGGGGTTTATCTCCGCTTTTTTGGCTTTAAAAGCCATGAAAGCGGAGATAAAATTATTTCCCTATTACCAAGCTGTCGCTAACACCAGTTAGTGACAGCTAAAAGGAGATAGCGACCATCTTGGGCCCCGCTTAGCATGTCAGTGATACTTATCACTAATGACATGCAAAGTGGCGTGCCAAGATGTTAGCGACTGGAAACAGTCCCTAACATCGCTACCTTCTATTACCAACTTTTGGAGATATTCGCGCTAAGCGCGAATATCTCCAAAATCTAACACCTGCCCTGAGCAGTTCTTAGCCATGTTATCCAATGGGAGGTGGATAACATGGCTAAGAGCATTAGGTCGATAATACATGAATATCGCTGACTTTTCTGCGATAATAGCAAGGTTTATCTGCGATAAAAATCGCCGATGTGCGGCGATAATTTTTGTCTCTAAACAAGTTAGAGACAAAAATTATCGCTAGTTGTTCGTAATATGCCCCCGGGTTTTTGCTTGCAGAAATCGGGAGGCGGGAGACGGGAGACTAGCACTGAAATCAGTAGTCACACGCCTGAATCAGGAGGATTGGCATGTCTGAATTCTCTACAGCTGGGGCCATAAACTACATCCGCAGGGTTAGGTGATAGCCTGGGACCAGCCTGGCATCTAAAATGGCTGCCGTGCACGACAAAATTGTGGCATTCGAAAAAAGGCAACATGGCGCAGCCGCTGGAAGAGATGTATCAACATATATCAGCCTCCTCAGCCACCCTCAGGAAACATAGGGGATTAGGATACGTCTCCCGCACCCCCTTATACCTAGTACTTTAATTAACGAAGCACAAAATGGCGAATTCCCGTTTCGCTACCAGTTTGCGGCCCAGTTCGCGGCCCGTGAAGCGCTTCTACCGTGAAAAATCATTTTTTTTTTATTTTCCCCACGGGACCCTTTAATAACCCCAACAACATTCCTAGGGGGTCAAGAGGGGGATACCTTGCCCCCTTTCATTAAATTCCCCCTTAGTTTTTCACCTTTTCTTCTCTCTCGATCCTACCGAGAGACAAGATGGCGGCCGCTCCGGACTGTCACGCAGCAAAAAAAAAAAAAAGCTCACGCACAGCCGCTGGAAGAGATGTATCAACATATATCAGCCTCCTCAGCCACCCTCAGGAAACATAGGGGATTAGGATACGTCTCCCGCACCCACTTATAACTAGTAATTTAATTAACGAAGCACAAAATGGCGAATTCCCGTTTCGCTACCAGTTCGCGGCCGCGCTTCTACCGTGAAAAATCATTTTTTTTTTATTTTCCCCACGGGACCCTTTAATAACCCCAACAACATTCCTAGGGGGTCAAGAGGGGGATACCTTGCCCCCTTTCATTAAATTCCCCCTTCGTTTTCCACCTCTTCTTCTCTCTCGATCCTACCGAGAGACAAGATGGCGTCCGCTCCGGACTGTTTAGAATGTTGACAGACACCGGAGAGCCAATCAGCTTTCTGCGCGCAAAGTTCCGATAAGCGAAAAGTAAGCGGACCGGATCGCTGCCCAGAGCGCTGTTACAGATATATATCTTGGTTTGAACGTTAATTTCTCAAAAACTACTGGAGCACATATATTGAGACCTAGCAAAGGCACATCGGGCTAACAGTCCCTACAATTTTGCCAAGTTTCGTGCAAATCCATTCAGCCGTTCGAGCTAAAAGTGAGTCCAACCGCCCTATGGAAAAATGAATGGAAAAAACGCGTTTTGGGACCCCCCTTTTTTCTCAGCCCCCCCTTGACGAAACTCCACCAAATTTTCAGGGGCTGCTCAGAATCAAAATGTGCCATTTTCCTGAAAATTTCAGCCGATTCCGTCCACAAACGCCAAAGTTATTAGACATAGAATTTTCAAAAGTCCCATAGAGAAAAAATTCTAACTATATATACCTACTGGCTATCGCCAGTAGGTAATATGTATATATATATATTATATATATATATATATATATATATATATATATATATATATATATATATATATATATATATATATATATATATATATATATATATATATATATATATATATATATATATATATATATTACCTACTAGCGGTCGCCAGTAGGTATATATAGTTAGGACCTAGTTTCCATAGGAAATCCGCAACATTCTATTGGGAATTACTTTGGCGCCGGTTGAAGAATTTGCGTGTAATTTTCCAAAATTTAGGCCAACTCCGCTCGGCTCCTTCCCTGGCAGTTTCGGGGGGATTCGTCATGCGGGGGCAGAGAAAAAAGGGGGTCCCAAAACGTGTTTCCCCCATGTTAATTTCCATAGGACGCTCAGACACGGCTACAGCCCGAACCGCTGAATGGAATTACACCAAACTTTGCAAAATTGCAGGGACTGCTACGCAGAAGTGCCTTTTCTATATTTGGTGAAAATTGCTCCAGTGCTTTTTACGATAATTAATTTCGAAAAATGTATATATCTATGGCTCTCGAGTGTCTGTCAACATTCCAAACAGTCCGAGAGTCCGCCATCTTGTGTCTCGGTAGAATCGAGACACAAGAGGTGAGAAAAAAGGGGGAAATGATTAAAAGGGGGCAGGGTAGACACCCCCTGACCCCCTAAGTTTTCTGAGGGTGGCCTAGAAGGACCCTGAAGGGCAAAAAAACTTTTTTGTTTTTTAAATTTTCGTGGGGTAAGTGCTGGGTGAGTTCCCATGTACGCTTCCAGGTACGCGTACCCTGAGCGTACCACAGGGAAAAACAGTGAAAGAAAATAGTGTAAAATAAGAATTTGGAGTGCTTACAGGTAGGGTAGCTCTAAAAAGAGGTGTTGTGTTATGTGGGTGATTTAGGTACCTACAAGTAGGTACCGATGCACGTACCCCGCGATTTAAAAAAAAAATTGGGGGCCTGGGAGTCCTTGTGGGACACCCTGAGCAGGCCTAGGGGGTCAGGGTGCTTCTACCCTGCTCCCTTTGCGTGTTTTGCACCTTTGATTCATTGCTTTCTTCTGCCTTGGTTCTACCGAGGCACAAGATGGCTGCCAACACTTCCTGGTTTGGAGTGTTGACAGACAGTGGCAGCCAATCAGCATGCCTTCCCGAGAAAGCTGCATGCTCATTGGCTGTCAACACTTCTAACCAGGAAGTGTTGGCATCCATCTTGTGCTAGTGTTGACAGACAGTGGCAGCCAATCAGCATGCCTTCCCGAGAAAGCTGCATGCTCATTGGCTGTCAACACTTCTAACCAGGAAGTGTTGGCATCCATCCTGTGCTCGATAGACAAAGGCAAATGAAAGCAAAAAAACAAACATGAAGAACACAAAAAGGGGGCAGGGTAGATACACCCTGACACCCTAGGCCTGCCCAGGTGGTCCCACAAGGATAAAAAAGGACCACTTTTTAAAAAAAAAACCTGGTCTGTTTTTTTAAAAATTACCCCCCTGGTGGACCAAATCGCGGGGGCATAGTGATAACGTGTGGGGGTCCACAATACCCCCCACACTTCCCCGGGGACTGCCGCCCCCGGAGCAAAGAAACGCAGCCCCTTGGCGCATACTGGAGGCTCCTGGTGGGCTAGTTGGCCCCCAGAGACCCCCAGTATGAAAGGGAAATTTGTTCCTACTCTGCAAACACGCCAGGGGTTGCGCTGCAGAGAGGTGTAAAAAAGGGTGTGGCCTCACAGCTGCGTGAAAGTCACTGTTGCATACACCATTGTGCACATTCAACTCACCACACCCCTATATGTTGCACAGGTATCATCCTCATTGTCACAACTCAGATGTCCTGCTGACACTAAAATCCTCAACACACCAGTTGTCACAAAACAGGAAGCCACACTACAGCCTGATGGCACATTTCAGGAAGCACAGTCAGTAGGTCCATACACGTGAGTGTGAGTACAGAGTCTCCCAATGCCGTGGAGTGGGCATGACTGACCAGGTAAACCTAAAACAGTGTATTGGCCTGGACTGTAGGCAGGTGTCTGGGCTAGTGTGACATACTTCCTATAGATAGACTCACCTGCTGCATGGGTAGGTTTTACGAAAACCCACACACATGTTGTGACCCAGACCAGCAATTAGAACACATATGAAAGGCACACACAGAACAAATGTCAGAGACCAGGCATAGTGCAAATAATAGGCCCACCCACAATGCACACATCAGAGTCCCAGTAACATAAGCTGTGCAGAACCCTCAGCATAGATGATTGAAGGTACACAGTTCCCAAGTGAAAAATTTCAGACTGTAAGGGCCACAACTGTGGATCAGATGAGGAGTGTGACTTACACAATTGAGGGACATGAGTTCTGGACTCCAAAACCAACGTGATGTGGGAGTATGACAAGGCCAAAAAACTGCAAATAGCATGCCAGGCATAGTTCACAGATTCAGCATGAACCTACCCCCTCCTTGCTGCTGTCTGGCCTTTAGTTGCCCACCCAGGTACGGGAAGACCGTCACCAGTATCCTGAGCATGTGGGGGTCAGGGTCCGGTGTCCACCCCTACGGCAAGGAGGCGACAGCTTCAGCTGGACCCTTGCGATCTTCCGGATCCAGCCACGTAGGTTCTACCACCTCTTCTGGCAGTTGCGAATCCGGCACTTGTAGACCCCCACTGATCTCACTGCCCGGGCGATGGTCAACCAGATTTCTTGCTTCTGGTGGACATCAACCTGTATGACAAAGTGAAGAGGACATTACCACACATGCCACATAATTGTGCTGCATACAGTTGAAAATACATGTACTTATCACAAAGTTTAAAAGAGGTGCAGAGGTTGTGCACTCATATAAATGTGCATTTGTGCATTTGTGCTGCAGCTCTGACATGGTAACATTGGCTAGGAATTTAAGTCTAGCACTACTGCACTTCTGCAGCAGGACACCTGTTCATAACATGTACCCACATAAATAGGTAGTACTCAGTGCATATGCCTTACACTGCTGTGCACACTTCTATTACTTTTACAAAGACAACTTGATGATAGGCAGTGGTCTGCACACTCACCTGTTCTCCTGGTTTCCCATACAGCGTGCTGTACTGTGGGAGGACCCCATCCAGCAGTGCCTGGTTCTCCTCCTCTGTGAATGCTGCGCCCTCTCCAGAGTGCGTGCCATTATAGGATCCAGAGGAAGCATAGACAGCAGCAGCAGTGGATTTAGAAAAGTGGTCCAGTAGCATGTAGTGCAGGCAAGTGAGCTCCCTGGGGGCCTGTCAGCCTTAAATCAGTGCTGCAGAGGCAGATTCTGTGACATTGCCCCTTACTGATAGGCCAGACACGGTTGCATTCTATGAATATGTCCAATCCATGGAAATGTAAGACTCCTCTACGTCTTCTGCATCGTTCAAAACGCTCACCTTCAGGACACCCTAGGATTGCAACATTGTTGTAGGCATCCAACTGAATTTCCTGTGCATGACTCGAACGAATTCTGAATTTGCATCACTCACCATGACAACCCATTCCCAATGAGTGCGCACAGCTCGGTAAACTGACTATACGACGGGTATTTTTTTAACCAAACGCATCTGTCTGGATACGATTCTATGGGCTATGCTTGCGCACGTCTCGGTCCAAGCCTGTATGACGCGTCGGCTTACAAGTCACCTGTGTTGGTTCAAATTGCAATCAATGGCTAAGCCATGCGCACAGCTCAGTCCAGAACTGCACGACGCATCACTGTAGAAGTCACCTGCATCGGGCCACATTGCATACGCGTCCAACATGCATGGACCGAGCCGTGTGCACGCATTGCCCATTGGCATTAATGTGCTCCGATGCGGGTGACTGTAATGCATACGCATCGTGCAGTCAATGGACAAGGTGTGAGCACTACTCGGTCCATGCAAATACGGTGCATCTGCATACAAGTCACCCGCATCAGATCACATTGGTGTGACTTACAGACAGTTTACACACAGATTTCATTCCCATGGCCACACCTTCAACACCACAGCATGTCCCACACTGCATCACATGGCATGTAAGGCTGCATCACCTGTGTGTATATGGGGGGCCAAAATGTCTATTCTTGAGTGGCACTTAGGTCAAGCCACTCCCAGGCTGGGCAGGGGTTTATGGGGACAGATTAGTTTTAGTGTGGTGCACCTCACAAATGTAATGTCCAAGTGTTGGCTTATGGGCATGAATCATGGACACAGTCCCAGTTTGGAGATGTGTATGACCTGTCACATACACCATGAGTACAGGGTTGCATATCATGTACATCACAGTCAGACCCATGACCGCAATCATGATGTACCTACACAGTCTGTGTGCATGTTGGGTTTCTGATGTTTGTGGTTCCATGTGCCCAATGAGAGACAGGGTACACCATGTGCCTTATGCATCCACATTCATGCTGTGTGTGTGTCTCAGGAACCTCCACGTATGGCTTGCAGGGACCACAGGGGCCATTATCTGTGGGACTCATGATTGGTTGTGGGATGTCCATGATACAACATGTCATTCCAGTGCACATGTGGCAATACAGGGACCATGGCTATCTCCCTGACATGGAGTATTCATTCCTGTGAAACATCAGTCCTCACTTGTCACTGTGTTGTGTGTTTTGAACGTGACAGCAATCCATATGTACTGTGCCACAGCCCAAATGATTTGACATTGCACCCCAAGGATCTTATGTACACGTGTCATTGATATGTGACATAATGGACATGAAGGTGACATATGTGTCCATAACCAACAGCACACACCTCAGTTACTTGTGTATTGCTATGATGTATCATGTGATGTTTTGCAAGGTGAGTGCCACATGGGTAGCTGAAATTATAATATTACTTTACTCATCTCTGTACTGCAGGGCGCCAGCAGTCCATAGACCGTTCCCTGACCTTGAGACCATGGTGAAATGTGACAGCATCCAACGTTACCCCCTCACCTGGAGTCTGATCGATAAGTTGGCGGAGCAGTTGGCGCAACATCTGGCACCTGGCCGCACATACCCAACAGCACTGACATCAAAGGTGAAGGTGATGGCAGCCCTGCACTTCTTTGCCACTGGTACCTTTCAACACACTGTGGCTAGTGTTGGTGGTATGTCACAAACTATGTTCAGCCGTGTGCTTCAAGATGTCTTGGAGGGGATGTTGATTCACCTAGACTCCTACATCAAGTTTCCTAGACCGGTGAACTGGCATAGATTAAGGATGCCTTTTATAAACTGGGGAGGATGCCACACGTGATAGGCTCAATCAATGGCACACATGTGGCCCTGATACCACCACGGGCACAGGAACAGCCATACCGAAACTGGAAACATTTCCACTCTATCAATGCTCTGGTGGTATGTCTGGCGGTGTGTGCACATTTCTATGGTTCGACGCACAATGCGTACATCTTGAGGAGGAGTCGCATACCATTGATGATATCACAGATGCCAAACCAGCGTGCCTGGCTTGTGGGTGTGTACTGTTCACCATTGTGTGTGTTTTGCAATTTTGTCTCCCACCCCCTTACAATACTCAACTAATGTGTGATTCCTTGTATATAGGTGACTCTGAATACCCCAACATGCCGTGGTTGCTGACACCCCTGAGGAGCCCTGTGACTGCATCCAAATGTGCTACAATGAGGCACATGGCAGAATGAGGCGAGTTATTGAGCGTACCTTTGGTCTCCTGAAAAGCCACTTCCACTGCCTGGACAAGACCGGAGGTGCCCTCCCATATGAGCCTGCTAAGGTGTGCAAGATCATCATAGTCTGCTGCATGCTCCACAACATGGCTGTGCGAAAGAAGGTGCCTCTCATCCAGGATGACGACAACCAACATCCAACACCTGTGGAGGATCCTGGTCTGGGTCACAAGGCCAGTGATGATGATGATGAGGATGACGTCCGCACACAGCTCATCAACAACTTCTTCAGCTGAATATGAGTTCACAGGGTTGTCATGGCAATATCCTGAGTTAGCCTGTGATGTGTTTGTGCAGCTCAGTTGCTGTTTGAGTTTGTCCGTGTGGTACTTGACTGGATGCATGCAGTGATATGTCCTGTCAGATGGTATGTAGTCCACAATGGTGTTGAAATGCTGATTTGTTACTGTCTAGGTTTCTTGTGACATGTTTGTTGCATTTCCATTCTGTTTTGGTGTGCTCCTGACTGTGTCTCATTTCTGTCCCTCCCAAGGTACTTTGGCAGTCGCTTGGTCAAGTCTGACACCAACAACCAGAATCCAATGCCAGGGTGGGACTTCTAGTATGCCATCATGTGATGTGCCTGACACCCCTGAAGTGCCATTTGATGACACTTAGTGACCGTGTGCCCACTGTCATGTGGATTCACCTTGATACTGTTGTGTTTCTGATTTGTAGTGAACCTGTGCTTCACTTAGTTATGTGTGTCGCCTGTCTTCACACATCTGACTGACATTTGGTTACCTCACCTGTGGGTTTGTTTGCAGTGACTGTGGAAAGGTGTGGCGTCTGTGCATTCCACCGTATATCTTGCCAAAATCTTTGTAGTCAATGTGTCACATGTCCATTGTGAGTATGTGTTGTGGTGCCCCTATTGGTGTGTCTCCCTCATAGGTGTCATATCAACATGAGTCACATTACGGTAATGACATTGCTGTAGTAGTCGGCATGCACTGTGTACTTTGGCATTTCATCATCTCCATGACACATACCATGTTTTAATCACAACATAGGCAAGTACAGTGTAATAGTGAATTTATTTACATACATGTGTGGAGATAGTGCTGTACATGAGGTTTAGAATCCAAAGTTCACGGATGAGTTTGGAGTATTGGTAGATGAAATGTCCAGAGTGAAGTCCCCATTCATTTTCTACATTAGTACAACATGGACCCTCCATGTCATGTTGGGGAGTTGTGTCATGTGCAACAAGGTGAACGCTTAGCATACAAAGACCAATATCCAATATCCAAAAACAGGTTCTGGGTTCCTGGAAGATGTTCTGGGACAACTGTGGCTCACTTGTCCTTCTTCGGATGACCCCTCTTCCTCTTCTGGGGGGATCCCCAGGGGCAGGCGGCAATGTTGCATCAGACTCTCCACCAGATACAGCCTCCCTCCCTATGGCATTTGCTGATGTTGTTGCAAGAGATGTTGTGGGCACACAGGGAGGTGTGAACATATTGCTGCTGTTCGGGCAGAGACAAGTCAATATGTTGCTTAGCACACCAGTAACTTTGTCCCACTTGGCCTCCATGCCTGCGTGATGGCCAGCCTTCTCCTGTTGCATGTCCTTGAGGACCCCCACTACCTGATTGAATCCTCCGGTGCTATCCTGGTATGCAGGTCATCAGGTAGTCCAGGCCCCTCTGCAGGCCGTGACCTCTACCTAACACTACTCCCACCACCCCTAGACACCCGGGCTGGACTTGTGGTGGCAGGCACAGTTGACCTGGGGCCCCCTTGGTTGTTGCTACTGGTGTCATTGTTCGTAGCTTCCTGGGTGGCCGGTGTCCCTGTGCTGTTAGAACTTGGTGTCCTAGGTCTGTCGGTGTTGGTTGTGGGGTTAGGTCTGTGGCCAGATGTTGTTGGTGTGGCTGCAGGGGGTGCAGGTGTTTGTGAAGGTGGGGCTGCCTGATGACTCACACCAGAGGTGCCAGGTTGATCTTCATCATCCGAAGAGGACAGAGTCAGATCCACACCAGAGAGCTCAACCCTCTACCAGTCTGGGCCAGGGACTCCTCTTCACTTGCTGCTGTATGCCCAGTAGCACCTGTGTTTGGATGAGAGAGACATTGTCAGTTATGTTACTACAGACATCAATGGTTAACCTATTTATATTGCGACAGGGATGGAGGGAAAGGTACTGATACATTCATCTTGCAATGGGTAGTACTAACAATGAAGGAGGGGGCAAGGTATCACTCATCCTGTGCAGCCATGGTATGTACTTGATTTCATTCCTTAGTAAATTCTCTCCAATACGTCTACAGGAATCGGGCTGTGCTTCTTGGATTGCTGCCTCAGTGCACTGTAGCAGCATTTAATTTGGTTCACCATTACTGCAAATATGATGTGCCTCCACCTAGAGGTAGACGACCTGCTTTCCCAGGAGTGTCCTGAGGTGATATTAGCTCTAGGATCACATGGGGCTGCAACATGTTCACCAACAGTGACCGACCCTGGTGCGGTGGATGAGTAGCTGGATCCACACACGCAACACCTTTGTTTGTAACTTCATACATCACAATGTTCAACATTTTTCCAGTGCCTTTTTGGGTTGTGTGTGACTTTGACTCACAGCCCTTGAGCACAGACACACA
Organism: Lissotriton vulgaris; assembly: GCF_964263255.1. Taxonomy (NCBI): domain Eukaryota; kingdom Metazoa; phylum Chordata; class Amphibia; order Caudata; family Salamandridae; genus Lissotriton; species Lissotriton vulgaris. The sequence goes on from NC_141694.1 coordinate 1,458,068,961, forward strand.
CTCTCAGTTTTCATCTCTGGGCACTGCTGGGGAACAAGCCAGGTTACCTCCAGGGGCAAGCACAGGATATTTGCAACAATGAGGAGCCAATGATGCTTCTGCTATAGTACACTGATGTGGAAAAGCATGATATCACGCACTACGCATGTGTACATATGTGAGGCTTTCAATGGGAGGAACATAATAAGTTATGAACCAGGTTGCACAAGAAGAGTGGACCATTCACCCCTCCTTGATCTTTGTAACAATGTTTGATATACATGACATTTATACATAACATGATATACATGACATGATATACATCAGGTGTGGAAGCAGGCGGTGGTTTCTCCAATCATTAAGAAGCCTTTGTTGGACCCCTCGAAACCTGAAAGCTATCGCCCTATTTCTTTACTACCCTGGCCGGCGAAGATTGTGGAGGCTCATGTTAACCTGGCCTTGTCAGAACATCTTGCCCGGACCAATGCCTTGGACCCTACGCAGAATGGCTTTCGTGCTGGGCACAGCACGGAAACGGCCCTCCTTGCCATGGTAGAGCACTTACGTGTGGTGCTGGATGCTGGTCAGACGGCGGCGCTGGTATTATTAGACCTCAGCGCCGCCTTTGACACTGTTTCCCACAGCATTCTGCTGCACCGGCTAGAGGAGATTGGTGTTGGGGGACAGGCTTTACAGTGGTTTCGCTCCTTCCTCGACAATCGTTCTTTCTGTGTGGCTATCCCACCCTTTCAGTCCAAATTCCAGCCTCTGGCCATGGGGGTTCCGCAGGGATCCTCGCTGAGCCCCACGTTATTCAACCTGTACGTGAGACCGCTGGCTGAGGTCGCTAGGCAGTGGGGCCTGACTTTGGTCTCGTATGCCGATGACACTCAGCTGGCGGTTACTCTCAGTGGGGATGCGGAACAAGACGCCCCCAGGTTTCAGAATGGACTGAAGGCGGTGGCCAACTGGCTGACGGCGAACTGTCTCCAGCTTAATGCCACTAAGACAGAGATTATTATTGTCGGTAAGAGAGTGGAGCTCTGGGGTGACAGGTGGTGGCCTTCAGAACTGGGACCAGCTCCGACTCCGGTCTCGGAACTAAGAAACCTGGGAGTCTGGCTGGACGCTGGCCTCACTTTCGTTGGCCGTACCAAGAAAACTGCAGCCTGCTGTTTTGGCGTTCTTCGGGGTTTAAGACCTGTTCTTAAATTTTTTGATGCCCCAACGAGGCAGCTGGTGCTTCAGGCTACAGTCATTTCTCGCCTGGATTACGCCAGCTCCCTCCTGGTGGGGGCCAATCAGGCAGAAATTACCCGCCTACAGCAGGTACAAAATGCTGCAGCCAGAGCGATAGTCGGTCTGCCTAGATTCTGTCCTGTTTCCAATGTCCTTCGCTCCCTGCATTGGCTACCCGTGAGGAAGAGATTTCATTTTAAGGTCCTTTGTTTGACTTTTAAAATTTTGAAGGGCATAGGTCCTCAGATTTTGTCCAATGTTCTGTCCTTTTATGTTCCGACACGCGCTCTTCATTCCTTGGGCCAGGCTCTTGCCGTGGTCCCTCGGTTCAGGCTTTGTCGTGCAGGTGGACGATCCTTTTGTGTCAAAGCTGCAACAATCTGGAATTCCCTCCCGGTGGAAATTCGTCTGCTGGAGGATCTTATGCTTTTTCGGAAAGGAATTAAAACCTTTCTGTTTTAGTTTCTCCTTTTAGCTGTCCCTATCTGTTTTGGTTTTGAGTTGTGCTATGTTCTGCCTTGTTAGGGCGCCAGGACGCTCCTTTGCTGGAGCAGCTGTGCGCAGAATAAATACCTATAACATAACATAACATTTGCAACGGGGTGTCAGGATGCATGCATGAATACTGCATTGTCTTCAGTTGTAACAGTCAGAGATTGATATTGTGGTAGCACATTATCCTGCCAACATGAGGACTTTCAGTGTGCATGTTGATGTGTGTGCATACCCAGCTCATGTATGGATGTCGATGTGCATGGTCATTGGTACTCAAGGGCCATCAGGTGGCTGACACAGGAGTGTGATCCCTGTTGACATTTGACTCTGCTTCCCCGTGAGGGGGTGTGCCTGTGCTGACAAGATGGCCGACAGTGAAGTCCTGGTGTTTGGTGGTGGCCAATTCCCAGTTGGGCTTGGTACTCCCCACAACAGTGCCCAGTCACAGAGATCTTGTCAGTCCTTCCCCCCATCCCCCCTATGAGGTGAGCATGGTTCAGTGTGAGCTTGCTGGGCCATTTGGGTGGGTGGGTATTGTGAGTGACTGCAACTCCCAGCATGCTCTGGGCTACACCCCCCTTCCCAGCATGCCCTCACTTCCCTCCTTCTGACTCTGCTTCCATGTGAGGGGGTGTGCCTGTGCTGACAAGATGACTGACAGTGGAGTCCTGGTGTTTGGTGGTGACCAATTCCCAGTTGGGCTTTGTGCTCCCCACAACAGAGCCCAGTCACAGAGATCTTGTCAGTCCTCCCCCCCCTCCCCACCCCCCTGTGAGGTGAGCATGGTTCAGTGTGAACTTGCTGGGCCATGTGGGTGGGTGGGTATTGTGAGTGACTGCAACTCCCAGCATGCTCTGGGCTACACCCCCCTTCCCAGCATGCCCTCACTTCCCTCCTTCTAACTTTGCTTCCCTATGAGGGGGTGTGCCTGTGCTGACAAGATGGCTGACAGTGGAGACCTGGTGTTTGGTTGTGGCCAATTCCCAGTTGGGCGTTGTGCTCCCCACAATAGTGCCCAGTCACAGAGATCTTGCCAGTCCTTCCCCCGATCCCCCCTGTGAGGTGAGCATGGTTCAGTGTGAACTTGCTGGGCCATGTGGGTGGGTGGGTATTGTGAGTGACTACAACTCCCAGCATGCTCTGGGCTACACCCCCCTTCCCAGAATGCCCTCACTTCCCTCCTTCTGACTCTGCTTCCCTGTTAGGGGGCGTGCCTGTGCTGACAAGATGGCTGACAGTGGAGCCCTGGTGTTTGGTGGTGGCCAATTCTCAGTTGGGCTTTGTCCTCCCCACAACAGTGCCCAGTCACAGAGATCCTGTCAGTCCTCCCCCCCCACCCCACCCCCTTGTGAGGTGAGCATGGTTCAGTATGAACTTGCTGGGCCATGTGGGTGGGTATTGTGAGTAACTGCAACTCCCATATACTGGCCTATACCCCCCTTCCCAGCATGCCCTCACTTCCCTCCTTCTGACTCTGCGTTATGGATGGGCGAATTTTGCGAATCTCGCGTTCGTGAATTTTGCGGATTTGCGAACTCGCAATCCGCAAAATCCGCGAATTCTTGTGAATTTGCGGATTTTTTTTTTGTGTTCGCAAGGATTTCTGCCAGTTCGCGAGGGTTTCGTACAAGTTCGCAATTGCGAACTTACATTTCGGCACGCAACGGTTGCGATTATGTTGTTTCTACGTCTGGTTCATCATCACAGGTTCCCAGCACCCTCTGTTTCACCACTGCAACCCTCTGTTACATCAATGCCACCCTCTGGTTCATCATTACTGTAGATTATGGGGGGGAAAAGCAAGCACACCAGCCCTGCTTCAACTGACATGAATTAATTTGGGGTTAGTTTATTAATGTGTCACTGTTTTAAAATTCCAGTCTGGCACCTGCTTCGTTATCTGTAATTTTGCTTTCTGTTGCAGTGCATTTTTTTTCCCCAGGACCTTTGTGGCCTACTTGTAGCTATTCTATGAGCCTGCTGTGAGGGTCAGAGCAGGGTCATACAATTGTTGCAACTAGCAACTGAATTCTGGAGGGGCCCCAGTCAGGAAGCACTACAGGGAATTGTTACTAATGATGAGTTTGAACTCTTGCCCCTGCCGAGTGCTTTCAGTTTTGAAAAACTCGTTTTTCTGCAATTTTGCGGGGTTCGCGGGGCGCGAACACGCGTGAGATCGGATTCGGAAGCCGCAAATTCGTGCGAATATGCAATTTGTTTTTTTTGCGGCGTGTTAGTTGGCAAGGTTTCGTGCGTTTTTGCGAGCCGCTCGTAGCGCAAGGCGCGAAGTTACCCTCGCGGTCGTTCAAGGGCGCGGCCATCTTGTTTGCCTGACGTATTTCCGTTTCCGGGCGCGAAGTGTAATCTCGCAAAGTCTGCGGCTTGCCAGTACAGTTTTGCGCGTGTTCGCAAGGAAAATCTCGCGCGAACTTACCCGCGCGGTCATAAACGGGCGCGGCCATCTTGTTTCTCATTCATTGCTATGGTTCTGGGCATGGTCTTTGTATCCTCTGTCAATCTCTGCCATCCTTTGCTTGTTTGAAGTTTTTTTTTATCTATTTTACTTATTATCTATCCCTCTATTTTTCTAGCCCTATATTTTTGTGTCTACTGCTACTTTTGGTTAATTTTAAACTACTTTTTTAAACTCTTTTCTTTTCTTCTCTTCCCTATTCTATTTTCTTTATTCCTTTCCGCCCAGACCATGGTGAAGGGAGCCGGGAAGCATCCCGAGAAGGGGAAGGGTCCCGCACCCCGTGTCCGGCTCCCGTGCGGGCGTTTGAGGGGGGAGGAGGTCGTACCCAGGGAGATCTTTACCCCGGAGGAGGTGGGCCAACTCATTTTTTATGTTCAGCGCCGCCTCCCCAGGACCATCATGGGAGGCGGCAAGATCAGTGCCGGGTACGGGGTCCGGGAGCACCGGGCCATTTAACACCACTCTCGGGTCTGGCGCACCTACAACCAGGCCACCCGCCGCTGGACGGATGTCTTGACCCGTGAGCGAGATCTGCTCGACCTCCTTGGCCTTGAGATCCCCGGGCTTGGTGAGTAGTAGTAGCTATTTCTTTACTACTATGTTTTCTCCTGCTGTGTTATTCTATTGCAAATTTTTGTTTTTTTACCAAGAGCAATAATGCTGCTCATTACATTGTAGGTAAATTATATTTCAAAATCTTGTGTGCATTTCAGGTACACTGCTCTCCTTCTCAGTAGTGTTGCTACTATGCTTATTTGTTTTAGATTTTGTGTTCATTTCATTGGCCTGTGAAATTATGTATGAGTGTAGTTTAAAGAACTGCGTAATGCTACACACTAAGGTTCTGATTTTTAATTACCGGCGCATCCCTGCAAAGTAGCAGGGATGCGCCAGTAATTGTGCGTCACGCCACCATCACCCATGGTGCGCCGTATTTACAATGCGGCGCACCATGGGCCCAAAACGTCACCAAAGCGTTACGCATCTGTGCCGTAAAGGCGGCTCATTGCTGGAGTTGCGTCGCAACGATGGTGCAGCTCCATCAATGCTCTGGGGTGCCCTATCTCCTCAATGCTGCGTCAAGCCGTACGTCTGCTTCAAGCAGGCGCAGGGTTTGAGTCACGCATCATTGTCCTCAAAGTGACTGATTGAAATCTTGTAGATTTCCCTCAGCCACTTTTAGGATGCGTTCCTGCGCAGGAACGCCCTCCCTTGCGCCGGAACGCCCCCTATTGGCGTAGGGCTTTACAACGTGATGCATCTCCCATATGTGTCACGTTGTTAATATACGCCGCACCATTGCGCCTCTTTTGTGCTGTCGCTGCGTCACAAAAGTCACACAGCAATGGAGCAAAAGAGCCGCAAGGGGCTTCTAAATCAGCCCCTACAGACTCAAGTCCAGTCCTTCCTTTGTACACATGGCGATAAGAAGAAATAGTGGTGGTGGATTAATAGTTTGAGTATTTTAATGACTGGTTAATGTAGTAGGAAACTTTAGTGTTGTCGCTGATCTTCAATCACGATGGACTTTGGCTGTCACTTTGCGTGCTGCGGACTGCTGCCTGCCAATCCTAGGCAAACCTTTTTAGTACTTTGTTTAATAGTGAGTTACATAGGGTAGTTTCCAATTCGACGGTCCGCAAATCAAGCAATACTAAAGTAATAACGTAGTTGACCACATGAGATTGGTCAATAATATATCCCGTGGAGTCGTTCCCTATTTGCTATTTCGCAAAAATATTTTGTTAGTTCTTTTGAAATGTTTGATTTGGTTGAGAAATATCATCCATGTTTTCTGTTTTTCTTTCTTTCATGTTGTACATCAGCTTCCCCCAGGGGCAAGAGGAGGACACGGGAGGAGGAGGAGGAGAGTGCTGTTGACGATGCAGGCCAGGACCGGGCAGGCGAGGGCTCCTTTGCTGGCCCCAGTAAGTTTTAATTTTAATATAGAGTACTTATTTTTTCCTAGCGTTCCTCATTCAAATTTTTCTAAATCGTCTTTGATCTTCTTGTAGACAGGATCTAAATTCTTATCCTGCCTCGACTATGACTCCGTGTGGTATTACTAGATTATTCTTATTAGTATGTCTGTGTAGCTAACTAAGATTGCACATTTGGCATTTCAATTGGACTCCCATTCTAGTCAGCAATAGGTCTATGCACTGAGTGCAGTCCTCTGGGATTGTCCATAATGTCTTTTCAAGTATTCTAAATGTTTATGCTTTGACCATTGCCAACAATAAAAAGGTGAATGACCACCAAGAAAGAATAAGATGCTACTTTACTTTTGGTTTGGATAGGAGGACAATCCATTCTACTACTGTTGCAGGGACAAATCTGCACAAACAGAACTATGGACACTAAATAATGCATTGCTTAGCTTATCAATTATAATAGGTGCTGTTAGACTTTCCACATACCTCAGTGATAACAGACTTTGTAGTTGAACCCCCAATCTCCTTACTGACTAGATAGTGTGGCAGAGTCATTTAGCTCCCAAAGTCACCGATGGCAGAGGCACGGACTCATGCTTGCAAAAATTCCAAAACCTTTATCTCATCCACTCTAGTCTGGAGGACCAAAAACCACAGAGTCTATTTAAGTTTAAAAGCTTTATTAAAAGTAAACACATTTATTAAAATCAAGTTTGTCATAAAAGTGAACGTGTAACTGAAAATGGAAAAGTGCTTAGTGCTGACGATTAATTGGACACATTTCTTGTGGTCGAGCCGAGCTCTCACCTGGTTTGAACTTGATCCTGCTCGTGTTCTTAGAAGTCAAGCTTCTGTCTGTTAGGAGAAAAAGTGGTGCGTGTTAAAAAGTAAAAAGCAAACATTCATCAGTTGTGCCAAAAAGTGCAGCAAGACAACAGCCTTCCCTGGAAAAAGGGACATTTTTACTCTAGAGTACACAGTAATAAATTATTAAATTGTATACTGTTTTTTTCACATTTATTTCTTCCTCCTAGACCAAATATTATATAGTAGTGAGTGGTGTATTCTAACATTATTAAATGTACTTTGTAGGTGGAACATCTGGAGACGGGGCCAGCGCGGAGATGGTGGTGGCATTGGACGAGGAGGACAACTCTGGGGAGGAGGCGGTGCAAGTGCCGGACAAGGACATGCCTGTGAGGGTTCACACGGTGGTGGCGGGCAGAGGTAAGCTATACATTCCTTAGTCATTGAGATTGAAGACTGCAGAGTGTGCTTTCTGCACGGGTGTATTATAAATTAACCAGGTAGTAGCCTCCTCTAAATGTACTTCGACTTAGCTGTGAAGTTTTTGGCGAGAAGAATCCCAATCAGATCTGAGGTGAACTTGATGGATGGGATGAACGAAAAGCGAAAGAAGGGTGTAAGTAAGTGTGGAAGCACGAGAAATGTAATGATGACTGGCAAAGAAGAATGATATGTGTTTGCTTGGTCCCCGAGGTGGCTGGGAAGGAAAGAAAATGGTATGGTGCATGGCTGGGTGAATGATGAAGCAAGGATGGGTGGAAGGAGAACAGCCTGGGTGGGTGAGACAGAAACTGTATGTGTGCATATACTTTGAATGGATGGATGCCTGGATCATTCATGGTACTATCTGACTCTTAGATAGCATATGTGTATCTAGAGAGAGTAGACGGTCACTGGATGAACTAAGTGTTACTTTGAAGAGCATGTAACACCGCACCCACACGTCCGTTCCAGTGTAGGAAAGGCAAGGAAAAGAAGTTGTAACGTTGTCCAAATACTACCATGAATAGTAGTAGTAGTTTGTATTGCAACTGCAAGCACAGCATATATCCGGTTATTACGGTGGACACTCCCTACCTCTCTTAATAACTTTAGTTTAGTAGTAGTACGTCATTCATGTGTGGGGGTATCACTGTTCACTCAATAATAAGCAAAGCACCTAAAGTCATCCCATATGTCATCATATACATCCCATGTGAAGTGATAGATAATCAGATAATTTAGCTTCTTCATTTTCCTTTTCTAATACTCATTTGCACTGTAGGGTGAAAGCTAAATTAATTAAGCAGTAGCCCTTTTAACAGAGTATTCTCAGTGCCACCCATAATAGAAAAGTAAGAGCTTCACCACCTGCATGTACTGGACCGGTACAGTAACGCAAGTCTGTCTCACTCACCATGGTGTGCGTCTGTTTTTCTCGGGTGCAAGTTCACTGCGCTGGCATTATGCCGGCTTGCATAAGATAACGTACCAATTTTCCTAAACAAGAGAGAAGAAGAAGAATAAGAGTGGTGTACTGTCATCGTCGACTGTAATGGAAGTCCATAATGCTTGTAGAATTTGTTCCTGAAACTCCCACTAATGTTAGAGCAAGGATGAAGAAGTCGGAGGTTACATAGATACTGTCCTCAATAGTTATGTACTGTGCTTTCAATTTGCTACTTGTACTGTGACAACTTTCTGCTCAATCATTTTGTGTTAATCTTAAGGAGCATTGGTTACAGACTATGTCTTTCTTTTTTCATGTAGTTGCTCCTTCCAAATCCAAGACACCATCAAGGAGGAAGGAGCTGGCTCGAATGGCCCGGCAACGGAGGCTGGATGCCACTGTCGCTGAATATCGGCGGCTGGTGGCCCTGGAGGAGGAGGAGACGCAGTCTGGTACAACAACAACGCCCACTGGGACAGCTGCATCCTCCTCCGTGCGGGCTGCCAGCCAGCGCAGTGCTCCAGCGGTACGGAGCCGGGCTACCAAAGCCAAAAGCCACCGCCGAGCAGCAAAGAAAGCAGCTGCCCCTCACAGGATTTGCAAGGCACACCGGTGGCGCTTATCCCTCAGACTGCCCTACCTGGAGCAGGAGGTCCATAACTATAAGAACTTGGTGGAGGGCCTCCGCTTCGAACTTGCCACCCTCCGCAAGGAGCATGATGCCCTGGCTGCTAATTCCAACAGCACCCTGCCATAGTGTCCCTTGCCCCTTTTTTAGAGACTTTTGGGGGGTGGGAATTGGGAGTTGGGATTTTTGGGGACTTTTGATGGACAATCGTTGGGGTTAGGGAGGGTCTTGCGGGAGATTCTTTTGTTAGGGCTATAAAAATATACTTTTTGAAATTTTATCTAACCATACCTGTTTTTTACTGCTTTTGAGTCTGGTGGGTGGGGGTTTAACAGTAAGTTTGTTTTCCTGAATAGTCCTAGGACTTTAGTAGTACTACCGTCAATCCAATCTCTCGTCTCTCCTAATACTCCATTATACTACCTCCAACCAAACGCCTATCTTACCTGTAATTTCTGTTTGCAAGTAGGGCTAGGCCCAGGGCTGGCTCCACGGGAAACAGCGAATAAGGTTGGCAATCCTCGGCGGATAAAAGTTCCTCATAGCGGTGGTACTAGTGGTGTGACACAGTGGCAGTTGCATGCCTACGAAAAAAAAGAAAATGAAATCTGGTTTGTCCTCCTGAGCAATACAACGGTACAATAGAGAATATAGCAGGTGACAGAAGTACAGTAGAACAGTGCCACATTGTAGCCTAACAAATGTTAAAGTATAACTAATTCGGTTGAAGTTCTTTGACATTAGCCATGGGTCTTTGTCAAGCAGAGTAAGAATATATCCTCGGATTTCTTCACCAGCCTGTTGCTATCACCTTATCCTCCCCAGCAAGTGTGTGGATTTATTGCTGTAATTAAGTCACACATCAATGAAAACCACACAGCCCGGGGGAAGAGGGTTAGGGTTTGAAAAATGGATGGGTACGGGGGTTTTTGGGAAATGTTTTGGGAGACAAGAAAAAATAGCACAGCATGGACAAACAATTGTGAACATAAACAAATCTTTGGGTACAAACCTATCCATCAATCTTTGAAAGTGCATGCACTACTGCATGCATGTCAGTGAAAAGTAAGTAGTACTTTCGACATCTGTGGAAGAAAGAATGGGACAGTACAGGGCGTGTGTGGAATTATTGATAACTATATTCAACATAAGGTCTCTGTTGCCAGATACCTGAGAGCCTTGCTGGTCACTATAAATCCATTCACAACACTCAATGGGGTTGGTCTGAAAGGTATAGTAGATAGAAAAGGAGAAATTGCTCTTTTTCTAGGTGTCCCCTCACTCACCAGGGTTGCCCCTTGGTGACATGCTGCATCATTGGGGCCATCCCAGTCCTCTACGGGCTGGGGCGTGCTGCGACTTGCGAATTACGTAGGAGCACTTACAAATGACTATGTGTGGTGCAGATGTGATAGTGGAGTGGACTAAGTGATGTGTTAAGGGATCAATTTAGAAGCAGAGAGAGATCCAAGAAATGCAGTCACAGTCAGAGAAAAAGACAAAGGATACTGTATCTGTATGTTGTTGTAGTTGTCCTGTTGAATTTGGTAAGTAAGTTGCCTGTAGAAAAAAAATCCTCTTATTAGCGGCACTCCTCCATTGCAGCCGACGCTTCGTCCATCGATGTTGGTCACCACCAGAAGACACCCTGTAAAAAAAGCACAGCATGGACAAACAATTGAACATAAACAAATCTTTGGGTACAAACCTATCCATCAATCTTTGAAAGTGCATGCACTACTGGATGCATGTCAGTGAAAAGTAAGTAGTACTTTCGACAACTGTGGAAGAAAGAATGCGACAGTACAGGGCGTGTGTGGAATTATTGATAACTATATTCAACATAAGGTCTCTGTTGCCAGATACCTGAGAGCCTTGCTGGTCACTATAAATCCATTCACAACACTCAATGGGGTTGGTCTGGAAGGTATAGTAGATAGAAAAGGAGAAATTGCTCTTTTTCTAGGTGTCCCCTCACTCACCAGGGTTGCCCCTTGGTGACATGCTTCATCATTAGGGCCATCCCAGTCCTCTACGGGCTGGGGCGTGCTGCGACTTGCGAATTACGTAGGAGCACTTACAAATGACTATGTGTGGTGCAGATGTGATAGTGGAGTGGACTAAGTGATGTGTTAAGGGATCAATTTAGAAGCAGAGAGAGATCCAAGAAATGCAGTCACAGTCAGAGAAAAAGACAAAGGATACTGTATCTGTATGTTGTTGTAGTTGTCCTGTTGAATTTGGTAAGTAAGTTGCCTGCAGAGAAAAAATCCTCTTATTAGCGGCACTCCTCCATTGCAGCCGACGCTTCGTCCATCGATGTTGGTCACCACCAGAAGACACCCAGTAAAAAAAGCACAGCATGGACAAACAATTGAATATAAACAAATCTTTGGGTACAAACCTATCCATCAATCTTTGAAAGTGCATGCACTACTGGATGCATGTCAGTGAAAAGTAAGTAGTACTTTCGACAACTGTGGAAGAAAGAATGCGACAGTACAGGGCGTGTGTGGAATTATTGATAACTATATTCAACATAAGGTCTCTGTTGCCAGATACCTGAGAGCCTTGCTGGTCACTATAAATCCATTCACAACACTCAATGGGGTTGGTCTGGAAGGTATAGTAGATAGAAATGGAGAAATTGCTCTTTTTCTAGGTGTCCCCTCACTCACCAGGGTTGCCCCTGAGTGACATGCTTCATCATTGGGGCCATCCCAGTCCTCTAGGGGCTGGGGCGTGCTGCGACTTGCGAATTACGTAGGAGCACTTACAAATGACTATGTGTGGTGCAGATGTGATAGTGGAGTGGACTAAGTGATGTGTTAAGGGATCAATTTAGAAGCAGAGAGAGATGCAAGAAATGCAGTCACACTCAGAGAAAAAGACAAAGGATACTGTATCTGTATGTTGTTGTAGTTGTCCTGTTGAATTTGGTAAGTAAGTTGCCTGCAGAAAAAAAATCCTCTTATTAGCGGCACTCCTCCATTGCAGCCGACGCTTCGTCCATCGATGTTGGTCACCACCAGAAGACACCCTGTAAAAAAAGCACAGCATGGACAAACAATTGAACATAAACAAATCTTTGGGTACAAACCTATCCATCAATCTTTGAAAGTGCATGCACTACTGGATGCATGTCAGTGAAAAGTAAGTAGTACTTTCGACAACTGTGGAAGAAAGAATGCGACAGTACAGGGCGTGTGTGGAATTATTGATAACTATATTCAACATAAGGTCTCTGTTGCCAGATACCTGAGAGCCTTGCTGGTCACTATAAATCCATTCACAACACTCAATGGGGTTGGTCTGGAAGGTATAGTAGATAGAAAAGGAGAATTTGCTCTTTTTCTAGGTGTCCCCTCACTCACCAGGGTTGCCCCTTGGTGACATGCTTCATCATTGGGGCCATCCCAGTCCTCTACGGGCTGGGGCGTGCTGCGACTTGCGAATTACGTAGGAGCACTTACAAATGACTATGTGTGGTGCAGATGTGATAGTGGAGTGGACTAAGTGATGTGTTAAGGGATCAATTTAGAAGCAGAGAGAGATCCAAGAAATGCAGTCACAGTCAGAGAAAAAGACAAAGGATACTGTATCTGTATGTTGTTGTAGTTGTCCTGTTGAATTTGGTAAGTAAGTTGCCTGCAGAAAAAAAATCCTCTTATTAGCGGCACTCCTCCATTGCAGCTGACGCTTCGTCCATCGATGTTGGTGACCAAAAGACACCCTGTCCACTGCCTACCTGATGCTGAATTGTGGCTCGCTAATGTGAAGCCTGACTCCATCCTTTTTCCCCCATTGCACAGACTGAAACCCGGCCTGTAATTATTCAACGAAAAACAGGAAGTGATATAATATTACAACACCACTGATAAATAAATATAAGGTATGTAGGCTGTGGAGTGCAAAAAGTCACACTTTGATTTTCCTAGTAGACAGTACAATATTTTTGAAAGTGCGTACTCTGTCAGAGTCACCTTTTGAAGGATAAATAAGTATGGGCAAATTAATGTAGCGGATCTTTCCCCTCAAGCTAGGTGTCCTGTAAACTGTCTTTTAGAACAAAATTAGATCTTCCCAGCAGTGCTCCCACCCAGACCCTTACTAAAGCCAGTCGCAAAAATGTAGAAGACCCCCAATCAAATCTCAAAAAACTAGGCCTAGCAGAAAACTGGTGACAAAACGTACTTTTAAAGTAAAAGTAGGCCCAAGTACCCCCTTACCCACCGTGGATTACATTCAAACCACTTGCAAGCAACCAAGCAAAAGTATTCATAGCCAGCATCGCTCCAAGACTCGAAACCCCCCCCACCCAAACACATGCAATAGAAATACTGCTAACCCTAACGAACCCTAAGTTAAGAATAGTGGCAAAGGCTTTCTTTAACTATGCCAAATCCCCCCTTTCCCACCATGGATTTTCTTCAAATGACTTGCAACCAAAATTACAAATTCTCAGGAGTGCTCTAAGACCCCAGAACTCAGTTGCAAAAATCTAGAACACCCCGAAACATATGCAATCCTGCTGCTAGGGCTAACCCTAACGAACCCTAAGTCACAAAAAGTGCCAAAAGGCTTTTCCGCGAGGATTTTGTCCCAACCACTTCTACCCGGTATTAGACCTTCCCAGGAATGCCCCAAGACCCGCCAACCCACCCGCCAAGAAGCATAACACCACCAAACAGGCCAAAAGCAAAATCTCATACTTGCAATATTTCTCGGCCTTCGGTCCAAACGCGCTGCGTAGCTAGGCCATAAGTCGGGGTTGCCACCACGGATTTCCTGAAAAGCAAATGCAATCAAGATTAGAGTGTCCCAGAAGTGCTCCCAGACCCCGAAACTCACCCACAAACACCAGGAAGCCCCACAAACAGGCTCCCGAAAACGCTACATTGAGCAAAATGTCAGAAATAGCAACAAAAAAAATTGACGTGGATTTTGTCCCAACCACTTTTATCCGGTATTAGAGCTTCCCAGCAATGGCCCCAGAGCCGTCAACCCAGGAGAAAACGAGTAGAAGACCCCCAAACAGCCAAAGAGCAAAAGTACAAAAATGGGGACTTTGTCATTTTTTTCCAAATTTCCAAAATCACTCCGCGCGCGCTCTGCAGCTAGGCCCTAACTCCCCTCTGCCACCATGGATTTGCTTCAAATCTCTTGCAAAGTAAAGTATATATAACCAGCAGTGCGCCCAGACCCCGAAACCCACCCACAAACACCAGGAAGCCCCCCAAACAGGCCCCCGAAAACGCTACATTGAGCAAAATGTCAGAAATAGCAAAATAAAAATCGGCCTGGATTTTGTCCCAACCACTTCTACCCGGTATTAGACCTTCCCAGGAATGCCCCAAGACCCGCCAACCCACCCGCCAAGAAGCATAACACCCCCAAACAGTCCAAAAGCAAAATCTCATACTTGCAATATTTCTCGGCCTTCGGTCCAAACGCGCTGCGTAGCTAGGCCATAAGTCGGGGTTGCCAACACGGATTTCCTGAAAAGCAAATGCAATCAAGATTAGAGTGTCCCAGCAGTGCTCCCAGACCCCGAAACTCACCCACAAACACCAGGAAGCCCCCCAAACAGGCCCCCGAAAACGCCACATTGAGCAAAATGTCAGAAATAGCAACAAAAAAAATCGGCCTGGATTTTGTCCCAACCACTTCTACCCGGTATTAGACCTTCCCAGGAATTCCCCAAGACCCGCCAACCCACCCGCCAAGAAGCATAACACCCCCAAACAGGCCAAAAGCAAAATCTCATACTTGCAATATTTCTCGGCCTTTGGTCCAAACGCGCTGCGTAGCTAGGCCATAAGTCGGGGTTGCCACCACGGATTTCCTGAAAAGCAAATGCAATCAAGATTAGAGTGTCTCAGCAGTGCTCCCAGACCCCGAAACTCACCCACAAACACCAGGAAGCCCCTCAAACAGGCCCCCGAAAACGCTACATTGAGCAAAATGTCAGAAATAGCAAAAAAAAAATCGGCCTGGATTTTGTCCCAACCACTTCTACCCGGTATTAGACCTTCCCAGGAATGCCCCAAGACCCGCCAACCCACCCGCCAAGAAGCATAACACCCCCAAACAGGCCAAAAGCAAAATCTCATACTTGCAATATTTCTCGGCCTTCGGTCCAAACGCGCTGCGTAGCTAGGCCATAAGTCGGGGTTGCCACCACGGATTTCCTGAAAAGCAAATGCAATCAAGATTAGAGTGTCCCAGCAGTGCTCCCAGACCCCGAAACTCACCCACAAACAGACGGAACCCCCCCTAGGAGCACCTCAAAGGCAAGCAAGTCAGCAAAAACACTAAAAAATGTGCACCTCGGATTTGGTCCAAACCACTTTTATCCGGTATTAGAGCTTCCCAACAATGGTCCCAGAGCCGTCAACTCACCTGCAAAGAGGTAGAACAACACCCCCACAAGTGCTGAGTCTTTCTTCATTGGGCGTAAACCAGCCCTCTGGTTTGATGGAAATAGGAGTCTGGAGGAGGAGGATAGAGGAGCATGTTCTTCTGAACTTGTGAACCTGAGGAATGCAGACTGCGGCAACTTCAAATCAATTAGCAAACCAGTGAAGACAGTTCTGCTGATGGGCTTGTTTTTGTGATTATCTGATTAAAGTTTGAAATATATTAACTGTGCACAACAAAGAAAGACAGACATACAGGAATAAAAGTGAATAAGGACGAAAAAGAAAGTTATTGATTCGTTGTCTCATTTTCAGGGCTCGGTATCACGGTCCAGGAATGAGAATAAGGCTTCGTCATCATACTCTGCGAATTCAGGCAGGGTGAGCTCAGTGTCACCTGACAGAGTAGAAATTCCCTCATCTATGTTGCTGGCCACCTCTTCATCCGGCGCGCTTTCTCGTACTCTGAAATCTGGTGGTATGAGGTGCTGATTCATCTTGATCATTGTTAACCTCTCCACATTTTTGGGCGAGAGGCGGCTCCGTTTGGGAGTTACAATGCCACCAGCAGCACTGAAAACACGTTCAGAAGACACGCTTGCGAGTGGGAAAGACAAGTAGTTTAAAGCCAGGTTGGTGAGCTGTGGCCACAATTCTTTTTTCCCATGCCAATACGCCAATGGGTCAGAATTAACATAGACCTCTGTTGAGTCATTCAGATAGTCCTTCACCATCGACTCAAGGTCCTCATCCAAGGTTCCTCCACTTTGCTTAGCTCTTGCTGTGCCTCTGACCTTTTGAGAACCAAACCCACGCAGAGCTAGCCAATCCTCTTCAGCCTCCAATGTTTCTGTTGTGTCTGGTGCAGATGATCCGGTTGCCGGTGTCTTTAACGGCTGAGAGGTCACTTGTGCCACAGCCACAGGTGCAGAAGTGGATTGTTTTGACTGGGGATGGCCTGCTGATGTACTGCCATTTCCTTCAATTTTCAGCCGTTCTCTTTCAAACCTCTTGGCTGACAAGGCTAGCCAATGTTTGTACTTTGGAACATGTTCATCATCAAAAGGAAAGAATGCTTGGCCTGCCAGCGCCAATTTGTAGCGTGGATCCAGAATAGTAGCACAAATGTAATGCTCTTCTGAGTGGATCGTTTTAAGACGTTCATCACCTTGTAGGAGCTCTAATAATTTCTCAGCCAGAACAAAAGAGTCTTGGTTTTTTACATCTTTTTCAAACACAGAACACACCTCCTTCAGTTGGTCCTCCAGCATGTACAACAATGGGATAGCTATTCCCAAATTACAGTCCTCCTTGCTGACTGCACGCGTGAAGAACTCAAAAGGACGAAGCATGCGTGTCAGGATTTGAACTATGTCCATTGCGCCGCACTCATCCCCAGGTCATCCTGAGCTGTACCCTCTGTTAAGAAATATTGATCGAGTACCGTATACTGCTCATACAGACTCTCAAGCATGTAGAAGGTTGAGTTCCAACGTGTTACCACCTCCTGGATGAGTGCTTTCACTGGCATTTGACGTTGATATAGCAGGCTCCTCAGCTGCTTCCGGGCCTTAAAAGAATGGTTGAAATGGTTGCACATTTTTCGGCAGGTGTCCCATACTCTGTACGCTGCACTGCCTTTATTACCCAAGAATTTTTGGACAACCAGGTTTATACAGTGCGCCAAACACGGCACTCTGAAATAGTTACCCTTCCTCATGGCCTTAACTATATTGGCGCCATTGTCCGTGGAAACATAACCAACCTGGCGTTTTAGTGAGGACAGCCAGTTAAGGGCCTTTGTGTTAAAGACATCCAAAATGTTTTCTGCTGTGTGACGTTTCTCCAAACCAAACATGGCTAGTGTTGCATGTTTCCGAGCAGCTTTCAAAACAATGTCCGTGTCAACACCTGTGTTTAGCTTTGCTTTAGCCCCTGAAAAAGAGACCCAGTGTGCAGTGATGCACATGTAATCAGCGCCTGCGCCACTGGTCCACATGTCTGTTGTCAGATGTATAGTGTGAACAGCACTCTTCTGCAAAGCTGCCCCAATCACCTTCAGAACATCTTCATGTAGTGCTGGAACCGCAACTCGGGCAAAATAGAACCGGCTAGGAACCTTCCATTTAGGGCAGAGTGCTGCCACTAATTCTAGAAAACCAACCCCTTCTACAAAAGAAAAAGGGAGAAGGTCCAGAGCTAGCATTTTAGCCAGCTTAGTGTTATACAGACGCGTCAGTGGGAGGTTGCGTTCATATTGCGCTTCTGTAAACAACATCTTTTTAATGTTGCCCTGGACCAAGGATTTACGGGATGATGATGATATCTTTGACCCAGTTACGCTCGCTGATGAACTTTTCCGCATTGATGTCTCACTCTCTCCCACACTCTTAGTGTGCCTCACATGGGGTGTGCTGCTGACAGGGGTACTGGGTGTAAGTGAAGTGTTTGTATCGTCTTCTTCCTCCTCGTCATCATCAGATGAAAAATCAACGTTTTCATTACGTGCAATTCGGGCTTCCTTGACCGCCTCTAGGTGCGGAAACCATTGGACAGGGTGCGCTCTCCTAAGATGACCTCTCTGGCCTCCGGTACCATAGTTGGTACCAAACTTACCACGACTAACTCGAAGCTTACAAATGCTACAAATGGCTACGTTTTCCATTCTTGGGCAAACACTAAAGAAGTCCCAAACTGGAGACTTGAAATGTCTTTGGGGGCCGGAGGAGGCGGCGATACTGGTGGTGGTGGTCCTGCTGCTAATGCCAGATGAAGTGGAGGATGTGGATTGCCGAACGTCAGTACGTTTTGCACTTTCACCACCACGAATTGAGGTCGAGGTGGATGGAGGTCCCTTCTTCCGAGGAAGAAATATGGAAGCGGTAGGTGTTGGTGTACTAGTTAACTCCAAATCTAATGATTGTTGTGTTTCCATTTCCATTGCCTCCTCGTCGACATCATCATCACGCTCAGCAGCTTCTCGGGATAGGGTCAAAATGTCTCTTTGCTGCATGCCCGCTGGGGCTGCAGTGACCTTTATGATGACTGGATCGTCGTCGTGAAGGGCTTCATCAGCAGCAGTATGCGTCACTTCTTGTTGAGCCTCATCACACTCCATAGGTATGAGTTTTTCGACGACTTTCCTTTTACGCTTAGGTATCTTTGTCAGATCATGGTGTGCCTCACTCTCAGGCTGCAGTGGTGGTACCCATTAGTCATCCAGATCATCAGAAGGCGGTGGGCTTGAAGAAGATGTAGACACCAACCTTGATCTTTTCCTTGCTAGGGATGTGGAAGACAATGAATAATCATCAGGAGGAGTGGCTTCCAATGATACCTCGGCTTGATTGTCGATTTCCTGATGTGCCCCTACTTCGGGAGGGACAACTATTGTGGGAACTTGTTGTGACCCTCCATGCACCTCTGCTTGCGCGTTTCCTTGCGCTGCCTCTCCTTCCACATGTACTTGGGCTTGTACTACTTGCACATGTTGTTGTTGCGGCTGTGGTTGTTCAACACTTGTCAGATGAGTTACAACAACCTGTGTTGATTCAGGGACATTGCTGCTACTTTCTTGCGATGAGCCAACATCACTGGTCGATGGTGATTGGAGAAGTACACTGACTGCCTCTGAAGCACTCAAGGGCTTTGACTTAAGTTGGCGTGGTGGTGGAGGCACTGAACCCAATGGAGCGGGGGTGCTGCTCCCAGCTTGGTCCCCAGCAGATCCTGCTGCTGCAGGCGTACTTTTTTTTTGCTCCCAAAAAACGTGGCGGTTGGCACACCAGCCTCCTTGGTAACTTGCTTCTTCTGCTCCTTACTAGCAACTTTCTTGCTAGAGGAGCTACGGACACCTTTTTTTGGGGCCATCTTCTTCAGAGCAGGTCAGACAGCAGGCCGCAGTTGCACGAATTGTAGAGTTGTCTGAGGCCAGACGTGACGTCGCGTGACGTTATGCTGCACACACACACCGCTGCAGGACTTCTTCCTGGCACTGGTGGTTCTCTTGAGTCTTGTGCACCTAAAAACAATGGAAGACAGAGGAACATCAGTTCAGTTATACACCCTAAAAAATCGAAAAAAAAACCAGAAAAATCAGCACAATCCCATTCCATCCATGCCCTCCATGATGTTTAAGTTCAAGACACCCCACAGAAAGACTAGGCCCATGCAAGACTCAATACCCCTGGTGAAAAGGTCACAAGTACAGCCCCAAAAAACGAAAATCACTGAAAAATCAGCACAATCCCATTCCATCCATGCCCTCCATGTGTTTAAATTCAAGACAACCCACAGAAAGACTAGGCCCATGCAAGACTCACTACTCCTGGGCATAAAGGTTGAAAAGTAGGCAAAATGGTTGTAGGCCTAACAACAATGCCTACATTCAAAATGGCCACTTGCCTCCCAGCACATGGCCAGGGCCTGTAGCAGCACTCAAAATGGCCCCCAGCCACATGGCCTGTACCTCCCCATGAACACCCCCAAAAATCGAAAAACACTGCAAAATCAGCACAATCCCATTCCATCCATGCCCTCCATGATGTTTAAGTTCAAGACACCCCACAGAAATAATAGGCCCATGCAAGACTCAATACCCCTGGTGAAAAGGCCACAAGTACAGCCCCAAAAACGAAAATCACTGAAAAATCAGCACAATCCCATTCCATCCATGCCCTCCATGATGTTTAAGTTCAAGACACCCCACAGAAAGACTAGGCCCATGCAAGACTCAAATACCCCTGGTGAAAAGGCCACAAGTACAGCCCCAAAAAACGAAAATCACTGAAAAATCAGCACAATCCCATTCCATCCATGCTCTCCATGATGTTTAAGTTCAAGACACCGCACAGAAAGACTAGGCCCATGCTAGACTCAAATACCCCTGGTGAAAAGGCCTCAAGTACAGCCCCAAAAAACGAAAATCACTGAAAAATCAGCACAATCCCATTCCATCCATGCCCTCCATGATGTTTAAATTCAAGACAACCCACAGAAAGACTAGGCCCATGCAAGACTCACTACTCCTGGGCATAAAGGTTGAAAAGTAGGCAAAATGGTTGCAGGCCTAACAACAATGCCTACATTCAAAATGGCCACTTGCCTCCCAGCACATGGCCAGGGCCTGTAGCAGCACTCAAAATGGCCCCCAGCCACATGGCCTGTACCTCCCCATGAACACCCCCAAAAATCGAAAAACACTGCAAAATCAGCACAATCCCATTCCATCCATGCCCTCCATGATGTTTAAGTTCAAGACACCCCACAGAAAGACTAGGCCCATGCAAGACTCAATACCCCTGGTGAAAAGGCCACAAGTACAGCCCCAAAAAACGAAAATCACTGAAAAATCAGCACAATCCCATTCCATCCATGCCCTCCATGATGTTTAAGTTCAAGACACCCCACAGAAAGACTAGGCCCATGCAAGACTCAAATACCCCTGGTGAAAAGGCCACAAGTACAGCCCCAAAAAACGAAAATCACTGAAAAATCAGCACAATCCCATTCCATCCATGCTCTCCATGATGTTTAAGTTCAAGACACCCCACAGAAAGACTAGGCCCATGCTAGACTCAAATACCCCTGGTGAAAAGGCCACAAGTACAGCCCCAAAAAACGAAAATCACTGAAAAATCAGCACAATCCCATTCCATCCATGCCCTCCATGATGTTTAAATTCAAGACAACCCACAGAAAGACTAGGCCCATGCAAAACTCACTACCCCTGGGCATAAAGGTTGAAAAGTAGGCAAAATGGTTGCAGGCCTAACAACAATGCCTGCATTCAAAATGGCCACTTGCCTCCCAGCACATGGCCAGGGCCTGTAGCAGCACTCAAAATGGCCCCCAGCCACACGGCCTGTCCCTCCCCATGAACACCCCCAAAAATCGAAAAACACTGCAAAATCAGCACAATCCCATTCCATCCATGCCCTCCATGATGTTTAAGTTCAAGACACCCCACAGAAAGACTAGGCCCATGCTAGACTCAAATACCCCTGGTGAAAAGGCCACAAGTACAGCCCCAAAAAACGGAAATCACTGAAAAATCAGCACAATCCCATTCCATCCATGCCCTCCATGATGTTTAAGTTCAAGACACCCCACAGAAAGACTAGGCCCATGCTAGACTCAAATACCCCTGGTGAAAAGGCCACAAGTACAGCCCCAAAAAACGAAAATCACTGAAAAATCAGCACAATCCCATTCCATCCATGCCCTCCATGATGTTTAAGTTCAAGACACCCCACAGAAAGACTAGGCCCATGCTAGACTCAAATACCCCTGGTGAAAAGGCCACAAGTACAGCCCCAAAAAACGAAAATCACTGAAAAATCAGCACAATCCCATTCCATCCATGCCCTCCATGATGTTTAACTTCAAGACAACCCACAGAAAGACTAGGCCCATGCAAAACTCACTACCCCTGGGCATAAAGGTTGAAAAGTAGGCAAAATGGTTGCAGGCCAAACAACAATGCCTGCATTCAAAATGGCCACTTGCCTCCCAGCACATGGCCAGGGCCTGTAGCAGCACTCAAAATGGCCCCCAGCCACATGGCCTGTCCCTCCCCATGAACACCCCCAAAAATCGAAAAACACTGCAAAATCAGCACAATCCCATTCCATCCATGCCCTCCATGATGTTTAAGTTCATGACACCCCACAGAAAGACTAGGCCCGTGCAAGACTCAATACCCCTGGTGAAAAGGCCACAAGTACAGCCCCAAAAAACGAAAATCACTGAAAAATCAGCACAATCCCATTCCATCCATGCCCTCCATGATGTTTAAATTCAAGACAACCCACAGAAAGACTAGGCCCATGCAAGACTCACTACCCCTGGGCATAAAGGTTGAAAAGGAGGCAAAATGGTTGCAGGCCTAACAAGAATGCCTACATTCAAAATGGCCACTTGCCTCCCTGCACATGGCCAGGGCCTGTAGCAGCACTCAAAATGGCCCCCAGCCACATGGCCTGTCCCTCCCCATGAACACCCCCAAAAATCGAAAATCACTGAAAAATCAGCACAATCCCATTCCATCCATGCCCTCCATGATGTTTAAGTTCAAGACACCCCACAAAAACACTAGGCCCATGCTAGACTCAATACCCCTGGTGAAAAGGCCACAAGTACAGCCCCAAAAAACGAAAATCACTGAAAAATCAGCACAATCCCATTCCATCCATGCCCTCCATGATGTTTCAGTCCAAGACACCCCACAGAAAGACTAGGCCCATGCTAGACTCAAATACCCCTGGTGAAAAGGCCACAAGTACAGCCCCAAAAAACGAAAATCACTGAAAAATCAGCACAATCCCAATCCATCCATGCCCTCCATGATGTTTAAGTTCAAGACAACCCACAGAAAGACTCAGTCCACCCACCACTGAGTACCCCTGGGTAAAAGGCCCCAAAACAGCCCAAAAATCGAAAATTCCAAAATTGTAGTTGCAGCAACTGTAATGCCCCAAACAAACTTACTTGTAAAATTTCTAATCCAACAGTGATCCAAAGAAAGTCAAAAAGGCCTCAAATCCAAATATCCAGCAGCATCCACAAAAAGTAATCCTTCCAGCTCCAGATCCAAATGAAAAGTGACCAGGAGATGGACAAAGCACTGGGAGGAGCCTGCTGGACAGGAACAGGAAGTTGAAGACTGTGGGGCACTTCCTTCCTCCCACCCCCTCCCCCCTCCCCAAACTGGACTCCTCGCTAAAAAAGTGCAGGCAAATGTCAACCCAAGGAGTTATTCAGATAAAAATCATCATTTCAAGAAGGTTTATGCTGCTTGCTGGTGGATTTCTTGTGCAGAATTGCAAATTTTATATTTTCGCTTGTGCGAGATTGTTGCTGCTCGCCGCATCTCAAATCTCGCAATTGCGAAGTATCGCGAGACGTGATCTCGCCGTACTCGCGTTGACAAACTCTCGCTGTGCAAGTTGGCAAGCCGCGATGACGTAATCGCGCTCGCCAAATTCCCGCGGGATCACACAGCAAGATCCAAAATGGCGCAGCACTCGCAAAATATCGAGAAAAACAACTCGGCAAACGATGATAAACGCCGCGCGCCGCAAAAATTGTATCACCAACGCCGCGCGCCGCAAAAAAAATCCGCTGCGTGCGAATTTGCGGATTTTGCGGGAAATTCGCAAATCTCGCGGATTGCGAATTTACCGAAAATCCGCAAAATCCGCGAGCGTAACGGATTTTCCGCCCATACTTACTCTGCGTCCCTGTGAGTGGGTGTGCCTGTGCTGACAAGATGGCTGACAGTGGAGTCCTGGTGTTTGGTGGTGGCCAATTCCCAGTAGAGCATTGTGCTCCCCACAACAGAGCCCAGTCCCTGAGTACTTGCCAGCTCATTTCAGGCCCCTCTGACGTGAGCATTCTTCAGAGAGGTGTTGATTGTGCAATTGTGAGGGGGGCATTATCTCTGACAACAACCCCATCATGCTTTTGTATACACTCACTTCACCAGCACACCCACTATTCCTTCCTGTCAGTCAGCTTCACTGTGAGATAGTGGTTGTGGTGGCAGGGATATCTGACAGTGTTTACTCAGATTAGTGCCACTGCCTTGCCCTATTTTTGGTAGGTTTGTACATGTCATGACAGACTTACAAATCACTATGTGGTGGTCATTATTGTGTTTGTGTGACTAGCATACACTTCTTGGGCTAACTGACTTTGGTTTACTTTGCCTTTGCTATCAGTGAATGGTTTCACTGTCCCCTTAACGGTGATGTGTGTGTATTGGAAAACAATATTCAGTACATTTGTGGTGTAGTCACCAGGCTCTGGTATGTCTGGTAGGCCATGGATGCCCTCTGGTGGTAGGATGTCCCGCACCTTCTCCTCCCAAGACCTGAAGTAGACTGGTTTGGCAGGAGGATCAATGCCAGTGACCTGGCTCAATGCGTGTTCCTTCTGGAGGAGCTTCCTGACCCTCCTGCACACGTCATACCACCTGTTCTGGATGTCGGTCTTTGTGCGATACTCTGGTGCTTGTGCGTTCACCTTGTCCACTAGCCTGTCCCACATCTTGGTTTTCTGTGCCATGGGGGTCCTTTTTACCAATGTGCCAAACAAATGTGGCTCCACTCTGATGATCTCATCTACCAATATTTCTAACTCAGTGTCTGTGAACTGAGGATTCTTCTTAGGGGGCATGGTGATGGGTAGTGGTTTTGAGTGATGTGGGTGGGTTGGTGCAAGTGATTGGGTGTCTGTTTTGGTAGGTGTATGTGTGAGAGCATTTGGAGGGGTGCTGATGGTGTGTGGGTTGTGTGATGGGTTAGTTGTGTGTGTGTCTGTGGTTGGTGTCTCAAGTTGTTCTGTGCTGGCTGCTCTGTTGTATTTGCAAAGAGTCATGGTAGTTTTTTTGGCCTTTTTATAGGTGGAGTTGTGGGTGTGTCTTTGTATTTTTTATTTTTTATTTATTGACTTTGTCATTGCTTGACTGGTCCTTTTTTTGTGTTTTTGCCATTGTTTTTGTGGGCATGTAGGAGAAGTTCTTCTGGCCAAATCGGATGCATGTTGGCTTGTGTGGGCTGCTCCGTGCCTTTCACGATGATGGTGTTCTGTGTTGCATGCGAGTCGATCGCGGTGGTCTCTCTCATTTATGTAAATTTTTAGGCCATGACGGTCGTGCGGCTTGGGCTCTGTGCGAATCGCTCGGGTTTCATGCATTTTGCATCGTACTGTGCGTGTTGGACATCGCGGGTACATATCGGTCGGGTTCATTACGGGTTTGTGTCTGTCGGTGCGGCTCGTGTCCATTTTCCAGCCGGATAGCTGAATTTTGCACGGCTTGGTCATATGGCTTGTTTTCTGTATGGCTCGGTTGTAGGTCACGGGCTTTACATCGTACTGCATGGGTCGGACGGTGCCTGTAGGTGTCGGTTGGACTCTGTTCCCAGTACGAGTCGGTCGGGCCGATTTCCGAATGGAATCGGAATCGGCCCCAAAGTGTTGCGTGAAAGAGGACATATTTACGAGGACACGAAAAGCCACACAGGGTGGCTTCATGTGTCCTTGTAAATATGATCACCAAATCGTGCCGCTAATGCATCACAAAACGAGATACACCTGCAGTGCAAAGGGCTTTTATAATCAAAACAATTTGTACATAATGTAGAGTGCATTTTTATTTTTCTAACATATTTATTTTAATTTTAGTTTTTTTGAAGTACAGTGGTACTTCCTAAGAAGTAACACTGTACTCCTCACATTTTTTAAAATGTATATAGAGGCCTATACATAATTTTCCATATGGTTACCACTTAAATAAAGTGGTAATAAGAAGATAAGGAATATAAAACCTAATACTAATTTATATCCAAGGCCCTTACACACAACACAGCCAAAGTGTACTTAAAATAACATTGCTGCCTTTAATTATTGTAAAGGCAGTCATTATCAAATCACATAATGCCTTGTCATTGCTATGCACTACAGCACTTTCATAAAATACAATACAAACTTTGAAAAACTACTACAGCAACAGAGATCACTATGTTAAAATGCTGTATAACTTTAGAAAGACTTAACCTATTAACTTGTATTACTCACAATCATTTAAACATCATAATGTATATTCCTGTCAAATTTAATTCAAATTCGTTCAACCATATTTGCGCCATATTTGATGCAAAAGTCTATGGAAAATGCACTGGTAGAAAAACGCGTTTTGGCACACACCATTTTTACTTTGTACCCCCTTGACCAATCACCATTGTTCAAACTCTGCATCATCTGCCACTGTGGAATAAGTTATAGGTCTTAAAGGCTTCATAGAGATTCGTCAGACAGGAGCAAAGTTATTAATGGTCACCATTAAAAAATCTAAGGAATTCCTATCTCTAGGAATCCTAACTATATTTACAGAACAGCTATATATATATATATATATTTTTTTTTCTCCAAATAAATGTGTTAATAACTGCAAAACTTTATTTAATTTCAACTCACCGAAGTATTTTGTCTATGTCAATCACTGCACGCTGCGTCGTGGGATTCACTGTGTCTTTAAATGTATGAGGAACTGGCAGAAGGTCATGTGACCAAGACCTCGCCAGAGGTCGAAATGTGTCTTTTGTTTGCCAAATAAACGCGTAAATATTTTCACCTAATAACCGTAGTGGCTAGCTTGTTTCTGCCAGGACTGCAGGGATCCTCGTATGCATATGCAAGTGGCGGCTTCCCCTAACGAGCCCCCACTCGAGTGGAAGGGCAGTGTTTTCTCTCCAGCACGCAATTTGGAAACTGACTGTAGAAAAGAACACAGACCAAAATGAAGTCAAAAGCTTTCTTACCACCGTAGATGAAAAAAATCAAGATCTTTGGAAAAGGAGTAATTGAGAGAAAGGAGAGAAAATTCCAGCGAGACGAGAGGAATTACTGCACTGGGCGGATACTCATCTTCGCCAGGAAATTCGATAAGATGAGAGCCGACATGGCAAAGGATAAGGCACTGGGCGTGGTGGATAAAGGGGAAAGTGGCTCCATCACAGATCTAAGTTCAGATCAAGAATCCATTGACAGCAATGCATAAAATCAAGGAGAAATGTCTTTTTTCCGAGGAACTGTGCCTCATTCATAGGAATCAAGAGCTGTCATTCAGGGGAAAACCTGGAGGAAGAGGTGCCAATATGAGAGTCAAAAAAGACCATGCAGGCATAGAAAAGTACAACAATACTGGTGTGGGAAGAAGGAGCCAGAACACAAAGAGGAAGTAATGGAGGACAACAGCAACTAACGGTAATGAACCTTTCTAATGGAGTCATAACAGACATTGAAGAACAGGTCCTCAAACTAGGCCTTTCCTTTTGCCGAAATGCATCAATAGACTATGCTCAAACACGCATCGACATGTACCAATTTATATGCAAGTTACAATTGTTTATGATGCATGCAATAAGGGGTAATGTAAATGCTAGGAATGTGATTGCACCTAGTCAAAGTAGTAAAGTGTTACCAGCATTAGCTATTGCAGACATCCCACATTAAATATCTTGCAAAATTTACAAGAGCAAACACTGTTGACCAGTAGGTCCCAAAATCCACTCGACCCCACACACGATGATGTTGCACTACACACATTGTTTATTGACATAGGGTACCTAGCCTGACTAAATTCAGAGCACCATCTCAGTTTGTGCCACAAACTGCAAAAGACAATATTGATTTATTTCATGAGACAGTCAGCAATGACCTGCTTAAACTCACACTAATAAGCCCAAGAATGAAACACATCACCAAAGAAAAGTGGGAGGCAGTCACCAGTCTCCAAAAAGATGATAAAATTGTTATCAAATCATCCAACAAGGAAGGTAATATCATAGTGATGGACAGCGATAAGTACATACAGGAAGCCTTAAGACTGTTGAACAACACCACATGCTACAAAAGGCTAGATAAATCGTACCTGAACACCCTACAGCTTAGATATCATGAGCACCTTAGGGATTGGTTTGACAAAAAAATTCTAAGCTGGGACGAGAGACAATTCCTACTAAACAAAACACCTACCACACCAACCTTTTTTTACCAAAGGTACATAAGGATCCTGACAAACCCCCCTGACCGTCCCATTGTATCCTCTAATAACAGCTTACTGGAGAAAACGTCTTTCTTTGTAGGCCATTTCCTTTTCCCATATGTGAAAGACCTGAACTCTTACCTTAGAGATACTAAGGATTTTTTACAGACAATTAAAAACCTACACTGGGAGAAGGAATATTGGATTGTCTGCCTGGACGTTGAAAGCCTCTATATGAGGAATCAGTTGACCGGGCGGAAAAGGGTTTCATATGGTGGCAGTGTCTGTTAGACACCGCCATCCATATTACTATGCACGCTGGGACATGCCGGTTGCGGGCTCCCAGGGACTCTGGGGGGCGGGATGTGCACATGGGGGGTACCTATGGTACCCCCCAGCAGTTCCATGCACAACTTGGCAGGCCCCGCGCGGTGACTGCCATGTTGTGCATGGAAGTGCACAACATGCCTTCCTGGCATTGTGGCGGGCCGGTGCTGAGTGCACCGCCCACCACAATGACAGGAATGCAGATGCGCCCGCCACTGTGGTGGGCGCATCCTAATTGCCCCCACGGGACCCCCACCCTTAAGGTGGGCAGTCCCGTTTCCCGATAGGGTGGCGGGCGGACAAAGTCTGCCCGCCATCCTAATAACCCCCCTAGTGTAGATAGGGATTCAGACAAAGCACTGTGTGCATGATCCATGAGAGTTATCACCAACCAGGACAGCTTCCCTTTCTACCAGCCCCAACACACATGCCCTCTTTCCCCTTTATACCATCTAACCACATGTCCAACAAGCTACTTGCCATAGTATACTTGCAAATCACTGTTGTGAACACTTCAAAGAGTTATAGGGTAGTGGAGTGGTGTGGCTCACTGGTTGGAGGCGGCAGACCTGGAAGCAGAGAACGGCCTGGACCAGGGTTCAATTCCTGACGCGGCAGGGTCGTGGACCAGGGTCAGCAGACTCGATAATTCTCGCCTCGGTGCCTACTCTAACCAGGGATTACACTCGGCAACTCTGGGCATTAGCTTGCCTCATCTCTACAACGGCCCCTCACATTCGCCGGGGATGCCTGGTTTCACCTTAGAGATACCCAGTAGGGACCATCTCACAGGGATAGCCAGGACGGGTTCCCCAGCGGTCTACAGTGCCACAAAGCCTCAGGGCAGCAGTGCGCTTTACAAGACACATACATTACATTACATTACACCATGGGTGACCGATCTTCATTCACGGGGGAAAAGGGGGACCCAGTTGGCACGGCCTAACGTATAATATTATGGAGACAGATCTCAAATTTACAATCAAATACTGTTTGAATATACAACTTTATTAATTGAAATACGTTATTTCCAATTAAATGTGATAATAACTGCAAAACTTTATTTCATTTGAACTCATCGAAGTATTTTGTCTATGTCAATCACTGCACAATGCGTCGTGTGATTCACTGTGTCTTTAAATGTATGAGGAACTGGCAGAAGGTCATGTGACAAGAGGTCGAAACGCGTCTTTTGTTTGCCAAATAAAACCCTACATATTTTCGCCTCATAACCAAAGTGGCTCTCTTGTTCCTGGCAGGACTACAGGGATCCTCGTTTGTAAATATATATATATGGCAGTCGAAACGCATCAGGCTGGGCACTTGCTATGACATGAAACTGCACTTGCACTTTTAAACTGCATCAATAAAAGTATGATTTCTTAAATCTCTACTCTTGTGGTCCATACCTGTTGTTCGGGACTTTGAATGAATTCAGGATTGAGAAGTTCCGCTGCTGGTGCAAATATCGGCAGGGCGGACCTGGTTTGCCGATAATTTGAACCGGAAGGTTATTATGCAAGTGCTTTCGTGAACATGAACTATTTGATTGAGGCAACTGCAGGCAGCCCACGTGGGTATTATATTGGAAGACCACCAGTCCCAGCACACATCATGTTGAAAATGTTCACTTGTGATGAAAAGTATCAGGTGATTTCTATGGTGCATAATGGCAATAAATAAGGGGTTAAGATACTGGTTTGTTTTTGCTTGCAGTTACTCAATTTGCAGACAGCCTATGAGGAAGGGTGGATAACTCGAAACGCGTCAGGCTCTGCTGGCGTTGATTGCATCTGTAAACCCCCCCCTTACTGGAGAAGGCTAGCAGGGAGTGCACTCTGCTTTTGGGCACCTTGTAAAATTGTATATTTACGGTGGGCCGGGGAGAGCACCGCCTAATATTGGAGCGGTTCCGCTACTGGTGCAAACATCGGCAGGGCGAACCTGGTTTGCTGATAATTTGAACGGGGAGGTTATTATGCAAGCGCTTTCGTGAACATGAACTATTTGATTGAGGCAACTGCAGGCAGCTCACTTGGGTATTATATTGGAAGACTACCAGTCCCAGCACACATCATGTTGAAAATGTTCACTTGTGATGAAAAGTATCAGGTGAATTCTATGGTGCATAATGGCAATAAATAAGGGACTAAGATACTGGTTTGTTTTTGCTTGCAGTTACTCAATTTGCAGACAGCCTATGAGGAAGAGTGCATAACTCAAAACGCGTCAGGCTCTGCTGGCGTTGATTGCATCTGTGAACCCCCCCCTTACTGGAGAAGAATAGCAGGGAGTGCACACTGCTTTTGGGCACCTTGTGAAACTGTAGATATGTATATATATATATATATATATATATATATATATATATATATATATATATATATATATATATATATATATATATATATATATATATATATATATATATATATATATATATATATTCACTGAAAAAAACATAGGTTCAGGCCTTACATAGTTAGGAATTAACATATAAAAAACTATTGAAGTTCCTCCTATATAGTTAGTTGAACTATGGCGCACCCGCAATCCACTGCTGATGATGTCACATATTACATCATTCATGACATTATAATATTTCACAACAATGGAAACACCCTTCTAGAAGTTCAAATAAATATCTGCTCACATAACCAACTACTCGTTATTCTTCATCATTTATACTGGATGTGAGAATTACCTTACCTAAAAAATGAACTCATTATTGCCAAACACTTCTCGAGAAAGAGGACCCAATCATGTCTACCTTTATAGATCTGTCAGCCGAAGAAAAGCAAAGCACTAACTGCAAAGCCCTTCACTGTTAGTACATGAAAGCCATAAAAAAGTGGATCCACTGGGATCCCAATCTGATGTGTTATGATAATGCCTTAAAGCTTCACCTCCTAGCAGCATACATTCTGAATAGGTAATTTTCAACTCCTTCCTCCTAAATCTATTCTGTTTCTTCTATAGGGTAGGTAACATTTGCTGTTTTATATTCTCCCTAGGCATTGTTAAGTCCTATTTACTTCAGCTCGAAAGTCATTATCTGTCCTTAGGTAGAGGTCAGAGATATATGGATAGTCGTAAAAAAATATAAGTGCCCCAATACCAGCAGTTCCAAAAACTAAGGCAATAGGGACAATGTGATTTACCCAGAATCACACAACACTTGACATAGTGTGATCTTACTAGAACTAGGACGTTTAGCAGCAACAGAACTAAAATGAAGCTGGAGGATTCTGGAATGATGTGCACCAGAAATGTTATAATTTAAAGTATTATGAAAATAATTACTTGACTAAACATTTCAAGTGAGGGAGTAGTACAAAAAGAGCATTTAAGCAGTGCAGCTTCACCATTTACCAATGGCTGTTTTTGCAGGGCATTGATGTTGGCAAGATGGTCCCTAGGTTAACCTCATCTTACTGAGATTTCAGTGCTAGTTACTGATTACATATTTCTGACAGTATCTACTGTTTCAACCATTTGAGTAACCTGAACAAATACTATTGAGGTCGACAATAGAAATATCTACTATATTATCATTAAGAGATACATCACTGGGCATGGTTGTGGGGTTGCAGTTGCATTATCTGTTTATCAAACTGTGGCAGAGAATCAAAGGCATAGGCATCTAACTGAGTACTCATTTATGGTCCAAAATATACAGAGTAATGTGATATCCATCTGCAGAAAATGCTTTATCCTTTACCTCATCAGCGGTAAGCAATGCTACCTTACTGCAATTCAAAACCAAGGCAATCAATGATGTAGCTGCAGCGTAAATGTTTTACATGTTGAACATTTTTTCTATTAAATGGTTTGGAGACCTATGCCTTAAACAGTTGGCCCTAATGTTGTGCTAACATGGTGCTGATTAATGTTTAGATTACTTACCAGTAATCTTTATTCCACCGATATGTAATGGTGAAATAAGAAGCAGACATCGTCTACCAGTTAAGAGTGGTTTATTCTGTAACATGAGGAACAACAGACAACAACATATCCCTGTGGCTGCTCCACACTTAAACGTTCATGGTGGCGGCGGCCCAGGATGAGAGGGCGCCCTGGTCGGCGGCCGGTCCGAGGAATCCGAGAGCGGAGGAGGGAGTGTGAGGGTCTCAGGTGAGGAGTACTGGAGGGGTCCCCGCCTGTCCTCTGTCCGGTACCCTCTTCAGGTGGACTGCTTCTGCCCATCTCTCCTGGCACTACCTGCCAGTGAGGGGAGGTATTGGTGCCTGCTGCCTCCTCCCGTCTCCTATTTTCCCGGGGCTCCCTCAGCACACGGGAGCCCCGCACCAAACGGCAGCATCACCCGGTCTCCCCCTCGGCACAGGAGACCGGGCGGACACATCGAAGGCTTCCCCCAGGCAGGGGGAAGCGGAAACCAAGTCCTCCCGGCCCCGCCCACAACCAGGCGGCGGCTCGGGCCGCGGCGGTGATCTCGGGGGTAAAACGAGGGGTGGGCACCCTCGAAATTAAAATAAAACAGATTAAAATAAAAGAGAGAAGCCCCCCAAGCCCCCCCCAAATTTTTTTCCCGAAAAATCACGGGGTGCGAGCACGGTGCGCGCTTACAGATATATAATTTTTTTTTCTTTTAATTTTCTCAGGAACCACTGGAGGGATTTAAACTATTTTACCAAAAGCATGATCTGCGTACCAGACACTACCATTTTGACAAGTTTGGTGTAATTCCCTTCAGCGGTTCAAGCTGTAGCCGTGTCTAAAGGTCCTATGGAAATTAACATGGGGAAAACACGTTTTGGGACCCCCTTTTATCTCGGCCCCCGCTTGACAAATCCCCCCCAAACTTTCAGGGAAGGAGAGGAGCGGAGCGAGCCATCTTCTTTGAGAAATTTGCGAAGATTCATCAACCAGCGTCAAAGTTATTCCCAATAGAATGTTTCCTATGGAAACTAGGTCCTAACTATATATATCTACTGGCTATATATGTGTGTGTGTGTGTGTGTGTGTGTTGTGTGTGTGTGTATTAACTACTGACGGCTGCCAGAAGGTAGTTATAGTTAGGACCATGTTTGCATTGGAACAGCGTTTTTTGACCTACCTATATCTTTGATGCCATTTGATAAATCTTCACAATTGTTTCTCAAAAAAATTGCACTGGTGATTCTAGGTGTGCGTGCAAAGTTTTGTGGTGATCTGTCAAGCAGGGGCAGGGAAAAATGGTGGGGTCCAAAAAGTGCATCTCCAAAGTTAATTCCTGTAGGGGGTTTGAAAACGACTACAGCCCGAACCACTGGATGGAATTACACAAGATATGGCAGAAAGTTAGCTTTTCGTTCGCATATAAAGCATTGAGCTATTTGGTTTAAATCGGTTCAGTCGTTTGGGAACTATTAAAGAAAAACAACATTTGTATATCTATGGCGATCCTAAGCACAGATCTCATTGTTGGATCTGATTGGCTGCTAACACTTCAACCAGGAAGTGTTGGCAGCCGTTTTGGGACCAATATACATGATAGCACCCCATTGAAATGCATTGAAGTGAATGGCAGGTTTTGAGGGTCAGAAAACGCAGAATGTATTAAGGGTGATAACAGATTTTAGGTGCAATATAAATCATTTGTTGATGGTGCCATACTACTTTAAGAAATCTTGGTGTGTACTAAGGTGATTTAACCCTGTGAAAAAGCCTTCTGCTGGGAATTTATGCATCATGTTTGAGAGAAAACTTTTTTCTCATGAATAATTAAGAGCATATTTTCAGTAAATTCACACTATCCTTCTCAGCCATATGAAAATTAAACTCTGACATTGTCAGTTGATTCCCTTGTGTTCTATTGCAGCCTCCCAGAGTGTTCTAAAGAACAACTAGAGTGGTAACAGAGTTAAGTATGGCAAAAAAATGCCACACATGAAGCCATGTTAATTGAAACAAACTGGTAAAAATTAAAGCATTTGATTTGGAAAAAAACTAGATGAGGGGTTTCAGTTTGACAAAGAAAATATAATTAGGGCTGTAGAAAGAAAAAAGTAAGACACATTTTAAGTGAGTTCTCAAATATCCTCCTCTTCTATTTCTTTAAAACCTTCTGACATGCAGAGAGAAACATACACTTTCAACACCAGCAGCAGACTGCCAGCTAACTTCCTGGTCATCAGCAGCATTATTACAGTGTTCTACCCAGCATTTAGAGTGCTAACATGTTGAATTTATGCCAAATGTGTGGCACATCTGAACGCCATCTTGATGGAAATGAAGTAGAAAACTGAAAGCATTTTCTAATGAGGATACTGCAGTAAATGTAGAAACTAGGGAGCTTCCGAACAAATAAGTCTCCCAAGATGACCACCTGGGAAAAAAGAGCCCACATTTTGCACAAATATAATCCAAATGTAGCCCAAGTAAATCCCAATGACAGAAGTGTGCAAAACACTTACATTCTATTTTTTTTCGCAGTTTTAAATAGCACAGACTTGACCAAAAAGTATAGGAGTGCCTCACATGAGCAGTTACATTACACAAGGACACATTCATTTTGGGTTTAGCCATGGGGAGATTAAGTGGTTTGCCCAGAATCACAGGTTGTTGAGCTGACACTGAAAATCAAACCTGATTCCCTAATTGCAAAGTCTGCATCTCTGGCCATAACACCACATCCTCTCCCTTAAGCGTTACAAATAATCAAGTGATCAACTGAATAAAAAAACATAAAGATAGCAAAGTATTTAAAAGTGTGTTGTCGGTATTTGAGAACTCAGAAAAGATGTCCCCGTTTTAGTTGTTTTGAGCACTAACCATAACTTCTGTGGGAATAACACATCCTCATGGAGGAGTGTGTAGAGGCAGCAAGTTGACCGTGCTGTGCAGGCGTGAGGGGCAGTGGCAACACACGGAGGGCAGGGGAAAGTGGAGCAGGGGAAACCAACCAACCTTGCAATATAGGCAAGAGAAGCTGTGGCAATATTAAAGACCATAGAGGACAGAAGGAAGATCCAGGGCCAGTAAAACCATGCATGCTAACAAACCCATTTCAGGGAAGAGACTCCCAATGTTTTTAAGCCCAAACAGGCTTTATTTTATCTGTCCCCTGCCTAACATCTCTTCTTTTTCAATGTAAGTCAATGGGGAAAATCAATTCCAGTACAGCACAACGGACCAACGGAAAGCAATATGAAGGGGACTGGGCCATCCACATGGACAACAGAGAGCAGAGGGGAAAGAGGCAAGGACAGCAAGCTGACCATACCGGACAGACAAGAGGGACTGTGGCAGCATAACAGACCATGAATAGCAGAATGGAGGGGTCAGGGGCATCTCTGCAGAACACACAAGGCAGGAGGAAGGGGATGGGTCTACACATGGAAAACAGAGGGCATGAAGTAAGAGGGAAGGGTAGGAGCAGCAAGCTGACCATGCAGGGCAGGCAGGATTGGCACTGAAAGCTCAACACACCATGGAGGGCAACAGTGAGACTGTAATGGACAACAGAGGGAAGGTTGGGGTCAGGAGCAGGACGCTGACCACACAGAGCATGTGGGAGGGGCTGTTGCAGCACAGAAGTCCATGCTTGGCAAGTGGGAGAGCTAGTGGCAGTACAACAGCCAAGGTGGGCAAGACGGAGCGTGCAGGG
The DNA here is from genome assembly GCF_964263255.1 of Lissotriton vulgaris. Classification (NCBI taxonomy): domain Eukaryota; kingdom Metazoa; phylum Chordata; class Amphibia; order Caudata; family Salamandridae; genus Lissotriton; species Lissotriton vulgaris. The sequence continues at coordinate 1,458,104,850 of NC_141694.1, forward strand.
TCATGCACAAAGGACCATTAAAGAAAAGAAGGGAAGGGTATGGGTATGGGTTGGACACAGACAAAAGAGGGCAAAGGAAGGAGATTCACAACAGATCACGCAGGGCAGGCAGGAGGAGCAGTTGCAGCATAACAGAGCATGGAGACAGAATGGACCATGGAGAACAGGAGGGAAGGGATGGAGCTTGGAACTTGGATAGGCTGGGTGGAGTTGGTAGGGACAAACAGCAGCCATCTGACCATACTAGGCAGGTGGGAGGAGCAGTGGGAGCTCAACAGAATACTCAGAATAGATAGGAGGGTGTCCGGTCCATGAAATATGTGGAATATGGTCGGCAGAAAGAAGGGAGTAGGAGAATGCACACAAACATCATAGGGCAGGGGGAAGGAGAGTAGGGGCAGCAAGCTAAGCACAGCAGCTCAGGAGGAAGGCAATGATGGGGAATGTAGGGCAGTAGGAGGGGGCAGGAGGAGTGGGCAGGGACATCAAGCTAAACAGAGGGCAGTGGCAGCACATCAGATTATGCATGGAAGGTGGGAGGGGGCTGGTGCATGGGCTCAGACAACAGAGGGCAGGGAGGAGGTGGTTAGGGCAGCAAGCTAACTGTTCAGGGCAGTTGGGGAGGGCAGTGGCAGAACAACACCAACAAACAGCTGTAATGAGGCAGCAGGGTCATGGACTTGGACAAGAGATTGCAAGGAGGAGGTGGGGAACGAGCAGCAAGCTTGGGTGGGGGCAGCACAATGCCAGTCTAGGCCTTGCGTTCAACCCCCACCACTGTGTAGTGCAATGGGCATCTTACTTAAAATAAAAAAATATGTTGTATTTCCTTCTTTCTTCCCCTTTGGTACCTTCCGTGCCCACTTTCCCTCCTTACCCGTTGGTATGCCCGGGAGCTTAGATTAGAATGTTCACGTTGATTCTTTATTCTAGAGAGAATGGATGATTAGAATAAACGTCTCTTCAACTTCTCCTGAGTCTGAGTGAATTTTCTTCAAGCTTACAACAAAATCCTTAGAAATTGACTGAAAAAAAGAGGTAACAGGGATGTTATAGTTAGAAAATAGAATTAAAAAACCTTAGAAATTTACAGAAAAAAACAAAAATTATAGGGATGTTATAGTTAGGCTACGATTTCACTCGTACAAAACCAGTGGAATTCAGAAGCTATATTTACCTGAGCTACCTATGACTTAAACCCCTGCAATGCCCTGCTTATGAACTCATATATTGGAGTTCTGGACTTTTTTGGTTCCGTCCAGAGGTGTCAGGGTACAACACCCGAAGACCCCGGAGTTCCACCTGCCTTGGTGCACAAATGAACAGAAACACGGGCTTCTCGATGGTGGCGTCAAAGACCAAAGGTTTATTACTGCAGGGACACAGAAGTCACAGAATCTACACACGGGCAGAATCTAGGAGACTGTTCGATTTGTACAAAGTGGGTTGCTCCTTATATACTAAAAATTGTGCTCTAGGCAAATATTTCACATGTCGGTACATTCCCAAACCTTTGTGTCTCTAAACAATAAATATTTGGCGTTACACAGGAACTGTCGATAATATCTGATACCAAACATCACGAAGAGGGGTTCCCACCAGTCCATCACAATCCCTTGTCAATATTGCATTCAAGACCCGGACCGCCTCATCGTAAAGTTCGTTACCTCCCCCTAATAAAGGCCCAGAAGGAAAGGAGCAGAGCCAGGTGCAGAAGATAGAAAAGCGGGATAAGAGATGTTTGTGGGTTGTAAATGGGCAAGGCTACCGGCTTCGGCCGCCTAATCTTGATCAGGACAATGGACACGAAGACCAGTTTGGCAGGACTGGCCTCGGGCAGAGGAGGCAGTCTTTGTCGAGTCATGCAGCTACAGCGTGATCTGGTTTAAGGTGCACGTGTCATGAAAGAGGTGAATCTCCGGCTAAGGCTACGTGTCCTTAATCGAAATGAAGTGATCAGAGGTTATTGCGTATGTGAGGGCAAGAAACACAAAATGGCGGCCATGATCTAAGATGGATGCCGAGGGTAGATCAGAAATGTGTTTATAAAAGGAGTGCTCTTGCTCGTAGCGTAGCGAAAACACCAGGATATGCTAAATGGATCATTTGCGGTTCGCTGATACCAATATTATGTATTTCCGACAATATTGAAAACACGGGTTCAAATCGTCACGGAACCTCAGACCCTCCTTTTGCCCTTACATAGGCAATTACTCAGTCTATGTCAGAATCTAGTTCTATGCTCATCAGGTCAGTGACATGCTGTTGTATCATCATCCTTTCTCGTGCCTTTTCTCCAAACGCAGGTGGTTTCCTAAAACAAGTTGCAGCACAAAGACTACACAGAGCAGGACCACACTGGATAATCAGACAACATGAGAATAGTAATATTAAGATGACACCAATGACCATTAGAACCTTCCATCCCCACGCTGAGATCAGAGTCCAAACCCACTCCATAAAGGACCAGTTTCCCTCATCTACATGTATGGAGTCCGAAATCTTGTGCAACTTAGAGATCGCCTCGTAAACTGTTGGAGCATTATTAGGAATAAAGACACAGCAGCTCGATTGGATCATTCTGCATACCCCACCTCGATCTGCAAGTATAACATCTAGAACCATACGGTTCTGCAATGTCATGAGCCTATCCGCCTGAAGCTCAGCTGTCAGATTGCTAAGGGCACCAGCAGTTTCGGTAATAGTAGATTCAACTACCCGTGTTAGCTGACGTATGTTTCTACTATTGGCCATGGGCCCCCAGAACGGAAGGAAGCCTTTGAAGAAGTCTCCAGCTTCCTGACCAGCTGTATCTTCCTTGCTGAAGATACCTCTCGCTACTCTTGTTCTGTGGTAATCAGGTGAAGCAGTGTATGTCGGAGGCAATAATCGAGCAATATAACATGATCCTGAGAAGTCGGCAGGCAACCATGTATAAGCTCTGTCTCGACAAATGAAATAGGTACCCCTAGCAGTAAGAAAGGCAGGGGAAGAGTTAGCCGGAAACACATAAGTCTCTACGCACTCACTCCTCCCTAGCTGAGCTCTCGGATTTCTCCCATTACCTTGCAAACAGACCTGACCTCGGTGAGGTACGACCCAGATTGGAGTTGAGCTTTTACGCTTGCTTTCTCCTAAACTAAGGCGATACTCTGAAGTATTCCAACTTAAATATACTCGCAATTCGTCTCTAGGGTATGATGGAGTATTATTGACGTCTTTGACCATGTCAATAATTCCCTGGACTAAAGCTTTGTTGGCAGAGTTATATTTAGTGGAACGTGGTGGACGTGGAGGATAGGTCTCAAGAGCATAAGCAAAGATGGTTTGAAGGGCCTGAAATGATCCATTATAGCTGAAAGGCAAAACCAGATAGGGAATACCTTTATCCATAGTGTGGGGTATCAAGCCACACACCCAACAGTCTGTCGTGTTAACTACCAGTTGGTGTTGGTGCAAGAGCTGTACAAAAGTATTATTAATGAATTCTGAGCGTCGAGCTTGCTCATGTTCCGGAAACGAGTGAAAAGAGTGTATAGAAGAAACAGTAGAAATAGCAGGATCAAGGGGAGGTACTGTAGATACTGGCACAAAAATCAAATTTATGCTAAAGACAATTCCACCCACCAATGTTGCTAAAACAATCAAAAATGTAATGGCACATTGCATCAAGAAACATTTGCTGTGAAGAATTCTATTTAGTCTGTTTCTGCGAACGTAAATCACATTCTTTCGTTGCAGCGCAGGAAGCTCCATCTTCTACAATCCGCTCGCGACCACTGATGATGTGTACGTAGATGAAAATGCCTCTGTCAGCCCTGGGAGTTCCCAGTACTAACAGAAAGATCGACCTTGTGTCAGACCCCTGCAAATTCAAACTAGGCACACAGCCACGACCCTACGGCTACCCAGACGGCAAGGCAATTTATTAAAAACAATAAACAATAGCAAACTTCCTGGCTGAAAAGCAAAAAAGTCCAATGTATATAAATATCAAAATCACAATATGCAGTTGCCTGCTTTATTTGTCCTTTTTATGGCTTCTAAGGTTGTATTTCTGCTTCGCTGGTACTGTCTGATCGGAGAATAGTGTATCACTAGCAGCTGTTGCAGAGTTTACGTTCGCAGATGGCAAAGTTTCTTCTGATGCTGGAGACAAATTTTCAATGTTCAAAGCAGTCTTTTCAAGAGGAGAGTCACGTTTCAAAGTGTCAGAAATCAAATCGGTATCGCTGAAAGGGACAAATTTTGGAGTTATTTCAGATTCGGAGGCACCAATTCCCTTCTTCACCCAGTCGTCGTAGGGCAGCGGCAGTGGAACACGCTTTACGTGAGAAGCGTGGATCCAGTGCTTGCGACCAGCAACACGTACAGCTGTCCTCGTCGCCAGCAGGATTTGGAAGGGGCCGATGTAGCGAGGCTGAAGATTCTTTGTCCTCGCAAAATTTCTGACCACCACGTGGTCGCCGGGTTTCAGCTGATGCCCTGGACTCTCCGGAGGTTTTGGCAGAGCATCAAAGACCTGTTGATGAATAAGACTTAATTTAGCAGTCAAGTCGTAAAGATAGTCTATCAACATAGGATATTCAATGGAGCAAAATTGTTTAGGCCTTGGCACACCCCAGACATTTGCCGGGCGGCCAAATACAATCTCATATGGAGAAAGCCCTATTCTAGAATGCACTGTTGCTCTCGTTGATAACAAGGCCAAAGGAAGTGCGTCTGGCCAAGCCAAACCTGTGGATGCTTGAATTTTGGCTATTTTAAGCTTGAGGGTGCCATTGTAACCCTCGACTAAACCAGCAGACTGGGGATGGTTCGCACTATGAAATTTTTGTTTCAATCCTAGACCAGCACACACACTCTGCATAACTTTCCCTATAAACTCACTTCCGTTATCTGACCATACAATCCGTGGCATTCCAAACCTAGGGAAAAATTCTTTGAGAAGAATTTTGGCAGTTGATAAAGCAGTGTTGTCCTTTAGTGGGTATGCTTCTATCCACCTGGAAAAAGCACAAACCACCACCAGGACGTATTTTAAATTGTTGCAGCGTTCCATGTGAATGAAGTCTAACTGTATTACTTCAAAGGGACAGGAAGGAGGAGCAAAATGACCAGCTGGAGTTGGAGTTCCCTTGCCAGGATTATGCATCAAGCACACCATACAATTTTTCACCACTCTCTCTGCACACTTACTGATTCCCTCATTCTTCCAAACCGGAGCTAACATCTTACATATCCCTTTAGAACTTATGTGCGCCACTCCATGCGCCATTGTCACTACTGCAAGCACATACGCATCAGGCAACATCCAACGCTGCTGTTCTGTCAAATCGATCCAACATCCATTCGAGTCCAATTTGCCCGTACTTTCTCTCCATACGCGTTTCTCTTCCTCAGTCGCTTCTTTCTGAATCTCTTTCACACTTTCCATTGTGTCCTCACACATTCCAGACTCAGCAATCCATCTTGCAGACGTAGCAACATACATTCTACTCATCATGTCTCTAGCTGTCTGTTTAGCGGTTTCATCAGCAAAGGCATTCCCACGACCAACATCATCCGTGATTGCTTTATGAGCACTGCACTTCACAATCGCAACTTCAGTCGGTAAGGTTAGAGATTCTAACAAGTCGTTAACTAGCTGACCATGTTGAATCTTAGTCCCATGGGACGTAATGAAACCCCTTTCTCTCCACAACCGGCCAAAACTATGGGCCACGCCAAATGCGTACTGACTATCTGTAAACACATTCACTCTCTTTCCCTCAGCTAAAACACACGCTCTCGTAAGAGCTATTAACTCTGCAGCTTGGGCAGAATTCTGACTCACTCTTGCAGTCTCCACAATCGTCTTCAAAGTCGTTACCGCGTAGGCAGCAGTCACATCACCATTCTCCAATTTAAAACATGACCCGTCCACATACAGCGTACCATCTGGGTCGGATAAAGGAGTATCTCTCAAGTCGATACGACCTTTTGTCTCTTCCTCCGTTTTGAAATAACAGTCATGTGGCTCAGAATCACTCGACTCTTGATCAGTCGGCAACAATGTTGCTGGGTTCAATACATTGCATCTTTTGATCTGAATATGACTCGCTAATAACGTCAGCTCGTAACCAGATAATCTCGCACTAGTAAGGTGTTGTGTCTTCGTTCGGTTCATGAGTGTGTCCACTGCATGAGGAACCATGACCACTAGCATATTGTTCATCACCAAACCAGCAGATTGTCGAATGGAAGCTGCAGCTGCCGCTGTAGCCCTCAAACAACTAGGCAATGCTCTAGCTACCGGATCTAATGTTGATGAAAAATACGCACAAGGGCGTTGTTTATCACCAAACTTCTGTGTCAAGACACTCAACGCGCAACCTTCTCTTTCGTGAACGTAGAGCGTGAATGGCTTACTGTAATCAGGTGTGCCCAATACAGGAGCTGAACACAAAGCTTTTCGTAATTCAGCAAAACTCTCTTGACATTCATCAGACCATGGCACCGGACTCGGAACATTTTTCCCAGTCAAAGCTACCAACGGTTTTGCTAAAAGTGAAAAATTTGGAATCCACTGCCTACAGTAGGAGGTAATACCTAGAAAGGCACGTACTTCCCTCTGTGTGCGTGGAACACTCATCTGCGTAATTGCTTTTATTCTTTCTGGGGTCAACTTCCTTCCCTCCTTTGACAAGAGATGACCTAAGTAGGTTACTTCTTGGCAGCAATATTGCATTTTGGAAGGTGACACCTTATGATTCAAATTAGACAAATGATGCAATAGTGAAATTGTAGCTGCTTTGCAAGTTTCCTTGTCATCGGCAGCCACCAAAAGATCATCTACGTATTGTACTAGGGCAGAACCTGGAGGAAGGACAAAAGAATCTAACTGGCTTTTTAAAGCTTGACTGTAAATAGATGGACTTTCACAGTAGCCTTGTGGAGCGCGTTTAAATCTGAAACTCCGACCTCCTAAACAGAAGCCGAAAATATCCCTACTTTCTTCAGCTATCGGAATGCTGAAAAATGCATTCTTGAGATCTATAACTGAGAACCACATAGCTGTAGCAGGAATCAATGTTAATAAGGCAGTAATGTCTGGCACTACAGGAAACTGCGGAATTACAATCTTATTAACTTCTCTAAGGTCTATGACAAACCTATAGACTGGAGGCTTTGTAGGATCTGTTCGTTTCAAAATCGGCAATACAGGACTATTACAAACATTTCCTCGCGTTTCTTCAACCACACCTTTTTTAATCAAATCTTGCACAATCAATAAGAGTGCACGCTCACCTTCATTCGATATTTTATATTGAGGAATTCTTGGAAATTTCACATTCGCTTTCAAAGTTACTACATACGGTGGAATCTCTAGTAGACCTACATCATTGGGACCAGTCGCCCAAAGAGAATCAGGGAGTGAACGTAGCTCCGGCGGGAGTTTGTCCATTGACAAGTACATCGGAGAGGTGAGTCTTTTACCCAAAGTAAGCTGTACTCCTTCCGGAGAACAGTACAATGTCGCATATAGTCGTTTTAACAAATCTAAACCAAGCAGATTTTCATTACAACCTGTCGTCAAAATTAAGGGTGCTTTCAATTGACACGGTCCAACAGAAATAGACAAAGGACCAGATATCGGGTTGTACACAGGGGCGCCTGAAAAACCTACGGAAACATTTGTTGAGCCGGACAAAGGTGCGCCAGGGAGTTTCGCATGCATGATAGAACTTTTTGCGGCACCAGTATCCAACAGAAACGGTTCGACTACACCTGATGTTGCTACTGCGACATAAGGCCCACTCTGATCCACTGGAACTGATACTACTCCCTCTCTCTGTCTATGGCTGTCCTAGTACCCATTTTGTTGAAATCCCTCTTCAACTTCACAATAATCCTCAACAAGATATTGCTGAGATCTATTCTGTTGAGCTGACTGTACATTTCGCTGATCAAAGTGATTAGAAGGACGATCATTAGTTTGTGGAGGCATAGCACCTCGTCCCCGACCTCTAGAATTCTGTGCAAAACCACCACGACCTCTCTGAGCTGCTGCCGCATTATTTTGCGCTAAAATCTGACAATCATTTTTATAGTGACCCTCTTTCTTACAGTACGCACACTGATTCCACTGGTATTGAGGCCTGGTCGAATTATAATCTGTCTTTTGATACGAATTCTGTTGCATATTAGTCTGATTCGTGCGAGGCGGATACGCCTGCTGTAAAAGAACTTTAGTCTTTAAATCTTTCGTTTTCTTCTCTGATTTCTCCTTTTCCTCTTTATCCCTATTTTCATAGTACTGTGCAGTCGCAAGTATTTGCGCTGTCGTAGATACAGCCCACGCACTTTCTGAGTCTTTCAATTTATTGCATAATTCAGGTAACAAATTATGCACAAATTTATCGACAAACAATCTCTGTCCTCCTTCAGTGCTCATGTCCTGACCACTATGATCCACAAAAGTCTCTTCGAACCTCGTGAAGAAGTCCGAGACACTTTCGTCTTTCTTCTGCTTGCATGCGGATAATTTATCCCAATTAACACGCAATGCTGGCATCAGAGTCTTCATTAAATCTATTATTCTGCCTGGAAGATTAGCAATTAGGGGTTCGGGTTTCGCACCACCTATTTGTTGAGCATCTGCTGCAGTGATAGCTGCCCAATCACCACCTAAAGCAGCCTGATGATCCTCTCTACGAATTTTAGCCCACACTGGTTGTGGAACTACATTACCAAACAACATATCAATGTCGGCTAAGTTCATTATACAAGCCTCAACTGTCTGTGTCAATTCCTTGTAATATCCGGCTGGATTCTTACGTGGATCTGGCAAGGCCTGTTTCACTGCTAACACTTCTGCTCGCTTCCACGGAATATGTATCCATACTCTTTGGAACTGTGCTGGAGCAGCTGCAATACCCGCATTATCATCACGTTGTACTGCTTCGCGCCAAATTGGAGGAACTTCCCTCATAGGATATTGGCGACTTAGCTTCATTCTACCTTTCTCTAAATCTCTCGGGGAACGAAGAGATGGATCAATCCTAAAACTCAAAATGAGTTCCATCGCTTCCTTTATATTATCGCCCACTATCATTCCAGCAGCAAACTCTTTCTGCACTTTAATTAAATCTTCCAAATCTGATTCGACATCGTCTTCTTCTATTTCCTCACGCAACAACGAGCACATCTCGTCGAAGACGTATCGCTGTGTTGGCTCTCCCCATTGCATAAATGTCTCTAACACATCTTTCGCACTATATCTTCTAACTTTTGTAATCCATCTGAGAGCTGTGGAGTCTAAAACTCCCCGTTCCTCAGTACTTGGAAGCTGACTCCGTCTCTGAACAGAGTCAGGAGTAGGAGTCTTAATCAAGGTTTTATATATAGGAGACAGCATATTAGTAACAGAATCAGTAATTCTTCGACGAACAGAAAGTGGAGTTAGTACACTCGCAGACATAGAGAACGCAGTAGAGGTAGGAATAGATGACGAAACAGTAGGAGTATCGAGGAAAATAGTTTCTGGAGCAGTAGGTACAGTGGTAGGTATAGGAGCGGGCAGTGCAGGAAGAGGAGGAGCTGTAGGAACATTTACATTCACCACAGGAGGTATAGGAACTTGATTCTGAGGAACAAGAACACCAGGTTGTCCAGCAACCGGCAATTGAACATTCGGTATAAGTGGAGCCGCAGCACCTTGTGCATACGGTGGAGGCGACCGTAACAGATAAGATAGCAGAGGATCGTTTTCGGAGTCCTCCAGTATCTTAGCCATTTTCGATGGCAAGGCAGGATAGCACTTGTCAATCGCTAAGTTACGCTCTCTAATGGCTACATCTATGGCTTTCTCACACTCGTTAGCCTGCAACTGCTTAGTCGCTTGCTCTAGAGTTAACTCTTCTAGTTCTTTTTGCTCTTTCTTCAACCTTTTCATTTCTCTCTGTTTGGATTCTTTCCGCCAATAACGAAAAGAGTCAAACATTGCCGGCCGGGCTTTCTTCCTAAACAATTTCGCTTCTAAATTGTCGAGAATCTCTTGTTCAAAACTACCATGCAGTGGCCAACTAAGGACACCATCCTTCTTACAATAACGGACCCATATCTCATTATAAGTTATAGGACCCACACCATACTTGCAATATAGGTCATATAGGGGAGTCCCAATCGGAGGAACCAGACAGGAATCCTCTAATTGTGAGTCACTGTTGCAACTAAAACAAGACAACATTTTCCGACTTACCATTCTCAGTCCGGAACACAAAACAAACAAAACACGAAACAAATTGTGCACTTGAACCAAGAACTTAGGCCTACCAAAACGAACTGATGTATCGATACCCAAAACTGAACCAAATAGATTATCGTAACCAGAACAACTAGTGATAATCTTACAAAACCAAACCAAACCAAGAACCGATCAAGGATTTTTAACAATCCTCACAAAAGTAACCAGCTAGCTATCACTAAATACTTAACTGAGGCACTGAAGACGTCACCAAGGAGAAACCCGTCACGTTTCGCCGTACTAAGGACTGCACCACTTCGGGTCCAAGACAGGGCGACGGTCAAGGCAACGGCCCACTGCAGCCGTCCTGAACGGGAACCCTCGTGGAAGAGAACTTCAGGGCCACTTTTGCGATATGCCGGGATCGATGAAGTGGGGCGCCTCCCTCAGGAATCTTCACACGAAGCTTCTCGAACTCTTCAGGCTTTTGGACCGGTACCGAATGACGTCGCCCCACGTTGGGCGCCAATTGGAGTTCTGGACTTTTTTGGTTCCGTCCAGAGGTGTCAGGGTACAACACCCGAAGACCCCGGAGTTCCACCTGCCTTGGTGCACAAATGAACAGAAACACGGGCTTCTCGATGGTGGCGTCAAAGACCAAAGGTTTATTACTGCAGGGACACAGAAGTCACAGAATCTACACACGGGCAGAATCTAGGAGACTGTTCGATTTGTACAAAGTGGGTTGCTCCTTATATACTAAAAATTGTGCTCTAGGCAAATATTTCACATGTCGGTACATTCCCAAACCTTTGTGTCTCTAAACAATAAATATTTGGCGTTACACAGGAACTGTCGATAATATCTGATACCAAACATCACGAAGAGGGGTTCCCACCAGTCCATCACAATCCCTTGTCAATATTGCATTCAAGACCCGGACCGCCTCATCGTAAAGTTCGTTACCTCCCCCTAATAAAGGCCCAGAAGGAAAGGAGCAGAGCCAGGTGCAGAAGATAGAAAAGCGGGATAAGAGATGTTTGTGGGTTGTAAATGGGCAAGGCTACCGGCTTCGGCCGCCTAATCTTGATCAGGACAATGGACACGAAGACCAGTTTGGCAGGACTGGCCTCGGGCAGAGGAGGCAGTCTTTGTCGAGTCATGCAGCTACAGCGTGATCTGGTTTAAGGTGCACGTGTCATGAAAGAGGTGAATCTCCGGCTAAGGCTACGTGTCCTTAATCGAAATGAAGTGATCAGAGGTTATTGCGTATGTGAGGGCAAGAAACACAAAATGGCGGCCATGATCTAAGATGGATGCCGAGGGTAGATCAGAAATGTGTTTATAAAAGGAGTGCTCTTGCTCGTAGCGTAGCGAAAACACCAGGATATGCTAAATGGATCATTTGCGGTTCGCTGATACCAATATTATGTATTTCCGACAATATTGAAAACACGGGTTCAAATCGTCACGGAACCTCAATATTACATCACTTATGACATGGTCAGTGACATCACTCATGACAGCACTGATGACATCATCCAGTGATTTTTTGTGTTTTATAAAAGTTTATGAGTGGTAAACATATATGCGAAGGTTTTAAGTTTTCCTTTAACATTTCCAAAACTACTGAATGGATTTGGACCAAATAACAAAAAGTGTGATCTCTGGAACAAAATCTGCCTTTCCGCAAATTTGGTGTAATTCCGTCAAGAGGTGCAAGCTGCATGGATGTCTAAAGACTCTATGGGAATTAACATGGGAAACACACTTTTTTTTACCCCCCTTGTTTTCTCGCAACTGCTTGATGGATCACTCTGAAAATTACCATACACAAATAGAATTCCTGGTACACTTTATTTTGGATAATTCCATGAAGATTCACCGACCACCACCACACCATATGGCCAATTCAAAAAAATGCTAAAAATTCCCTTGTCACCCAAAAGCCCAAACCCACCCAAAACTTGAACAAATTCCCTTGCTACTCAAAAACTCATGCCCACCCTTACAGCTAAAAATACCTTACTACCCAAAAAAGCATACCCACCCTAAACCCTAACAATCCCCTTGCTACCCAAAAAACAATGTCCACCCTAAACCCTAAAAAAACCCTTACCACCCAAAAACCCATACTCTCCATAAATCCTAAAAATTCCCTTGCCACCCAAAACCCCATACCCAACCTAAATCCTAAAAAACTTACCACTCAAAAACCCACACCCACCTTAAAGCTAAACATTCTCTTGCCAGCAAAAACCCATACCCACCTCAAAGCCAAAACAATCCCCTACCATTCAAAAAGCCCACACCCACCTTAAACCCTAAAAAATCACTTGCCACCCAAAAAACGGTACCCACCCTAAAACCTAAAAAATCCCCTGACACCCAAACAAACATACCCATCCTAAACCCTAAAAATTCCCATACCACCTAAAAACACGTACCCACCCTAAACACTAAAAATCCCCTTGCCGCCCAAAAACCCTAAAAACCCAAAAATGAATTACCACTCTGAAACCGACACCCACACAAAACCCCAGCAACTCATTTGTGACCTAAAACTCCATACCCACCCTACGCCCTAAAAATTGCCTTGCTGCACAAAACCCATACCCACCTTAAACCCTAAAAATTCCCTTGCCAACCAAAAAAACCCATAGCCACCCTAAATCCTAAAAAATCCCCAAACTCTCAAAAAGCCACATCCACCCTAAACCCTAAAAATGTCATTGCCACCCAAAACCCCCAACCCACCCTAAACCCTAAAAAAACCCTCACTACTCAAAACCCACACACACCCTAAACCCTAAAAAATACCTTAACACCCAAAAACCCATATACACCCTAAACATTCAATTGCTACCGAAAAGCCGGTACCCACCCTAAAAACTAAAAAGTACCATACCACCCAAATACCCAAACCCACCTTAAACCCCAAAAATTCCCTTGCCACCAAAAAAACCATACCCACCCTAAACCCTAAAAAATCCCTTAGACAAAAACCCATACCCACCCAAAACTCTAAAAATTCCTTGCCACCCAAAAACCCATACCCACCCTGAACACTAAAAAAATCCCTCACTGTTCAAAAATCTACACCTACCCTATAACCCTAAAAAATACCTTCCACCTAAAAACCCATACCCACTCTAAAAGCTTCCTTACCACCCCACTCACTCAACTCATGCAGCTACTCACACAAACATTCATTCACCCATACAGCCAGTTAGTCACCCATACAGACACTCACACAGCCACATACTCACCCACACTGCTGCTCACACATATACCTATTCACCTATACAGACAATCACATACCAACTTAGTCACCCATACTGCCTCTCAACATAGCTGTTCACTCAACCATACAAACACTCAAACCTACCCACACGACCACTTACATACCCATTCACACATCCATACAAGCACTTCAATTGTTACTCACTCACCAATACAGACATTCACACAGACACTCACTCTCCAATATAGCCATTCACACACCAACTCACTTAACCAAACACCCACTCAAACAGCCACTCACCCATATTCCCACATACACATCTAGTCACTCACTTATACAGACATTCAGATACCCACTCACTTACATATACAGTCACTCACACACCCACCCACACAGCTACAATCACACCTACTTATACAACCATATATCCACTCACACACCCACTTACATATCTGTACAGCCATGCATACACTCACACAAAACCTATCACACACCTATACAACTACACAGATGTCCATAAAGGCAGTCACGCAGTCATTCACTCACCCATATAGCCACTGATATACCCATTGACACACCCATACTGCTTCTCGCATACCTACTCACATACCCATACAACCACTCAGACAGCTACTCACTCACCAACCCAGCTACTCAAACACCCAATTATGCACACAGATAGCCACTCACATGTCCACTCACATTCCCATATAGCCAATCACACACCCATAAAACCACTCACACGCCCATACAACCACTCACACACCCACACATACACTGACTTACACACCCATACAACCACTCACACAACCAGTCAGAAACCCACAACTCACAGAGCTAGTCATGAACACACTCACTCACCTATACAATCACTCATGTACACAGTCACTCACAAATCCATACAGCCACTGTGATTCAGAGGTTTGTGTGGTCATTTGAATGTATAAAACATTCATTGATCATATTACTTTCCTTGCTTGTGCCCTTTTTCATCAGGAGGTACCTGGACCCTTTAGCAGTGGGTGCCACATCTTCAGCTGGTTCTAAACCCTTTCATTGGTTTTATGTGTTTGTCTTTTTCACTGTTTAGTTTTGACTTTCTCTGTCAGTAGCCATTCTTGACAGGGGAGCCTGTTTAAACGCAGCGGGGTTGCTGGACCCATGTTTGTGTTTTACTTTGTCCACTTCCTTGACCGAATGCCAATGGCATCTGAACTTTGGTCACACCTGACTACTCCAACACCAATGGCAGGCTATTTAATTGGATTAACAGCATGTTTGCATAGTTGAGGTGCGCAGTAGGTGTGCTGCTGATACACGGAATTTTGTATGTACAACAGGAGCAAAAACCCGTCAACCGTGTTGGGATTGGGGTAGGAAGTATGATATAAACATATGATATCCCAACTGGTATTATTCAAAGGCAATTAGAAATGATATGTATACAACATTATCAAAAGGAAGTAAGGAGACTCTTTTTGGTTATTGCATGTGCTAATGGCATCAGTTTAATGAAAAAAGGAAGGAAAACAGGGCAATTGGCAGTTGTGATTGCACTGCACTAAACAAATAAAAACAATAGATATCAACCCAAATTGTACTTGGTGATAAGGGTGTGTGAGTGAAGAACACGGTAGCGGCGCAAGTGACAATGTGATCAGCGAGGTCGGCGTGAAGTGTCTGGTGCAGAAATATATACAGTGATTAAATGATGAAAAAGGATTCCAGGTAGCTTGAGGAGTTCACTTCTATTTGTGGTGTTCATGAATCACTTTGTATGAAGCGCCTATGATCGAGCTGAAAGGTCGACGGCGTTTCGCTCCACTTGAATTGGGATCTTCTTCAGGACTGGGTTGGTAGCAGTGCTGTACAAGGGGGCAAAGGAGAGGGGTAAAAAGGGGCAGGTGTGGTGTGAGGCGTCTGAGAAGGGATAGATCGGGTGGAGAAGACGGTAGGTATAGCCTGTGTAACGTGGTGGTGTGCGCAAGGGAAAGAAGGACTGAGAGGCAGGTAACCTCTGGTGTCCAGGGTGGTGCGTGGGGTGGAATGGGGAATCTCTATGATGAGGCATAGGTATGGTGCAGGCCCGTCTATGCCCATCAAGGAGCACTAGCGGTTGGCAATTCTAGGGTCATGCATCGCACGCGGTGTGCGCCATTGGGTAACGCTGGGCAGCAGCAGAGGATAAGGCGGGTCAGGCAAGGCGAGGTAGGCATCTGATGGATCTATAATGGTGCCAGGTGTGGGCCTTATGGGTGCCTGAAGGGGGTCTGGTGCAGGCGTGACCAGGCAAGCGGAAGAACTGGTGGCTACCTGGGACGGTGCACGGGGTGGAACGGGACGTCTCGATGATGAGGCATAGGTATGGTGCAGGCCCGTCTATGCCCGTCAAGAAGCACTAGCAGTTGGCAATTTAAGGGTCATGCAAGGGTCATGCATCGCGCGCGGTGTGCGCCATTGGGTAACGCTGGGCAGCGGCAGAGGATAAGGCGGGTCAGGCGAGGCGAGGTAGACATCTGATGGATCTACAATGGTGCCAGAAGTGGGCCTTATGGGTGCCAGAGTAGGGGTAAGGCGAGGTAGGCATCTGATGGATCTACAATGGTGCCAGGAGTGGGCCTTATGAGTGCCTGAAGGGCGTCTGGTGCAGGCGTGACCAGGCAAGCGGAAGAACTGGTGTCTACCTGGGACGGGGTCTGTGCAGGAAGGCAGTTCTAGGTTCAGGAGGGGGAAAGCGCAGTGTCAAAGGGGAGGAAAACGTCTGGCGCGGCTAGCGGGCATGAACGATCAAAGCTTACCGTGGGCGGCATCTCAGTTAGTAAAGTCCGGAACGGCAATCACGGGGGGAGAGGCTCCAATGGTTCTAGGGAGGGAAGATGGTATGAGAACCGGGAGAGAATCGGGGGCATAGGGAAAGGAAAGAAAGGGAGGACAGCGGACTTACCAAGGGCTGCGGTGTGAGAGCGCAAAATGGGGTGATCACGGTTAAACCGGCATGGGTCCGGTGTTGGGAGCGAATCCACTGAGGAGGTCCGAGTACCGATCCAAGAGAGATCGGTCCTGCAAGAGTTAATCTGGGGAGGAAAGGGTGAGTAGAGGTTAGGGGGCTGATCAGAGGTGCATCGGGCGATGCGAGGCTCGGTAGCGGGGGCTGGGAGGAGAGGGGCCGGAATATCACATACCTATGGATCAAGCCTAGCGGCGTGGCGTTCGGTCTGGTTTGTCGTTGCCTAGGGAACGCCTGGGAAACCAGGAAGCCCTATGTGGATTTGGCAGGGGGAGGGAGCTGGATGACGCGTGAGGTTGGAAGATGTAAGGTAGCCTGTGATTGGGTGGTGTGGAGCAAGTGGAGGCTTTTGCTGACAGCGAGGTGCAGACCCAGAATGAAAATCGAGGATTATGTCTGGGGTGCCATGGTAATGCCGCACAGTGTTTAAATTGCATCATACATATGAGCGTCAGATGATCATGATCGTGGAAGCTAGCAAGAAGGAGGAATGTGGCACTTCAGCAAGTATGTTTGTCTCGCTGTGGAAGCCGTGTATGAAATATGGAAAACCTAGGCGAATAAATCAAAGCTACACGTTGATACATAACAATGTGGTAATCCAACAAGTCTATTTGTGAATATATAAAGCGCTCTTGTTGTGGGTGACTTACATGAAATGTACAACAGTAGGACGAATGAGTACAACATAACAATGTATCAAGGACAAGGTGGTACATATCAGTTGCAACTTATCTGTATGCATAACAATGTATCAAAGACAAGGTGGTACATATGAGAAGCAACTTATCGTATATAAGGAGTGGTACAGTAAATGCGGAAGTGAGACAGTATTGGGAGATGAATGGTAAAGATAGGTAAGAGTCATGTCAAGGACAAAGCCAAGGGGGTAGGTGGGGAATCAAATGGCAATGGTACTGTTCCACTCGTCAATTGTGTTGAGCCCATTGTTGACAGAATCACAAAGTGTCATCCATTTGCACTCACATCTGTTCAGGAGAGCTTTGATATCACCACCTCTCGGGGGGAGTATGACCTGTTCAATGACCTGCCACATGGTGTCCTTGTCACAGTGGTTTTTATCCAAATAGTGTGACACCAGACGGGCCATGATGACTTTACAGTTTATCCGGCTTTTGTGTTGGATAATCCTGTTCTTGATAGTCTGGGTGTTCTGGCCGATGTAGAGCAGGGCACAGGGGCATTGGATTGCATATATCACGTTGTGTGATATACACTTTGTGTGGTTCTTTAGGGTGTGGGAATTGTTTTTGTAGACAAAGACTTTGGTGTTAGTCGTTAGTTCACACACTGAACAGTTCTGGCATTTGAAATGCCCCACTACTGATGGGCGCCCCCATGCAGCAAAGATGGTGTGTTTATCCGTAGTCTTCAAAATGCCGTCGACCGTTCAGCGCGATCATAGGCTCTTCATACAAAGTGATTCATGAACAACATAAATAGAAGTGAACTCCTCAAGCTACCTGGCATTGTTTTTCGTCATTTAATCACTGTATATATTTCTGCACCAGTCACTTCTCGCCGACCTCGCTGATCACATTGTCACTTGCGCCGCTACCGTGTTCTTCACTCACACACCCTTAGCACCAAGTACAATTTGGGTTGATATCTATTGTTTTAATTTGTTTCGTGCAGTGCTGTCACAACTGCCAATTGCCCTGTTTTCCTTCCTTTTTTCTTACATTTCTACATAAAATGATGCCATGAGCACATGCATTAACCAAAAAGAGTCTCCTTACTTCCTTTTGATAATGTTGTATACATATCATTTCTAATTGCCTTTGAATAATACCAATTGGGATATAATATGTTTATATCATACTTCCTACCCCAATCCCAACATGGTTGACGGGTTTTTGCTCCTGTTGTACATACAAGATTGTGAGCAGCTGCTGAGCTGCGAGAGTTCATCCTCAGGGACTGTACTTTCGGATCAACTTTGTGATCCTTCTCTACTTGACACTTTTAGGTCACTTAGAATGTCTAAGGTGTCTCTTTCCTACTCAGAGGAATACATTCAGAACCTTATGGGTGGTCCTTCTCTCCTTTCTGGACCATCCATTTACCACCATTCCTACTCTCCACAACTCCTGTATTCTTCTTGACAAACTTGAGAAACTAAGGAAAAAACAAATCAGCACTGAACTACACGCCCGCATGCTTACGGACTACCTTAAATCTGGCGTGATCCCAGTTGGCCTCCAAATTCGCAACACCCCAGCCATCTTCCCCTAGGATCCAAAACTTCGAACTAGCTTCAGTCACCTTGCCACCACGTGCTCCCGCCACTGGATGGTGTTGGGCATCGACACAGCCATAGAACATAGCCGACAGGAACTCAAAGAAATTGAAGAACAAGAGGCACTCATCCTAGCCGATTCCTCCATTCCCAATGCCAAAAATCTTCTAGATCCCCTTTTAAAACCCCTTCTCCAACAATATTGATCTATAGCGTCGCTACATAGACGACATCCTGCTGATTTGGAATGGGACAAGAGAGGCCCTACTCTCTTTTAAGGATTGCCTCAACAACTCTCAAGAACATCTACGCTTTACTTGTGATTGTAGAAGCAATGACTTACCTTTCTTAGATTTTACTATACACTCCGAGGAGGGCAAATTGGGTACTTGCCTCTTCCGGAAACCGACTGAAAAGAACAAGCTCTTACAGTATACCAGCTATCACCCACGAGGATTGAGGGATGGACTACCCTATGGCCAATTCCTTCAAATAAGAAGAAACGGCAAGTGGCGCAAAGATTATTTTAGAGAAGCTGAGATCCTATCCAAAAAACTGATCACCACAGAATACCCAAAACAACTCGTGTCCAGAGCCTGTAAAAGAGCGTAGTACTGCCACAGGGAACACTTGCTAACTACCCAAACCAAGAAACCTTTGTGTTGATATCTATTGTTTTTATTTGTTTAGTGCAGTGCTGTCACAACTGCCAATTGCCGTTTCCTTCCTTTTTTCCTACATTTCTACATAAAATGATGCCATGAGCACATGCAATAACCAAAAAGAGTCTCCTTACTTCCTTTTGATAATGTTGTGTACATATCATTTCTAATTGCCTTTGAATAATACCAGTTGGGATATCATAAGCTGATACACGGAAGGCATGCAAAAGACAAGCCGGTCTGTACCCATCCGCACGCGGATGGTGCCAGGTGCCTTGACCCCTGCCTGTAAGACCACAGCTATTATGCACTACTCTTCAGAAGATCTTAGGCTGTTAGCAGCCTCGCTACCCTGCGTTTGCCATCAGATGCTGGTCCTGGATAGCAGGTTCTGGACATGTGAGAATTGTGGTTTCGAGTTATCAATTTCACTTGCTTCAAAGTGAGCAATGACTTGCAGAATACTCGCCAGGCCTTATCTAAAGTTTCCTTCTACTTTTAAAACTACCATTCCCTAATAAAGCACAAACTCAAATTATTTGATTTCACTTGTGATCATGAGCCGAATGCTATCATCTTGACTGAGACATAAATCTCAGAAAACTGCGAGGCTGATATTTTGCCAGCGGTTTCATCAGGCTATGGGTTAGTAAGGCTGGATAGGCAACTCCAGCGTGAGGGGGTATCGCTATTGTTTACCAACAGTCTTTGAAGTGTAGCTCCGCTACAATAGCCATAACGGGCTACGAGTAGGCATTTTTGTCTCTCACGTGTTCTAACAACTTCACCTTCTCTGGGATTTTAATGTATTGGCCACCAGGGTCGGGCGCCAGTTGTAGTACATCTCTAGCAGATATTTTGCCCCCACTAGTCCCATATTACTCAAACTTTACAATAGTTGGGGACATTATTCTTCATTTTGAAGATCGGATGTGCCCTTTAGCATTAGCCATGGTAGCAGACTTAGCTAGTCTTCAACTGGCCCAGCTGGGTTTGAGGACAAAATATAAGTGTGGGCATACCCTGGATCTTATTTTTTTCTAATCTTACTGACTTAGTGGTTGGGTCTCCCCTGCCATTGGTCTGGCTATTCCCTTTTGGATCTCTTATAACAGCTTTCCCAAAGCTCCTTCTTATTGAAGCTAATGTTACCTCACCAATTTATGCTGCAACGCTGGCTGCAAACCGACCCACACTTGACAGCTACTCCACCACTGCCAACAATCAGGTTGAAGGCTGGATCTTGGGAGAACTGGACTCAATTGCACCAGAGCTAGAAAAAAGGGCTCACAGAACTAATCCTATGACTGATTAGTTTAATTAGGATCTGGCCACACTCAAAAAACGCTATAAATACTGTGAGCACATTATGATCAGACCAGTAAGGAGGTGTAGCTATCTGCTCTAAAAATCAGGCAAACACAGCGTGAATTTTACGCACATAAAATTGAGATGGGCCATAAATCCTCTACGGAAATCTTCCCTATTGTTAAAGCATTAACATCGCTGGATCGAGTATCTGCAGGAGCATCATCATCTAAGGAGAGCTGCACATTGGCGGATTTGTTCTCTGACAAAGTTGGTACCATTTATTCTTTCTTTCCCGGGCAAAGAGAAATGTCTGCTATTGTGACACAAGGTTTTATGTTTCTAATGAAGCCAACTGCCTGATCCAGTTCAAACCAATTGATTTGGTTGAGTTGAAGGGGGGCATATCTTCCATCAAGTCGTGCTCCCCTTTTGACCTTGCTACCCCCAGTATCTTGGAGCGTGGTATTATGGAACTTCTTCCTGTGTTTAAGGAATTGCTTAACAGTTCTTTGAGGCAGCTGAGGTACCTCCTAACTGGAAACATGCCTCTGTTGTTCCTTTGCTAAAAAAGACTCTCTTTATCCTTCTTGGTCAGAGAATTATAGGCCTATGTCTCTCCTTCCTTTTAAAGTTGCTGAAAAATATATCAAATATAACCACAAGGGAAGGAGAGAAAGGGTGGATTTGTTCTCCCTTTACAGATTTAAATACACACAGAGAATCCACACAAAAATGTATGGGTGGTCCCAACAATGGTGGAGAGCACACAGTGTTCTTTAAATACCCCTCACACACCAAAAGGACCCTTGGTGTCATGCTTCATCATTGGGGTCTTCGCACCCCTCTATGGGATGTGGCATGCTGCTAACCAGCAACTACCCTGGAGCACTTTTTATTTTTGCTGTGTGGTACATGTGAGGTTTTGTGTGTATAAGTGAATGGTGGGGTCCAAAGTGACAAAGTGATTTTTAAAAAAGGACCTGGCACATGAGGTTTGCAAAAAAACTTTAATGGACCCCGTGCTGGTACTGTTAAAAGGGGTGATTGTGAGGTATTTTGTATTTTAATGTACATTACCTCGTGTGTGCGTCAACATGTTTCGGAGCATAGCTCCTTCTTCAGGACGGGGAGCACAAATCCCCACCTTACTCATGTCTGTTAGAAAATACTGGTACTTACAGAAAAGTGATATTAAAGTTGAAAATGCTAGTATGTGCCTAGTTTATCTGCGTTAAGGTTTCTGCAGTTGAGAACTTGCTGCCAAAGTGTTGTTGGCACCATGAGCCTCCAAACGGTGGGGGTATAGTGCTAATTAGCACCTGCTACGAGGGCTTTCCTGCGCCTGACTGCCCCACACACACTTATACACACAAAACCTCACATGCACCACACATAGCCAAAATAAAAAGTGCTCCCGCGTAGTCGCTGGTTAGCAGCACGCCGCATCCCGTAGAGGGGTGCAAAGACCCCAATGATGAAGCATGACACAAGGGTACTTTTGGTGTGTGAGGGGTATTTAAAGAACACTGTGTGCTCCCCACCATTGTAGGGACCGCCCATACATTTTTATATGGATTCTCTGTGTTTATTGAAAAATATATCAACCAGCAATTGTCTGGTTTCATTGAGGAAAGGGATCTTCTTCACAGAACACAATTTAGTTTTCGCCCCTGGTATAGCACCAAGTAAGTTCTTCTGTTAGCCTCTAAATCCATGCTCCAGGTAATGAACAACGGGGACACTGCAAGTTTACTGTTAGTGGACTTAGGTGTGACCTTAGACACTGTGTTCCATGGCCGCCTCTTGAAGGGGTTATGGGGCCATGGTGTCTGCCATAAAGCCCTCATGTGGCTGGCATCTTTTTGGGAAAACCGCAGCTTCCAGTTCCTCCAGAAGCCCTTTTGCTCCAAGGTAGTTCCTCTGACTCAGGGAGTTCCACAGGACTCTTTGCTGAGCCCTACCCTTTTTAATTTGTATATCCACCGTCTGTCAGACAACCACTGAATGGAATTACACCAAATTTGGCAGAAAGGTTAAAATTGGTTCAGAAAAGAGCTTTTTTCTGATATTGGGTAAATCAGTTCATTAGTTTTGGAAATATTAAGTGAAATCCAAATGTGTATGCATATCAGAAAGCTGCCCCTCTACTGATCCTCCTTGGATTCGTGAATCCATGCACGGATTCAGCCATGATTGGCTGGCTGAAACCTGAGAGGAAAGTTGCGGCCACCATTTTGTTCATCTGGACTTGGTTTCATGCTGGGAAAATAGAGTTAAAAAGTCATAGAGAGGGTCAGGGTAGAGGTACCTTGAACCCATGAGACTAATAGAGGGGTCTAGAGGGGCCCCTCATGGTTAAGAAATTGATCAAAAAGTTTCTTATTTACTATGGAAGGAGGCTCAGATCCTCGCCAGATGCTTCACAGATCCTCCCAGGATCCCTCTCAGTTCCTCACAGATTCGGGTGGATTTGGAAAAAATCTGGAGATCCAGACCCCCATTAAAAAAACCAAATACTCACTCACAAATCCACACACCTACTCACTCACACACCCACTTACGAGCCCACACAGGTACCCATAAACCTCCTCACTCACCCATATAGCCACTCACACACCCAAAAATATACCCATGAAACCACTCCCACATCAACACATCTATTCACACACCCATATAGCCACTCACACAGCCAATCACACACCCATGCAGCCACTCACATACCACTCACAGACCCACATAGCTTTCACACACCCACTTACAGACCCACTCACACAGCCACTCACACACCCACACAGCAGCTTACACACCTACTCACAGACCCAGCAAACCACTCAAACCCCCTCACAGACCACATAGCTTTAATTCACTGACTTACACACCCACACCACCACTCATATACTCACTTACATACCCATACAGCAACTCACACATACTCTCTTAACCACTCACACACCCACTCACAGACCCACACAGCTTTAACACACTCCCTTACACACCCACACAACCACTCACACAGCTGCTCACACATCCTTACAACCATGCAAACACCCACTCACAGACCCACACAACCACTCACATACCTGCACAGCCACTCACACACCTACACAGTCACTCTCACATCCACTCACATAGCCACACAGCCACTCACACATATACTCACACAAAACCACTCATGCACCCATTCACACTCCTGAAAAAACAAAGATTATGGGGACAGTTTACTTATGAAATAACATTTAAAGAAACATAGACATTCACTAAAAAAAGGTTACAGGGACGTTATAGTTATACTCAGATTTTACTCATACAAAACCATTGACATTCTGCAGTTATAGTAAGAGGTATCTCAAGTAACTATAACTTGTGCGCTAAGGTAATTACAATTTACACTCTCACCATGCACTTCTAATTAAACAACTAATTTAATTAGTCATGACATCTATGACATCCTTGATAATATCACTGCATTATTTGCTGTAAAACTATTGATGAGAAAACTGTCCTTTGCGAAGGCGGCAGTAATAGTTGCCTTAGGGCAAGAGTTATAGCTACCTGAGATAACTATAACTATAACTGTTGAATTTCAATGGATTTGTGCGAGTGACATGTGAGCCTAACTATAGTGTCCATGTAAACTTAGTTTTTTCCAGTGTGTGTGTGTGTATATATATATATATATATCTCCAGAAACGATCACCCATTCAAAGCAATCCAAGGACACAGTGGGGTACTTGTCGGGAAGCCTTTATTCACAGGTAACAGCTGGGCATAATGCATTTCAGCTTACCGCCTTCTTCAGATGCTGGTTGTTTACCCAGGTTTCACCTCCTCCCACCTTTAAACTTGCTGTGGCACTTCCATTGGAGGGAGATCAGGTGACCCTGATGCTCGGGGCAACTACAGTCAATGCCAGGACTACAGTTCCCAGCATGCACATTGATGGTAAGTAGAGCAGCAGGATCTTGTTCGCTCCAGTGAGCGCTGAAAAATTGCCTCACAAAAAGTGGAGCTGTGTAGCAGCTGGTGTCCCCTACAAATACAGTGTTAAGGCATCCCTTGAATCCCCAACGCCTCATCTCAATACACGAAACAAGCCGGGCCATGAAGAGAATGTAATCATCCCTCTTCCCTGTGCAGTAACGGGCTGCACTGACAGTGGCCACTTGCCAGGCACGTTCTTGAGGTGGTCCTGGGAGAGATCAATACCTTGAAACACACAGTCACTTTGCCAACGAACTACCTGGACATTTGTAAGGCGGGTTCTTGCATCGCGCTCCTGGCAGGCGCGAAAATATCTCCAAAAACGATCACCCATTCAAAGCAATCCTAGGACACAGCGGGGTACTTGTCGGGAAGCCTGTATTCACAGGTAACAGTTGGGCATAATGCATTTTGACTTACCGCCTTCTTCAGATGCCATTTGTTTACCCAGGTTTCACGTCCTCCTACCTTTAAACTTGCTGTGGCACTCCCATTGGCCACGACTACAGTTCCCAGAATGCACATTGATGGTAAATACAGCAGCAGGATCTCTTTTGCTTCAGTGAGCACTGAAAAATTGCCTCGCAAAGGGCGGAGCAATGTAGCAGCTGGTGTCCCCTATGAATACAGTGTTAAGGCAACAGTTAGGAAGTAATATTTTAAAACATTTATAAATTCACTGAAAAAAACAAAGGTTACAGGGACTTTATAGTTAGGAAATAGAAATTAAAAACACATAGAAATTCACTAGAAAAAAAGGTTACAGGGACAATATAGCTTGGCTCAGATTTCACTTGAACAAAACCAGGGAAATTTTGCAGTTATAGTTACCTGAGGTAATCATAACTTATGTCCCCTCAATGCATTGCTTATGACTTCTCATATTATATCACTCATGACATGGTCAATGACATCACTGATAACATCGCTGATGACATCTCAAATGACATCACTGATGACATCACCTAGAGAATCACTCACACATAGATATTTACTTATATATGTGTGTGTGTATATGTGTGTATATATATATATATACATACATATACTAACAGCCGTACTCACACACTCATGCACCCACTCAGAGACCCACTAAGACACTTATACACCCACTCACAGATGGATTTAGAGACTCAGGACGCACTCACAGACCCACTCAGATACCCATACACTCACCCACTGACCCACTCATAGACTTATATATCTACTCACAAACCTAGTCAGGGATGTATACACTTACTCAAAGACCCACTCAGACACTCATTTGCCCACTCACAGACCCAATCAGGGACTCACTCGCCATCTCACACACCCACTCAGACACTCATGTACCCACTCACAGACCCACTAAGAGATTCACACACCCACTCACAGACCCACTCAGATACTCAAACACCCACATACAGATGTACTAAGACTCATGCACCCACTCATAGAGCCACTCAGACACTCAAGCATCCACTCACAGCCCCACTCAGACACTCATGCACCCACTCACAGACCCACTCAGATACTCATGTACTCACTCACAGACCTACTGAGACACTCATATAACTACTCACAGAACTACTTAGAGACTCATGCACCCATTGACAGACTGACTCAGACACTCAATCAGCTACTCACAGACTGACTCAGACACTCACATACCCACTCATGCACCCACTGACAGACCCACTGAGAAACTCACACACTCATTCACAGAACCACTCAGACTCATGCACTCACTCACAGACCCACTTAGACACGTAAGTATCCACTGACATATCTACTCAGACCCAGACACAAACACTCAGGACTCATGCACCCACTCACACACCCACTGACACACTCATACACCCACTCACAGACGCACTCAGAGACTCATTCACCCACTTACAGACCCACTAAGACACTCACATACTCACTGAGACACTCATGCACTCACTTTCGAATGTTAAAGGTTACAGTTAGGAAATAACATTAAAACAAAACCTTAGAAATTCACTTAAATACTAAAGGTTACAGGGACATTATAGTTAGCAAAAACTCAGATTTCCCTCATAAAAATCCATTACAATTCAGCAGTTAGAATTACCTGAGCTAAATATAAATAACAATCCAACAATGCACTGCTTATGACCTCACATATTATATCACTCATGGCATCTCAAATGACATCACTCATGACATCATTCACAGACTGACTGACGCACCCACTCACACCCCCATATAACCTTTCATACACCCACTCCAACTTCCACACTACCATTCTCAAACGTATTCACTCATCAATACCAGTACTTACACACCCACTCACTTATTCATAGGTGTACACAGACATCCACTCAGTTATCCATACAGCCACTCATACAGCCACACACTCAGTAATACAGCCACTGACATATGTATTCATACACCCATACAGCCACTCAAACACTGATTCAGTCACGCATAAAGCTATTCACATATCTATTCACTCATGTATACAGTGAATCACACAGCTACTTACTCACTCACACTTACTGGTTTTGTATGAGTGAAATCTGAGCCTAACTATAATGTTCCCATAAACTTTGTTTTTTCAGGGAGTTTCTAAGGTTTTTGTAATTGTATTTGCTAACTATAACATCACTTTAACCTTTTTTATTTCCAGTAAATTTGTACGTTTTTTGGGCAAAATAACTGCTTATTTGTTTGGTTGAGGTGCGATCGTATTCCTAGTCATGAGGAACGTGTGTCTAAAATCTATGGCAAATGCACTGGTGGGGCATGTTAGTGAGCTGTACATCACCATGAAAATAAAGGTGGGAAGACATTGCATACCACTAATGTATATGGGGCCAAGTGGGCGAGACTTCTAAGCAATTTACATACTTCTAGTTTTTAAAAGTTTAGAACATGATCTCTGGTCTCAGCAGCAGATTACAAGAAAGAACTCCCCTTGGGGAGTAGGGTCGAGTGGCTGCCCTCCATGGGCCAATTTCGACCCCAGGGACTCCATCCCCTGGGGACCGGCATGTAATTTTATTTTTATTTTGATGGGAAGGAGGGCCATGCGGCCCTTCTCCCTGGGCCGATTTCAGCCCCAGGCATCCCATCCCTCAGGGCCCGGCCTCCATTGTGGGTGCCCTGGTCCCACCTGGGGCACCCAGTGATTTCCATTGAAGACCATGGGGGAGCATCCTGCAGGAGCCAGCATTGCTTTCAGGCACAGGGAGTTGCTAAACATGCAGGGCCCTGTGTCTGAAAGCAATTTATCTGTTTACTTGCTCACTTGATTGAGGGCAGGGAAACAGATGAATGTTCCACTTCCGCATGAGCATTTCCCCACTCTTGCTTATTGGAAGCAAAGGGTTTGTTGTGACTTGGTGGGAGCGGCTAAGCTCCCACCAAGCCGCAGAAAATAGCTTTTTCCTGGAGGTGAGCATCTAGGGATGGGACAGGAAACTACCATGGCGTGGAGGTCCCCAGGGCCATCTATGGCTCCAGCCATTTCAGTTCACAGCCCCAGTGAGATGGTGGCCCCTGGGGCTGTTGGGGGGGGGGCAGTGTGGCCCCCTTAATTTTAAAAAATTGCCCTGGAGAGGGGTGGGCCCCTGGGGAGAGGGGGTGCCTTGCGGGCCACCCGCACTAATGTGATGTTTAGCTCTGGGGAGGTGGTGGTCCCTGGGGCATGGGACAGTGGGACTGAACGCATACGTATTGTAAAGTGTCCTGGAGAGAAGGCCATCCCCGGGACTAGGTGGGGGCTGCGTGGGTCTCCCTGGTTTTCCTAATAAACATTTGCCCTGGGTAGGTGGCAGTCCCGGGGGTGCAAGGGGGAATTTTGGCTTCACTGCATTAATTTAATTAATTTCACCAGGTGGTGGTCTGTGGGGTGGGCCAAGTGGACCCACCCGCATTCATTATAAGAAGTATCCTGGGGAGGTGGTAGTCCCCCGCATTCATTTAATTACTTTTTCCCCGGGAAGGTGGCATCCCCAGGGCACAGTCATGCCGAGTGGGCCTGCCTACATACATTATAAGCAGTGCCCTTGGAGGTGGCATTCCCTGGGGCTTTAATAAGCCTTGCCTCCCCTCCTATTTTTAAGGTATGTCCCTGGTTCCTGGCCAACCTGCGGTATTAGTTTTTAAAAAGAGCTGGAGACCGCACTTGTTTTTTTTCTTGTTTTTGTTATGTTATGTTAAAATGGATTTGTAGAGCGCGCAGCTACTCAGCAGAGTGTCCCGGTGCTGAGACAGAAGAATACAGAGGCCAGTAGGGGAACATTGGTCCCAGGGTGAACATACATTGTACTGCTTGTTGGAACAACCAGGTTTTCCGTTGTTTCCTAAAAGCCAGTATATTTGTGGCCTGCCTGAGCGAGAGAGGCAGCTTGCTCCAGAATCTAGCCACTTGCACTTGGAATGAACGTCCTCCATGTCAGGCTCTATGTCACTTTGGAATGACAATTAGGTGTTGGTGTGCTGACATAAGGGATCTACCAGGTACATAATATGAAACTCTTCTGCAGATGTAATGCGCCCCCATGCCATGCAGAGCTCTTTCCCACAAATTCACGAGTATTGCAAATTTGCTGCACATTTCTTTTTTAAAAATCCCTTTTTAGGTCTCGTTACGACGAACGCGCTAAGCGCGTTCTCGCAGCGAGAACTATAGTCGGCGTCTCAGCCGAAAAACGACGAGGGGAGACAAGAGCTGGCCGCGCGCCCTATGGCAGCATCGGATTTTGACGGGTGCCTTTGGATCGGGTCGCGCGTGTGAGCTTCTACCGTAGACAGCTCACGTGACGTTGCGCGGCCCAATCCGAAGGCGCACAACGGAATCGGCTCTTGCAGTCCCGCCCCTTCTCGCCGGACCGGCATTCGCCCTGCACGTCTTGTTTTTTTTGCTAGTTTAAAATGGTTTGCCACTTATGTTGTTGCCTTGTTCCCAAAAGCGATCGCTTTCGGTTTCACGATCGCCTTTCTCCTCCCTCCCCACTCTCCTTTGGTCCCCTCCCCTCTGCCCCCTCCTTTCTGCCGCTGTGCCATAGGACTCCCTCCCTCGCCCCCTCCCCCGCGCTGGACCGGCCTCCGCAGTGCTCGGGAGAAGCTGGGACGCCGCTCACCGCCCTGCTCCCAGGTAGGAGCCTCTGCAGCCGGGTGCAATGGCAACCCCAGCGCGTGCCGAAGGACAGTTTGAGCAGTTAAGTCGAAAAGAACATGGTTGCCCCAGGGCATCACACTTTCTGCCTGTGGAAGAGGTCTGTTCTCTGGGGAGATGTGCAGTAACCCGATGTCTGAGTCTGACACAACTGGGTGTCTACTGAGGAGGCACACACTGACAGCACATGGGGGTCTGGTGAATAGTGTAGGCACTAACTATCTAGTGGTGTCTGTTCTCTGAAGACACGCGCAGAATTTCGATGTCTGACATCACCTGTAGTGTAATGAGTGCAGGGAACACACCGACGGTGCTTGTGTTCTGGTGAATAGTGCAGGCACCCATTATCTGACGTTGTCTGTTCTCTGGAGAGATGTGCAGTAATCCGATGCCTGTGTCAGACACCACCTGTAGTCTACTGAGGAGTGCAGGAACCCACAGACGGTGCTTAAGGTGGTGAATAGTGCAGCCACCCTCTATCTAACGAAGTCTGTTCTCTGGGAAGACATACAGGAACTCGATGTCTGACACCACATGTATTCTGATGAGAAGTGCAGGAACACACTGACAGGGCATTGGGGTCTGGTGAAAGTGCCGGCACCCACTATCTAACAGTATCTGTTCTCTGGAAAGACATGCACCTTGCTTGATGGACCACTCCGAAGCATTCCATGAAGGAGCTGAAGTGGATGAGATGTTTTTGGAAAGCTTTGTGAAGATATATACATGTGATACATGTCTTTATATGTGTGTGGTTTTTAAAATGGATTTTTCTTGAGGCTGGAAAGACATTCACAAACCAGGAATACCTCATATCATTATTTGATGTCCCTCTCAAATCAGATACAAAAATATCAAAATTATTTCACAGAGCTAAAGTATTTCAAGTGGTTACCAGATGTCCCTTTTGAGTCAGGGTCAATTGAATCTGAATATACCTACAGTAACTCAAGTCATTACTGGTGAACCCTCTCAAGACAGATGCAAAATCCTGAACATTCTTTCACAAAGCTGCAGTAACTCGAATGGTTATTAGGTGTACTTCTTAAGTCAGGTACAACTGGTTCTATTGACTTTTACAAAGCTGAAGTGTGGCTTCATCATATACATTTGCATATGCAGGTGTGCTATTTTGAAGATCAGTGAATGTTTTCCATAAAACAAATGGGAAATGCTAAATCTGGTTTGATAATGAGACAATATTGCCTAATCTAATACATTTCCTGGTTTTAATCGAAGGAGGTGTTGACACCCGACTACACACTGCTATGATAGTCTCTGACAAATACAAGTACCTTCAAATATATATCATTAGGAGACTATTTTGTTAATGTGTGTGTACTTGTGCATAAGCAAAATCTAGTCACTCAAGGTGGATGTATCTAATGGTTGAAGTGAGATGACCCATTTTTTTATACTGTGTGCTGTGAACGGGTAGCAGAATTTGAGTGGCTTTTGAGCAGCCCACTGAATAAAAAAAGTTGACTAAAAGCCCCCGATATGGATGCATGTTTTTTGGGGGAGAAAGCATGAGGCTGGCACCCCAGCTAAAGCTGCCTTCAGGTCAGACCTAAAAGAGGGGTTACACAATTAGCAAAAGGCATCCAACACAACCAACGTGCCATTCACAATGTGTTGCCTCAACCAATACAATATCAGCAGTATTTAAAAAATATATATATAATAATCAAAAAAACACATACAGTAAACTGTATTTCTATATTGCCTGGCAATATTTAATGAATGTATAGTGGTGGATACACATCATTAAGCAAAAGATAACTTGGAGGCATATTTATCAAGGATTTGTGTCACACTTGTGCCATACAAGGGGATGTAAGGGTGACACTGTGAAAAATAAATACAAACTTGGTGAACATTATCGGCGCCATCTTGCCCCTTTCCAGGCCCATTCATGCGCGTAAGCGGCAGCCATTTTGAATGCCATGGCCTCCCTGCCCCTTGCTGATAGCCAGCGCGTCTCTCTCTCCCTTTAACCTCGCAAGCATCCCCCGCACACTGACAAACCCCCCGCTCTCTCATGCCTTGGGTCATAAACCCCTCTTCAGCGCAGCTCCACCACTGAATCCCATCCTGTTCCCAGCGCGACACCTCCCCTCATTCCTTTCATGGCCTCAATCCCTTTTGATGCAAACCCCCTTTTCCTGTGTCCCCGTTTGTCTTCCTCGTTCCCAGGCTGCCACCTGACCCTGCGGATACTGTTTATTACCCCGTACAGTAGGAAGCTTCCCCTCCCCATCAAAAGACCCCCGAACCGATCAAAGCCCCCACCCCATGAGATCCGATCAACCCCATGCATTCCGTGAATCGGCGGAATGCCCTGCTGTGCGACAACCATCACCTGTTGTGACCGGGGTGGGGAATCCAACTGTAAATGTATGTGGGAACGGGTCTGAAGGGGAGATTCCGAGGATGTTCTTTCAAGTATTAAAATATTACGAGAATGTGTTATGTGCAATAAAGGTTGTAAACTCTAGTATAAGAGGCCCGGCCTCAGAGATGTGGTTAGAGCACCTCGTGACGATACTTGCTGTCTGAATTGATGTGTTCTCCTCCGGAGAGAATAAAATCCTCGTTTCCCGCCTTCCAGTCTCCAGCGCCTGCTTCTTCATTGATTAATATTGGTGGGTCATAGAGGCGATACCGCCGGGCAACATAAAAGGGTCTTTGGTTACCGGTTGTCTTTGGAACCCTTTTTAACAATTGGCGTCCCAAACGTGGGGCCCATCAGCGACTCGTGGATCCAGTGGGAGAGGTCCTGACGACAGAGTGAACGACTGCAACGATCGGAAGGTACCCTGTCCGATAGACCCTCGTCTGACAGCCGATCATCCGAACTTCACTGGTTCCGAACAGACCTCTCCCGAGTGATCTGCGGTCCTGACTGGGAACCATCAGGAGTTCCACGAGAAGTACGAAGAGAAGAGGACGATCGGGCGCTGGATTCGGAAGACGAGAAACTGTCCATGCGGTCCGGGTAAGGTCGTGTAAACACGACGAAATTGCGATAGTGATAGATAATTGGAAGTAATTGATAATTGTTGTGAAAATACTAGTATTACTCTTTGTTAATTTATTGGAGATTCGCTGTCTGCAAACGGAGAAACAACAGGCTCTCCCTTTATAAACAGCGAAGGATAGGTACGCACCCGTCGGACCTATTTTCCCCCTCCCCATTGAACAATTGCCCCCCCCCCCCCATTGATTAATTGTTATAGATCGTTTTCTGGAGATTCTCTGTCTACAAACAGGGAAGATTAGGTCCCCTCTTTGCAGATAGTGAAAGGGTAGGTGACGCGAACCTTTGCGAGCCTACTTATTCTCCCCATTGACCATATTGATTTTTTATTTTTTGACCTAACATTGATTAACTGTTATAGATTGTTTTCTGGAGATTCTCTGTCTGAAAACAGGGAAGATTAGGTCCCCTCTTTGCAGATAGTGAAAGGGTAGGTGACGCGAACCTTTGCGAGCCTACTTATTCTCCCCATTGACCATATTGATTTTTTATTTTTGACCTAACGTTGATCGATTGCTCAGAATTGGTTCATGAGGTATTCACTACGTGCAAACAACGTAGAATAGAAATATTCTGTCTAGTCTTTGCGCGCAGTGATAAGATAGGTAGTGCTGACTATTATCCCATTGTGATCCGTCATGCCTGTCTTCTCCCCACTGGTCAATAGCCTGTTTTACCCGGACCGCTTATTAGAGATGAACCATCCGGCTCCGCTGGAAGGCACCCCTAATAAGGACATGTTCATGAAGCATGGATTAATTGCTATAGCCTATAGTGAGCTGTGGCATAAATATACGAAAAGGGATCGAGAAAGACAGTGGCCACTGAGAGGATCCTTTGATCTTGACAAAATAGAAACGGTGGAAATAGCCCTTCGTAGAAATGAAACAACACCTATTATGCTCGATAGTCTCGGCATGTGGCGCAAAGAAGCCGCACGACGAAGGGAAGGCGACGAATTCGGAGAAGGTGAAGGGACACGACGGACAACCCCCCAAACGTCTAGTAGGCAAAGGGAAGGGCCAGCGATGGCACAGTCCCGAGGAGTAGACATGAAAAGCGAATGGTGTAAAGGGATGTGCCGACAAGCCAACCCCGGAACACAACGACCTGAAGGTAATCCCCCGACATTACGCACAGGACGGACAGATTTAAAACAAAACCAATGTGCTTTCTGTAAATGTCTTGGACACTGGAAAGCCCAATGCCCGACTCTGCAAAGCATAGGTAAGAATGGAGGGTTGACAGAAAGGACGGACCGACAGAAAGGAAAAAGACGTGAGATAAAAACCAACCAGACTAGTGCAGACAGAACAGACAGGACCACCCCGTTCGATTATGCTCGGTGGCACAGATTTCGTCAGACAAATTTTAACGACATGTTGGAGTTCTGGGACTGATTGCTCTCTGTTGCTCCCCCACTCTGAAAAACAAACACAACTGCAGGTCAGTGTAAACAACCCCCCCCCCGTTAGAGAAAAGATTCAAGAAAGCCAAGCGTCTATTATATAACTTAGGATTTAATTACGGTAAAACACACAACCAACAGTAAATAGAATAACTAGTAGAACTCTCTAAAAAGCAAACTTGACTAATAGGAAAAATACAAAACATGTTATGCTCACTCCGGAAGTCCTCGAAATGTAACAGTTCGATGGTCCCGCCCATCCGAAACACATAGCACGTGTGGGGCGGGGCCTGCCAGCAACCATGAGCCCAAAAAGAGATTGCTGGCGAGAAGGTACTGGAGACCCCACACAGCGGGCAATGAAATGGTCTTCCCATATTGCCCTTCCAGGGATGGCGTCCCCC
The DNA here is from genome assembly GCF_964263255.1 of Lissotriton vulgaris. Classification (NCBI taxonomy): domain Eukaryota; kingdom Metazoa; phylum Chordata; class Amphibia; order Caudata; family Salamandridae; genus Lissotriton; species Lissotriton vulgaris. The sequence continues at coordinate 1,458,139,523 of NC_141694.1, forward strand.
GGGCCGCGAGTAGGGAGGGGGCGGATGAAAATGACCCCCTCCCTCATATCTCCTGGTCCGGCCATCACGAATTCCTCCATCGAACGGATGCAGGGTGGGCAGGGAGGAGGAGGCGACGCGGACGAGCCTCTTCCACCTCCACAGGTAGGAGGCTTCCCTGCCCTGGCCCGACGCCGATGTCCTCCAGCCGGGCGACGGCCATATACCTACGCTGCACAGGAAATATAATGTCCGGCTGGTATATTTCCGTAACACAGGACATATAATGCCCGACTGGTATACTTTCTCAGTACAGGATATACAAGACCCGGCTGGTATACTTGCGTGGTACAGGACACACAATGTCCGATGGGCATATTTCCGGAGTACCGGATGTACAGTGGTCCCCCAAGAGTCGGAATCAGGGGTGTAGGGTGGTCATCATGTGCGCCCCTGATTCCAAGAGACGGCGTAGGATGCACCGGGAGAGGAAGACGGCACGGTGAGCCTCCCTCACCTCCCCAGATGAAGGCTCCACTGCTGCACCCTGGCGCCCCGAACCAAAATGTCCTGCTCCAACCGCATGATGCTCTGTTTTTCGCCATCACAAGAAGTTTTCCTCCGCTCCTGATGGATACGGCAAAGGTTGCTGCAGGGCCTCAAAATGGCGTCTGGGCCCTTGAAAGGCGGGTCTAGGCCGCTGGAGTAACTTTGTCCGAAATTGCAACTCGGGCGCTTGCCCACCTGGGCGCAAGCCCCCACCATCGACAAAACATCCCCTCGACTTTGAAGATTCTACCAAAGTCCCAAGAGCCCTCGGCCCCTTCAGGCTTCCGGTGAGGAACAGTTGCATTGATCTCAAATGAAATAACCACGGCACAGCAACAAGATGGCGGTGCCCTCGTGTCTGCATCAGCTTCCGTCTGAACCACCCAGGAACATTATGGGCTAACGAACTTGAACAAGTTCCGGCTGAACATCAACATGACCCGGTAAGAGAGACTCTACCCCCTCCCTCTCTTGATTGACGGTCCGCACCACCAGCCCCTCTGTTAGCACAGTTTTCTTTTGAACTGCCGAAAGGGACTCTGGTCCAACCGCCAATTGCCGGGGATATTTTTGCCCCTGATGCTACTTCCGGACTAAACCGACCTCGCCCAAAATGGCGCTGGTACCAATGGAAACTAATAAATGCCTCGTGGTGTTCCTTAACTAATGAAACTTGATGTACTAAGATATACATATATATATACGAACCATTGCGCACTCGATGTTAAAGGGAGGAGGGTTCACTTGGCGAACATTTAAGAAGGGTTCCATAAAATGTTGATTTCAATGAACAATTTATTTTTGATATTTGTTGTAACTGATACATAACGTCGCTCATGATGCACGCCCGCGGTTTGCATTTAGGAAATGTGATTACGATGAGCTTGACTGTGTTTCCATCTATGAACTGAAATGCCCCTGATTCCTTCGTCACGCAATGAAATGTTTTTGGTTACTTACAAATAATTAATCAGACCTTTTTACATGTTCTTGTACTACAAAATAACCCCCTACTGTATGTGCTTCCATCGACGACATGTCAGGCCAAAATATGAATTGCGCTCTCACCTTTTACGTACTGAACAACTCTACAAATAAAAGTCTTAGAAGCTATGGATAGGCTCCGCGTACTTTTATAAATACGGGTATCGGTGGGAGGGTTTTTCTGTGCGCAACTGTTCTGCTCTCTTTTTAAGGTTATCCGAGAAATGGTTGTTCGGCCCTGGGTTGATGGTCAAAGCGAAGGTATGATACGCTGCTTATGAAGAAGGACCTCGACTTCAGAGAATGGGTAAAGTAAAATGGTGTGATTGATAAATTGCTATAAGGATATGGTGGTCGAAGGTACTAAGGTACAGGGTTGAACAAAGAACTGGTATGCCTTAAGAACATCACAGCTTTGGGAATGATTTTGGGACCCCGATGACCGGATACATCTACGAAACCGGGTACCTCGCGCTAGGCACCTCTGATTCCTCTTTTTAGCGTCTTTCACTACACACGATCCTTAACGCCATCCTCGAACCTCCCCATGAACCACCTATCACATTGCCTGCCCCCGTGACTTTAAGAAACCAGAACCCTAAGGGATTATATCCCGAAGAGACAAGTACGATTATGTGGTAAGTAAAGGATTTTCGTGCCCTTACATTTGATGTGTTCGAATGTTGTCCCCCTACCTCCCCTTTTTCTCCCCCTTTTTCCCTCTGCAGGTTACATTAGAATCCCGATTAGAGTATCATAAGGGATCTGGAACCACGTCACGCCCGATGCATGAAGACGGACTAGCGCTACAAAATGGCACAACAAGGACGCTCTCACGACCTTTTTACCAAATCTAACGCTTTTCTGTCCCAAAACTGCATGCTTCCCACCTCCTAACACAGACCCGAAACGTCTAACGTTGGGTAACGCACTGAATAGCCCAAACAATACACGGTCATTCTCTATGTCACACGTGTACTGTTCGGCCTATTGTCTCTCTCTCTCTCTCTCTCTCTCTCTCTCTCTCTCTCTCTCTCTCTCTCTCTTTCTCTCACTCACTCTTCCACCCCTCCACACTTTCCCTCTTCCTAGCAACTGGCACCTAATTGGCGAACCTGGTGCACCTCCTGATTGGCCCCAAATACCACAAGTATTTGTGCAAATCTGTCCTAAATAAAATTGTATTGGTACCACGTTACTACCTCTCCTTTTCTACTAAAATATGAATGAAATTTAAATTGGCCGATAGGAAAGGGACAGGTAAGACGACTAAGGTTCCCTAAATTTGACCCACTCTCAGGGAACTCTTTGTCAGTGGCTCCTATGATAAAAATGTGTCTGTGGTGATGCGACCATCCCCATTGAAAATTGTCTCCGTACCCCAAGCTGTAAGAAATGATCGAGACACCCCCATCTACCCAAAATGCCCCCAGTTTGGTATCCATCAGATCCCTCCTTCCCCGAGGATAAGTTTAATAATTATTGCAAACCACCCCTCCCGAGTTTTTGTAGTAACCAGGTTGCGAGGATTTATATAGACAGTTAGAAGGATGTGTGCAAAGTTGAAAATTAGATTGGAAAACGAAAGAACTTGTTGCAGTAGGCATGGTTGAAGATAAGATGTTTTTATGTAATGCAGACTTGTTTAGCCTATGTTCATCCCTCAGAAGGATGCTTATCAGACTATGGTGAATAGCACGTTGCACTTTTTTGTAAAATACAAGGCCCTGAAGACTAGCCTAACCTTGCAAGACTCGTACTAGGGAAATGGGTCTCTGCCAGAAGAACTGACATCTACTATAATAGACATATGACAAATGAACGTAATAATCATCAAAGCGTCAAGGAATTAGCCAACAAAAGGAAGTTGCAAGGAATCCAGCAAACCCATCATCAATTGTTTATACGTAAGCCGCAAAAATCTCAAATGTAGCAAGTGCTTACGCTAGTCGCTTGGTGTTGGGAAAGAAAATAGATTCATGTAATTACCTTTTTCTGCAAAATCTCTAAAGACTGTCTTTTCAACACTCATTTAAGGATACCACTGTCGGAGGAGAAAGAGACCGGATGTGGGAGCACGCGGCCTGACTGCGGATTGTGGAACGACAGCAACGGAGGCCAAGGCGAGACCACGGCAGTAAGGAGTCGCAGGACGGGGCACTGTTTCAAACAAAGCTAAGGAAAGGGCTGACCTGAAGCCCCTGCTCTATGATCAACGTGTGCCAAAAGCCCCCGCTCTCTGAACATGGTTGCGGACTCGCCTGTCGCAAACTCTCCGCCTCCCCCTGATCTGTTCCCGACTTGGCCTTGCTCCATCCCCTCCTCCTCCGACCTACCATAAGGACTGTTCACACCCGCACCTTTCCATCCGAACTCCCAAGTTCCTCCAAATCCTACTGAGCTCCCCAGAGAAGAGTACTCCCTACGTCAGAAGGGAGGGAGCTCCGACTAAGTAGACCACGAACTATGTTAATCTTAGAACGGTGACCTAGAACTCCACCAAGGGTCGCCTCCAAAGAGAAGATGAACGAAGTATGTGGTTCTACCCGCTGCTGAACGCCTCGAAGATGATGGAAGCGACAGGAAATGCCCACCACAGAGACTCAAGAAACAAACAGATCTCACAATTCAGGAACAATCGCATTTTTTATTGCAAATCTATGCTCTGCATTACGGAAGAAGATGCATCTGCTCCAAAACAGTAACGCATTACTCCTATGAGGCCTGGCGAAACAAGCCCCTGCCCGCAGACCTCCAACGACTCAATCCACATGAACATTCCTGTTGACAGACCGAATTGTAATCCAGGTGCTTAACAGTGCCAACAGAAGACGACAAAAGACAACGAGAACTCTGATATTTTTTCTATATCTCCTTTCTCTCCCAATCACCATTGGACTGACTATGCACCCACCGTATACAAAAAGGACTTATTTATATGATAATTTACCAGTTCTTATTCTATGATCTGTACCCAACGCCCTCGCTACGTGATTCTAGTCTGATATTGCATTATGATGACTTTTTCCTGCAACCAACTTAACAATGAACCCGCCTACTAAATGATGAGATTTTTCAATATGATGTTTATAATGTGATGTTTATGTACAATTCTTTCGCCTAAGTCCCCTCTCCCTTACTTATGATCGCTGCATACAGATGTAGATAGGAAATAGGCCAGCAAGATGTCTTGGAAATGTTAAAGGGAGGACTGTGAAAAATAAATACAAACTTGGTGAACATTATCGGCGCCATCTTGCCCCTTTCCAGGCCCATTCATGCGCGTAAGCGGCAGCCATTTTGAATGCCATGGCCTCCCTGCCCCTTGCTGATAGCCAGCGCGTCTCTCTCTCCCTTTAACCTCGCAAGCATCCCCCGCACACTGACAAACCCCCCGCTCTCTCATGCCTTGGGTCATAAACCCCTCTTCAGCGCAGCTCCACCACTGAATCCCATCCTGTTCCCAGCGCGACACCTCCCCTCATTCCTTTCATGGCCTCAATCCCTTTTGATGCAAACCCCCTTTTCCTGTGTCCCCGTTTGTCTTCCTCGTTCCCAGGCTGCCACCTGACCCTGCGGATACTGTTTATTACCCCGTACAGTAGGAAGCTTCCCCTCCCCATCAAAAGACCCCCGAACCGATCAAAGCCCCCACCCCATGAGATCCGATCAACCCCATGCATTCCGTGAATCGGCGGAATGCCCTGCTGTGCGACAACCATCACCTGTTGTGACCGGGGTGGGGAATCCAACTGTAAATGTATGTGGGAACGGGTCTGAAGGGGAGATTCCGAGGATGTTCTTTCAAGTATTAAAATATTACGAGAATGTGTTATGTGCAATAAAGGTTGTAAACTCTAGTATAAGAGGCCCGGCCTCAGAGATGTGGTTAGAGCACCTCGTGACGATACTTGCTGTCTGAATTGATGTGTTCTCCTCCGGAGAGAATAAAATCCTCGTTTCCCGCCTTCCAGTCTCCAGCGCCTGCTTCTTCATTGATTAATATTGGTGGGTCATAGAGGCGATACCGCCGGGCAACATAAAAGGGTCTTTGGTTACCGGTTGTCTTTGGAACCCTTTTTAACAACACAAAACCAAAATGAGTTTCATCAAACCATGCAAAGCCACCTTGTGTGGTACTGAGTGGCTTAATAAATCTAGAGTAAAAGAAGACTGTGTAAATTTGTGCCTTGCGTTATTCTGCCTGTGGTAGGCATCCACGGGTGGAGCGTGGGTGTTTCCCCGTATCCACCCATGGATTTTTACGCATTCCCAAATTTACCACTAGTGTTAGACTTGGGAATGTGTCAAAATGCTATACCTCCCCAAGGGAGGCGAAATGAGGAAAAACATCTCAATTTCTATTTGTTTATTCCTCTTTCTATGTGTGCTGCAGAAAGAGGTAAATTCTCTCACGGTTATTTTTGTACAGGAAGCTGTTCCTTCCTGCCTAAAAACAATCTTTCTTACAATGAAGGCACCCTTGCATCATGGTAAAAGGGTGCCTGCACGCCCTCCCCTCCGCCGACTACATCCTCCTAGGGGACCTCAACTTCCACCTGGAGAACAACAAGGACCGCAACACCGTCGCCCTGCTGGACAACCTCGGACTCAAGCAACTGGTGAACACCCACATGCTTGACCCCGTCTTCTCATCCAGCAAGCACATTACTCCACCGGACTTCACTGGACCGACCACAGCTGCATCCACTTCAGCTTCAGGAAAACCACTACCCACCACCACCCGCAACAGGTTCCCCTCAGAAGCTGGAGCAAGATCACCGCCGACCAGCTCACCACCTCCCTCAGCCAGAACCCACCTGCCAGCACACCGGACCCCAACGAAGCTGCCCGCAACTTCACGCAATGGCTGACAGCCTGCGCCGACGACCACGCACCACTGAAGAACCCTCCCAGCAAACCCAGAGGCAAGAAGGCCCCCTGGTTCACCGACGAACTCAAGGACTCCAAAAAGACCTGCCGCACCCTCAAGAAAGCCTGGCTACTCGACCGGACCACTGACAACATGACCGCCCTCAAACACGCGACCCGCAAGCACCACCAGCTCATCCGCACCACCAAGAAGAAATCACTGAAGGAGCGACTGGACAACAACGCCCACGACAGCAAGGAACTCTTCAGAATCGTCAAGGAGTTCTCCAACCCCAGCACCGGCAACAACGACATCACCCCCTCACAAGACCTCTGCGACTACCTCGCCTCGTTCTTCCACCGCAAGATTGCCGATATCCACAACAGCTTTGGCACACCATCCTCGCACCCAACCGTCGAACCAACGCACCCCACCATGACCCTCCGCACCTGGACCGGAGTGACCACCGAAGACACAGCCCGCACGATGAACACCATCCACTCCGGTTCCCCGACTGACCACTGCCCCCACCACGTCTACAACAAGGCCGACTCCACCATCGCACCCCAACTCCGAGACGTCATCAACACCTCCTTCGACACCGCCACCTTCCCGGAGAGCTGGAAGCATGCTGAGCTCAGCGCCCTGCTGAAGAAACCTACAGCGGACCCCACCGACCTCAAAAACTTCCTCCCTTTCTCGCTCCTCCCTTTTCCTGCCAAAGTCATCGAGAAGATCACCAACAGACAGCTTGCCGCCTTCCTCGAGACGAATGGATCCCTCGACCCCTCGCAGTCCGGTTTCAGAGCCAACCAGAGCACCGAGACCGCCCTCATCGCAGCCACCGACGACATCCGAGCCCTTCTCGACAACGGGGAAACAGCGGCACTCATCCTCCTGGGCCTCTCCGCCACGTTCGACACTGTCTGCCACTGCACCCTAGTCCAACGCCTCAGCAACACCGGCATCCAAGAGAAGGCATTGAAGTGGATCATCTCGTTCCTCGCTGGAAGAACACAGAGAGTCCGCCTCCCCCCGTTTCTTTCCGAAGCCACCGAAGTCATTTGCGGCGTCCCGCAAGGATCATCACTCAGCCCCACCCTCTTCAACGTCTACATGAGACCTCTCGCAGCCATCGCACTCCAACACAACCTCGACATCATCTCCTACGCCGACGACACCCAGCTGATCCTCTCCCTCACCGGAGACCCCGACACCGCCAGAACCAGCCGCCACGAAGGGATGAAAAACGTCGCCGAGTGGATGAAGAACAGCCGCTTGAAACTGAACTCAGACAAGATGGAAGTCCTCATCCTTGGACCATCACCGTCCGCCTGGGACGACTCCTGGTGGCCCCCAGCCCTGGGCACCACCCCCAAGCCGACAGACCATGCACGCAACCTGGGCTTCATCCTGGATTCCTCCCTCTCGATGACCAGACAAGTCAACGCCGTCTCCTCTTCATGCTTTCACACCGTCCGCATGCTCCGCAAGATCTTCCGATGGATCCCGATTGAAACCAGGAAGACGGTCACCCAGGCCCTCGTCATCAGCCGGCTGGTCTACGGAAACACCCTCTACGCCGGAACCAGAGCCAAGCTACAGAAAAGACTACAACGAATCCAGAACGCCTCCGCCCGACTCATCCTGAACATCCCTCGACGCAGCCACATCTCCAGCCACCTGCACTGGCTCCCCGTCAACAAGAGGATCACGTTCAGACTCCTCACCCACGCACACAAGTCTCTCCACAACCTGGGCCCCAAGTACCTCAACGACCGCCTGACCTTCCACACGCCCACCTGCCAGCTACGGTACACTAGCCTCGCCCTCGCCGCTGTACCACGCATCCGAAGAGCCACCGCCGGAGGCAGATCCTTCTCCTACCTGGCGGCCAAGACATGGAACTCCCTCCCCACCCACCTTCGGCTGACCCAGGACCATCTCGCCTTCAGGAGACAACTCAAGACCTGGCTGTTCGAGCAGTAGCGGCCCCCCTCCCCCAAGCGCCTTGAAACCCCCCCGGGTGAGTAGCGCGCTATACAAGTGTTTTGATTGAATGATTGATTGCATTGGTGCTAGGCAGGGAAAAGTGGCCAGCACAAGGAAAAGACAGGAATGCTCCGTATGATGTTAAATACAGCGCACTCCTGCCCTTTTCCTTTCATGCAGCAGAGCACAGCACGGTGGCTTGCTGCTTTGCGCTACATGAAGATAAACATACCCCTAAATCTTTTTTGACTAAACATACAGCAAGAGAGTTTGAGCTCGCACTTTGAAGCAATTTGGTTCCCATCTTTTTTTAGAGCTCTTAGAGGCAGATTTTCAGAGAAAAATGCTGCACTGCGTTGCATGACAGTATAGAAGCAAGGGAGTGTCATATCTACAGAGATGTGGCTCTCTCCTCTCCTCTCCCTAGCGCAGGCACTGATTTCAGCTACCATGAGCCAGTCACACCTTAGCGCCATAGCGCAAAGGTGCGTGCCTGAGTATACAATAGGTTTTGTAAAGGAAGGGTACCATTCCTGTACAAAATAATATGCCTAGACAAGTTCAAATACTTTTCCCACTTTGCAGTGTGCTGCACAGTGCAGCACCTATGCAAATTAGGAAAAGAAAGGAGAAAGGAAAAATGTATACTTTTAATGCCTCCTTTCAGATGTGTTAACTTTTGGTGCTAAACCCTGTCTACAATTGTTTGCAGATGGTGTTTTGTGTAATAGGGCATGAGTGGTAGCATGGGAAAGCCAAAGTACCACACATATAACGCTTTGCCTTACTTGTAGGGTACTTTACAACGAAAAACAAGTTTTGTGCTGGAAAGTAAATTGGTAAAAATACATTTGTGCTGGTTAGTGCCACTTTTGCGACCTTAACCCAACGAAAAATGTTTGAAAATCTACCCCTTGTTTTGAAATATGAATTTAAATGAGCGTCCTTTGTTTAAAAGAAGAATATACAGAACCATGATTTGAAATGGTAAAAAACATTAATTTGGGATTCATAATTATATTAGTATGGAATATAAGTTCATGGAATGTAAGTAAGATCAGCATAAAAACAATGCTCATATTACATCTGCATAGATGCAGTTGTTTCCAAATAATGATGGAAACAACATTCAACTCTCTGTGACTAAAACATAATAAATGCGATTAAGGATCGGGCTAAACCCATGACATTTTTATTCCTCTCTCCCCTCCCCAAACAGATCCCCCGTAGCATAGATTTGCCAGTTTAGGTAATTTGACCTATGCATAATAGTGGCATTTGATGTGTGCTGCATTAAAGAGATGTGATTTTCGGCCTTGGAGCGCGCTGTTAAATAAGTAAGTAGCTATAAGTGGAACCAACAGCCACCCCTGCAGGTTTAACTTTACTGAGATGTGCCTGCTAAGCTTCTAATCAAAAGCAAGCCCGGAAGCTGCTCAGGAGAACGCTGCCAAAATCTGCCAATCTCTTGCTTTCAAAAGGCTGCAAGCGCAGCAACTACAAGAGTCGTTCCCTGCAGCTCAGAAGAGATCATGTAAAGTACAAAATCACTATGGCGTAATTTGTTTTGAACATGGAGGCATCAGAGGGAAACAAAATGATGCCGCATAGTTTAATTAATCAACAGTTGTAGTCTGAACAAATCTGATGAAAGCTGCGGGAGAGCAGCAAAACACAATATGTGTCAGAATTCAAGGATTGTTGACATGTGTTGTCAGCTCCAAAACTGCTCTTCGCAAACACCGGCAAATGAGAATTTGGATTAAAAAAGCGAGTGAGGGTTATAGGTAAATCCAGAACATCGTCATATTCTTTACACGGTATCAATTTAACCCTTGATGTACTCATTAGAAGCTTGCGTTTTGCTCGGCAATAACTAATTTTAGACGTTCTATAGCAAAAACAGTTGCAACTTCATATTGTTGCTCCTTAACTTCTATACACAGAAAGTACCATAATGTGGTAATTTTGTTTTCGTCACATAATGAAACTAATCGTATGGTTGGGTGGCAGAAGCTGCATTACATATAGTGCCCCAGGAGTGCAACAAGTGTGTCTGTCAACTTTTTTCTCCATCTGTGTTTGTCAACTTTTTTCTCCATCTGTGTTTGTCAACTTTTTGCTCCATCTGGGCTCTGTGTTATTACAGAAGGGGACGCACGCTCGTGGGCGATCCATTTTGTACACTGGTAAGGCTGGTGCAAATGTAGCATCAGCACAATCTTGAGAGGGGGTGCTCTCATTTTCATGGGGGGTGTGGTCTCATGCAAATGAGGAAATCATTTTGCCTCTGCATGTGTGTCATATTATGGAGACGGGTGTGGAAGATGTATTTGTGTTTATATTTTTGTGCATCATTAGCAATGAGCAGAATGTATTTTCACACTAAATAATGCAATACTATACTGAAATAGTACTGTGGTATTTGTAACACTTTTTCTATGATGTGTTGAAGTGTGTTTTTCTAACATGTGCTAACTAGGCCTCATATTAGACATAAACATCATCTTATCCAAGATGAAAGCCACCCCTGTCACTCATGTTTTTCCCCCTGGCCACTTCTTTCCTCTCAACCTCAGCAGCACGCAGTTAGGTTAAGATGTATTGGTCCATTTCCATTGTTGTTCAACTCTCGGTAAGCTTTCAGGCACAACCTCATACATTACCCAGCTCCTTCCGCTGGTTCACTGTTCCGATTCACTCATATAACACATTATTGTCCATGTATCTATTTTTGTTCTAGCATCTCTGGACGTTTGCATAGAGGGTGCTGAATAAGGTATTTCAACAAAATATTGAGTTAAAAATATTGAGGGCCAGAAATATCGAGTTTTTAATATCGTGAAACACAAATATCTTGATCGAGGAATATCTTTGACAAAAAATATCGATTTTCTAAGGTAAGTAACATCAATTTCAAAAATATATATGTTGTTAATATTGTGTACAAAAATATTGTTATAATGAACATTGTTTTTTAATTATCTTTATTTATTTTAGTATATGTTTTAATTGTATATGTTATAAATTGTATAATTAGTTTGTACATTTTCAGTGGTTTTAAATTTAATTGAATTGTTAATTATAATTGTTTGTGTCGTAGCGGTTTGTTTGGTGTGTCGATGCATGGAGACAGAAGTAAATTCATCATAAATAATTAATAATGAATGTTTAATTAATATTAATTAATTGATACATAAATATGTAAATTGTGTCAGTAATCTATTTAGTAAGTTATATTGAAGGTGCGTGGTGTGAGGTTTGTAGGGGTAAAGGGTGGGAACTTAATTACTTTAAATTAATTAATCATTTTTAATTTATATTAATTATTTAATTGATAATTGATTATGTAAACTGTGTAATTCATGTATTTTTTAAGTTGTAAGTGCAGGTTGTGGGGTTTGTAGTGGTAAAGAGTAGGACATTAATTAATTTTTGTTAATTGATCATTTTTAATTAAAGTTAATAATTGAATTGATAATTAATGATGTAACTTTTGTCATTAGGATATTTTTTGGCAATATATTTCAGGATTGTTGAGTTTGTAAAGGTAAAGGGTGGGAAGTTAATTTACTATAATTAATAAATAATTAATTTGCAATTAAAATTAATTATTTAATTCATAATTATTTTTGTACATTGTGTAATTAGTATATTGTTTAAGATATATTTGATGTGTGGGTTGCTGGGTTTGTAGGGGTAGATGGAGTGAAGTTAATTATGTATAAGTAACTAATTATTATTTATTATTAATTGTTTAACTTATAAATAATCATGTAAATTATGTAATTATTATACATTTTAAGATATAATTTAGATGTGGGTTTTTAGGGGTGCAGGGTGGGAAGTTAATTTAGAAATAAGGTCTTGATAATGAATTATCATTTTATTATTAATTATTTAATTGATAAATATGTAAATTGTGAATCTATCATATTTGTTAAATTATATTTAAAGTGTGGGTTGTTTAATTTTTAGAACCATAGGGTGTTAGTGGTGTTTTACTTTTTTAATTTAAATTATCTGTTAATTATTGGCTGTTATGTTTGTGGGAATATAGTGTGGTAATCAAAGTAAATAAAAAATATTTATTTTAATTAATTATAAAAAATTGTGATAATTATGTAATGTGTTTACTTTTTGTTAATATTTAGACATTTGGGGCCTGATTTCAATGTTGTTTAGAGCTGCCTCCGACCGACATCGCCGCTGAGTGGAAACGACCGACCTCAGGTCGTGGTTCCGACAACGCAATTTAATATGGTGCAGTCGCAAACTCTCATTTCTCAATGGGAACTTGTGTGGCAGGCTGAAATGCCTGCAGCACAAACTACTGTTGAAAAATTGAAGTTTTTGCACATCTCTTCACCTCACTGTGCCTGCCACACGGTGCACAGATGTGAAGGGGCACCATGGGTGCTACCCAGTGCCACAACTAGAGGGCCGGGGAAGGGGTCCCTGCCAGAGGTCCCCAAAGACACTTTCTGATAGCAGTTCCATGTCTGAAATTCCGATATGGAACTGCTGTCGGAAAGTGCCATCATAATCCCGATTGCGTAAACGCTGTTCGTTAGGGATTTATGAGACCCAGCCAACTGGCCGATGGGCTCCTTGAGCTCATCAGAAATTAGTCGGATTGCACGACCAGTTTAAATTCTGACTACTGTCTTTGCAATACAGCGGTCAGAGTTTAAACCTGCGATGTTGCTCACATCGAAATCAGCCTTATAATTTTCACATTTAGAATGTTGTATTATTAGGTATTTAATAGAGTTTTTAAAATATGTTTTTGTTTGAAGTGAACTTCTCTCTCTCTACTGTTGCACAGACTGGAGTGGCAATAGTACATTTTACCCCTTTGGTGTCCAATGCATTCCCTACTGTTGCACAGACTGGTGTGAGAATAGTACATTTTACCCCTCCTGAGTCCAACGCCTTCCCTACTGTTGCATCGACTGGAGTGGCAATAGCGCATTTTACCTGAGTACACATGTTGTGCTGCCCTGCATTTATCCCCATGTGGAGGTGGCAGAGGAGGCCCTGGAGGGCCCCCTTTGTTTCCTCTCTGCAATGGTGTTCATGGAGTAGGAACCCCCATGACAGCACCGGCAGGGAGGAAACTCGTAAAAGGCTTAGAGAGACTGTGGAGGTCCCAACAAGCATACTGCCACGCCGCAACACTGCCAGGGAACTGAGGTTCACTGGTGGCTGTGGCTGGGCACTGGCTGTATGAGCACTCAAATTGTAATACGATATTTGGGAGACCACTGCCACCATGCCCGCATGAGTCTGGTGGTCCCTAGACACCAGACTCGAAATCCGCCCCTAAGTGTTAAGACAATATGACATTTATTTTTCATGTGATCTTGTTTGCTAATGGAATGCTACATCTGCTCACAACACAATATGTCTACCGATTCTGTAATTTCATGCATTTCCTGCCCCATTAGCAAATGCTGTCCATTTCTTTATTGATTTCGCTGCCCATTTGGGACTTAGAATAATTTCTGATATTTGCACTGTCTGCATAATTTCACTGAGAGCCTTTATGACATTAACTCTGTAGTACTCACTTTTTGAATGCTGTAATAAAGTTCTCTAACATGTTCCATTGATCTAGATAGAACTCAGTAACTGAGTGGGCACATTCAATCCCATTCCATCATTTATTCGGTTGTATTTTCCAGATTTTTATGTTTTTGAGAAATGCTTTATAACTGGGACATATTGTGTCATGAAATTTAGTTTAAACACAGTCTCTGATCCAGTAAATATGGGCATTCTGATTGAGGTACATTTTGGGGTGTTTTCAATGTTGAGGTACCCAATGCCCACTTAGGTGCAAAGGTAAACAGGCCCATAGGAGGCACACTGACAGTGTGCCAAAAAAGGGGCATTGCCAGTTCTTAATTTGTAAAATATAAAGTGACACTGCCCGAAGCTCTACTCAGATGCCCTTGGCTGCTGCAATTAAACAGCGATGTGCCAAATACTAAGGGCCTTCTTTCAATGTCGGGTGGACACATCATTGCGAGATACAGACCTGACTGACCTCTGGCCGGCGGTCCCGACAGCTGAATTATGATCCACCCACACATGGTGCGGTCGCAAGCTTCCTTTTCAGTATAGGAGCTAGTGCTGCAGTTGGAAACCAGCCACAGCACAAGCTCCCATACAGAAAAGGGAGTTTGCGTTCGCACAGTGTCTGCCACACAGTGCAGGGATGAACACGGGGGCACCATAGGTGACAACTCGGCCCCCAACCAGAGGCTTCTGACTGAAGTGGACCCTGCTAGGGGCCCCCAGTGTTGCTTTCCAACAGGCTCTCCATGTCCCTAGAGATTACATGCCAGTTCCAACTGGCCGTTGGGCTCCTTGAGCCAGTCGGATTCCCCTTGATAATAATCTAATTTATAGAAACTTTCGCCAAGGTAGGGGTATGTTCGTTCCAGAGTATGAAATCTTTCATCTTTTGTGAATTTATCAGTCTTTCTTTTTGATACATATTCAACAAAAGATAAAATATCTTTTTTGTCATTTTCAAGATGTTTGGTGGCTTCTTCTAAAGTGGTGGATTTTTTATAAGCATGAGCGAATTTTGCGGATCTCGCGTTCGCGAATTTTGCGGATTTGCGGATTCGCAATCCGCAAAATCCGCGAATTCCCGCGAATTTGCGGATTTTTTTTTTGTGTTCGCCCGTGTTTCTGCCAGTTCGCGAGTGTTTTTACAATTTCGCAATTTGCGAACTTACCTGTCGGGTCGCAAGTTTTGCGAACTTGTTGTTTCTACGTGTCCAGCCTGTTTGGGACACTCTTCTTCATCACTGCCACTCTCTGTCACCACTGCCACTCTCTGACTACTCATGCCACCCTCTGGCCCACCCATGCCACCCTCTGTTTCATCACCACACCCTCTGGTTGTCCAGTGTACATTATTTTCGGCAAAGCAAAGCACACCTTCCCTGCCTCAAGTGACCTGAATTAATTTGGGGCTGATTAATGTGTCACAGAATATTTTTTTAGCTGGCACCTGCTTCCTTAGTGCGCCCTGATTAGTGATCTTTTGCACTTGCTAAGTGCTTTCATTGTTGCAAAATTAGTTACAACACCTGCCCTGCCCCAACTGACAATAATGAATTAGGGGCTGATTAATGGATTTTAACTTCCAGCCTGGCTCCTGCTTGTCTCCCTTAGCTGTAATTCAGGACCTTTGTGGCATATGTGTAACTATTCTGAGGTTCAGAGCAGGGTCACATAATAGTTTCAACTGGCAACTGAACTCTGGAGGGGCCCCTCAGGAAGCACTACAGGAAATGGCTACTAATGATGAGCCTGAACTTTTGAACCTGGTAAGTAGTTACTTTCAGTTTTGCTAAGATCGTATTTCTGCAATTTTGCACTTATTCGCGGGGCGCGAACTCACGCGAACAGTGCGAGCAGTGTGAGCAAAATCCGCTGCTCGCGGATTTGCGGATTTTGCGGGAGATTCGCGAATCTCGCGGATTGCGGATTTCCCAAAAATCCGCAAAATCCGCGAGCGGAACGGATTTTCCGCCCATGCCTAATTTTTTAATGTTATCCTCCAATTCTTCTATTTCTTTATTTATCGATACCACTAGTTCTTTTGAAGTAACTCTCGATATCCAATCACTATACAGCAACATCCCGTAATCAGGGGCAACAGATGCTGCCATGTGGTTTATAGATCAGCATCATATACCTTGCTCCAAACCCTTCATTCTTGAATGTCTCCTCTTAGTCCTAAAAGAAAATGTTTTTGTATTCGGAGAGCACATGTATCTTCAAACTAAAGGGGTTAGCATGGGGGCTTCCGCAGCTCCCTCCATAGCAAACATATACATGTCCCTTTTCGAGTCCAGATTCATCTACAATGAAATTGCTCCGTTTTTTATTAGTCTGTTTCCCATTGGTACCGATATATTGATGACATCTTTTTTATATGGACCGATGGGGAACAGAATCTAAAAGAGTTCCTCACTTGGCTCAACTTGACTAACGTCAATCTTTGATTTACTGCCCATACCGATTCCAACCAAATAGAATTCTTAGATATTTTTTATTAGACATAACTGTGGTCAATTAGAAGTGGATTTATACATCAAACCGACGGCAAGAAACACTCTCCTCCATTTCTATAGCTATCATCCTAGAAACCAAAAGAACAGTATCCCCTTTTCACAGTTCCTCAGAGTCAGACGTAATTGTACCAACCTTAAAGACTATGACACCCAAGCGATCGCCATGAAGAAAAAGTTTCTGGATCGTGGTTATTCTCATCGGTAAGTAAGAGAGGCATATAAGAGGGCACGCTTCTAGGATAGAGATTCTTTATTTAATGCACCAAAACCAAAACAAGAACCTAAGCTTGTATGCAGAACTAAACATTCAACGCTGGATTCTACTATCAAACAAGTCATAAATTCCAACTGGTACCTACTAAATGTAGACCATAATCAAAAAAAGATAGCTAAGCCGTTATTTGCCCATCGTCGAAATAAGAACATAAAAGAAATAATAGTCCAATCCAGATACACTGTGACCACCACTAATCTCCCATTTATCCAGAAAACTATTGATGGCACTATCCCAGTCAGAGGGACTAAGAGCTGTGCTTTCTGCCAATCCTGTAACAGTATTCTCACAGGAGAATCTTTCCTTTTTTAATAATTTTAACATTAGTGCCAAAGAATTGTGGACCTGTAACACACGCAATGTTGTCTACCTAAGTACATGTCCATGTAATTTAGGTTATGTGGGGGAAACCTCTCGCGCCATTAAAACCCGCCTAACTGAACACAGGTACGCCATCAAAACTTCCAAACACACAGCACCTTTAGTTAGCCATTTTTTAGAGTTTAAACACTCCTCCACAGACATTAAATGGCGGATCCTAGAGAAGATCCACATCCCCAATGAGAACGGTGGGGAAAAAATTGTTCTGGATATTCTTCCTTGGCACTTTTAATCATGGTTTAAACAATGAATTAACTTGGGAGAATGCCATTCTATAAATTACTGTTTTCACGTCATATACACGATCTGTTCTTTCATTACATGCATAACATATTTAATTACACTCATTTATCAAGACAAGACTTTCTTTGACTGATATCCATTTACATCTCTTTATTCATTTACAGTGGTTGTTTGTAAATCGAGATTCATATTCTCTGACTATTATTATATCATCCACGACGTCTATATAGTCATTCTTCTTTTTTAATACCTTTATGAATTAAGTATCTTTCATTTATTTAACTTCATATATTCCCTGCTGGTATTAAATCAGGTTCTGATATCTGTTTCCAGCTCCTCTCTCATACACACACCTCTCTATTTAAGAGTAGGTGGTACCCGTTCATTCATCCAATCAGCGTATTGCTTATATAAACCTACCGGCAACAACCTTTCTTTCGATGTTGCCGGATCCAGACGAAACGCGAACATGAACACCGGAGGCTTCGATACCCCATCTCTAAGGTATGCACCATTTTTGCGAACACTAGAGTCGATATCTGGGTCTTTGTGCCTCCGTGAGCAATATATATAGTTCCTAATTCATTTTTTTATTGTTTTTTAGTACCGGGAGCTTGTTTATCCTTCAACGCTTCCCTACTAATAGCGCGACATCCAAGTGAGTGCGCTGACTTGAACGGACTGCATAGCCCCACTCATTTGAACCTGAGCATTATCCGCATTTTTTTCTCTCAGGTACTGCTGTCTATTATACTTTGATTTTCCGCTCGCACTTAAGGTAATTTTTTTCTACAAGCGCTTACATTCCTCTTTTGTTATAGGTTTTGGCACTGTTTTTATATTTCGAGTCTTAACCCGCTTTCAAGTTATCCGTGACATCCAATTAGTATCACGTGTGGGTCCCTTCCGCAGGTATTTTCCTGTTTACCTTATTGCCATGCCATCTTTGCACCCCATATGTTGTAGCGCTTTTTCTAATATAGCTATATTTTTCTTGTTGCAGCCCCTGATATAATTTTTAATCAGCACTTATTCCTTTGTATCTGCAACTAAAGCTGCGCATATCGTCCGCTCTATCTGGCACATTACAGGTAACTCATGCCACACATGCCTCTTATGTTTGAAGCAATATCTTAGTTAGTACGACTTCAGCCTTATCCTATTAACACTTGGGTTTGTTTATAGCTCGAAATATTAGATCGCCCACATTGAAAGCTGATCATCTGACTTTTTATTTCTCAGTTTCTTTTTGGTGCCGTCTACTCTCCAACTGGTCACCCACTAAGGATTTCCAATCAACAACCATTATCTTATATACAAACGTCCACGCACCTTTAGGTAAGACGCTCCATTGTATGATGGAATGGACCCCAAAATAAGTCAGTTATAGATGATATATGTTCAATAAATAAGTGTTCATATATGGCAATATATATGTATTATACTCTGTTGCCATCATCATCTTGAAATGATAACGATCTAATTATTACTTCAAATGTGCTAGTACAGTCAATTATAGAATAGCCTAAATAGAACTTTATATAGAACGATTTCTAGAGTTAATGAGTTTCCCCTTTATTCTCAATTAAATTTTGAATAGGCTCTCTCTGTTCAAAATTTTAATATCCCACTGAAAGCCTATACACAGAAACATGTTTTAGTATTTTGTACTAGAGGACCACCATTACTTGTTTGTCTTGCTATATTTCTCATGTCTTTTTCTCCTTTTTTCTTGATTTTCACGTAAAATTAATTAGTGTTTTGTCATTCATGTATTTATGTATGTAACACTGCATTTTTGTATGAGCCTTCATGTTTATTGCACTATCGAAATTTGTATCTATTATGGAAGTAACTTCAATAGCGGCATATCATGTACTGTCATTGGTTTTTAGGCAATGGATTATATTTCAAGTTGCACCTATTCACATGCACTTTATATTGTATTGTATTTGTCTTTTAAAATGTTGTTTGCTTATTTTTAGATATATTACATGAGATGGTATTTTCCTGATGAAGACACTCCTGTGTCGAAACGCGTCTAAGAAATCTGTCTTTTCTCTATATTAATTTGGATACTGTGAACATTAATGATTCTGTGTAAAGAGAATTTGTAATCTTTTTTTAACAGTAAACATGTTAGAAATTATTTTATCCTATTTTTATAAAATGCATTAATCTGAATAATTTTGCAATTTAAAGTGTATATTTGCTTTCTTTGTTTGTTCACATTGCCTTTTCCCTCATTTTGCCTGGGCTTGTTACCTGTCATATACAGTGCGCCTCCTTAAGACAGCCCCCAGGAGGGTGGGAATGGGGTTCGGTGGACCTCAGCAGACATCTTCCTGCCATATACATCTGCCAGGCAGGAAATCTCTCTCTACTCTTTAAAGTGGAGGCAGCATTCCGCTTACCCTATGGAACACTGAGCGGTTTGTACACAGCCACTCCATATTTCACTGAATTCGCTGCCCCCAGGATAGGTGCAAGTGCACAGATGCATAAAGGCCAGCAGATTAATTGTATCTGTACACCCTCCATGTTTGTACACTTCTCACCTATTTCAAGGTGCACTGTGGCACAATCAAGGACTGTGCACCCTATCTGTAATACAAGCCCAGCTATCTCTTTCGCCTTTTTAGATTTTTCAGTCTATCCAAATCCCTGTTGTGATGGAAACAGATTTCAGTTTAAGGAGGTTAATAGCAGTTTGAAATAAGATCTCCAATCTTTTATTTTAGTTGTTTGTCCCGCTGTGTGTCTAGATGCTTATGATGTAACGTGACACTGGGAAATCCCAGTCTAAAAAGACCCTTAGAGTTACTTTGGTTATTTTGCCTTAATGCTCTCACCCTTGTTTTCTCTATGTACCAGCATGGATATGGGCATGCATGCATATATGTAGTTCTGGTGAAGTGCAAAGCATGGAATAGCCTGTGCCTGCCCAGAACCAAAAAAAAGAAAGTATAGGCCTGCACTTTCTTCCACAATTATCTAGTAGGGTAAAGTACGTTAAGATTTCTTAGCGTTGGTTTACAATTGAGCTGATTAATTTGTGAAATGTCTCCATCACTGGAAGACAAGAAATTGAGTAGCTAGTGTTTCCCCTTCTATCTACATGCCTAGGTGTACATTTTATTGCAGGAGGCTGGGATTTTGTTAGTGGGAAACACAGTAACTAGCATACATCTATTTAAATTCATACTTTTAATGATGTTAAATAAGTGACCACACATGATCTACAAGGGTTATGAAATATACATGACAACTAGGCCCATCCATAATTTTTATAATGCAAGCATGATCCTATTTAAAGCCCAAATAAAGGGCTAGCCATAGCTTGTGTAATTTGGTATTTCCCATAATGCCTATGCTTACTGCATGGAATGTTCATATTAAATGTTTATGCATTAAATAGACATTAATATGTAAACAGGTAAATGTTATTAACTGTGTATTATTCACATTTAGATTGAACATAGCTAATGTAGCGTGCATTTTAAGATGGCTAACGTTGGTTGCCATTTTGCTTCATAACACATGACTTTTTATTTCTAGCGAAGCTGAAGTCCAAATTACCAAGCATGATGTTTCTTTGCTCTCTTTTTCATCTAAATGTTTTCTAACAGTACACCTGCAGAGTACAGGCAAGTCCAATGTATCTTGTTTTGTTACAGATAAAATGTAAGATTGAAGGACGCTTAGAGAAGCTGCATGGTAGAGGATCCTGTGATCTTTTCGCTCTAACCTGACTGGATCCTTTTATGGGAAGTATGGGTAGGTGCAACAATGTTAGAAGTGTGCAATTTAAGCTAGAGTGGAGTAGATTACATTGCAGAACACGCAGGGAGAAATGCTTGCATGCAACTTGGAGCCAACCTTCTTCAGATTTTGAGTAGAGTAGAGCAGGGAAGGAAATGTATGGTACTTTCTGTATGGGAAACACTGACTTTACTTAACATTTCCTTTGAAGCAACACTATGTAAGTTTGTCCTCTTCCTTATATGACTTTGATTGATTTGAACTTCAGAATTAATGATTGCATTTATTTATTGATTTTTGATTGACACTAACATAATGATTTTACTTTCTGTCAACATTATAACAGTAAATAAACTCCTACGGTTGGAAACATAATCATGTTCTGCCTTCCTTGTGGAGCCTAATGTGCTTCATGGTATTGAATGTATTCATTTGTTGACTGGCCTCAGTTGGTACCTTTGATTCATCAGATAACTCTTTACAGGCCCCAAATTTGCACAAAGAAAATGTGCTAACAAACCTCTGATGATTTCTACTGAAACTTGGCGGATTTATAATTCTCCCTTGAATTAACAAATTGTGCAGATTCAACCAACATTCCTGATCTTCCATGGTCCCATTTGGATTATTGACCATGTTCCAGTGTTCCTGAAGGCAGTTGCAGAATCCTAGGCGTGTGAGTATAAGTAGGGTTATGCAATATTGATTCTGAATTGGTGAGAGTTGCTGGGTTTGCGCTTTTTGTTGATTTGTCGAGCTTTGAACTGTGATGTCAATTTGGGTCCAAGAGGGATGTGTCTTGAAGTTGAGAATAGAAGTGCTCTTTCATATGTATTGCTTGTGTGTATGTAGAAATAATGAGCTTATTGCTCAAAGTTGAAGTTTGGTCATGGGATCCAAATCCAAGATCTTGCGATAGAAATATATCAAGTGGTATTTGACTTGCCTATCAAGGCTGAGGTGTTGAATTATGAGGCAACACTGCTGCACCAAGATAGGGACTTATTACCTTTTTGCTGATACTGTACTAACATAGATTGGTGGTTGATCCTTTGTGCACAGGAGCAGACCGAACAAGTAGAGTGGGTTCCCGTCGGTTAAGGACTCACTTAGTGTGTTTGTTAGTGACAGGAGGGTTATATTCCCTATTTCCCTTACAGAGATTGTCAAGTCTGTATTTTGTTACGCAACTCAACTCAAAAGGAGTTGCTTGATCTTTGATATTTTGACTAATGGAAAGTTGAACGGAGTAAAGTGAGTGTTTCGGTGTGTTGCTGTAAGTTACATCATTAGGTTTCTCACTGGGGTTGGTAGTTTAGCATGTGTGCAGGGCTGAGATTGGCCATTACGTGACTGGTCAGTTCAGTGGTGTCATGCTAGGATTGGGAATTTGCCTGGTTGATTACTGCATTGTGATTTGCCGAGAACTGTCAGACATGTTAATCTGAGACTTCCAAATTTTGTGTTGTTTTGCAGAAGAAGCAAAGATAAAAATAAAAGCTATGTTGAGAAATTATTTGAGTATACCTATCTGTGAGGGTGAGGAGACTCCTCCAGAGAGCACACCTGCATGTGAAATGGCTAATGAGGATGGATTATAAACTTGTGCCCGGATCAAACTATGGAATAAAATCACAGTGAAACATGAGTGATTGCAATTTTCCCAGTATGGCACATTCAACTGAGAAACTGAGAAAAAATTAAGAATTTGAGACATATGATATACAAGATGAATCTCCAGCTAATACATGCATAATTTAAAGCATTGAACGCATGTGAACGAGAGGTGCAAGGGAAAGAGAGGAAGAAGAAATATAAAACGCAGAAGAACAAGAAAATCTGGAGTTTGATGAAAGTGAGATGGGATGTGAAATAGCAGGGGTAGAGAGACAATGTGATTTAGGGCATAGGTATGCATCCTGTGATGGGAAAGGAAGGAACAGAAGGGAGGAAGTTGAGAGAGGGAGGTTGGTATGACAAGATTGAGGATGAGAGTGACAGTGAAATGCATGACACATTTTTAAATAATTAGCTAAATTTCAATTTTATTCATCAGCGTACAGGGAACCACCAGTCCCAACTGGGTGCCAGAGGAAGAGGAACAAACTTTGGTGTGAGTGTGTATGCGTCTGTTGACCAAAGATACCCCTCACAGGGAGGTTTACAACTTGACACTCCAGATCCATCACTAAGGATCACTAGCACTTCTGTTGTCATTACTGTCCCTGATGCATCTGTTGTCACCACTACCCTTAGTACCTCTGTTACTGGTACTCCACTTGATTAGGGACCACAACCTCATGCAGAAGAAGTACCCCGCCCCCTAAGGGATATGACTGTTGTTGCTATTGGCAGATACAGAGTCCCAACTTGAGGAAAGAGAGACCTCCCACCCACTAGAGAATTGAACATCTTATGATTAAAAACAGAAATTGTGGAGCTGGCATAGGGAAATCTTGAACCTGGGTGTTCAATCAAGCAGAGCTTACGTTCCTAAGTAGGAAAGAGGTGAATTATGCTTCTGTGGTGTATTGAAAATTAGAACAGCTGGCAAAAGAATTTGGAAATGGTTTGCGTACAAGTTAGATATTAAAGAAGCATTTTACAATGTTAATGACTGAGAATACCCTCTCTTCAACATAGTGGTTCCTATAGAGTTGTAGGCAGAATGTAAGGTGGTCATAGAATGGACAAATGCCGAGCCGCAGAGAGATGCTAGAACAAAGGGCCCACCCCCTACTATTATGTACAAGCATAACCAGGTGATTGCTCATTTAAAAACAAAGACCCTGTAGAAAGAGGTTTATTGGCTCAAAATAACCAGAACTACTCAAGAGTTTAAAGAGACTGTGCATGCTTATGATCAGAGGCTGATGCAAAGTTCAGACGGTATACTGGTGTCAAAAATCCCAAAAGGGAAAATCTTAGTGGGTTTATTGTCTGAGTTTGTTCTTGGGTTATGTCCAGAAATGTGCTCCCATATACAGTAGAATGGGCCAGATGTACAACCATTAAGTTTAGTGAGTCACAAATTGCGCAAAATTGCAACTTGCAATTTGAGACTCGCTAAACTTAACTTACAACAATGTCTCAGACACTGTTTGTGGTTCCTAATGGTTCGCAAATTGCATGCCTTATTAATATTATTGAGTCTGTCCCAATTTGCGATACCATTAGGAATGGCTTGCACTCACAGGGATGGTGGCCTGCTGGGGTCAGCAGACCACCATGTCTGTGACTGCTTGTGACTGCTTAATGTTCTTAGTCCTAACAAGAGAAGGCTTAAGATGTGTGGTGACAGAGAGAGTCTGAGATTTTACATGCAAAGAGACCGGTCTGATAAAAAAAATGCAACCAGTGGCAATCAATTAATGAAGTTTATTCACAAACACCACAATATAATCTCACATCTGTGGAGGTGACTGGAATTAAGCCAGTCACTAAGTCCATGCTAGAGCAGACCACGTTAAATGAAGTGTTAGGGAGTACCTGCAACTCACCTGTGACAGGTTTAAAGAAACCAAACAAGAAATGGAGGTTAATTCAAGACCTGAGTGTAGTGCTAGAGGCACTCCCTTGTATTGGGACCATAAGATGACCTTTGACTACCATTATTTTCATTGATGTTTGGTGTTTTACATTATCCTAGCTTGAATGTACGACATCCTTTTTCCTGCATGTGCATGTTTCCTTGAAGATTTCTTTTGTGTAACCTTGTATTTTTAGAGTGGGAGCATTTTCACAGAGTAGATCAGCCTTGCCAGGAACAGAATGTGTGGGATGTGCATTTGAAAGCATGTGAGAGAGGTTTAGAATGTACTTCTTGGTCTCAGAGTGCAGTGTTATATGCATTGGTGCTCAAATGTGCATAATGATATACATTGGGAGATGAAGTGTGCAGTGCTATAGGCAGTGGTGTACAAATGTGCATTGTGTTGTACATTGGGAAGTATTATAAAATTCTTACCATTGTCTTTGACATACCCTATTCAATTCTGACTCTGTCTAGCTTGTGCTTTGCCCACAGGCAGGCCCCATATTAATTAGGTTTTTTAGGCTATTCACGTTCAAGATTGTTTTGTTTTTGGACATTGTTTTCTCTGCTGGTGGAGACAGAAGGAACGTGAGAACTCTTTTGCCTTTGGAATGCTTGCATGAAGAGTGGCCAACTCCATTAAGTTGTTTTGGCTCAGAGGAGGGTCTCTCAAAAACCTCTAGTGTGCTTTGAGATTATAAAACTGGGATTTGTTGACTTGGAAACTTGGTTTTTGTAACCTGAATGGGATGGTGTGTCTACTTCAGCAGAACCCGGCTTGCTGAGCCTCTTAACCCCGGCTGTGAATGTCTGTCTGGAGTGGGCTAAGATGCAGTGTTTGCAGCGGTTGAGGTGTTTTCTTTGAGTATTGACTTTGTGATGTGTGAGTGTGTCTGTGTGCACATTCAAGTCTCCAGTAGCTATAATCATCTGAGGTGTTTTCATTGTGATGTGTGAGTGTATCTGTGTGCACATTTAAGACTTCAGTGGCTAAGATCATCTGATGAATTTACTGTATATCTCTTTCTGATTTCTTGCAGTAGATGTCCATCATATTATCATCTGCTTGTAATTTATTTCATGTATTTTATTCCATGCATTTGCCTAGTTATAAATGTGATGTTATTGCTTGCACATAAATACATATATATCTCAATATACATTTGAACGTTGTTCATTTGACATCTGGCAAATCATTTTTGTTAGAGAGTGTTGCAAAAATCAAACCCATGCCTTATTCTGGAACAATCTTTTGATGTGTCTGATGTTATAAGAGTGAAATCCCTTTCCTGGCGGTGCTTTTATTGCTTTGCCGTGTTTGTGCCTCCGTGTGGTAGGGCGGTATTTTCTATTATTTAAGAGGATGAAGCAATACACTGAGAAAGGTGAATCACATTGTAATCCCATGTTGTCCCATGGTATTGGGGTAACCTGTCATGAGACATTCTCAGATTCTATGTGATGCCGAATGGTTCTCGTCATTGATCTGTGGCAAGTGTTCTTTTTCATTCCCCTACATGGGAATAATGAGTTTATTTTGCACAGAGTGTTAATAAAAACTGTGTCATGGTGGCAAAGTCCCACAGGGGTATACGGAGAGATCCTCAGTCTTCAATAAGATATGAAAAAGAATCTGGAGGCCCAACAGATTTGACGCAACTCTGTTCTGGTCAAGTACATTGATGGCCTAATGGTGGTGTGAATAAGGCAGGAGGCTTGCAAGCTGAACACTATTGCCTTAGTGAATCACATGGCAGAGAATAGATACAAGCTTTCCTCAACAAAATTATTGTTCTGTTAGAGGGAGCTTCTGTAACTGAGACACCTCATTGAGAAAGCTAGGAAATTGTCTCAAAAACGTATCTCTACAAACCTGAGAAATAAAACCTCCTCCAATGACACAAAGACAAGTTAAGATGTTCCTGGGAATGGTGGGCTATTGTCATAAGTTGATGCTCAGCTTTTCCCTAGTGTCGTAGTTTTTAGAAAAACTAACACACAATGATATGTCCAATCCATTATCCTGGTACAATGAATTCATGAATGCATTCCTAGAGCTCCGAGAGAAACTCTTTCATGCACCAGCACTAGGAAAGCCTGATTTAAGATAAAAACTTTGTATAGTGCTGTCACAAGTGCGATGGGTGTGAATTGTCCATTTTGACACAGATCCACAGGCAAGCTATATGGTCAGTGGCTTTATTCTCTGCCACACTTGATCCAATAGCCAAATCACTGTTTTTTTCTCCAGAGTTTTATATATCGCAAACTAGACCGGAGGAAATCCAGTATCAAAGCGCTTTATATGAGCACCAGTTTTGTTACAGAAGGACACATTCATTTTTTTGTTAGGCACAGAGAGATTAAGTGATTTTCCCAGAATCACAGTATGTTGAGCTTTGTTGCCAAGACTCAAACCCGGTTCCCCAGCTTCGAGGTCGACCGCTCTATCCGTAAGGTAGGCAGTAGCTGTAGTGGGTGCTAGTATCCAGCTGTACAAGGGCATAGTTATGGACTACTCGGTTATGGTAATAGTTCCACATTCATTTGAAATATTGCTGACCCAAACTCAATCACAGCACATGAAAAATGGCAGGCTCACTATATATGAACAAATTATTTTGGCGGCAGAAAATGCATCTTTCATTAGGTGCAATGTGTTAAATCCTGCTACTCTCTTGCCACTTCCAAAGATTGACTCAGAAGATGAAGGGGTCCACCATGGCTATCCAGTTTTTTTGTATCATTTCTCTATTTGGTTTTTAACAAGTTTCTATCTAGTGTACAGTACATCACAGGCACTCAGCTGATGATAGTGTGGTTGCACCAAGCAGAGTTGCTTACAGAAAAGTCAAGTTACAGACACAATAATTTGCAGATAGATCATTGGGCACGTTTACCTGCTAGGTTGAGCACGGAAAAAAGTAAGTGTGGCAGTACAATTGTAAAAATTAAGCAACTGGGGGGTGGCCGAAAGCGTCAAGGTGGCTGTCACAATTTAGAAGTGCTCCTGACCTCTCCGTCATCTGCTCTTGTATCCATCATCATTGAGGAGTCCTTACTGAGTATCCCACCCATGGCCCTTCCCTACCAGTGGTTAACAGTGTTTTGTGGTGCCGCAGGCGGCCCTGCTGGGTTCCTGGCCTTGCAGCGAGCTCAAGATGGCAGCTTTAGTGTAGTGAGCTCCCGGCCCACTCGGCGGCTCTGGTCCTCGGGGGTTCTCCTGATGTGCTCTGGTGGGTGGGAACCTTCGGCGGGCTCTCAGCACTGCTCCGATTGAGATTAGCAATGCCCCTGCAGTAGGGATTACCTGCCTGGCCACGTGGAGCTGGAATCTGGTGCTGGGGTCCTGTCTGAGGCGGCCCTCGGAGTGATCCTGATTGTCGAAGGTGCTGGGCATTGTGGCTGACACGCGATCAGCTGTTGATTGGCAGCAGCGCGGTGGTGGAGAGTGCAGCTATGACCCAGAGACACCTGTGCTCCTCGATCTGAGTGGAGACCGGCGCAAGATGCTGTACCGACGACCAAGGCCTCGGGTGGCGGTGAGTCTTGCAGCCCATTGGGTGGGGGAGTGGGATTCCCTTGTATGCGCCCACTCTCTTCCTCCTGCCGGTGTGCCGGAACTGGATTGCCATCTGCAGGGAAGTTCTGTGCCTAGCACAAGGCCCACCTCCTCCCAGGGGGTGCCTGTGACGAGCGCTCTGCTGCCGATCTGGTGGCGGTGTGGAACGGAGAGGGGTGCCTCCTCCCTGGAATCCCTGCGATGCTTTAACCCTGCGGGACTCTGGATCTGTGATTCGTGCCCATGCCTGGTGGCTTGATGCATAGCTGAGGCCTTCTGTTGGTCAGAAGGCGGTGGTGAAGATGCGTGCTTCTGCCTCACATGACCCCTTCTCCTGCCATCCTGAGTGGGCTGACTGCTGCTGCACTAGACACATGACATCTCCTCCCAGGCAGTGAGCCCATTCCGTGAGTGAGAGAGTGACCCGGCGGCAGACTGTGGTGTTGTCCGGCCATGTGCTGAGAGGTGAGGACTTGGGGTACTCACTTGATCCTGGGAGTTAGGGTGTTCGGCCATTGATCAGGTTCTGAACCCACCTTCTTCCCCTCTACTATCGTCACTCCCTCCCCCTCCTACGCCCTGAGCTCCGGAGGTGGACTTTGGTCATGGCCACCCCCTGGTCTACTGGTGATCGGTGTGAGGCCTTGGCTGCTGAGTCGTGCAGCAGCACCATCTTGTGGTTGTTGTAAGGCCGGCCGGGGTACCTCTTTGTTGTACATTGGTTATCGCATCAGCTGACAGACTGTCAGAGGTCCCCCGCCCCGTTCCCTTGCTGCCCCACTCCTTGTGTATCCTGATACTCGTAACCTGCTCCTCCCCCCTGCTGGCCATGCGGCCGGATTCCAGTGCCGGCCTTGGCGCTCGGAGGGTCACTGCTTGTCTGCACCCATGTTGTGGATAGATTTGCTGTGTGGAATATTGGCCGTAGGCTGGGTGGCGAGGCCCAGAGTGGAGCGGCCCTCTCCCCTCATCTTCAACAGCCACTTCCAGCATTCCATCCTCCCATCTGGGCACCACGGTTACATCTGGACCTTCTGCCTTGCTGACCTTGACCATGGGTAGAGATAGGGTGCCAACGATACCAGCCACCTAGACTAAAATGGACCGCTTTACCACTACAGACTCCGGGGTGGGTGGAGGAACTGCAGACAAGGAACCCCTCCTATTTGTCCACTGTCCTTCAGGTGATTCATACCTCGCAAACATCAGTAGAGGGGAAGATTGCTAAAGTCTGAGTTGATGTGACCCTTATTCGGCAGGAACTCCGCAATGTCACAGCCCGGATGAAAGAGACCAAATCCTGTATATCCACTGTGGAGGACGATGTCCAACAGCTGAAGGAACAGGTCACCCACCTCCGCTCTCACACCCAGTTGCTACACCGACGGGCCGAAGACGCTGAAAACAGGTCCTCCCGCAACAATTTTCACCTAGTGGGATTTCTGGAAGGAGCTGAGCAAGGCCAGGCGGCAGACTTTGTTGAGCACGGCTTGTGCTCATGGATCCCTGAAGGTTCCCTCTCCCAGTGGTTTGTTATCAAAAGAGCGCACCACTCCCTTGCACCCGAATCAGTACTAGGAGTGCCCCATAAACCGATAATAATGTGAATCCTCAACTTTAAAGACAGAGGCTCTGTAGTGACCGAAGCCTGCAAGCAACAAACCTCAAGTCCGATATCCCACGGATCAAATCTATCCACAACACAGGTGCAGACAAGCAGTGACCCTCCGAGTGCCACTGGAATCAGGGCGCAAGGCCAGCAGAGGGAAGCAGCAGGATAGGAGTATCAGGTTACACAAGGAGTGGGCAGACTCTGCCCCTGAGCCCTATGGGCAGAATAGCCCAGTTTAAGATTATGGTCCTCCCCAGATTTCTTTACATGCTTCAGAATACGCACCTCTCCTTCCCGAGACCGTGGTTCCGAGAGCTGGACAGTATGGTCGGCAAATTCCTGTCTGGAGGTCGGAGGCCTCGGCTGGCCCTTGCCCAATGCCGGATTATGCCCTTTGACGGTGGTTTTGGGGATGACTAATCTCTACCTTTACTACCAAGCGACCCTGCTCCTTACCATGCATGACTGGTTTAATGTGGATCGTCGGACCCAGCATATCACTTAGAATTGCACACCCTGCGCCTGTCTGCCATTTAATGAATGTTATATGGAGACGCCATTCCCCAAATCTTGCCTGAAGTCACTCGCGGGCTACTTCTGATGAGTTGACCGGGCGGGAAAGCGGCGGACGGTCTTTCCATACGCCACGGTCCCCCTGCCATAGTAATATGGCAGGGGGAAATGGGTGGCAGGCGGGGAAGGATGTCGGGCTGATCTCCACCTCCCACATGGCGGTGGCGATCCGCTCAACATCCTAATGGGCCCTATATTGTGTTTGTCCAGAAAATCTCGAGTCTTTAGAAATTAAAAAAACTGCTTCATGGGTAGGTTATATTTTGTTGCAAAGTCCAAAAAGGAAGAATAAAACCCTCCTACTTCGTAAACATCTCCAATTTGTAAGATACCCTTGCTTCTCCAACTTATTGCCACATAGTCCCAAAAAAATCAATGGAAGTATCCCTATGGCATTAGTAGGTGTATAATAAGTTATCCCCACCAAACACATTCTTTTCCGAATAGTTTTCCATTCCTTAAAGACAGCCTCTAAGACTTTGAAGTGCTTTCTTTTGGATCAGTGACTAACTATCGAGAGACAAAATATCGACTACACAAAATATCAACGCCAATATATAGAACACTACAATATCGACCACCAATACTTAATTTAAAAAAACTAAAATATCGAACCCACTATATCGACTAAAAATAATATTGTTTCTAGCATTATCGAATAACAGAATATTGAAATTAAAATGATCGAAATTCATACAATTAATAAACAACAATATCGATTCAATAATAAAATCGATTACGTATAAAACACTTTATCACATATAAATTCATATAAAACAAACATACACAATACAATTAATACATATAAATAGATATTTTATAAACACATTAACACCAAAATATATAATATTTACTAATATTACATAAAAACTAAAATAAATAAATACTTTACAAAATAAACACCAACATATATAACAATAAATTATGTATAAATAATATTTAAACTATAAAATATACTTAAAATAAATTACTATTACTTAATTAGCATCTTCCATATATGGAAACACAAAAAATTATTTTCAAACTAAACACAACAACAAATCATAATCTAGCAGCAAATAAATGAACCAATAACAGAAACTAACTAATTAAAACAACAACATAAAAGCCCCACTTCAACAGCAATAAAAACAGAAGAGGAAACACTACCAGTTTATTTCCTGATAACAAGATTCCATTTTTAAAGAAAGCTTTAAACTAAAACAAGTAAGTAAATAATATTTTCTAAAACGTTAAAATAGTGCTAAAAAGTTCTACAAAATGCATCTAAATTATATCAAACTAAAATATACTTTCATTTATTTATATCTCCACTATTGATTCTTCCAACCACAAGAAGAATTATCTGCAACAAGTAAACAAAGCTAAACAAAAAGTAAGCAAATAATCTTTTGTACAACACTAATAGTGCTAAAATGTTCTTAAAAATACAAATAAATTAGATTAAACTAAAATATACTTTCATTTATTGATAATGTAATAATTAAAAAAAATCCTTTACCAATTGCCCTATCACCTACAACAAATGCTTCAAAATATCTTTTTTTATTATATCAACAGATATACCTTCTACATCTAAATCAACATTATAAGTATATATCAACAAATGTATATTTTTCTGAAAAAATATTTTACTGCATTATATTAACTTAATTATATCTACATTCTCTTCAGCAATAAACACACCAGTATGACTGAAGGCGCAGAATTCATAGTATCACAAAAGGGAAAAATACTCCTATATTTCATGGGTTATGTATACGCAAAAAAAGCAGAAAGATTTAAAAGTCTTCTGGAAATGTAGCAAGTGCTACGGAAGAGCCATAGCTCAAGAAACTACTGTTTTATCTGTCAATAAGCACAACCACCCCCCAAATATAACTCAAACTTAAATTAGAGGAGCTTTAAAAAATATCAAAGAAGCAAGCAGTAGCACAGACAATCCCACTAGTGAAATATTAAAAGAACAGCTACTGCAAATACCCCAACATGCATCTGGACATTTGCCATCCATTGAGACATTAAAAAAGTTATAATTAGACAGAAAAGGAAAGGAAAACAACTACCATGCCTATCCCTAAAACTTTCCAAGAAGTAAACATCCCACCAGAACTAAGCATTACCCATAACAAAGAGCCATTTATTTTCTTTGACAATAACAACACTGAAAAACGTATAATAATGTTTGCCACTGCAAAAAACTTAACAAAACTCCAACAATGCAACACCTGGATGATAGATGGCACATTTAAAATATGTCCAAAGCCATTTTATCAACTTTATACAATACATGCTATATACTAAAATACTAATATTTCCTTCATCTACTGCTTACTCCCAAATAAAATTCAAACTACCTATCTAGAAATTCTCAATAAAATAAAATCTGAAAATCCAAATTACTTCCCACATAAAATAATAATGGATTTTGAATTAGCCATGATTAGTACAATTTTAAAAACATACCCCCATACAGCTATACAAGGATGCTACTATCATTTATTTTAATCAGTGCCTGTGGAGATTTCTCCAAAAGACAACACTAAGGGCATGATTCTGATGCGGTTAGGAAAGCATTCCCACCTAGGGCCTGATTCTGATGCGGTTAGGAAGGCCTCCTAATGGCATTTTCTCCGTCCAAATCGGATTGGGAACATGTCTTACCGATCGATGGCCCAATTATGACACGGTTAGAAACATATGCTCCCATTGAAGTCAATGGTATTCCAACCAAATCGGATCGGTAGGCATCCGGATGCATCGTACTCCGTCGGTCGGACTCTCCCGATCCGAGTGGGTCGGAAACCATTTCCAAACCGATTCGGTCGGGAAGCTTTTCAACCCACATCAGAATCGAGCCCTGAGTGTAGAATACGTAACAGATAGCACCTTAGCATACCAAAAAAAATAATTATAGCCCTAGCCTATGTGCCTGTGACTGATGTAGTAGAACACTATAACCTACTAATGGAGAGTCCACACTACAGGAGAAATGAGGAGAAATTAAGCCCACTACTTGATTACTTTGAGGACACATGGGTAGGGAGACTACACCGATCAGGTCACAGAAGATTACCAAAGTACCACATACCATGGTGGCATGTCTACCTTAGTACCCTAAACAAGGAAGCCAAAAGTAACAAAGATGTTGAAGGATGGCATAACGCCTTCCAGGCAACAACAGGGAGAGGTATACCCACGCTTCAAAAATTACTAGAAAGTATCTAAAAGGAGCAAAGTTACCAAGAACTATGGATGCAACAATCCATTACACTAATTGGACCAAAACTAACCAAACAAACAAATAAAATGTAGAAGCTTTTACAAAGCCAAGTCACCCTCTATCCTACAACTAGAGGCTTAGAATCCCTATTGCTAATCACAAAAAGCATCCTTTAAATGTAATCTAAAATGAATTAAAAGATTTACATCTAAAACACAACATAGGAAATTACATTTTTTCATATTCTATAAAACATATATTTTTCAAATATATACAATTGATAAAATACTACAAATATATTGACAAAATAATAATATTTTACAAAATATAATACATATCAAAATAGAAATAAATAACATTTCCCTCCCATATACAAATTAAAAAAGTACGTACAGTTTTTATATTCAAAGGTAATTGAATACAGCTTCTAAGTTCATCCAGGTGTCGATTTCTCCCAAAGAATGTTAAATAAACCCTAAAAAAATGCAAAAATGCAAAGATGTCCAAAAACTATTCCACTCTTGATAAATCCAATGGTTAAATACAATTAAAAAAATGAAGAAAATACTATTCCAACTCCAGTCAGCATTAAATCAGGGAAGGTGCTGGATAGTAAATAAATATAATTCATTATTCCAACTCCAGTCAGCATTAAATCAGGGAAGGTGCTGGATAGTAAATACATATATTTTACTATTCCAACTCCAGTCAGCATTAAATCAGGGAAGGTGCTGGATAGTAAATACATATAATTTACTATTCCAACTCCAGTCAGCATTAAATCAAGAAAGGTGCTGGGTAGTAAATAAATATAATTTAGTAATCCCAACTCCAGTCACCATTAAATAAGGGAAGGTGCTGGATAGTAAATAAATATAATTTACTATTCCAACTCCAGTAAGCATTAAATCAGGGAAGATGCTGGATAGTAAATAAATATAATTTACTATTCCAACTCCAGTCAGCATTAAATCAGGGAAGGTGCTGGATAGTAAATAAATATAATTTACTATTTCAACTCCAGTCAGCATTAAATAAGGGAAGGTGCTGGATAGTAAATATATATAATTTACTATTCCTACTCCAGTCAGCATTAAATCAGGGAAGGTGCTGGATTGTAAATATATATATTTTACTATTCCAACTCAATAGATCAGGGAAGGTGCTGGATGGTAAATATATATATTTTACTATTCCAACTCCAGTCAGCATTAAATCAGGGAAGGTGCTGGATAGTAAATGAATATAATTTACTATTCCAACTCCAGTCAGCATTAAATCAGGAAAGGTGCTGGATAGTAAATAAATATAATTTACTATTCCAACTCCAGTCAGCATTAAATCTGGGAAGGTGCTGGATAGTAAATAAATATAACTTACTATTCCATCTCCAGTCAGCATTAAATCAGGTAAGGTGCTGGATAGTAAATATATATAATTTACTATCCCAACTCCATTCAGCATTAAATCAGGAAAGGTGTTGGCTGGTAAATATATATAATTTACTATTCCAACTCCAGTCAGCATTTAATCAGGGAAGGTGCTGGATAGTAAATAAATATAAATTACTATTCCAACTCCAGTCGACATTAAACCAGGGAAGGTGCTGGTTAGTAATAAAACATATTTATGTATTGTTTAAAAAACAAAATATTTCTAAATAAATGATATAACAATTTACACGTAATTGTAATAGAATAATTTACTGTCAAAAACTTTTAATTTTTAAATATACACTTCCTAATGTAAAATATTTTAAATATATAACCTGTAAGTTTCGGAATCTCCATTAATAATTATTGTCTCAAAATATATATATATATATTTATGTTTTAAAATTTAAAATATTTAACAAGTAAATTGTTTTCTTTTTTAACTTTTCATTTAATCTCTCTAAATTGAAATATTAATAAAGATTTCAGCAATTTCTAAAGAAAATTAACAAAGCCTACCTCTATACATTTACAAGGCAACATCCCACTACAAACTTGTATATAACAATATTAATAACATACATTTTGTAAAAAAAAATATTACTTAACAAACCGGAAATAATTATTTACAAAATAAATTACATCTTATCAAATTTTAAATCAAATGTAAAATATTTCAATTTTCTTAAATTTAAACATTGTAAAAAAAATGTATAATTAATTTTTTATATACTCTGAACAATTATTAAATATTAATAACATAATATTTATTTCAACATTTTTAAAACACTCCCCACCCTAATCTCCTAATAACGTAACATTACTCTCCTAAAATTTATATTGCAAATAATTTTTTTATGAATTGTAAACATTATTAATATCTCATGAAAATAAATTTACTCTCAACAAAAAATATTTTTTATGATCGTATTATTTATATCAACATCTTTAAAACACTCCCCACCCTTATCCCCTAAAACCCCAACATCCCGCTCCTAAAATGTATATTGCAAATATTTTTTTTATATAAATTGTAAACATTATTATTATCTCATGAAAATAAATTTACTCTCAACAAAAAATATGTTGTATGAACATATGATTTATTTCAACATTTTTAAAACACTCCCCACCCTTCTCCCCTAATAACCCAACATCCCGCTCCTAACATTTATATTACAAATAATGTTTTAATACATTTTATACAATTATTTACACTATTTTTACATTATTATTACATTCATTGCATTTCGATATTTAAAAAAATCGATTTACATTCTGCATTATCATTTTCGATATTACTTACCTTTATAAAATAACTATATTTTGTCAGAACGATACTTTGTACTCGATATTTCAACATTCGATATATAAAAAAATAAATTAGATATTTTGACATTCTATATACTGACAATCGATATTTTGGTGCATTCAATATTAAAAATTCGATATAATGTCATGTCGATATTTTACCTTCGATATTATGTCTGTTCACCAGTTCTTTTATAGTAGCTGCCATCTAATTCTTTGAACAAACAGTTCTTAACCTCTGTTCCTAATAGCATATGATAAATTGACGGGGCTTCTGCTGAATTGCCAACCGCTTCTCCCCTCAATAATATCTGCATATTAAGTAAAAGACAAGCGTAATAATAAAATGTAAAATCAGGGACCGAACAGTCACCCCTCTCTATTCGGAGATTCATAAATCATGCAGCTTGTCTAGCTTTCCCCGGAGCCCACAGGAATTTAGCACAAAGTGCCTTCAGATGTTGAAGTTGATCCTGCAAGACTTCTAAGGGAACTCATCTAAAAAAATATAAGACCCTAGGGAGTATATTCATTTTTAAAATGTTACCTCTGCCCACCAATGTGAGGTGATGACGCGCCGATCTTTCTAACGATTCTTTAACACTACTAATAATAGCCACCCAGTTAGCCTCAACCAACTCTTTCATAGACGCCCAAAGTTTTCTCCCTAAATATGTAGCTTCCCTTACCACTCTTAGATCATCAGGCATACTATTATTTGAGCAGATAATTTGCATTTTAGTTGTATTTAGCTTACAGCCAGATATCTCACCAAATTATTGTGCCAAACGCTCCACCTCCTGTATAGCTGTGACTGGATCCTATGTTGTGATGGCTGATGGCGTTATCATCCGCATACGCGAAAACTGAATAATGAATTCCCTGAACAGTAGAAGGTTTCACCAAAGTACTTAATTACAAAGAGTTGATATAAAGGGCAAACAGCAGGGGCGAACAAGGACACCCCTGTTGTTTTCCTCTAGTTATTTTGACTGGATCTGATACCAGCCCCATAGAACATATCCTAGCCACTAGTGATCGAAATAATACTTGTATAGCCTGAATGAACCCCTGTCCAAACTCCATCCGATACAAAATGCTCCACAAATAGTCCCAGGCAACACAATTGAATGTTTTTTCTGTGTCAAGTAATATTAGCCCTAAGTCCCTAAATTCCACCTGGGCTATTTCAAATAAAGTCACTACTTTATTAATATGGGAAACCAACCCTCTACCAGGAATGAAGCCATGTTGGTGTTGGGAAACCAGTGGGGAAATAACCTTTACCAACCGGTTTACCAAT
Source organism: Lissotriton vulgaris (assembly GCF_964263255.1). Lineage (NCBI taxonomy): Eukaryota > Metazoa > Chordata > Amphibia > Caudata > Salamandridae > Lissotriton > Lissotriton vulgaris. Next base: position 1,458,177,211 of record NC_141694.1, read on the forward strand.
ATTTTAACAGTTCCCATCACAGTTAACAAGTGAAATTGGTTGGTAAGAACCTGAGAGCTCTGGCGGTTTTTCCTTCTTCCTAAATACCACAAAACTGGTTACATCCCAAGACTGAGGTGTTTGCCCAGTTTGTGCTGCATGAAAGGTTGCTAGCATATCAGCTTTGATATCCTGAAAAAGACCCTGGGAGCTAATCTGGCCCTTCAGCCTTACCAGTCGCAAGAATATTAACAGCCATCTCTAACCCCTCCATTGTGATAGGGCTTTCCAGTATCTCTGCCTCTTCCTGATCTACCTGCACCAAATCATCTTGAATACACACACTGCTTGTTGAATCCTGTGGCTTCTGCACGGTATATAAGTCTGTATAGTACTTGTGAAAAATCGTAAGAATCTCTTGAGGGATCATGAGTCGTGATTGCTAAAGCGTTTCTAAGACCCGCAAATCTGTAAGAGGTTTCCTACAAACGTAACCTTAACGCTAAACATCGACCTACCGCCTCACCATACTCATGACATTCCTTTTTATAAATTAAATATTTAGGAGAGTTTTCTTTGTTCCATAAAAGATGAATATTTACCCAACATCTAGCTGCATTAGTTTGAAAATCAGAAATATCATCATGCTGCAAAATCTCTTGAGTGAATTTTGTTCCGCTATTCTTCATTAGAATATAATTCTTGTAGTTCCAATTTTGCTTTCTTTTGGTAATACAGCCTAAAACTCAGTATTTCCCCTCTAAAACAAGCTTTAAAAGTGTCCCACAGAACCGCTACTGTTACAGAGGGTCTATTATTATAAAAACATATTTAATCCATATCTGCATGTGCTCTCTAATGACACTGTCAAGCAAAAACTTCCTATCAAATGAGAAACTTTTTGGGATTCTAACTACAGAAAATGTGGGAATTTCTATGACTATTGGTGCATGATCAGAGGTAATCCTGAGGAGTATATGCATCTGTGCACCATTGAGTAATGCAGACGATATAAAAAAAATAATCAAGACGTACTAGCTTCTGATGGGGAGGAGAATAAAACGTAAACCCTGGCGCGGGCGCTCGAAAGAAGTCCCAATCATCCACTAAACCACGATCCCTTAATAGATTATACAGTGCCTTAAACACCCTGGGTTTCCGTCCCTTATACCCTTATAACCCACCCTGTAATCCTTTATTAATTAAATTTACATTACAATCTCCACATAATACCAGAGGTGTTGGCCACAGTGCAAGTTCTAAATTCAGTTCATCCAGAGCTATAGCTTCATCAAGGTTAGAACCATAGAGAGTACATAATGAAAATGTTGCACTCCCTAAGCAGCATTCCACAATTGCCCACTGTCCCAATTCGTCTACTAACAATCGACCTGAGGTCTGGATGGTTGGTTTAGCAAGTATTGTGACCCCCGCGTCATTGAGGCTTGGTGTGAAGTTGCCACGAGTACGAACCTTAAATCTAACAAAATTTTACATTTCCCCCAGGTATATGTGTTTTCTAAATACAAAGCAAATCAGGCAGGATCACACGGAGTTCAGCAGCAACTCTTTGCCTCTTCTTGTAGTTGTTAAAACCGCATACATTTAAAGAGCAAAATCTAACTCTCATTCTAGCCATTAGATAAGAAAAAAAGAGTGAGCAAGCCCTTACTCGTACTTTTAAAAGATAGATCAAATCCTTAAAAATCAAAACCACGCCTCCAGATACCACCGTCAACGCACACATTTCAGACGGCACCTCCCTACCCGAATACAACCCGCCTGAAGCCCAGATTATGACCGGTAACCTGGGGAAGGGGGGATCTCCCGTATTTAATGATCCCTTGTCAACAATACCCCCAACACAATGCCACACCTCAGGGACTGATGGGAGGGCTGGCTCGGGTCTTTGGATGACGCTGATTGGAGAGACGCATTGATAGCCCCCAAAACAGTAACAGCCTCAGCAAGACTCTGCCTAGTTCAAGTATACTATCTCCACACTGACTATCTCATGCCAATGTGTCTCCTTCGTGCTGGACTCCGCCCTGATGCATCCTGTATCTGCTGCAGCCACCCACAAGCTGACTTCTATCACATGGTATGGCGTTGCTCCGAGATCACAGGCTACTGGGAGTCCGTAACGGGGGAACTCAGTGAGGTTCTGCGTTGGAAGGTTCCCCTCGACCCCATGAATGTCCTGTTGGGTATCACTGAGGGGATGGATGGGACTAGAGCCGAAAAGCTCTTTCCGAACACAGCGCAGCCAACTGGCTGAACTCGCCCTTCCACACCATGATGCGCTGTCCCAGGGGATGGACTGGTGCGCCGCCCAGTAGCGGCCCAAGTGCTGGCCAGTGTGATGGAATTGGTGCACATACAAAAAAAAAGATGCTTGGAGTTACGCGTGAGGGGAAGAGTAGGGGAAGCACAGGATTCACCCAGTGGAGAGAGTATAGGTCATCGCAATGTACTATCACACTGGCTTAAAGGGGGGAAGTCAGAGGGCTTTGGTCAGTGAAGTGCATTAGGGGAAGCAGCATCTCAGTGCCTCATGGTAATGCCTGGCTTCAAGCAGGTTTAGCCTCACTGAAGATAAATCAACTGAATGTAGTACTCTCAGGAAGTGAGAATGTCATCTTTACATGCCACATGGTAGTGAATAAGCAAGGCATCCCATTACATTGCAATAGGACTTATTCCAAAGGTCTCTATTCTCCTCTGCACTCAGAATAGTATTTTCCATTGTTGCCCATGCAAATGGTGTGTTTTGCCATGCTGCTGAACAGGAGGTAGAGGAGTACTCCAGCTGTATGTCACTGCACCTTCTGTCAAGAGTAACACCAGGTTTAGAAACTGAGCTTGTCTTAATTTGCTTGGTACATGGATACACTCCTAAGGCACATAACTCTAAACAAAGTATGATGGTTATCTCCACCATGTGCTCCAGCTGGGCATCTAAACTCAGACCACAATTGGTAGAGCATGGGACACAACCAACCATTCATTCATTCATGTGAAAAAAATTAATTAATCCTAGCCGGAGAACAGTAGGTCCTGTAGAGGATGAAATACTGCATGAGTTTAAACTTCACAAATCGAGAAATTGAAGCTAGATGGGCTAATATTCATCCCCACTCTTTATCAAGGAGGGCCCAACTAAATTCTGACTGCCACTTGTTACAGAGGTAAGTGTGAGTAATTTGAGCATTTTCTTCAAGGTCCTTTGTGAGCCATATTAGTAATTGCTGCCCACTACCCATGTAGTGTATGTATTGTAGAACTGCATAGACTTGTGGTTGAAACGCTTTAGCATTCCAGGAGGAACTCGGGACATGGGACAGTGCATGGGATGTTGAAAACTTTCCTCTCTGAATCTTATGTAGGTCTACAAGCACCTCAAAAGGAAGTAGGGAGCCGCCATGATATTGGTCACCCAAAATGGTGAAGCTTGCTGCGTGCAAGTGTTGAAACTTGAGTTGAGCTAGGTAGCCTCTGTCATATAGTGTGCCTAGAAGGGTGATGACTGGAGCATATGGGATGGTTGCTGATGGAACATGTAGGTTTTTCCTGAAGCAGTAGTGAGCCACCCAAAGAATGTGCAGAGGTGGGGGGCACAGTGTGCATCAGATGAAAGAACTGCAGAAGATGCTCTATGCTATAAGGGGGCTATGTAGAAGTGGTGTCTTCAAGCTAGTGCTCAGAGAACCAGTGACCAGCCCATTTCAACTGTACCGTTAGGTACAAGTGCACAAAACAGGGGACTCCTAGTCCACACCTGTCCTTAGTCAAGTGTTGTTGGAACAGTGCAACCCTGGGTTGGCTGTTGTGTCAATTCCGGTCCAGGGAAGACATGGCTTGGCAGTACGGGCTGGACTGTTCCCCATGAGGCACAGGGTCGGACTGATTTGCATATAGCCATGTCTGACCTGGGGTGGCAGAGTGGGCTAAAGAACGGTGATGGATTAAACCCAGATCTTTTGACTGGGTGTGAGTGCTTGATTGATTCAGATGCTCCGTCCATCACCACCCCCTTATGTACCGCAAATCAAATCTCCTAGCAGGGAGTCAAATTCCTGGAGAAAGGTAACTGGGAAGTAAGCTAGCAAAATAATATAATAAAAGCGGGAGCACCCCCCATTGTAGACAAGACTATTCTGCCCATGATAGCAAGGGGGAGTGTTTTCCAGAATGTGATCTGGTTGTGGGTCATTGTCACTGTTCGGGTGTGGTTACCATCCAATGAGACCCTCTTGCAATGGTATCTGTGCAATCCAAGAGAGCGGAATTAGTTGACTTGACATATTGGTGTACCACCACCAACATCAATCTGAGGGTCCTCTTTGTCCCCCACCCCCAAGGGGTAAGATGGTAGATTTCTGCCACTTGACTCAAAGCCCCGAGATTACAGCAAAGGAATTGAGCATGTCAGCAATGTTGCCATTATCCCCCATTGCGTCCCAGATGTAAAATAAGATGTCATCCGCATATAGAGAGATTGAGTGGGTCCTGTCCCCAAACAGTATAGCCCAGCTAGTGCCATTGTACCATACGTTGATAACCAGTGGATCCATCACCAAAGCAAACAGGAGTGGGGAAAGTGGGCAAATCTGCTTAATAACCTTGTAAACTCATGTCACCTCAGACACTAGTTTGCCATTACTGACCTGTACCAATGGGGTCTTATCTAAAAGAAGCACCATAGTGATAAATCACTGAACATGACAATCTAGATATTACAGAATTTTGCCCAAGACCTGACAATCGAGAAGTCCCATTGGAAGAACCTGATTTTACCTTGTTTGGGAACGACTCTTGTTTAAGAGAAGGACAGTATATTCTAGGAGCAAATTATGCTCTGTACACTCTAAAGGTAGTGTGGAAGTTTCATATTTGTGCAATATAATTTCCGCACAGGTGGCTGAATTAATTGCCCTTATTAGAGCATATTGGTTTCCACCATTCTGAATGTGACCATTGATACTGACAGTCATAAGGTTTTGGCGGTAGACAGTCAAAATATCGAGTTGGAAATATCGACCTACCATAATATCGAGTCTGAAATATCGAGGGAGCATAATATCGAAGGCAAGAATATCGTAGGACAGAATATCGACCCAAGGTAAGTAATATCGAAATACTTAATATCGATGTAAGTAATATCGAAGTTAGTAATATCGATAGCATATATATCGATGTTAATAATTTCGATGACACTAATATCGATATTTGTATTATTTTATAGTTTTTTATTATGTATGTGTTATATGTTTAATTTAAGTATTTAAAATAATTACTATTATATGTGTATACATTTTCTATAATAATATATACATTTATAAGGAAATTTGATGTTTTAGTACCGGAGCGGGTTGTGGGTTTATAGGGGAATAGGGTGGGAAGTAATTTAATTATGGTAAGTTAATTAATAATTAGTAGGATTAATTAATTAATTATAATTATTTTCTAATTAATATTGATTAATTGGGAAATAATTAATTGATTAATTGATATATATTTTCTGTAGCGGGATGTGGGTTTATAGGGGAATAGGGTGGGGAGTAATTTAATAATAATTAATTAATTAATATATGTTTTTAAATATTTATAACTAATTAATTGGCAAATAATTAATATTAATTAGTTAATTAAGTAATATAATTTTGTACATATTTTAAATTAGTAATTAATTGGTAATTAAATAATATTAATTAGTTAATTACATTAATTAGAGTAATTTATTTATACATATAATTTTTAGTTACTGTTAATTAATTAATTGGGGGAAAATGATATTAATTATTAAATTATATTAATTACAGCTTATGTGCTAATATATTTACTTTATTGTTATTGTTAATTAAATATTAATTGCTAATTAAATAATATTATTTAACTTTGGGTTAAGGAGTATTTTTAGGGTTCAGGGTCATTTTTGAGTTTTTGGGTAAAGGGGTATTTTTAGTGTACAGGGTCAGTTTTGGGTTTTTGGGTAAAGGGTTTTTTTAGGGTTCAGGGTCAGTTTTCAGTTCTTGGGTAAAGGGGTATTTTGAGTGTTTAGGGTCAGTTTTCAGTTTTTGGGTAAAGGGGTATTTTTAGGGTTCAGGGTCAGTTTTCAGTTTTTGGGTAAAGGGGTATTTTTAGGGTTCAGGGTCAGTTTTCAGTTCATGGGTAAAGGGGTATTTTTAGGGTTCGGGGTCAGTTTTCAGTTCATGGGTAAAGGGGTATTTTTAGGGTTCAGGGTCAGTTTTCAGTTCATGGGTAAAGGGGTATTTTTGGGGTTCAGGGTCAGTTTTCAGTTCATGGGTAAAGGGGTATTTTTAGGGTTCAGGGTCAGTTTTCAGTTCTTGGGTAAAGGGGTATTTTTAGGGTTCAGGGTCAGTTTTCAGTTTTTGGGTAAAGGGGTATTTTTAGGGTTCAGGGTCAGTTTTCAGTTCGTGGGTAAAGGGGTGTTTTTTGGGTTCAGGGTCAGTTTTCTCGACTGTTGCACTCTCTGGAGTGGGAATAGTAATTTTATCCCTACGCTATCAAACGCTTTCCCTACTGTTCCACTCTCTGGAGTAGGAATAGTAATTTTTACCCTTACGCTATCCAACGTTTTATATAATTAATTGTTAAAAATGTTTATTTTATTTTTTATATTACTTACATTTTATTTATGTTATTGTTTTATGTTTGTAAATGTATTAGTAAATTAGAATATATTTCATTAATTTATAAATTAGTAAATTAATTATTAATACTTATTGTTCAGTACATATATATTATATCCTTACTGTATATATTTAATTAATGTATTATTAATATATATGTATTGTTTATTAATTTTAAACATTATTAGATACTTTTTAATATGTATATTTTATTTATTAGTGTTATATACTTACATTTATATATATAAAAAAAATCGATATTTTTAACATCGATATTTTTTACATCGATATTATTTTTTCGATATTTTTGTACTTACCATGTTGTAGATAGGATGTCGATATTTTTGCCCTCGATATTGTTGACTCGATATTCTTGTAGTTCGATATTTCTGAGGTCGAAATTCTGTCAGTGATCCGGTTTTGGCCTGGTGCACGATTACACTATGGTCAGAGAAGGCTTTCTTGTCCTCCTCTGGTTTCCCAATGTGAAATGGGAAGTATGTCATGGGCTTGCTAAAAACATTGCAACTGTTGAAGAAGTATCTGTTGTAAAATGTGCAGCACACAGGACTGTATGGGGTTTGTTACTGCTGGAAACCACTATGTGGATGAAACGCCAAGGTATTGTGCTGTTGAGTCCTGTACATGCAATCATAAAGTGCCACATGAATCTGACAAAAGCTTTGTTCCAAATATGTTGTTGAGAACAATAAACATTTTTGAAGAATTCAACACATTGCAAGATGAAGTCCCAGACACTGAGAAGGAAAAGTGGGTAAGGTCTGGAAGTTTAAGTTGTCAGAATGAGTTTTGGATTTCAAAAGATGTACACCTGTTTTACTCGATTATATGCTTTCACCTATGTCCGGATAGTTCCATGGTCCTACCTATATTATAAAGAGATAGTGTGATCTGTCTCTTTAAGATCTACTGTTATACTTCTCTTTTTTGTGTCATTGATGAGAACTTGTGTCATAGTTGTATTACTTGCCAGCAGTTCAATGTGTGCAGGAGGACGGTTGTGGCCCTGAGTCACAAAGAAAGATCAGGTTGTCCCTTTAACTGTATGCAGTTTGACTTAGTAGAGATGCCAATCTGCAATGGTTCTGCTATATCTTAGTGGTAGCCTGTTAGTTTACTTGTTGGGTTGAAGCATGCCTGACCAGAAGGTGTGATCATCATACTGTGGCCAAATTACTGCTGAGAGAATTGATTTCCAGGTTCTGCCTACTTTCTATGGAATCAGATCAACAGACACACTTGTAAAACGAAGTAATTAAAATATTGTGTGCACCACTAAAGAAAGATCAGAGGTTTCACTGCAGTTACGGGCAGGAAGCTTCTGGTGTTGTGAAACAGATCAACTACACTCAAAAATGGCGATTAGCCAAGATGTGCACATCCACTTTTTTAAATGACATGATCTCCTTCCACTGGGTATGATGACCCTCTGTAGCAGATTTGAGGACTCGACTCTCTCCCACGAGATTCTGATGATGAGGCCATGAGACTTCCTTCAGTGCCTGCAGCTGAGCTAGTAAATATAACAGATGGTGTGATTGTTTGACTGTTTCAAAGGATTGGGTGATATGGTATGTTCTGCTTCTCATCAGCTTGACTTGGCAACCCTGCTTCCAAGACACCGAACAATGTAATTACTTGAGTCTAGGAGACTGGGTTCCTGATGAAGAAATTAATCAGAAAGTTGTGCTTGGAGTCCCCTTGGACAGCACCTTTCCAGGTCATTCTTGTTATGAACCTTGCTGTGAAGTGTGGGGGTCTGCTGAACTGGATTCATGTATCCCACACCAAGAGATTGAGACAAGCTGGTGAAGAAGTGATAAGAATAACCATTTATTTTCAGAGTCAAACTCCAGCACAGATTGAATGTTCAGAGGGAGGAGAATATCTCTTGCATGGTTCTCAAAGTTAAGTTATAACAAGTGCACTGCCTGTGGTGGTTAATCCAAGATTAACCACAGTAATCCCAGCAGCTTCAAATGGGACTGTGCACTATAAACTCCAAGAATGTGCAAGCACTTTAGCTGGTAGATTGTAGACGAAAGCAAGGTGGTCGAACGGTGGTAAGAGACTTAGGGCGTCATTTATGAGAAGTGACGCATCGATGAGTGAAAGCAGCGATACGTCACTTCTCAGTGCGCCCTCCTTGCGACATAATGGATGCGTCATATATCAAATATGACGCATCATGTCGCAAGGAGTTACAGATACGTCAGTATTTCTGACGTATCTGTAGGCACAAAAGTGACGCAACTCCAGCAATGTGTCCTTTCACATGGGGCAAGCCCCATGTTATGTTAAATTTAGCTTATAAAGCGCACGTACGCCCGTAGGCTTCATGGCGCTGTAGGAAGTTTTCAGAAGCATAACACAACAACAGGAGGGGCTGCGTCAGTCTTACGCCTGCTGTGAAGCAGGCGTAAGATTTAAACCCCTAGAAGCGGCGCAGTGAAATCTCGATTTCACTTCGTCACTTCTACGAGGCTTACTTATGTGGGAACGCCCACCCTGCAAACACTATATCTGATGCAGGTTTAATCTAGTACAGGGAATTACAAAGTGACGCATCTTCTTAGATGCGTCACTTTGTAAATAGGGCGCACCAGGAGACATGTTTTACGCCGCCGATGCGTCACAAAAAGTGACGCAACGGAAGCACAAAACTGTTGCAAGGCCTCATAAATTAGGCCCCAAGAGCTTTTGTGTCAGAAGCACGGATCCCAAAAACGATCAGAAAGAGAACCAGAATGAAATGATCAAAGTGCTAGTGAGCAGTCAGAAGTCACCAAAACCAAAAAGAAGTCCACTAGGCTCCTGAGTAAACCTACTTTGTTGAAACTGAACCTGATCTGAGATCTCATGAAACTGAGAAACATCAAAGTGTTTTTGAAAAACCCCATGAACAATGCTATCACAGTTTAGGATTGATAGATATTTTTGGTTAAATGAATTCAAGTGATATACGTAAAATGTTCATGATTTGTACCTCATATCTCTAATTTAAGATATTAGGAGGCACATTTGTATGGCGGGCGGACTTTGTCCGCCCACCATACCAGTGGGAAATGGGACCGCCCGCAATGCTAGCGGCGGTCCTGCACATCCCATTAGGATGCACCCACCACACTGGCGGGCGATTCCCGCAGCACAGCCCGCCGCAATGCTAAAAATGCATAATGTGCTTTTCAATGCACAACGTGACAGGCACCGCGCGATGCCTGCCTTGTTTTTCATTAAAATGATTCAGAAAAGGGGGTGGTGATGAACAGAGTGTCTGAATTAAGCAAACCACTCTTACCCAGTCCAAAGATCAGGGCTTTATCCATCACCGTTTTTTAGCTCACTGCACCATCCCAGCTCAGAACTTGGCTATATGCAAATTAGTCTGACCCTGGCCCAGTGCATCATGGGAACAGGGCAGACCAAACTACCAAGCCAATTCTTATACTGGGAAGGAAACAAGCTACCGGGGACCGGTTTCTGGCATTTCAGCCGTCTTCGGCCCGGCTTGCTTGAATCCTGATGGTGCAATGAGCTAGGGACTCCCATCTGAGTATACCCTTCCACGCTTATGGTGGACAAAAATGATTCAGAAAAGGGGGTGATGATGAACAGAGTGTCTGAATTAGGCAAACCACTCTTACCCAGTCCAAAGATCAGGGCTTTATCCATCACCGTTTTTTAGCTCACTGCACCATCCCAGCTCAGAACTTGGCTATATGCAAATTAGTCTGACCCTGGCCCAGTGCATCATGGGAACAGGGCAGACCAAACTACCAAGCCAATTCTTATACTGGGAAGGAAACAAGCTACCGGTCCCCGGTAGCTTGTCTCCTTTCTGGTGAAGAATTGGCTTGGTAGTTTAGTCTGCCCTGTTCCCATGATGCACTGGGCCAGGGACAGACTGATTTGCAAATAGCCAGGTTCTGAGCTGGGATGGTGCAGTGAGATAAATAACGGTGATGGATCTAGCCCTGATCTTTGGACTGGGTAAGAGTGGTCTGCTTAATTCAGACACTCTGTTCATCACCACCCCTTTTTCTCTATCGTTTTTGGCCACTATAGGTGTGGCAGGGTATATTCAGACATGAGTCCCTTTCTCACTGCACCATCAGGATTCAAGCAAGCCGGGCCGAAGACGGCTGAAATGCCAGAAACCGGTCCCCGGTAGCTTGTCTCCTTTCTGGTGAAGAATTGGCTTGATAGTTTAGTCTGCCCTGTTCCCATGATGCACTGGGCCAGGGACAGACTGATTTGCATATAGCCAGGTTCTGAGCTGGGATGGTGCAGTGAGATAAATAACAGTGATGGATCAAGTCCTGATCTTTGGACTGGGTAAGAGTGGTCTGCTTAATTCAGACACTCTGTTCATCACCACCCCTTTTTCTGTATTGTTGTTCATTAAAAGGCAGGGGGGTACCATAGGTACCCCCCATGTGCACTCCCCCCCCCCCGGAGTACATGGGGGCCCGCAACGGGCCCCCCAGGCAGACTCTGCATGCCTTTGGAAAGGCATGTCAAAAGCCACATTGTAATATGGCTGCGGTGTCTTTCAGACACCACCACCATATTAAACCCTTTTCTGCCCGGTCGACTTCTCGACTGGGCGGAAAAGCAGCAGACGGTCTTTCAGTCCGCCGCGGACCCCCCAGCATGGGTGGAAAAGAGGCGGGGGTCTTTCATGGGAGGATGGCGGGCGGATCGCCCCTGCCAGGCTGGCGGTGGCTACCACTGGCTCAGCGGGGGCGAACTGCCCGCCATCCTAATGGGGCCCTAGGTGTCCATAGGTTTCAGTAGAAGAGAAGAATTTTTCTCCCTTTTGGTGTATCCAGATGAAGATTGCAAGTTTCTATTTCTGAAGTCAACTAAACTTATACTGAAAATTAACTGAAATTGTGCTCGTTTTCACAGTAGTATCAATGGATAGATTTTTTAAATCAAAGTTTTCTGAATACAGTACAATGATTCATTATCACAGTGTAACAGAAATACATGGTAACCACACAGTAGTATCTGTGGAACAGTTTATGTACATTGTCATATTCATTACAGAAATCCTACCAGAGAACATAATGCAGCCCCACTGCCAGCTCAACATATGCCATTGCATAATGTTATATTTCCATCTTGTACTACTGAACAGTACCTGCGAACCCAAACAAACCCACCAATATCTGGTGACAATAAAATCAACAGACTAGTCCAAAAGGTGGATCTGTATAGTGATCCCAGCGGGAGTATCAACCCATTAGAGTAGGTATTCATGGTGTGTTAAGCTGTAGAGGATCCCTGTCTGACATTGGGGGGGGGGGTCATCTCAAAAAGTAGATCCTTGATTATTATTATTCTTTTTTATCTGACTTGAGAGAAACTATTGTGTCAAGTAGACCAAAAAGCATTAGCATTCTAATAGTAAATGTGGTATTTGCCATAGTCATACTAATGATTGGCTTACTAATGAGTCTTAACACTTCTGCTGAATGTGATTTAAAGAAACGAGACCGAGCTCGCCTATTTAATGGAGCAACATAGGTCTAACATGAAGATATTACAACAGTGGGTTCCAAAGGGAACTATTCTGATAATGTATTCTTAGACTGCTACATGAGTACTCCAAAGGTATAAATGTGCAAAATTGTTGTGGGGCTGGACTGATATATTATCACTTACCCATCATGTATTCTTCATCTTGGAATTTAATTATGAGTCTGTTTTATCAACAATTCCTTTGAATATTGACTTCCTTTTAAATGATGCATCTATGATGTGTCTGTGTTTAGAAATTTAAATCTGGCACAAAGTACGTGGGGAAGATGGGTCATTATTTAAGGCATATCACACCAATTAACGTCACTAACCTGATTTATTCTAAAGCTTCATGTAAATGGAATAGGGCTGACATGGACTTTACAGAGGAACTGGATGAAAGAAGGGCAGAGACTGAGAGGAGGTTAAAGAAAGGAGTAAAGGTGAGTTGGCAAAAGGAAAAAGGAAAGATGAAAGAGTCAGGAATAGTCTGGATTTACGGAAAAGATGAAAATTGTGTTTTGTAAGACAGATACAGCCGGTGCAGAGTCCACAGATGGTGTGTTGGAGTGATTGTGTGCAATGTTTCAAGGTTACAGGTGAGCAAATCTTTTCAGGAAAATAACCTGTTAGTACAAGGGTCTATTATGTGTTCAGTAAAATTTTTAATTCTCAGCTCTTAACAAATTGCATAGGTAGGTGCTACCTAGCTTTAATTTTTCCCAACGTGTGTCACATAGATGGCATAGACAATATGGGAATTGTGGCTAAGCATAGTGTATCATAATATATTGGCACTATGATTCCTTCTCTAGGTATAGGTTTAAATGATTGAAGATGAGAAATCTGTCTAGCCTGATAGATTGTGTAGCTATTACTAACAAGGTGCTTTAACTGCACTAAATATTGAGCTTATGATTATACATACAATGGTTTTGCACAGCAGGCTACCTTTAGATCTATTACTAGGAAAAGAGGACAGAGTCTGCCGCATATTACATGTCTAGCAATATTGCACATATATAACCGATAGCTGATTTAGAGGAGTCAATTGCCTGGGGAAGCAATGGGGAAAGGATTTTCCAAAATTGGTGAGTGGTTTAGTGATATTGATGGTTGAATATTAAAGATGATACTAACTCCAAACTAATCATTTTAATTTGTTTGACATGCTTATTTCTTTTTATATAAGGGATAACAATTATTGCTGCAAAGAGTGGGTCAAGGTGCAATGAAGAGAGGCAGATGCCTGAATGAAGAGAGACAAAAAGGAAATCTCAATAATGTCAATTGAAAGTGTTAGAGGAATCTAGACGCATGCAGCAGAAGTCAATGACTTCTTTTTAATGGGGAGATCTCAATTAGCAAAGTTGTAATTTGTTGTGACTCCCAGAGTCCCCAAAGGGGGGCATATGAAGGTTTTGTTCATATTAAATGTTTTTGTATTAAATCAACATTAATATGTAAACACATAAATGTTATCATCTATGTATTATTTACATTTAGATTGACTATATATAATGTAGACCTGCATTTTAAAATAGCGAACGGTTGCCATTTTGTTTCATGACACATAAAATGTTATGTCTAAATGAAAATGAAGTCCAAATTAACAAACCTCATTTTCCTGTGCTCTCTTTCTGATGTGAAATGTTTTCTTTTGCCATAATAATGATGGAATGTTATAATTGGTTATAATTGGTTATAATTGGTAAAAACAGCACACCTGCAGAGTACAGGCTGATCCAATGTATATCATTTTGATGCAGATAAGATGTAAGTTTGAAGAATGCTATTGCTGAGAAAAATGCAAAATGAATTAGCTTAAGAATGTATCTTTTCACTCTGACCTGATTGGATTGTTTTATGGGTACTCTGTGTAAGCGAAGTGAATCTTAGAATTGTGTGATTTAAGCTACAGCAGAGTAGACTACAATGCAGAACATGCAAACGGATATCCTTGTAAGAGATTTAGGGTTCATGTTTCGTGGCTTGGTTTAAGTCATTATAATGTATAAATGTTACGTTAACACTGCATGTATAGCTTCATGCTGCATACCTTTGCATCAATTGTAAGATTGGTTCCTTGTGTAAGTTATTTACAGCCACAACTTTACTACTGTTTATGGGAGAACTTAATTTACTTAACATCTCCTTTGAGCCAGCACTATGTTTGCTCATGCTCTTCCTAATATGACTTTGATTGATTGAACTTCATAATTAAATAATGTATTCATTGATTGGTTATTGATTGACACTAATTTGTTGATTTTGCTTTCAGTAAACATTTTAACCTTCAATAAACCTTCATGGTTTGAAATGTAACCATTCTCTGTAATCATTGTGGAGCATAAATTGCTTCATGTTCTTCAATGCATTGATGTGTTGACTGATGTGAGAAATTGGTTTACTGGTTGAGGGGGGTAGTGAAACCCTACTCAACCAGTAAGCACAATCCTTGTGAGGGTGAGGCACAAGCAAACCCCAAATTAACCTGTGCTCACCCCTCTGGTAACCTGGCACAGAGCAGGCAGGCTTAAGCTAGTGGCAATGTATAATATTGTTATTCACCACTTCAAACATGAGTAAATTACAACACAACCCAAGAAGGCTGTCAGGCGAAGCAAGGTTCAGGTCAACAGAAATAGAGTGCGGGTCGGATATAGGGACCATGTTAGTCTACCTTAAAAATTTCCTTCAGAATCCAGTGCACAGAGAGTCCGTTTTGTGGTGGAGAAGGCCATGAGGAGCAAGTAAGCTTCGTGGACCGTAGTCGTTGCAGCATGAAGAGCAAGCCAGGCATTGCAGATAGTCATGGCTATCACGCGAAGATCCTGTTTTGTCACGTGTGGCCTTGTGAGCGACAAGGTTTTAGTGCTAACTGGCACTGAGAGTTTGTTATGTCCCTGTGGCCTTGAACAGGAGGCCAGCAAACTAGCCCCTGGAGTCAACGGGGAGCCCTGGGTACAGCTGCAGGTCCAGTCCCTCTGACTCAAGCAGGAGGGTAGTACTCCAACAAGGCTGCAGTCCAGCAAAACAGTTGTCCAGCAGGGCACCAGTCCAGCAGACTGGCAGTACTTTCAGCTCAATAGCATTCCTTCTTCTGGGCAAAGTCTTCACAGGTTCAGAAGTGTTCTGATGAGTTGGTGTCCGAGGCCCAATATTTATAATAGGTGCCTCTTTTGACATGGAGAAGCTTCTGGAGGTTTCCCTTTGAAGTGCACAGATTTCCTTCCTTCCCTGCCCTGGCTCCAGAATAACTGCAGGGGTTATGGAGCCGACTGTGTGGAAGCAGGACACAGCCTATTCAAGTGTAAGAAGGGCGGAGGCAGGACACAGCCTATTTAACTGTAAGTAGGGCTATGCACAGTTCGGCCCTTCATCCTGTCAGTGATGGTCTTTCTAGTCACATCTAAGCTCTTTATTGTGTGTGGCTTTCTTTCAGGGGTATAGAAAGACCAACTGGCAACTGCATCTAGTCATGTGACCCAATAACAGGCTGCAGGCACTAAAGTGCTAAGGCAGGAAAATGGCAACTTTCTAAAAGTGTTTTTGTTTAATTGTAATTTAAAATCTGACTTTACCATCAGAGATGATTTTTCACTACAACTCCAAAGTAACCCTGGGCAGTGAACAACGCTCCACTCGTGGAGTTTGCGAAGTAGCGGCAACTTCATGCTTCGCAGTGAACGTGAAGTTGTCGAATACTTCGCAATCTACAGCGTAGCATAGTTGTTTGCTTCCCCGCTCGCTCAATAGCGTTCTTGCTTGCGCGGTAACGCCTTACCGTGGTTCTGCGTTCACCTTCTCGATTTTCTATCCCGGCCGTGTGCGCCACGGCATTTAAAAAATCCGGCCGAACAATCCTGCGAGACTGTGCGAACGCGATCACGTCATTTGGACGCGCGATCACGTCATTAGGACGCGCGATCTTCCTTCCGGCGCAATGTTGGTAAGATCGCATTTCCGAACACTCAGAAACTGCAATCTGGCACAGAATATCTCTCGAGCATGATAAAACCTTCTCGAAAATGATCATTTTGCTCAGAAAAAACCCTCAGATTGTGATTTGGCTGTAGTCTTTTGTGCAAGGACTCCTCTTTTAATTCTACTCTTTTTTTCAAGAGTAAGGAAGTGCCCCTGAGTCTCCAACTTTCTGTTCCTGTCCAGTAGGCTCCTCCCAGTGCTTTGTCCATGTGCTGTTCACTTTCATTTGGATGTGGAGCTGGAAGGATCGCTTTTTGTGTATAACTGCTGCATCATATCATTTGGTTGGATTTATTGAGGACTATTGGATTTGAAATTTTCTTTTACAAGTAAGTTGGAGAATTGGTGTACATGTTTGTTTGATTTGAGCTTTTTTTTACCTACAGTTTTCTGGGCTTTTCAATGCTTGTTAAAAATTATTGTTGAGGGAAGCCTGCACTTTCGTGAGGGGCCAAGTTGTATTTCTTTGAAATTTCATCCAGTAGGCTTAGAGGTACCCATGGGCCCAACCATGTTTCTGTGGTGTCTGTTGACTTTCAAGTTTTTAAACATCATGGATGGCATTGGATTCAATTGCAAACTGTGTTTTTTGGAGTGGAATTTCAGTTTTTGTGTGTGTGTTAATTAAATATTGGCTTTTCAGCCAATAGGTAACCCTAGGAGTTCATATAGTTAGTGTAGGCCTGCTTGAGTTCATTGTATGTACTTTCTGTGGGTGGCCTGGACATGTGGTGGTGGCTAGTTTGTGGGACCAGCCACTGTGCTTTTGCCATAGGCCTCCAAGTGTGTGGCCTACTCTGCCAGTAGGCCCAGAGGTACTACTCGAGTATTCATTGGTGCATGAAAGTTAATCAACTGTTTTTGTGGTGTTTGTTTAATTTGTAACATCATGTATGGCATGGATGGCTTTGGATTGATTTGCAAAATGTGGTTTTTGGTGTGGAATTTCAGGTTTTGGGTGTGTGTCAAATAATACGGCTTTTTCTGCCAGTAGGTAACCCTAGGAGTTCAGCTCGCGTAGTTTTGGTAACTTTGCACAGTGCGACAACGCAACCTTACAGTTTTTGTCTTCTTCGTGTGCTCAATCTGCATGCTCGGGCACCCGATAACGACGTTTTGTACAGTTCGTGCTGCAGAACATGCCGAATTTACAATCTTGCGAGCAATATGTCTCGAGTTGCATAAAACCTTCTTGAAAATGATGATTTTGTTCATTTTGCTGAAAAAAAACTCCTTAGGTTGTCAATTAGTTGTAGTTTTTGGAGCATGGAGTCATTTTTCTGTTCATTTTTTTTTTAAAGAGGAAGAAAGTTCCACAGAGACCTCAACTTCCTGTTCCTGTCCTTTGTATGTACTTTGCTGTTTGAGGGTGGGCTGATCATGTGGGTGGCGGCCATTTTTTGAAGCCAAGCATTGTCCTTTTGCCATAGGCATGTATTGTCTGTCTTCTCTTTCTTTTCATGTTGTTATAGGTGGCCAGGCCATGTGGTGGCGGCCATTTTGACCTTCCACTGTGCTTTTGCCATAGGCCTCCAAACTTGTGCCCTATTCTGCCATTAGGCCTAGAGTCCCAGAGGTAGTCAGCGGGGGTGCTTGATATAGCTGTTTCTATGTTGTCTGTTAAATACAACATCATTTAGGGCATGGAAGGCATTGGATTGAATTCCCAAATGTGGTGTGTGGGGTGTAGTTAACTTTTTGGATGTGTGTTAATAAATGCCTGTGTTGTATGTGTTGTTGTTGTGTAACTTTCCAACCGTTTTAGCCATGGGGATTTTCTTTTTTGCATTAAGCTGTGATGTGTAACAGGCATCCTCCTTTGTCTGGCCATATAGGTATATAGGCCTTCTTGAGTTTAATGTTTTCTGGGCTTTACCCAAGTGCCTGTGATGAGTGACCATGTAGCTGGGTGTCGTGGTGGTGGTAGTAGTAGTGTGCTGTTTTTGCCACATAGGCCTGTGTGTCTTTCCATTGTTCCTGCTGGCTTACTGTTTACATCCCCATGCTGCAGGTCACTGATGCTGCATCCATCCGACATGATGCACAAATTAAGGATAAACAAGTTCCACTTCCACTACATTTGTATTTTAGATCTTTGCTATTACTCTTACTGAGTGTACTAAAACTACTAGTAATTAAAATTAAAGCTCAACAAATGTCACATTTGACTGATGTTCTTCTGCCTTCTTTGCTTGTAGGTTCACAAAAGATAGAGGAGGATGTGTCTGTCATCATTCATCGCCCGTTGGGTTGCAAGACGGACCTCCTTCTGTTGTACGTGACATGGGGTGTGACCTGATCAGACATCTCTGCAACTTGTGCAACTGAGTGCTGCTGACATCTGAAGAAGATGGGCCCAAAGAAAGCAGGTCCTCCAAGACCAAGAAAGTTGCTGAGAAGAAGAAGGAAGAACAGAAGAAGGAAGTGACACTTAAGTCTGGTTTTGACCCCAAAACCTTTTTTGAGAAACCAAAACGTACGCCTGCAGCAGCGGTGCCCGGGGTGCAAGCTGGGCCCAGCACCTTTGCATCAGTGGGCCCAACCCACCAACCCAGGCCCAAGCAGATGAGTGTGGAAGAGGTAGCCAGCCTAATGGTGGAAAGCAGTGATGCTGAGCCTGACCTAAACTTATCGTTATCTTAAAGTAGTACACAATCTACACATGAGGGAACACAGCAGATAAGTGGTGAATAACAACAACAATCACAACCACTGCCCGCAATAGTAGTTTTTGTTCCTCCCGAAGTGGGGCAGTTCAGGAAATAGAGCCTCATGCAGAGCAAGAAGAAGAGGAAACCACTCATGCAGGAGATCTATTGTCTTCCAAATCCCCACCAATGAAAAGGAGGGTTAGTCCATCGAGTTCTTCGCCAAGCATCCCTTCTGATGATATAGATCTCACTTGGGAGCCACAACAACCTGAGCATAAGAGGGAGACACATCCCAAGACCAGGCTAGGGAAAAGGAAGGTTCCAGAAAGCCTTACACTTATGGAGGTCGATGTAGAACAGCAGGATAATGATGATGATGAGTCTGACCCAGTCACCACAAGCATCACTCCTGGCCCGAGGACATGGAGACCAACATTTTTACCTCATCAGAATGGCTGCGACTAGTAGGGATGTAGCACACATACCTCCAACACAGGCAACACCAACATGACCTCCAGCTTCCATATTTACATTAGCAAAGGGCCGGCAGCGTCCTACATTCACCACAAGCACCACCTCAGCAGAAGTCGTTAGTGGTACTACTGCGCAGCCACATAGTTAAATTCAACACACACCCTCCAGTTCATCCGGCATTGGAAGTGCCACCTATAGCAGGAGACAAAAGTTAAGCTTCCCAGTTTGTTTTTACGGTTAGCGTAAAGGAGAAGAACATTGCTATATGCTCCATTTGTCATTCCTCTGTTAGTCGTGGTGAGCTTGGTACAAACTATGGTACCAGAGGCCAAATGACCCATTTGAAAAAAACACCACGCAATCAAGAGGGAGGACCACCTTCGTAGTATAAAAACTGGACCCATTGATGTTGGTGGGGATAAACTAGTAGAAGGTCCACTCATGGTCGAACAGGATGAAGAGGAAAAGAGAGACATTCTATCTGGTAGTGGTACACAAAGTAGCCCTGTCCCCAGCAATGCAGTGGTACAGCCCACATCCTCCGCATCAGCAACATCTCAGTGGCACAAGAGTAGGAGTCAGCCGGAGACACCAAGGAGTACTTGTAAGTCTGCAATGCAAAGTGCTGTGTCGAGCCGAACCAAAAGAAATACCACGCAGCATACCATTTTTAGCATGTTTACCAGGCAGGAGGGAAAGTACGAACGCAACCACCCAATAGCACGTTTGTACAATGCTAAGCTTGCTAAAATGTTACCACTGGACCTTCTCCCCTTTTCTTTTTTTGAAGGGGTGGGTTTTCTGGAATTTGTGACAACCATTTGCCCAAAATGGAAGGTTCCCAGCCGCTACTATTTTGCCAGAGTTGCTGTTCCAGCACTACATCATGATGTGCTGGAATTGCTTGGAAAAGCCTTACATCAGAGTGCTGTTCATAGTATCCACCTGACAACAGACATGAGTACCAGTTGCCAAGCCACTGATTACATGTGCATCACTGCACACTGGCTCTCTTTTTCAGGTGTTAGAGACAAGCTATTGCAGGCATTGACACTGTTCAGATTTTTAATGAGACTCGCAGACATGCAACTGTAGCCATGTTGGCTATGGAGAAATCTCATACTGCTGCAAACATTTTGGCTGAGCTTAACAGCAAGGTCTTTGAATGGCTGGGACCAAGAGGGCTTAACATTGGTTTTGTTGCCATGGACAATGACAGTAATGCAGTTAAGACCATGAAAGATGGTGGCTATTTCAGGGTCCCGTGTTTGGCACACTGCATTAACATTGTTGTTCAAGACTTTCTGAAAAATGAAAGCAAAGTCAGCAACTTACTGACCACCTGCAGAAGAATATGCACACATTTCAATGGTTTTTTAAGCCCAGAAGCAGCTAAGGGTCATTCAACATGAGCATAAAATGCCAGTCAAAGCACTCATCCAGGAGGTGCCAACACGTTGGAACTCAACTTATTACATGCGTGATCGTCTGTTTGAGCAGTACATACCACTTAATGCTTATGTCATAACAAGAAGATTAGGGGATCCTACAGTGAAAGCCATGACCGTTGAGATGTGGCAATGGGACCTCATTAAATGCCTAACAGAGATGCTACTTTCTTTTGAGGTCTTCACATGTGCAGTCAGCAGGGAGGTCTGTGCTATGGCCCAAGCTATCCCATTTTTGTAAATGGTAGAGCAAGAACTAAAGGAGGTGTGTGAAACATACAACGGAGTGGAAGACAAAGTAGACGCATTTTATTTGGCGAACGCCTTAGCCGTCCATTTATCTGACAATACAAGGATTTAAAATAAGATTGTGTCACATCGACATTACATTATTGCCACAATTTTGGATCCACAGTACAAATTATTTCTGAACAGTAATGCAGTAATTCCTTTTTCCGAAGGGGAGGTTGCCATGTACAAAACTTTAATAGCTGAGGAAGCCACTGATTTAGAAAACGAACAGCTCTCAATTAGAGGCCTGCCAGTGCCAGCCCAGGACAATGCAAGTACTACAGGGCATCCAGAGTCAAGTTCATCTTCAGAGCATGAGAGCTGTGCGTTTGCTTTCCAGCAGTCACCAACACTACCAATAACATCAACAACAGCACCAACAGGATCTGATTCAGCAAACGAAATAGCTGCCTGGTTTCTACAGAAAGTGATGGGTAAGTCCGTTGCTGGTGCAAAGTCAAAAGAGGCCAAGCAAATCGAAGCACCACTGAACATTGAGCGGATGGTCCAAGCCTATCTGGATGACACAACAGAGGTGTTCATAGAGCAAAGCCCATTGGTGTATTGGTATGGGAAAAGAAGCCAATGGCCAGTGCTCATCAGGCTGGTGATAAAGTATCTGGCTTGCCCTGTTGCAAGTGTCTCTTCTGAGCATGTTTTCAGTGCTTCTGGTGCCATTGTAACTGTGAAAAGGACCAGTCTCTTGCCCAAAAGCGAGGAGAGGTTAACCATGATCAAAATGAATCAGCACTTCATACCACCGGACTGCAAAACATGTGAATCACAGCAGGAAGAGGAGAGCGACTCCGAAGATATAAGTAGGGTTACAGGACCTACTTCTGTCCGAACCAAAAGGGTTTGAGGACAAGCTCCTCTTCCCTGACAACTAGGCTTTCAAAGTGTTACTTTCTTCCTTCCTTTATTTGTGTGTATATCTGTCTTTCTGCAGACCCTCAAGGATTTCGCGATTTCGCGGTTTGCTGCAAAATCGGCACTTTTGTAAAAATGCAGCAATTTTTACAAAAGTGCCTGTGCAATCGGCACTTTTGTAGAAATCGCTGCATTTTTACAAAAGCTAATCCATGCTGCTATATCCTGGGGGGTCTGATTAATGCAAAAACAACATTAAGACGTTTCTTAGAAATGCTGAGATTTTTACATTTCCAATGATTTTCAACAATATCCTTGCAAAGATCTATTCTGCATATTAAGTTGCATGAAACACCCTAAAGATGGCAATTCACTGCCATTTATGTATTTTGCTTACTTATGGGCTGAAAATAGCATTGCCGATTACTGCTGATTATACAGGGCAGTGAGCAGGTCCTGGAATGGGACATTGTACTTTGTTGAAAATTATGTTTCTAAAACAAATAAGTGCATCAGCACATTTTCTTGGGAGCAAAATCCTGGTTACAAAATGGAAAAATCTATGAAAATGGAACTCTTAAGGGAGTATATCAATTTACAACAATTTCCATATATTTTTGTTGACATGCTCTTTCTCCGTGTATACTTGATGCAGCTGCTTTCTGCAGAATTGTACACTGCATAAATGTGAACATCCCGGGTTATTTTATCATAATGTTTATTTATCAGTTTGTGTGTGTGTGTTTTTTTAGCTTTATTAGCCATCCTTGACACTTCAGAGCTCAGACTGCTAGGTGCCCGACGAGCAGGTGGGGGTTGGGGCCGAACATTGGAGTCTTCTCAGCGACGTCCCCTGGACTAGCACCAAGACAGACATGTACTCACTGACTAGCCGAGTCAGAGTGTATGTCTGACTTGTTGTTGTAGAACAATGTTGGGTTTCTTAGTATCGAACTGCAGCAGTATTGACTGAAGAATATCTACTACCACTATATCAAGGTGAGTATATATGACTAAGTGTGGTACCTCAGTATAGTTTGTTTTTTTACTATCTAGCTGCATCAATATTGACTAAAGAATACTATCACTATATTGAAAAGGTAATTAAATATGGTTAGATGCGTAGATTTAGAATGGCATAATAAATATGCCTGTAATGCTGTTTTGCTGCCTTCGGCTGCTGACGGGCAGTCTTTTGCTTTTCGAGGGAACCTGCTGCACTCGCCGCATAGCCCTGGTGGGACTCGTGGTCCCAGGGTGCACCACCACTGAATTGGGCACAGCTGCTGCATTGGGGAGGCGCTGACACCGCGCTATAAAGTGTCACCTTGCCCCACGCAAATCGGGACGCCTGTATTGCTGTTTTGCTGCCCTGGGCTGCTGACGGGCAGTCTTTTGATTTTCGAGGGAAACAAAGTGTCTACATTGTAAATAAACCAAATATACATAGCTTCATGTTGTTAAATAACTAAAAAAACGAAGATATCTGTGTTTGTTGTAGGAAAAATGGCCAAATAAAATGCCGCAAAATTGCCACTAAATTTCCATATTTGTGCTGCTAAATTTCCATTTTTGGGCAGCTAAATTTGCTAATCCATGCCGCTATATCCTGGGGGGTCTGTTTCTGGTTCAAATCAAACCACAACAAATCCATCACCACCGTCTCTTATTTTTATTTACCTATTGAAGTTGCACGTCTGTGCATTTAACTGTCCACTCCACTCCACTCCACTCCTCAGAGTCCTGCTCCATCTTCCTGATTCGCCCTAAATACATTTCCATCTTGCCAGACATTGGATGGAGATAGAGAATAGTACAACAATGTAGCTCTAACAAACCCTCCATAACAAGTGCAACGTACATGACTATAGCCATCTTCTGTTTTGTTTCCAATCCGATACTCATCACTGGCTACCACCTCTGTCTGCAGGCATACACAACTCTTCACTGTCAGAACTTGAGCAGGCATCCAAAACTAAAGTAAACTCATAATCACTTTCAGAAGGCTTGGCATCTCTGATCTGACAGCCAAAGAGAAGAGGAAGACAGGTATATGACTAATGAATGATGCCATGCATTGCATTGGATACTTGCTGACTCTGAGCAAATGTGCATAAAGTAGAACTATACTAGTAGTTTAAATAATAACAAAGTAAAAGTGACTCAAGTGACTCAAGTGATACTCAATGTTTCCATGTTGTGTAATAATAACCAATTGTACTCCTTCTACTGCAGGTGCAGTCTGGACTTACTTAATCGGAGTCACTCACTACAGACTGAGTTGCTGTTGGTCTTTTGGACAACACGTACACGTACCACACCTGATGATGATGATGATGACCATAATATCTTTGCACGCAGTCAGTCAGTTGGATCTGAGATGATTGATGGAATACATTTCAGGAAGTGGAATGAAAGGTAAACACAGCCAATCAACCAGAAACACAGCAGACCTAGGCTACATGTCTGTGCAGTGGTGGGTTCGAATAGTGGTATGATGACTGACAGTGGCGCATTGATTTAGTCACTTGATTTGGAAAATGCTAGGTTGTTGTATATGTCTTTTGTCTGGCTCTGTCAAAAATTAAATTAAATGGAGTTTGGGTCACGGGCACGGCCCTGTGCCGTGGGCCTTTTCTGTGCTGGCTCCTATCTTGTTGTTCTTGTAGATTAATGCTGTGTAACTAGTAGAGTAAACACAATGTATCCAAGCCGCCTCAGTCTGAAAGTCTTCTCGCTCAAGAGTCGTGTCTTTTTGCACTACACCGTACTTGATGTTTTTTTTCATTCATTTATTTTTCAATACCCCTTTGTTTTTCCATCAACACTTACAGGCCGGCCTTTTACCCATGCTATTATGCTTGGAGCAACAACTCACACTTACCTTATCAATCTTCATCAGCCAGCCAGGGGCACCCAAGAATAATGTTCAGAGAGTCCATGGAAGGGAGGACCAAGATGAATGACGAGATACAACTACACATTTGGACCTGGATAATACAGTAACTTTAGTATCATTTTCGTATTTTTTAATAATTTGAATCTTTTTTTCTCTTCATTCATTTTACGACTGTGTAACTTTGTTTGCTAATTGCTCGCTACAACAATTTTTTAATTTTCTTTGCTAGATTTCAGCCCGGTACAGCAGGTAATTAGGGTTTGCCTGAGGGCACACAGCCAGGGCAAAGTTCTGATAATACTACTTCCTTGTACTGTCGAATTGTGTAGTAGTAGTTAAGTACTACTCGATAACCATTAAGTTTTCTTCTTCATGCATGAATTTCGTATTTCTACCTTTAGTTATAGGTTTAATTGGACAGTGGATCATCATTGTCTTCATTGTTTTACTTTTGTTGTCTCCATACGTACTGTTTTTCTTTGTCAAACCTTTCCCTAAACCCCTTCAAATCCATTCATCAAATCCTAACCCTCTTCCCCCAGGCTGGGTGGTTTTATATTGAGGTGTGATGTGACTACCTTAAATCTACACCAACAATACATTTACTCCACAGGTATCTTGAAACTTTAAGACCAAACTTGAAACAAGGGTGCCTAAAGTCTATAAACTCTAAAGACTTAGCCTTGCATGAAATTGTGTCCAAACTCTATACATTGTAGCTCATATATACATTTACTTTAAGTGTCTTGAAGTTGCAGAAGCAAAGTATATATGAAAAGTGAATTATATGTTTATTGCACGTTGGTATATTCATGTAGCGCCTTGACGCCTTCGGGTATTTGTTCGTGCTATACAAATTAATCATTCATTCATTCATATAGCAAAACAATGAGATAAATAATCTGTCATAGAAATACGGTATGTAAGATAATACAGTAGGTAGAAAAAGTATCATCACAATAAAAATGTATAACACAAAAAAAGTATCATCACTTTTTTCAAGCTAAAACCATATTGAAAAGATATAAGACAAGCAGAGCCCATTCCCAGGCATCCACCTGTACATGAAGTAATATCATTGCATTTCCCAACATCCAGCTCTACAGGAAGTGATATTGTTGCCTGGCTAATCCCTACTTCAGTCGACCCTTCAGAGTGTCCTACCACCAATAGGTGTCCTTGTCCTAAAGGCTACAGCATCCATCTTATGGAGGACACACATAAGTCCTTCTGGTTGTGCATCCTAGGCAACAGTGACCTTCAACTCTATGGTACTCCTAAAATGTTATTTCCTACTTTTTGGAATTCCATCTGCCACCTTCTGTTTCACCTTCAAGCATCCTGGCAAGAACAAGTAATCGATGAATTCTCTGATTGCCTTTATAGAATCAAACATTTACTTGAGAAATGTACAAAAGCATTCTTTCAGAAATGAACAATTGAGAGGGTTCATTTAATCATAGAAAATATGTTGAATGCCCTAGAAAGCTAAAATTAGGACACATTTTCTAAGAGATCGCAAATACTTTTCTCATCCATGTCAGTAAACCGTTATGACATGGAAACTGAATTGTGTGCTTTCAACTTTAGTATTAGTCTAGCAGCTGCTGCCTCTTCCAATGCCCCGGGCCCTAGCAAGGCCTCCTGGCTAGGGCCTAGGGCATTGGAAGAGGTAGCAGCTGCTGCTGCCGCCTCCTCCTCCTTCTGGGAAGGAGGATCTATAAAGAAAGAAACAGAATTGTAACCAAAACTCTTAGCAAAACAGCAACACAAAATGAATTCAACACATAGTGGCACAGTACCACTATCAAGCGCAGTACATAACATTTGTGGTAACTTTAATTGTCTATCCTCCTGCTTCCCTGGCCTCTAACATTTGTTGGAGTTTTTGTCTGGCATTATACTTGCCCTAATACTAAGGATGGACTCCAGTACACAGAAGAACACCAGTCTTTTTCTTATCTCTAGTTTACATAAATTAGATGCCCTTGTTGTAGGCTGTAGCCGGCAAGCCAGCTCAGTCAGCTAAGCTTGCGTCTAACACCAACATACTAGTTAATACGCAGACGCCTGTTACTTTTATTAACTAAGCTGCAGGTGGGGAAGCTTGTATATATTTTTCAATTACGGGTGGCACTGGCCATACTCTCTCTGTTACATGAAGGGCAATTGCTCAATTTCACTTTCACTGTGCCCTGGCGTCTGGCGACTACAAAAAGGCAGATTAATAATAATATAATATACTTATGATCCAATGATCATTACTTATATGGAACAACATATCAGTCCAGTAGCGGTCAGAGGTGGGAGTGCTGGCGGGCGGTGATGTGGAGAGGGGCAGGGTGGGGGGGAGCAAACTATGGATTGTGGACATTTACTGGTAAGTAAACATGAATAAAAAAAAAAATTAACATAGGTAGGAAGTGGTCCTTGGATTCAGAGGAAGGCGCTTGATAATATATATGATATGCTTGCAAACCACTGAGTCATCAGTTGTATTCTGAAATGAAATCCTACTTTGATATAATATATGATGAGTTGACCCTCTTTTCTGCGACTCTGGCGCAGTTTCTTTTACATTATCTTCAAAGTAAGACTTGTCTGCATCCAGTGACAGTCTCCACCTATGATGAATACAATCCATCCAGGGGGCATCCATCCATTAAAAGTAAATGTCTATCATTCTTTTATTATTAGGTATCGCTTAACAAACCTTAGCTGGTTTCACTTTCGCCAACAATCACCCATGGGTCCACTCCTTCCTTCCTTGCCTTGGCTTTGGGTTTGGCACAAACTCCGCTGATGATTCTTGCTATCGACTATCCACCCATATTGTGTCACCCACCCAGGCAGGAATCTTCTTTCACCTTCCACCCATCCTTCAACAACCCATGCATCTGATTCCTATCAGACACCTGCATGCTGCTTTCAAAGTATCCTTCTCTGCTAGCCATATAACATCTCTTTCGTCCTTCCTCCTTCCACCCTAGTTCTTTCCCTTTTTGTTCAACTCATCCATCAAGGTCATCTGATCTGACTTTTAGTCTTCTCCATAACTTTCACAGCTGAGTTGGAGTCTGATAGAAGAGGCCTTTGTTTACTCAACTCCTGCTGGCAATGCGATTGCTAATGCATTGGTAATGCTAAGTAAAGGGTGTCTTCTTCAACCTTTCTATATTGTTCAGAACCACTTCAAGTTCATACTTACTTAATAAGTCTCACAGTACAGTGAGGGAAGTGTTCCCCTTCCAGCTAGTAATGCCAATAAGTATTGAATATAACTTACCACCGCCCACTGCGGCTGTTTCCTCCCCCACTGGTGCTCCTGCAGGTGCCGCTTCTCCTGCCCCCTCCTAAATGGCAGCATTGGCATCCCCACTGGCCCCGTTGGCACTGGTGGTTGGTACTGGTAGTGCACCTATAAAAACAAGCACACCTTTTTAGATGCCTGTACACCGCTCCCTATTTTACTTGTTTTTTCACCAGGAATGAAGATAGAAAAAGCAGTTAAAGTACAATATAAATCATCACTAGTCCAAATTGTGTACTACAGTATAGTCAGTAGACAGACATTAGTAGTATTATTATATGGTCCCTAGGGTCATCTCATCTCTATTCCTACTGTAGTCTTTGGAAAGTTAGCCTGAGCCATGTAACTATTTTAGATTCATGTCTACTCTTTTGCGCATGTTACCTCGCAGCTTGACGCCTTTGAGGCCACATGAGTGTTGCATACAAGTGAAGAGGTTGAAAAACAAGACACTTTTGTATGGAGTTTGTTTAGTCCCTATTGCTTAGCCATAATGTTACACTTTTTGGCATGACTGCAAAAAGCTTGCATAATTGTGTTATACTGTCTAACATGCCCCATTTTTCTCATAATAGGCAGATGAGAAGATTGCCTTCTGTGAACCAGAGATTTGCAGACCTTACAAAAGATGCATGTAACCAGTATACGTTCAACAGTGAGGGGTCTCCCACAATTCACACAGATCTCTATTATGCACTAGTTGTACAAATGTTTAGTTTTAATCTTCTTTATTTTGCATGTTGGAGCTGGATGTCATTCCATGGAACAACTTACAAAGCTTGTTATTATTTGAAAAAAATAAAGCTTTTGAACTTGCACATAGACTCTGTGGTATATTTGGAGTGTCTTTGGTGTTGTGGACTTACACGAGTGAGTGAGCGAAAGGGTGTTATGTTCTGGATTGTGTAAAAAAATCATTGGGTATCTTCGTGTGGGGGGTCGGGACATAGTAATGACTACTGACTATAGCTAGTCGGTCAGTTATGAGTTTTCTGACTGAGGTGTAAGTAATGTCCAACCTCCCATCACCAACATCCTATTTTCTTGTGCATAGTTCTGTATGTGGCTGTGCAGAATACCCACAACAGTAGTAGTAATATGTACAATACCCTAACAAAAAATACTAGACAAACATCTGGTTGCACATTTTGTTGGTGGGAATTGTCAAAGCCCAGATATTAAAGAGGACAACGCAAAGGACAGGAGTGGACCCAGTGGCTACAGCTATTGTTCTATCACAGCTTTATTCAAAAGAAAACCTTAACTAAAGAGTGGCCAACAGGGCAAGCTTAGCTACAGACAGACTAATAGTAGTAGTACAGAGAGTCATAGCAGAGGCAGTTTGAAGGAACTGAAAGGCAGGAATACCCAAACTTTGGAAAACAGATAATGAAGATCAAAGACACTTTTTATTAAAAATTGAATTAGGAGGAAGCGTAATTAATAGTTTGGAAAAAATATGGTGAGTTAAAAGTTAGGGAAATATAATTGTTAATGATGTAAGCACTGTTGGACTTACTGGGGCTAACAGCAGGATCCTCTGTAGAGGAGCGCTCCTCTGGTGGTTGTCCCCGCCGACTCGGACACCATCTTCTTGCCCCTGGGTGCTGATCATGTAAGAAATATTGAGTGCTGTGAAACAAATAAATCATTAAAAAACGCTCATGCATTTTAGGAAACAACAATTGCAATAAAATTGTCCTAACTAAACGACTACTGGCTTGCAGGATTCACAGACTGTCTCTGTTAGAACTGGGGGTCTCTAGTTGGCAGAGGTAGGTACCACTGTCCAAATAGGGACCCTTGCTTCTAGTCAGGACAAGGAGATAACCCTCTCAGATAACCCCTGCTCGCCCTCAAGGTAGCTTGGCCTGAGCAGTCTAGGCTAACTAGAGGCAATGCGTTAAGTATTTGTACCAACACTCACAGTAACACAGTGAAAACACCACAAACTGATTCCACAACAGTTTAGGAAAATAAAGATATTTATTCTAAACTACACAAGACCAAAACGGCAAAAATCCAACATACACAGTTCAAGGTTACGGTTTCAAAAGAGTTCTTCAGGTTGTAATCAAAGTTCTTTAAGTTGCGTTAAAATAATCCACAGATGCGTGAAAAGTTCACAGATGCGTCACGTTTACTCACAGTACCTTTTAGATGCAACAAAGTTCCACAAGCAGGAAGCTGGTGCGGTGGAAACAAGCGATGCGTCACTCCTGAGACCCTGGGGAGGCGATGCGACAGCCCCGCTGCAGCAGCGGGCGTGTTGCGACGAATCCGGTCTGTATGGGGAGGAAGGCAGCTTGCGTAGATTCCGGTGCGTAGGTTCCGTGGGAAGTCTGTTCTCGCAAAGGCACGATGCGATGATCTCGTAGGGGCTGCGACGATCTCCGGGGCGACGATGCGCGGTCCAGCGGTGATCCTCTCTCTCGCAGCTCCTCGATGCGATGGTTCTGCGACGGTGCTCGCAGCGACGTGATGCGGTCCGCAAGCAAGCGGTGCGGCGATCTCACCCAGCGACGACAGGCTCTGCGACGACACTCGCAGCGATGTTCGATTCTCCCGCACCGGTCTGGTGCGTTCCGCAAATGAAGGATGCGACGGCTCCGGCAGCGGCGTCAGGCGCTGCGCCGATCTCGACCTTCGTAGCGGCGGGAAACTTCTCGCACTGTCGGGGATGCGCTCCGCAAGCGAGCGATGCGACACTTTTCAGCTTCAAAAGTCTCTCAAGCTTAGTTTCAAGCTTCCCAGCTCAGGTCCAACTTCCAGAGGCCCCACAACTGGATCAAGCACTCTAGGAAGGACAGAACTCTCTCAGCAGAGTTCAGGGAAACTGGGGGTGAAGTCCTTTTGTTCCTGGGACTTCAAAAACAGGGAGCCAGCTCTTCTCAGGCCCTTGGAGATTCCTTCAAGACAGGGGACACAGCTCACAGCAAAGTCCTTCCCCTCTCCTTGGCAGCAAAGCAACAGCAGGTCAGTCCAGCAGAGCAACAGCAGGACAGTCTTCCTTCTTCAGAGTCAGCTTTCTCCTTGGCAGAGGTTCCTTCTTGATTTCCAGGATGATCTAATTTTCTGTTGTCAGGGGTCCTGTACTTATACCCCTAAAGTCTTTGTTCTCTCTGTGCATGTGGGCCCTGAGCCCGGTCTGAACCAGTTCTGGGTGGATCCTGAGCACTTTGTTTTGCTGGCTGCATCTTTCCTTTCAGAGTGAGGGGCAGGGTCCTCAGCCGCCCAGCAGGAGGTGGAGCCAGCATTGTGGCAGGCAGGCACAGCCCTATTCAGCCCAGGTGCTAACTCCTCCCACCACTCAGGTTGCAATTGCTTCATTCAGCCTAGTGCTGACTCATCCAGCCTCTGGGGGAATTCCCCAGCCCCTGTCACTCACAAACCAGACAGTCAATACACAAACAGGCCCAGGCACACAGAAGGGTCAGACAAGAGAACAGCAACTTTCTAAAAGTGCTGTTCTCAAACACAGGATTTAAAAACCACCTTTCCCAAAAGATGTATTATTAAATTCTGAGTTCAGGGATACTAGATACTTATGTCCTATCTTGTTCCTATGGGAAGAAATGCTGTTAACCACTGTAGCCAGCATCCCCCATGTTAACCTATGGAGCAAGATAGCCTTACAATAGTGAAAAACGAAAATGGCTGTAATTCACTACCAGAGCATGGTACCTGCACTAGTACATGCTCTACCTTTCACATACACTGCACCCTGCCAAGGGGGGTACCTTGGGCCTTCCATAGGGGTGACTGATGTGCACGAAAAGGGAAGGGTTAGGCCTGGTCAGTGGGGACACTGACCAGGAGGACATGGCAGTTCTAAACTGCCCATAGGCGCTGCAGTGGCAGGCCTGAGACACCATTTTAGAGCTACTCCTGTGGGTGGCACAATCAGTGCTGCAGGCCCACTAGTAGCATTTGTCATCACCAGCCCTGGCACACCCAGTGCACTTTACTAGGGACTTCATGGTGATACAAATATGCCAAACATGTATATCCAATCAGAATAACAATTTACATAGAGAGCATATGCACTTTAGCACTGATCAGCAGTGGTAAAGTGCGCAGAGTCCTATTGCCAACAACCACGGGTCAGGAAAAATAAGGGAGGAAGAAGCAAAAAGTTTGGGGATGACCCTGCAAAAAGGGCCAGTTCCAACACAACCCCCTTCCAGCCTAAAGCCAGGGTAGACCAAATGATACCTCGATGGGATTCCCTGCTTAAGGCGATAGAACACGGAACCTGGCCCAAACAGCAGGGCAGTCCTGTTCTACGCCGTCCTAAACCCAGTTGTCTCACTCTATCCATACTCTCAGGGTCCACCATGCCAATCCAAGTGGAACCCTTCACCTCACCTGTGGACACCACCTGTGCAGCACCTAACCTTAATTTCCTCACAGGTGTGTCCCAACAGACCAACAGCAAGCCACAGTCACCACCAACAGTGATCAGGGATGAGACCCAGGCCTCATGCCTCTCATGGCTCTCAAACCCCTGTGGCATCAGAGGGTGGGGGGCAGTAGCCCCAGGTGCTTGGCACCCTTTGTCCACTCTCTCTCTTGTCAGTTCAGGTCTGACACTCTGGCACTGACTCACCAGTCCCGGACCTTTATCCGGCGGCTGGACAGGAGGCTGAGGTGGGCTTCCCCACACCTGGTCCTCCTCTCCCTTGGGGCTCTGTACCCTCCCACCTGGAGCGGTACCCCCTTCTAGAATAGTCAGGGCACCTATGGCAGGTACCCTGCACCATTCCCCCACCAGTTCAGGGGTTCTATCCTGCAACTGGTATTCCAGGTCAGGGGGGACACCCCGGACCTGGCCCTCAAACCTAGGCTCCAACGCCCCCAGGTCAGACAACATCTGAACCTGGCTTCCCCACCCAGGGACCAACCCCTGCGGTGGAACACTCGCCTGGCACGCCAGGACTTCTGGGGACTCACATAGTACCCCCTTGAGGGTGACACACAACTCATGTGTCCTGTGACAGTCTGCCTGGCGCAGATCTCCCGACCCCTGTCCACCTGACAGTGCGGGAAGATCCCCCAGGACAGAAGTGGTGTCACCATGGTCATTCCTAGGAGACTCAGCCCTTCTGACTGGTCCCTGACCCACTGGTTCTCCCATCGGGGACTCCTTCCCCCTCTCACCCCTCAGTCTGGACTTCTGTACCCTCCCAAATGGAGCGGCACTGCCAAACACCAGAACTGATGGAGGCCTGGTTACAGGCACTCCCCGTTCAACAGACACTGGGAGATCCTCCTCAAATGGCCTACAAGTACAGTCTAGGTCCTCAACCTGGTGTTCCCTTAACGAACCCTCCAGGCCCTGAGACTGGGTTTCGGGCACCGTGAGACACACCGTCCCACACTCATTCCTTCTCCACTGAGACCGGACATGAGCCCCTACACCCCTCCCACTACACTGGGACCTAACCGGGCTACACTGAACCTCTTCCACCTCACAGGTCTGGAAGATATCTAAGCCACTCCTTTTGGGATCACTCCCCAATGCCTCCTCAGACTCTCTGGAATTCACCAAGAGGTCTGCCTCCAACGCAAGCTCTCTGGGGTCAGAGAACTCACACTCCACCGGGTGTTGGCATAGCTCTGGAAAACAGGGACTTAAAATATGCTCTCCATCAAATGAATCACACAGCCCCCCACAGTTGTTAACCAAGCTACCCTTTGCCTCACCCTCCAGTGCCTCACACAAGTACTCCACACCACTCTCCTGAGACTGGCAAGACAGTATCTGACTGTCTCTGTCACACAACCCACACTCTTCTGGCTGGTCTTCACTCACACACACCAAGGTTTCTACCACGGGGGAACCCCTCTCCCTGTACCTCTCATCTAGAGTCAGTAGAGTGTCCCTCCCACCACTGGGAATATGGTCCCCTGTGCCAGTCCCCCAATCTACTTCAGGGACACTGCACTCCACTGGAACTACATCATAAACCTGAACCCCCTGGTGTATGTTGACCCCCTCCCTCAAGTCAGGCGCCACATCTCTGGGTGTTTGTACCTTTCTCTCAGCACTGGAAACTATAATCTTGCTGCCACCATCTGAGCTGGACTCCACCTCCAACTCAGCAAAGCTCACCTCTTGAGCTACCCATGTTTCTTCTTCAGCTGAGACCCTCATGGCCTCACGCCTCTTGAGCTCCAACTCAAGCTTCCTCATTCGTAATTCATGGGCCAAGGACAATTTCAATTCCTCCAGGGCACGGGCATGTTTGCTCTCCTCCGCCGCCCTTTCCTTTTCCATTTGCTTCATCTTCATTTCAAGCCTCAACATTTCTAATTTATGATCTCTAGCCCTTTGGTTTTCCTCCAACTCCTCTGGGGAAAAACTTTCAGCTGAATGGTTGCTGCCAGCCCTTGAGGCTGCTCCGGACACAGGCAGATCCTGTGGCCTGAAACCATTCCTTTGTGCATCCTCATCCACCTCTGCATCATCTGTCTCCCCAGCCTTTTTGGTCTCCCACCAGGCCCTTACGGCCTCCTGTAGCTCCTCCTTCCTGGAGCTGCGCTTCATGGGACATCCAAAGTTCCTGCAGAACTGCCTGAGTTGACCTACTTTGTAATCACTTAACATTTCAATATCAAACTCCAGTTCTGCAACATCACTTGCTGGTTTACCATTCTGAGACATGATGCTTGGATTCTTTCAGGGTTACGATCAAAAATAGAACCAAAAATAAAAAAAAATGTAGTATGCGGTGGCGTAGTGGTCTGCACTCACTAGTGATGTACACCAATTACTGTGGGTCAAGTACAAATACAAGTTCAAATCCCACCGCCTGACCACCAATGTTAGAACTGGGGGTCTCTAGTTGGCAGAGGTAGGTACCACTGTCCAAATAGGGACCCTTGCTTCTAGTCAGGACAAGGAGATAACCCTCTCAGATAACCCCTGCTCGCCCTCAAGGTAGCTTGGCCTGAGCAGTCTAGGCTAACTAGAGGCAATGCGTTAAGTATTTGTACCAACACTCACAGTAACACAGTGAAAACACCACAAACTGATTCCACAACAGTTTAGGAAAATAAAGATATTT
This sequence comes from Lissotriton vulgaris, assembly GCF_964263255.1. Classification (NCBI taxonomy): domain Eukaryota; kingdom Metazoa; phylum Chordata; class Amphibia; order Caudata; family Salamandridae; genus Lissotriton; species Lissotriton vulgaris. The sequence goes on from NC_141694.1 coordinate 1,458,212,390, forward strand.
ATTCTAAACTACACAAGACCAAAACGGCAAAAATCCAACATACACAGTTCAAGGTTACGGTTTCAAAAGAGTTCTTCAGGTTGTAATCAAAGTTCTTTAAGTTGCGTTAAAATAATCCACAGATGCGTGAAAAGTTCACAGATGCGTCACGTTTACTCACAGTACCTTTTAGATGCAACAAAGTTCCACAAGCAGGAAGCTGGTGCGGTGGAAACAAGCGATGCGTCACTCCTGAGACCCTGGGGAGGCGATGCGACAGCCCCGCTGCAGCAGCGGGCGTGTTGCGACGAATCCGGTCTGTATGGGGAGGAAGGCAGCTTGCGTAGATTCCGGTGCGTAGGTTCCGTGGGAAGTCTGTTCTCGCAAAGGCACGATGCGATGATCTCGTAGGGGCTGCGACGATCTCCGGGGCGACGATGCGCGGTCCAGCGGTGATCCTCTCTCTCGCAGCTCCTCGATGCGATGGTTCTGCGACGGTGCTCGCAGCGACGTGATGCGGTCCGCAAGCAAGCGGTGCGGCGATCTCACCCAGCGACGACAGGCTCTGCGACGACACTCGCAGCGATGTTCGATTCTCCCGCACCGGTCTGGTGCGTTCCGCAAATGAAGGATGCGACGGCTCCGGCAGCGGCGTCAGGCGCTGCGCCGATCTCGACCTTCGTAGCGGCGGGAAACTTCTCGCACTGTCGGGGATGCGCTCCGCAAGCGAGCGATGCGACACTTTTCAGCTTCAAAAGTCTCTCAAGCTTAGTTTCAAGCTTCCCAGCTCAGGTCCAACTTCCAGAGGCCCCACAACTGGATCAAGCACTCTAGGAAGGACAGAACTCTCTCAGCAGAGTTCAGGGAAACTGGGGGTGAAGTCCTTTTGTTCCTGGGACTTCAAAAACAGGGAGCCAGCTCTTCTCAGGCCCTTGGAGATTCCTTCAAGACAGGGGACACAGCTCACAGCAAAGTCCTTCCCCTCTCCTTGGCAGCAAAGCAACAGCAGGTCAGTCCAGCAGAGCAACAGCAGGACAGTCTTCCTTCTTCAGAGTCAGCTTTCTCCTTGGCAGAGGTTCCTTCTTGATTTCCAGGATGATCTAATTTTCTGTTGTCAGGGGTCCTGTACTTATACCCCTAAAGTCTTTGTTCTCTCTGTGCATGTGGGCCCTGAGCCCGGTCTGAACCAGTTCTGGGTGGATCCTGAGCACTTTGTTTTGCTGGCTGCATCTTTCCTTTCAGAGTGAGGGGCAGGGTCCTCAGCCGCCCAGCAGGAGGTGGAGCCAGCATTGTGGCAGGCAGGCACAGCCCTATTCAGCCCAGGTGCTAACTCCTCCCACCACTCAGGTTGCAATTGCTTCATTCAGCCTAGTGCTGACTCATCCAGCCTCTGGGGGAATTCCCCAGCCCCTGTCACTCACAAACCAGACAGTCAATACACAAACAGGCCCAGGCACACAGAAGGGTCAGACAAGAGAACAGCAACTTTCTAAAAGTGCTGTTCTCAAACACAGGATTTAAAAACCACCTTTCCCAAAAGATGTATTATTAAATTCTGAGTTCAGGGATACTAGATACTTATGTCCTATCTTGTTCCTATGGGAAGAAATGCTGTTAACCACTGTAGCCAGCATCCCCCATGTTAACCTATGGAGCAAGATAGCCTTACAATAGTGAAAAACGAAAATGGCTGTAATTCACTACCAGAGCATGGTACCTGCACTAGTACATGCTCTACCTTTCACATACACTGCACCCTGCCAAGGGGGGTACCTTGGGCCTTCCATAGGGGTGACTGATGTGCACGAAAAGGGAAGGGTTAGGCCTGGTCAGTGGGGACACTGACCAGGAGGACATGGCAGTTCTAAACTGCCCATAGGCGCTGCAGTGGCAGGCCTGAGACACCATTTTAGAGCTACTCCTGTGGGTGGCACAATCAGTGCTGCAGGCCCACTAGTAGCATTTGTCATCACCAGCCCTGGCACACCCAGTGCACTTTACTAGGGACTTCATGGTGATACAAATATGCCAAACATGTATATCCAATCAGAATAACAATTTACATAGAGAGCATATGCACTTTAGCACTGATCAGCAGTGGTAAAGTGCGCAGAGTCCTATTGCCAACAACCACGGGTCAGGAAAAATAAGGGAGGAAGAAGCAAAAAGTTTGGGGATGACCCTGCAAAAAGGGCCAGTTCCAACAGTCTCCTTATATGAACACTAATCAAATGTTTCATAATCCTTCTGATTGCAGAATACTAACGAAGCTAGTACCACCTGACCTACACCACCTATTCCAGACGGGCCAATTGTTTAGTAAGTCTGCATTTCCATTTTATTTTTTCCAGCAAAAAGGCATAGATGAGATGGAGGACACATGCATACATTTGTGCATACACCAAATTGTTGGTTGGTTGCGTCATATGTTGTTCTGCTACTGACGGACAATGCTATTCCTAAGCCTACCACTCACTAAACAAACTAAAAAAAGGTTCTATGGAGGACTGGGGTAAGAAGCATTCAGTGACAGAGGAGGCGTCACGCAGACCCTAAAAAAAGATATGAACTAATACTAAGTAAACCTATTATCCATCCACCACTATTTCACTGAAGGACAGTGGAAGGACTAGACTCTAGCAATAGCATTAACTAACTTCAGTTCTCTAAAGTAAACTCTAACATCTGTAATCAGCCCAAGCTAGCGCAAAGTTACAAACAAGTAGGAGAAGTGCCCAGCAGCACCTGTGTCTTACAATCACAGAAGATTTGGAAACAGAATTGATCTGCAATGTAACTAAGCCCACCAGTAATCGTGTTATTTGTCGAAAAACTATACACAATACTTATACTACTATATATTACTAGCTACTCACCAAGCCCCATGACCTCGACACCTAGCAGGTCCAACAGGTCCTGCTCCCGGTCCAGGATGTCTGACAACCGGTGGGCCAGCTGCTGGTAGGTGCGCCGGATCCCCAAGCAGCGAAACACTGCCCGGCGCACCTTCGCCCACCGGCGGTGACGCTCCTGGGTAAGGTACCCAGAGCCTGGCCTGCTGCCTGCTTCCAAGGTCAAGGGGAGGTGGCGCTGGATGAAGAATACCAGGGCGGCCACCTCCACCTCCCCAAAAAGTTGTCAGGCCTGCACCCTCCAAGGCGCATTCTCCCGAAAGGCAGCCGGCTCTTGGGCACAGGCGCCTTGCCGTTGGAGCCGGTACTGCTGCCCTTGGCCATGGTTCTGGGGTAGAGGCAGAAAAGAAAAGAAGGAAAAAATAAAGTTAGGGGGGTAAATGTAGGAATTAGAAATAAGAATGAAAATAAAACTGCAGAAAAGTAACAAAAACACAGTGAAAGTAGAAATACATCACAAAATATAAACTTAGGGACAGAGAGACAGAGATGATAAATAAAAAAAGTGAGAAAAACAGAGAAAATAAGTAAAGATTGCAAAGATTAAAGCTGGATAGAAAACTAGGACCAGAACAATAGCGTAGAGTGAAAAACAAGATGGCCACGCCCGTCGCAACCACGTGGGTAAGTTTGCGCGATGATACTCGCTAACACACACTTGTCGTCGCGAACAAGTAGATAGCGTTCCCGAACATGACATGAACAACGTAAACAAGTTATACGTGACCTGGAACAGGAAATAAGGCAACGAGAGCGGGCGGGACAATTGAAAAAACAAGATGGCCTTGCCCATAGCCCACCGCATGGGTAGGTTTGCGAGCTATGATCCCCCGAGCACGCAGACAGCACCCCGAACATGTACAATGAGCTCCCAAGCAAGAAAAATGCCTCGCGAACGGGTCCAGCAAGCTACTACGCATGCTCGCGAATCTCGTGTAGTGTGAGAACGTCTTTGCGTAGCTTCACATAGTGCGACTACGCGTACTACGCTCACCCCTACTCCAAAGACACCAAACATCCTTGATGCACCTTCCCTTCAACCCTCACCGAGCCCGGACAACACAACCTCAAAAAAGAACGGCACATTTCTCCGATGACTCAATAACCTACCGTTGCTACCTCAGAACTATATTGTCTATCCTTTCCTCTATCATTTATATATAATTACCCTGTGTGCCTATTATTTTATCTTCTTCGTTTGATTTTCCTTTTTTTCTTGTTTAGTACTTGCAAATGTTCTGTACTCGGTATTCTGAAAAGCTCTCTGATACTCTTGGTTTAAGTTCACACTATATATAACTCGAAAAATAATAAATAAATGTAATAAATAAATGTTTATCCTATGGGAGGAGTAGGCCTTGCAGCAGTGAAAAACTATATTAGAACTTTTTCACAATCTCTACCACTAAAATTTAAAAGTGTATGTCATACTTTTTGAATACACTCACTGTCTCCTCTGGGCTGTCCAGGGCCTACCATAGGGGTCTTTTATATGTATTAAAAGGGAAGGTTTGGAACTGTCAAATAGTTTATTTTGATATGTCGAAATAGTAGTTTAAAACTGCACAGAAAGGCTGCAGTGGCAGACCTGAGACATGTTTGAAGAGCTACTTAAGTGGGTAGTACAATCATTGCTGCATTTAATTTACTGGCGCTGGGCACAGCTAGTGGCACTTTACTAGGGACTTACAAGTAAATTAAATATACCAATGGAGTATGTGTTTTATTGCAAAGGCACAAGCACTTTAGCACTGATTAGTTGTGGTAAAGTGCACAGAGTCCTAAGGCCAGCAAAAACTAAGGCAGAAAAACAGGATGGTTGAAGAGAAAATGTTAGGGGGAAAACCACACCAAGAATGCCAGGTTCAACAACTTCGATTTATCAGATAGCACTTTATGAGCCTCAAATGGACACACAAAAAAGGCACGTGGAGAATATTTTGCACAAACTGTGGAAAGGGGCGACCATTCGGTCCCCCCGAACGTATGGCGGAGTACCACGATCCCCCCGGGAAGCCATTATTGGGCGGGCGGCGAGCCCCGGCTGGTATGCCCGAAGCGGCGTAGCCGGGGCGCGCTTTTTCCCGCCCTAGAGTGGGCTGGCCTAGACACTGACGCGGCCGGCCACGCCCTAGGGGCAGGCAGGGGCGGGTTTACGCCCGCCCTGAAGACGGATAAAAGGAGCAGCAAGCCAAGAACGCATCCTCTTGTTCCTGTGCTCTGAAGCTGCACCTCCTCGCTGCACGTGAGCTCGAGACGGAACGAAGAGCCAATTTTGAGCGTGGTAATCTTTTGTTTGTCTTACAGATACTCTATCGGAGAATGCCTAAGAAAGTTGGAAAGCGAATGACTACCGACCAGATGCTGCGTATTCTTATGAAAGAGGTGACCGACCTAAAGAAGCGAATGGCGGATAAAGACGGGGAAGGGGGACCGAAACGTCCTTTGGCAGGAGCAGCTCCGGGAGGAAAGGGCAAGAGGCCCAGAAGGGGAGCAGCTGGGGGAGACATCCCGGCTCCCTGTACCCCACTCGAAGAGCCGACTCCGGTTCCGGCAGAGGGGAATCCGATTCCCGTGGTGGTCACCCCCGTGTCCGGGGAGGATATGCCGCCCGAGCTGGCAGCACAATTGGCAGCGTGGTTGGGTAAAGATAGCGAGGGCGCCACGGCTGATGACGCACGGGTATTGATGAAGCAACTGCGTGAAACGAGGGAGGCGGCGAAGACAACACCGCCAGTCGCAGATACAGCTTCCGGTTCAGGTAAGCGGCCATTGCCGATTGCGAGGGATGAGTCTGCACCTTCGCGAAGGGAAAAGTTGGGTCAGCATGTCCCTCTGGCTATTAAAGAAAAGATATGGGCAGATGAGTATATAAACATCTTCTCGTTGCTTACCGATCATTATGAGATGGAGCATGTTAAGAGCCAAAAGGAGCTCATGCATCCGAATGTTTGGCGCGCAAAGATGGCCGCCTTTAAGGTAAATGAAAACATTGGCACTTGGGGCAGAGCGTGGGGGATTTTTACATCCATCATGGGCGAACGTAGGCCCGAGTTGCTGTCCGAATTGCCGATTTATCAGTCACGGATCATGGGGTATTCTGTATCATATGGGGGCAATCAATGGTTCTGTTACGATAACATTTTCAGAAAAGCGAAAGAACATGATAAAAACTTAACTTGGGATTGTTACGATTCTGTGTCATGGTCAAAAATGGAAGATACTGGTATGTTGAAATTGCCATTGGTAGGGAGTGGCGTGGGTGAATCCTCCCGCCAATATGCTGGGGCGCCCTTTCGATCAGATACGAGTAATGACTACCACTCAAGGCCGAACGGCACCACAGGTAAAAGGGGAATTTGTTGGAACTTTAACAGGGGTAAATGTACGAGGCCCCAGGGGTCATGCAAATTCAGGCACGAATGTGGTGGGTGCGGGCAACCATCCCATCCTGAGTCCATGTGCAGAGCCAAAACGGGTGATAACGGGGGTAGAGGAGGCGCCAAACAGGTCTAAAATAGTCCGAGGGGCGCCTTTACCTACTCCGATTGATACCCTGGCAATGATTCCCTGGCTTAACGAATACCCGGATCACGCTTCCGCTGGGGTGTTGCGGAACGGGTTTTCATATGGTTTCCGCATCCCAGTGGGGGAGTTTCGGGGTGTAGCGAACTGTAAAAACCAAGTATCGGTCTTGCAACATACGACCGTGGTACAGGAGAAGATTGGGAAGGAGGTTACTCGAGGTCGAGTCGCCGGCCCATTTAATGTGCCACCGGTTGCTAACTTTGTTTGTTCCCCTTTAGGGGTGGTCCCCAAGAAGGACCCGGGTGAGTTTCGGCTGATACATAATTTATCAGCCCCACGTGGTCTTTCCGTAAACGATGCGATAGACCCGGAAGTGTGTTCGGTGCGGTACGCATCCTTCGATGAGGCCGTAGCCATATTGAATCGCCTAGGGCCCGGTGCGCTGATGGCAAAATCTGATATCGAGTCAGCGTTCCGGTTGCTCCCGGTACATCCAGACGATCAGCGTCTTCTTGGTTTCATGTTTCAGGGTCACTATTACATGGATAGGTGTATACCAATGGGATGTTCTATATCTTGTGCCTATTTTGAAAAGTTCAGTTGTTTCCTGCAATGGGTTTTCACGAAGAAGACGGGGTTTCAACATGTTATGCATTACCTCGATGACTTTTTGTTTCTGGGGGCAGCCGGGGATCCGGAATGTGGTCAGGCTTTGAATGAATTTTGTGTCTTGATGAATCAATTTGGTGTGCCATTGGCACCGGGTAAGACTGTGGGTCCCTCGACTTGCCTCGAGTTCCTGGGGATCGAGCTCGACTCTGAGGAGGGTTGTTTTCGTTTACCAGGAGACAAAGTGTTAAGATTCAGGGCATGCCTGGAAACATGTATTAGTGAGTCTAAGGTTAAGCTGCATCAATTACAACAATTGGTGGGACAGTTGAATTTTGCGCTAAGAGTAATACCGATGGCCCGCCCCTTTTCCCGCTCGATCGCTCAAGCCATGGTCGGCCTGAAGGAGGGTCATCATCGCACGAGGCTCTCGGCAGAGGTTCGCCAGGACATGCGCATTTGGTTGGCATTTCTGGCGGATTTCAATGGTCGAATTGTCTGGAACAAACCGGCGGTGTCCTCTGAGGAGCTGGGGCTGTGGACGGATTCGGCAGGGAGCATTGGTTTTGGTGCCATATTCGGCACACAATGGTCGGCTCAAAAATGGCCGTCATGGTGGCACGAGGGTGGGCTGACATGTAACATTGCTTTTCTTGAACTATTTCCCATTCTGGTGGCCCTGAAAACTTGGCCCGAGGGGTTCAGAGATCACTCTGTGGTATTTTGGTCTGATAACATGACCGTGGTTGAGTGTATCAATAGCCAGGCGGCACGATGCAAATGGATTCTGAGACTGCTCAAAGAAATTGTGTTATTGTGTATGCAATTGAATGTGCTATTTAGGGCAAGACATGTGCCGGGGGTGAGGAATCAAGCGGCTGACGCGCTTTCTCGTTTTCGTATGCAGGCCTTCTGGGGTTTTCTGCCCACAGCGGACCCGGTGGCGGCACCCTTTCCCGAAGCTCTCTGGTCTCTCGGTGCCCCGAACTACGAAACCTCGTGGGAGAGAGTTTAGCACCCAGGACGAGGAAGGCATATGAAGGGGCCTATTGGGCCTTTTTGGGGGCTGCTAGAGGGGAGCTTTGGGGCCAGGAGGAGTTGGTTGTAAAATTCCTGCTGTCTTTACGTCAGGCAGGCAAATCAGTGGCTACGGCCCAGAGGCATCGGGCCGCCATTTCCTTTGTGGCTAGGGCTTATGGGATCCAGGACCCGACAGCGTCTTTCGTTGTGCAAAAAGCGCTACGTGGGTGGCAACGCCTTGAGGGTCGCAGAGTAGATGAAAGGCGCCCGATAGGTCTGGATAGGCTGGCCCTGTTATTATCTGTAATCCCTGCAACCTGTTCATCCCAGTATGAAACAGTGTTATTCCGAGCCGCTTTTACGCTGGCATTCCATGGGGCTATGCGGGTAAGCGAACTAGTGGCGAGGAACAAGCAGGATGCGATGGGGGGACTGTGCCGAGAGCACGTTCAGGTCAGAGGGGAGACAATGACTGTCTCGTTTGTCAGGTCCAAGACCGATCAGGGTGCGATGGGGGACTGCATAATCGTACGAAGGATTCCCGGGTCCTCCATGTGCCCGGTGAGTTGCGTAGAGGAATATTTAGCGCAGAGGGTGGCATCATGGGGGGGGACCTTGTTGAGACACGCTGACGCCACCCCACTGACGAGGTTTCAGTTTCAGCGGGTGCTTGCGATGTCGATTTCCGCTGCGGGCATGAACCCCGGCGAGTTTGGGACCCATTCCTTTCGGATAGGGGCTGCTACAGAGGCTACAGCCAGGGGTCTGAATGTTGAACAAGTTAAACGTGTGGGGCGTTGGTCCTCCAACTGTTATAAAAGGTATGTGCGGTTGCACATGTTGTGAAGCTGTAATGATGTACTCACGCTTCTTGTTTTGTTTGGTTTTCAGTTGCGCAAGCCTACGAGGCGGGGCGGACTATGCAGTCGACCCAACACCGGGCCAGCGGTCAGACATCACCGGCTGTGAAAAAGGAGGTGTGGGTCGTGGGCCACTCATACGTGAGGCGTGCCGCGGACGTATTCAAAGCAGGTGACATGATTCACATGGCTGGGGAATACGGGTACAGTGTGTCCTTCTACGGAAAGGGCGGGCTCTGTATTGACCAGTTTCAATCTTTTTTCGAGGGTTTGTTAGGGCGGACGAGGTCACCGCCGTCTATAGTCATAGTACATCTTGGGGGCAACGATTTGGTGACCACTGGTAGATGACTTCTTCTTGAGGCAATGCTTTCCACTGTAAGTTGGTTAGCGAGAAGAGTTCCAGGGTGCACAATTGCATGGTCCCATATGATCCCACGGAAAGTGTGGCGGGGGGCTCTTTCGGTTTCTGCTCTGAATCATTCAGTGAGGAAAATTAATAATAAAGTGAGTAGATTGTTCCGTTCAAGTACATTGCATTCTATTTCGCATGTTTGTATTAAAGGAGATAGTATGTATTTGGGGGATGGTGTTCATTTGTCCCGGGTGGGGAACGAGTTACTCATAGGAGACCTGATAGCTTGGCTAAAGACTTTAAGACATGACCTTTAGGTAGGAGTGTTGTGGGGGGTCCGGATAGCCGGTCAACTATCCGGCCTGTGGAGGTAAGGTCATGATCGGTGAGCAGTAATTGGAAGATCCCTATGAGTGGGCGTCACCCATTACGGATGGGAGCGCTCGAGGGAGGTGGCCATTGGCCCCTCAACGGGGAGGCGGTCCCTTCTAAGGATGGGCCGCCGAAAGGAAAGGAAAGGCGGTCAAGGCCCCTTCCTGGGTAGGAGGGGCTACAGCCCCCTCCTGGGGAATTTCCCGGGGCCAGGACATCTGCGACGGCAGATGTGGTAAGTTGTGTGGGGTTTGGGAGGGGGTCTACGCTACCTTCAAGATACCTCACACGAGTCCTCGGACGACCTTTAAGTGGCGTCGAGTTTATTGGGGCCCCCGTCAAGTCAAGGGAAATTGGTAGTTGCACTTGAGGTACACCTCTGTGCGGTCGCCCCTCACAAGTGAGGGGGATATTTATGGTTTAGGGATCTTGACACTGGTTACGACCTTGCTGTTGGCCCTTAAACGTTAGGATGTACAATTTCAAAATTTCAAGTTAATGTTTGGTAGGATGTTAGTTCGGCTAGGAGAACCTTTGTATTAGAAAAATGTTAAGGTTAGCCAAACATCGCAATGTGGTAATGAAATTGTACATAATATGAAACTGTTATTTTATGTTTTAATTTTGTTTCATATTTTAATAAATACGGCCGGGAGGGTCACTCCCTCCCGTCTTCCAAAAGTTCAGAACTGTTTCCGGTTTCCCATCCTTGGGGAGTGTGTTGAGAGGGGGTGGCGGGTATCTCAGCCATATGGGAAGGGGCGACCATTCGGTCCCCCCGAACGTATGGCGGAGTACCACGATCCCCCCGGGAAGCCATTTTTGGGCGGGCGGCGAGCCTCGGCTGGTATGCCCGAAGCGGCGTAGCCGGGGCGCGCTTTTTCCCGCCCTAGAGTGGGCAGGCCTAGACACTGACGCGGCCGGCCACGCCCTAGGGGCAGGCAGGGGCGGGTTTACGCCCGCCCTGAAGACGGATAAAAGGAGCAGCAAGCCAAGAACGCATCCTCTTGTTCCTGTGCTCTGAAGCTGCACCTCCTCGCTGCACGTGAGCTCGAGACGGAACGAAGAGCCAATTTTGACCCACCCACCAGCCCCTGAGGACAGCATGTGGTTTTGAATAAAGTGTGATGTGTTAACGCTAATTCTTGCAGGTGGTGATGATTATCGTGATAACTTTTATTATGCAATAAAGAATGGTCAATTCGTAGTATGTTCAAATAAAGTAATTCTGCACTAGTTTGAGCCGTAATCTTGCTTGTTGATAAGCTGTAATTGTTACTGTCTTTTAGTAATTTAGTCATTTTAGTAATTTAGCTAGAATTGTCGTATTTATTTTGGTCGGGCGGTAAGGTCATGATCGGTGAGCAGTAATTGGAAGATCCCTATGAGTGGGCGTCACCCATTACGGATGGGAGCGCTCGAGGGAGGTGGCCATTGGCCCCTCAACGGGGAGGCGGTCCCTTCTAAGGATGGGCCGCCGAAAGGAAAGGAAAGGCGGTCAAGGCCCCTTCCTGGGTAGGAGGGGCTACAGCCCCCTCCTGCGGAATTTCCCGGGGCCAGGACATCTGCGACGGCAGATGTGGTAAGTTGTGTGGGGTTTGGGAGGGGGTCTACGCTACCTTCTAGATACCTCACACGAGTCCTCGGACGACCTTTAAGTGGCGTCGAGTTTATTGGGGCCCCCGTCAAGTCAAGGGAAATTGGTAGTTGCACTTGAGGTACACCTCTGTGCGGTCGCCCCTCACAAGTGAGGGGGATATTTATGGTTTAGGGATCTTGACACCGGTTACGACCTTGCCGTTGGCCCTTAAACGTTAGGATGTACAATTTCAAAATTTCAAGTTAATGCTTGGTAGGATGTTATTTCGGCTAGGAGAACCTTTGTATTAGAAAAATGTTAAGGTTAGCCAAACATCGCAATGTGGTAATGAAATTGTACATAATATGAAACTGTTATTTTATGTTTTAATTTTGTTTCATATTTTAATAAATACGGCCGGGAGGGTCACTCCCTCCCGTCTTCCAAAAGTTCAGAACTGTTTCCGGTTTCCCATCCTTGGGGAGTGTGTTGAGAGGGGGTGGCGGGTATCTCAGCCATATGGAAAGGGGCGACCATTCGGTCCCCCCGAACGTATGGCGGAGTACCACGATCCCCCCGGGAAGCCATTTTTGGGCGGGCGGCGAGCCCCGGCTGGTATGCCCGAAGCGGCGTAGCCGGGGCGCGCTTTTTCCCGCCCTAGAGTGGGCTGGCCTAGACACTGACGCGGCCGGCCACGCCCTAGGGGCAGGCAGGGGCGGGTTTACGCCCGCCCTGAAGACGGATAAAAGGAGCAGGAAGCCAAGAACGCATCCTCTTGTTCCTGTGCTCTGAAGCTGCACCTCCTCGCTGCACGTGAGCTCGAGACGGAACGAAGAGCCAATTTTGACCCACCCACCAGCCCCTGAGGACAGCATGTGGTTTTGAATAAAGTGTGATGTGTTAACGCTAATTCTTGCAGGTGGTGATGATTATCGTGATAACTTTTATTATGCAATAAAGAATGGTCAATTCGTAGTATGTTCAAATAAAGTAATTCTGCACTAGTTTGAGCCGTAATCTTGCTTGTTGATAAGCTGTAATTGTTACTGTCTTTTAGTAATTTAGTCATTTTAGTAATTTAGCTAGAATTGTCGTATTTATTTTGGTCGGGCGGTAAGGTCATGATCGGTGAGCAGTAATTGGAAGATCCCTATGAGTGGGCGTCACCCATTACGGATGGGAGCGCTCGAGGGAGGTGGCCATTGGCCCCTCAATGGGGAGGCGGTCCCTTCTAAGGATGGGCCGCCGAAAGGAAAGGAAAGGCGGTCAAGGCCCCTTCCTGGGTAGGAGGGGCTACAGCCCCCTCCTGGGGAATTTCCCCGGGCCAGGACATCTGCGACGGCAGATGTGGTAAGTTGTGTGGGGTTTGGGAGGGGGTCTACGCTACCTTCTAGATACCTCACACGAGTCCTCGGACGACCTTTAAGTGGCGTCGAGTTTATTGGGGCCCCCGTCAAGTCAAGGGAAATTGGTAGTTGCACTTGAGGTACACCTCTGTGCGGTCGCCCCTCACAAGTGAGGGGGATATTTATGGTTTAGGGATCTTGACACCGGTTACGACCTTGCCGTTGGCCCTTAAACGTTAGGATGTACAATTTCAAAATTTCAAGTTAATGTTTGGTAGGATGTTAGTTCGGCTAGGAGAACCTTTGTATTAGAAAAATGTTAAGGTTAGCCAAACATCGCAATGTGGTAATGAAATTGTACATAATATGAAACTGTTATTTTATGTTTTAATTTTGTTTCATATTTTAATAAATACGGCCGGGAGGGTCACTCCCTCCCGTCTTCCAAAAGTTCAGAACTGTTTCCGGTTTCCCATCCTTGGGGAGTGTGTTGAGAGGGGGTGGCGGGTATCTCAGCCATATGAAACCAGATGCGTGTCACATACATTGCACTGACAACTAGCATCATTCACTGTACGACTTGCAAAATCTGCACAGTTCACAGTGAGGGAAGGTACACAAGAACTTTTATTCTTGCAAACAGATGATGAAAATAAGAATCTTGCAATACAAAACATATGTTCAAATGGGTGCCAACCTTCAAACAGTACACATCAAACCCATATCTTTAGGAAGAATTATGTGTGCTTTATAAAAAAAAATATGTGACTTTGAATAGCATGTGTGGTAAAGTAGTCCATATCTGCAATAGTGGGTAGGAAAAATGTTTGGGTGGTTTGTTTTGTCACTACCAAACATTTCCTCCAAGTTCTTCAGAGGAGCTCTGGAAGGAAATGTGAATTTGCAGTGAATGTGGCAAGGGAGCCTTGTGGCTCCACTCAACAATGGCGGATGGTGTTTACCGGTGTTATATCTATATACGCCTCCCAAATTCAGGCCAGCAATGAATTTGCCTAAAGGTGTGGGGTGATTACCGAGTAGTGTCAGTTTTGTACAACAGATTTAGTGACAATTACAAATAATTCAGAATTCTGTAAAGAGATTCTAGGCATCTGGAATTTCTCATTATTACCAGAATCCCCATGGAGAACACCTGCAAGTATGAGTTAAGTCCCTCAGAATGGAGAATAACTGCCCTAGATTTACCAGGCAGAACTCCACTCTGACTTTATCAGGCAGAACTCCACTCTGAATTTCTGATTCAGGAGCATTTTACGCATATCTTTAAAATCTGTGCCAGGCAGGTGGAAAATGTGTATAAGGACTCCACTCTGAATTTACCAGCCAGAAATCCACTCTGAATTCTGATTCAGGAGCATTTTACGCACATCTTTATAATGCACATTACACATATCTTTAAAATCTGTGCCAGGCAGGTGGAAAATATGCATAACGACTTCTGTGGGGGATGAGGGGAGAGTGTGGAGGATGAGAGAGGGTAGGAAAGAATGTTGCATAGCAGGGGGCTCCAAACGCACATTGGCAAAAGGTCAGGTGGGGTTTGGGGAATTAGTCTAGGCTTCAATGCAAAACTATTTTACTATCAGGTTTTCTGCTTGATACAATTGGGTCCAGTGTTTCTGCACCTGCTAAAACCATGTGCAGGGACATTGATCGATTGAGCAGAATTCCACATATGACTCTGCCCAGATCTACTTGTGTTTGGGGCTAAGTAGACATTGTGATAAGGCAGGGCCGTTCTTGGAAGGGGATGCTCTCCTAGAAATAGCCCCCACACCCTTCGAGCTGGCCTGGCAATAAGACATGAGAAATCACACTGCTAGAGATTTACTGTTGGCAATATTCCACTACTATCACTGGCAGGGTTTATATAACATAGCTATGGTATCTGCCTGATGGGGTGCCTGTCCACTACCAGGCAGATGCTACTGCTTTTTCCTGAAGAAGTCTCCAGAATATTTACTTGTATGTCAGCAAAATGATCCCTCTGCTCCTATGGGAACTAGCCCCCATTCAGAGGCAAGATGGCTGCCGTGGGGAAGGCTGTGTAGGCAGCTAGCTCCCTCGCTCCTGGCGTTCCATTGTGAAGAGAAGGAGAAATTTAGCCATTCCCCGTGATTAATTGCGCGAGAGCCGACTATGGGGTCCTTTGCCGATTCTGCGGATAATTTCAATTAACGGGCTCATCTTACCTGGCGACGGTGACCTTGGAACACGCTGGTCAGTTCCGGCCGGCTACTGCCACTACCGCTGCTGTGGAAGCTGCCCCGGGCCGGGCTGCTCGGAGAGACGGAGACGGAGACGGAGTTGCGCGGAACCAGAAAGGCGTTTACCGTTTCCTGATCGGAGGGTCGGATGCGGAGCTCCGCGGCGGCAGAGAGGCGTCAACCATTTCCTGAGTAGATTCTGGCATTGGTGAAAGCGTCCGATAACTGACACTGACTCTACCGGTGTTTGGCTCGTGCAGGACAGACAGAGCCACGGAAATAGAACGTATTAAAACCGGAGAAGAGATAATCACACCGCGCTATACTAGCATATAGCAACAACAAATTGCTACAAACTATCCCTGCGACAGGCGGAGTTCACGAATGTTGCTAAACTTTCTCGAGCTCAATCGGCGGTCCCCGCTGTGGCGTGCTACACTCTGTCTGTGTTGGGCACAGAGTAGCGTTTTTCCTGGCAGAGGTGGCTCACGGAAGAAAAAGAGGACGCCACTTCCACTTTCTATTGCCACACGCAGCAACAAGAAAAACGGCCCTGGGTTCGATTTGAAAAACGTGGAGCAAGAGAACGAGGAGATTGAGATGGCAGAGGCAACACCACTGATCCCTGGCAAAACTATCACCAAACAGGGTAAGAACCCTAACAAGGGGGCCGCTATTAAATCTAATGAAATACCTGGCATAAAAAGCTCTGCGCTACAAACATTACCAGATTTGTTTGAAAAGCATGCTTCAAAAAAGAAAACAACTGATAATGATAATCAAAGTACTGATATGACTGTAACACAATCCTCTAATCAACCGTCTACAAGTGGTGATAATCAGAATAACTCTAATAATCCCTCAACTCTGATACCTACTCTGATACCGATCGACTCTCTGAGGAAGGGTATTATGGGAATTGCAGTTCCAGTTCCAGGTGGAGCTATCACCAATAGAGCATGCTCTCTTCCATCGCTATCATTACTATCAAATGATTTGTTAAGCGATTCACGAAATGTAAAAGAAACCACTGTGCAGCAGCATAATCAGGAGCTCCCTGAAAACTTTTACTCATTATCAGAACTTTCATCCGATGAAGCGACGGGTCTAAATAAAGACTGGGCAGATTTTAGCTGTGAGAGCCTATCTTCTGAGGGTGAGATTAGTATGAGCCCTGATAATACCAATGCGGCTACCATCATAAAAAAGAAGCTGAGGAAGAAGAGATCTCTTCGTGCAGCGAGTCAAGAGACCGCTTCTAATTCACCAAACGACACGAATTTCCTATCTTCTAATCTAATATCTACCGCTTCTGTTGCCAATGATACTTTGGGGCCTAGCCATAATTCTATACCTGATCCAACTCTGCCACAAGATAACAATGAAGAGATCACATTGAAAACAATATTTGACACCATGATGAATCATAGGGCAGAAAGTAAGGCCGAGAATCAACGCACGCAAATGACATGTGCCAAAGTTAAAAACGCAGTACGACGTGCAATTAAACTATGCTCAGAGACCGCTGACAGGGTCACTGAAGCAGAGGCCAGGATATCTGTGCTAGAAGAAGAATGTATGGCCCAAAGACAAGAAGTGGGAGATTTCAAAGCACAAAAGGAGGATTTATCTGACAAGCTAGCTAGTTTGGAAAATCAGGCCCGTAGAAGCAACTTGCGTTTTTTGGGGATCCCTGAAAATAAAGAAGGAGGTGACCCGAGGAGGTTCATCATCAATTTATTAAACAACGCTTTTCCCGAAATTACTGATTGGGACTGGGCTCGGGAAATACAACGAGCACATAGATTCCCTTTCACAGCGAGGAAACCACGACAAGGTCAAGAAAATTATCCTAGGGCCATTTTGGTGTCATTTAATAACTTCCTTGCCCGTGAAGTGATTTTTGTAAACGCAAGACCAGATAAGAAAGCGGATGGTCTAGGCTGTCAGTTCTTTGTACGACCAGACTATTGCCAAGCTACTGTGGCTCAACAATGGCAATTGAAGCAATTAATTCCTGATTTTCAGAAGAAAGAAGTAGCAGTATTTCTTCAAGGTCCTGCAAACTAAAAACTATATTCAAAGGTCAAACAAAATACTTTATTTCTACAATTAAAGCCAAGGAGTACTTGGATTCTCTTTGAATAATCATGAAGAACTTCGATGTACAGTATGATAAATTTAGAATTCGCGTGTAGTAATCATATTGTTTAATAATTATTTAAATGCAGGACCATTATGCTTCTCTATTCTATACTTTTCTTATTTCTCTTCTGAATTTTCTCCTTCTCTCTCTTTTTTCTTTCTTTTTTTTCTTAGTAAGGACGCTATGGGTTAGGGACATGGCATCCATACGCTTCAGGAACTGAAAGTTCCTGTGCCTCCTATAGTGGGGAGGGTGGGGGGAGGGGTTCTGGGAATAAGGGTGGGGGTGGGCAAGGGTAGGGGTTGGTGGTGGGGGTGTAAGGCAGAGGTGTTCAACACAGGGATGAATATAAGGCATTCAAATGATAATACCGAAGAGCAAATGCTTGTGATGATGGTCAATAATTTTTTTCTTCTATTATTTTCGATATGTATAAAAAGGTGAAAATATGTACTATTAATATTAATGGTCTTAATGACTTAAAGAAGATTGCTATGTTTCGAACAATGCTCCAAACTCTGAATATTGATCTGCTATGTATTCAGGAAACTCACATTTCATGGGATAAACGTTTTCTTTTGAATAATTTGGGATTAGAAGTTTTGATTACATCTAAACAAATGGGTATTAAGAGAGGCGTTGCAATTTGTATGCGAAAGGGAGTAGGGAAATGTTTAAAAACACTATCTGATAAATGGGGCAGATGGGGGCTTGCTGAATTAAAAATTGGAAGCTGCAAATTTACCTTATGTTGTATTTACGGCCCCAATCTGGACGATGCCGAACTGTTTAATACCATGAATACAGAGTTATCCATCTGGACACAACCGATAATAGTCTGTGGAGACCTAAATATACATATGTCAGCCGATTGGAACATCAAATCAGGGAAGAGATATACGGGTCGTAAGATCAAAACTTATAATGCACTTAGAGACCTGGTACTAAGTAATGGGCTAACTGATGTCTGGAATAAATTCCACTATAATGACCCCGGATATACTTTTTTCTCTATTCCTCATCGAAAATTTGTCCGTTTAGATTATTTTTTTGTATCCTCAGTTTTTTTGGAGAAAATCCGTATTGAAATATTACCACAAGTTATCTCAGATCATAACCCCATAATTGCTGAGATGCAATTTTCTACTGATTGTCAAAACCCCACTAGATCCTGGTCATTTCAGAGAAATTTATTACTAGATGAAGATTACCTTCAATTTATGGTTAACATTATTAAAGATTACTTTCTAATAAACAATGATACTGCCTCCCCACAAGTAGTTTGGGATTCTTTCAAATCCATTGTACGGGGCGAGACAATCAGCTTCGCAAACTATAAGAGGAAAAAAAACCAAACAGATTTTAAGGATAGGCTAAATAAGATCAGGCAGGTCGAGCTGGAATTATCTACTGCATGTTAAAACAATGTTAATATAGAGGATGCACAAATAGGATTAACCATTGAACGTTCAGGTCTTCGTACAAATATTGCTGATGAAATAGCTGCAAAATTTAAACAATACAAAACTGAATGTTACGAATTTAGCGAACGTACGGGAAAAATCTTAGCACAGCGTTTACGACAAAAATCTTCTTTTAACGAAATACAATGTGTTAAAGATATAAATGGGGTCTCTCACGAAAGTAAGGAAGGAATATTAGAGGCATTTCATGGTTTTTACAAGATGCTGTATAACGATCATAACAATGAAGTTGATAAGACTCTTAATCCCATAAATTATCTACAAAACACTAACCAACTTTCTTTGTGCACAGATGATATCGATTTATTTGCTAGGCCAATAAGCTGGGAAGAGATCGAAAAGGCTATTATGAGTCTTGCAGCTGGCAAAGCCATGGGGCCCGATCAGATTCCCCTTGAATTTTATCGGACATTTAGACATTTGCTGAAGCCAGAGCTGCTAAAAAATTTTAATGTAGCATTCCAAGACAAATCCCCTGATTCTTGGTCCACTGCCACTATAGTTGTTTTTGTTAAAAAGAACAAGGATCCAAAGGAATTAGGCTCGTATCGTCCCATTTCCCTTATTACGGCAGACAGTAAGATTTATTCTAAAATCCTCGCAAATAGACTAAATGATGTTATGGCAGGTTTGGTTTCTCACACTCAACACGGGTTTATTAAACACAGGGACACTACAGATCACGTTAAACGTGTTATTGCACTGTTGGATTGGGCTCAAGCAAAGGAATCCCCAGTCGGAGTGATCCTACTCGATGCTGAAAAAGCGTTTGACAGAGTAGACTGGGGGTTCCTTTGGTCTGTATTAAAATGGAAGGGTTTTCCATCACAATTTATTAAAGCTGTACAGTCACTTTATTCTAATGCAAAGGGTGTAATAAGACTAGGCACGGATATCTCCAGACCATTCTCAATCACTAGGGGGACCAGACAAGGTTGCCCCTGCTCTCCACTTTTATTTGCACTTTATTTAGAACCCTATCTGAATAGATTAATCACAGAACCTGGCATCCCACCTGTCCGACTTCATGAGGTAGACCACAAAGTCTTAGCATACGCAGACGATGTGGCCATTGTAACCTCTGATTCTTCTACAGCCTTACCTAAAATAATTGAAGTTGCTAGTGAATTTGGTAAATTTTCTGGATACAAATTAAATATTTCAAAAACCCAAATTGTGCATTCTAAAACTGGTACACCCACTGATATTCCATTAAACTCTACTGCTACATACCTTGGTGTAACTATATCATCTAAAATAGATGACATTGTTGGACTAAATCTGGATCCTTTACTTATATCCACTAATAGAACTCTAGAAAGGATAAATAATTTACATTTATCTTTATTTGGACGGACTAATGTCATTAAGATGTTAATCTTTCCAAAATTTCTTTATTTTTTCCGTACCATTCCCCTATTTTTTTCTATGTCCCTTTTCAATAAAATAGATAGGATGCTGTCCAGATTTTTATGGGGGTATCGCCGCTCAAGAAGATCTTTAAAGTGGTGTACCCTCCCGCAAGGGCGTGCTGGGTTGGGATTTCCGAACTTCAGAATGTACTATTGGGCTATCACTCTTAAAACAATTAAGGTTTTACTATTTCATGACCATGTTAATGAAATCTTTATGGCACCATCCATTTTCGAAATGCTTATGGGTGTTCATGTGCGCCAATGCTTATTGATATTTATGGAGCCGAGTTATTACAAAAAAACAAAATTTAAGGTTCTTCTTTCTGCTTTTTTGGTTTGGAGACAAATTAATAAAGCTTCACGGATAACCTCAAAATATAATTTTTATACACCTATCTGTTGCAATATTTCATTATCTGGGATTTCTCAAGATATCCCCACCCATCGACTTCGTCTGGGACAGATTCATTCAATTGGGCAACTGTACCAAAATGGGGTTCTAATGTCCTTCTCCGAACTTCAAGATACATTTGGCCTTTCCAGAAACGAATTTTTTAAATACTTACAAATTCGTAGTTTTCTGGAGAAAAAAAAATCTCTTATACAGTGACGCAATGGAGACTAATGATATCTTGGAGAGTGGTAGGAGGGATAGCCGTATTGGCTCAATTTATCAACTAATGGTTAACAGGTTGCATGATGATCTCGATCAACAAGCCCAGAAATGGGAAAGGAAACTGTGTATAGAAGGGATAGATTTGGCAAGGGCGTTCGAGATTAGCAACAAAACACTAATCAACAGCTCTCTCAAAAGTCAACATTACATGGCGTCTCTAGATCTTTACTATACACCTGCTAAACTGGTTAAATGGAAAGCTACGAAAGGCATCAATTGTAGCCGTTGTGGAACTTTAGCAGCAGACTCATGTCATATGTTTTTTAGCTGTCCTAAACTAATTGTATATATAAATAGGATAGAAAAGTTTTTGACCAATTTGCTTAATGTTAATATCAAATTATGTCCATCTGTGATTATTTTTGGCATATATTTTCCATCCGAGAGTTTATCTGCTGATCAAGAACATTTTCTTTTTATTGGAATGTCCATTTACCGTTTTTGTATTACCTCAAGATGGCTAGATGTTGATCCACCATCATTCGTGCAATGGTTGGGAAAGCTGTTAAATGTTTATAGAATGGATAAAGCAGTGTACAAATTGAAAGGACAGAGAAAGAAGATATTTGCTAGGAAATTATGGTCTCCTATTGACAATTGGATCTAATTCAATAACGACCACATCTGTAAAAGAGATATCTTACGTTCTACATGTTTTATCTTTTTATTTCCTCTTCCTCTCCTTTATTTCTTACTTAGTTCAGTTATTAATGTATCAGTAACCATGCGAATGATTGTCATTGACTAAATGCTGTCTTCATCCTTGTATTTTGTATGCCTCTGCCATTGAAAATAAAATAAAAATATTTAAAAAAAAAGGGAACTAGCCCCCATTCTAAGCTATCATATACTTAACAAAGGCCATCATATTGATTCCAAGTCAGGGAATGTAATTCATTTACCACTGGAAGCCAACCCGTAGGTAGTGGTTTTGGGGAATGCACCGCCTTTATCTAAGTCCACAGGGGAATCTTGTGACGCGCTAAAAAAAAACAAAGGGATCCATTGATAAAAACACATTCTAATTTGGGTATGCAGATATATGGTTCTATCAACATGGTGAGACGGGTGAACTGGTTGGGTCAGCTGTTAAGAGATGGGCTAGGGACTTGTGGTATTAATTAAAATATGCCCTGCATTGCTGCATGTGTTCTGACAACCGTAGGTTCTTGTAGATAAACTAGACCATCAAACTTCCTGACACTCCCTCTTGGCTACTTTTATAAGCAAGAAATAATCTATCTGCACTCAAGGAATTAGGTCCAGCAAAGGCAGGACTCATGGGGCAGACTCTTACTTGTTTCCCCTGCATCCCCCGCCCTGAGGACCATGAAAAGATTTGTTCCCTTGAGTAACTTGGACTCTTGTGGTTGACTTGCCTACCACGTTTCATCTTTCTCTACTGCTGTCTCTCTTCCCCAACTGATATGGGGTTTGGCAGTCTTCAGGACCTCTTGTTGTTATCATGGAATGTTGTGGGTCTGCCTGCTAAGTTTAATGTTTGTAATTAGGTTTCTTTTGTTCAGCAATTCTATGTGATCTGTCTACAAGAAGCATGGGAACAGCTAAAACTCCTTTTTCCTGAAGGTTATTAAATCTATTTTATACCAGCTATGGCTTCGGCAACAGGGAGGGCAAAAGGTGGGCTGATCATATTTGTTTCCTTAGACTTGTGTGGGAAAATCAAGAATTTTACTGGGATTCACATCTGATGCAAGTGTTGAAGCTAACTCTTGTGTGTTCCATATGTATTGTATTAATTAACTTTTATAATGCTAAAGTCTGGTCAGATGAGCTATCTAACATTATTTCCTGTAATGTAATGTAATGTAATGTACTGTAAAAAGGATTTGTAGAGCGCTGCGTTCACCGGACGGTTTCTTGGCGCTGATCACTAACCCAGGAAGAGGCAGAGAGGGGAGAAAGGAGAGCTTTATGTATAGACACCGCGGAAAAGGTGAGTTTTTAGGAGAGACCGAAAGTGAGGGTAGGAAGAGGAGAGTCTGAGGTCTAGAGGTAGAGAGTTCCAGAGTGAGGGGGCCAAGAAGGAGAATCTAAGGCCTCCGTGCTTTTTTCGCCTGAACCTAGGTGTCTGGAGAAGGGCGTGATGGGAGGAACGGAGGTGTCTGGGGGGGGCGTATGGATGAAGAAGGTAGGAGATGAAAGAGGGGCCGATACCGGCCAGGGATTTATTGGTTAGGCAGCCAAGTTTGAACTTGCAGCGTTCTGACACAGGAAGCCAATGAAGGGCTTTGAGGAGGGGACGGACGTGGTGATGTTTTGGCTGACGGTAGATGAGACGGGCGGCCTGATTCTGGATTAACTGAAGTCTCTTTATTTGGTATTGCGGAATGCCTGCGTATAGGGCGTTGGCGTAGTCAATCCAGGAGATGACTAGCGCCAGCAGCGCCAAGGTGAGAGCTTCAGTGGTCAGGAAGTGGGCTATTTTCTGGATTTTTCTGAGCTGGTGGAAGCAGGAGGATACTGTGGCACTGATCTGATGGTTCATGGAAAGATCTTGTGAGATGTAGACCCCTAGGCTTTTTACTTTTTCGGCGGGACTAGGAGGGGGGCCGAGGGAAAGAGGGCCAGAAGGTGGAGTTCCATGGGTTGGCTGAGCCTCCGACAAGAACGAGCTCAGTCTTGTCGGGGTTAAGCTTAAGGTGGTGAGCGCCCATCCAGTCGCTGATATGACAGAGGGTGGACTGGAAATCCTGGGCCGCTTCCTGCGAGTCAAGGTTGAAGATGAGCTGGATGTCATCTGCATAATTAAATGCAGTGACATTCCTTCCCCGGAGGGAGCGGATCAGGGGGGTAAGGTATAAATTAAAAAGGAGTGGAGACAAAGACGAGCCCTGCGGGACTCCGCAGGTGAGTTTCATCCTATCCGCCGAGAATTGGGAGATTCGAAGGGATTGGTGGCGGTTCGTCAAAAAGGAACGAGCCCAGTCAAGGGCCGTCCCTCCAATACCAGCCTCCTTGACACGGTCGACCAGGATGGAGTGGTCGACCGTGTCAAAGGCTGCCGACAAGTCCAGGAGGATTAAGGCTTGGCTGGCGTTAGAGTCAGCACCTCTGCGAAGTTCCTCCATTACAGAGAGAATGACCGCCTTGGTTGAGTGGGCTGGTGTGAACCCAGCCTGTTGAGGATCCAGGAAGTTGGAGTCCTCAACAAAGGAACTGAGGATGCTGGTGACATATGACTCAAGTACCTTGCTAAGGTAGGGAAGGAGGGAAATGGGACGGAAGTTGGCCATGATTGTAGGATCGGCGCTGGGTTTCTTCAAGATGGGTACTACTTCCGCGTTCTTAAACTGACTGGGAACCTCACCGAACAGAAGGGAGTTGTTCAAAAGGGCCAGTGGAGGGGTGGGACAGGCTGAGAAGGCAGCCCGGAGAATCGTGGGGGGGCAGCAATCTGTGGGGGAACCGGAGGAGACTTTATTAAGCAGACTGATGAAGACTTCTTCTGATATCGGGGGGAACTGAGTCAAAGATTGAGGGTTGACAGAGGGTGCAGCCTCAGTTGGGGGTGCAGCCGGGGAAGTGGAGGAGATGCTAAGCTCGGAGTTGGACATATTGGTGGCAAGAGGTATGGGCTTTGATGAGATAATTCTAGTTATGATTACAGATGCCATCCATGTGAGTGCCCCCTTGATTTAACTAACATCAAGACCAAATGTATGTTGGAAGAGAGGTTACATATGGCCCGCACCAGGGAGGGATCTGAGTTAAATTCCATATTAAATAATTACTATCTAATTTTTTCTTTGGAGAAACTAGTTCATTCATGTAATCCCTGTATTTTGCCGCCTTTTAAGGGCAGGAGGCGTGTGACAATTATAGATGTTTTTTGTGTTATCTTCTTTGTTTTTGTTTATTTCTCATTTCAGCATAGTGCATAGTCACTTTTGTGATCA
This sequence comes from Lissotriton vulgaris, assembly GCF_964263255.1. NCBI lineage: Eukaryota > Metazoa > Chordata > Amphibia > Caudata > Salamandridae > Lissotriton > Lissotriton vulgaris. The sequence goes on from NC_141694.1 coordinate 1,458,236,819, forward strand.
CAACCCCTTTTCCTAGTGATTGGGGGGATATATGGTTGGTTATTCCAGGATCTCACCAGAGTTTCAGGGAGTGTTTTCTCCGACAGATCAAGGCGATTAAGATGGTCCTAAGTGGAGTTCACACAGATCCCCCCCAAAATTTTGCAGGGTATAAGCAGGAGATTTTTACATGTCTGGATTTAAGCTCCTCGAGTGGGTCAATTTTATCTGTCTATGCGGGTATTTCGCATAAGTTGTCAGCTTTACCCTAAGGTGCCCATGATGAATACTAGATCAATCGAGCTCAAATGGTTTGATTGCAATTGTTCCAAGGCCTTTGGAAGCCTGAAGGAAGCATTAATGCCAGTACCTAGAAATAAGCATAAGGAAAGAGCGCTAAGGATTCTGTTGTAGCCTGCCGGGGAACATACAAATCGGAACTTACAAACCATAAACCGAGAGAAAGCTTGGGATGGTTTAGCCAAAGCATGTTCTACTAAAGATAGCTCTTTGTTATTGTGTTTAATAAATCAGCCTTGTTTCACCAGTGATAATGGCCCAACTGATCACCACTACTTTACAGAGCAGCAGTGGATTGTGCATTTTGAAGCGGTTTATAACTGTGTGCCAAGTGGAGTTAAGGAAGATTTGGGTGTGTTTTCAGGAGGTAGAGCTGACCATGTTTTTGACTTAGAGGAAGTTAGTCATGGTATTTTGGCCCGATTACTTAATAATGCCCCTGGTCCTGATAGGATTCCCCATGATTTGTTTTTGAACTACATTGAGCTTTGGCGATCTTGCTTTGGCAATGGTCCTAATCCCTGCAGTAAGTGAGGGGAACCTTCTTCTTGGTTTTCTGCTGTTATTGTCCCTGAGTTCAAGAAGGGGGATGAAGATAATCCACAATGTTATTGGTTGATATCTTTGATCAATGCAGTTGTGAAGGTTCTGGGAAGAATATTTTTGACAGGCTGATGTGGGTGGTGGAGAATAACAATCTCTGTGGTGCAATATGGTTTTAGGCCAGGTAAGTCAACAATCTACCAATGCTTGCATTTATATTTAATTAGTATTAAGTTGCCCAGTCCAAGTCAATCTACCTGGCTTTATGGATTTAGCATCCGCTTTTGATATGGTCAATAGGGAGAAGCTGTGGCGCATGCTTCTCGCGATGAAGGTGGATCCTGATATTGTGTTTCTTTTAAGAGATCTACATACCCGCTCTTCGGCATCTGTGCAGTATTCTCAGGGTTCAGCATACACTCAACCGATGCGTTTCAGAGCAGAGCTCCTCTATCAAAGGTCCTTTTTGTTTGTTTTCAATAAAGTATATATACACACAAAGAAAGAAAGTGACAGCATCACAATAACATAAACATCAACAAAGGACTACTGCACCACATCCGGGGCTTTGTTAGAATGGCAGCCATATTAGAATGTTATTATAGTTGATACTGGTCTGTTCTAAATCCGTAGGAACAGGACATGATGTCAATTATAAGCATATAAGCACAATTATACCTGGTTTAGGCATACATTTCATAATTTTAACATATTAAATGCAGAAATATCATCCTTTATATTTTTTTAGATTTTAAATTTTACAATTCACTCCTAGTGGCAAACAATGCTACTAAGGCCAAAGTTCCAAATGAATAACTCCAGTGTCAACTAATAATGCAAAATTTACAATTCTGCCCAAGTGGGCTATTTACACAATGCGTCTTGTACGACTTAGGCTTCTCGCTAGCATCCCCATATTTTGGTGATGGTGTCTCCATCTCCTATGATAAAAACATACAAGTTATCAGTGTTCACCTCATACCTATTAAAAAATATGTACAAACAGCTACAAGGCTACATGATTAATTTAGACAGTGCATTACATCATCCTAAATGAACCGACAATTCCTCATCCTTGTTCAACCCAAGGGGATATATTGTCTTGTATTTATAATATTTTGGACTCTAGGCGCCTTCATTCTTTCAATCGATTCCCACCCTGCTCCATCTTGTGGATTCTGTTCAAAGCACAATACCTTAATAATTCCACATTTATACCATGAACATCCTTGAAGTGCCTCGCTATTGGATATTGCTTATCGTCATTAACGATGGCTTTTCTGTGTTCGAGAACCTCGTTTTTTTACTTGGTGCATAGTGCTTCCAATGTAAATCATTGGACATGGATAAATCAGGTCATATACACAAAAGTCTGATTTACAAGTTAAATGTTTATCTATTACAAATGGTTTTTGATGTACAGACAAATCAATTTGCTTTGTGATGACGCTGTTTTTATAAGCCTTACATGCCTACAAGTGAAAAATCCCTTTACCACTTGTTTGTCACTTGCATTTCTTAGATCACTACTACACAACATGTCTCCTAAGGCAGTACATTTCCTATAGGTGATCTTTGGACTATCAACCAATCAAAAGGGGACCCCTGAAGTCTGATACTAGGCAGGAACACAGGGGACTTAATAACATACAACCAAAACAGAAGAAAGCTACTGCCTAGATAGAACAATTATAAGGGTTCTACACCTCAGTCCCAGAATTATCAATAGTTACCTGAAGCGGACTAGGGCGAAATAATTATGTCATACAGCCACAAGAAGTTTTTTTTTTAAAGTTTTCATTTTTATTATTTTCATGATTTGAATTAGATACAGAAAAATTAACACATACATAATAAATATATAAAAAGACATACTTGTGTCCCACGAATTTCTAGCACACAATAAATCATGCTTAAGCAGACATTCAGCAAACATAATCAGTCACAATTCACTCAGCACAATATAGCTGCCAACTGATGGTACAAGGACAATGGTCCTGTTGGGTTTATAGTTGGTATATGACCGTATTCACAAAGGTCAGGGACAAACTTCAAACGCCGATGCGTGTTTCTGTGTCAGGCCTGGAAATGGGCCACAACTTCATCAGGGCGGACTAAGGAAGTGTGGGGGACAACAGCTGCATCTACACGTGGTCCACTTAGAGATTCACTTCACAAAGCTCGGCGAATGACAATAGCCAGGATTCGAAAGGGGCAATAGTAGCTCGATTCACAAAGATAGAGACCGGGCTTGACTTGCCGGAGGGGAATCAGGTTCCGCAATGCTTGGAAATACCCCAGAAAATAACGAGATAGCAGATCCTGACGGGCTCAGGATACACAGCCCGCGTTCCAGTATTTATCGTCCAAGATGCACTCAGTCGATAAACGGCAAATATTCAGTGGGCCAGGAGGGTTCACCATTGGATGGGCAAGGACAGGATCTGTTAGAAAAGATCAGGGTCATTTCAGGGAAACGATATCTGGCTCTCGCGGCGCGGAGCAAGAGTCGCGATCTCTTCTTCTGTTTTGATCTTTGGATTATCACCTACATATTTTTTGAGTGTACTGTCTGTACCTAGGATATTCCAAAATTTCTTCAAACAACGTCTCACTTCTCAAGCCTGGTTACTGTACCTTGTAATAAAATGTGTGGGAGTATCTATGTTGGTATCTTCATATTTATCCATTAGTAAATCCTTTCTGTCTATTAGTTGGATTTTATCACATGCCTGATTTATTATTTTTGTCGAATACCACCTGTTCTTAAAGCGAGTAGTCATGAATTTAATTTCTTCTTCAAAAGTGGCATCAGAGCTGCAATTTCTCCATGCACATAACAGCTTCCAATATGGGATACTGTTCACAAGGTTTCTTGGATGACAGCTATATGCATATAGCAGACTGTTACTAGATGTTTTCTTTCTAAACAGTCTGCTCTCCAGTTTATTGTTGTTCACCAATAGCTCCATATCTAGAAATTCAATTCTTTTGTCATCAATTGTACTTGTGAATTTGAGATTTAAATCATTATCATTCAGAGTTTCAATGAATTTCTTAGCTTTTAATTCAGAGCCTCACAAAATACAGAAAACCTCATTGATGTATCTTGCCCAGAGGACGACATTTTGGGTAAAGGCATTGATCTTAATCGCCACCTGCTCCTCCCACCAGCCCAGGTATAAACCTGTGTAGCTGGGGGCGAAGCAGGTTCCCATCGCTGACCCCTGGGTTTGGCTATAGATCACATGATTAAATAAGAAGAAGTTATTGCTTAAACACGCCTGCATCATGTCAAGAAACATTGCCATATGCTTGAAATAAGACAACTTTCTTGTTTGTAAGAAATGTCGACTGGCATCTATGCCCAGTGAATGGGGTATGCATGTGTATAAGCTGTTGACATCCAAAGTTATCAGCAACATTCCCTCTTCCCACACAATGTTTTCAACTAATTTTACGGAAATGTCCTCAAACATAGGCCAGTAAAGTTTGAACATAGGGTCTCAAAAAGTAATCAATGTATTTAGATGTTTTTTAATAAAGACTACCTATAGAAGAAACTATGGGTCTCCCTGGTGGTTTCTTATTCTCTTTATGTAGCTTTGGCAGCAGATATAAGACCGGTAGTCTGGGGTACTCGCAACATAAAAATGTAAACTCATCATCAGAAATCAATAAGTTATTTTTCCATCTGATCAGACACATTTTATATTGCTCATTACTTTCCTCATAGCACCCCCTGGTTTTATACCGTAGTTCTCTTCATTACTTACCTGTCTCAATCCCTTTTCAAGATGCATAGTTAAGGGCCACACCATGATGTTCCCACCCTTATCAGATTTCTTTATCACAATTGAAGTATTGCCTATTGCCTCATTTTGTTAAAAAGTGAGATTACCATTATTCTTTATCTTACTTCGACTCAACTTCTTAAATTCTTCTTTTACACCCCTCTCGAATATATCAATTGTGTCACAATGTATTTGGGGCAAAAATATAGACTGAGGTTTAAAACCACTTCCACTGCTACGATCTAAAACCAGTTGTTCCTCAGCAGCTATCTCAACAGGATTATAGCTTCCAACTTCCTCATTCCGCGATTCATGCATTAATTGTAATGTCCCAAATCAACAATTGTCAAATCTGTATGATCATCATTAGATGAACGCTATACAGCCTTTTGTACTCATACCACTTTTTGAGTTAAAATTTCCTAGTGAAATGAAACAAATCAATTCTACCAGTAGTATAATCAAATTTCTTAGTTGGGCAAAAGGTTAAACCAAGAGACAACACATATATCAGTAAGTATAAGTGTCAAAACAATTTACAACTGTAATTTCTTCCATCATTTGGTCGTGGATTTTCCTCATGTTTTCATTCCCTCGTACGAGTCCGAATTCCCTTTTTTTTGCGCCTCAACTTTTTCCTCCTCTGGTGCCTTGACCATATCCTCTGTTCCCCTGGGGTGCTGGACTTCCTTGATTTTGACCTTGGCGTGCTATGGCCATTAGGTCGAACTCCTTTAAAATGTTGTAAATTTTACTTCTGGTTGTGATTCTACTCCAATCTTTTCTGTTACTGAGACAGTATTCGCTATCTCATCACTTATAGATTCCGTTATTATATTTGTTGATTCTGTTTCTTCCACAATTGTTATACTTTGTGGCTTTGTTTCACGACTTCCCTCTTTTTGGCTTGTGGCTCTCAAGTGGTCAAATCTCTTACCAAATGTGAAGATTTGTCCAAGGTCATAGTCCTGTTGGTCTCTGTGAGTTTCGTTGTTTTTTTATTTTAATCTCCTACTCCACTTTTTGCAATCTGAGGTTTACTTTCTTTATTTCAATTTCAAATTCACTCTCTGTGTATTGATATTTGATATTTTAATAATGAAGACAATTTGTCAATTTCAATTGCCTAACGTTGTTTCTCCTTAGTGGCATATTTGATTAATAACTTCAACATAATGGTGGAGCATTCATGATAATTAAGGGCCCATTCTTGTATTAATTCTGGGTCGTGATCCGCAAAGGTTGGTGTTATGAATATTCTCTGGACCATTTTTGCAGCCACCCACCATTTTACATGCTTGAGTTTTGCTGCTTTCCATAGCTTATCCCATAATACTTTTTTACTTTGGGAGGCATCCTCGATGGTTTCGCTATGCCCCACTGCACCTCCTGCACTGTTTGGTCTCGGGACAAACAGCTTCTCCGCGGCCTGTCTCCTTGTAGCCTCACGATCTGCCGACAGCATTGTAATATTATAATATTCCCCATTTAGTAGAGATTATTATCGCTGATCTTCCTCAGCGGACCCACGCCTTCCCTCGTCAAAGAGCTTATTCTGCTCCGCCAGAATAAGCTCTGTGTGTTTTACAGAAACACACATTCACTGGATGATGTGATCAGTGATGTCATGAGTGATGTAATATGTGACGTCATCAGCAGTGCATTGCGGGCATGCGAGTTATAGTTAGCTCAACTAACTATAACGGGCGAATTTCTCTGGTTTTATATGAGTCAAATGTCCAACTAACTATAACGTCCCTGAAACCTATGGTTTTTATTGAATTTCAAAGGATTTTTAAATACTAATTTCTAATTATAACGTCTGTAAAACCTATGGTTTTTTCAGTGAATTTCTAAGGGTTTTTTAATGTTAAATAAATATTTTTATATTTATAAAACCTATAGATTTTCTATCTTTTTTGTAATATTTTGGAACTCTATTATCCTTCTTTTTTTACTTAAAAGATTATGTAATGTTTTATATCTTCAAAAGAAATATGCATATATATATTTTTTTTTAGAAAACTGGAGTCCCATACCGGTTAGTGTACCAAGCTCTATCAGCATGCGAATCCTATCCGCCATATTGCTAAACTCGTAAATGATGCACATTTCGTATCCGACGGGTTTGTGGTTCTGTGTCCCGCACAACATTATATACGTATTAGGTCACACCAGCTGCTACTTTGGTATGCGAAGGGTACGTAGTACCAATCCGCGTGTTATGTCATGTACGTATGGGGTTGCTCCCACTGCGCATTGTGCATGCGATGAGTGCACGCTGCCAGGCCCTGTGTTACGTCATAGACATGTGGTATTCCGCCGGGTACGCCATCCCTCATTTTTTTTATGTCTCAAAACTATATCTAAATAAGTTTAAAGTTTATATGAGAGCAAGCAATAATCTAAGTAAAATATTTTAAACATTTATATATTTCTAACTGTAAAAAAACTTATATTATGATAAATATATTTTCTCAAAATCGTGTTGGGTGCGGCCTCCCTGGGCGCTCGATTGCCATGTGACCTAAAAAAAAGCATTTGATTGGTTCATAACATTTCCCATTGTATCAGTTGGAGGACCCCACCAATTTTAGTCATTCTCTCTACAGTGTTTGATGAGAGACACCTCTTCTGCTTAGAGAGCTTTTTTGAAAAGTTTTTTGCTGTGTACACATATCTTATACTACACACAACATGCAACGATCATCTTGATCAATATTCGTTGTCTGTACATTAGCCATCCACGTGTGAAGGCCATATGTGAGACTTTCAGATTCACGTTTGACATGCATTGCTTGATTGTAAAGAGTGTTATCACTGTGTATGATGTAGCCTCACTGCTGATCCTCCCACCATCGGAGCACATTCACATGTGTGCGGTTGGCGATAGCAACACTTTCAATAATACCGCACACCATTGACATGCGTATCTGCGCATATCCACAAGCTTGACAATGACATGTGATGTTGGCCATTCAATGTTTTCGGACAGCATCTCATTAGCTATAGTTCCCGCCCACCTGGTGCATGCTACATTAATGTAAATTTGCATCCTGCAATGTCAAAACTGCAACAGGAACACACACATAAATACACTTCCTTGCCAGGCAGGAACTGAACAACGCCCAGGTCCCCGGAATAATTATTCACATACCTACGCTGGCCTGGCATATGCAAGCCCAGCCCACTTTGCGTACATATAAATAGGATAACGCCGACGCCACATGCCCCAGTTCTTCCAAACTGCCTCAGGTTATATGGCTGCATCCACCTCACATATCACAATGCGCAATAAAAAAAAGGGATCCATGAGGTGTACACCATCCTGGAACCAAAACTGGATCTGAATTGTGAACCCTGCTGGCCGTCATGTTTGGACACACAACAATGACAGCAGGTGAGCAGTCGGGCCTGGGGGCACAGGGGCTGTAATTGAGCGCAGTGCACTGGGAGGGGTGGGTTGCATCAGCCTCGGTGTCAGGTGCGAACTAGCGATTTTGCAGTGCGGAATCATGTGATCTCTGACCTCATTCAGTCACATCTCTGTCTCATTTTAAGGACCTGCAGGACCGTACTGTAGGCCTGAGCCAGCGGGCAGCGCTGCCCTACAGACACATGGCGTTGGCTTTTAGGGCACTGTAGTGAGCTGATTACTGAGTGTATATGCACACAGGCTTGCGCCACTGCATTACATGCGCACATTATGCTTCTAGCATGCACTCTGTTCCTTTGTATGTGAACGCTGGCATAACATATTATTATTTAACCTTGTGTATTCTCGTGCACTCCAACTCCTCTTTGAACCACAATTACCACTAACAGTTGGTAGATCATACTTCAAGAAAGAAGGATGCACTCAACTGGTGTTCTCTATTAAGCTTGAAATAAACCTTCATTTACCTCACGATGTTTCCAGCATTATATTTGTTTTCCCTTTTAAAACACTGAGTTAGGTGCGGCAAAATGGGCGGAGCGGGTGCTCACCCCATGACGATGCCCTGGGCATTCTGACGCCTTCCATCGTGGTATCAAGAAACCGTCTCCTCTCGAGACCTGCTGTGCAGGCCTGAGAGAGGCACCCGGGAGTCGGAGCTCTCACCGGCACGTCTTTGGACACAACGGTTGGGACAGGTGAGCAGTGAAGCCTTGGTACGCAGGAGCTGCAATTGAGCAAATTGCGGGGGAAGGGGCTGGGGTGCAGTAGCCTGGGTGCACAGGTCCAGGCAAGCGATGTTGCTGTAGATAATAATGTAATCTCTGGCCTCATTCATATCTGTTTCATTTTAGGGACTTGCTGGACCGCACTCTTTTTCACGGATCCAAGCATCCCAGACACACGGGTGACGGGAGGTGAACAGTGAGGGCTGGGTGCAGTAGGCCGACGCTCTTTCTCCTCCTCCCTCTGTTCTTTTGACTCTCCCTCCCCTTTCACCTCCCACCCACTTGCTCTCTGTCCCATTCTCACTTTCTCCCTTTCATTCTTACTACCTTCATTTTTCTCTTGGACAAGGCACACAAACTTTTGTTTCTTTTTTGTCTTGCAAGGTTTGTATGCTGCTTCCGGAGGAGTCCCACCCACTTATTTCATGTTATACTGTTGTTTGTTCGAAGAAAGTTGTGTTTCCATTTATTTGTTTTGTTTTAATAAAGGTTATTTTTTTACCAATAAATAAGCGAGTGTATGGGTCTTCTTTTTCTGAAAACACTTGTCTGTAATTTATTGTGAAAATCAGCGGTTAATAGGAGGTTATGAGGGAAAACATTTGCAATTTTGCAGTGTACCTACCAAATATAAACCAACAAACTATTGCATAAATGAAGCCTGTGTAATTCTACAACTGCAAGGGTTCTAAGATTGTATCACTTTTTAACACCATGAGTACTGCCCGTGTGATTACAGAACCAATAGGGCACTGCCTAGGGTCACCGAGGCTTCAGGGACTGGCTAGGCCCACCTTGCATATTTAAGTAAAGCTCCGGAGGGTGGCGATCACTGGACTTGATTTGGCCTCGACGTCCCCCGAACAATTAGTAAACAATACCCAGGGACGTGGCGATCCCCTAGGCTGCGAAACGTCTCTGTGCTCTCCAGCGCCTAATTTACATCTAAGATTAAGGTCCCCAGTGCTGCAGAGACCCCGCAATATCATAATAGGATTTGACCCGGAAAATTACCCACCCGGGTGAGACCCCGCTTCATATTTTTTTCCATTGTTACCATCCGGTCCGCTTCATTGAAGCGATATGAAGTTTTCCTCCTCTCGCTTCAACAAGGCAAACAAGGATTTACTATCACAGGGTGGAAGCCATGTACCCACCCTGTAATAGCAAACATAAATGTCCAGCGGATGCACACCCCGGGACATTGTATGAGCTGCGCCTGGGAGGTGGCGCTCCCTAGGGCCATGATGCATTGGTTACTGCATAACTACTGAATTAGTATAAACGCATACTAACACTACTTGTACGGATGTAGTACAGCAACCAGAGTGTAGTGAAAAGGCAGAAGAAACCCAAAATCAAAAAATATAAACCCTACCAGAGGTCGGATAACATAGTTCGATGAGCCGATGACGCCGAGATGAGTAGAAACAGCTTCACGAAGAAAACGGTCTTCAGCAGAACGCAAGGAAGCTCGAAATATTGGTGAGTGCTGCCTTCTTTTTACCTTCTCCCACTTGTCACCACATTCATGTAGTGAAGAGGCAGACAGCAGTGGAATTGATAAGTAGATTTATTGTAGGAATACAAGACAGCTTAAACAGCCACCAACAGGAGCAGACAGCAAGGCAACCGTCTTCTCCAGCACTGTGTTCAAACTCCCCAAGATTCCCCTCATGACAGCCCTACATTCTAACATTACATGCTTACATTCTAGTAGCATTACATACTAACATTCTACTATGACTTACATTGGAATACTACATAGAGCACATGACTTTACAGCAATGAGCTCATGGTTTCATCCACGAGTCTTGAGACCGGTAGGGGTGAGTAGTTCGCTTCGTATTCCCTGTATTGTATAAACGCAAACTAACACTACTTCTACAGGTATGCTACAGCACCCAGAACACATCACTTTACAGCAATGAGCACATGATTTCATCCACGAGTCTTGAGAACGGTAGGGGTGAGTAGTTCGCTTCCCACTCCCTGTATTGTATAAACGCAAACAAACACTACTTCCACAGGTATGCTACAGCACCCAGAGCACATCACTTTTACGGCAATGAGCTCACGGTTTAGGCTCACAATTTAATCCCCGAGTATTCAGACCAGTAGGGGTGAGTAGTTCGCTTCCCACTCCCTGTATAGTATAAACGTATACTAACACTACTTACACAGTTTTACTGCAGTGGCCAGTATGTTACAGTGCCCAGAGCCTATCACTTTACAGCAATCAGATCGGTTTGATCCACGAGTCTTCACACCGGTAGGCGTGAGTACTTTGCTTCCCACTCCCTGTATGGTACAAACGTCTACTAACACTACTTGCACACGTATGCTACAAAGACCAGAGCAAATCACTTTACAGCAATGAGCTCACGGTTTAGGCTCTCGGATTCATACCCGAGTGTGGTAGCATCTCATCTCAGCACCATGTCACTCTGAGCAACACCGCACTTTCAGATCGGTAGGTGTGACTTCTTCGCTTTGCACTCCCCCACAGAGGTTACAGTGCTCCATCCTCCTGTTTCCTACTCTTTTCACCCTTTTTCCCCTTACTTGTTTCAATGGAATCACAAAATGGCTGCCAACACTTCCTAGTTGCAACCGCTCGCAGCCAATAAGCAGCAAGATCGTGCTCGTAACGCCTCAGCCAATCAGATGGCAGAATTCCCAAATATTGATATCTGTAAATTTCGGTATTTCTCCAAAACTACTGAATGGATTTGCAACAAATAAACAAAAGCGTGCTTTCTAGACCAAGGCCCTTCCCCCTGCCAAATTTGATGTAATTCCGTTCACCCGTTCTACCTGTAGCCTTGTCTAAAGTTTCCTATGGAAATAGACATGGAGAAAACACATTTTGGGACCACCCCTTTTTGCTTAACCCCCCTTGACAAATTACCCCCAAACTTTCAACATAGGAGCTGATATGAACAAAGAATTAGTTTGGAAAATGTCATTATGATTCATCAAACGACGCCAAGGTTATAAGCAAAACAAAAAATGCTCTTTGGTCCTAACTATAACTACCTACTGTTGACCGCCGTTAGGTAATATATATATATATATATATATATATATATATATATATATATTTACAAACAAAAAACTATGTAGCTTGAGCGATAGACAATTCTAGCTGGAAAGAAAACTCAATCTCGATTTCCAGGAAAACAATTGTGACGTGAAGTCAATTGTTCAGGATACTTCTCTCTGAATTTATATAGATTTTGTCCTTGGTAATTCTTCCCTTAAAAGTTCTGACTTAACAAGAGAAGATGGGTCTTCACAAATAGAAAAACTGGTTGACTTAGTTCAGCTCTTCAATTCCTTCTTCTGATCTGCCTAAGGCAAAAATAGCATACTGAGACCCAGCACACAAAAAAACTGAACTCCACAAACAACTGGAAAACTGGAAACGAATTCAGTTTTACTGAGCACAGGATGAAACATACTTGTAAAATGACAGGCGGAGCAATGAGGAAGTAGAAACGCTACTCCCCTGAAGAATTTCATGAAAGTACATGCTCTGTAAAAATACACTGCTTCTCTGAGGAAAACACGGTTGAAATGCGCTTGCCCCCTAGTGCACGAGCACGATAAACTCTACTTTTTTCTTTGGGCAAAACACTAGACCGCTCACAAACGGTGACTGTGTTGGCAGCCGCCATCTTAGATTTCTGCTGTGAGCCAAAATGGAACCGCTTCAAATAAACCTGAAAGAGCCCTTGTGACAGGAATCGGAGTCGCTTGTCCAAATGGTAACTTAACAAACTCTTATTCCTTAAACCTGGGAAGGGATGGAAACGAGCCGATCTCAACCGAGATTGACCAGCCTACTGAACAAACACTAAATGAGAAGTGAAATTTTTACTTTCCCCAAATCTTTGTTCATAACTACAAACAAGTATTAGAACAGAGAACTCCATTCAGATAAAATAATGCAACTATATTAAAGCAGTCTTTATTATCACATTGCAGTGAATCATTGCTTAACCCCTTCGCTGCTCATGAGGAGCTCAGCTCATCATGCAGTACACTGGTCATGTGCTCATGACGAGCTGAGCTCCTCATGAACAATGGGAAATCAGAGAATGCAGCGCCGTGGGGGAAAACCTCTAGCAGCCAAGGTGTTAAATAAATGTGCATTCTATTCAAATGCATCACATCAAAATAGCTAACATATGTTATCCAAGAAGTTAGATACGTAAAGGGGAAAATATAATTATTCTAACATTTCTTTCCACCTCTTACTCATGGCTTGGAGTGAAAAGCACCTATGACAGTCATAGTGTTACCTTGTGTTACAATGTAGCTTTACAAATCCCACCTGCCTCTGGTAGACGTGCCACAAAATAGTAATGGATTTAAAAAGGGTAACAACATAGTTATCAATAAGGTCAAATGTGGGATGAGATTTATACAGAAATGTCATTCATTTGCAAAAATTGATATCATAATTTAGAAAAAGTTGTCACCGGCCATCTAATTCTTTGTTGTTTGGCCTTATGAGATTTCAATCAATCAATCAAACAGTACTTAGAAGCACAGCTTATCACCCGTAAGGGCATCCAGGCACTGTGCCAGGTCTTGAGTTCCTTCTTGAATTCTGTCACTGACAGTGATGTGTGGCGATGGAGGAAAACAGTATTCCAGGACTTGGCAACAAAGTGGGGAAAGGAGCATCCTCCAGTGCAGCAGTTGTGTATGCACAGTATCTGTGAGAGGGTGAAGTGAGCCGAGTGGAGGTTCCTGGGTGGTGGATCATGTAGACAGGTCCTTGTTCATGGAGGGTTTTGAAGGCATGCACCAGTAGTTTGAATTGGCATCTTTTCTGGATGGGGAGCCAGTGGAGGTTTTTCAGGTGCTGAGTGATGTGGGTTCTCTTGAGTAGGTTGAGGATGAATCTGGCAGCTGTGTTCTGGACCGTTTGGAGTCTTCTCATGAGTTTGGTGATGGTGCCTGCATAGAGTATGTTACTGTAGTCTAGCTAGCTGGTGATGAGTGCCTGTGCCACTGTTTTCCTGGTGCTGATTGTTAGCCACCTGACCATTTTGCAAAGCAGGTGGAGAGTGTGGGAGCTGGCTAAGGAGACAGCATTGATCTGATGTTTCATGGAGAGTTCACTGCCCAGGATGATGCCAATGTTGCGGGCGTGGTCTTTCGGAGTGGGGTTAGGTCTGAGTTCCGATGGCCACCAGGAGTCATTCCAGAGAAAGGTGTGTCTGCCAAAGATCAGTATGAGATGTTCTTCATGCACTTGTGGAAATTGGTCTTTGCAGAGATGAGGTCCACTGATAGCAGGAGGACGAGTTGGATATCGTCAGCATAGGAGATGATGCTGATGTTGTGAATTCTGTTGAGGTCTGCAAGTGGTGTCATATAGATGTTGAAGAGGGTTGGACTGGGGGTTGAACCATAAGGATTGTGCAGCTTCTGGGTGCGACCCCTGAGAAATAAGCACATCATCTCTAATTCCGATCTGGCACAGTTGATTGATGAGTTCATAGTGGGAGATGGTGTTGAAAGGTGCAGAGAGGTCGACTAGGATCAGGAAGGCTGATTGTCCATGGTCAAGTAGGCCATGGATGTCATCTGTTGCAGCAATCGGGGCTATCTCTGTGCTATGATTGGCTCTGAATCCTGATTGGGAGGGATCCAGCAGGTTGTTTCTCTCCATGTGTTCTGTGAGATGGAGGTTGATGGCCTTCTCCAGGACTTAGGCAGGAAACAGGACAGCAAAATAGGGTGGTAGATCTGGATTTCACTGGGGTCTTTAGAGAGTTTAGTGAAGAGGGGTCTGGCCTCTGCATGTTTCTAGGCATTGGGTAAAGGTGGCAGTGGTGATGGAGGCGTTGAGGATGGTGGTGATCTGTTGGCTGATCGTCTCTTTTCCGAGGTTGAAGAGTCGGTGGGGGCATGGGTTGGTGGGTGCACCCGATTGGATGGAGTTTGGTTGTGTCTGGTGCACTGAGTTGTTCCCATGTGATGAGCTGGTGGTGGGCAGTCGTGAACATGGGAGATTGAATGCTGAGGAGGTCAGTGGGTTGGGGATTTTAATTACTGTATACAGTGGTTATATTGTTGCGGAAGTGGTCGCATGGTACTGCAGAATTCCAGTGAGGAGGGGTTCGAGTTTTCCATGGCTGAAGGCAGGTGATCTCTTTGCTGATGGTAAAGAGTTTCTTTGACTGGTTGGAGCTGGCATTGAAGCAGTGTGTCAGAGCTTCCTTGTTTGCGGCTTTGAGTTGTTGATGGTAGTTCTTGCGGGCACCCATGTACACCGCTCGGTCAGTGTTGTTCCTGCTGGTGTGCCATCTTCTTTTGAGTTGTGTGCATCTGCATTTCAATGCACTCAGATCTGGGTTGTACCAACTGGCTCATTTTGGTTCTGACTGGTTTGGTGGGACAGACTTGGTCAGTGATGCTGGTGATCCAGGTGTTGAAATTCTCTGCTGCCTGGTTCAGGTTGATGGCAGCTTTGAGCTGGGTGAGGTTGAGGGTGTAGGTCCATTTGTGCTGGGTGACCTTGATTCAGCTGCGGAAGTGGGTGCTGTGACATGGATGGTGTGGGGGGGTCCGGCAGTGGCTAAGTGTGCGATGGAGTGCTCAGAGCAGGTGAGTTCTATGGAGTGGCTGTTTCTAACTCTGTTGCCGTACATGAAGATAGGGTCCAGCATATGTACTGCTTGGTGTGTGGCGTCAGTGACCAGCTATTTAAGGCAGATGTTGTCCATTTGTTCTAGGAGGTCAGTGGAGCTGGTGTCTGTGGGGTCATCCAGGTGGAATTTGAGGTCTCCCAGGAGGAGGTAGTGTTCGGAATTAATGGGGATCGGGTCATGAATTCAGGATTGGCATTAATGAGTCTGGCTCATGGTCCTGGGGGTCTGTAAGCCTTCAATGTTGGTTTTGTCATTGGTGCAGAGTTGGAAGTTCTTGTGTTCCATGATGGGCATGGTTTGTCATTGGTGGTAGGGCAGATGATCGATTCTTTGTGTATGATGGTGATGCCCCTTACATTTCTGTTGGCACGGTCATGGTGCTTCATCTTGTAGCTGATGGATGTTGTGGTGATGTCAGAGGCCGATGCAGGGTGAGCCAGGTGTCTTTAAGGAAGGTTATGTCGGGCTGAGATTTGAGATGATGTCCCAGACTTTGGTTTTGTGTTTGCAGAGCGATCTGGCTTTGAAGACGAGGGAGCTGAGTTATTTCAGGGAGATTGTCGGTCATGAGGCTGGCGCAGGTGTCTGTGATGGTGGTAAGTCCTGGGGTGGAGATGAACTAGCAGTGGATGCAGGTGAATGGTCCTGCTGTGGAGCGGGTGATGCGAGGCAGCAGTTGCTGTTACATTAGGGGTCCAGGGCATGGAGATCTGTGGCAGAGTATCTGTGGGAGTGCCAAGGGTCAGGGATTCCGGTGCTTGAGGCAATCGAGGTGTGGACGGGCGCAGATGGGCTTGCCTTTTGAATGGTAGACAGTGGTACTCTCAGCATTTTTTAGGGAGACACCCCACCAGACGCGCAAACTCGTGACCACAATACCAGCCCAGATTTGAATCCAATCGACAGCTGGATTTCAATCAATTCCAGACAAATCCATCCATGAATTTCAATCAATTCCAGGCAAATCCACCGATGGACTACAACCAATACCTGGAAACCAGAAACAAACGGTATTGGAGGGAATAGACCCTATACCCATCTTCAATCTTAGCAGCTCACAATTATCTAGCATGACCTTGTCAGTATTATCCAGGGGGCTCACTTTTGCCCCTCATTCGGGGCTAAACAAGTTTGAACTATTTAGAGACTTGCAGGCATTTTTTTTATAAAGATTAGACTTTTTTTCTAATCAGGAACATGTAGCTGATACTTTTAATCTATCTGGCTTAGCATCCATTTTTACACCTACAATGGAGCAGCTGCCGCCACAAGTAGCTGTGTTTGAGCAGGTGATATACAAGAAATTTGTGAACATGACTCAACATGTTCAACAGACACCGTTCAACTTAAGTAGAAACGAATACAGAGCTTTGGAAGATCTTAAACATAGCCCAGACAAAATGATCAAGGCATGTGACAAAGGGGGGGGGGATTGTAGTATACAACACCCCTCTATATGTCACAAAAATGAAGGACGTGTTAAGTGACACACGGTTTTATATACCGATTACAAAAGACCCTACCGCCAACATTGTAAATTAAGTCAGAAAGCTTACTAACCCATCATTGAGGAATGGGGAAATCTGCCAGAAAGAATGGGAGTTCCTAAATGTCAACAAACCCCGGATGGCAAGTATGGAAGGAGCTATAACAGCGGTTCACTGGTTTATTCAAACCTACATTATTAAGTGTCCATCTCTGTTCATTTTGGAATGTCTTAGAATTGTGCTATGTAACAATATCTTTGAATTTATCAAACAGTTTTACAAACAAAATCAGGGAGTAAGTATGGGTGCTTCGTGTGCACCAACTGTGGCAAATATATATATGTCACTTTTTGAACAAAAATATGTTTTCAACGAGATAGCACCCTTCTATGAATCTGTAACCAAATGGTCACGATTCATAGATGATGTGTTTTTCATTTGGAACGATACGGAAGACAACTTGGTACAGAATGGATTAACCTCTGTGACGTTAACATCCATTTCACCTATCATACCAGTCAAGAACAGGTTGAATATCTAGATGTTCTTATCAAACATGACACCGGTATCCTGGTAGTGGATTTATTTGTTAAACCCACTGCCAGGAATACCCTACAGCATTACGATAGTTATCATCGCTCCATGCAGCAGAAGAGCATTCCGTTCGGAGAATTTCTCTGTCTCTGATGGAATTGCACAAACATTAAAGATTTTGATGACAAAGCAGTAAAAATTTAAAGGAAATTTGAAACTAGGGGATATCCAAAGAAGATCATAAGGGACTTGTACAAAAGAGCACGTTTCTTTGATCGCCATCATTTACTCAAGAACACATCTGAGAAACAAACGCCTGCTTTAGTCTTTGTAACGAGACATTCCATGCTGAATGATAGAATAAGACAGGCAGTTTATTCAAGTTGGAACATATTAAATGTTGATGAACTAAAAGAGCGAATTCCGAAGCCCATGTTTGCCTATAGGCGCAGCAAATCTATCAAGGACCATGTGGTCCATTCTCGGATGAGACAAATGAACAATATCCAACAAATGAGTATTACACACAATGACCCAGTGGTAGGCATATTCAAATGTACTAGTTGTAAATCATGCTCTATGGCCATAGAAACATGTAAGTTGGCCCTCAATAAGGTTGAGATCACACCTAAAAATTTGAATAATTGCAAAACCACAAATGTCATCTAACTAATAATCTGCCCTTGTACATTAGGCTACATGGGTGAGACAGGCAGATCGTTAAATGTACGCCTTACAGAACACAGATCTGCAATTAGAACAAAATCATTATCAGCACCCATGGTGAAACACTATGTGGAGAATGACCTCAGCCCTGAGGAAATTAAATGGTATATTTTAGAAAAGATATGCCCCAAAGAAGGGATACATATGGACAACATAAGGAAACTTAGAGAAGTCTATTGGATATTTATCCTTGGAACATCCACAAAAGGGTTAAATCTTGAGATACCATGGGATCAGGCTATCAAGTAAGACTCAATAAGGAGGAACAGCTCCTGCTATTGAGATCGTTTTCAGTGCAAAGGTTGCTCTTCAGGTCTGTTGGCCTATAATTGTAATTATCCTCCGATTGATATCGGTGGGTATCAACAATTGACCCTCGGGTCCAATATATTATGTTTATTGTTTTTTTCTCATAATTTTTTTCTCATCTTAATGTGTAAATATTTTTTTCACTTCTTACAAATATACACCTTTAGGGGTAGAATTCATCAATGCTGGATATACATCTATGTCGTCCAGAGATCAGTTATTTACTGAATGTTAGCCAAAACTAGGCAACTTTGAAAATCACATTTATATTAAATATATGTGATCTATAGTCCACTTGACTAGGCAGGCAAGAGGGAGGAAAGGCACTAACTTGTACATAGTCAAAGTGAGGCTGCATATTCAGTCATGGCCGCCGTTTTGGATGACTAACAGTAATATACTTGACTTAGTTGCCAGCAGTGAAAATAGTAAGATTGGTAATGCCCTATGCATTATAAAGATATGCGATGTAGAATTATTGGGGCTTGGTATTTGGTAGATATGAGTACCGGGTTAATACATATATTTAATCTTGAACGCGGACTGAACTATCAATTTACCGCCTACAATACACAAATTAGATGAGTTGTCAGTAAACATCGTCTAACACCTCTTAGGGCATCAGCTCTGGTAGATACGGCACACAAATAAAATATATTATGCTAATAAAGGGATTAATATAAATATGGGTGAGACAGTCAGTAACGCTGAAATTTGCCCATTCCATCATGGCCGCCACTGACACACTTAGTCCGTCTTCGACTGCAACATCGGAAACGCGATAGCATTAGAAAGAGAGGAGGAGACAAGGTGACGTTTGGGGGTATTTAATGGCGGCTATCGCCAACTGTTGTTGTTTGCCGGTGAGCCAGTTCGATTGGAGGGACTGCAGTCTTACATCACTAAGTAAGTGTGTAATGACAGCCTTGTCATACCCGTTATATTGACTTAGCTTGTGGTTGCCTTTATATGATAGCGTAAATTGGATCATGCCCATTATTGAGGGTAACACGTTATGTTCAGGTATATATTACCTCGCCACTAGATGTAAGGTACTAACGAGTCAGAGGATCAGCAAAAGTGACTTTGAAGCTAGGGAATTGTTTGACGCTTTATGCAGTCACTGAGGGTCATATATAACAGACCTTAATTTACGAATGTGCAGTTGAGAACTCTTTGGCTTTTTAGTTTACCATCGGAGACAATCAATTACCCAGGTAAAAGCGCCCAGATTGATAAAAAAGCTTTTTAACCAGGCTAGCATCAGTGGTATTGTTTAAAAACGGAGGGTCAGAGATATCAGATCCATAGTGGGAGGCTTGTTAACTGGTGAATTTTCTGCTTTCCTGTCTTCTATTAAGAAAACCGATAGATTGAGAACAGTGGCGTAAATTACGTACACTATTGAATCTCTACAGTTATGCAGAATCCCAATCAGGGGGTGAAAAAGTAATTTAGTTTCGGTATATTTTGTCATTTTAGAGGAGGAGATACAGACCTCTTATCCATCAGAGTAACTAACCTGATAAGAAAAACATTTACCGGTCTTCAGGAGCAGATCATTCAGTCTACTAATGGTTTGTATCCATTTACTGCCATCTATGAGTATTGATAATAACTGTCAGTTAAAATCCAGAACCGACTTCGTTACACCTTTTTCATTTTTACTTTACTTAAATCAAGACACATAGAGCCACCGGATCAACTGGTTACCTACAGACACAGAGAATCAGTTAGTAAACCATCCAGTTAAGGAGAAATACATTTAAAAAGTAAGTGGTGATAGGAATAGGTACATAGATTAGTAACATGCACATGAATAAGTCTGTTTTTAATCACCTCAACAACTAGAATCCTGCCATATTTTTCTGTAGATAGAGGAAGATCATCTCACCAACATGACAGCATAAATCTCGAACTTGCTTCAATTAAAGCTTGAAGAGCATGACGATAAAGTTCCATAAGATTTTACATCCAACCGAGTTTTTATAGCAGTTGAAAATATCTTGCATCGATCATCTTGAGCAGATTAGTTAATTTATAAAAAGGTCAGTATCATATCGCCTAGGCCTATCAGTCACAGCTATTATTAGTCATATGCTTTGATCAATATTCCCCAATTTCTACTCCGTTTAGATTCAGAGAAACAGTGATTTCTGGTCGACTGGTTATCCTCATATCCGAGTGGCACACAGTATTTATTCCAGTCAAGAATAAATACACCAAAATGTAAGTGGATCGGTAATACGCCTTTTTGAAAGATAATATGTATTCAATATATCTGGATAAGTCTGCTCTAAGTGTAGAGGATCATACCATGTGGTCACTCTTTGAGGAAATATTGCTCCTGTCACTCAATAGACAGCCACAAATACATATATGTATCCATAATCTGGTCTGGGGATAGAAATAGAGGCAGCTATTTTCTCTTTCTCCTTTTAAACACTTTGAATCTTATGCACTTTACAGATATAAGAGTGATAGAGTTACACCACCTCACTTTGGAATGTAAGTTAAGTATCACTACACTGTGTTTTGTCTCGTAGTTTTAACCAGGTCTATCTAATTAGTATCAAATTTAATCATAGTAATATAGGTAGATACACACTTTGTAAAATTGATGTTCATGTTAAACTCTAGACTACTATTTGTTGATTATATATGTTTGTTTGTTTTAGTAAAACCACTGGTACAGAAAATCCTGAGGAAGGCAACTTGCCGAAACGCATTGGTGGTAGTCAACAAACATCATTACCAGTGATGACAGCTATGAACTTATGTATTGTGTTACAATCTTTATGTAATAGCAGCTGTAATTAGTGCACAAAATCTGCATTATATGTATCGGCATCAGACAGGACAGGCTCTGAAAGAAACGTAGTGGTAGTTTTTTATCAATATATATATATGATTAATTACAAATGTTTATTCTAACTGGAGAAAATTGATTATGTAAATATATGTGACATAACGCCTTTTTTATCTAAATATTTCTACAAAACAATGTACTAAAAAATGTTGACAAAGACAATAATAAAATAATTTATTTTTCATAGTATTCTTTCCCTGAGTGTGTCATATAACCTTGGGTCTTTAGTTTTTTCATGAACAATGTGTTTTGAGATTAGCACCTAGCTTGGTGTAACCAATCCCCCCCCCCCCTTTTCTACTAGTTGCCTTTTCGCACGCCCCCTGACTGGGAGTAGTCCTGGGAGGTGGGATGGGCTGGCAGTGAGGCGGGACAGTGGTGAGGAGGAGATAGAAATGGCAGGAAAACAGCGGGAGCAGGCACTATGCAACTGGGCCAGCAAATTACAGAAAAGGCTCCAACAGCCAAAATAAAGAAGATTTACAATACAGAATTAACAGAAAATTGCAGCACACCAAATATCAGTATGCCTAGCCTTGCTTAAGGTGGGAAAGAACCGGTGGCTTTTGAACATTTTACCTTACTCAAATGGTACCTCAGGTTTGAATTCTATTAGTGCCACATTTAGGATCCAAGGACCCTCAGGGCTCAACATCCATGTATCTTTTATTTAAATTATGTTGTGTTTGTCTACTCTGTTTGGATCTCAGGTTCCTCGACGGCCATAAAAGGCCAGTTAATGGTCAGTTCATGAATTGTGGCAATCTGGAAACACTACAAAATCAAATCAAAAGTTGCATGTAGAATATTGATGGCAGGATGGTCAAAACAACAACTAGTCACTCTCAGATCTTGGCACATCTCCTATGTTCTTTGTTAAGACTCTTGGAGTAGGCTTTCATTTTAATAACACCACATTCCAAATCTGGAGTCATCCTCTTTTTCTGACAGTTCTGTTCCTTGAAAGAGACCTTTCCTTGTCTATTATCTGACCAAAGAAAAACAGAATGCAGCAGCCCAACTTTTTTCCTGAACCATAAGAAATTCAGTCACATGACTCCATACTTGTCCATGAATCACTGTTACTTTAATACCCTCTCCCTATGTCATAAAGGCGTTCATCTGAAATGGTCCACATTTTTGCAGATACCCTCCTCATAGATGCTGAGGTTTGACAATGCTAAACTTTTGGACATTTCCTGCATTTCTCGCTCCAGGAAGGGGGACTATAAATTCCAATATTGCATAACCAAACTTTGAAAATATATTTCCGCCAATTCCAATTCTATAAAATATCATGCAGCCTTCAGGAAGCATGTTAAGACTCCCATTTTCCAGTACTTAAACTTCCAGTTTGCTGGTTCTCTGAAGTAGAGATGTCTTCAGCACCAGGATACGCAGTATTGGGTAATTGTGCGCTATACACATATTGATCATCATCGTCTTCCAAAGGAAAATGGGTCTCAAACTGGGCAAAGCACCCTTGGTATCTCCTTTGTGGTTAAAACCTCGTAGTCATACCTATTATGGGTTTGCGTCGCTCTTGCACAAAGCAAGGGGGTGCAATAATGGTGCATACACCAGAATGAGATTTGCCAACCCTCACAAGGTCACCTTGCATGTGGTTTGGTAAATGTGGATTAACGCAGGCGATGCAAGTCACTGTCTTGAACTGCTCTCCCTCAGGGAGGCATTCCATGGGTGTTTCCACACATCCACCTGTGGATTTTGGCACATTCCCAGATTTACCATTGGTGGTATACCTGGAAAGTGAATCAAAATGCTACTTCTTCCCAGGGGAGGATTGTGGAGGAGAAATCTGTTTGTTTCTCCTCATTTTCTCCGCTTTCCATGTGTGCTGCATTCTGCATCAGTACTCAGAAGATTGGATTTGTACCGGAAGGTATCCACTCCAGCACAATAACAATCCTCCCGACAATGTAGGCACACACAGGCACCCTTGCACTAAGGTGCAAGGGTGCCTGAATTTGCGCTAGGCAGCAGTTTGTTTGCCAGTGCAGTCAGAGAGCAGGAACGTGCAGTATAATGTTAAATATGGTGCATTCCTGCCCTCTCCCTTTCACCCAGCTCAGCAGGCCAACTTGCTGTGTTGCATGACTATTTGATAAATCTGCCCCTCTGTTTAGAAATCTTCCCAGGTAAAGTATGCATTTCTTCATCCAAACTTAAGATGTGTTTTAGACATTTGTTGTTTTGGCTATCATTTTCCTTAAAGATATGGATATGGATCTCGTTTGCATCTGTATATTTCTTGCACTGAATGTGGAAGAGCTCAATTATACCAGCTATGCAGTGCATATTTGTATTGAATATGACCAGGTACGGCTAGGAGCTATGAAGTATGGTATGTGTAGTTTTGACAGCTAAACTGTGCTGATATTATTATTCCAATAGAGTAATTGAATGGGCAATGTGATTGTTACTTGCTTCTAAGTACCAAAGCTAAATATTACCCACTTTTAAAAGACCTTGGGACTTTATAGGGATTTTATAGGGATTTATGGGTTTCAATGAGATTTACAATAATTCTACATGTATGATCTTCCGATAATTGAAGATATGTGAAATTGCAAGTATTTTTCATCTCCTTCAGAGACTGCTGCCATTACTAAAAACATTACAAACCCTGTAGAACAGGCAAGGCACGTAATTGTAATGGTGGAAATTTGACCTTTCTGCAGGGTCACTCCAGATTTGTTTGCTTTTTTGCTGAGCCCTGCTTTTTCTGTGTACTTTCCAATTCAGCATGATAACATAGTTGCACACCTGAGAAGTTACCTATTAGTCCTGAGTATATTTTACGAAAGTATACCTATGGCCTGAAAGGTAAATGTTACAAGTGGACTGCAGCACCCGTTAAGCCATCCTCTATAGTGACGACAAGATGCTGAAGCACTTTTCAACAAGTAGCACACTACTGCACAACCCAAAGGATTAGTGGTGGATTCGTTTAGGGAAATATAAATTATTAATTTGTGCTGTGGTCATGTAAGTCTGTTAGTTTGGGTGAAAATAGTAAAGGAGGCATAGAGGAGGGAAGAGTCTAGGTAATGTTATTTGGGAAATCATATTAGTGAAATGAGGTTTGGGATGAGTCAAAGGAGTGATACAGGCATAAAGAGTCTAGGAAGTGTTATTTAGCACATCATTGTAGTAAAATGAGTTTTGGGGTGGGTCAGGGAGGGATAAAGAGGGGAAGGGTCTAGAGAGGGTTATATTGGAGAGAATAGTAGTAAAATGAGGCTTGGGATGAGTCAGAGATTGGAGGTAGAGGATTCTTGGTTTTACCTTTGTTGTCTTTATTTATTTATTATTCTTTCTTTCTTTCTCTCTTTTGTTTTTTCTTTCTTGTAAAGTAATAAAATATATAGCTACATAACTACATAGAAAGAGTATATATAATGGAAAATGATAAAGAGATATAAAATTGTATTGCATATTGTTCCATATGTGAAATTCAAACTTGCTGGTTTTGCTATACATAAAAGCTGATTATATGTGTATTTTTATATAATCTTTTTAATTTTCAATTTCATTTTATGTTTTCCTAAATTAGTCAATATGAAAGCACTTATAGATACAACTGTTAAGATCATATTGTGATATAGAAATAAAATAAACAAAGACATATATGCATCTATATTATCTCTTATATGAAAACCATGCAGTAACCTGTATACATACTAAGCATAAACAAATGTATAAGTATATATTTATACACTTTAACCATAAGTAATATAATACATTTATTAAGAAGACCTAAAGAAAATCTGTGTATGATTAAACTATAAGTAGAGTAAATTTTGTACAAATAAATGCATACATCTAAATACACACAAACAATCAAATTATACATATTTACATGGTTGTACATTTGTGTTTGAGTGTGGTAGTCATGTAGGAAAACGACAGCTCTTGAGTAGTCTTCTGGAGATGAGATAGTTATCCATTGCTCTTATGTTTGGGGGTAATTAATTCCATAGGTTGGCTGCTTGAACAGCGAAAGATGTACCACCCATAGTTTTTTCTTTTATGCTGAGGTTTTGAGGCAAGTTGGCAATCATGAGAAGCAGTTCCTTTGGAGCATGCATTTGATGATTTTATTCCTGAGAAAAAGTAGTCCTGTTCCATGTATTACTTTGTGGGTGATACAAAGCAGCTTGAAGGTGGATGTTCTGGCAACCAGTAACGAATTTAGGGCCCTCGTGGTAGGGGAGATCTTGGGTTGTGTGTTTACATATAGCAATAGTCTTGCAGCAGAGCACTGTGTTTTATCTGAAAGTTTGACCTGTCAAAGTAACCCCTTTTGACAGGCCTAAACCTTAAATATTTATAAGTCGCACTTGAGTAGGCCTTACTGGCAATATTTATGTTATGTTATGTTATGTTATCGGTATTTGTTGTGCGCACAGCTGCTCCAGCAAAGGAGCGTCCTGGCGCCGTAACAAGGTAGGACATAGCATAACAGCGGCCAAGACAGAAAAGGAAAGCTAAAAAGGATGACTAAAACAGAAATGTTTTAATAGCTTTCCGAAAAAGCATAAGATCCTCCAGCAGGCGAATTTCAACCGGGAGGGAGTTCCAGATGGTTGCAGCCTTGACACAGAAAGAGCGTCCACCGGCACGACAGAGCCTGAATCTAGGGACCACGGCAAGAGCCTGGCCCAGGGAACGCAGAGCGCGTGTAGGGACATAAAAAGACAGGAGGTTGCACAGAATCTGAGGGCCTATTCCCTTCAAAATGTTAAAGGTCAGGCTGCATGTTATTTAAAAGTAGGAAATGCAAGCATATAATGTTAAACATTTCCATAAAGTGAAAAATCTATAAATGCTATTTTCAATGTGGCTGGATTGGCTGTTTTATTTGAAAACATTGGGTTACCAGTTTAATAAACAATTATCTCTACCAA
The DNA here is from genome assembly GCF_964263255.1 of Lissotriton vulgaris. Taxonomy (NCBI): domain Eukaryota; kingdom Metazoa; phylum Chordata; class Amphibia; order Caudata; family Salamandridae; genus Lissotriton; species Lissotriton vulgaris. Next base: position 1,458,263,126 of record NC_141694.1, read on the forward strand.
GGAAAAAGATACACATTTCATTTTTTGACTTTTTAAATCATCTACCACAAGCTCACAAGCTCAATTTATTGGTGAATTTGAATTTGTCATAAATATTTTGGTAAGACAACTTTTAAAAAGTTACCTTTGTCCTGCTTGAAATCTCTGGAAGCTAAATCTGCATGTCTTTTTCCCACTACTGCCAGACAGTAATAGCATTTCAATAGATGTGAATGAGGTGCAAACTTGCTCCAAGGACAGGGACAAAAGGCCTTGGGTGTTGTGAGGTGTTATTATTTCCCTGACAGGAGGGTCTTTGGACTGGGTCAAATGACTTGAATCATTTCAAAGAGGCCTTCTTTATCAAAAGCAGATGTAGCTAACATCCAGCCCTCCACCTTTCATTTTTTTTACCAGCCAGACTGGCATCCAAAGTGGGTCTCTTCTTGACGCTACTGTGGTAGATCCTGAGGACTATCAAGACCTCCATGACAGGTCTGCTGGGGTTTTTCATATGATATTTGGATTGTACTTCAAAGGAGTGAAACAGAAGACGGATTGTGTGTACCCACTCTCTGGCTGCTGAAAGATCAGTTTTTGTTCTATCGAACTTCTGTTTCTGAGTATATTGGGGATACGGGGACTGACTAAAACTGTATTTTAGTTCTAGATGTGAGAGAACACTCTCCATGTACTCCCCAGCCTGCAGAGCCCATGTTTAGTGTGCTCAAACACTTAGGTCATCTTGAAAATACCCAACGTAGGCAAGATTAGCCCTAGAAACGTTTACACCATTGGTTAACGGCATCTCTATTGGTCAATCCCTCCCACTAGCTTGTGCAAAGCAAAAATGTGGCACCACCCAACACCCACTTCAGAACATTCTTGGAACAGTGGAAAATCAGACGAGGAATGAACCTGCAGTCTGATACCTGAGAAGGGCCTAGAAGAGTAGACCTGCTCTCCCTCTTGTACCCAGTACAAAAAAACGTGGGCTGCAAGAGGCAAATTTGACCTGGACTAGATGCTGCCTGACACACAGTGAGCCTCTCAAGTACCTAATCTGACGTCCTGGGCGGCTTTAGTAGTGTCCTCCTGTGCTGGATTGGGTCTTAAAGGACTAAAATCAGAAGATAAATATTTCACCAGGACAAACCTTACAGAAAGGCACAAAGTATATCTAGGTCCTGCGCCACCATGACCATTCACTACCATTGGCACTTTGTGCTTCTTGGTGCTATTGCTATTTTACAAAGTAATTTCTCTGGTTTCCCTTATTGGAGTTTGGGTTAATACATTTTATGGTTTAAATCTTATTATTTTTTTTAAAGATGCATAGAAGAACACTAGACACCATCTACATCCAATGGCCGGTGTGGAACAAATAGAGAAAAACGTTTTGAAAGAAAATGAGAAAAGGAAGAAGTGAAAGTATAAAAGAAGATAGATCAAAGATTCCATATCGCTAACAGGTGACCACAGGGGGGATCATCCTTCTACTTGGGGATAGTCTTCCGGGTGAGAGTTTGTTATAGGGAGTCAAAGTAATAGTAGGTATCTTGGGCAGGAAAGTTCCCTAAACTCAGCGGAGAGGTACTTGATGGTTGTGCCCCATGTTTTATCAAATTTGGTTAAGGTGCAAGATATGCCTGCTGTGATTTCTCCATGTCCATTATCTCCTAGACCTTTTACAGCCAGTCTAGTTTGCTTGGAACCTCTTCACTTCCCCATCGGGACACCATCACGTGTTTAGCAGTGTCAAATGTTAAAGAGATTGCCCGACCTCTGCATTATTTAAGAGGATAAGTAAAGGGGTTTGGAAGTCCCAACAAAATGTCACTGGGAAACCTGGGTATTTCAGTGTGGTAAATGGAATCAATGTCCTGCACAATTGTGTCCGAGTAGGTCTGTATTTTTGGGCACTGCCAAAGAATATGAGTGAATGTACTAGGTTGCCTGCAGTTGCGCCAGCACAGATAGTTTACACCAGGTTTCTATCTTGAGGGTCAAACTAGGGTATAGCACCAGTAGTGTGCTATCTTAAAAAAAAATGTCTTTCCCTGCAGTACACAAAGAGGATATTCTGACCCTGTGAAATATATCCTGCTACTCTTTAGGGGAGAATTCACGGTCCATCTCAGATACCCATCTGGCTGTCCCAGGGGCTTATTCAAAGTGTAAATATCTGACAGCAGGCATTTGTCTGACGTGCATGGTATACACCATAGTTCAAATTTAGTAAAGGGGCGGCTAGCGTGGGGATGCACCTAAGTTTGTGTCACCCAGTGGCGGATAGTTAAATAGTGCCAATATGTATCTTTGGAAATGCCAAAGCCTGACTCCAGCCCGTGGAAATCCATGATCCCTTTCTCATCTAATAAGTTGCCAATTCTTTTACAATTGGCTTCTTTCCATTTTAGATATCTGGTTGATTCCATCACTGGGGGGAAGTCTGGGTTGCCAATGAAAGGGGTCAATAGAGATATAGGGGTCGAGAGGGCAAAGGGTTCCTGCACTCTATCCCACACCCAAAGGGTAGCCCTCAGTACTGGCAAAACATACACTCTGACCGATCAGTGACTTCTATGGAGTCAGGGAACCTACCATATATGCATTCCTGCTGATTGTGCAATCAATAAAACACCAGTGCTTTTAAGACTCTAATTTATACCACTCTGTCATGTATGGTAGTTGCGCTGCTGGAAAATATCTTTCTAAGTGTGGGACCCCAAGACCCTCATCGGCATCCTTCAAGAATGTTTGATGTTGTGCCTTGCCGGCTTCTTTCATTCCCATATAAAGCTTCCAATAAGGTGTTGTATTTGGGCTAAATTTCAAGGTGGGGGGTACAGTGGCAGAGTCTGAATTACACATAAGATGCAAGGCAGAAGGGTCATTTTGATAGCCGCCAGCATGCCTAGCCATGACATTGCATGCTCACGTCGGGTCACATCTAATAGGGTTGAGTAGTTCACCTTAACTGTCTTTTCTGTCTTGGGAAATATCTGTAGTCCCAAGTAAGAGATGTCCATGGGACCACGCGAACAGGAATTTCTGCCTCAATTGTTCCTGCTCAGCTCTGGGGAGGGTCATACTGAGAGCTAGTTTTTTCTGTATATTGATTTTGAGTCCCACACCCTGCTAAATGTTGTGACTTCTTCTAAGAGGGGAGGGCAGGGAGAGCGATGGTTGCATGAGGAAGAACACCATATAGTCTGCATACAGGAATATTTTGTGTTCTCTGTCACCAATCTGAATCCCAAGTATCATGTTGAGGTTTCTGACTCTTTCAGAAAATGGATCTATATAGAGCGCAAAGAGCAAAGGCGAGAGCGGGCATCCCTGACAAGTACCCCTCCCAATCACAAAAGTGCGAGAAGCTATGCCGTTCACTCTTATGCGCACTTCCGGGGCTTTATATGTACAGTTCACCCATCTCTGATAATGTGCCCCAATCCCAAATCTGTGGAGGACATGTCTCAGATATGGCCAATGTACCCGGTCAACTGCCTTCTCGGTGTTGACTGACAGAAGCAGTGTAGGCTAGGCATGGGCGAATTTTGCGAATTCGCAATTCGCGAATTTTGCGAATTTGCGAATTCGCGATCTGCAAAATCCGCGAATTTGCAGATTCGCGGATTTTGCGGATTGTGTGGGGAATGGCCGGGTGGGAAAACGGTGCACATCGCTAGTGTGAGGGGCAGGGCCAAACGGCGAGGCTTATATGCGAGTTCCATGCCTCTTGTGTGCATAAAAGGACAGGCACGGATCAAAGAAGCTCGTGGTCACAGGAACTGCACAGGGATTGAGCTCGTGAAAGTCAATAATGCAAAGGCCTCCATCAAGCATCATAGCTATTTTTCGACGATAGATATGGGGAGAACGCACACCTGCCCAGCCTCGACAAAACTCACATTTTTGGGGAGGCTGATTAACTTTGCCATCACACCAAAGAGTGCCGGGGTCCCTCGAGTGAGCTGTCCATCAAGTGGGTAAAGGGCGCGAAGACGGTGCACACACCACTAGTGTGTGGGGAGGGGCCCAATGGATGGGGCTTATATGCGAGTTCACATACCTCATGTGTATAAAAGGACAGGCACGGGTCAGAGAAGCTCGTGGTCACAGGAACTGCACAGGGATTGAGCTAGTGAAAGTCAATTATGCAAAGGCCTCCATCAAGCATCATAGCTAATTTTCGACGATAGATATGGGGAGAGCGCACACCTACCCAGCCTCGACAAAACACACATTTTTGGGGGGGCTGATTAACTTTGCCATCACACCAAAGAGCGCCGGGGTCCCTCGAGTGAGCTGTCCATCAAGTGGGTAAAGGGCGCGAAGATGGTGCACCCACCACTAGTGTGTGGGGAGGGGCCAACCGAACGGGGCTTATATGCGAGTTCACATGCCTCTTGTGTGTATAAATGAACAGGCACAGATCAGAGAAGCTCGTGGTCACAGGAACTGCACAGGTATTGAGCTAGTGAAAGTTAATTATGCAAAGGCCTCCGTCAAGCATCATAGGAATTTTCGACGATAGATATGGGGAGAGTGCACCCCTACCCAGCCTCAACAAAACACACATTTTTGGGGGGGCTGATTAACTTTGCCATCACATCAAAGAGCGCCGGGGTCCCTCGAGTGAGCTGTCCATCAAGTGGGTAAAGGGCGCGAAGATGGTGCACACACCACTAGTGTGTGGGGAGGGGCCAAACGGACGGGGCTTATATGCGAGTTCACATGTCTCTTGTGTGTATAAAAGGACAGGCACGGATCAGAGAAGCTTGTGGTCACAAGAACTGCACAGGGATTGAGCTAGTGAAAGTCAATTATGCAAAGGCCTCCATCAAGCATCATAGCTAATTTTCGACGATAGATATGGGGAGAACCCACACCTACCCAGCCTCGACAAAACACACATCATCCTTACTAACTATTTTAGGATGGCGCCGGCAAGCTGCCAGCGCCATCCTAAAATAGTTACTAAATAAGCTTCATCAGCACCTGCTTTATTTTATCTATTAGTGCTTCCTGCTGAAGCTAACTTAGTAACTATTTTAGGATGGCGCTGGCAGCTTGCCGGCGCCATCCTAAAATAGTTAAAAGTTCAACAGGCTTGAACTTTTGCCCCCGAAATCCGCCGCTCGCGGATCTCGCAGATTTTCAGTAAATTCGCGGGAGTTCGCGGATCGCGGATTTACCGAAAATCCGCGAAATCCGCGAAATCCGCTAAATCCGCGAGCGGAACGGATTTTCCGCTCATACCTAGTGTAGGCTGCTAAATGCGCTGAGTTTTGCCTATTAGTTCACAGAGACGCCTCGTCCCGTCACTGCAATTGCGTTTATGGGAATAAAGCCAGATTGGTCTGGGTCCACCAGGCCCTGCATGTACGGAGCCAGGCAAGCCACAGAGATGCTAGTGAAGATCTTTAAATCAACATTTAGTAAAGATATCGGGCAATAAGAGGCGCACTCCTGTGGTTCCTTTCTGGGTTTTGATATCAATACCACCTCCGCCATAGACATTGTGGGGGTTAAGGCTCCTGTTTCACTGAATGTATTAAAAAGATGAGCAAGGAGTGGGGTAAGTTCAGGGGCGAAACCTTTGTAGAGATATACTGGAAAACCATCCACTCCTGGAGCTTTCCCTAACGTGACTCTCTGAATAGCCTGCATAACTTCATCCGGGCTGATATCTGCATCCATATCTTCTGCGTCTAGGGGGGGAGAGATGACACTGATGCCCGGCAGACATAGTCTTCCACCACAGCCGACTCCAAGTGCTCCGGCATGTACAGAGTAGTGTAGAAGGTTTCACATTCAGCTGCAATGGCAGCATCACTCTGGAGGGTCTCTCCCCGGGAAGTCCTTATACCTGCAATGCGATGCAAATTTTTTTGGGGACCTCAGTAGGTGTGCTAAGAGCTTCCCGGTTTTGTGTCCTCCTTTGTAATAGCGCTGCTTAGTGTGTAGGAGCGCGTATGCCGCACAGCCACAATCCATAAGCCTCAGCTACTTCCGTACAATATTAAGTTGTATTCTTGTCTGAACCACACCCGTATGACCGTGAAGCCCTTCCAGTTCTCTGACCTGCATCTCAAGTAGCTCCCATTTGTCCCTTCTATCTTTGTTCAGTCCCACTGCGATGGGCAAAAACAGACCTCGTATGACCAGTTTCAGGGCGTCCCAAATCTGGGAAAGTGGGACTGATCTGTCATTGATAATTGCCAAGTGATCTTGTATAGCAGCCCGTACGTCAGTAATGTTGGAATCGTATGTGAGTAGTTTGTGGTTGAGTCTCCATGACCTCTGACGAGGAGACCCTCCGGCTAAGTATAGAAACAGTGATATCAGGGAGTGATCCAACAATGCAGCCATCCCTATCATAATATCCCTGGTATATCCTGTGACCCAAGAAGAAATCCAGAATAAGTTGATCAGTGCATAAGTCTGGTGTGAAGCTGAAAAAAAGATGTATTCCCGAACGGTGGGATAACAATATCTCCAGGCGTCAGCCAATCCCACTTCCCCAAGCCTCTGGAGCGTAGAATCTGAGAGAAATTCTGAATGTACTGTCCATATCTGTTAAACTTGGCACCATTGGCGTGGGCCTCCCTTCCATTTTTTGCCGTTGCCTCATGTGCTTATGCTGGTGTTAGATGCTTTGGGCACTGTGCCACTGCTGTCCAGTGCCACAGTGCAAGTGCTCCCTACTGTAAATTAATGTATTAATCAGTGGTTCCAAGATTGGCTGGTTTGGTTTACCTGTCAGACCCTACTACAGTGCACCAGGAGTGCCCAGGGCTTGTAAACCAAATGCTGCTGGTGGGCTTGCAGCACTGGTTGTGCCACCCACAGAAGCATCCTGTAAAAGTGTGTCTAAGGTCTGTCATTGCAGAGCCTGCATGCAGTCTGGTACTGTCATGCTGACTGGGCAAGTGCACCCACTTGCCAGTCCCTAAATCTTCACTTTTCTTCATGTCAGACACCCCTATGGTAGACCCAAGGGCAGGGTGCATTGTAGGTATAAGGTAGGACATGCCGTGGTGAGTGTGGCATGTCCTAATAGTGAATTACAGCCATTTTCGTTTTTCACTATTGCAAGGCTACCTGTTCTCCATAGGCCAGAACGGGCAGTTAGATTATTACATTCTTATGATCCTAACTGACTCAGAGAACATGGTGGAAAATCGAGTTTAGTATGCCTGAACTCAGAATGATAAAATACATCTTTTTGTAAAGTGGGTTTTAACATTCTGGGTTTGAAAATACCACTTTAACAAGCAGGTATTTTCTTGTCTAACATTTAATTACAGCCCAACCTATCCCTGCTTTCGATTATCTCCTTATTTTATTCCAGAGCACTTGTTGTTTTAACTTTTGATTACATCATAGTATTGTGTATCTGTTGTCAAATATGCTAATGGGTATTTGTTTTTTATGTTGTTTTGTTTCTCCTGTGTTTGTTTCCTCAACATGATGCGACAAAAGTCTGTGGTGGATTTACTTGACCTGAAATTGACAGGTGACATTTTTAACTTTACTTTATAATAGCAGTAGCTAACATCGTGTCCTGAAGAAAGCATTGGTACTATACCATCAAAATGCTGAAACATGTCGACCAATATTGCTCACAGATATTATGTTAAATCTGTTTTTGCACCTTATATTTTAGATTTGGAAAACTGAGAGAAAAATTTAAATTCTACATCCACTCAGTGTTATCCAATTTTAAATTCTTCACTTATTCTATTCACACTTTATTTCTTTGCACTGCTTTTTCAGTCGCCACTTTTATATTGTATAAAAACACCATCTATAGGAACTAGTATTGCCATCACATTATATTAACTAGTCTTTTCAAGCAGCCTTATTAACATCAATAGGCTGCTTTTCTTTTTCTCCTGGGCAAGGAGAACCCAAATGATGTCAACAAGGGCGGTACAGAGCGGCTACTGATGGGAAAATGTAACCATGCCCGCGAGCTGTAGCTCACAAACACAAATATTCTTGTCACACTTGGTGTACATTTGGGTCTCCACCTTTAATAAATTTATTTGAGTCGTGTTTGTCCATGTTGAGATCTTCACAGCGGGTTCTCTCTCTTTGACTCCTAGATATAATGATTGTTGTGGGTATAAATATTGGGACCCTGATCCCAAGAAATGTAATCACTTTTGGACTACAGGAAGAAAGCTTTGCTGAGGAGAGGAACCTGAAGAAACTGAGGAGAGATTATCCCTAAGCTGAAGTGCTGCTTGGGGGATTTGCCTGTAGTGGTTGCCTGACTGAGAAAGAACGTTGTGTGCTTTATTTTCAACTTGTGAAGGATCACCAAGGGCCTGGAACAGAGCGTGCCTCCTGCTGAAGTCTCAGGGAAAACAGACTTCACCCCCCAGCTCCCCAGAGTTCTTTGGAAGTGCCTACTGCTGTTTTGAGGCCTTCTGAGGGACTGCATGTCGCAAGGAGCTGGAAGCGCGACTCAACGAGGAAGAAGCGTGTTTTGCAGTCGCTGCTGCTGCCGTTGCATCGTGAATGTCAGCGCTGTAGCTGTTGTAATGGACCGCATCAAGAGAAGCGTCTCGCAATGAAGAGGAAGCGTGTCGCCATCGCTGCTGCTGCCGTTGCATCGTGAATGTTGGCGCTGTAGCTGTCGTATTGCACCGCATCAGGAGAAGTGTCTCACAATGAAGGAGAAGCGTGTCGCTGTTGCTGCCGTCGCATCTTGGATGTTGCCGCTGTAGCTGTCGTATTGCACAGCATCAAGAAAAGCGCCTTGCATTCACGGAGAAGCGCGCCGCCGTCAGAGCTGCTGCCGTCGCAACTTGGATGTTGCCGCTGTAGTTGTCGCATTGTGTGGAAGCCTCTCGCAACATCGGAGAAGAGTGCCTCATCTGGAAGATCTTCACATGTTTATTTCTTTGCACTGGAACTTTGCCGCATTTCCATCGCTGCAACACTTTTGTTGTGGAAGCGCAACGCATCATAAGGTACATTGACGCAAAGTGTTGCATCTTAAGAACTGAACTGAACTAAGCTAAAACTACCATTTTAAAGTATAGTATTTTGGATTTTTGTCGTTTGTGGTCTTGTTTTAAGTCTATATAAAGAATAAAAAAATGTAATATACAACTGTGTGGTGTCCATCTGTAGTGTTGTCAATGGGTTACTGTATGTGGTCACAAATGCTTTACACACTGCCTCTGCGATAAGCCTGTCTGCTCGTGCCAAGCTACCAAGGGGGTGAGCAGGGGTTATTTTAGGAGTGTATCCCTTCCCTGACTAGAGGCAAGGTTCCCTATTTGTCACAAGTACCTACCTGTGCCAACTAGAGATCCCCAAATCTAGCAGTATCACTGATCTGTGGAGAAGTGTGGCTCACTAGTTAGAAGGAGGCAAACCTGGAAGCAGAGGTCAGCCCAGGACCAGGGTTTAATTCCCAGCTCGGCGGGGTCTTCAGTCCTAAAATGTCCATGGACTCGACAATTCTCGCTCCGGTGCCTACTCGATTCACGGGTTCACACTCTGCGACTCTGGGCAATAGCTTGCTTAATCTCCACAACGGCCCCTCGCGGCGGGATGCCTTGTTTTCACCTTGTGGATACCCTGCCGGGGTGATCTCTCAAGGGAATACCAGGACGGGTTCCCTAAGCAAACGCTTAGAAACCGCTCGGTGATTTGCGCTATGTAAATTCCTGTACATTTACATTTACATTTACATCTATCAAGCTGTGAATCAAGCACTATGTTAAAATCACCCCCAATAATAAATCCACATCCTGAGAGTCAAGAATGATATTTAATGTGTCTCGGAGGAAGATTTCTTGGTGTTCTTTGGGGTTTTAAAATGGAAGCTATTTTATAGCTGTGGAATCCCAGTAAAATTCCCTAAGCCATAATCCTGCCTGGTGTTTCTGCAGGTACCCCCAGTACTGTTCCCGGGAACTGTGTGCATATACATGAGAATGGCCACCCCCACTTTTTTCCCATGGTCAAGGAGAAGTATTGTATGTCATACCATTTGGACCGGAGGCGTTTCCAGTCAGCACGTACCAAGTGGGTCTCTAGCAAAAAGCGAATATCGCAGCGGGCCTCTCTAAGCATTGTAATGATTGTGAGACGTTTAATGGTTGTATTGAGTCCTCAGACGTTAAAGCTCATTATCTTGACCTTAAATGTTGACATACAAGTAGTTATGGGGATGCGCAGTGATTCTTGCCTGGAACTTTATGAAGTTCTGAGTCATCCCCCTCAGCCCGCAGCAGATCCGGGCCCCATGTGTTGGCATGCTATAGAAACAAAGGAAATTCCTCCACCTCGCCTCCCCTGGTGCCTGACCTACAGACAGGCTGCCCCTCATGTCAGAGCCCTCCTCGGTATCCAAAAAAGCATGTGCAGCATAATGTAGTGACCCATGGGTTTGAGTATCAAGCCTCTTTGATTAGGGATGCTCCCCTCCCCATGGTTTTGACATCTCTCCATTCTTGTTTTAGCTCCCTCTGTGTATCTGATCACCTGATTATTAGTCCTCCCCACCTTTGGTAATGATAACCATAGGCCTTGAGTATAGAGAAGATTAAAGGAGAAAAGATAAGAGATAAGTAGACAGATAAGTTAACAAACATATAAAAAGCACCATCAATTGGGCATAGATCGCCCTATTGTGCATGGGTCCATGTGTCCGGTGCTTGGTCATCTTATTGACGGGAATGAGCTCCATCCACCAAGACCGATTTTCTTCTTTCCTGGACACATATGTTAGTTTCTGCGGCCCAAGGATAGTAGGCAATTGCTGCATGTGCGCTCATACGTTCAGAGTTTCTCCTGCTGCATCTCGGTTCTGTATCTGTCAGAGAAGCACCTCTATCTCTTTTTGGCTCTCCATCGCGGGATGTTTAGAAGGTTTCTCTTGTCTGGTCTCTCGTCGTCGTCTCGGCTTTAACAATCCACGTGCGGAGGTATCATCTGTTGATGACCCGGAAGAGACTCCCCCTCCAAGTCAAGGCCTAGCACCTCCTGCACTTCTTTTAGGAACCGAACTGACTGTAGTTCTTTGTTCCAAACAAATGAAAGCCGGAAGGGATGACCTCAGCAGTAACGGATTCCCTTGTCACGCAGGTAAGCTGTGGCTGGCTTCTGGACTTTATGTCTTTGGAGAGTGAGAGGTCACAAGTCCTGATAGATTCCAACTTGGTGCCCTTCAAAAGCAATGGTCGCTTTTTGCCTAGTTGTAGCCATAATGATCTCTTTCTGTTGGAAGGAGTGGAGACAAGTAAGAATATCCTGATGTTGGCCCAGGTCTTTAGCAGGCCGCCCGGTGTGATGAATGTGATCCAGGATGATATCTTTGTCACTGAGCTCTGGTGCAGCATGCCGGAAGTAGTGAATCACCCAGTCATCCAGCTTTCCCCATCTGCCATGAGAATGTTGGCTCTCCTAGAGCGGTTTTCGTAGTCCTCAAGGTGGAGGTAGAGCTTCTCATTTTGGTCTCTGAGCTCCAGCAACTCACAGGCCTGTTCAATGATCACTTCCTCTCTGCATTCGCTATTTTTTTCTAGGAAGTCGACTCAGTCTCCAATTTCCTGGATCTCCCCTCAGATCTGCTTGATAGCGGAGGAGACATCCTGTCTTAGATCTGCAAAGTCATCTCTGAGTGTTCCGAACAGCTGCTCCAGGAATCCACGGGTGATTGTTTCCTCCGATTGTTCTCTAGTTGATTCCATATGTTTCTCTTGGGGTTGGGCCACTTGTTGCTCAGGGCCATGTCCCTCCGCCATTTTGGCATCTGGTTTCTAAAGGAGGTCTTTGATCGCCAGGTCCTTTCTTGCCAGATGTGTGGTCATCTCTACAAGGGCCCCTTTGCTAGGTTTCCAGCAACAAGGTCATTCAGTCCTGCCTATTCTAGGCTATCAGACCCACTGGGAAGTCGCAGATCTCTCTGTTACTTGTTCATGCATTGGCATGTCGCGGGGGCCCACTTTCACATTCAGGCCCAGTGGGTGTCTGACCGTAGCCCTAGATCAGTTCTCTCTGTGTGTCGGTATTTCCTGTGGCTCACTTACAGGGCTATCAAATAGGTTTGCACCCCAGTCCCGGGACCAGCCACTGATATCTTTTACGTGGGCTTCACCTCCCCAACTCAGCGCTAGGGCCCCACATGTCTAGCAATGCTCTTCGTCATGGTTTGAGGTGGCGGGGCTAGCCTCTCGCTCCGTGAACCAAATCCCACCAGCAGTCAAAATGAAGCATTGGGTGGGCCTTCACTGCCAACTCTCTTTTCTCTGGGCGCCCTGTTTCCTGCACCTACACCAACATCTGCGAATGGGGCCTGGTCCTGTTGCCTAGCGAAGTATGCCAACCCGGTTAGTGCCAGTCCCCTGGAAAGGCATTTCAAGGTGTCTCCAGTGCCACCTCCCTTTCCTCACAACACCTGGTTTGCAGCCTTCTCGTACAATAGTCTGTCTGTGGGTGGGTCTCTCCCCTCCTTCCAGCTCTTCTACCGGATCGACTCTGCATGGCATCACCGTCATGGATCTCGGTCCGCCGCTGTCCGCAGATCGTACTACTTATCCGCTATATGTCCTCGAGGGCTCGGGACACTTAAACCATGGTTTTTGTCCAAAGATGGCTGTTGGATGCTGATTATCGACCTTGGCGAGCTGAGCTCCGGAGAAAAGCTGCTACTCTGCCTCCATCTGGGCCACACACTGGGTAATACATTTTACTATATTTTTCTAATTTGTTTAGGGATTTTTGTTGTTTTGTATTTCAAATCTGATACTGTTTTAATCCTGCAGAAATACATGACAAATTGCCTCTAAGCCTGTCTGCTATGTGCTATAGCTACTCGGGGGTTGAGCGCAGGTTTATTCAGTGATTTTAGTGGCTACTCTGACAAGGATTGTGATTATTACTTTGAGGTCAGTACTTACCCTTCAGCAATACCCCAATTTCTCACATGAACTGAAGCTGATTTCAAAACTGATGCATAACCATAAATTCATGTACTTATTTTAACTGTGCACACAATCTCCCATAAAATACACATTCTATTATGGTGGCAAAAGTAGGATATGCACATCAAAGTCTTGGATCTTCCTTAACACAAACCACGTTGTGACAAAAAGTGAATAATATTGACAGGTACACTCTTCTCGCAACCACTTAATTATTCACTAAGTGAAACCTATCAAATTAAAAACTAGGCAGGATGCTATTCATGCATACCATTACAGAATGCCAACATGTTTCTTTGCAAAGAAAGTTTTAGGCAAATTCTTCAGGGCCAAATCCTTCGCCACAGCACCAAAGTAGGACACACTGCTGTCAGCTAGTTATTTGAGTTAGGCGCCTTGACGCCCATCGGGCATAGTTGCGCGTTACAAATGTCATTTCATTCATTCATTCATAGTAGACCTCAATCAGCCACTGTGTCTCCTACCGACTTTGAGGTTCAAATAAAAAGGAACAGGCTCCTTATGTGAGTCCTCCTATATGATTCAGCCTTCCGTCGTAATGTGATTCAACCGGGGCCTCACGGAGCCTGTTGTCTCCACCTATATCAACAACGCTCCGTGAGGCCCCAGTTGATTCACATAGAAGAGCGTACCTGTCAATTTTAATCACTTTTTGTCACAACGTGGAGTGTGATTCCCTGGCACTTCACTGCACTTACATTTCTTTTGTTTTGGACACTTTTTCTTTTGGGCAAAATGACCGCCGATGATGAGAAAAATGGGCTTATCTGGTGAGTACCTGCCAGTTACCCTGTTGGTGGTGCGCCCGTGAGGGGTCATTTTGTCCCTGCACTTTTTTTCACAATAAGTGTGTTGGATACTGAATGTATTTGGAATTTGTGGAACAAAAACTTCAGTCACCTTTTGTATTTCTTCTAGACTGTCTTTCAGAAAAGGGCTTTTTATGAAAGGCAAGAAAACATGTTGCATGCTACCTCCTAAAAACAAAAAAAGAGGAGTGTTTGTTATGTAGAAAACTACAAGATTTTGCACATGGTCTAAGAATATAGGAATATAGAATTGCCTTAGAGACCGGGTCATGTTGTATAGATGATTTTTGAGTGGAGGGCGACCCCGGATTTATTTTCCTTCTTTGCTCCTTATTGAATGTAATATTTGCCCACCATGCCACCTCAGTTTGGACCCAGTCATATGCAAATCAGTCCTGCCCAAGTCCCCTATGGGAACTGTCTAGTCTGAAATGCCAGATATTGTCCCCACTGGAACAGAAAACAAGCATTCAGGGACTGGTTTTGGGGTACCTCCCCTCATCAACCAGACTTGCTTGAACCTGTTGTCATACTGAGCAAGGGACCCACATCTTGGCACACCTTCCCACTTAGGGTGACCATAAAATCACAAAAAGGTGATGGACAAAATGCTGAACACTGTCTGAAATTCACCCCGTCCCATATCTGGGTTAAATCCATTGTTTTTGTTCACTAGGCAGACCGAGTTTGGACTCTGCCATTTGCAATTCAGTCTTGACCCTGCTCCCCAAGTGAACAGTCCAGCCAGAACAAGCACCCTTGGACGGGTTTGTGGTATCCCCCCTCATCAACCAGTCTAGCTTGAACCTGGTGGCATATTGAGCACGGTACCATGTCTATGCATACCCTTCCTACTTAGGGCAATTATAGCAACACAAAAAGATGATGAATAGAATACTGAACATTGTCAAACATCCACCCCCAGTAACAGATCTGGACTACACCCATATTTTGTGGCACACCATGCCACCCTAGTTTAGACCCAGGCATATGCAAATCAGTCTTGACCCTGCTCAACATGGGAACAGTCCAGCCCAAACTGCCAGTCCCCGTCCTCCCTTGAACGGAAAACAAGCCTCCTGGGGCCTCTTTCGGGCTGACACCCCTCATCAGCTAAGCTAGCTTGAACCCAGTGAAATTGTGACAATGAAACCCACATCTTGCCCTTACCACTTTGGGTGACTATAGCAATACAAAAAGATGATGAACAGAATGCTGAACACTGCCAAATATTCACCTGTCACAGATTTGGGTTAAAGCTATCATTTTTATGCTCACCATTTTAACCCAATTTGAACCCAACCCTATGCAAATCAGTCTTGGCCCTGCTCACCATGGGAACAGTCCAGCCCGAACTGCCAGGCCCGGTCCTATCTGCTCCAGAAAAAAAGCATCCTGGGACTTGTACCCCTCATCAGTCAGGCTAGCTTGAACCCAGTGGCATAATGAGCACAGTACCAATGTCTGGGCATACCCTTCCCACTTAGGGTGACTAAAGCAAAAAGAACAGATAATGGACAAAATGCTGAGTAAATCAAACATTCACCCAAAGTCACAAATCTGGGTTTTATCCTTTGTTGTTTGCTCAGAAACTCCACCCCAGTTTGGACCCAGGCATGAGTAAATCAGTCTTGACCCTGCTCCCCGTAAAAACAGTCCAGCCCAAACCACCAGTTCAGGTCCTTCCTGGACCAAAAAAACAGATGTCCTGGGCCGGTATCAGGGTTAAGCATGGGCGAATTTTGCGGATCTCGCGTTCGCGAATTTGCGGATTTTTGAACTCGCAATCCGCAAAATCCGCGAATTCTTGCGAATTTGCGGATTTTTTTTTTTTTTGTGTTCGCAAGGATTTCTGCCAGTTCGCGAGGGTTTCGTACCAGTTCGCAATTGCGAACTTACATTTCGTCGCGCAACGGTCGCGAATTATGTTGTTTCTACGTCTAGTTCATCATCACAGGTTCCCAGCACCCTCTGTTTCACCACTGCAACCCTCTGTTACATCAATGCCACCCTCTGGTTCATCATTACTGTAGATTATGGGGGGGAAAAGCAAGCACACCATCCCTGCTTCAACTCAGATGAATTAATTTGGGGTTAGTTTATTAATGTGTCACTGTTTTAAAATTCCAGTCTGGCACCTGCTTCCTTATCTGTAATTTTGCTTTCTGTTGCAGTGCATTTTTTTTCCCCAGGACCTTCTTTGTGGCCTACTTGTAGCTATTGTATGAGCCTGCTGTGAGGGTCAGAGCAGGGTCATACAATTGTTGCAACTAGCAACTGAATTCTGGAGGGGCCCCAGTCAGGAAGCACTACCGGGAATTGTTACTAATGATGAGTTTGAACTCTTGCCCCTGCCGAGTGCTTTCACTTTTGAAAAACTCGTTTTTCTGCAATTTCGCGGGGTTCGCGGGGTGCGAACACGCGCAAGATCGGATTCGGAAGCCGCAAATTCGTGCGAATATGCAATTTGTTTTTTTTGCGGCGTGTTAGTTGGCAAGGTTTTGTGCGTTTTTGCGAGCCGCTCGTAGCGCAAGACGCGAAGTTACCCTCGCGGTCGTTCAAGGGCGCAGCCATCTTGTTTGCCTGACGTATTTCCGTTTCCGGGCGCGAAGTGTAATCTCGCAAAGTCCGCGGTTTGCCAGTACAGTCTCGCGCGTGTTCGCAAGGAAAATCTCGCGCGAACTTACCCGCGCGGTCGTGAACGGGCGCGGCCATCTTGTTTCTCATTCATTGCTATGGTTCTGGGCATGGTCTTTGAATCCTCTGTCAATCTCTGCCATCCTTTGCTTGTTTGAAGTTTTTTTTTATCTATTTTACTTATTATCTATCCCTCTATTTTTCTAGCCCTATATTTTTGTGTTTACTGCTACTTTTGGTTAATTTTAAACTACTTTTGTAAACTCTTTTCTTTTCTTCTCTTCCCTATTCTATTTTCTTTATTCCTTTCCGCCCAGACCATGGTGAAGGGAGCCGGGAAGCATCCCGAGAAGGGGAAGGGTCCCGCACCCCGTGTCCGGCTCCCGTGCGGGCGTTTGAGGGGGGAGCTAGTGATGCCACGGGAGATCTTTACCCCGGAGGAGGTGGCCCAACTCATTTTTTATGTTCAGCGCCGCCTCCCCAGGACCATCATGGGAGGCGGCAAGATCAGTGCCGGGTACGGGGCCCGGGAGCGCCGGAAGCGGTGGGAGAAGGTGTGCCAGGCCATTTACCACCACTCTCGGGTCTGGCGCACCTACAACCAGGCCACCCACCGCTGGACGGATGTCCTGACCCGTGAGCGAGATCTGCTCGACCTCCTTGGCCTTGAGATCCCCGGGCTTGGTGAGTAGTAGTAGCTATGTCTTTACTACTATGTTTTCTCCTGCTGTGTTATTATATTGCAAATTTTTGTTTTTTACCAAGAGCAATAATGCTGCTCATTACATTGTAGGTACATTTTATTTCAAAATCTTCTGTGCATTTCAGGTACACTGCTCTCCTTCTCAGTAGTGTTGCTACTATGCTTATTTGTTTTAGATTTTGTGTTCATTTCATTGGCCTGTGAAATTATGTATGAGTGTAGTTGAAAGAACTGCGCAATGCTACACACTAAGGTTCAGATTTTTAATTACCGGCGCATCCCTGCAAAGTTGCAGGGATGCGCCAGTAATTGTGCGTCACGCCACCATCACCCATGGTGCGCCGTATTACAATGCGGCGCGCCATGGGCCCAAAACGTCACCAAAGCGTTACGCATCTGTGCCGTAAAGGTGGCGCATTGCTGGAGTTGCGTCGCAACGATGGTGCAGCTCCATCAATTCTCTGGGGTGCCCTATCTCCCCAATGCTGCGTCAAGCCGTACGTCTGCTTCAAGCAGGCGCAGGGTTTGAGTCACGCATCATTGTCCTCAAAGTGACTGATTGAAATCTTGTAGATTTCCCTCAGCCACTTTTAGGATGCGTTCCTGCGCAGGAACGCCCTCCCTTGCGCCGGAACACCCCTATTGGCGCAGGGCTTTACAACGTGATGCATCTCCCAGATGCGTCACGTTGTTAATATACGCCGCACCATTGCGCCTCTTTTGTGCTGTCGCTGCGTCACAAAAGTCACGCAACAATGGAGCAAAAGAGCCGCAAGGGCCTTATAAATCAGCCCCTACAGACTCAAGTCCAGTCCTTCCTTTGTACACATGGCGATAAGAAGAAATAGTGGTGGTGGATTAATAGTTTGAGTATTTTAATGACTGGTGAATGTAGTAGGAAACTTTAGTGTTGTCGCTGATCTTCAATCACGATGGACTTTGGCTGTCACTTTGCGTGCTGCGGACTGCTGCCTGCCAATCCTAGGCAAACCTTTTTAGTACTTTGTTTAGTGAGTTACATAGGGTAGTTTCCAATTCGACGGTCCGCAAATCAAGCAATACTAAAGTAATGACGTAGTCGACCACATGAGATTGGTCAATAATATATCCCGTGGAGTCGTTCCCTATTTGCTATTTCGCAAAAATATTTTGTTACTTTGTTAGTTCTTTTTTAAATGTTTGATTTGGTTGAGAAATAAATATCATCCATGTTTTCTGTTTTTCTTTCTTTCATGTTGTACATCAGCTTCCCCCAGGGGCAAGAGGAGGACACAGGAGGAGGAGGAGGAGGGTGCTGTTGTCGATGCAGGCCAGGACCGGGCAGTCGAGGGCTCCTTTGCTGGCCCCAGTAAGTTTTAATTTTAATATAGAGTACTTATTTTTTCCTAGCGTTCCTCATTCGATTTTTTCTAAATCGTCTTTGATCTTCTTGTAGACAGGATCTAAATTCTTATCCCTATGACTCCGTGTGGTATTACTAGATTATTCTTATTAGTCTGTCTGTGTAGCTAACTAAGATTGCACATTTGGCATTTCCATTGGACTCCCATTCTAGTCAGCAATAGCTCTATGCACTGAGTGTAGTCCTCTGGGATTGTCCATATTGTCTTTTCAAGTATTCTAAATGTTTATGCTTTGACCATTGACAACAATAAAAAGGTGAATGACCACCACCAAGAAATAATAAGATACTACTTTACTTTTGATTTGGATAGGACAATCCATTCTACTACTGTTGCAGGGACAAATCTGCACAAACAGAACTATGGACACTAAATAATGCATCGCTTAGCTTATCAATTATAATAGGTGCTGTAACTGTTAGACTTTCCACATACCTCAGTGATAACAGACTTTGTAGTTGAACCCCGGCCCCAATCTCCTTACTGACTAGATAGTGTGGCAGAGTCATTTAGCTCCCAAAGTCACCGATGGCAGAGGCACGGACTCATGCTTGCAAAAATTCGAAAACCTTTAGCTCATCCACTCTAGTCTGGAGGACCAAAAACCACAGAGTCTATTTAAGTTTAAAAGCTTTATTAAAAGTAAACACATTTATTAAATTCAAGTTTGTCATAAAAGTGAACGTGTAACTGAAAATGGAAAAGTGCTTAGTGCTGACGATTAATTGGACACATTTCTTGTGGTCGAGCCGAGCTCTCACCTGGTTTGAACTTGATCCTGCTCGTGTTCTTAGAAGTCAAGGTTCTGTCTGTTAGGAGAAAAAGTGGTGCGTGTTAAAAAGTAAAAAGCAAACATTCATCAGTTGTGCCAAAAAGTGCAGCAAGACAACAGCCTTCCCTGGAAAAAGGGACATTTTTACTCTAGAGTACACAGTCAAAAATTATTAAATTGTACACTTTTTTTCACATTTCTTTCTTCCTCCTAGACCAAATATTATATAGTAGTGAGTGGTGTATTCTAACATTATTAAATGTACTTTGTAGGTGGAACATCTGGAGACGGGGCCAGCGCGGAGGTGGTGGCATTGGACGAGGAGGACAACTCTGGGGAGGAGGCGGTGCAAGTGCCGGAAAAGGACATGCCTGTGAGGGTTCACACGGTGGTGGCGGGCAGAGGTAAGCTATACATTCCTTAGTCATTGAGATTGAAGACTGCAGAGTGTGCTTTCTGCACGGGTGTATTATAAAAAAAGCAGGTAGTAGCCTCCTCTAAATGTACTTCGACTTAGCTGTGAAGTTTTTGGCGAGAAGAATCCCAATCAGATCTGAGGTGAACTTGATGGATGGGATGAACGAAAAGCGAAAGAAGGGTGTAAGTAAGTGTGGAAGCACGAGAAATGTAATGATGACTGGCAAAGAAGAATGATATGTGTTTGCTTGGTCCCCGAGGTGGCTGGGAAGGTAAGAAAATGGTATGGTGCATGGCTGGGTGAATGATGAAGCAAGGATGGGTGGAAGGAGAACAGCCTGGGTGGGTGAGACAGAAACTGTATGTGTGCAATATACTTTGAATGGATGGATGCCTGGATCATTCATGGTACTATCTGACTCTTAGATAGCATATGTGAATCTAGAGAGAGTAGACGGTCACTGGATGAACTAAGTGTTACTTTGAAGAGCATGTAACACCGCACCCGCACGTCCGTTCCAGTGTAGGAAAGGCAAGGAAAAGAAGTTGTAACGTTGTCCAAAGACTACCATGAATAGTAGCAGTAGTTTGTATTGCAACTGCAAGCACAGCATATATCCAGTTATTACGGTGGGCACTCCCTACCTCCCTTAATAACTTTAGTTTAGTAGTAGTACGTCATTCATGTGTGGGGGTATCACTGTTCACTCAATAATAAGCAAAGCACCTAAAGTCATCCCATATGTCATCAAATACATCCCATGTGAAGTGATAGATAATCAGATAATTTAGCTTCTTCATTTTCCTTTTCTAATACTCATTTGCACTGTAGGGTGAAAGCTAAATTAATTAAGCAGTAGCCCTTTTAACAGAGTATTCTCAGTGCCACCCGTAATAGAAAAGTAAGAGCTTCACCACCTGCATGTACTGGACCGGTACAGTAACGCAAGTCTGTCTCACTCACCATGGTGTGCGTCTGTTTTTCTCGGGTGCAAGTTCACTGCGCTGGCATTATGCCGGCTTGCATAAGATAACGTACCAATTTTCCTAAACAAGAGAGAAGAAGAAGAATAAGAGTGGTGTACTGTCATAGTCGACTGTAATAGAAGTCCATAGTGCTCGTAGAATTTGTTCCTTAAACTCCCACTAATGTTAGAGCAAGGATGAAGAAGTCGGAGGTTACATAGATACTGTCCTCAATAGTTATGCACTGTGCTTTCAATTTGCTACTTGTACTGTGACAACTTTCTGCTCAATCATTTTGTGTTAATCTTAAGGAGCATTGGTTACAGACTATGTCTTTCTTTTTTCATGTAGTTGCTCCTTCCAAATCCAAGACACCATCAAGGAGGAAGGAGCAGGCTCGAATGGCCCGGCAACGGAGGCTGGATGCCACTGTTGCTGAATATCGGCGGCTGGTGGCCCTGGAGGAGGAGGAGACGCAGTCTGGAACAACAACAACGTCCACTGGGACAGCTGCCTCCTCCTCCGTGCGGGCTGCCAGCCAGCGCAGTGCTCCAGCGGTACGGAGCCGGGCTACCAAAGCCAAACGCCACCGCCCAGCAGCAAAGAAAGCAGCTGCCCCTCACAGGATTTGCAAGGCACACCGGCGCCGCTTATCCCTCAGACTGTCCTACCTGGAGCAGGAGGTCCATAATTATAAGAACGTGGTGGAGGGCCTCCGCTTCGAACTTGCCACCCTCCGCAAGGAGCATGATGCCCTGGCTGCTAATTCCAACAGCACCCTGCCATAGTGTCCCTTGCCCCTTTTTTAGAGACTTTTGGGGGGTGGGAATTGGGAGTTGTGATTTTTGGGGACTTTTGAAGGACAATCGTTGGGGTTAGGGAGGGTCTTGCGGGAGATTCTTTTGTTAGGGCTATAAAAATATACTTTTTGAAACTTTATCTGACCATACCTGTTTTTTACTGCTTTTGAGTCTGGTGGGTGGGGGTTTAACATAACAGTAAGTTTGTTTTCCTGAATAGTCCTAGGACTTTAGTAGTACTACCGTCAATCAAATCTCTCGTCTCTCCTAATACTCCATTATACTACCTCCAACCAAACGCCTATCTTACCTGTAATTTCTGTTTGCAAGTAGGGCTAGGCCCAGGGCTGGCTCCACGGGAAACAGCAAATAAGGTTGGCATTGGCAATCCTGGGCGGATAAAATTTCCTCATAGCGGTGGTACTACTGGTGTGACACAGTGGCAGTTGCTTGCCTATGAAAAAAAGAAAATGAAATCTGGTTTGTCCTCCTGAGCAATACAAAGGTACAATACAGAATATAGCAGGTGACAGAAGTACACTAGAACAGTGCCACGTTGTAGCCTAACAAATGTTAAAGTATAACTAATTCGGTTGAAGTTCTTTGACATTAGCCATGGGTCTTTGTCAAGCAGAGTAAGAATATATCCTCGGATTTCTTCACCAGCCTGTTGCTATCACCTTATCCTCCCCAGCAAGTGTGTGGATTTATTGCTGTAATTTAGTCACACATCAATCAAAACCACACAGCCCGGGGGAAGAGGGTTAGGGTTTGAAAAATGGATGGGTACGGGGGTTTTTGGGAAAGGTTTTGGGAGACAAGAAAAAGTAGCACAGCATGGACGAACAATTGTGAACATAAACAAATCTTTGGGTACAAACCTATCCCTCAATCTTTGAAAGTGCATACACTACTGTAACTGCATGCATGTCAGTTAAAAGTAATTAGTACTTTCGACAACTGTGGAAGAAAGAATGCGACAGTACAGGGCGTGGGTGGAAATATTGATAACTATATTCAACATAAGGTCTCTGTAGCCAGATACCTGAGAGCCTTGCTGGTCACTATAAATCCATTCACAACAACACTCAATGGGGTTGGTCTGGAAGGTGTCAGGTTTACTCCCCGTGATCCAGTCGATGCAAATATGGTTCCACCTCCAAATGTCACCAACACCCAGAAGTGTAAACACAGGGTGTTCGAGGCATTAGGCGGGGGAGAAAAATAACAAACTAAAATAAAAAATGTGGGATGGGTAAAGGTAGGGTCAGCAGGGAAAGGATACCTGTAACAGAAGACAAGACAGGCATCAGTGAAGTGCTGTCCTAACATACAAGGGTACTCTCATATAGTCTCACTAAATAGTCTGCAAGTCTCCCGCCTACTCATGGGAAATGTAGTTTCATAGTACGGTAGGCGCTTAGGGGCTGCGTAACCTGACAGAAGGTATAGTAGATAGAAAAGGAGAAATTGCTTTTTTTCTAGGTGTCCCCTCACTCACCAGGGTTGCCCCTTGGTGACATGCTTCATCATTGGGGCCATCCCAGTCCTCTACGGCCTGGGGCGTGCTGCGACTTGCGAATTACGTAGGAGCACTTACAAATGACTATGTGTGGTGCAGATGTGATAGTGGAGTGGACTAAGTGATGTGTTAAGGGATCAATGTAGAAGCAGAGAGAGAGCCAAGAAATGCAGTCACAGTCAGAGAAAAAGGCAAGGGATACTGTATCTATGTGGTTGTAGTGGTCCTGTTGGAAGTGGTAAGTAAGTTGCCCGCAGAAAAAAAATCCTCCTATTAGCGGCACTCCTCCATTGCAGCCGACGCTTCGTCCATCGATGTTGGTCACCAGAAGACACCCTGTCCACTGCCTGCCTGATGCTGAATTGTGGCTCGCTACTGTGAAGCCTGACTCCATCCTTTTTTCCCCATTGCAGAGACTGAAACCCGGCCTGTAATTATTCAACGAAAAACAGGAAGTGATATAATATTACAACACCACTGATAAATAAATATAAGGCATGTAGGCTGTGGAGTGCAAAAAGTCACAATTTGTTTTTCCTAGTAGACAGTACAATGTTTTTGAAAGTGCGTACTCTGAGTCACCTTTTGAAGGATGTATGGGCAAATTAATGTATCGGATCTTGCCCCTCAAGCTAGGTGTACTGTAAACTGTGTTTTAGAACAAAATTAGATCTTCCTAGCAGTGCTCCCACCCAGACCCTTACTAAAGCCAGTCGCAAAAATGTAGAAGACCCCCAATCAAATCTCAAAAAACGAGGCCTAGCAGAAAACTGGTGACAAAACTTACTTTGAAAGTAAAAGTAGGCCGAAGTACCCTAATTACCCATTACCCACCGTGGATTGCATTCAAACCACTTGCAAGCAACCAAGCAAAAGTAGCCATAGCCAGCATCGCTCCAAGACTCGAAATCCCCCCCACTCAAACACATGCAATAGAAATACTGCTAACCCTAACGAACGCTAAGTTAAGAATAGTGGCAAAGGCTTTCTTTAACTATGCCAAATCCCCCCTTTCCCACCATGGATTTTCTTCAAATGACTTGCAACCAAAATTACACATTCTCACGAGTGCTCTAAGACCCCAGAACTCAGTTTGAAAAATCTAGAACACCCCGAAACACATGCAATCCTGCTGCTAGGGCTAACCCTAACGAACCCTAAGTTACAAAAAGTGCCAAAACTAAAGGCTTTTCCGCGCGGATTTTGTCCCAACCACTTCTACCCGGTATTAGACCTTCCCAGGAATGCCCCAAGACCCGGCAACCCACCCGCCAAGAAGCGTAACACCCCCAAACAGGCCAAAAGCAAAATCTCATACTTGCAATATTTCTGGGCCTTCGGTCCAAACGCGCTGCGTAGCTAGGCCATAAGTCGGGGTTGGCACGACGGATTTCCTGAAAAGCAAATGCAATCAAGATTAAAGTGTCCCAGCAGTGCTCCCAGACCACGAAACTCACCCGCAAACACCAGGAAGCCCCTCAAACAGGCCCCCGAAAACGCTACATAGAGCAAAATGTTAGAAATAGCCCAAAAAAAAATCGGCCTGGATTTTGTCCCAACCACTTCTACCCGGTATTAGACCTTCCCAGGAATGCCCCAAGACCCGGCAACCCACCCGCCAAGAAGCATAACACCCCCAAACAGGCCAAAAGCAAAATCTCATACTTGCAATATTTCTGGGCCTTCGGTCCAAACGCGCTGCGTAGCTAGGCCATAAGTCGGGGTTGGCACGACGGATTTCCTGAAAAGCAAATGCAATCAAGATTAGAGTGTCCCAGCAGTGCTCCCAGACCATGAAACTCACCCGCAAACAGACGGAACCCCCCCTAAGAGCACCTCAAAGGCAAGCAAGTCATCAAAAACACAAAAAAAATTCCGCCTGGGATTTGGTCCAAAACACTTTTATCCGGTATTAGAGCTTCCCAGCAATGGCCCCAGAGCCGTCAACCCAGGAGAAAACGAGTAGAAGACCCCCAAACAGCCAAAGAGCAAAAGTACAAAAATGGGGACTTAGTCACTTTTTCACAAATTTCCCAAATCACTCCGCGCGCACTCTGCAGCTAGGCCCTAAGTCCCCTCAGCCACCATGGATTTGCTTCAAACCTCTTGCAAAGTAAAGTATATATAGCCAGCAGTGCTCCCACACCACGAAACTCACCCACAAACACCAGGAAGCCCCCCAAACAGGCCCCCGAAAACGCTACATAGAGCAAAATGTCAGAAATAGCCCAAAAAAAAATCGGCCTGGATTTTGTCCCAACCACTTCTACCCGGTATTAGACCTTCCCAGGAATGCCCCAAGACCCGGCAACCCACCCGCCAAGAAGCATAACACCCCCAAACAGGCCAAAAGCAAAATCTCATACTTGCAATATTTCTGGGCCTTCGGTCCAAACGCGCTGCGTAGCTAGGCCATAAGTCGGGGTTGGCACGACGGATTTCCTGAAAAGCAAATGCAATCAAGATTAGAGTGTCCCAGCAGTGCTCCCAGACCACGAAACTCACCCACAAACACCAGGAAGCCCCCCAAACAGGCCCCCGAAAACGCTACATAGAGCAAAATGTCAGAAATAGCCCAAAAAAAAATCGGCCTGGATTTTGTCCCAACCACTTCTACCCGGTATTAGACCTTCCCAGGAATGCCCCAAGACCCGGCAACCCACCCGCCAAGAAGCATAACACCCCCAAACAGGCCAAAAGCAAAATCTCATACTTGCAATATTTCTGGGCCTTCGGTCCAAACGCGCTGCGTAGCTAGGCCATAAGTCGGGGTTGGCACGACGGATTTCCTGAAAAGCAAATGCAATCAAGATTAGAGTGTCCCAGCAGTGCTCCCAGACCACGAAACTCACCCGCAAACACCAGGAAGCCCCCCAAACAGGCCCCCGAAAACGCTACATAGAGCAAAATGTCAGAAATAGCCCAAAAAAAAATCGGCCTGGATTTTGTCCCCACCACTTCTACCCGGTATTAGACCTTCCCAGGAATGCCCCAAGACCCGGAAACCCACCGCCAAGAAGCATAACACCCCCAAACAGGTCAAAAGCAAAATCTCATACTTGCAATATTTCTGGGCCTTCGGTCCAAACGCGCTGCGTAGCTAGGCCATAAGTCGGGGTTGGCACGACGGATTTCCTGAAAAGCAAATGCAATCAAGATTAGAGTGTCCCAGCAGTGCTCCCAGACCACGAAACTCACCCACAAACACCAGGAAGCCCCCCAAACAGGCCCCCGAAAACGCTACATAGAGCAAAATGTCAGAAATAGCCCAAAAAAAAATCGGCCTGGATTTTGTCCCAACCACTTCTACCCGGTATTAGACCTTCCCAGGAATGCCCCAAGACCCGGCAACCCACCCGCCAAGAAGCATAACACCCCCAAACAGGCCAAAAGCAAAATCTCATACTTGCAATATTTCTGGGCCTTCGGTCCAAACGCGCTGCGTAGCTAGGCCATAAGTCGGGGTTGGCACGACGGATTTCCTGAAAAGCAAATGCAATCAAGATTAGAGTGTCCCAGCAGTGCTCCCAGACCACGAAACTCACCCACAAACACCAGGAAGCCCCCCAAACAGGCCCCCGAAAACGCTACATAGAGCAAAATGTCAGAAATAGCCCAAAAAAAAATCGGCCTGGATTTTGTCCCAACCACTTCTACCCGGTATTAGACCTTCCCAGGAATGCCCCAAGACCCGGCAACCCACCCGCCAAGAAGCATAACACCCCCAAACAGGCCAAAAGCAAAATCTCATACTTGCAATATTTCTGGGCCTTCGGTCCAAACGCGCTGCGTAGCTAGGCCATAAGTCGGGGTTGGCACGACGGATTTCCTGAAAAGCAAATGCAATCAAGATTAGAGTGTCCCAGCAATGCTCTCAGACCACGAAACTCACCCACAAACAGACGGAACCCCCCCTAAGAGCACCTCAAAGGCAAGCAAGTCATCAAAAACACAAAAAAATTTCCGCCTCGGATTTGGCACAAACCACTTTTAGTGCTTCCCAGCAATGGCCCCAGACCCGTCAACTCACCTGCAAAGAGGTAGAACAACACCCCCACAAGTGCTGAGTCTTTCTTCATTGGGCGTAAACCAGCCCTCTGCTTTGATGGAAATAGGAGTCTGGAGGAGGAGGATAGAGGAGCATGTTCTTCTGAACTTGTGAACCTGAGGAATGCAGACTGCGGCACCTTCAAATAAATTAGCAAACAAGTGAAGACAGTTCTGCTGATGGGCTTGTTTTTGTGATTATCTGATTAAAGTTTGAATTATATTAACTGTGCACAACAAAGAAAGACAGACACACAGGAATAAAAGTGAATAAGGATGAAAAAGAAAGTTATTGATTCGTTGTCTCATTTTCAGGGCTCGAAGTCGGTATCACGGTCCAGGAATAAGAATAAGGCTTCGTCATCATACTCTGCGAATTCAGCCAGGGTGAGGTCAGTGCCACCTGACAGAGTAGAAATTCCCTCATCTATGGTGCTGGCCACCTCCTCTTCATCCGGCACGCTCTCTCGTACTCTTATATCTGGTGGTATGAGGTGCTGATTCATCTTGATCATTGTTAACCTCTCCACATTTTTGGGCGAGAGGCGGCTCCGTTTGGGAGTTACAATACCACCAGCCGCACTGAAAACCCGTTCAGAAGACACACTTGCGAGTGGGCAAGACAAGTAGTTTAAAGCCAGGTTGGTGAGCTGTGGCCACAATTCTTTTTTCCCATGCCAATACGCCAATGGGTCAGAATTAACATAGACCTCTGTGGAGTCATTCAGATAGTCCTTCACCATCGACTCAAGGTCCTCCTCCAAGGTTCCTCCACTTTGCGTAGCTCTTGCTGTGCCTCTGACCTTTTGAGAACCAAACCCACGCAGAGCTAGCCAATCCTCTTCAGCCTCCAATGTTTCTGTTGTCTTTCGTGCAGATGATCCGGTTGCCGGTGTCTTTAACGGCTGAGAGGTCACTTGTGCCACAGCCACAGGTGCAGAAGTGGATTGTTTTGACTGGGGATGGCCTGCTGATGTACTGCCATTTCCTTCAATTTCCAGCCGTTCTGTTTCAAACTTCTTGGCTGACAAGGCTAGCCAACGTTTGTACTTTGTAACATCTTCATCAGCAAAAGGAAAGAATGCTCTGCCTGCCAGCGCCTTTTTGTAGCGTGGATCCAGAATAGTAGCACAAATGTAATGCTGTTCTGAGTGGATCTCAAGTCAAGTCAAAAATATGTTTATTTAGACCGTTTGATCTATAAACCACAGTTCCACCTTTATCATTTAAAATCACATAACACAAATTCATATTCTTAACAATAAAATTTATCCTAAAAACAACCTTTATACAATTTAAAACCAAATTTCATTTGGATTATAGGACTATTGGCTATTTTGGGTCTCCAGACAGATCAGGGACTTATATACCCCCTGCATATATTTTCCGATAGCTATCGCAATGTCAAGATTTTCCATGTCAACTAAAAGCACCCGTGCTTTAGTGCGATCCTCAACCTCATATTTTAAAAATATCGGGCGGAGAAACTGTTTACGTAAATTTAAAAACATGTAACAATCCAGCAAGATGTGCAAAATATCACATTTCATTCCTAGTTTACACACACATTTACCATCAGGATGCATTAGGGCAGTTTTTATTGCACTATTTGTAAATATCGGATTAATACCTATTCGTAATTTAAAGACTTCTGTTCTTATCCAACGGTTTGGTAGTAAGTCTATATATGGAAAGTTAGAGTCTTTCTCCCATCCTGAGCTCATAAACTTTACAGAGTCTTTCTCTTTCAGATACATTTGGTCTGTCGCCCTAGAAATTTCTTTACCATGCACTTTAAGAACATTCTTTATAACATTAATTTGGAGTGTCATAGGGTCGATGTTCACATTCAAGTAATCACAAATGGCCAGGAGTTTCCTTCTTGTTGCCTTCGCCCACTTTAACTCACTAGTCTGAATTTCTTTCATACACCATTGTGATACCTTAGTGACTTCCCCCTGACCCAAACGGTTCCAGAATCTGAGGAGACTCATCTGCACCTGAACATTCCATGCGGTTAGGCCCAATTCTACTCTAACTGCCTGGATCATTGCCGACCCAGGGAGGGACAGCAAGGCTTTTAAACATTTTCCCTCCTCTTTATCCCAGGTGCTTTTCCCATCGAAGCAGAGAACTTCAGCCCCATATTGGAATTGTGGCGGAACCATAGCTTTGAAGGCAGTCAAGAGAGGTTTATGAGACATATCGCCATAGCTATGGTTGAATCTTTTCAACCCGCATACCGCTAAATGCGCTTTTAGTTTCTGCGCTTCCAAATGGGAATCCCACTTCAGAGACCTTGTGAACCAAATCCCGAGGTATTTATATTCACTTACAGTTTCTAGCTTGGTTTGGCCCAAGTACCAGCTAAACTTCGTGCTCTTCTTCCCAAAACATAGAATTTTTGTCTTATCCATGTTTACTGTAAGTCGTTTTGCGATAGAATATTCATTGAATGCATTTAACTTCCTCTGAAGCCCCACCTCTGTTTGATCCATTATTACAAGGTCATCTGCGTACAACAGACAGGACAGATGCTTACCATTTATTTTAGGGCTTGCTCCTCTGGCAGTACCCAGGAGAAGGGGCAAGTCTGCTAAAAATATGGCAAAAAGTAACGGGGCCAGAACACAGCCTTGCCTCAACCCATTATTTATCGGTATTTCCATTGTAAGGCCGCCAGAGGTATCTTTAATCACCCGTGCCCAGTTATGGCTATGCAATTCTTGGATAATTAGCAAAAGATCCGCCGGAACATCATACTTTCTCAATGTCTCCCACAAACAGTCCCTATCCACCAAGTCAAAGG
Source organism: Lissotriton vulgaris (assembly GCF_964263255.1). Lineage (NCBI taxonomy): Eukaryota > Metazoa > Chordata > Amphibia > Caudata > Salamandridae > Lissotriton > Lissotriton vulgaris. The sequence goes on from NC_141694.1 coordinate 1,458,292,967, forward strand.
CTGCTCGAAAGTCCACGAAGCAACAAAACAATTTGCCCTGCTGCTCCATGGACTTCCTGGCTACAGCCCAAAGTGCGAAGCAGTGATCAATAGTGGAGTGCCCCTCCTTGAAGCCACCTTGCTCTATTGGAACTATTGACTGCCGCTCCACCCATTCTTTCAATTTTCCCAGGACTATTTTAGAGAATACCTTTTCCCCGATGTCTAATAGGTTAATTAACCTATAGTTCTTAGGGTCTTTCTTTTCTCCTTTTTTATGCAGGGGTCTAATTATGGCACCTCTCCAGGATTTAGGGAAATGACCCAAAGCCAGGATTGCCACAAACATGTGGGATAAAAATCCAGCCCACCAATCTATCTGGGTTTTAATTAGGATGGCGGGAAGATTATCTGGACCTGCTGCACGTGATAAGTTTAATTTTTTAATAGTTTCTCTCACTTTCTCTATAGAGAAGTCTGGTATTAAACCTTCTACATCCCATATCCGAGTTGATCTATTCTTCTCGCTTTCCGGGGACTTTTTAGCATTATAAAGGTTACTTAAATAGTCTACCCATGCTGCCTCCTCCACAACGCAGCTCATAGTACCCGGTACCCTTCCTGCGGCATCCTGTATCAACCTCCAGAATCCTTTTATATTTTTATTTTCAATTGTTTCTAAAAGGTTTGCCCAGCATTCTTCTTTAAAAATCCCTTTCTGCTTCTTTACTAGGGATTTATACTCCTTCTTCAACCCAAGCAAGAGCTCCACCTTCCCAAGGTCATAGCTGATCCTCTGGCGTCGCTCTAATTTTCGTATCACACTTTTTTTACTCTGACATTCCTGATTAAACCACTTGGACTTTCCTTTCTTGGGTTGTGCAATTGCCTTGACTTGTTTCTTATCATTTAGGTACACTCTTATACACTGCACCGCCTGTACTATTATATCCTCATACCATGCCACCTGATGCCCTTCAAACCTTTCCGTTGATAAGTTTTGTTGAAAACTTACCAGTTTCTCCACATACTCATCCGTCAGTCTTGTGGACATGCGTTTGGGATACTCCACACTTTGGGGGATTACCCTTTCACCAGTGCCCAATATTCCACCTACAATTTCACAAAACAATGCATTGTGGTCGCTATCTCTGCGCTTAATAACATAGAATTGTTTTACCAATACATAGTTCCACGCCTGGATAAAGATATAGTCTATAGGGCAATGTTGGTTTCCCACTCTAAAGGTCTGTGTAGCAGGTCGATCAGTATCCTTCCTGCCGTTCAGGCATATTAAACACTTTGACCCCAAGAACTTTCCAAGAACTTCATCCTGGTTAGACGTTGGACATAATGGGAAGTTTGCTGGATCTATGTTATAGGCACTCAACATATCCTCGAACCAATGATCCAACCTTCCAAAATTTAATTTGTGATTAAAATCGCCCATTATTACCAAAGTATCCTTCCCATACTTTTCTGTCAAGTCAGTTATATCCTTTTTAAAGAGGCTTAATTCTCGCTCATATTCTTTTTGAGACCCCCATTGGATATATACGTTTATGATAATCAGATGGACAACCTCCCCATTGGACCCTAGATGACATACATTACACACCAACAGCCATTTACATAGTGAACTGATTAGTTTGGACTCTTTTACAAAATTGGTTGAAACAAGTGTTACCATACCCCCTGAGGGGCGTCCAAATTTTTTATTTTTGCTAGCTGGTTTGTGAAAATGAACGAAACCTTCAACTACCTGAGTGTTGCCGCATAGCCATGTCTCCTGTAGACAAATAACATCAACACACTTTGCAAGCTGGTTTAGACTATCCGCCTTTGTTGTACCTCCCAGCCCGTTTATGTTCCATGAAATTAATTTCAGGCTATGCGGCAACTCAGTAACCTAATCGATCTCGCTGAGACACCCTGACTCATTCAGGCCCCAAGAACAAATACTGCTGTCCATGTCCCAGCTACCCCCAACTGTACTAGGCTTCACATTTTCCACCGCTATGGTGATATTAGCCAACTCCCCCTGTCCCCTGGTTACCCACCTCACCTGCCTTTCCCCTAAACCTGCATGGAATCTCAAGAAGCCTCCCTTTCGCTGTTTCCATGCATCTACTTCTTCTTCCGAGATCATCCTTATACCTTCTTTTAAGATTTCTTTCTCTGCTTTCTGAATTGCCGCTTTAACAAGGCCTGAGTAGACTAGCACCTTTGTGTATTCTGCACCATTGTTATCACTGCAGAACCCTATCTGTCTCAAGTCCTTCGTCCCAATTTCTTTTAGGGATGGGCATTTTGCAAATGAAAATAGGAGCTGGGAACGATTCAGTGGGACTAACTTTCTTTGTTTTTTCCCTCCAGACATTTGTTCTTTGGGTTTAAAGTAAATCCACATTTTATTATCATTACTTTTATATGGGGTTTTTGCATCCCAGACACCTCTTCCCTCATGTATGTTCATTCTAGGGCGTGTGTCTGCTATGCTACCTCCAGTTGCTACGCTTCTTGTGGGTACTTTCCCTCCTAACTTGTTATTAATATTTTTAGGTCTCACCACCTCCCTAATGGGGTTATGTATAGTTTTCCGTTGTGCCCTTTTCCTTTCAGCATCGACTACCGCTCCTACAAAGGCTGATTGCCTCCCTATATTGCTACTTTCTCTTATCTTGTTTTTCCGCAAGGCATTTCCTTTAGATATTTCCCTATCATGCATTTGTTTGCCATTCACTTTATTTTGAGCCTTCAGCCTCCCCTGGGTCTGACAAGGCCTTTTATGGGAGTACCTATTATTCTGATGCCTTAAAGTCTCTCCTCGCCTCCTTACCAACATAGGCCATCTAGAAATATAAACATTATTCTGTGGACCACCTTCCACTACTGATTCAATGTTCTCTTCAATCTGATCATCTGTCTCTGGGGCTTGTACTGTTCTAACCATTGTTGGCATCAGTTCCCTTATCCCCTGCAGTTCTTGTATCATTTTCTTAAACTGTAATTCGTGATTATTTAACAGGGTATTATTTAACACAGAAACCTCTAATAAGCCTTGGAGCATTTTTTGTAGCATCAACATAATGTCCAGCATCGAGGCAGAGGATGAAGTTGTAGTATCCATACCCAATGTACCATTCCGTAAAATTTCATTTAGCGAGTCTAAGGGTTTCGGGCTTTGAAATTCGACTTCATCCAAACTTCTGTCAAAAATAGTTCTTTCCGAGGGGTTGGACAAATTGGAGCAATCCTCCTTATCTATAGTCCCGCAACCTGCCAAACCTTCCTCCTCTGCCCTTGGCGAAGAGAAAATCCTTGGCGAAGAAGAGAGTCTTGGTTCTATGGGTAACATCCTCTGATTTAGGTCACTCTGTGTAAGGGAGGGGTCCACAATCTCCACAACCACTTCTACGCTTGGTAGCTCTTTATTAATCTCTTGGACTTCGACTTGGGCTTGAGCCAGGGTTTGGCCTTTGCCTGGAGTAAGTGTTCTCTTGAAGTGCTTACCCACAAAATCTATTATTGATTTAGACACAAGGCTACCATCTTTTGGATCTTTTGAAGACGTTCATCACCTTGTAGGAGCTCTAATAATTGCTCAGCCAGAAGCAAAGAAGAGTCTTTCTTTTTGTCATCTTTTCGAAACACAGAACACACCTCCTTCAGTTGGTCCTCCAGCATGTACAACAATGGGATAGCTTTTCCCAAATTAGAGTCCTCCTTGCTGACTGCACGCGTGAAGACCTCAAAAGGACGAAGCATGCGTGTTAGGCTTTCAACTATGTTCCATTGCGGCCCACCCATCCTCAGCTCCTCTATACCCTCTTTCAAGAAATATTGATCGAGTTGCGTATACTGCTCATACAGACGCTCAAGCATGTAGAAGGTTGAGTTCCAACGTGTTACCACCTCCTGGATGAGTGCTTTCACTGGCATTTGACATTGATATAGCATGCTCCTCAGCTGCTTGCGGGCCTTAAAAGAATGCCTGAAATGCTTGCAAATTTTTCGGCAGTTCTCCAATACACTGTACGCTGCACTGCGTTTATTACCCAAGAATTTTTGGACAACCAGGTTTATACAGTGCGCCAAACACGGCACTCTGAAATAGTAACCGTCCCTCATGGCCTTAACTATATTGGAGCCATTGTCCGTGGAAACATAACCAACCTTGCGTTTTAGTGGGGACAGACAGTTAAGGACCTTTGTGTTAAAGACATCCAAAATGTTTTCTGCTGTGTGACGTTTCTCCAAACCAAACATGGCTAGTGTTGCATGTTTCCGAGCACCTTTAAAAACAATGTTAGTGTCAACACCTGAGTTTAGCTTTGCTTTAGCCCCTGAAAAAGAGACCCAGTGTGCAGTGATGCACATGTAATCAGCGCCTGCGCCACTGGTCCACATGTCTGTTGTCAGATGTATAGTGTGAACAGCACTCTTCTGCAAAGCTGCCCCAATCACCTTCAGAACATCTTCATGTAGTGCTGGAACCGCAACTCGGGCAAAATAGAACCGGCTAGGAACCTTCCATTTAGGGCAGAGCGCTGTCACTAATTCTAGAAAACCAACCCCTTCTACAAAAGAAAAAGGGAGAAGGTCCAGAGCTAGCATTTTAGCCAGCTTAGTGTTATACAGACGGGTCATTGGGTGGTTGCGTTCATATTGCGCTTCTGTAAACAACATCTTTTTAATGTTGCCCTGGACCAATGATTTACGGGATGATGATGATCTCTTCGACCCAGTTACGCTCGCTGATGAACTTTTCCGCATTGATGTCTCACTCTCTCCCACACTCTTAGTGTGGCTCCCATGGGGTGTGCTGCTGACATGGGAACTGGGTGTAAGTGAAGTGTTTGAATCGTCTTCTTCTACCTCCTCGTCATCAGCAGATGACAAATCAACGTTTTCATTACGTGCAATTCCGGCTTTCTTGACCGCCTCTAGGTGCGGAAACCATTCGACAGGGTGCCTTCTCTCAAGATGACCTCTCTGGCCTCCGGTACCATAGTTAGAACCAAGCTTACCACGACTAAATCGAAGCTTACAAAGGCTACAAATGGCTACGTTTTCCTTTTTTGGGCAAACACTAAAGAAGTCCCAAACTGGAGACTTGAAATGTCTTCGGGGGCCGGAGGAGGCGGCGATACTGGTGGTGGTGGTCCTGCTGCTAATGACAGATGAAGTGGAGGATGTGGATTGCCGAACTGCAGTACGTTTTGCACTTTCACCACCACGAATTGAGGTCGAGGACGAGGTGGGTACCTTCTTGCGAAGAAATATGGAAGCGGTAGGTTTTGGTGTACTACTTAACTCCAAATCTAATGATTCCATTTCCATTGCCTCCTCGCCGACATCATCATCACGCTCAGCAGCTTCTCGGGATAGGGTCAAAATGTCTCTTTGCTGCATGCCCGGTGGGGCTGCAGTGACCTTTGTGATGACTGGCTCGTCGTCATCGTGAGAGGCTTCATCACCAGCAGTATCTGTCACTTCTTGTTGAGCCTCATCACACTCCATAGGTTTGAGTTTTTGGACGACCTTCCTTTTACGCTTAGGTACCGGTGTCAGATCATGGTGTGCCTCTGCCTCACTGTCAGACCGCAGTTGTGGTTCCCAAGACAGATCACTTGCACCAGAACGAGGTGGGCTTGAAGAAGATGTAGACACCCCCCTTGATCTTTTCCTTGCTAGGGATGTGGAAGACAATGAATGATCATCAGGAGGAGTGGCTTCCAATGATACCTCAGCTTCATTGTCGATTTCCAAATGTGCCCCTACTTCGGGAGGAACAACTATTGTGGGCACTTGTGAACGTCCATGCACCTTTGCTTGCGCATCTCCTTTTGCTGCCTCTCCTTCCACATGTACTTGGGCGTGTACTTGCACATGGTGTTGTTGTTGCGGCTGTGGTTGTTCAACACTTGTCAGATGAGTTACAACAACCTGTGTTGATTCAGGGACATTGCTGCTACTTTCTTGCGATGAGCCAACATCACTGGTCGATGGTGATTGGAGAAGTACACTGACTGCCTCTGAAGCACTCAAGGGCTTTGACTTAAGTTGGCGTGGTGGTGGAGGCACTGAACCCAATGGAGCAGGGGTGCTGCTCTCAGGTTGGTCCCCAGCAGATCCTGCTGCTGCAGGCGTACTTTTTTTTTTGCTCCCAAAAAAAGTGGCGGGTGGCACACCAGCCTCCTTGGTAACTTGCTTCTTCTGCTCCTTACTAGCAACTTTCTTGCTAGAGGAGCTACGGAGAACTTTCTTTGGGGGCGGGGCCATCTTCTTCAGAGCAGGTCAGACAGCAGGCCGCAGTTGCACGAATTGTAGAGTTGTCTGAGGCCAGACGTGACGTCGCGTGACGTTATGCTGCACACACACACCGCTGCAGGACTTCTTCCTGGCACTGGTGGTTCTCTTGAGTCTTGTGCACCTAAAAAAAATGGAAGACAGAGGAACATCAGTTCAGTTATAGAGCACAAAAAAATCGAAAAACACTGCAAAATCAGCACAATCCCAATCCATCCATGCCCTCCATAATGTTTAAATTCAAGACAACCCACAGAAAGACTAGGCCCATGCTAGACTCAAATACCCCTGGTGAAAAGGCCACAAGTACAGGCCCAAAAATCGAAAAACACTGCAAAATCAGCACAATCCCATTCAATCCATGGCCTCCATGATGTTTAAATTCAAGACAACCCACAGAAATACTAGGCCCATGCAAGACTCACTACCCCTGGGCATAAATAAAGGTTGAAAAGTAGGCAAAATGGTTGGAGGCCTAACAACAAAGCCTGCATTCAAAATGGCCACTTGCCTGCCAGCACATGGCCAGTGCCTGTAGCTGCACTCAAAATGGCCACCAGCCACATGGCATGTCCCTCCCCATGAACACCCCCAAAAATCGAAAAACACTGCAAAATCAGCACAATCCCATTCCATCCATGGCCTCCATGATGTTTAAATTCAAGACAGCCCACAGAAAGACTAGGCCCATGCTAGACTCAAATACCCCTGGTGAAAAGGCCACAAGTACAGGCCCAAAAATCGAAAAACACTGCAAAATGAGCACAATCCTATTCCATCCATGGCCTCCATGATGTTTAAATTCAAGACAGCCCACAGAAAGACTAGGCCCATGCTAGACTCAAATACCCCTGGTGAAAAGGCCACAAGTACAGGCCCAAAAATCGAAAAACACTGCAAAATGAGCACAATCCTATTCCATCCATGGCCTCCATGATGTTTAAATTCAAGACAGCCCACAGAAAGACTAGGCCCATGCTAGACTCAAATACCCCTGGTGAAAAGGCCACAAGTACAGGCCCAAAAATCGAAAAACACTGCAAAATCAGCACAATCCTATTCCATCCATGGCCTCCATGATGTTTAAATTCAAGACAGCCCACAGAAAGACTAGGCCCATGCTAGACTCAAATACCCCTGGTGAAAAGGCCACAAGTACAGGCCCAAAAATCGAAAAACACTGCAAAATGAGCACAATCCTATTCCATCCATGGCCTCCATGATGTTTAAATTCAAGACAGCCCACAGAAAGACTAGGCCCATGCTAGACTCAAATACCCCTGGTGAAAAGGCCACAAGTACAGGCCCAAAAATCGAAAAACACTGCAAAATGAGCACAATCCTATTCCATCCATGGCCTCCATGATGTTTAAATTCAAGACAGCCCACAGAAAGACTAGGCCCATGCTAGACTCAAATACCCCTGGTGAAAAGGCCACAAGTACAGGCCCAAAAATCGAAAAACACTGCAAAATCAGCACAATCCTATTCCATCCATGGCCTCCATGATGTTTAAATTCAAGACAGCCCACAGAAAGACTAGGCCCATGCTAGACTCAAATACCCCTGGTGAAAAGGCCACAAGTACAGGCCCAAAAATCGAAAAACACTGCAAAATCAGCACAATCCCATTCAATCCATGGCCTCCATGATGTTTAAATTCAAGACAACCCACAGAAATACTAGGCCCATGCAAGACTCACTACCCCTGGGCATAAATAAAGGTTGAAAAGTAGGCAAAATGGTTGGAGGCCTAACAACAAAGCCTGCATTCAAAATGGCCACTTGCCTGCCAGCACATGGCCAGTGCCTGTAGCTGCACTCAAAATGGCCACCAGCCACATGGCATGATGTCCCTCCCCATGAACACCCCCAAAAATCGAAAAACACTGCAAAATCAGCACAATCCCATTCCATCCATGGCCTCCATGATGTTTAAATTCAAGACAGCCCACAGAAAGTCTAGGCCCATGCTAGACTCAAATACCCCTGGTGAAAAGGCCACAAGTACAGGCCCAAAAATCGAAAAACACTGCAAAATCAGCACAATCCCATTCCATCCATGGCCTCCATGATGTTTAAATTCAAGACAGCCCACAGAAAGACTAGGCCCATGCTAGACTCAAATACCCCTGGTGAAAAGGCCACAAGTACAGGCCCAAAAATCGAAAAACACTGCAAAATCAGCACAATCCCATTCAATCCATGGCCTCCATGATGTTTAAATTCAAGACAACCCACAGAAATACTAGGCCCATGCAAGACTCACTACCCCTGGGCATAAATAAAGGTTGAAAAGTAGGCAAAATGGTTGGAGGCCTAACAACAAAGCCTGCATTCAAAATGGCCACTTGCCTGCCAGCACATGGCCAGTGCCTGTAGCTGCACTCAAAATGGCCACCAGCCACATGGCATGTCCCTCCCCATGAACACCCCCAAAAATCGAAAAACACTGCAAAATCAGCACAATCCCATTCCATCCATGGCCTCCATGATGTTTAAATTCAAGACAGCCCACAGAAAGACTAGGCCCATGCTAGACTCAAATACCCCTGGTGAAAAGGCCACAAGTACAGGCCCAAAAATCGAAAAACACTGCAAAATCAGCACAATCCCATTCCATCCATGGCCTCCATGATGTTTAAATTCAAGACAGCCCACAGAAAGACTAGGCCCATGCTAGACTCAAATACCCCTGGTGAAAAGGCCACAAGTACAGGCCCAAAAATCGAAAAACACTGCAAAATCAGCACAATCCCATTCAATCCATGGCCTCCATGATGTTTAAATTCAAGACAACCCACAGAAATACTAGGCCCATGCAAGACTCACTACCCCTGGGCATAAATAAAGGTTGAAAAGTAGGCAAAATGGTTGGAGGCCTAACAACAAAGCCTGCATTCAAAATGGCCACTTGCCTGCCAGCACATGGCCAGTGCCTGTAGCTGCACTCAAAATGGCCACCAGCCACATGGCATGTCCCTCCCCATGAACACCCCCAAAAATCGAAAAACACTGCAAAATCAGCACAATCCCATTCCATCCATGGCCTCCATGATGTTTAAATTCAAGACAGCCCACAGAAAGACTAGGCCCATGCTAGACTCAAATACCCCTGGTGAAAAGGCCACAAGTACAGGCCCAAAAATCGAAAAACACTGCAAAATCAGCACAATCCCATTCCATCCTTGGCCTCCATGATGTTTAAATTCAAGACAGCCCACAGAAAGACTAGGCCCATGCTAGACTCAAATACCCCTGGTGAAAAGGCCACAAGTACAGGCCCAAAAATCGAAAAACACTGCAAAATCAGCACAATCCCATTCCATCCATGGCCTCCATGATGTTTAAATTCAAGACAGCCCACAGAAAGACTAGGCCCATGCACCACTCACTACCCCTGGTCAAGGCCCCAACAACAGGTCAAAAATCGAAAAACACAAAATTTTACAAAAAAAAAAAATCGAAAAACACAGAAAAATCAGCACAATCCCAATTCATCTATGGCCTCCATGATGTTTAAGTTCAAGACAACCCACAGAAAGAATCAGTCCACCCACCACTGAGTACCCCTGGGGAAAAGGCCCCAAAACAGCCCAAAAATCGAAAATCCCAAAATTTTAGTTGCAGCAACTGTAATGCCCCAAACAAACTTACTTGTAAAATTTCTAATCCAACAGTGATCCAAAGAAAGTCAAAAAGGCCTCAAATCCAAAGATCCAGCAGCATCCACAAAAAGTAATCCTTCCAGGTCCACATCCGAATGAAAAGTGACCAGGAGATGGACAAAGCACTGGGAGGAGCCTGCTGAACAGGAACAGGAAGTTGAAGACTATGGGGCACTTCCTTCCTCCCACCCCCCTGCCCCCCTCCCCAAAATGGACTCCTCGCTAAAAAAGTGCAGGCAAATGTCAAACTAAGGAGTTATTCACATAAAAATCATCATTTCTAGAAGGTTTATGCTGCTTGCTGGTGGATTTCTTGTGCAGAATTGCAAATTTATATTTTCGCTCGCCGCATCTCAAATCTCGCAATTGCGAAGTACCGCGAGACGTGATCTCGCCGTACTCGCGTTGACAAACTATCGCTGGCAAGCCGCGATGACGTAATCGCGCTCGCAAATTCCCGCGGGAACACACAGCAAGATCCAAAATGGCGCAGCACTCGCAAACTATCGAAAAAAACAACTCGGCAAACGATGATAAACGCCGCGCGCCGCAAAAATTGTATCACCAACGCCGCGCGCCGCCAAAAAAATCCGCTGCGTGCGAATTTGCGGATTTTGCGGGAAATCCGCAAATCTCGCGGATTTCCCGAAAATCCGCAAAATCCGCGAGCGGAACGGATTTTCCGCCCACGCTTAATCAGGGTATCACCCCTCATCAGCTGGGCTAGTTTGAACCTGGTGGCATAATGAGCACCGGACTGACTTCAGGGCATACCCTTCCTACTTCGGGCAACTATAGCAATATAAATTGATGATGGACAGAATGCTGAGGCATTCGTTATTAGAGAAGGTGAACCAACACTTGTTTCTCCTTTCTGATGGCATGGTTCTACATGATTTCCTGTTATGTCCTCGAAAACCACGTCAAAGCTTTTTTTGTATGCAACATACAATGAAGTGTGGAATGTTTCACAGCAGGAAGCTGCTGAGCAAATACATGAAATTGACAGAGCAAATTTAGAGAAGGCTCTCTTGGTTGACAATGGTAGTACTACATTATCCACTAGGGTATATTCTCAGAGTAACAATGTGTCATCTGCTATTGACATTATACATTGTTTACATTGTGACATGCCCTTTTACAACATGGACAAACAAAGCTTCGGTCTATTATGCTACTGAACTGGACTTTGCAGTCTCTGCGCAATGGTTGTGTTCCTTGGAAGCATTTAATGGCCACAAATTTGTTTTCACCATATAATTTGACAAAATAACAGAAAACCATGGCCAGAAAAGACACAACATACACGATGCTTCACATAGAAAACTAGAAAAATGACAATTCACTGTATCAGAGACACCATCAGCTGAATGGATAATACATGAGTTCTTTTCTTTGCCAATTGCAACCTTTGACCTTAAGGTCTGCTTACAACACTATCAAGAAGGCAGATATGAACCGCTAGAGAAGGGATTTGTACATGAGGCATGGGTCTTACCTTTCACTTGCCGATGTATAAATGGTGCAACTGAGGTTTTTCTTAGCAGTATAGACTCCAAGATCACTTTAAGCCATTCTCTAGTCTGCAGGGAAGTTATACTTCATGGAGCATGTAAAGAGTCCAAGGCAAATCTGTCCTGTTATCTGAAAGGTTCCCCAGCTGATGCAATTCGTCCAGCATTTACACTGCTTTTGAATGGAAGCTATTCCATATTGAATGACAAAGGTTGCTGTGGGATGAAACTGGGAATACCATACCTGGTGATATTTTCTAAGGTCATGACTTGTTATACACAAGTGCTTTTCCCAACTGCCCTGAGTTTAGGGACATTACAATTTGTCCTTCAATTCCAATCTCAAATGTGAACGTTGATGCTTTAAGCAGATTGAAAGCCTCATAGTTTCAAAAGGAGGTTGCCTTAACATCTGCACAGGAGATGTTTGATCTTCAAGTTTCAAGGCCTTCTTCTGAGATACAGTCATTACCATTCACTACCCTCTCACACCATTTCGGGTGCTCCACATCTTTAATGCCTCAAATACTGCGGGAGTAGTAAATTTTTTTAAAACAAATAAATCTGGGTTTGATAGTACCTTTTCAGACTGTCTATGAAGTAATTTACATTTTTTATAAACTCAGTGCTTTGAAGTGTTTTTGGAGGCTTAGCACTTGTCCTGTTCCTTATTGTCGGAATTTTTTTTATTTTTTATTTTTCTGCTGCCCAATGGATATTCCATCACACGGCCAAATATGGAGGCATTTCCACATACGCTCCTGTGTCGTGAAAGAATGATACAGTATTTTTGAGCACCCTTGCTTCAGGAAATAAATGATAACTGGTTCTTGTCCATTTGAACCATCAGATTACATTGGTGCAGTCTGTGTTCAGCTGTCTACTGTGCATTTTCGAATGTGCCCTGGATATATGCCTTGAAAGGCAATCAGTTCAGTCTATGGACACAGGACTGCTGATGGACCAATTACCCTCGGGTCAGGCTAGCGCTATATAAAATTAGTAAATGAATAAATAATAAATAAAAGCTCACTTGCAAAGTTGACCTGTGCGATTGCTGCTGCTAGAAAAATGTATATTATGAGCCCTCTTGGAATGCTTCGGCTCCTGGATTTCTAGATCTTGGCTCATCCTCTGTGGATGAACTACTGGGTATCACACCTTAAGCGGCTGTTGAGGGGGGTGGATTTGACCATGTTTGTTCATTGGAACTTGTGAGAGGGGTGCCAATGAAACATCGACTGTGGCAGCTGGGAATAGTATATTTTTTTGTGTGAGTTTTATACAGCACAAACTGGACCTGAAGGTATCTGAGCACTTTACATGAGCACCGGTTAAGTTACAGACGGACACATTAATTTTTTTGTTAGGCATGGGGAGATTAAGTGATTTGCTCGGAATCACAGAATGTTGATCGTCCCTGCCGGGACTCAAACACGGTTCCTTAGCTCCGCGGTCAACAGACCAAGCGGTTGGGCCACATTCCCTCCCGTTTTTATTGTTTTGTCTGCTTCTTCAATATTTAAACAAACTGGAAGTTTCGAGCAGTAAATGTTTTTTTTAATTCGCATTGTTTTTACCTGCAAAATTGCTTTTACTATAGTCTTTTCATTGACTTTTTTATATTACCTTTTAAATAGGTTTGTGGCTTTCTTTATGCTTTTAATTTTAAAGTGCACATTGCTTTTGAGATTTTAGGTTTAAATGACAGATTTGAACTTATATTTTAGCACATGTTTTAGGATGCTTCTAGTCACCTTATGTACAAGGAGTGGTTTTCATGTATTATATAGGCCTCAGACAGGGAACACCACCATTTTACATGTCCACATTTAAAGTTGACAGCCTTCCTAAAGGTTGACTCCTGACACCTATTTGAATATAGGATAATATTCTTTGAAATGGATTTGCTTACATTTACACTTCTCCGTATACGTATTATCAGGGTCTTAAATATTCTTAGGATTTCCTGTTTTCAGTTTCTATTTTTGGTAAATTCTGGTGGGGTTTTTGCAGTGTTTTCAATATCTTAAAAAACAGTTGTTATCAGTGGTTACACATTTGCGCGCCACTAAAAACAACAGAAAAAGTGTTTTCCGGTGTTTATGGAACGTTTTGATTTTATTATTGCTTGCTTTCTGCACTGAAAGGACATGGTATTTAGACAGTGTACATATAGTGTATATGAGGTCCAAATAGATTTTAATCTTATTGTAGTACACCATTCAATACTTCTTCAGTGAGTCTTTGGGTCATGTGCGCTCGCTCTTTCCTTCCCATGTAAACTTCTGTGAAAAGGCCCTCTCAGCACTCATAGCCCCTTGGGCTGAGAACCATCTGCTAAGGGACACAGTTGGGATGACTCTTTCTTTGATGCCACATAAAGCACAAAATTATAAATATTTGCGCTTTAGTTCCTGTGCATAAGAAAACAGTGCACCAGAGTGGACTAAAAGTCAATAGCATCCCTCATTAACTCTGAAGATTGTAAAGATGCGCTCACCATACCACCTAACAAGTGTGTCAATTTTGACAGGTCATCACACATCTTTTTTATGTACGTAGCTGAATCACTGCAAATACAAACAATATCACTCCAATCTTTGTTGGACTTGTGAAGAACTTTTTTTGCAAAGCATTACAAGTGACATGTTTTCCAAAAGTCTGGTGTCATGTTTTCACCACTAATCCAGATGCTTGGTGATATATATATACTTGTCACTATACCTTGCATTGAATGACTAAAGCCTGAGGTGTTGGCAATTAACCTACTATCAATACTGACCCACTAGAAACTATGGTATGATGATTTAAGGGTTTTTACCCATTCTCTGTGGGTAAATGTGATGACACATATTAGGAAAGATTTTTATGAAACCAGCCATTTTACCCATCAGGGAAAGAATCAAATGCAGCCAAAATATCAAATATGAGTTTGATATTTCCTGATTCTCTATAGTTTATAAAATATTTAAACTAGACCTAAAACATGAAACTAAACCCTGCATCTTTAGACCAAAGGCCACAAAACTGAAAAAAGTAAAAGGAAGAAGAAACAATATTTTAGTGGCATCCCTAAAGAACAAAACTCAAGCAGAATAATGTTAGCCAGTCTTTCTTACTTCTAGCTTGTATAACAAATTTACATTGTATTGACCCCTTCAGGAAGAAAAAAATAACTTTTTCACTCTCTTTTTCCTTTCTTAGAATGGCATTTAGTTTGTGGTTGTCCAGGTGTTTTTTCAATGTTTATATGTTTTCACCGGTGAGGGCTATTTTTCTTTCAGTGGGGTTTTATCAGTTATTATAGGTTTAAACCTACAACCCCACAGCCTAAATATTCTGCATTAGGCTTTGGTTCACTGTGCAAAATGTTGATGTTTGTTGTTCTCCACTCGGTAAAAGCCCTGCAAGGGTAGAATCAACAATGATGGCCTGACTGGGGCTCCGACATGGCAACATGGGTGAAGTTTATTATATAAACAAAACACCAATCCTTTGTTTTGACAGAGGAGCTAGACCCAAAAGTATCAGAGCGCTTTTCAGGTTAAGTGAATAATTTTACTAAAGGTAGGATTAGGGGAAAACAGTGGGAGAGAAAAAGTTATAGAACAATACAGTATTGCATGGTCAAAAGGTTCGGAAGCTATGCAACAATGCAGCAATAGGGTAATGGATTTGGAGGCAGATTAGAGATGGAAAGAGTCAGGCACCTGTCTCAATTAACCCTGTAAATGTGGTTTGGGTCAATGGGAAATGTAGGTCTCGTTATCTCCTGAGGCGGAAGCCGGGAGACCATCTGATTTTTAAAATTGTATTTCCGTGTCACTATTCTGCCTAAATACTTGTATTTTAATCTCACTCACCCGTCTGCCACCACTGGAGCGGGCGCTAGAAACGCCGAAACAGCGATCCCATCGCTGCAACATAGAAACTGTAAACAAACAATTCTGCCGCCATTGACGGCGAGGTAGAGAGGCCACGCCTACTCCTAGGTCACGCCCACCCGCCTACTACAGTATAAAACGCTGCCATCAGCGCCACGAAGCCAGAACCTCGTAATCTCCTGAGGCGGAAGCCGGGAGACCATCTGATTTTTTAAATTGTATTTCCGTGTCACTATTCTGCCTAAATACTTGTATTTTAATCTCACTCACCCGTCTGCCACCACTGGAGCGGGCGCTAGAAACGCCGAAACAGCGATCCCATCGCTGCAACATAGAAACTGTAAACAAACAATTCTGCCGCCATTGACGGCGAGGTAGAGGGGCCACGCCTACTCCTAGGCCACACCCACCCGCCCCTTTTCTACCCATAAAAGATGTGCAATCACCGGACGCGCAGCGGACGGGCGCAGCGGGCGCGCCGTCAGCGCGCCGAAGGCAAGCCCGTCTGGGCCCGTCCGGGCCCAGACGGCCTCAGGCCCAGACACTATGCCCAACTCGCAGAAACGCATATCCTACACCTCGGATGCGCTCCGAGCCTGGAACACTAAAAAACATCCTCAGTGTGAATTCGTCCTTAAGGATGATACCCCGTTCACAGGATGCATCCTCTGTGACACCCCTGAGGCCACGGAACACGGCCAAACGCTTCGACTCGGCCTTCTGAACTGCAGGTCCCTGGTAAAACACTCCCACGAAATAAACCTCCTCGCCCAAACTCTCTCGCTAGACGCCCTGTTCCTGACCGAAACATGGCTGACCTCCAACAACGACTTCGACATGGTCAATGCAGCCCCTCCCGGCTACCAAATCTGCTGCCTGAATAGACCGGTCGGAAGAGGTGGCGGGCTCGCCATACTCTATAAAGATCATCTCAGCTGCAGGATCGACTGCGGCACTGTCAAGGACTGTGAAAACTGCTATTTCACCTTCCAGATCTCCCCAACCACTTCACTATCGGGACTTCTGGTATACCGACCTCCAGGCTCGCTAGGAGATTTTTCCAGCACCCTGATGGACCACATCCTTCTAAAATCAATATCAACCCCCAACTTCCTCCTCCTAGGGGACCTGAACCTACACTTCCTAGACCCGGCGGATAACACTGCCGCCAACCTACTAGCAGATCTCATATCAGCTGACCTCCACCTTCTGAATTCAAAAGCCACCCACGAGAAAGGACAGCTCCTAGACCCAGTCTTCACCAACATTAGGAACCTCCAAACCCAAGACCCCACTCCCCTCCCATGGACTGACCATTTACTGGTCCCTATGTACTGGTCCCTCCAGACCACCCCTGTTCCCAAACAGAAAACTAGGATACAAACCAGACGATGGCACAAGCTAATCCCAGAAGAATGGGAAGCTAAGCTACGGGAATCCGCTGGCCCCCTCTCCACTGACCCTAACACCGCCGATAGAGAATTCAACAGCTGGCTTACCAACCCCCTAGACAGCCTTGTCCCACTAACCAGCTCCCTTAAACATGTAAAAAGGATCAACCATGCTCCATGGTACACTCCCCCCCTGAACATTTTAAGGAAGGAGTGCAAAAAGACAGAACGTACATGGAGGAAAAACAAATCGGCGACGGAGAAAGACGCTTATCAAACAGCCATGAAAGCGTACAAACAAGCCCTCCATAACGCAAAAAGCTCCTTCTACGAGGAAAAAATAAAGAACTCCTCCTGCTCAGCCAAAGAGACTTTCTCTATCCTTAAAGAGCTCCTCCATGTTCCGGCCTCCCCGCAGATACCCTTGGACCCCAAAGCAGCAGAAGAAAAATGTGTCAACCTGGCCACTTTTTTTGACGATAAGATCAAAAAAATCCTTGCCTCCCTTCCTGCTACCAATCCTGCCACCTCAGAAAAAGCCAAGGACTCATCCCCTTCGTTAGGGAACTCCCCTGAGAAACCCGATTCACCTCATTTAGCGTCATTCGGACCAGTCACCGAAGAGGAAGTGGCAGCAACATTAGCATCTACAAAGAGTGGCGCCCCCAGTGACTCAGTTCCCATACGGTTTGTTAAAGACATCACTCGAACCATTATGGCCAAACTCACTGCCCTCATTAACACCTCGCTAGTCCAAGGAGAAGTCCCGCAACGCTGGAAGGAGGCAGTCGTCAAAGGACTGCTCAAAAAGCCTTCGCTAGACCCCGCGGACCTATCCAACTACAGACCCATCTCGCTCCTCCCTTGGATAGGTAAGGTCGCCGAGAAGCTTGCAAATAAAAAGCTGTCTCACTTCCTAGAAGCAAACCATCTCCTTAAAAACTCCCAGACAGGCTTTAGACCAGGCCAGGGCACTGACACCCCCCTCCTTGCAGCCGTAGAGAAGGCTAGGGAAATCATCGACACTGGAGGATCAGTGGCAGTGGTCCTCCTAGACCTAAGCGCGGCCTTCGACACTGTCAGCCACCAGGTCCTAACCCAGCGCCTGGATAACATCGGTGTGAAAGACAGCGCGTTGAAATGGCTCACGTCCTTTCTCTACCGACGCTCCTTTCAAGTCTGGGAAGGAGAAAGCCGCTCCCCCTCTATCCCCCTCCGGTGTGGGGTGCCACAGGGCTCTTCACTGAGCCCCACGCTTTTCAACGTGTATATGGCCCCACTGGAGGAGCTGGTCTCACCATTCGGAGTCACTATCGTCAGCTATGCTGACGACACTCAGCTGGTGGTGACACTCTCCCACCCCAAGCTAGAGCCCTCCAATCTCAGAGATTGCCTTTCCAACGTCCATCAATGGATGAGTGACTCAGACCTCAAACTAAACGGGTCAAAAACAGAGATCCTGCTCCTAGGTCACAAAACTATGAGCCTTCCCTCCAACCTCTGGCCCGCTTGTATGGGTGAACCCCCTACTCCCAAGACAGAGGTTAAGAGTCTGGGAGTATGGCTGGAGACAGATCTCACCTTCAGGACACAGGCTAGGAAAACAGCCGGCATCTGCTATGGCCTACTGAGACCATGCAGAAAGGTGCTCCCTTTACTACCATCCCAGTCCCGACTTCTGCTGATTCAAGGCTTAATCTTATCCAGGCTGGACTATAGCAATGCCATTTACCTCGGAGCACCGGAATCCACTCTCCAAACACTGCAAAAGACCCAGAATGCCGCAGCTCGCCTACTCACGAACACCCCAGCCAGAACATCAGCCAAACCAGCTCTGAGGAAACTTCATTGGCTCCCCGTGAGGGAAAGAGTCGCTTTTAAAGCCCTCTGCCTGGCCCGCAAGGTTCTGCACAACGCCGGCCCCCCAATTCTGAATAATTGGATCACACCATACAGACCGACGAGAGCGCTTCGGTCAGAATATGGAAACCTTATCATGGTCCCCAGGGTGAAGAAGGCCCGCATAGGTGGCCGCCGCTTCTCAGTCAACACAGCAAAAAAATGGAACGCGATCCCCCCGAGTCTCAGAGCTGAACCAAACCTCCTACGATTCAGGAAGTCCCTCAAAACCCTACTTTTCCCCTGATTCATCATCAGCTTCTCTTTGCCCCCTCCTTAGGAGTCCGAGGTTTTAGCGCTGGGATACTCGAGGGTGACTACGCGCTCTATAAAAACCTAAAATAAATAAAATAAAAAATAAATAAGGTCACCTTGTGCCCGTGTTGAAGTAGTTGTTAAGCAGTTGGGATTTGAAGTCCTGTTTGAAGTAAGAAAAAGGGGGGTTGTGGCAGAGATCCTTATGGAGTGAGTTCTATATCTTAACGGCATTACCTCAGAGTGAACTCACCTGTGATGATTTCTTTTTCCAGTTAGGAGGTATGAGAAGAAGAGAATTAAAACTTCTGAGTGCTTAGACTCTTCCTGCTCTCGAAAGTTTGGTTTGTAGATATTTGGTTTTTGTTTGTACAAAGGGCTTTATGGGTGATGCAAGCTGTCTTGAAGTTGCATCTTCCTTTAATTGGAAGCCAATTGAGACTCTTGAGGGCTAGTGAGATGTGAGCAAATCTTTGAGTTCCTGCGGGGAGCCTGGCAGCTGCCATGAAAAAGTGCTCTTAAGGGTGCAAGATGACATTTCGAAGTTTCTGTGAGGATGGCATTGCATTAGTCAAGTTGCGAGAGAACTAGTGATTGCACTACCAACTTAAGATCATATGGGGAAACAAATAGTTTGATTTTCTTGAGATGTTTCAGTGTATACTCCTTTAGCTGAGTTGTAGATGTGCTTTTTCATTGACATGTTTTTATTCAGGTTGATACCCAAGGACATAAAGGATTTGGAGAGTGAAAGAGAGTGGTTTGGCACATCAACACTCTTGAGCCATTCTTGGATAGGTAGCGGTTTATTTTTTATGGAAAAGTAGTAGTAGTTCTGTCTTGCTGGGGTTCAGATTAAGGTGGTTGTTGTTTAGTTATGTTTGTATCTTAGTAAGTGTGGTATTAGGATGCTGGAGGTCACTGCATGATTTGATTTTGTAACAGAGTTGTGTGTCATCTGCATATTGGTGATATTTGACTCCTGTTTGATTCAAAATAACTGTGAGGGATTTCATCTAGAGATTAAATAGGACTGAAGAGATGACTGAGTCTTGAAGTACACTTGTGGAACTGGCGCAGGATTCAAGAGACTACTGTTAATTTTTATTTGTTGGGAACGGTGTTGGAGATAGGAAGTGAACCATTGAGGTTCTGTAAATTACGAATTCGTTCGTGCTCAGCTTCCATTTTGTGATCGCAGCCATTTTATGTTGCCCTCACTCAGGCAGCTTGGCGAACGCGATGTTATTGTTGTTTCTGCCTTTGCGTGTCAGGTGGCTTCTTCGCATATGTTTACTAATGAGTGTCAGGGTCTGGCCGAGTACACTAATTCCTGTCTGAGCTGATTAATTCCCGTCCGGACTACCTATTGGTTCACACCATTGTTTCCTTTAAGTTATCCTATCTGCTGTCCTTCGCTACATGTCTCATGCATTCTCCTGTTTCACGACTGTCCTTCTACAACATGCAGCTGTGTTTTCTCTACTTGTAAATTGAATTGTGTGGATTCATTTGTAATTTACTTAAGGGGCCGAGTGACAAACAGAACCGGGAATTTGAGTTACTTTGGTCTTAAAACATTGTCTATAACATTTACCTATAGCTCATGCTCTTGTGTGATTGCATTTTGCATTGTATTGTATCGTATATAAGCCTGTGTGCCACGGAGTTAAGTGGCAGTCTCTTTTGAACCTCGTTATACCAACGACTTCTAAGACCACTGTACTAGCTGCAGCTAATAAATACCATCTTCTACGCCAGACGAAGAGTCTGTGTCACTGTTTCTGACAAGGCAGGTGAATCCCAGGGATTTCAGGCGTACCCTGCGCCGCCGGGCCTTAAGGCTGCGGTTCTCCACCATCTCAGGACTGTGTCATTGATACCAGTATGGTACTTGAGTATCTTGAGTAAAGCTGAATGATTTATAGTATCAAATGCCATGAATAAATCGAGTAGTATTAGGAGGCAGGAGTAACCTTCATCTAAGTACCTGAGGATATCGTCAGCTACATTGAGCATAGTTTCTGTGCTAGAGCCTTTCCTGAATCCTGATCGGAACTTGTTGTGGAGATTAAATTCCTCTATGTGATGGTTTAGTTGTTGTAGGACGCACTTCTCCAATGTTTTGGCTAAGAAGGGACGTTATAGTTAGGAATTAGCATTTTAAAAAACATAGAAATTCACTGGGGAAAATCGAAGGTTACAGGGACGTTATAGTTAGGAATTAGCATTTTTAAAAACCTTAGAAATTCACTGAAAAAACAAAGGTTACAGGGACATTATAGTTAGGAAATAAAATTTAAAAAAACCTTAGAAATCCATCCACTATAGTTGGCTGAGCTAACTATAACTCTTGCCCACGCAATGCACTGCTTATGACCTCACATATTACGTCACTCATGACATGGTCCGCGACATCACTGATAACATCACTCATGACATCATCCAGTCACTCTGAGTGTTTTAAAAAAGTTTATGAGTGTTAAATATACATACCAAGGTATATTGGTGAATTGGTGGGTGTATATGTGACTGTATGAATGATTTAGTGGGTATGTCACTGACTGTATACGTGAGTGATTAGATGTCTCAGTGAATGTATGGGTGAGTGACTAGGTTGTGTGAATGTTTGTATCAGTCTGCTAGTTGGTGACTAAGTGGCTATATGGGTTGGTGTTGGGGTTTGTGAGTGGCTGTATGTGTGATTGATGGGTTGTGTAAGTACCTGTATGAGTGTTTGTGTGGCTGGGTGAGAGGGTGTGTGACTACCTGTTTGGATGGGTGAGTGGGTGAGTAAGTGGCAGCATGGGTTAGTGAGTGCATACGTGAAGGGTTTTATAGATGACTAAGTATATGTATGACTATGTCATTGAGTGAATGGATGTGTCAGTGGTATATGGGTGAGTAACTGGATATGTGAAAGGCAGTATAAGTGAGTGTTTGAATGACTGTGTGAGTGAGGGATTCTAATGGTGGCTGTATGGGTCAGTGTTTACTTGTGTGAGTGACTGTATGTGTGATTGAGTATGTGTTAGTAGCTGTATGAATAAGTGAGTGGGTATGTATTTAACTGTTTAGGTGAGTAAATGGCTGTGTGATTGACTATAAGTGAGTGAGTAGGTGTGTGAGTAGCTCTATGAGTGACTGACAGTGTGTGAGTGACTGTTAGGGTGTATGTATGGATATTTCAGTGGCTGTATTAGTGAGTGAGTTGGTGTATGAGTGGCTGTATTGGTAACCAAGTGGATGTTTGTGTAGGCCTCTGAAAGAGTGGGTGTTTAAGTACTTGTATGGCTGTGTCAATGGTTTTGAGAATGCTAGTGTGTAAGTTGTTATGGGTGCATAACATGTTATATTGAGGTCTGAGTGGGTGTGTCAGAGATTCTGTGAATGATGTCATCAGTGATGTCACTTGAGAGCTCATCAGTGATGTCACTTGCCAAGTCATGAGTGATGTACTATGTAAGGTCATAAACAGTGCATTGCAGGGGCGTGAGTTACAGTTAGCTCAGCTAACTGTAACTGCTGAATTTCTCAGACTTTATACAAGTGAAATGTCAGCTTTGCTATAACGTCTCTGTAATCTTCATGTTTTTTCAGTGAATATACGCACACATATATATATATATATATAAATATATATATATATATATATATATATATATACATATATATAATAAATGAAACAAGGAAAAAAGTTATTTAAATTTATGAAAAAAGAATTATGAAATTATATTACTATATATTTTTACAAATAAGCCATCAACAATACAAGTATAAAAAAAGAAAGTTGTAAAAAAAACCTTGAAAAACATTGAATTATTCTTGAAAAAAACAGCTACTGAAATAGTACATGAAAAACTCACAAACAATTTGAAAGAATTTGTAAAAAACAAAATAATATAGTGTGAAAATGGAACATTGAAAAATGTGGACATTCACTGAACAAACCAAAGGTTACAGGGCGGTTATAGTTCAGAAATAGAATTGAAAAACTTTTAGAAATTCATTGATAAAGATAAATGTTACAGGGACATTATGGTTTGGAAATAGAATTGAAAACAAAACTTAGAAATTCATTGAAAAAAACCAAAGGTACAAAGACATCATAGTTAAGCTCACATTTTACTTTGAAAAAACCGGAGAAAGTTGGCAGTTATAGTTAGCTGAGATAATGATAATTTATGGCCTTGTAATGCCCTGCTTTTGACTGCACATATTACATTACTCATGACATGGTCAGTGACATCACTCACGTATAAAGTCTCCTTCATACCCACTCCACCCTTCTATATACTACTTTTACACCCTATCACTCTCCCATACAGACACTCCCACAACCACTAAGGTATAGTATATATGTTTAACACTCAGTAACATTTAGAAAACACTCACAAAATTACTGGGTGATATCATCAGTGATGTCACCACTGATGTCATTTGAGATGTCATCAGTGATGTCACTGACCATGTTATGAGTGATGTAATTTATGAGGTCATAAATAGTGAATTGCGGGGTACCAGTTATAATTAGCTCAGGTATCTATAACTGCTGAGTTTTACTGGTTTTGTACGAGTGAAATCTGAGCTTAACTATATATATATATAACCTACTGGCGGTTGTCAGTAGGTGGTTATAGTTAGAACCTAGTTTGCATATGAGAACATTTTTTTTTTTATTGCTAATAAATATGACACTTTTTGACAAATCTTCACAACATTTTAAAAACTAGTTGACCACTCACTCCAGCTGCTGCCTTGAAAGTTTCTGAGTGATTCCTCAATCTGGGGCTGAGAGAAAGGGGGTTCCGAAAATGTGAGTTTCCCATGCAATTTCCCATAGAGGTTTTAGACATGACTACAGCCTGA
Source organism: Lissotriton vulgaris (assembly GCF_964263255.1). Classification (NCBI taxonomy): domain Eukaryota; kingdom Metazoa; phylum Chordata; class Amphibia; order Caudata; family Salamandridae; genus Lissotriton; species Lissotriton vulgaris. Next base: position 1,458,316,741 of record NC_141694.1, read on the forward strand.
CCTGCTAAACAGAATGACAGCAAATTTGGCAGAAAGCTAGATCTTGTTTCAGAACGAGTGCTTTTTGTGATTTGGTGTAAATCCATTAAGTAATTTTCAAGATATTAAAGGAAAAACAAATTTGTAAATCTATAGGTGTGGAGCCTCCACATATCCAACAGGTTACCCCTGGGACCCGGCCAATTAAAAGTAATCTCATTAGTTGTGATAATGTTTTAAGGCACCATCTCACAAAAATTAATAACAAGGGGACTGCAGTGGCAAGAATCGTGCAACCGCCAGTGTGCGTTCTCATGGCCTAGCCGGTCTGGCACCCACCACACTGATGGCAGCAGGCGAGATGTGCAAGGCACCACTTCCAAATCTGACATGGACAGTGCAGCCTTTCATTATTGTAGGACCAATAAATCGAGGACTGTAAATACTCTTTCATTTGTTAATAGCAAGGCCTGTTTTTGCAAAGGTAAGAAAGGTAAAACAGTTGTATGAAGTGCTACGTAAAGAAGAAGAATCATATTCAATTATGTGCTGTTGTACTTATCTAATGATGAAAATAGCCTTGTGCCTTAATCAATCGATCTATATATAGCCAACCAATTCTCCTTTCTTTTCCCGCCAGTATGTTTCCATCACTAGTACTTTTTTAGGGATCTATCAGACTCCTACCTCCTACAGTGATGCACCATGTATTGGTTGGTGCACCTGCAGTTGTACCCCTTGTTGATAAAATGCAGAGCATGAGCTGCCCTTGCCATATCTTCTTTTGCCAATGGCCTACCCAGCACCGAACCATGGGATGTCATCAGTGATGTCATTTGAGATGTCATCCGTGATGTCATCAGTGATATCATTGATCAAGTCATGAGTGATTTAATATGTGAGGTCATAAGCATTGCAGTGCGGGAGTGTAAGTTGTAGTTAGGTCAGTTAACTATGACTGCTGCATTTCTCTGGTTTTGTATGAGTGATATGTCAGCCTAACTTTAACATCCATGTAACCTTTGCTTTTTCAGTGATTTTCTAACCTTTTTTAAATTCTACTTTGTAACTATAATGCCCCTGTAACCTTTGTTTTTTTCATTGAATTTCAATGTTTAAAATAAAAATGTATTTCCTAACTGTAACCTGTTGAGGTTTCATTTATGTGAAATTAGCATTGTTCCAGAATGAATCCTTTCATGTGTATTTATCCAAGAACAGGCTACCGTTCTGTGCAACACCTCTACCCACCTACTTTCTACTGATTAATTAGTAAGTGCTACACCATTGGATAAATGTATAGTGCATCTCCTATACTAAAGCTGTGTAAGGAATGCTGAAGAAACATCTCCAGTGGCCTTGTGTGTCCGTAACTGTGCAAATGTGATTGTTGCTTGATTGTCTTCAACAGATAACTTTACAAGGTGGAAAAGCAGAGAAAAACACACTTGGATGATTTGTACTTTACAGAAGTAAGTGCTTCTTTATTTAGTGGAAAATGTGCTCATGGGGCCTTTTTGTAAGCTGCCAATCATCCTGGGAAAAGGGTAGAAAGACGTTATATAACGCGAATGTATATGGGGTGGGACCAAATGGGTGGGGCCTCTAGGCAAGTTTACATACTTCTAGTTTTTAAAAGTTTAGAATGAGATCCCTAGTCTCAGCAGCAGATAATAAGAAAAAAACCCTTCTCACAGATACTAAGTGAGATATTGCTTTCGAGAAAAGCACGGATGCAAACACCTCCATCACGGATTACAGATACATTTTCAGTGGAAATGCAGAGAAAACACACTTGCTTTGCCTTGGCAATGCTTACACACTTAAGATCATTAGTATTTTACAAAAATTGAGCTTCAAAGTGGGCATCTGCTTTGTTTATATCTTTAAGTGCTTCCTGTTGAGGTTTAATTTCTGTTAAATGAACACAGTGCCAGATTTAATCTTGCCCTGTGTATTTACTCAAGATGCCACTGTTTTGTGCAACATCTGTACCCAAGTGAAGTACTTTCTACTGGCTGATTACTATGTGCTACCTCATTGGGTAAATGTAGAGTGCATCTCCTACATCTCCTACATAACAGCTGCATAAAGGACGCTGAGGAATTGTCTCCAGTGTCTCCGTCTGCAGAGAAAACACACTAGGCCAATTCATTTTCTTATTTAATATGCAATGTCATTTGAGATGCTATCAGTAATGTTATCAGAGAAGTCATTTGAGATGTCATTACTGATGTCATCAGTGATGTCACTGACCATGTCATGAGTGATGTAATATGTGAGGTCGTAAGCAGGGTATAGCGGGGACATAAGTTTTGGTTTTGTACAAGTGAAATATCAGTCTAACTATAATGTCCCTGTAACTTTTGTTTTTTTTTCAGTGAATTTCTACGGTTTGTTAATTCTATTTTCTAACCATAACTTCCGTGTAACCTTTGTTTTTTTCATTGAATTTCTATTTTTTTTATTGGTAATTGTGTTTGCAGAGTGGTGGAGAAAGGGGGCGGGCCACCGACCAGCTCTCACGAATCCGGCTGTGTCACACTTACTAGAGGTAATAGGAGGGCTTCTTGGCCCCAAAGGGCCTGCATTCTCCAAGAGTACTTCATTCCCCAGCCAGTAGTTCACCAGGAGGCATGTTTGCAGAGTGGTGGAGAAAGGGGGCTTGGCCACAGAAGATCTTTCAGCATTCTTACTGTGTGGGATTTCTTGGAAGTAACAGGAGGGCTTATAGGTTCCCAAGGAGCCTCTGGAGCATGGAGACTTCATCCTCTGACCACCAGCTTGCCAGATGGTGTGTTTACAGAGTGGTGGAGAAAGAGTGCTTGGCCTCTGAAGAACTCTAAGAAATTGTGCTGTTTGGGACTAACTAGAGATAACAGGAGGAGTTGTTGGTCCCCAAGCATGTCTGTGTGGGCAAACTACACCTCCTCTTACCTTCAGTAAGACCAACACTGCAGGATTGCTGAGAGGTCTCTGTGGCCATGCCCCCTTTCTCTACCACGCTGCAAACATACCTCCTGGTTCACTGCTAGTTGGGGGATAATGTCCACTTGACTGCTGAGGGTCCTTGGAAGCAAGCAACCCTGTTATATCCAGGAATTTCCACACAGAAGGATAGCTTAGAGGTCTTCGGAGGCCACACCCCCTTTCTCCACTACTCTGCAAAAGCGTCTCCTGGACCACTACTGTTTAGGGAATAAAGTCCTCTTTGATGCTGAGGGACCTTTGGGCCAAGAAGCCATCCTGGTACTTTCTGTAACTCATACACAGTGTGATTCCTTAGAGCTGGTCAGAGGCCCCACCCCCTTTCTCCACCAATCTGCAAAAGCCATTTCTACTTAAAAAACCATAGAAATTCACTGAAAACAACATAGTTTACAGGGACGTTATAGTTAGGCTTACATTTAATTCATACAAAACCAGTGGAATTTAGCAGTTCTAGTTAGCTGAGCTAACCATAACTCCTGCCCCTGCAGTGCACTGCTTATGACCTCACATATTACATCACTCATGACATGGTTAGTGACATCACTATTGACATCATCCACAAAATCACTAATGTACCCAATCACACCCCATATAACCTTTTAAATACCCACACCCACTCCCATCTCCACACAACCATTCACAAACCCATGCACAGACCCATACCAGTACTTACACATCCACTCACTGATTCATAGATCTGCACACACATCCACTCACTCACCCATGCACCCACTAATACACCCACTCACTCACTAATACAGCCACTGACATATCCACTCATACACCCATATAGCCACCCACATACAGTCATACACCTATAGAGCTACTAAAACACTTACTCACTCACCCATACAGTTAATCATACAGTCACTTACTCACCCATACAGTTTCATACACACCCACTTACTCACTCATAGATATACTAACACTGACTCACTGACTCACCTATACAGTCACTGACACAAGGTCGCACTCACCCATACAGCCTCTCCCACATTCATTCACTCATCCATAGACTCACTCATATATTCCATCACTCACTAATACTGCCATTCACATTCTCAGTTACTCACCGACATACCACTGACACATCCACTAGCTCACCCACTCAGCCATATATACACTCACTCCACCACGCAGCCCCTCACACACATACTCACTAAACCATATAGCCACTGACCCACCCACACACTCATCCATAATGGCAGTCACACACACCCTCACCCACCCACACAGACACTAATAATGTAACTCAGAAAACCAGTCAATCAACTATACAGCCGCTCATGTACCCACTCACACACCCATACAACCACTTAGACACCAAATGACACACTGAGACAAGCATTCACACAACCAGTCACTCCCACATACATTCACTATGACACCTAATCACTCACTTATACAGTCAGTCATGCGCCTACTGAATCATCCATACAAGCACTCAAACACCCGCTGATTCACCATTACACCTTGGTATATGTATATTTAACACTCATACACTTTTTCAACACTCTCAGTCACTGAATGAGGTTATCATTGATGCCACCTGTGATGTCATTTGAGATGTAATCACTGATGTCATCAGTGATGTTGCTGACCATGTCATGAGTGATGACCTGAATACCTTAACTAATTAACACCTCATATCTTTGTCACCCCTTCTGGGTAAACTGTTAAAAGGCCTAATTAAATAAAAACTAACAGCCTGTCTGGAAGAGACTTAGGGCCAGATGTAGGTAGCCCTTTACCGGTCGGAAACGGCCAAAAATACCAATTTTCGGCCGTTTCCGACCGGTAAAGGGCTATGGAGATGTAGGGGCAAAAAAAACATACATTTTTGGTTGCGCTTGTGACGCAGCTCCAGCAATGCTCTGGGGAGCCCTATCTCCCTAATGCTGCATCAAGCCTTGGGCCTGCTTCAAGCAGGCGCAGGGTTTTGACGCACCATTGGCCTGAAAGTGACTGAGTGAAATCTTGTATATTTTACTCAGCCACTTTTAAGAGGCGTTCCTGCGCAGGAACGCCCTCCCCTGCGCCGGAACGCCTCCTGATGGGGCAGGGCTTTACAATGTGATGCATCTCTCAGATGCGTCACGTTGTTAATAACCAGCACCATGGCGCATCTTTTGTGCTGCCGCTGCGTTACAAAAGGTCTCGGTAGAGGGTGGCAGTGGTGAACCAGAGGGTGACAGTGATGAACCAGAGGGTGACAGTGATGAACCAGAGGGTGGCAGGGGTGAACCAGAGGGTGACAGTGCTGAACCAGAGAGTGGCAGTGCTGAACCAGAGGGTGACAGTGGTTAACCATAGGGTGGCAGTGGTGAACCAGAGGTGCTGTCATGAACCAGAGGGTGGCAGTCATGAACCAGAGGGTGGCAGTGGTGAACCAGAGGGTGACAGTGCTGAACCAGAAGGTGGCAGGGGTGAACCAGAGACTGGCAGTGCTGAACCAGAGGGTGACAGTGGTGAACCAGAGGGTGGCAGTGCTGAACCAGAGGGTGACAGTGCTGAACCAGAGGGTGGCAGTGGTGAACCAGGGGGTGACAGTGCTGAGCCAGAGGGTGGCAAGTGTGAACCAGAGATGGGCAGTGCTGAACCAGAGGGTGGCAGTGGTAAACCCGAGGGTGGCAGGGGTGAACCAGAGGGTGGTAGTGGTGAACCAGAGGGTGGCAGTGAGGAACCAGAGGGTGGCAGTGGTGAACCAGAAGGTGCTGTGCCCATACACGACTGCATGGGTAACTTCGCCATGCAAGCGGTCCGCGAACACGCAAAAAGCCCCGTGAACACACAAAAAACCCCACAAACATGCAAAAAACCCCGCGAAGATGCAAAAAACTAAAATACGCAAACACGCACGAATTTGCGAATTTTGCAGATTGCAAATTCGCCCATACTTAAAATAAACATAGACATGACTGAGATCATGCTATTTGGCAGAGCTACCTCTCTGTGATCTGATGAGTGGTGGCCTCCCCAACTGGGTTCAGTTCCATCGCCCAATCAATCAGTGAAGAACCTTGGCATACAAATTGAACCAAGCAATCTCTATGAAAGATCATATTTTAGCTACCACTGGTTTGTGCTTTCATAATATGGTTCCTCTTTGCAGAATAGTTCCCTACCTCCTGATCTCTTCCAGAAGAAATTTAGCCCTGGTAGTGAGCTGACTAAACAATGGCAACACTCTACTGGGAGCAATGAACTAGACACTTATGGATAAACTACAGGTAGCTCAAAACATGGCAGCCAGGCTTATTCTGAATCTATCACCTAGTACCCAGTGAGCCCCTTTGCTAAAGGCTCTGCATTGGCTGGCAGTAAGAAAAAGAAAACATTTTAAGTTCTGCTGTCTCACACATAATGTCATTAAGGAGCAAAGGCCCCAGTTATCTCCAACAGAAAATCAAATTGTATGTTCCCACCGGAAGCTTAAGATACAAGGATAAAGCCCTGCTCTGCTCCGGTTGGCCAGATGTGGGGGGAGAGCCTTTGTCTACTTGGCCACTACCTACTGGAATAAGATCCCAGTGCATATTCGTACCTACATGAACTATTGCCAATTTAGGAAACGTTTGAAAGCCTACCTATTTTAAAGTTACCTGTCCTTGGGGGTGCTTACTTGCAACTGTAGACAGAGCAGTAATGTCCAATGGGTGATTTGAGCGCTGTATTAAATATAAATAACATACCATGTAATATGTGAGGTCAGAATCCATTGCGGGGGAGTGAGTTGTAGTCAGCTCAGCTAACTATAACTGCTAAATTTCACTGGTATTGTACGAGTTAAATCTGAGCCTAACTATAACGTTCCTGTAATCTTTGTTTTTTTCTCATCAACCTTTGTTCCGTCTTGGTAGGATTCTGGATAGATCTATCAAGCAGTTGCCAAGATATGTTTCCCATGCAATTTTCCGTAAGAAAACTGAACACCGATGCTACAAAAATGACTGAATGACATTACACCAGATTCAGAAAGATAAACTAATAAAAATACTGAAATTCACCAGTTACAGTTATCTCAAGTAACTATAACTTATGACCTATAGTAATTACAACTCATGCCCACACCATGCTCAGGGTAGTCATGGTGTCAATTCAGATGTTGCAGTGATGCTATCAGTGATATCATATAAAATGTCATGAGTGATGTAAGAGGTGAGGTGATTAACAGTGTATGGTGAGGGCACTAGTTATAGTTACTTTAGAGCACAAGTTATGGATACTTGGGATAGCTATAACTGGTGAATTTTAGTGAGTTTATTAGTTTGAAATGTGAACCCAACTGTATTTGAATCTGTGACCTTCAGATTACACAGTGCTCTCTACGGTCAGTAAATTATTCCATAGAGCACTGTATCTTTATTTCTTAATGCAGAATCATTTTCTAACCCTTAATTAGCAAGCATTGGCAAAGCTAATCTGCCTTGCCTTTATAAGATGAGAGCGGAGCAGTTGGCATTGAAAATGTTTGTCTTTAAAGCATTGTTTTAAATAAAGAAAAGAAAAAACAAACAGATATCCTATGGTATCTCAAAACTTTACATTGAATTCAGTTTTTCCAATCTATAACTCTCAGGGTTTATTTTTCAAATACTTTACACTCAGAAAACTCTGAACAGAATTTTTTAGAATAAGGAAGTTTCAGAATGTGAAGGGAAGTGCTTGCCAACGCCTAATTCCACATGATTCAGCTATGTATTTCTCTGTAGCAGCCCAGGGAACAGATTTATTAGCCTCCAAGAGAGTTGTCATGCCAAGTGCACATTTTGCTCCAGTTCCCTGTTGAGGGGGGTACAGCAGATGCCATCTGACCTCCCAGCCCCATGGAGCATTTGTGTGCGCAAACTTGTACTTCCATGTAATACTTGTAATGCAGGAGAGGAAACACATACAACCTTTAAAGTTTCTTCTTCAGCCATACCTCTACCCACGTATCCCTGTTGCTGTGTTTTTGCAGAAAATCTGGTGGGGGCAACCAGAACATGAGGGAGAGAGCTAGAAAACACCTGCAGTCTCATGGAGTGTTGAATGGTCAAGAAAAAATTCCCTAAATGTGAGGAGCAAGAGGATACACGTCACACAATCTCAAGGATTACAAAGAGGCTATTCTCCAGGGGAGGAACAAAGATAAGAATAGAAAAGCATGCAATTGAATGTGAAGCAAGCAATCGAGTTTGGCAATAAGCCAACCAATAGTAAGCAAATGGCAGGCTGGGACCTAAAAATGCATTTCTTAATTGACCCTTAATCACAAAGTATTCAAGTTGGAGGCAGTCATTGAAACCAACGGAATGTTGATCAGGCTTTATTTAACCACAAACCCATGTACAAATGTAATTTTGATATGCCTTATTTATTTATTTATTTATTTATTTATGCGATTTTTAGAGCGCGCAAATACCCAGACGGGTGTCTCGGCGCTGACGTAACAGAATCCTCACTGTGGCGGAAAAGGTAATTTATACTGAGAACAGCCATGTTTTGAGATTCTTCCAGAAGTTGATGAGTGTGCGAGCGGTTTTGATATGGAGAGGTAGCGTGTTCCAGAGTCTGGCTGTCGAGATGGTAAAGCATCTGTCTCCCCAGTTGGCCCTTCTTGTACGTGGGACCTTCAGCAAATGAGCTGATGATGAGCTTAAGGTTCGTGAATGTTCAAGCTGTCAAAAGGCTTTTTTTAGAAATAATGGACCTAAGTTGTTGATGGCTTTATAAGCAATGCATAAAGCCTTAAATTTTGTCCGGCTCCTCACTGGGAGCCAGTGCAACTGTCGTATATAAGGGGAGATGGATGTGAACTTGGGGATGGTTAGTAAGATCCTGGCCGAGGCATTTTGGACCAGCTGCAGTCTGTTGAGGACCTTTTCCTGGGCATTCAGAAGGAGAGCGTTACAGTAATCTGTTCTAGAGAAGACCAGGGTACTGATTAAAGTTTTGCCCGCATGGGGAGGTAAGTATGGGATTAATTTTTTGATCCTCTTTAAGATGTAAAAGGATGATGAATCCACGGAATTGGCATGTTGGTGGAAAGTCATTTTGTTTTCGAATATGACTCCCAGATTACGGACCTTGGCAACCGGTTGAGGTGGTGTTCCCATCGCCGGTGGCCACCATTGGGGGGTCCAGGTCGGTTCCAGTTTCCTGAATGTCACTCTTAAATCCTCTTCTCATTTAATAGGACCCAATAGTGATGTGATGTTATTACTCATGATTAACTTGCACTAGAGGGGTGGGGAGTGGGCATTCCTGACCTTGATTTCCCTGGTAAAGGTTGAGGAGAGCTTCTGTTTATTTAACTTTTTGTCTCCCTTATAGCCCTAGAAATGATCAGAGAAGGCAGATTAAATTGGTGCTAGGTCAGGCCTCATCTGGAAGCAGCGGTATGGAGACATGCAACAGTAGTGTCCCTCTACAAAATGCAGGAAATGCCTTCGCGACCTACCCCTACCGCTGCTCATCAGGGAGGTCCACCCTGATGAGCCTGACCTAACACCAATTTAGGTGGCCTAATTTCCCTAGAAGGATTTCCCTAGGTGGACTTAGCAAGTGGCAAGTATAACTTTGAGACTTTCCACTCATCATTTGTACATAGCACACACACCTTCATTAATATTTTTTCACACGGTCCTGAAGAATCGCCCTAGATCTCTCCTAGACAGTTAGATGGCGAGAAACATGTTGACCTCTAGGGAGTAGAGTAAAGTTTTCTGTACCTAACACAGAGAACAGATGACCCTCCCTATTCCATTTTAACATAGGTAAGGTACCCAATTGAATAGAGCATCACTGAGGAATCCTTAACCTAATTTTAATTCACCACACAGACTAGGCCCCTCACCCCCACTGCACCCTTACGGCGTAACAAAAGATCTCCAAAAAAGAGCCACTTTAAGGGTGCCCATTGGGCATTGCAGTGCCGGCCCAACGAGGAGCAGGCACATATGATGAAGCATGACACCTAGCTTGCTGGGGTGTGAGAACCCGAGTTCCAAAAGGACGAATTCCCCTCCTTCTTCCACCTGATAACAGCCCATGTCTGTTTTTACTCCTTCCAACAGACACACATGGTCAGGTGGAGTCGGATGACTACCTTGTCACTTAGGAACTGTGTACCTTTCTTTGGTTTACTACTTATTGGGCAAGTACGCTGGACCTACCCAAAAGCCCTACCCGAACTAAGAATACCCCCTCTTTTTGATACACACCCATGTTGCGCACACACATGCCCCAAGGGCATGTGTGTGTGTAACCTGAAACCTTGAAAAATTTACTTTATTGCATTTGCCAAGGTTTTTGCAAAATACAGACCAGAGTAATTTCTCTGTATTTTGCGGCCCACAAATAGCGAATTCGCTATTTCTAAGGGGTACATGCATAGCGATTTCTTAAATGCAATTGCAATTTAAGAAATCGCAATAAATCGCAATAAATTGTGATTTCTTAAGTTGCAAGTGCCTTACACTTTGATGCATCGCAATAGGCCTCTTTGCGGGTGCAAACAGCCGATTTTTGCAAAACGCACCGTTTGGGGTTGCAAAAAATGTTGATGCATGTGCCTGTATGACTCTATAGCATTTTAGCAGGTGAAGCTGCACACCATATACATTTTACTTTCGCAGAAACACCAACATAAAGGCAGTAATAGGCACTCAAAACAAAATTCCAGAAGGTTGCTTGGAAATCTGTGTTTTTTGCAGCTTTTCAAGCGTATTTCAAGTTGGTTCTGTGAGTTGTCAAAAGCGTTACATCTGCGCCCATGAGAGTGTGTCACTTTTTGGGTACAGATTTACAACTTTTTTTATATTTGTTCCTTAAAATGGCACTTCTGGAAAACTGCTTTCTTTGAGTGGCAATAACTAAAGTCGTTTTTACTGATGACTTCACTTTTCATTTGGGATAATGGGGGTAATCGTTGATGGCCACTCAAAGTGTCACAGTTCTGTTGTTAGTGAATGTGTATTAACCCACCATTTGTATCAGTTTTATAAAAGCTAATAAACAACTTTCGAACACTGAATTCTATTTTGTTTGATATGTCTTGCTGTTATGTTTGTTATTTCAGTGTGATAATTAAAGAAACCTCATTTGTACTAATTGATTTAGACTGAACGAACTAATTTGAATTAAATGCAATTCATTTAGTTTAAATGAATCGAGTATTTCAGGCTTGTATTAGTTGGGGAGGAATACATTAATTAACACATTAGATTTAATTAGAGTTTTAAAAGAGAATGCTGTTGTCATCGTTTTTTGTCTCCCATGATAAAAAGAACTTTGGTCAATTAGATGTTAATATGAAGGCGTTTTTCCCATCGCTCAACATTGCTCTCAGATCAAGTTTCTAAGCATGTATGCATGTTTATATTGTGAGCAAGAGTACCCGTTTCGAATCCCCAGTAGCAATCAACCACAATTCTGCAATTCTACCTATGGACTGCTGTGATTGAAATCGAAAGAATATTGGCTAAGAATATTTCAACAAAAGAGCTCATTATTAGGTGTTGTTATTATATACTGATTAGAACAGTTCATACTGTGGTTAGTGTTGAGTTGAAACATTATCTTGGGGATCCAGAGTACCATGTTAGGAGATAAATGTTTTTTATTTAAAAAAAAAAATCACTTACCTTTTAATGATACAAAAAAGATTACCAACAATCAGATGCCGAAAACATAGAAGTTTTAAAAGAGGAGCTGCCTGAAAGACGTGTACACTCCCTAATAAAGTGACTGACAGTGACATTCAGGGGAACATTTCTGCTCTCAATCTGAATCGATGTTGGCTCTTCAGTAGCAGTTGTGTCTTGACTCTACGTAAATAATTGTGGTCAGACTTGCACTCAGCTGACCCATATTTCACCGCCCTACCTAATCCCCATTACCAGATTGGGGAAAATTATATCAATCTCGCTCCTGCCTTCAAAATGTCATTTGGTCATCCAAGCGGGTGAGGTTGATTAATACTTTTACCAATGCTCATCACTAACCTGCCATAATACAAACAAATACATTTTGCAGCACCAAGTGTAAACAGCTCCCCATATCGTACCCATTAACACAACAATTAGGAATCTAGGGCCATATTATCAAGAAAGATACATTATCGCCGCTTTTATCGGCAGGAAACTGCTGCTAAAGCGGCGATAATGGGCTTGATATTATGCCATTGTGAATACCCATAGAAGCCCAGGTTAACACCAGAACCTGGGCTTCTATGGGAATTCACAAGGGCATATTATCAAGCCCATTATCGCCACTTTAGCGTCATTTTCCTGCTGATAAAAGCGGCGATACTGTATCGCTTTTGCTTGATAATATGGCCCTAAATTCGTAATGATGTTTATTAATCGAACGAATAATGATTTTAACTTATTTACTTACCAACCCATTTTCGAAACTGCAAAATAAAACATACCTTAATCAGTATGGAGATAATATTGTAATATTTTGTCCCCTGGCCAAAAAACAGTCACCATCTCCAATTTGGGCCTTTTCACACCTTCATAAACATCCCTGTTTAGAACAACATTCCAAGAGTCAACCTGAGTTTGAATTGAAATCAGCATTGCAATTTGTAATCGTACTAATTTGTCTAGCACACATTTTGTCTGGGGGAGCCTGCCAATGCCTGGCTAGAGTAGAATTCAAAGGAGAAGAAAAAGTCACAGAATGCAGATGCAATTCTGTGATCATTTGCAAGTGAGCAATAAGTAATCTCCATATAGGGAAATCATTGCAAGCCTAAGAGAATTCTGCATCTCATTCAGTATTACTACCTCTTTAGAGAGCAAATGTGATAAACATAGTGTAGTTCTTAAGTGAGAAATCTATAGTGGAGTCAAAGCCACAGTTTCTAGTTATAATGAGGGTTTCTGAGGTTCTAGGTGATGAATCTATGCCTTTGTGTAAGAATAACATTAAAAGGATCTCTTGGTTCCTGAATCAAACTTAGAACATTTTACTCCTCAATTCCAGAATCTATGAACTAATGAATATATGTACATATGCTCATATTTTTGCAAGGTACCAGGAAATGATTGGCGGTATATATTGCATCCTAAATATAGTTTCAAAATTAGTGCCCCAGTGGACTTAATAGTAAAAATAAAACTATATAACCAATGGGATGATATTTTTGGGAAACGATATTTAGGACACAATGTGTCAGACATACATATGTACCGCAGGCGCCTAAATGAAATAATGAGAATGAAGCAGTCCACAATTATTTTATAACTATTAATATGTTCCAGTAAGTAGTCATTTCACCACTTTCTAGGTTTTAATTTAAAGATATGAAAGTAAGTGTGGATAACATTGTAAGTACATTTTAATGTACTTTTGATATCTTTCCTGCTAGTGAATTGTCCATATATTCCTTTGTGTGTTGAAGGTTGGCTATTTACACCATAATCAGAACTAGTTCGACTGTCTTGTTCCAGCTAGCAAGCACAGTTTTGCAGTTTGCATTAGCAGTGTATAGACCAGAGCTGGAGTTGCCGTAGCAGGCATCAGGCATTTTCCCAGGAGTTTGGAAAGGTGGGGGCGGTTTTGCAGCAGTGGTGGGAGGGGGGGTTGCTACTGGGGTTGGTTTGCACTTGCACTCCCATACCCCGCTCGAGGGGGAGGGGGCTGTTGCTACAAAATTGCCAGGGCTGTTCTGAGTTACCAGTCTGGCCCTGGTAAAGATACTAACCCAAAACAAACAAAAAAACTTGTGAAGCGGCTGCTGGGTAACCCCTGCCAATGACTTATGGTATCACAAAGTGCAAGGGGAATCTTGGATGTTTTTTTATTTCATTTAGCAAGCTAAGCACATGGCATTATGCATTACGACCATTGAGTGATTTAGAAGCAGGCAATGCACATGATGTCGAATAGGTGTAGGTATTACAGAAAACACCTATCTTTGTAGAGGGTGGAGTTTGAGGAAGGCTTGATGCTAAAATATTCATGAAAGTCCTGGTGCTTATGTTTGGTGAAGCACTCCAAATAAAAGGTTTCAGAGCGATAAGAATTGCAACCATTGGAACTGCATTGGTTATGACCATCGAGGAAAACTGGAGTAATAAGATGTCACAGAGAGATAGATTTCACAGAGAGAACAGTAGGCAGTAAGGAGGATACATGTTTAATGGAGATAAAATGGTGGTGGAATAAAAGCACCAAGATACACAGGAGGATTAAGCAATAAGTTAGAATGGTGGTAACTTGGATAGTAATATAATCGCATATTATTTGAGACCACAGATAGAGATAAAAAGTAGGTGAGCTCATGCGAAAGTTGCAACAGAGTAGCTGAAGTCCATTGTATGAGCAAACGCATTTTCCTTTGATCCAAAATGGAATATGTTGAATTCATCTAGATTAGGGTTTCTTAACCTTCTGACTTCTTTGGACCCTCACTGAATTATTACTCATATCTGGGGATGTCCATCTGGGTAATTTGTGTGATTGACAAAATATATACATCAAACAAATACATAAATTATGAAATATTTTATTTATTTTTTAAATTACAATCAAAATTAAGCAAATATATAAAACTGGGAAGGTTCAAACTTTTCAAAATGTAAATTTATTTCTAAAAGACAAACAACCTACTGTACTCTAGCATTTCACTGTATCTTTTTGGCTCCTAATGGATTCTGTCTTTGTTGGTGCCTACTGGTGCTTCCAAGTGGAGTAACGAATTAGCCATACTTTAGCTCTGTTTACTGTACTTCCCCTGCTCAACAAATCCCAGAATACCAACTCAATATTTACCCTCCAGTAGCAAATCCAGTTTATTGACATATACATAGCAATATATATATATATATATATATATATATATATATATATATATATATATATTTTTTTTTATATATATATATATATACACACACACACACACACAGATACATAAATAAATAAAAATATATGTGATATATATATAGATATAAAGATATAAATAAATATATATACACAAAATATTATTATTTAATAGACAGCATGTGAACAGTCACAAACTCCTGTGTAGGCATCACTGAATCCCAGGGTCTGTCGACCACATGTTAAGAATCGCTGATGATCTTGGCAATGAACAATGGTCACCCTTCAAAATAGGTACTTTTAAATTGATCTACCCTGGCCACTTACTAATTTAGCTTGTCCTACCTATTTCTTATTTCAGTAAAATTGAAAAACGAGAAACCGACAATAACAATCTGACTGCATTTTTTACTTTTGACATGAACAAGTCGTATTTAACGGATTAAATGTATCGCACCAAAAAAATAAGCTAATTTGCAGTGTCAACGAAAGAGATTGCAAACGCTTTAAAGGAAGAATGAATAAATTATGTTAATATGTGACTTTGTATATCATTGTGCATTATTCTGATATTGTAAGCATGTGATATGGTGGTGTTCTAAAAGGCTGTATGCTATTGAACTACAACCAAAGTCCTGGAAGAAGTAGCCAATACCTAATCCATCTCTCCATCTCCATCCAAAACTTTCATGGTTTCCTGAACATTCACAGTTTTGACCATCGTATTTTTGTAGACAACACTAAAATATTTAATAGGATTTTGAAATAGCCAAACAATTGAAATGATTTACATCATTTCATCCAACAAGCATAACATGTGTGACAGATATTTGGCCCTTCATAAGTAGCACAAATACTGACATACTACACATTGACGAATAAATATCTGACATTCTCTTTCCAAGGTCTATGATCTCTTGCTCGATACTCCTCCAATTCTCTAATTCAATCAGAAAACTAAGAGCTATCTTGCCCCGACTTATCTTTCTGTGTTTTGGCTATTACAGTGGCCAAAACATGTTTTTCTCCTTTGTTGCCGCTGAGTACTACTCACACTATTTCAAGCTGAAGTGTGAGTCACTCTCGTCAGTGCAGTGACCTTTTCAAGCATCAATAACTCCAATCGCGATAGGGGGTGTCCACACATAAACTAGATCACATAATTTTGCCACCCAACTAGTTTTCAGCTTGAAAGGCCTCGCCCATATTGCTTCACATCTAAAATCACTTCTACTTCAGGTCAAGCAGAGGATCGATTTTAAACCCTTATGGCTGCTACATAAAGTTGGATGCTAGATTCTGGTCTGGGAAAGACATGGCTTGGTAGTTCGGATTGGACTGTTCCCATGAGGCACAGGGTCAGAGCTGATTTGCATATAGCCAGTGTCTAACCCAGGGTGGTGTGGAGTGCAAAAAAACGATGGATTTAGGCCCAGATCCTTGTACTGGGGTGAATGTATGACATTGTTCTACATTCTGTCCATCAACTGTGTTTTTTGCAATTTTCACCCCGAGTGTGCTGGGTATACTCAGACGTGAGTCCCAGGCTCTCCACACCACTGGAGTCAAGCTATCCAGGCTGATAGCCAGAAACCAGACCTTGGAAGCTTGATTCCGGTCTGGGAAAGAAATGGCTTGGTAGTTCGGACTGGACTGTTCCCATGAGGCACAGGGTCAGAGCTGATTTGCATATAGCAAGTGTCTAACCCAGGGTGGTGTAGTGCAAAAAAACGATGGATTTAGGCCCAGATCCTTGTACTGGGGTGAATGTATGACATTGTTCTACATTCTGTCCATCAACTGTGTTTTTTTGCAATTTTCAACCCGAGTGTGCTGGGTATACTCGGACGTGAGTCCCAGGCTCTCCACACCCCTGGAGTCAAGCTATCCAGGCTGATGAAGGCTGATAGCCAGAAACCGGTCCTTGGATGCTTGATTCCGGTCTGGGAAAGACATGGCTTGGTAGTTTGGACTGGACTGTTCCCATGAGGCACAGGGTCAGAGCTGATTTGCATATAGCCAGTGTCTAACCCAGGGTGGTGTGGAGTGCAAAAAAACGATGGATTTAGGCCCAGATCCTTGTACTGGGGTGAATGTATGACATTGTTCTACATTCTGTCCATCACCTGTGTTTTTTGCAATTTTCACCCCGAGTGTGCTGGGTATACTCGGACGTGAGTCCCAGGCTCTCCACACCCCTGGAGTCAAGCTATCCAGGCTGATGAAGGCTGATAGCCAGAAACCAGTCCTTGGATGCTTGATTCCGGTCTGGGAAAGACATGGCTTGGTAGTTTGGACTGGACTGTTCCCATGAGGCACAGGGTCAGAGCTGATTTGCATATAGCCAGTGTCTAACCCAGGGTGGTGTGGAGTGCAAAAAAACGATGGATTTAGGCCCAGATCTTTGTACTGGGGTGAATGTATGACATTGTTCTACATTCTGTCCATCAACTGTGTTTTTTGCATGCTACATAAAGTTGTGCATGATACAACTCTGTGCAACCACGCCAGTTCATTCATTCCATATTCCCAATACAATGCCGAAGGTCAGCCTCCCAGAAATGTCTCACATTGCTCCTATTAAAGGCTTGATGGGAGGTTTCTGCACCAACAATGCTTTTCCCTCTGCAGTTTTCTTTCTCTTTATCTTTGCAATGAAATCAACATCCGATCTTTTCACAAGCAACCGAGGATCCTCCACGCTCTTGCCCATAAATGACTGGTTACCTCCAGTTGTCTTTTACCTCTTCCCTCCTTGATACTTCTGGTGCTCTGGAGCATTCTTTGGTTGCATGACAGTGTTATCAAATAAAATAATTTAATGAAACAAGTTTGAGATATAAAAGCAGAATTAGCATTTACTAAATTAAAATTTACCAATTTTTCTAGTGATAATGAACAATTCTCTGAAATTCAGTGGTAAGGACTTTGCATCCAAAAAGTGTAATATTTGCCAGAGGATTACTTCTACAGGAATTACCTTAGTCATGCTCTAGAGCAGTGGTTCTTAACCTATACAGCCTTGGGGTCCTTGAGGCCTCTTCAGTGGCTCCGCAGATGTTTTACCAAATTAAATAATATTACAATGCATACATTAATTTCAAAAATAAAGAAGCAACATTAAAAAAAATTAAACTTTTCAAAGTGAGTGTTTATGAATTATTATGTGTATTGTTTTGAAGTTCAAATTATAGACATTGCATGGTTTGGGGGTCCCTGGTTTCCAATAATGACTCAGTGGGGGTCCTGGATTCCAGGAATGATTCAGTGGCGGTCCAATGCAGTCAAAACTTTAAGAACTGCTGCTCTAAAGCAACATTTCTAATTCTTCTACCAGTATATCCCTTCAATAACCCATTATTACTCTAAAACCTATCAACTTATTATTCCCTATCCCAGTAGTTAAAAACCTAGGGGCCTTATTTATGAGAAATGACGCATCGCTGCGTGAAAGCAGCGATGCGTCACTTCTCAGTGCGCGCTCCTTGCAACATTCCTGATGCGTCATATTTAATGTATAACGCATCATGTCGCAAGGAGTTACAGATACGTCAGTATTTCTGACTTATCAGTAAGGGCAAAAGTGACGCATTGCGTCACAAAAGTGACGCAACTCCAGCAATGCGTCCTTTCACATGGGGCAAGCCCCGTGTGAAAGGGTCTGCATCAGTCTTACGCCTGCTGTGAGGCAGGCGTAAGATTTTGACGAAACGGCGTCGTAAAAGTGACAGTGAAATCTCATAGATTTCACTGCGTCACTTCTACGACCCTTCCTTGCGTCAATATGCCCCCCTTGCATACATTATACCTGGTGCAGGCATAATGTGGCGCAGGGGTTTACAAAGTGACGCATCTACCTAGATGCATCACTTTGTAAATATGGCGCAACAAGGCGCATTTTTTACGCCACTGGTGCGTCACAAAAAATGATGCACCGGCAGCGTAAAAGTGACCCAAAGCCCCATAAATGAGGCCCTAGGTGTTTGGCTGAACACAAATCTTTCAATTAGTTTTCAGATCTCTAAAGTGGCCACCACCTGCTTCAGCATTTTGAGATGGCTCAAAAAAATCTTAGGGTGTCTTCCATTTTCAACCGAACAAACTGTCATTTAGGCCTTGGTGATCTCGAAGCTGGACTACGGTAACATCTTGTATCTTGGAGTGATAAAGAATCTGCTTTGACATCTTTGAATAGTGCAGAACGCAGCACATGACTTCTACTGCATTGTCACAAGCTCTATTCCGTAGCTAACCTGCTCGGGGAACTGCAATGGCTCCCTGTTGAACAATGCATCCAACTTAATGCACTCTGTTACTTACATACGTCTTTTAAACTCTGGTCCCTCTTACTTAAGACCTTTGGTGCGGTCTTATACTCCTAGTTGTTCTTTACGCTCTAGCAACTTAGACCTTTCAGTTGTTCCGAGAGTTAAGAGAACCAGACAGAGAAGTCGAGCCTTTTGTTTCTTAGGCCCAAAGTTATGGAATTCGCTCCGTGCTGAGTTAAGATCATGTCGCTCGCTCGCTCTCTGCCTTTCACAGGAAATTGAATACCTGGCTCTTTTAATCCCTTCTATCTATAGCAGTTGCTTCTCTGTTCCTGCTACCCTATTTTCGCATAGTGCTATGTAACACTTGGTTAGGTAGCCATGCATTGTACAAATCTGAATAACAATAATAATAAAACCTCATAATTCAACTCACCCCACTTTCTGCCCCTCCCTTAATTTCTTTTCTCACCAACATCCTCACTCTCTCTCATCCTCAGCGCTCCCTATGCTTATAAAACATTTCCTCCTTTTCTGCTACTCTCTGCTTTCTCAGTGCCTCTTTTCCCCTTTCAACTTCTCTTCATTAGTAGCGCCCTAATGCTGTCAGATGCGATTCAGAAAAGGGGGTGGTGATGAACAGAGTGTCTGAATTAAGCAGACCACTCTTACCCAGTCCAAAGATCAGGGCTTGATCCATCACCGTTATTTATCTCACTGCACCATCCCAGCTCAGAACCTGGCTATATGCAAATCAGTCTGTCCCTAGCCCAGTGCATCATGGGAACAGGGCAGACTAAACTACCAAGCCAATTCTTCACCAGAAAGGAGACAAGCTACCGGGGACCGGTTTCTGGCATTTCAGCCGTCTTCGGCCCGGCTTGCTTGAATCCTGATGGTGCAGTGAGAAAGGGACTCATGTCTGAATATACCCTGCCACACCTATAGTGGGCAAAAACGATTCAGAAAAGCGGGTGGTGATGAACAGAGTGTCTGAATTAAGCAGACCACTCTTACCCAGTCCAAAGATCAGGGCTTGATCCATCACCGTTATTTATCTCACTGCACCATCCCAGCTCAGAACCTGGCTATATGCAAATCAGTCTGTCCCTAGCCCAGTGCATCATGGGAACAGGGCAGACTAAACTACCAAGCCAATTCTTCACCAGAAATGAGACAAGCTACCGGGGACCGGTTTCTTGCATTTCAGCCGTCTTCGGCCCGGCTTGCTTGAATCCTGATGGTGCAGTGAGAAAGGGACTCATGTCTGAGTATACCCTGCCACACCTATAGTGGCCAAAAACGATTCAGAAAAGGGGGTGGTGATGAACAGAGTGTCTGAATTAAGCAGACCACTCTTACCCAGTCCAAAGATCAGGGCTTGATCCATCACCGTTATTTATCTCACTGCACCATCCCAGCTCAGAACCTGGCTATATGCAAATCAGTCTGTCCCTAGCCCAGTGCATCATGGGAACAGGGCAGACTAAACTACCAAGCCAATTCTTCACCAGAAAGGAGACAAGCTACCGGGGACCGGTTTCTGGCATTTCAGCCGTCTTCGGCCCGGCTTGCTTGAATCCTGATGGTGCAGTGAGAAAGGAACTCATGTCTGAGTATACCCTGCCACACCTATAGTGGCCAAAAACGATTCAGAAAAGCGGGTGGTGATGAACAGAGTGTCTGAATTAAGCAGACCACTCTTACCCAGTCCAAAGATCAGGGCTTGATCCATCACCGTTATTTATCTCACTGCACCATCCCAGCTCAGAACCTGGCTATATGCAAATCAGTCTGTCCCTACCCCAGTGCATCATGGGAACAGGGCAGACTAAACTACCAAGCCAATTCTTCACCAGAAACGAGACAAGCTACCGGGGACCGGTTTCTTGCATTTCAGCCGTCTTCGGCCCGGCTTGCTTGAATCCTGATGGTGCAGTGAGAAAGGGACTCATGTCTGAGTATACCCTGCCACACCTATAGTGGCCAAAAACGATTCAGAAAAGGGGGTGGTGATGAACAGAGTGTCTGAATTAAGCAGACCACTCTTACCCAGTCCAAAGATCAGGGCTTGATCCATCACCGTTATTTATCTCACTGCGCCATCCCAGCTCAGAACCTGGCTATATGCAAATCAGTCTGTCCCTAGCCCAGTGCATCATAGGAACAGGGCAGACTAAACTACCAAGCCAATTCTTCACCAGAAAGGAGACAAGCTACCGGGGACCGGTTTCTGGCATTTCAGCCGTCTTCGGCCCGGCTTGCTTGAATCCTGATGGTGCAGTGAGAAAGGGACTCATGTCTGAGTATACCCTGCCACACCTATAGTGGCCAAAAACGATTCAGAAAAGGGGGTGGTGATGAACAGAGTGTCTGAATTAAGCAGACCACTCTTACCCAGTCCAAATATCAGGGCTTGATCCATCACCGTTTTTTAGCTTACTGCACCATCCCAGCTCAGAACCTGGCTACATGCAAATTAGTCTGTTCCTGTCCCAGTGCATGATGGGAACAGGGCAAACCAAACTACCAGGCTAAATCTTAGACTGGGAAGGAAACAAGCTTCCTTACCTGAATTGTTTTGTCCACCATAAGCGTGGAAGGGTATTCTCAGATGTGAGTCCCTTGCTCACTGCACCATCAGGATTCAAGCAATGCTGTCAGATGGCCACACTGAACACGTCTGTTTTCTCCTCCACTGTCTCACACTCCTCCTAAAAAGAGAGTTGTAGCAGTCTTGTACGGTTGTTTAGTGTCCCTGGAAGCTGTGGAGACAGACAGTCATTAACTATTTGTATTTGTTCAAATTTAGCTACGCTCAAAGTAAATCCTCCTATTGTCCAGACATGGTCGGACCATTTACTAATTCCCTTTAACTTTTCATTAGACCGGAGGTACATAGGTAATAACATAGGAAAAACCTTGCAGTCTGGAAATTCGGGCTGGAAAATGATCATTGGACGCCCTGATCTGGTCACGATAGCTAGTGAATGTAGGCCTATAATGACAGGAAACCCCCTAGCAGACAATAAACGCTTTGGGGAATGGATGTTTACTCCAAAGGAGAAATCTGGTCATGTTAGTGCTCGGAATAGGCCAAACCAAAATAGACCATCCGACCCCTGGTTTACACACCTGCTAAAAGAAAAACAAGGAGAGGTGCGAGCATTAGAACGTAGATGGCGCAAAAACTACGGAGTTGAGGAGCTCAGCATATATAAATCAGCAAGAAGACACTATCATGCACTGATTAAGGCGGCTAAAACAAATGTCTAAACAGCAGCAATAGAAGCGGCTAATAATAAACAAAAATAGATTTTTAAGATCGTGAATGGTTTTAATTATCCAAAAATACTGTCACAAGAAATTCCTCCATCTCAGGAGCTGTGCAATACCATAGCGGACTTCTTTGAACAAAAAGTGCAGGCACTTACCAAAGACTTTTCCCCACCTAACGCTCAAATAGCAGAAGAAGGGAGCCCGGCAAGGACAGACTTGGTCTGTATGACGACTTTTTGACCTATTAGTCTGGAGGAAACCCGCCAGGCCATATTGTCGATTAAGTCGGGATCTCCGATTGATCCTTGTCCCCCTATTCTTTTACAAGCCCTTGTGGACACAGTTAACCCCATTATTAATAACATTGTAAACGCCTCACTGGATACTGCAATGATTCCAAAGGAGTGGAAACTTGCGGCGGTAAAGCCTTTACAGAAAAAACAGTTAGCAGACCCTACTACTTTGTCTAATCTCCGGCCCATCTCGCTTCTCCCTGTGTTATGTAAGCTAACGGAAACATTTTTGAACAGACAACTCACAAAGTTCCTTGAGTAAAATAATGCCTGGTACCCGAATCAATCGGGTTTTAGAGGTCAGCACTCCACTAAATCGGCCCTCCTGTTTACTACAGACACCATACACACTGCTATAGATCAGGGTAAGAAGGCTGTTTTGATTTTATAAGACCTATCTGCAGCTGTCGATACGGTCTCTCATGCCATCCTTATAGACCGTTCAGTAAGATCTGGCATAGCAGGAGACGTATTGGAGTGGATTGAAAACTTTCTGAGTGACAGGCGTCAAGTGGTCACCCTTGGAGATTTTTGTTCAGAAGAAAAAGCACTCATGTCAGGAGTCATTCAGGGATCTAGCCTGAGCCCGACGCTCTTTAAGGTTTACACAGCCCCTTTGATCAGGCTGCTATCGTCCTTTAAGATGGATGTTATCTCTTATGCGGACGATACGCATCTTATCCTAGTTCTGAATAAAGACACTAAGGAATGGGAAGAAAACTTTAAGAGCTGCCTATCAGCCACTTAAGAGTGGATGGGCAGGAATCATTTGAAGGGCAATACGGGAAAAACGGAAATCTTGCCGTTGGGCCCACAGAATAACTTTGTTCCCAAACAATGGTGGCCTGAAGATGCGTAGGTGCCTCCAAACACGACAAATGCAGCCTGAAACTTAGGCATTAAGTTTGACGCCTCCCTGTCTTTTAAACAACAGGCTCTGACAGTAGCAGGTACCTGTTTTAATGTTATAAAGGGCTTAAGGAATCTACTCCCATTATCAGCCAGAAAAATGGTAGCAGTTGCACTTATAACATCGAGGCTCGACTACTGTAATAGTCTGTATGCGGGAACCAACAAGGTTGTCATACACTAGCTGCAAATGGTACAGCACGCAGCGGCCAGGCTTGTATTGAAGCGGCCTAGGAAATCCTCAGCATCAGTCACACTGAACACTCTACACTGGCTACCAATTTACAAACGGGTATTGTTCAAAGTCCTAGTAATCACCTTTAGGGCTTTTCACTCACGAGGACCAAAGTACCTACAAAAGAGGTTCTTGCTTTACCATCCATCATGCAACCTTAGATCCTCTAATGCCAATTTGTTGGCCATCCCGACTTTCAGACTCATCTCGAAGGGAGGTAAATCCCTGGCAGTTGTTGGATCCAAAGCATGGAATAAACTCCCCCCACATCTCCGTGCTACGGTCTTGGAATCTGAGTTCAGAAAATCACTGAAGACTTGGATTTTTAGTCTCCCGGACTAGAGCTTTAATATGAGTACCCTGACCTTACTACTGGAAGCAGCCTGACCAGACCCTTCACCTTTTCTGGTCTTTCAGTGCCAAGATGCTCCTTGGAGTGATAGGCGCGCTTTATAAAAACCGACTTACATTACATTAAACCAGTTGTCCTCACACTTCAGTGGCGGTTTCTGTGCCAGGGCGTAGGGGCAGCGCCCCCTTTACTTTCACAAAGAAAAAGAAAGAAATGTGCATGCTAAATCTGCATTCTTTTAAAACTGTGTATTTGTACATATAAAAAGAAACGTGCCACTCACTGTAATGCGCTGACCCTGATGGGTCTTGGCGCGCTGCACAGTTTTTCTTAAACTTGCGAGGTGGGCTCAGAGTTTAGAAAGTATTCGCCGGGCAGATAACCTCTCAGCCCTGAGGTCTGTGAGGTCATCAGCTCGGCAAACACATACCAACAAGGCACAGTCTCCACCCCCTGATGACGTGAAGGTGAAGTGAGCCCCGGGCGTTTCAGATGCAAGCCCTGTAGCTCTGCGCCTCCACGTCAATCAGGGAGTGGAGAGCATTGTCACCCCCACCCTTTCCCAACTCGTCACAGGGTGGGGTGGGACTCACCCTGTGACGAGGTGGGAAATGGTGGGGTAAAACACTTTGCGCAGACTCGACTTGATGTGTCTCTGACTACTTCCCGCCTGTATTAATCCTGGACTCCATTACAGCATCGGCGTGCGTGTGTCTGTTGAGACACTTGATTTGTTTACTGCCAGGCCAGCTAAGGTGGCGACAGTGCCAGTTGGGAGCAAGGTCAGTGAGACATAGACGTCATGGACAAATATCACGATTCCTTCCTTTAAAAATAATTGGCTTGGGACGCTCCAAAAGCAGAATGTTTTTTTTACAAACAACGCATGAGGAGTTTTATTGGGAGGCCAGGAACAGGGACAGCGTATATATTACACAGTCGAGATGAGTTAAAAAAATTCCAGTAGGGCCGTCTGCCTCTGAATGAAATGTTGTGATTATGTTTAGGGGTAGTGGGCAATTCTAAACCAGCTGATATTAGCTATAAATTGTACATTCCTAGGTTGCCTTCTGTTCTGACAGGACTTAACTTTTCATAGAAAACGGTATGCCTATGCATCACATTAAAGCGATCCCACTCAAAAACTCCTGACTATATAAGTCACATCTTCTACTTCAGCACAACCTTGAAATTATATCTTTGTCAATGCTGTTATACAATTTTTTCACCCCCAGTAAATGTATTCATAACTCCGTATGAGAATGGAAATTGGTTATTCCCCTGCTCTGTGCTAATATTGCTATCCTGTTGTATAGCACCCTGCCTCTGTGTGCTACTCTCCTGCATGTGTTACATGAATACAAAAAATAAATAAAGGAATGACAGTGAATGAGGTTGGGGCTGGCACATTTTATTGTAGGGTCTCCTTTACACCCTGTGTCAGGGTGCACCCCATATTAGAAATCTGCATACCTGCAGCGTCGCCCTGTTTCTTGTTTCTGAGGTAAATAGTAAATACCCAGATGAGGCACTTAGTAGTGTGAAGTTTACAACGAGGTCGCACATATGTGTTCTTGCAAGAAAAAGCTGCAGAAAGTCAGTATATGTGCTTGTGGCACATGTGTGGTATGTGGGTGTGAGGTATTTGTTGTGTGTTGGATGCATGAGTACGTGGATTGTGAGGTGGAATGTGTTATGCAGAGAGTGCGAATACTATGCCACTTGTGATCTAGGCAGCTGGTTAAGAGCGGTGTTGAATGGTACTATTGTGCCACATAAAATGATTTACTTGGTGCAAGCTGAGAAATGCTGAACTTGTTTTTAACACCATTCTAATGTGTAGTGGAGTAGCGTGCAAATTATAACAAGAGGGGGAGCGAGAGAGTCAGTGGATTCAGTCTCCCGGGTCATATGAATAAACAAAGTGGAATCCACTCAGAGTGATAGTGATCCCTAGAGTGATGGGGAACACACAGTGTTGTTTAAATGCCCCTCACACACCAACAGGCCCCTTGGTGTCATGCTTCATCATCGGGGCCTTCGCACCCCTCTACGGGATGCGGCGTGCTACGACTCGCGGATACGCAGGAGCACTTGAAGTGGACTATGTGTGGGGGTGTGTGTATATTACAAAAGTGTGAGTGAGGTGAGGTGAACAAAAAAGTGAATGGTTAAAAAATACCTGCACGTGGGAGGAAAAATTACTTTATTTAAATCCCCGGCTGGTATTATTAAAACAAAAGTGCAGGGCGTGGTTTGAGTAGATACATATTAGGGTAGCCAGACCACTGTATCAAGATGTCAACATGTCAACATGTTTCGGAGGTCACAGCCCCCTTCTTCAGGACAAGGGTTAATGCACTTACCCTCCCCTTACTCACATGTAAAATGTAAAAGTGTTTTAAAAAAATTACCACAATGTGTAATGTTCCTAACAATGTTTTTATGTTAGTGAATGTCGTTGCGCCCAATTGGCGTAAGAACTTAAAGTTCCCAACTACAGGACTTCATGAGCCTAAGCGTATATTGGGGAATCCTTCCTTTCTAATCAGAAACAACGGTTACTGCAACAGCTAATCGCCTGCCTTCCCTCAACGCGGCTCCGAGCCTCCCACGTGCCAGGTCTTTTTTAACCATTCACTTTTTTGTTCACCTCACCTCACTCACACTTTTGTAATATACACACACCCCCACACATAGTCCACTTCAAGTGCTCCTGCGTATCCGCGAGTCGTAGCACGCCGCATCCCGTAGAGGGGTGCGAAGGCCCCGATGATGAAGCATGACACCAAGGGGCCTGTTGGTGTGTGAGGGGCATTTAAACAACACTGTGGAGTAGCGTGCATCACTCCCAGAGCAGATGCTTTATGAGACTGCAGCAGGAATGGTTGGTAGCACTTAATGCATGCAAATGTGCATGCAGTATTTCTGAGACTCCCTTTCAGATGAACACTGACACGCACATACACTTGGCTGCCCCTATCAGTACACGTATCCCTTATTGTATATACATATGTGCATTAATGGATGTGTGTGCCATGCATATATATGTGCATGCATGCATGCACAGCCAACACACTTAAATACAAGTGTGTGTTTTGCCATATCTATCTGTCTCTCTGTGTTTAGATGTGTAGGTTTATTAGCATAAGCTCATGTTCTTTCTGTTTACATATGGGACTTTCTGTATATGAGCATGTGTAATGTTATAATATAGTCCTTATTTACTCAGTGCTTTACATCACAATTGTGTCACCACAGAGGGACGAGGTGAGTGGGGATAGATATCAAGTGATGGGAAAGAGCCAGAGATGGAAATGAGGGACTAAGAGTAAGGAAGACAAACATGTAGTCCCAATGAAGAAGGAGCCTTGAAGAGTTTGTGGTCTTCCACCAAAGCACTCATACAGTAGAGGGCAGGGCAGAAGTGAACCATGAGCAGCTACTTCTTGGGCATCTGGCTATCAGGAAGGAAGTGGGGAAGAGAAAGCAAGAGAGGGGAAGAGGTGCAAGATGGGGGTGGTTGCACACCTTTCAAGAGATACTAGTGCATGGCAGGAAGATCTTCTGGGAGTCATGAAACGTCTTCCTCTTGACTCTCTTGGTGTCTATGAAGTCAAGCCTTTAATGCAGCCTCTCTCAACTAGATACATTTATCGGTTTCCAAAGCTGTAAAAGAGAGTAGGAGCAAAGAGAAATTTGAGGATTCCTCATTTCAAGAGGTGCTCAGTGAGGACGTTGGCAAGAGGTTCATCCCACAAGAAGCGGGAGGCTTGGCCATGCACCTTGCTGGTAGGTTGTCTAGATAGTGGATCTGATGAAGCGCATTTGCTTTGAGCCTGGCCAGGGATGGAGCACACATTTGGAAGTAGGAAGTCAGGAAGATGGAAGTCAGGCTTGCCAACAAGCCAGTCCAATTGAAGCATTGTTTTTTCTTTTGTTTTTAAAAATGAGTCGGAAAATGCATCTTTTTATTGCATTTTTGGTCAATTAGATTTGCAATGGCGACTAACACCCCCCCCCCCCAAAATAAATGCTGTGCACCCTGACCCCTGCTGAACAAGCCCAGCCTCACCACTCTCAAACCTCACCAGCCGCCACTGTCACACTTACCTGCCTCATTGTGATTACTTCAAGAGTGTTCTACGGACGTGTATACCCACCCTCATTCACCATCTCTCCCCACCTCACCAAGTTAAATCCTTGTGTTGAATGCATAAAAACTCAAACATCTACAAACCCCCTCTATCTAGCAGCATAACACACTTGAAGTGAGGTTCCTAGTATGTATAGTCTGTTCAGTTTCTTATCACATTGCTAAGCTGTGAAGCGTTCATCTTGTTAATTATTGAAAAGAACTGTTTTAAAACATAATGGAAGTTAAGAAGTCCTGCCAAGTTAGCATTCTATAACAAAGACACAATTAAGGCATGTGTTCCTGTGGTTTGTAATAACTTTTTATGTGGGACTACAGACCGTGGTGTTCTACGCAGTGATCAGAGCCAGTGGGCCATGCTGTTGAAGCGGGACAGAGGACCAGTAATGCGGCACACTGCACCCGGACACACCTCAGAATTATTGGTATCGCATAACATACGCTTTTTTTCTGTTTTCTTTCCTAAAACACGTACTAATGCGCTACTTTGTTTCTAAAGTCATCAAAGCGTCACAAGTCGTCATCTGGTTTCAATTTCATCAGATTGGGGAAAGTGGGCACCTCTCCCTTTAAACTCTGGAGCCTTTTTGTCATCTATCTTTGTCACGTGGCGCTGAATGGCCACAGCATGGAGGATAGCTGCCAAACTAATGGTCGGGCGGTTACAGGTCAATACAAATGTGTTAAGGCCTTCAAGGTGAGCCAGATGATAAAGTAACACACTTGGGCCATTAAACGCTGAAATACTCAAGATTCGCCGAGTTCATTGGTTAGCCGAAGCAAGGCGATTAAAGTGAGACATCTTTGAGTAGTTTGGTCATGTTTAGAGATGAAAAAATGATAATAGCATTACCTAACAAGCATACAAAATGCAATTTACTTAATTACAGTGCTGAGTTAGCAGCGAGATTGGTCTTGTAGCTGGAATGAGAGCTTTTAGTTTCAAAGATGTTAACCTTCTCCTAGATTTTAATTAAGAGTGTTCTTCGGAGGGCTGTTAAGGAGTTCTTTTAATAATCCTTTTCACAAAGGAGGCTTAGGGAATGGCACGCAGAGGTAATCCTTGCAAGGAGGTTGCACGTTCATGTTGCACGTGAAAAGAAATGCACGTAGGTTTATTGCAATCGCATTCCTGACAACGGATATTTTATATTCGCAACATCTTCTCTTTATAGTCACAGAACTTACTACAGAAGCATGAATCCAAGTCTGTCCTGAGGAACAGGAGGGGAGGGGTGTGGCGCAGTCGCCAGAGCAGCTGACTCCGGGCTCACAGTTCGGTTCGATCGCTGGTGGCAGATTAGCTCAGCACCATATGACTCTGGGCAATAGCTCTCTTAATCTCCCTAATGCCCCCCATCACCTTGAAACCTTAAGGGGTGATATGCTCCCACTTTGCAAAAGGGGATATGGATATATGGACATCCTTATCAAAAACTGTTTTCCCTTCCTTTCAGGGCTGGATTGGGGAACCAAAAGCAGACCTGGCAGAAATGTTCAAACTTCCCTGCTCCATTTCTTTCCTTATGACATCTCTCACTTTACAGCCAACCATGTTGTTTTTGCTCTTTCATTCCTCCCTCTATGATATCGTTTTATCTGTCTTCCCCCTCCCTCTCTTTGTCTCTCTCTTAAAGCCTTTGAAATTATCCTCAGGAGCTGGGGAAAGTGACAGAGGCACCAGGAGCAGCCCTGTGCATTCAAAACCAACTTCCAATGGCGCCTGTCCTCTAGGGAAATGCATGGTGGAAAAAAAGGCCTGTCCAGGCTTGCTTCCTACCTTGTTGCATAAACCTTGATATTGGCACACACGTTTGTGTCTCCCATCTGATTCCGCCCTTGACCTTGGTACAGTTACATCTAAACACCTGCTGAACTTGCTTCTGTATGTAGATATGTATTGATCAGGCACCTCAATAAATCAGGATATGATACTTACAGTAATACCTTTCACTGTTATTTGCTCTGATATTATTTTGAGGAAGGCTGTGTTGTAGCAGGTTGGGTTGAAGAGAACTCGTTTTTATTGCTTGTATTTGAATTCTCGGGCTGTAGCTATATTTTTTTATGATAGCCTTTTAGTTCACCACTCAGCCTCTTGACATTATGATCGGAGAACTTTCAGAACCATCTGAGATTTTTGGAAACTATGAGTGAAAAAGCCTTTGGAAAGGAACATGTACTTGAATTGTAAACAAAAATGCTTTATTTATTCACTTGAAATATTTTTCACTGTACTTGTGCAATGAGATAAGATATTAGAGTATTTTACAATTAAACATAAGGTATAGGTGAGGTTACTTCGAACCATGCCACATACAACACATAGTATGGAGAGATAGGACATTTGGAGTGGGAGACAGAAGAGCAGATACTCAGCTGAACCTTTGAGGGAGAATAGTTCTAGATGAATAGCATAATAATTAAATCCTGAACAATATGTGAACCCTAAAGTTTTCTAAAAAAACATGACACTTGACATGCTTCCTGAAGGCAGTGAACGATGCTAGCTTTCAGAGGCCAGGCAGCAGAACAATAAATGCTATGATGGTTGCCCCAACGAAGGGTTGTCTGCATGCTAAGGTGGTCATAAACTGGTGATTTCTTGCCGGGACTTGTCTCTATTGCTCAGTCTCCTTGAGCCACTGGAGATCTACGCTATATAAGGTACAGAATGAGTCAATCGAAAAGATCCTTAGGAGTTGGTAGGCAATGGAATAGGGTGTAGGGGAAGGGGCTCTATTATGGTGTTTTTCTGAAAAAAGTAGGATAATTATTTTGCATGTGATGTAGTTCCCATGTAAGAGATGGCACTTGCATGCTTTCCAGGTGTCAAAATACATATCAGGTGCTATATCCTCCCCTGTGGTGTACATGTAACTTGATGCACCATGATCTGACCAGAAAGGCGGACGCCATCAAAAAAACGTGTTGTCCACAATGTAGGTGCAAACTGTTACAGTTCATGCCTCTACAGGAGAGGGTGCATCAGGGAAAGTAGTCACAGTTTGAAACCTTGGCTACGGCTTTCCCTGGAAGCAGACCCAGACTCATTTTTCAGAGGGTGCAGAGATAACCCTTCAGGTATGTGCAATGCCTAGTGGGTCCTTGGGACCCACATACCCTCCTCCTAAGGGGTGCTCTTGGAGGAGTCCACTGGCTGTGCACCATCTCATATCCACTGTTGAGTCCAAGTTCCATACAATTGTGAGGGCCTTTATGAAATTCACCAATTGTATCTGTTGACTCTGCTTGCATGCTTAAGGTTTGTAAGAAAAGATCCACACAGGAAACATTGTGTGAGTCCGGTTTTACAGTGTTTTTAACAAATATTTAGAGCTAATCGCCTTTGTGAGCAATCACAACCCAAGCTCTTCAGTCAATGACTTCTTGATAACTGATACAATGGTAGTATTTGTAAGGAATTGTGTTCTTTAAAAACACAATTTGCATTTGACTACAAAGATCTGCTTCAAGGACATGTCTCAAGTAATCATATGAAACAATAAGAATCATATAAAAAGCATTATGAATAATTTAAAGACATCTCTACACTATTAATATAACATGTGGCGCACAACACTAAAATAAAGTAGACAATGTCAGGATTTATTTGTTGTCAATATTTATCCTTCTAATAACTATGAGAAATAATTAAGGGCTTTTGAGAGATAAATGGCTATATTTCCTCTTTGATTTTATCTGGGTGACAACTTTATAATTATTATCAATCATAAACAAGAGGCACTGTGGCATTAAAAAATGTAAACTTAAAATGAGAATGGCAATAAATCAATTAATGAATATTAGAACATTGGAATGTTGGGAGCTCCATTGCAGACAATGGAGTGCTCACTGCTTCTACAGGTCGGTAAAGGCCTGAAGAGCAACATTCCAATGTTCTACAAAGGCTTCTCGAAGCTCGAGGGGATTTATATCCCCTCGAACTTCGAGAACCCTAAGTTTAATTTGTTAGAACATTCTGCCCTCTAGTGGCAGAATGTTCTAATAGCCTTATAGCCCTTCGTAGCAGGGCTACACCGGCTAATAAAGTCCCGCTGTCTCGTTAAAGTCCCTCGCCTTCGGCTCGAGCCTTTTACGATTCAGCGGGCCTTTAATAGCCGGTATAGCCCGCTACGGCGGGCTATAAGGCTATAATAATTGCTTAAACGACATGAGGGAGAGACAGAACTCAATTCTACTAAACATTGACACAATATCATTGTATAATGATACCTCTCCCTAATGGAAGTAAAGATACTCTGAATCGATACCCTAGAGGAGGAGAGTGCCTCCCCAAGGCATAGACGAGTGCCCTCTCCAAAAAAGAACTCAGTCTTTCTGCCATCCTACAGAAGGTAATTGCGGTGTCTACAGACTAGGCACCCTACAATGTATTTTCTTATAGAATTAATGGGATTGCATTGGGCCACCCTGGCATTGAATCTGAATCCACCTGTAAAGGGCCCAACAATCTTTCAGCCACCTAGGGCCTAGAGCATCCCCACATGAGAGGACATTTTGCTTCAATTTGGAGTATGTTTGACATATGGGCTGACAGAGATGGTGTTAATATCCCATTTACCCCCATTGGCAGAAAGATTCTCTGGTACCCTGGAGATGCAGTGCAGTGCAAGGATGGGAAAACCCCCATAACCCATCCTCACTCTATTTCTCAATTTATTCCCTGATGGTTTGAAGGGATTTCTCACCCCACTTTCAGTAATCTAATGCAGTGTTTTGTATCTGTAAAGTCTCTCTAAACCCCCTTTTGAGTATGATTTTTCTCTAACAATAAAATACAATAAAGTAGACTCTTCTTTTCCCCCATCCTTTTGGCAAAATTAGAGTCCAAGTGTCTGATGCTTTTTGGATTAACACGTTTGTACCGTTCCCTGCTATTCTATAATTGATTCTTTTATGTGGAATCTTTGCAGTACCTTGCATAGCTCATGTACCATTTTTATTAAATAACGTATTACCTTCCTTCTCTAATTTAAGCGCTCAGACTTCTCCAGGACGTAATCCCACATGAACAGGAGCATATAGTAGAAACATTTAGAATCTGCTACTGAGTTTTGTATGTAGAAGAGCCAAGTGATAAGAATGAAGAGACTGAGATATTTGTAAAGGAGATTTGCCCCCAATCTCCAATTCTTTGGTGGTTAGCATAGAATTGTTGCTAGGTAAGTTGCTAGAATAGAAATTGAATGAGTAATAAAGAAAAATAAAAAATAGAGTGGTCACCATATAAAATGGTTTATTTCGAGAATTTTTCAAACATTTTGCTTTCCTCTGAGCAATGTATTATGAAAAGTCCTTAAGTATATTTGGTCAAAATCTATAGTCGTAAATAACCTTCTATTTTTTGAGTTTTGAAGGAATTAAAATTAAATTACAAACTATTTTCTAAAACATTGAGTGTTATGGTAATTCATTTTGTATTTACTGTGCCAGCCAGCAAATAACTGGGGTGTCACCCTCTGATTTTTTGCACTCATTCAAGGGAGCATTTGTTTTTATCAAAATGGAGATGCTAATATATTCATTTTCTCTGGTAAAGTACTTCTACTTGTATTCTGAAAAAAATCAGTTCAAGTTGACTTTACATGGCTTCTCAAGACACCAAGAATTACTTGAAAATAGGCATTCTAGCTCAAGCTTTTGTGGGAATGGGCTCTCCTAAAAGTAACGTATGATTTTGGAGACGCATATCTAAAGCAGTTGGACATACAATTTAACTCTTGTGTTTAAAGATATATATGGTGACTGCTTCTTTTTTGAAAAATTCAATGTAAGGATTTCTATGTACAATTATTATAAGACCTCAGCGGCCCATACCATCTCTTAAAGTGAGATTCCCATACACCAATTCTGTGGTAAACCCAAACTACCTCAAATCTTTCATGAGTCTGCTCCATACAAGCGTAAGTGTGATATAAGAGATCTAGAATATCCATCTTCTTTCCACACAAATGCAGTAAAACATCCATAATATATGCTGATTAAAATACGTGTGTGATTTCATCATATAAAGACCTGCTTTGGGATGAGAATCGGATCTCTAATGTTGACATGATAAATTTACTGAAAATGGTGTGAGCAAAATGTGTATCAATTATTAATTCCATTGAGTGCCAACTGCACACATTTCTTCACAATTAGTTGGTTATAATATACATCAGCAGGTATTGTGAAACACAAGAATCTCATATTACGTTTATCAATTGCATAAATTGCAAGTGAAAAGATCCACAGCCACCCACTACAGGAGAGTGATATAATAAGATAACAGATATCATCAAAATGGAAAGGCAAGTTGGGTGCCGTGACCAGGATATGGAAGGTGGCAGTCGTGTGAGCGATCGGCTCTGCTCCCCCACCAACATATCCTGAATAAAAGCAGATTATGGGGGGATCTGTGAACCTGGACCGCAAAAAAAGTCTGCCGGAGTCCCCAGTGCGGCACATTAATTGAGAATATTGCACCTAGGTCGGAGACGACAATGACACTGAAGCAAGGCCGGGGACACTGAGAGTCGGCCTCTGCCAACACCATGTGTTCAGGCAGCACCCAACCCTTGGGGAGAACAGTCGGACAGATGCAAGTCTAGTGCCACCGCCCTTGAGCGCTTGGTCCTGTGTCCTTGGGTGACGACAGCTAATGGGAAGCGAGGCAGATGCCTTGAGGTACCAGAGCGGCACTGCATTGCTGATCGGGCGGATACAGCACTGGGATTCAATGAGGCGCTTGACGCCAGGGGTGGAGGCTGCAACCCAGCCAGAGAGAGGATGGAGGGCTTCTGAATTCCTATACGCAGCCCAGACCAGCCCAGGAGAACAACGCTGCAGGGAAGCACAGCAACGTGGGCAAGTCTCTGAGATCTGGTGTGAGGGGGATGTGGCGAAGAGGAGTGGTCGCACCCGGGTGTCCCTACCCCCAACCCCCTGCATGGTCGAGCAGGGAGACTGCAACAGGGAACTGATGGTAGGAGATAGCACCAGAAATGTGATGTATGCCCCACAGAGACAATGCATGACATCGCTGAAAGGGGGACGCAGTGGAGAGGAAAGATGAGACACGGATCCCAAAGGAACTTTTGTGGAGACACCCGAGTAACCTGCAGGTGGGTCTCTGCTATCAATCTAAGAGTTGCAGAGACAGATTGAGCCCCCAGAGGTGCAGAGGATTGAGGTGCAGGGTCGGGAAGTGATGCATGCCACCATTGGCAGGGCAAATGGTCCTGGACACATCTCGCTGCAAGTGCTGGAGGGCCAAATCATTGAGCCCTGAGTGGTGGCACAATCGGACCTCGACCAGCAACAGGAGGCCAATGCACAGTGTTCTGGTGACACATGGGTCTGCGAAGAAGCAGGAAGGTAAAAGACTACTGGTATTTCTGTAACAGTACCCATGTGTGAACTAGTTGCAATATGACTGCCCGGACAGGGAGACACCCGTGCCCCACCAGTTGCAGGAGTGGAGAGACTAGGTCCGGCACCAGAGGATAGAGCGGTAGGGGGAAGTAGACTCTACTGGGCCTACTCGGAGGAGGGAGGCGGACATAGACTAATGGCGAAAGTGAGAAAACTGAGACCAAAGCAGGGGTAACTTATAAACGGAAGTGCAGTAGCTACCCGTTACGGGAGTTCCGTGGGGCGGAAAGGCGGGCGGGGAGGGGCAGGGTGGGGGGTAGTAAACACTGGATTATGGATGATTGGATGTAAGTAAACAATTAAATAAATAAAACGAATTTCGTAGTGCGCACTGCATCGCAAAATGTGTAGGAGAACATCCCAGAAAACTGCAGGACCTGACACAGGAGAACACAACGCTGCAGACTTGTCCATACAGACCCATCTAGACAAAGTGCTGGCGGTTATCGCAGACACTAAGACAACCCTTCAACAAGATATAGGGGCAGTGTCTGTTGGGCTGGGCTTCCTTCAGGCGGAACACCACAAATTGGTGGACAAGGTGAACTAATTTAAGCTTAAGGTGAAAGAGCTGCATCCATATCAAGTGATCACATCCTGTATAATTGAAGAATTGACTGCCAGGGTGTTGACGCTGGAGCGGAGTGCTGAAGATGTGGAAGGCCAGAATCATCACAACAATATCTGAGTGGTGGGGGTCTCGAAAGGAACAGAAGGTGTGGACATGGTGTCCTACCTCGAGGACTGGCTCAAACAATCAGAAGCAGCAGGATTATTTACACATATATTTGCCTTGGAGAGAGCCCACCGAGTGCTGACGAGGCCCCTGGCACAGGGGCGACCCCGCGTCCTGTTTTGGCAAAACCGTTACACTACAGGGATATGGACATCATGCTCCAGAATGCCTGGACCAACTGCCCATATGTGATTGTGAAAAACAGATTATCAATATACCTGGACCGCACATGTACAGGCTCACAGAGCTTCTTTCTTGGAGGCGAAGAAAGCACTGTGAAGTGAAGGCATACAGTATTACCTAATGTGCCAGGCCAGGCTTCAAATAATTCTGGAGGGTAAGACACACTTTTGCGACACCTCCGAAGATGCGTGGTTATGGCTGGAGGAGTATAGGGTGGATAGACCGCACTCACAATATCGAGGGAGTGACGAGTTGACAAACAGACCATATGGAAGAGGTTCAGGAGATCCACCAGGAGAAATGCACTGAAAAAACCCACCCCATTACAGACGGAGCAGGAGAGGATGGTGGTGCTACAGGTGGTGACTGAAATCATATCACACCCGGCATCCGAGGAGGGCACAGACAGGTCATCAGAACCGAAAACAGGGCACACCGACTCTGAAGCCTCAATCCTGGGCAAGGAAGCGCTGCCTGTTGTGACCTTCAAATCAGTAGATGAACTGATATAGCTCCCGGGCTGGGGCCTGGGGTCCGCCATATGGTAACATGAGAACTATGTGACACAATCTTCCCCTCGGTGTGGCACTGCCACTTCTGGGTGGGAGGGCATGGGAGTTGGGTCTGAACACTGGACTCCTTATACAGGGATGGTTATTACTGGATGTTGGATCCCTGGGGGCAGTGTTGCTACCCTTCTGATAAGCCAGCAGAAATTATGGGTTGGAGCGGGATGCAGGGGCACTGTCCTATAGCGAGGCTTTTCTGTTTTCAGTTTCTATTTTTGGTAAATTCTGGTGGGGTTTTTTCAGTGTTTTCAATATCTTAAAAAACAGTTGTTATCAGTGGTTACACATTTTCGCGCCACTAAAAACCACAGAAAAAGTGTTTTTCTGGTGTTTATGGAACGTTTTGCTTTTGTTATTGCTTGCTTTCTGCACTGAAAGAACATTGTATTTAGACAGTGTACTTATAGTGTATATGAGGTCCAAATAGATTTTTGCAAATTAATCTTATTGTAGTGCACCACACAATACTTCTTCAGTGAGTCTTTGGGTCATGTGCACTCGCTCTTTCCTTCCCATGTAATATTCTGTGAAAAGCCCCTCTCAGCATACCATCTAACAAGTGGCAAGGATCTCCTTCAGGGAATCACTTCAGCTCGGGTATCAATTTTGACAGGTCATCACACAACTTTTTAATATACCTAGCTGAATCACTGCAAATACAAACAATATGACTCCAATCTTTGTTGAACTTGGAAAGAACCATTTTTGCAGAGCATTACAAGTGACACTGAGTTCAATGCTTTCCAAATGTCTGGTGACATGTTTTCACCACTGTCCCAGATGCTTGGTGATATATATACTTGTCACTATACCTTGCATTGAATGTTTAAAGCCTGAGGTGTTGGCAATTCACCTACTATCAATACTGACCCACTAGAAACTATTGTCTGATGTATTAAGGGTTTTTACTCATTCTCTGTGGGTAAATGTGATGACACATATTAGGAAATATTTTTATGAAACCAGCCATTTTACCTATCAGTGGAAGAATCAAATGCAGCCAAAATATCAAATATGAGTTTGAAATTTTCTGAATGTCTACAGTTTATAAAATAATTAAACTAGACCTAAAATATGAAACTAAACCCTGCATCTTTACACCAAAGGCCACAAAACTGAAAAAAGTAAAAGGAAGAAGAAACAACATTTTAGTGGCATCCCTAAAGAACAGAACTCAAGCAGAATAATGTTAGCCAGACTTCCTTATTGCTAGCTTGTATAACAAAGTTACATTGTATTGACACCTTCAGGAAGAAAAAAATGACTCTTTCACTCTCTTTTTCCTTTCTTTGAATGGCATTTAGTTTGTGGTTGTGCAGGTGGTTTTTCAGTGTTTATATGTTTCCACCGGTGAGAGCTATTTATCTTTCAGTGGGGTTTTATCAGTTATTATACCCCAACCAGATTGCCCCTACTAAAGTTCTAGTGAAGGGCGTCGTTTCTACATGTGTGTATTTTACAGGTTTGGGTGGCCGATTGTTGCGAAGCTGCCATGGAGATGGGGGAGTTACTAGTTTGAGAAATTTAGCATTCATCTGGGAGGCCTCCACAACTAACAGTAAGAGGAGGGATTAGGGGGAGGGGGGATTTTCACTAAGTAGATGTCACATATGAGACCTGTGCATCCTGAGGGGAAAATATTATCATGGAATGTGAGAGGGATGGGGATGGCTGCCAAACACCATAAAATACATGGCTACATCACACCTAGAGGGGAACAAATAGTAATGTTACAAAAGACGCACCTCACAACAGAAGAGGGGAGGATGGCGGGGCTAACTCTATGCAACATCTTACTCTGCATTTTCGAGTTGTGCATTATTATGGATTAGAGCAGGCACACCCTTCAAGGTAGAGCACTCAAATATAGACCCAGAGGGGCGATATGTGTTGGTAAAACGTAGATTGCTGGGCAAGGAGATCACGTTAGGGAGTGTATATACATCCCAAATCAAGACAAACTCATGTTTCTCAGAGAATTAGCCGGGCCCCTCTCCTCTTTGGGCACACATAACCGCCTCCTAGGAGGAGACTTTGATTGTATAGCTGATATATACTTGGATCAACACCTCCACTTCAAGGCACGTGAGCAACCAAAACAGCAAAGAGGTTCAGAGAGTGGCTAGACCAATGAGAACTCGTAGAAGTTTGGAGAATTCAACAGGGCTAACTGAGAGATTACTCTTATTACTCCCACCTCTACAGTCTACATCAGAGCTTTCCAAAGTATGTGGCGCGACACGGTACAAGACAGATGTACATGCTTGATAAGATGTACATCAGACATACGTACATTCTGCGTCGCATACTCTGGAAAAGCTCTGGCTCAGCAGATCTCCCCTCTGTGAGAAGGGGGTGCGGGAGGTCAAGCTGCAGCTGCTGGGTAAGGGGCGGGGGCGAGCAGGGGTGCACTGGGCCTGGGTTCGGATGAGGGTGGGGGGGTGGATGCAAGAGGCTGGGCGAAGGCACAGCCAGTGGTGTTTGAGAAATCTGTGGCATACATAGCGTATTGTCCTAGTATTGCAAAGCAGAAGGACATTTAGGAGTAAATAATTTTTTCAAACCCTTATGAACACCCTCCGTTTTTTCCCGATTGCTTTTTTTTTTACTAAATCAAAGAGTACACTGGATTTCTTGACGTGGGAGTCTGATTCGAAATAGACAGACAAAATCAGTTCTAGTTGAGGTATTTAGAGCAGGCTCCTGATAGCACACCAAAGTGGAAACTCTGTTTTACAGCTCAACAGTGTTTGCATGCTGGAAAACATTAAGCTGCCCTTTCTAACCATCAGCGACCAACATTATTAATAACCCATCACAAGATGCCTCACTTGAAGGTTATCGGCACACCTAGGATATTAATAGAAGTACATTTCCATTCTCCTTCAGGGAATTATCGTCTGGTCATTTCTAAAAAAAAATAATGTTCTCCAAAATATATATCTCTGTTGATAGGTATTGCGGAATGTGGAAATGGTGTTATTTGACAACGAAGGAACAACAGTTCAGTTTACATACAGCCTCTTCATTCACCCGAGAAGCTTTTCATATTTGCCAAGTTCCCAGCTCTCATCTGCCACAGCTGTTAAAACTGGGTGTTAACTGCGAAAAATGGGGTAATCTCATGTTATATATTATTTTTACAGTCAGTTCTCTGTATGACCTCCTGGGGGCACCTTTTTTAATAATAATTTCTTTGATCTTGGGGAGGAGAAGGGACCATTGGCTACATATCGCCACTGTCAGGCCATTTCCATCTGGGAGCTTTAGAAGAACACCTTGATTGCCAGATTTTGTGAAGAGTACGGGCGGACAACTATGACACGTTACTGATTCCACCTCAAGTGTCCGCTTCAATCGTATCTTCACTCACAAACTTTATAGTGAGAGGAGCAGGGGATTGAAAGATGTTGTGTAAAAAAGGTCCTTTGAAAACTCTCGGAACCAAGTAGACCTTTGATTGGGGTGACATCAGCTACAGTACCATCAACTTTAAAAGACTGTTTCTCCTCCAAACCAAACTGTAAATCAAAACACGGATTGACAAAGCCAATAAGTGGATTGACTTTGCCAATGCTTTTTGCCAATGCTACGCAGCATCGGCAAAGAAAGAAAAGAAAAAGGTGTGTTGATGCAAGCTTGAGCATATGCACGCACACATCTTGGTGCTGCTGAAGGATGCAATTCCTTATGCACGTGCATTCCTGATGATGAATGTGCACTCATAGATTGACACAGGAATTTTATTTATTTTTTTATTTTCAATTCTAAGCCACTTGTAGCAGCAATTTCTTTAAAAATCCTTTGCGCAAGAGCCCTTTTTTTAAAGAAAACGGAGCAGTCCTGCAGCAAATGACAGCTGCTGGTCCCCCAAAAAATGTAACACAAAAATCTTGGGGTAAAAAGTTTTGTGAATTGAGGGTTAGGAGGAAAGAAAAAAGCAGGTGTCGCACTTCGGAGGCTGGTGCTGAGGGTAACTGTGAGCAGGAGGGGCCTTTAACCAAAATACTTCTAATTAGTTGCTATAATGTGCCTATTAGTGTCAATGTTTCCACGTTAAAGAACAGTAAATGTTAAGCACCCAGGATAATGTGCTGCATGGCTAAATAATTATAGATCCCACAGGCAAGACCTATGGACTATGCCAATGCTTGGTTTTCTTTGCAGTGTTATTTGGTGAACTCGACCAAAGGTATTTGAGCGCTTTACATGAGCACCAGTTACATTACACAAGGTTACAGGAGGTCAGCTAGAGCCTCAGTTCTTGCTCCCACTAAAGAGAAGAAGGGAACTGGGAGGCATGGAAGAGGTCATTCCACTGTGGCATAGTTTATGCTTTAAAAATGAAGTCTTGTAAATTAAGAAAATTAAGATTGCAAATTAACAAGAGCCTAAAACATTCAGAACGAGTTTGTGCGGGCATCCTTATGCTGAATACACCAGGTTCACAATTCTTATCCAGTGAGGAAGGTTCTTGTATCATGGCAGTGGGCTCTACTACCATTTAATAAACATGAGCATTAGCATATATGTATATATTCATATTTATTTTTGTATTGTGTTAGATGTTTTACATGCGATCATTATTAATTACCTTTTTAACATGAGTGAGATTAATATGGTCTATAACCTGTTATTGTAAAAATCTGGCACTCGGGCCTCTTTAGGCTGCAGTTTGATGTAAGCCAAGTAGAAACTGTGCAGATGACATAATCTCCCAGTGCCCTGTTATCTATTGTCCACAGAGTTCTCAGCAAGTAGTAGTCACTTGTCCCTGGCCTTCTTCATCCTCCTGTGTGTTGAAGGATGAGGGTGTGTGGTGGTATAGTTCAGCCTCATCTGGCCGCTAAACTGCACATGCCAATGAGGACTGGGAAAGCTGACATCAGCCCTGGCATCCACCGTGAGACAGGATGCTGGTGGAGGCGTGAGAGTTTCAACTAGAGGTGTCAGGGCTGTTAATTTTGACTCTTTTTAGGTGGTTGTAGCCTGTTGGTGGGATCTTTATTTAAAAGCTGTTTTTTGACTGAATCACTCATTTCTTAGGTAGATCTGTATACTGTGTATTCTATGCCGGAAGGTTTGCTTGTAGGAGCTTTGTTGGTTGACCATGTTTTTTTGCTGCTATGTTCAATGGGTTATCCTGCTATGTGTTTCTTTCATGGTGTCTTAAGCTTCCACTCTGAATGCTGCATTTCCCTTCTGCGGCCGGTGTGTCAATCGACCTGTGCCTCTCCACCCTTTGGAACCCCTATGTGTGTCTGCCACATCTTCAGTATCAGCTTTTTCTGCCTTACACCCTACTGAAGTTCGTATATGTGACCCTTTCCTTACTGCAGCCTCTCTGTTGTATCTATCTTTCCCCTGCCAGCCCTCTGAGCCCCTCCATC
Organism: Lissotriton vulgaris; assembly: GCF_964263255.1. NCBI lineage: Eukaryota > Metazoa > Chordata > Amphibia > Caudata > Salamandridae > Lissotriton > Lissotriton vulgaris. The sequence continues at coordinate 1,458,359,332 of NC_141694.1, forward strand.
CCCGAAGATCCTGTGTGCAACTGCCTAGCACTAGCCTAGCCTGTTTAAGTGCCTGGCCGGCCGCCGTTTTGTATGTGCTCTGCCTCATCTCTTCGGTGCAGCCCCTCTATGAGCTAACTGTAGTGTTTATGTTTGGCAAAGATCTCCTGTAAGCCTGCAGTATGCCCCAGCCCCCAAATGGGCCAATACCCTATTTCTGCTGTCTCTCTGTGTGACCACGACTCCTGGAACTCCAATATGACACTCATCATCCATTCCGCCTTTCCGTGCCTCTCCGCTTCGCTTGTTTCAGGCACAAACCTAACATTACACCCAGTTCTGCCAGTCACTGTCTTTGTTAGAACAGATTCACAATTGCTTTATTAACCGTTCTGCTTTCTCAAATTTGCTTGAAAATGCACCACTTGCCCACTATTTTTTCAAAATTTTCTCGGGGGTGAACCCCCTTAGGTGGTTCGGCTCGCTCGCTACGCTCACTCGGGTTACTGTGTCACTAAATCAGGAATGTATAAAAAGGCATGTCACCAACATGAAACGTTTGGAAAGCTGTGGTCTACATACTTTGTATGCTCGATAAGCTTGAGCCCCCATGTACTGCGCACTGATAACCTAGGATGTACTATATTGGGCCATAATCCCTTGTTGTTGTGCCTCTGACCCTTGAAGGAACCCACGTGACCCCCACATAATGACTTACACCCACCTTAGTTGAGGATGTGTGCTTTAGGGACACACTGCAAACGGCAATATCGGAATACTTTCAGTTCAATTAGGGCATGGCTGGATCCCCTATGAATGAATGGGAAGCATCCAAAGTGGTGATAAGGGGACATTGTATGGGGAAGATGGTAGGAGTGAAAAAAGAACTGCTAAGAAATAACTGCACTGGAAGCTAGTTTACATGAGCTAGGAGCCAAATTGTCCTCATACAGAATGACACATAAGCAACTAGAAGGCATTAGGAAATCATATGACGGAGCTCTGGAGTGACTGAGGTGCTTGGACAGATGTAAATATCAAGCGAGGGTGCATGAGGATGGAGATAAGTTGGGAATGCTGCTTGCATGGTTAATACACCTGAAACCAGGGGGACTTCTATCACCCAAATACCGACTTCAGGGGGGAAGGTACTAAACTCTCCTACTGAAATAATATTTCACATATTATGAGACACTATATGGGAAGCCACGAGTCCAGCTACTAGAGCATATAACAAATTTCTTAACATATCTGAGACTAAAAGCACTAGACCCCAGGCTGTAGGAGGGACTGTGGGGCCCAAAACAGCAAAGGAGGAGAGAGCAGCCATCAAAGAGATGGCAAATGGGAATACTCCAGGACCGGATGGTCTGTCAGCGGAGTTCTACCCAACCTCTGCACAGTCAACAACACCTAAGCTGGAGGCACTAAACATGAAGGTACTGACACGGGGTGGTCTGCCAGACTCTATCAAAGACACACTAGAGATCCCACTACCAAAGACAAAATCCTCTGTGGCAGACACATCAGAGTTTCGACCCCTCTACATGTTAAACATGGACTTTAAGGTCCTGAGTAAGGTCCTTGCCATGAGGCTTTTACCATATGTGCTACACCTGGTACATGAAGACCAGAATGGCTTCATACCAACCAGGTCTATATCTGGCAACCTCCGACAGCTTTTTCATGTTATGCACCATCCAGATAGAGGATGTTACCTTGAGGCAATTATTATATCCGTTGACCTGGAGAAGGCATTCAACTCCTTTTGGTGGGACTTTTTATATGCAACAATAGAAAGAATGGGCTTGGGAGGTGGTTGGATCAGATGGGTGAAACTGCTGTACTCATGCCTTACAGCATGTGTGATCTCACAATCATATACTATCCACAGAGGGACCAGACAAGGATGCCCACTGTCACCGCTCTTGTTTGCACTGGCAATTGAACCCTTAGCAGAACTCTTTAGACAGCAAGGACACAGCCAAGGCATACAGCTTGGAGGGAATGTGCATGTTATATCCCTCTATGCTGATGACTTATTGTTGTATTTGGGTGGGGGTGGTGGGTATACCGCAGTAGCAGACACAAATATATTGCCCTGCAACTATTTTACACTATATTATCAAGGTAAGCATATATAGGGGAGTATACATTTACTATTCTAACTCCACATTTACTTACTTTGATGCAAATACTTTGGTAAATATTTTGGAGCAGATATTGTTATAGGTTGAAATTTTAAAGTCGAAATTTTGTTACCATTCCCTGTAGGATATCATGCTGTGATTTAGGTATCAAGAATGCTTCTGAATATAATATGCTTGTGGCAATGTAACATTTGATAAAACTGTATTTCTTCTTAGTAGTTACATAAGCATAGTGATTTTAAAATGTTAATAGTATTTTCCTAATGATTTCGGTAATGTTTGCTGTACTTTTGGCAATTTCAACAGAATAAGTATGTTGTCGTGATACAAAAAAGCAAAGGAAGCCACTGATTTAGGAAGATTAAGAAGGGCCAATTGCTGTAACACTTTAGTATGGCAGCCTTAAGAACTGTTTGTTGGAAATGGAGTAGGTAGAGAAGGACCACAGCTGTTATGTAAGTAAAGACGTCCTCATAGCTCTACTTTGCATACCTTTTTCTTACATTTTTTTTATTAGCAGTTAAAGATATACACAAAACAACTTCCAAGCATAGATGGTAAATATTAACAAAGAATATTAGAACAAGAACTAGGCATACACCAGACCCGCCAGGATTTCGCAATTTAGCTATTTGCAAAAATAAAATCAGGAAATTAGCTGATTTGTAAAAAAAACAGGTTTTTTACAAAAGTGCCTAGTTTGTGAGGGTTTAAAAGTTGGGCTCGCCACCCACATGACATGCAGCAGAGCATGGGATAAGTGGCAGGCCAAGAGGAGTAATTAACATTTTCAGATTTGGGCCCGCAGCTCGTGGTGTGTGTGGAAGGCCCAAAGGCCCACAAAAAAAACAGAATTCAGGCCCGCCCTCTGCCATACAGCAGACCCTAGAGGGCAATTTAAACAAATCAGAATTTTGGCCTGGCACCTGTGGGGCATGCTACGGTCCCTGGGAGGCCAAAGAAAATTGGAGTTCGGGTTTGCAGCCCATGGGGCATGTGGCAGGTCCAATGGGCAGAATACGTTTTAGAATATTGGACCCACAACCACCTGTCACACTCCCAGAAGCACATGCAGTGGGGGCACAAGTCCAACCCCACCCTCTACTATCACCAAATGTGTGTTGGGGCCACATTGAGGACCCCATTCTCCCTTCACTCAACCCAAACATCACTGCCACCTCCAATCCAACAACCACACAAAAGAACGTTGGGTCTGAAGTGAAAATCCAGTCATCCTTCCCCAACCCATGGCAGCACTTGCCTCTGCCTTCACGCCAACACCAAAAGTCGATTGGGCCCACAGCGGACACCAACCACCCCACCTAAAGCACCAGTGTGTCCTCCAGCAGACAATCGCACACAAGTGAGTGGTCTAGCAGTGGTGGGCCCCTAGTCACACCTCTGCCACCAAAGGCACAACTACCCTCACACCCCTCATCCTCCTTTAAATAATTTGGGCCCACAGTCACCCAAACCCAAGCACCAGTGCCCCCTCCATCCCTCACCACCCAAAAATAAATTGGACCCGCAGCAGGCTCCCAGTAACCCCTCACCTACCCTAAGCAGTATTGACACATCTAACCCACCACCACCCGCAGGTTGGGACCAAAGCAGTCCCCAAGTCACATCACCACCAACCAAAAGTAAATTGGGCCTGTAGTGGGCCCCAAGGTCACCCCAACTACACCCAAGACCCTACTATCCCATTCCGCCCAACACCGAAAAGTAAGTTGGGTCTGCATAATGTCCCCAGTCACTCTTTCCCTACCCAAAACACTGGTGCCTCCTCCCCAGTTTTGTTGGTGGAGGGATGGCTTGGCAAAGGTTTAGGGGCCAGTGTTCTTTGACGTACTGTGTCACTGAAGGAAAGAACATACTGGTCAGTGTTTTGGTAAAGGTGGCAGTGTTTTAGGGAAAAGGTGCCAGGATAGGGGGAAGGGCTTTGGTTTTAGATTGGCAGGCCAAGGAGGTGAAAGCAGAGTGGAGGGTGGTGAGGAAGGAGGCATTGTAGGGGTAGGCTTTTGGGTGTAGAGTACAAAAGTTGGATGACAATGTTTGGGGAGGGTATCATGTTAGAGGACAATGTTTTGGGGGAGTGGTAAGGTAGGGGACAGTGTGTTGGGGAAATGGCAGTTCTCGGGTTCTTGCATGCCAGGGTAAGGCATCGACATAGGGTGTAAGGTGGCAGGGAAGGAGCAGTGATTTGTCCGGCAGTATAGCAATAGTGTTTTTGGAGTAGGCTGTCAGGGTAAGGGCCAGTGTTTTTTGGGATAGGATAGGGTGGGAGGGTAGGGGGCCAGAGCTCAGTGTTTTAGGGGCAGGGAGGAAGGGTAAGAAGCAGTGCTTTGGGATAGGGTGGCAGGGAAAGAGACTAGTCTGAACCTATTTTTTCAAATCTTTTGAAGAGTCTTCAAGAATAGAATCTGTTGGTTCTGGAGCTGTTCGGCACTCAGGTAACTACAGCTTGCTGCTGGAATGATAACTGTTCGCATCAGTCTGTGCTTTAAAATACCTTTTGTACTTTTGTGCAGGATTTCTGTATTTCCTTTTACTGTTGTTATTGCATTCTATCTAATCATTTTTGATCTAATTGTTTTGGAAATATTTATTTCGGGTACACATGATGATTAATTTTTTGGGGGGTGGGTTCAGTCATGATTTGGATCCATGAACTAATTTTTCATCCTTTTACTACTTTAGTTTTTAGGCATCTATAGCATTCCTTTTTTAAATCGCATTTCCTGTTTACATTGCCTTCTTGTAAATTAAATTACAAAGGTTTCTTATTTATTTCCCTGTTTGACTATTGGTTTTAACTTGTGTCTGTTGATCTGTTCCATGTTTCTCATTCTTCACCACCATAGGGAGCTACCTTGTAATTTTGTTTCAGTTTTTCTTTTCCTTTTGTGTTGCTGATACATTTGAAACAAAGTTTGGTAAATGCCATTTCTAATTTTTTAACAATTTTACTTTAACTTTTTTACCCAATTGAGTTGGGTTATTTTAAAGTTCCCTATCACCCCCTCACTTGGGTTATGCTGAGTAACGAAATAACAACGAGTATATTTACAGACCAGTCCAGCAGCAGTGTAGTAACGCCCCTCAGAGGGTTGAAATTGCTTGGAGGGATAAGAGTGCACTGGTGAAAAAGCCAGAAAGAGATTATGACCTGGGGGCTAGTTCTCAATAAGTTCAGCGTTGACAGTGACACTCGCTGAGTTGATGGCTCGGGAAATGAGATGTGAGAATCTTGCTTATTTTTTGTTACCTCGTATGACTGCCAAGTGTGCTATTGTATGAACATGTTAATTGGTCCATGTCTTGCACTCGCAATCCTGAGGCATATTATCAAGGGGGTTTATCTCCGCCTGATGTCAAAGGATTGCGTATTTCTGTATTTAAACTCTGCCCGTGAAGCTTTGTTTAAAAAAGTTTCAGGATTTTCTTTCATTACAGTTGACTGTTCCTGTCTGTAAAACCTAGTATGAAAATATTTAATTTTCCATTTTGGTTTTGTTTTCAAACACCAATTGTTCTCATTGGCATCATAGTATCGCAGAATCATTACAATTTCAAAAGCAATGATAGCTGCAAACAATTATTGTGTTCCGGAAAATAATTCTAATCTTAGCAGCAATTTTTTTTAGAACAAGTACTAATAATGATAAGGCCAGGAGGTGAAGAGACCCAAGGGTCCAAAAATTCCCTACAAATTTACCCAGCTTGCATTTGCTATTGGCAATATGGAGAATAGCCATTGGTTGGATGGGCGACAGGCAGCCGCAAATAAGCTTGTGGCTTAGGGATCTGTGCGAATGGGGTGCTGCGGACAAGGTCCATATGTGCCTCTCCTGCACTGGTGAAAAAGCCAGAAAGAGATTATGACCTAGGGGCTAGTTCTCAATAAGTTCAGCGTTGACAGTGACACTCGCTGAGTTGATGGCTCGGGAAATGAGATGTGAGAATCTTGCTTATTTTTTGTTACCTCGTATGACTGCCAAGTGTGCTATTGTATGAACATGTTAATTGGTCCATGTCTTGCACTCGCAATCCTGAGGCATATTATCAAGGGGGTTTATCTCCGCCTTTTTGGCTTTAAAAGCCAAGAAAGCGGAGATAAAATTAACTCCCTATTACCTAGCTGTCGCTAACACCAGTTAGCGACAGCTAGTAGGAGATAGTGACCATCCTGGGCCCCACTTTGCATGTCAGTGATATTTATCACTAATGACATGCAAAGTGGGCGTGCCAAGATGTTTAGCGACTGAAAACAGTCGCTAACATCGCTATCTTCTATTACCAACTTTTGGAGATATTCGCGCTAAGTGTGAATATCTCCAAAAGCTAACACCTGCCCTGAGCAGTTCTTAACCATGTTATCCAATGGGAGGTGGATAATATGGCTAAGAGCATTAGCTCGGTAATGCATGAATATCGCTGACTTTTCAGCGATATTCATGCATTGCGGCGATTTTTATCGCATTTGCGATAAACCTTGGTAATACCAAGGTTAATTTGCGGTAAAAATCGCCGCAGCTCAGCGGTAAATTTTTGTCTCTAACCAAGCAATAGCGATAAATATCGCTATTGCTTGGTAATAAGCCCCCCTGTTTTTCCAATGGATTTCTTATGTTTACTCTGATATGTATAACAATGTAATGCCCAGTTGAAAGTGGTTTTGCATGGATACAAAGAAGCTGTTCTCCCATTGACTTGTAACCTGTATTTTGCATTGTTTGTTTTTGTTATGTTTTTGGGGAAAACTCAATAAAACAATGTTTAAAAAAAAATAATGATAAGCCCATCACTCAAAGTCCTCAGTTTCGTAATACTTTATAGCATATTACTGTAAACTACATAAATACACAAAAGAGATTATGTGCACTGTGTCCTATGTGAAAGAGGAACCACCAACCAAAAGTAATTACAACTTCCACAAATTTTCAACGAAGCAAAAGAGAAGAAGAAACAAGCGTGTTCCAGTGATACCAAACAACCATGCACACTAATTGAGTCCAGAGATTATGGCAAATCAAAGCCTATTCCTGAGTTAGACTTTTGATAGATTTGTGTATTTCATGTCGAGGACGCATCAATACTGTTAAGGTATATGTTCTCATCAAGACCAATGTATATAGGGACAACCTAGATGGGCAGACAAAAAATCCTTCCTTTAGAATTGGTGGAGATGGCCATTGCACATGTCTTGAATTATGTGTGGTGGCACCATGCCTTTTTCATGTAGGCTTCACTGTAATTAACATTCCCAAAGGACTACACTTGTGCAAGACACCAAATTGTGCAGTAAAAGAATAAAAGGCTCACTCACGAGCCGAATAACAATGACATTGTACCGATGTCAGAGATCCTCCAAAAGGTTAAAGATTGGGCGTAGGAACGTTCCTTTTCAAATAACAGGAACTCAACAATAGTTGCCCGCGGGCAGACATCACAATACATCCTCCACAGTTGTAGCAGCTGAAAGGATGAGCTGCTGCCACGGAGGAGGATCCTTCATGTTTCCCATCTGCAAGCAACTATTGTTGAGCTCCTGATAAACTGAAGAGGTAACGTCCTCGGGTCTTCAGATACTGACGGAGTCTTTTAAACTGAAGGTGATTCACACAGCTCCTGTGCACTGCTGTCACAGCTGAGGATCCATTGTGATTCCCACCCATCGCTGCCAATGCCAAAATCTTAACAGAACCCTTGGTTGTATTTGCCGGCTCTGCTTCCTCTTTCCCTACAGCCATGGAGCCTCTAGCTCCTGGTGTGTGGCTCCACTGTGTTTAGACACATTACAACATAGTAACTAGACATTCATGCTTTTTTTGATTCAGCAACAGGCATTTCTGGAGGACATGTTGGAATCTCCAACCATAATTGTCATGGGGGTTGATGTTCTGAGTAGAATAGGAGCACAACTGTGGTAAACTGTGTACGAAGGCTCATTTAAAGAGTGTATTGTGTGTGCTGAGTAAAAATTAACTCAGCTGGACTATTAGTGAGAGCAGCAACTTCATTTCTCTCACAGCAGAAAGTAGGCCATCAGGAGTACTGAGTAACAGGCAGGAGTACTGAGTAACAGGCAGTTTTTGTCTACTTTTTCTGGTGTGAGACTGATCTGCTCTAGTCATGCTGGCCTACCGGCTCATCAAGAAGTCTCCCTTTCACATGCAGAAAGCTGTGGAGATATCAGGCAGTGGGTTCTGACTGTGCTTGTGATTAAGATAGTAACCCTGTGCAAGAATGGACTGTTGGTTTGGGGATAGGCGTGGCACATGCTACTGCGCTCTGCATGATGAGGCAGGACCCCAGGCCTCCCATCCTGAACACAAGCCCTTTTTAGGTAGAGCATTCAAGACCTCTTGTATATACTTTAGTATATATGTATTATATACTTATATGTGTATGTACTTTGTGGGCTCTGGAGATCAGCCCTAGGACTTGTCTGCTTCCGCTTAGGGACTTATTTCTGTTCAACTGCCTCTATTTAACTGTCTTGATAGAAAACGACCAGTAGAAGTCAGTAACATACCAGAATTGCTTTCTGCTGAGGGACTTTCTTTTTAAATTTTTCTGGCAACTGCCTCTATTTAACTTTCTTGATAAAAAACGACCAGCAGAGGTCCGTAAAATACCAGAATCACTTTAGTATTCTCTAGATTCCAGTGCATAGAAAATTGTCTTCCACGAGCACATTTTTTTCAAATCTTGTATTTTCAGTGACATGACCACTGAAGGTCCTGATTTTATATTAAAAACAGAGCTTTGGACTATACCATTTTCCGCTGACAGGCAATATTTCTCTCCATGTGTTTTTATACCTAGCGTGTCACGCAGTTTGGTGGGTACTTTCCCTCCATGTTAAAGAACAGTAGATGTTTCAGCACTCAGGTTAATGTGCTGTATAGCTAAATACATATAAGGTCCCAAAGGCAAGACCGATTGCATTGCAAATGCTTGTTTCCCTGCGCAGACAGTGTGAGTTCGAAATCAGGGTTTTGAATAACAAACTGCTTTGAAAGTCTTTGATGTCCCAGCATAGAAAGTAACAAACATGCAACAATTTTGATGTAATGTCGCGAGAGGGGCCCAAGGGAAAATGCACCTTGGTGACTGCTTCTTTGAGAGGTAAAGAAAACAGGTGCAGGGAGTGAGATTCACAGCGACAGTAGAGGACATCCTGGGGAATTCAACTTCCTGTCCCCTCCACTTCTATCTATTATCTCTCTCGGGAAGGCAGGGGTCCTGTGATACGGGGCCCATTGAAGTGTTGCTCAGTAACCCATATAAATAGAGAGGGTAGTTCAAGGTTCTCTAACAGCAGTGTAGTTAGTTTTACTAACCCAGACACCACCAACAGTTAGACTTGAGATGCTAGGGATGTGTGTTCCTTAGGCCTGCAGTGGACATTGGGAAGACATCCAGTGAAGTCACATCAAGTGGCATCCTATTCATGGTTACTCCTGCTAAATTTAAGTGTAAAGACTTTGAAAAAAATTACTTGTAGACCAGTCTGGGACAGTTTGGACAATGTTCCTAGTCCATTGCTTGTAGGCTTGCTTTGGACTAATCATTTTAGCTTAATTGGAATCAGGAGAAGGCAATTACATTTCCCAAACTTCATGATACAGGCTTACTTTGGGCTGGTCTTGGATACTGTGGCAGATAGGCCACTTGTGTCTGGTGTGAGGAAGGAGTGTGGAACCACAGGGGAATATGTAACATTATTTGCCGAGCATAGTGGTAAGAGCAAGAACTTGCTGAACTTCTGGGCATGGGAGGGCAGAACTCACAGAGGTTCACTCCATGGAATTCCGCAGAGTTACGTAAAAACTCAGAGAGATTGCGAAGTTCCGCGTGTGGCAGACTTCAGTGTGTCGCTCTCCTCACAATGATTTTTAATGCCAGGAGTTTGTCCTGCGCTTTAAATCAGCACAAACTGCATCACACAGCACCCCAGAGGGTGCTTTTTCTTTATGGCAAGTCGATTTTCTACTTGACTGGCAGCCTTCTGGATGCGAGCAGCAGCTTTCTCAATACTAGCAGTAGCAATCTGCCTTGACCACCTGCGTAAAGAAATTTCACCGAAAGGTGGGCTAGTGCTCGATTTTCTCACTCGTCAGCTAAACGTTAATGAGCCACATGTGAGAAAAAATTCTGCCGCCTGGCGGTTGGCAGAGATTTTCTGAAATTCTGCGCTCTAAGCAGAGCAAGGAGTGGGCAAAACTCTGTGATCTCTGCCGGAGGAGCACAGTTTACCGCTCACCCCTACTTCTGGGCTGTATGAAACACCATTTACAGATTCATGATTTACCTGCCGACAGTTGTTGATGGTTCTCTTCTTTAATTAGCCAGTTCCCTTAATTTGTGTTCCTTACACCTTTTTGTTTTATTTCTCTTTAGTTACCTTGGATTGATAGAACAGATCAAGCTTTCATTCCTTAGGTGCTGAGCTTTGTTTACTGCCATTCTGTTCTCTTGTTACCTGTAACCTCTCCAAATCTTTGTGGCACCTGGTGTATCTTTTACTTGGACGAACCTTCTTATTCAGTTCCAGGATGATATTCCGGTCATCTGGTGGCCAGTACCAATTTCTCCATGTCAACATGCTGAGAAACCAGTTCTATTAATAATGCCTCGTAATTCACTAGTGACATATTCACATATACATTGCCTAACAGCAATTTATTTAATAGGGTTATTGCGGTTACCAGCATTCTACAGCAGTCCTGGGGTTCATTCTCATTCTCATATGACATTGACCATTCGGTGTTGCAGAGGACTGCTATTTGAAACACTGATGAAGTATTTCTTCTCTCTTTATAACCCTTCCATTTTCTTCCCCGCATTCTCATTAGCGCCTAGTGTTGATCACAGTTCTAATTGACTAGAAAAGGGAAGGAGTGGGGCTAGCCTGGCCTGAATATCATTGAAATTCTAACATATTAACAGGGTGCCTGTGACAACTTAAACGAAACTATTGTAGAAACGTAAACGAAATAAATAAAAATACTCTCAAAACAAATCTTGAAATCATTACCCCTTAATCTGCAAACCAACATGACCAGCATGACAGCAGTATTTGTGAAAGGGAGTGAGCTTTTTATTAGGGGTGTACAGAAATCGTAGAATTTGACTCTGCTTAATCCTGCATATTTACACAAAAACTCAGTGAGTTCCCCCAACAGGCGGAAATAGGCATGTCATGCTGCTCGCATTGCGATTTAGTGCCAGGTGTGAGTTTCGCACTGAAAAATCACTGTGAACGGCACCACACAGCATACCAGATGGCACAGTTTTCTGAGTTGATTTTGCTGCCGCTCGACTAGATTTTCTAATCAATCAGCAGCCTTCTAAAGATGAATGGTCATGACAGCTCGCAATCACCAGTGTTAGAAAAATCTCTTTGGATGTCCTTTTAGCAACCGGAAATCATGTAAGGGGACACAACATTTCAGTGGCACTTACCAACTTACCCTCCTAAAGCCGCATGTGAAAAAGAAATCCTCCAGGGACCCATTGGCTGAATTCGCTGGAATTCTGTGTAACAAAACTAGCTGGAGTCGCAAACTTTCCGCCAATTCTGCTGGTGTAACAGAATATTTCACCCACCCCTACTTTTTACTATGCTTGAAAACTACCCAAATAGTTGCCTGACATCCTACTGCCAAGTGAACTATCTACATTAACTACTAAACTAAAAATCACCCATTGACCCACAAACTCTGTGAGTTTATACCACCTTTTCATTATTCACAAGAAATCTGCTCTAACTGTGTAAATAAGCATGTGAAGATAATATCTGTTACATGACACTAAATCTTCCCATTCAGGTGCTTGCTACCCATCCCCAAAGTGCTTCACTACCTCCTCAGGAGTAGTGAGCATTATATAAATAACAATAACATACCATGAATGAAACAGGGTTTTATCTAATTTTGAGGCCAGTGCCCCAATCCCACTGTCCAGCATTCTGCAACACTTCTTTTACTCCTGGGAGTCAGGGGAAACTCTCGCATTACCCTTATAACTGTACTGTAAGTTGTTTGTTCAAGCTATCATGCTAAGCCCTCTGTAATGCGATATAAAAGGGATGATGGACGGAGCGTTTGAGCAAATCAAACACTCACCTCCTGTCAACTGATCTGGGTTTAATGCATCACCATTCTTTAGCTCACTCTGCCACCCTAGTTCAGACATGGCCATATGCAAATCAGTCAGACCCTGTGCCTCATGGGAACAGTCCAGCCCGAACTGCCAAGCCATGTCTTCCCTGGACCGGAAACAAGCATCCTGGGACCGGTTTCGGAATCATAATCCTCATCAGCCAGGCTATCTTGAATCCAGTGGCCAAGTGAGCAAGGGACTCACGTCTGAGCATACCCTGCCAGCGTAGGGCGAACAAAGCGATACAAAAGGGGATGATAGACGAAGCGTTTGAGCAAATCAAACACTCACCCCCAGTCAACTGATCTGGGTTTAATCCATCACCATTCTTTAGCTCACTCAGCCACCCCAGTTCAGACATGGCCATATGCAAATCAGTCTGACCCTGTGCCTCATGGGAACAGTCCAGCTCGAACTGCCAAGCCATGTCTTCCATGGACCGGAAACAAGCATCCTGGGACCGGTTTCAGATTCATAATCCTCATCAGCCAGGCTATCTTGAATTGACTGGGGGTGAGTGTTTGATTTGCTCAAACGCTCTGTCCATCATCCCCTTTAGTATCGCTTTGTTCGCCCTAAGTGTGGCAGGGTATGCTCAGACGTGAGTCCCTTGCTCACTTTGCCACTGGATTCAAGATAGCCTGGCTTATGAGGATTATGATTCTGAGTTTCCAGTATTTAAAGCAAAGCCCACTGTCCAGTCGTTGCCTCCGTTTATCTGCTCTTTTTGTAGGGTCTACTGTCTATAAATCCATCACTAGGATTTAATTTCCAATCATAGAACTCATTTTAGAGTTTTCTTAGTAGTTATCTAGATCAAGACCTTTGAAGAAAACCCAGATTTTTGGGGGATTGCTCCCAAATTCTTGGTATAACTTAGCAACTATGTTGGTTTCTTCTCACTGGGTGAGCCTTTTGCACTGGTGTGAGCAAATTGGTAATTCTTGAATGTGAGGGAAGCTTTAGGTGGTTACACAGTGAAACTACATGGAGGAATAGGTTAAGCTCCAGGGGTCATGTTAAGCCACCTTCTTCCTCATGTTTTTAGAGCGGGCCTCCTCATTCCTGAGCCTGGTCCAGGAGAGGTGAGGTCTGGTCTCCGGTCTACCCGGGTGAGTGACAATTTATTCTGTACTTAATAATGGTGAGTAGTATCAGCATTTTTTCACACAGTATCAATCAAATGGTGTTCTGTTGTTTTGTTATTTTTAGGTGTGAGACATTTCAGATTGACACGGAGAAAAGAATAATCCCTTCATATATATCCTTTTTGTATATTTTGCACTCTTTGTGATTAACACATGCAGTAGCATAAAAAATTTAAAGAACAGAGGCCCTGAAGAAAGCCGAGGGCACTGCCCCAAACGGCTGAAACATGTTGGCCCCAATACAGTTATTTGTTTGAAACTGTTTTTCATGCTCTGTTCCTGATTTTAGTTAGGAAGAGGCCAATCTATAATAAAGTTCTTCCTTTTGTCCTCTATCCTATTTTATATTCACCACTTTCATATCCCCTTTTTGGTTTTTGCACTGCACAAGTTCCCATCATAAAGTACTATCTACACTGTCCAGGAGTGACTGTGGGTCTGAACCCAACTCCGACCGGAGGTTGGTATAAATGTCTCAATGATCTAGAAACACACCATCCCCGAAGGATGACCAAATGATAGTATTGATCACAACAAGACTTTGATGGGAATCCTACATTTGTATATTGGTTTCACCCACAATCACTGTTTGGTTCTGTGTGTATTATTTATATACTTATATCAGTAGTAAATCGCCCTAGTAATTGATGGACTAGTATGCTATTGTTACTCTGTTTCTGAGGCTCCCTTTTTCCTCATAGATTAGACCCCTAGGTTTTCTTGTAATGAATATTATTATTGGGGGTTGTAACCTAGGCTGGTCTATAAATTTCCCTTAGACCCTTCACACAGTATTAGGTTTTTATACAAGCTAGGCTTCACAATAACATGTAAATTGGGGTTCAACAACACCATTACTGCTGTTCCAAAATGATTCATGAGACTGGAAGGAGGGGTTGCGCAATGAAAACAAAGTGCGACAGTGGGTGGAAGGCAACAAGTTAAAAAAAATCAAATGAAAAGCAGTGGAAGGGGCAAATGATAACAAACTGCGACGGGTGGAAGATAAAAGCAACTTGAGAATTATTAAATACACTCACCCAATGTGGAAGGACTGGGATCAAAGCAACACTGCTGCCGGGCTATTGCTGCCCTGGCAGAGGGTATGAAACCATAGGGTGCAGCCACTCATTTGGCGTAGGAGGAATCTCCGGCACTGAAGCAGCTGGTGTCTGTAATGAAGAGTGGGCGGTGATGTGGTGGACCCTTCCCTAGAGAGAAAGGTGCAAACTGCAGTAGAGGAGTGGCAGTGACACATCCATAGCTCTGCCTGTGAGAAGCAAGTATGTGCACCATTACTGCCTTACCATAATAGTTAGGGATTGCAAGGAGGGGCAGCGCAATCAAAACAAACTGCGAAGGTCGGAAGGGGGGAAAAAAATATTACACCCGGGCAAATGAGAACAAACTACCACGGGCGGAAGGCGAGCAATGTAAAAAAAAAATTCAAATGAAAAAGAGTGGGACTGGCAAATTAAATCAAACTGGTGTCCAGCAGCATTGCATTTACATTGCAAACACTGGGAAGTGCTGCCTTTCTGTCATAGGGTGGTCAGAGGACAGAAACAACAATGGGCTTAAAGCAACATTTAAAAAAAACGTTCTGTAAAACAAGAGATGCAGAAACTAAGCGTATGGAGACGGTGCTCCTTAGCATGACCCTTAGCCTTGACCAGAAATGACGAATCACTGAGTGAACAACTTCAGAGGCAGGAAAGAAGATAGATGGAGGAGGGAACCTATGGTAAGTAGCAGGCAGGAATAAAGGGGTTTCATTGAAAACAACAGGTCTTGCAGAGAGTGCATGCGTGCTGATGTGCGACTTAAAAATGTTCAGTTCCTTACAACTAATCAGATGGCCTAGAACCTAAATTCTCCAAGGATATCATGATCACACTTAGGACAAACAAAACAATGCTCTTGCTTCCGACTGGATCTGTTTATTTTTCAGAATGTATATCCTCTACAGAGTCAAGGATTCACACATGTAAATAATCTAAGAATAAACTGTCAAGCTATGAAAAAAGTCCTTTGGAAACCCATTCAAACACAAATATTGCAAAAATCTGATTAGTTGGTGTATACTGAGTGACAGATAGGACCTGTTATGCGTAACATTCTAGTTAAATGCCATGTTTGACATAAATCCACTCAGCGGCAGTAGTTGTTGCCATGATGGCAATCAACAATTCCTATGGTGACTAGAATGGTATACACACCCTTTGTCCAATGACTTTTCTTCTCTGCATGCATCTATCCAAAACTTGACATGCAGAAATGTACCTGGATGCAAACAGCAAGTGCCATTGGTCATGCAGATTTGTCACACAGCGCCAAAGTTATAAGCAAAGCAAAAAATGTCTCTCGAATAAAAATTGAGACTTAGCTATGACTGCATAGTTGGTATTGCCGACTCTGTTTCATGAGTAAAGTTATACATAAACGGCGAGTTGCAGTGGTTTTGAGACTGAAAATCATAATCACTTTACTGAGTTTTGCAGTGAATTTCTGTGGTTTTTCACCAAATATTAATGTTTTATGAGCAATATTAACTATGTTTATTTATTTATATATTTACTAAGTTTATGTTTACCCTGAATGGGTTTCTAATTCTGATTTTGTTTTAGCCATTGTAACTAATGAACATTAAAAACAGCTTCAAAATAACAGTATGAATTTGTTAAATAGAATGTTATTTGCTAAAAACAAGAGTCCTAATGGTTACAAATTACACGCCATCCTAGACAGTCCTACAACAATGGCTATCCAAAGAGTACTGAAGGTGAAACTACTACCATCTCTCAACTATGCGCAACAGGCATTCCCAGGGAAATTTTCGAAAGACCTAGAAAAAATCCACTGCACAGCCTGCAAAAAGCTATTTCGGTTACCAGCCTGCACCAGGAACAACCTGGTTCGTCTGGAATTCAACCTTAACCAACAAAAACTGGAAGAGATGGCGACCTTGAGCAAATACTTTTATCTAACAACGGCGGCACCGGGGAACTCCATGAATGCCGTTGTAAAAAGCATCTTCCAATAATCTGGCAATCCTTGGTTTGCCTGTCTCGCTTTCGCCAAAGACCTCCTGCAACTTGCAACAGAGAACTGGGACCCAATTATAATCAAGTATGCCACTATTAAAATTACAATAAAAAAGCAAGTACATCTGCGTTCTCGCACCCTGGATATGGAATCCTTGGTAGCAAGAGGCTTCCATGAGTCTCAAAGCCTCCCACACACAGCACACACCTCAAACCTCACCCTGCGCAGGCAGTGGGGAGACAAGCCCTGCATAGGATCCTAGCAGCCAGACTACATCCTCTCCCCCTCAAAGAACTATATCTAACTGGGATAGTTAGGCCAGTCATTGTGGAGTGCCATCTTTGCAAATACAAACGTGAGTCTTTGGCCCATATTTTACTCTGTTGCCCGGCTTTGCGCCTAGCCCACAGAATCTACCTCAGGCCCATCCTACTTCAACTGGGCACTCGCACTGCAAAGGAGGCAGTCCATCGACTTTACACATTGGACAAAGTGAAGCATATGGCCACCTTTGGCAAATTTGTCCATTATACCCGTACAAAACTGATGAACACTTCCCTCTAGGCCATCAGGAAGGCATTTGTGCGGATGCCGCCCAGCCACCTTTTATCACCTGATTGTTTTTATCCAAGAATGCAAAAGTAAAATGTTAACAATTGTGTTGTATATAAACTCGCTTTTAGATTTCTAGACTCTAATTCTGTCATTTTTAAATGCTGTGTTTTTCTTTTCTTATTGTAATGGTTTTAAGTAACCACACGAATAAAGAATTCATTCATTCATTCCTAATGGTAACAATGTTTGTTGGAGTTCTATAATCATTTAGGTTCATAAGTCAAAGAGCTAGGATAATCACAAATCAGGAGTTTGTGCATGAAGGAATTATAGCTTGTGAGAAAATGTTGTATTTTTCCCTGTACGAATTGTGCCAGGTAAACCCTGTCAGAATTCGTTCAGGGAAATATGCAATGTTCCTTGTATTGTGATTTTGAAGGCAGAAAACATGCATGCACATCACCATCCCATATCCCCAGGTGCATAACTCAGACAGGTGAGATAATGCACCGCCCAGTAAATAATATATCTTATGGCAACTGCACTTACAGATCTTCCCAAAAAAGAGGAACTAAATATGGAATTTCTTGTGTCCATCAATCATAGCAAAAGCCTATATTAAAGGGAATCAATTATTCTAAGAGCTGGAGGGACTAAACCTTTACCAACAATAAAGTGCCCATTTGTAGAACACGTTAAGATTAATTCATGGGCAAAACACTAAGCAAGTTTTTCAAGGTAAAGTATCCAAGCTAATAAAAAAATACAACTTCACAGATTAAATATTTAAACTGTATCGACTTCAGTCATGCATACATGATTGTTTTCATGTTTTCTTTACCAGAAATGACCATATTAGAAAACACATGTAGTGAATCATATGCATACGTTTGTAAAGTTCCCTTGTGGTCTTGCATTTCAATCAAGTCCTGGTGTAGAGGGCCTTTGAGTGGGCAGAGAAGTGTTTTTAACTGTGATGAGACCATGGCCTGACACAGTTGATCAGGTGCGCTGCCCTGGAGGAGAGACTTGTTGACCAGCTCTGTGATGGCACCAGTATGGGAAGAGCGCATTGTGTGAAAGAACGTAAACCATTTGCTCAACAAGTAAATCAAAATTTGAGCTCTAGCTCCAATTAATCACTTACAGAGAAACAAAGAAATCAGAGAGCTTTGTGTGGTGGTGTCTACAGAAGTAGTTTGTACCTTGTCCACAAATATGTCCACAAGTTGGTAAGAAGGACAATGTCTGTTTTAACTTTAAAATCGTATTCCTTTATAGATTTTGATCCATAATAAAAAAGTGTTACCCCACCTGCCGGAGCTCTTTTCACGCTTTTTTACTCAAAATGCAGGACAGAGGCCCGTGATATTGGAAGTGCATCTGTCAGTAAATAATGCCTTTTGAGTCCTAGGTGGGTTGTGATTTATTTGCAAACATGTAGATGTTAACGCAGTTCTTTGTGTCCGACCATGCATTGTGGAGAGACCCCAAAAGAAAGTAGGATGATGTGCAGTCAAGTGAGTTATAGTAATTGGCTGTTTTATGGCAAAGTCTTGCTGGAGTAAGTTTAGTTTGTAGTTAGGGTCATCTTGATTGACATCAATAATGTTTGTGCTGACAAAGCCACAACAGTAACTTACCTTGGAAAAGTGAGCTGGTATTGTATGCGATCAATAACTGTGAAGTTAGGAGAGTTAATTAAAAGGTAAATGGACTTCAATTCATCAAGGGAGTCCAATTGTTTTTTCTGCTTGATGCGATGCTTTGTCAACAGTGTGTGTGGCTGGGCTTGGGTTATGTGGCTGTGTTGGTGAGCCGTCAGGATGTGCCATTTTCTCAATGTGTTTAGCTTAAATAATCTTTCTACTGCTGAATATGATTACAGTTAAAGTGAAAAGGTGCTTCTTTTGTGGCAATTAGTTGGCAGTCAGCTGTAAATTCAAACACTGGTGAAGCATAGAACATGGGGCCATATTATCAAGAACAGGCGATAAAATTATCGCCGCTTTATCGGCAGGAAACTGCCGCTAAAGCGGCGATAATGGCCTTGATAATATGCCCTTGTGAATTCCCAAAGCAGCCCAGGTTAACATCAGAACCGTAATTCGTTACCTGTTTTGCAGACGATGTTAAGGGCTATGTGGTGGTATCAAATGTATAGACGCTTATGTGTTTCTAATTCAATAGTTATAAATGGCAAGGACAGAAGTACTGCCCTGGTTTAGGCCAGTTGGTCCTCAGAGTTCAGAAGACACTTCATGAACTCGTTTGTCTGTGCCATTACTGAGGCTAGGAAGCATTGAAATATTTGATATAGCAAGTGTGAGTAGAAGATGCCAAGGATGTGAAATCTTGCTCAGGAAACCTTGCACCCATGTATTAAAAATTACATTGTCACTATGTAACACATGTATTTGCTAAACATTAGGGTGACAACAGACCCAGCAATATGTTAGTAATAGCTTAGTTATGAAACTAGAAATAGCTAATATAGCAGTTGTGAATTTTCTCATTACAAGTATTCATGCCATGCCTAAACATGAGAGAGAAACGCGTACGATTTTCTGATATGCCAAGTATATTAAGCAATAAACAAAAACAAATGGTGTAGAACGAATCAACCTTCTGAAAAGACAATGTAGCTTTATGTCAAGCAGTGACCCAGCAGAGACGAACTAATATGCACAGTACGTAATGTTATGAAGTTGAATTGTGTCTTTAACGCTAGTCCAATGTTCAGCTTGAATTATCTCCATGTCCCCAGAGGCAACATTGTAAAATCCGTGGTTATTATGTTGATTTTCCGTGCGAAGATTACTGCATGAATATTTCTTCTCCCTCACTGCCCTGGTTTCTGTGAAAAGATGAATGATAAGCAATAATCTGAGATCACAGAGGCCAGGGAAATATGCCGTTGTTTTGGTAATCATGAACAACTTGATTGATCCCCAGAGGGATTAGCGTGGCAATATGAGGCGGGATTCATGGATCTTGCATGTGTGCATAACAAGACAAGCGACAGCAGCATTTATTCATATAAAAGCATTTATTCATGTGAGGGTGGCTATCACAAGAGAAATTTCATGAAATCGTGAATGTGAGATTTCTGAATCCTTTCCTCAAGTTTAGAGCGAATAATGATTGATTCATTCTCACATTGTCTAAGTTATAGGTGTCTTCGCATTATTTACACAATTTATATATGATAGATTTGTTGATGGCTGAATTTCCTATTATATTTTCAGTCTTTTTATCGGACGTATATGGTGCATAGTAAAAGGGCCTACTGCAGTAGTAGCGGACACCCGGCGTTTCCCCGGTGGGCCGCCAGAAAGGGGAGCGAGTTTTAGACCCCTGGGTGCCGTTTTTGTTACAGGGGGCGGGTTTTGCGGCATATTGGCAATATGGGGCCCCCAGCAATAAAAGCGTCTCAAAGCTTTCGACTAGCATCAACCCCATAGGGCTGGCCGAGTTCTTTGCCAGGTCCGGTTTTGGTTCCCAGTCTGGCCCTGCAGTGTATCCAATTTAAAACATGTTGTCATGTGGAAAGTACTCGTTTAGCGAGATAGTGTGACACTATAGCAAATGCCACAGATAAAATCAGTAGCTAAAAACCGAAACACATGAAAATGCCATTACCTCCACATCTCTTTTCCATGTCTCAATCAAAACACTTTAATGTGGTTCTCATTTGCCTGTGAGAAACTCCAGTGGAATGCTGAGAATACTAGTCTTGCCCACCTACTGGGTACCATAAGCAGACTAGCCTTCCCAGCATTATTCTGTTTTTTCCCTATCTCAGGTTTCTGGAGTCTGAGGTCACAGCTGAGTGGATAACCTTTGCCTTTCACCCACGCTGGCATTCTTCGGCCAGCTGTGGAGAGGAAGTGGAGGAGCTACTCCCTGCCTCAGGTTATCCTCTTCACTGGTTTCCAACCTATTTGTAGTAGGGTCAGCGGGTTACAAGATGTTGTTCGAGGTGCTTGGCAGGGTGGAACCTTAGGTTGCTAACAGGAATATCATTCATTCTAGCAAAAAAACCTCATCGTAAACCGAGGACAAAAGCTACCTCTCCTTGGTTTACCCAGGAAATACGCCTCCTAAAGAAAACCTGCAAGAGAGCAGAAAGAGTTTGGAGGAAAGACTTCAACCCCATCAGCAAAAACAACTACAGACTGACGATTCTTAACTACAAAAAAGCTCTTAAAAACACACAAATCTCCTTTTACAATGAAAAAATCAGCAAAGCAGCAAGTTCGTCGAGGGAGACGTTTCTCACCATGAAAAAGCTTTTAAAGCCCCCTACACCCCCAGCTGCACGCGACCCCTCAATCGAACACTGTAACGAGTTAGCCAACTTCTTCGACTCAAAAATACAAATAATCCTCAAACAACTTCCGTCTCTTTCTTCTATGGATCCCTTCCTCCTTCCCTCCTCCCAGCACCAGAACAGAGACACTGAGCTAAGCAAGTTCCATCCCATCAACATGGAAACCCTTGGTTCCATACTAGAAGCCCTCAAAAGCGGATCGCCTCATGACCCAGCCCCTGTGAGGCATCTGAAGCAGGTCGCCCCGAGCATCCTACCACCTATGACCAACTTACTAAACGCTTCCTTCGAATCCGGAACTGTTCCCATAAGTTGGAAAAAAGCGGTGGTGAAGGCACTTATAAAAAAACCTAACCTTGACCCGGACAACCTGGCTAACTTCAGGACGATATCACTCCTCCCAGGCATTAGCAAACTGGCGGAAAAATACATCAACTCCCAGCTTTCACATTACCTGGAGTCCAACGAGCTGCTAAAAACCTCTCAAACCGGTTTCCGCCCGGGCCAGGGGACAGAAACAGCGATGGTAGCGGTAATCGAAGAAACTAGGAAAATCATCGATGCAGGAGGATCAGTGGCAGTGATCCTCCTGGACCTCAGCGCAGCATTCGACACCGTTAACCGTAGCATCCTGGCCCAACGCCTGGAAAACCTCAGCATTACTGGGACGGCCCTCGACTGGCTAAAATCCTTCCTCCACAACCGCTCCTTTCAGGTGGCGGAGGGAGACTGCATTTCCAGGGAAACCCCGATACGTTGCGGAGTACCCCAGGGCTCTTCATTGAGCCCTACACTCTTCAACGAATACATGGCACCTCTTGAACAAATTGTCGTCCCCTATGGCATTAAACTCCTGACCTACGCGGACGATACACAGCTGGTCGTTTCCCTTAGCCAGTCAGAACCCCCCACCATCGATCCGTACTCCTGCCTGGAGGATATAGTCAGCTGGATGAGCGACTCCCACTTAAAGCTCAACGGGGACAAAACCGAGCTAATGGTACTGGGCAACCAGTTCCACTTCCGCCCGGAGTCTCTATGGCCTGCCAGCATGGGCCCACCTCCAATCCCCAAAACTGATATCAAAAGCCTGGGGATTTGGCTGGATGACAAACTAACCCTCAACACGCAGGCCAGGAAAACGGCAGGCACATGCTTTGGCCTACTTCGCTCCATCCGTAAGATCCTCCCATTACTCCCATTCCAGTCAAGAAAACTACTCATACAGGGTCTCATACTGTCTAGACTTGACTACGGCAACGCCTTATATCTTGGTTCCCCAAAAAAAGTCATCTCTAGGCTACAGGTGGTGCAAAATGCGGCCGCCCGAATTCTCACAGGCACAAAAAAACGCTGCTCTGCTAAACCTGCACTCAAAGAACTCCATTGGCTTCCGGTGGAGCAAAGGGTGCAATTCAAGGCTATGTGCCTAACTCACAAAATCCTGCATGGGAAAGCCCCTCCGGTCCTGAAAGATCTCGTGACTCCCTATATGACAAACAGAACCCTACGCTCAACCAACGCCCATCTGACCCAAATACCCAGGATCAAGAGAGCACGCTCTGGAGGTCGGCAGTTCTCATTCCAGGCGTCCAAGATGTGGAATACTCTTCCACCGGACCTTCGGGCCCAACCTAATCTCCTGTCATTTCGTAAATCCCTGAAGACATGGCTGTTCCCCTGACCTCTTCTTCACCCCGCCTGACCCTACCTCTGGATTTCTTAGTGGATTTCAGTTAGCGCTGGGACGCTCTCGGGCAGCCATGCGCTCTATAAATCCCCTTCACAGTTCAATGGACTTTGATGAACAACCCCGCCTGCTCATGCACTGATGTAATATTTGATATTTCATTGCATATCATCGCTACCTCACAGGCTTAAACTTTCACTTTGTCCAGGAATTTGGCCCAGATGAGAGGGTGGCTTGAAATACAAAGTTGCATGGTGCAATGTATTTTGGCTGGCATAGCTGGAATGTCTCTGCATGCCCCCCCCCCCCCTGTCATACCTTTTTGACATTGGAAAATCTTATCTAACCTGTATGATAAACTTCTTTCAGCAAGACCAGGTCTCATATGATGTGGTAACAGCATCTTCCAAAGCTATTAAAATGTATCTGCTTCAACCTTTTCTCACAGTTGTGGTGACACCAGAACCCAGCTTTTCAGGAGGGAGGCAACTTAGGGATCCAAATGTTAGTTTCTCTTAGAAAGCAAGAGATCTTCCAGTTGGATGGAGCCTTCAGCAGTCTTTAGAGACCTCAAATGATTTCAATTACTGATCAAAGGGATGGTGGTACTGATGCATTCTACCAACATGGTCATAATAGAATACATTACAAGGGATTTTGCAAATCCACAACTCTGGGTCTCTTGGGGACTTAATTGTATTATTGGGGGGAGCAACATCTGGTGATTTGGAGCCCAGTTCATATTCATAGTCTGAACAATGTACAAGCTGACATACTTAGCAAAATCTTCACTAGGTCTCAAGACATGACCATTTGTCCTCTAGTGTTCAAAGCAATTGTGAATCTGACATTGGATCCTCTTGTCTGCTGGGAAAATGATGTAATCCAAGTTATTGCTCCCGATATATTAATTCAGTATCATACGCATAGATGCACTGCCTTCTTCTTGACCGCAGGAAATCCTGTATGCCTTTCTTCCAATTTCCTTCATTCCTCAGTTGCTGGTAATAATTTCAAGGGATTTACCATAAGGCATGTGGAAGAAAATGCGTGCTGGTATGTCAGCAGTGTGCTGCCCTTCCTTCTCCTCCTCCCATCCTGGCAGATAGTGGCCGATGAGCCACTGTGGATGCACCAGGGATGCACTGGGAGTGGTATTTAACCTGAAGAGAATTCAAGCAGCATTTCTAAGCATCCCTAAATCAACGTACTCCCTGCTGATGAATTACAATAATCTTGAGGTACATTTGGTTTATTGTATTTGAGAGTTTTATACAGCCCGAACATGACCCTCAAACCAGTGTGTTGCTCTCCTCTTATGAAGGACAATAATCCAGAAACACGGTGACCAAAGACACAAAACTTTGACTGTGCCAACAATTTAGAACACTTCATTAAACTACAGTGACTGTCTGGAAGAAAATGTGTGCCCCCGTTCCCCCCACCCTTTGTTGGGCTTCTCCTTGGATTACTGGCTAATGAGTCCCTGTGGATACAGGGAGGGGTACTTAACCTGAAAAGATTTTGAGCAGACTTTTCAAGCACCCCCAACTCGACATTTTACTCTTTGTTGAAATGCAGTAATCCGGAAACACATTTTATTTATTTTATTTCAGAGTTTTATACAAAGCGAACATGACCCTTGGGAATCAGAGCATTGTACACAATAAACAATGTAGCCACCCCTATATTAATGATTACATAATCTGTGAGGTTATCAAGAGTTAACTACAAGTTGCATTGTTACTAGAATACATACATTATAATATATACATTGAAGTACACATCATTAGAGGTATGTCTGACATATGTAATCTATCCATCCCCGGCTGGTGGGAATATGATTTGTGACTGTTCCTCATCAGTTGCATGGTTCCGAGGTTTACATGAAGTTTGATTATAGTCAATACAAGAAAGGTAGTTATGTTTCTCTTAGGCAAAGGTGTCTTTCAAGCAGCAGTAATGTAAGGCCTCTTTCGAAGTGTGCCATCGAAGGGCTTGATTGTATCTGTAGTGGAAGTGAGTTCCATATTCTGGGTGCATTTCCTGTGAATGATCGGTGTATTTCCTTTCTTTCTTGAATCTGGGTGGCTCCAGCAGTACTGTTTTTTTAGGTAAACAAGGGGGACCCAAAAGGTAGCTATGGACCATGGGTATCAGTTAATTACAGAAACAAAGGTCCTAAGCAAGGCAAAATTAAAGATTAATACTATATAGACCACAATAGGCTGCTATATATTTTTCCTTTGCCCAGCGGGACAAGGAATTCATTTTAAATTGGATCAAGTGTTAAGAGTCTGAATACATTTAGCAACAAACAATTTTTTGCAGTAAGGCACAGTCCAGCACCTTACTGGAGAAGTAAACACAATGAAAGGAAGGGTTAAGAAGAAATATAGTAGAAAAGAAGGGTTCTTCAGGCAAAAAGAGTGAGCAAACTGGGCACTGTTTAAATCAATGTTATCAGTGTTTACCAGAGTAGCACATATAAACAATAATATACAATGGTCAGACGTATGTCTAGTAAAAGGAGTCGACGTTTCCATCCCGTGCTCTAGTTACAAGGGGATCATCTTCAGGACTTAACAAGTTCAATTGCCTGGTTGA
This sequence comes from Lissotriton vulgaris, assembly GCF_964263255.1. Classification (NCBI taxonomy): domain Eukaryota; kingdom Metazoa; phylum Chordata; class Amphibia; order Caudata; family Salamandridae; genus Lissotriton; species Lissotriton vulgaris. Next base: position 1,458,385,012 of record NC_141694.1, read on the forward strand.
AAATTTATATACGCCTCTGCATGGGCTCGAGTGAGACCACAGGGCATGCGAGGACGCTGTGTGTCGTGTCAGGGCTGGGAGAGCTCATACGTCACGGCTCATGGTGGAGCAAAGCGTATGTTACCGCTCTGAAGCAAGGCTCTAGTTAGGTAGAAGATGTCGGCATTTCCGGATGGGACAGCCGTAATGGCAGCGCGGGCTCAGAGGCCTTCCGGTTGAAAAGCGGTCGATGGATTCAAATGATCCGCAGATTACAGAACGATGTCTGGTTGCAGGCGGACCACAGCGTGTGTCCGCTTCTGGTTTCGTGCTGACCTTATCAGCACGAAACCAGAAACTGACACACATGCCGAAGTTGCATTTCTGGTAGCTACCACATCGTTCAGAAGCATTGGAAAGCTGGGTTTTCTCTTATGTTGAGAACACTTTTTTCTTAATTTCGGTGTTTTGTTATTTCACTGCAATCCATCCTAAATTATATAATCATGGTTTGGTAGTAGCAATAAAGGCATTGGGTGTTGCAGTATCAGGATCACTTTGTGTTGAATATATGATGTTACAGCGCAAACAATTACAACGCAAGCCTTTACAAAGCAGTTTTTACATCACAACTACCATTACAAAGCATGATTTTACAATGCATGACATTACAACGCATTTTTAGAAAGTACCATTACAACACCTACTATTACAATGCATAATACTTTTGGAGCAACAGTGGGGTAAGTGTTGGATACTGTAGGGGTAAAAATGACTATTCCGACTCCAGTGAGTGCAACAGTAGGGTAAGTGTTGGATAGTGTAGGGGTACAAATACTATCCCCATGTGCCCCAAAACCCACACCCACCCTAAAACAAAAAAATGCCCATTACTTACCTTATAATGCGTTGTATTGGCATGGGTTGTATTGGTATGTGTTGTAATGGCATGCTTTGTAGTGACATGCGTTGTAATTGCATGCGTTGTAATGGCTCGTGATGTAAAGGCAGTTGCGTTGTAACAGCTGCTTTGTAAAGGTAGTGCATTGTAATGACTACGTTGTAATGGTTGTTTCCCCTTTGTGTTATCTGTATTGTGATAGCATATGCTTGATGACAGGAATTCTTTCTTCGGAACGTCTTATATTTTTATGACGGGATGAGGAAGAAAGACATGAAAGTAGTCCTGGAATAACTAATATTCATCATTACTCTTCTTTATCCAAGGCATACACATTGCCACCCTCTTAGAACTTCCTGGCCATTAAGAGGATGCCTGAAACACTAACTAGCTTCTTTAAAAATAGCTTGGTGGGGCTAGAATTTTCAGCAATTCTATCTTTGACCCCCAGCCCCACTTCATTTTGGAACCTTGAAGGGTGTCACTGGGCTGATCTTTCCAAGGAGTTCATCGATACAAGTTTGTTCAGTGAAGTGAAGGAGAGAGGGAGTGATAAATAAAAGGAGCAATGAAGAGAATTTGGGTGGGCTGAGGCATTGATGGATGGATGGAGATGAAAATGTAGGTATAGATTGAGAAAAGGATGGATGGAGAGAATGGTGAAGATGGCTGGAGAGGTAGATAGATGGATTTGTGAATGCCGGATCAATGACATAATATCAAGACAACAAATATCGGCTCACACAATTATCAAAAATGTAATATCGATGACAAAATATAGAATGCCTGTACACAACTATGAAAGTCACTTATATCTAGTACATAAATATTGCTCACAAAAATATTGAGTATCACATGTTTCAAGTACAAAAATATCAGAAACACAAATACTGTGACTTATAAATAAGCATCTACTATGTCAAACATATCGATTACAATATCAAATACAAAATTATCATCAAGACAACTATTAAATACGTTTACAACACACTATAAATAAATTATTTACACAAAAAAGCAACCATAAATATGTCATTAAATTATAACAATATATAATTAAATTAAAATGTTTTACTTCACCCAAAAATGTAACATAAACACTATTAAAATACAACACCTATCAAATATTCCCTGTATATATGTAAAACAGATTTAGATAGCACAAACATTTAAATAAAGCAAAAAATATTCTTTATTCTATCAGCTCAAATAAATACAATGTTAAATAAATCAAATTAGATATATTACAAATGCAGAAACACATAAATGAGCTCTTACCAAATAAGGATATAACTGCCAAAAATGTTTTTCATTATGCTAAAGCAACCAATCAAATCAAACTATAAACAACTTTAACCAATAAAATATATTAAAGTGTTAAACAAACAATATAAAAGGCACACTAATTAAACCATATAATATCTAAAAAAAATGAGTACCATTTGAAGAGGAGGAAATTCTGCCAGTTCTTCCCTACAAAACAGAAGTCTGCAAAATATACAAATCTACAACTGCATATCTAAGTAACTAACAATTATATTTAAACCAAAAAGTCAAATTATGCTAAACTGCCAAGCAATTACTTGAGAAGCTGTTGTTTAACTTTTATCGTTTTACACAGAATATCCAAACTGCTACTAAATAACATCTACAACAACACATTAAACATTACAAAATAAAGTATAATTAAATAATAATTTTAAAATCACCCCAACAACACAGAAAATTCCTAACAACCTAATCAAACATAAAAATAGACCAAATGTAATTAATATAATTTTTTCTTCTCTTCGAACAGAAATAAAACCCACCTGTTTCACGATCAAACTTGCTGAAAGAAAATGCTGCAAAACAATACAAAATGTTTCTAAAAGACAAACAAGTAAGTAAATAAAATAAATAGTAAATGCATGTTTAAATATATATTCAAAGAACCTGTAGAACATAAATATATTTTTTATTGATATTATTACAGTAATTACAGATATAATGACAGAAGGCACCAAATGTATAACTTCACAAAAAGGATAACAGTTATAAAGTCATATGTGGTACACCCACAGCCTAACTGGAAATGAAATAAATATTATTACAATGCATGTTATAGTAGGGTAACTACGAGGGAGAATGTTGTAATTAACTTAAGGAAGCATAAGCACCTCCCAAATTTCACAGAGCTAGAAGCCAGATACATTTTTTAAGACACAAGAGAAGCAAGCACAAGTTCTCAACAATCCACGATCCAAATCTTAAAAATATATTACCCACATTCCCTGAACATATAAAAGGACAGTTGCCGTTGATTCTCATCTTAAAAGACCTAATAACATGTACTAAAAAGGCCACCTGAGACATCCCACCTGCTCCTAGAACACAACACATCTAACTGTAATACATAGAGAAGAACCCTTCCTCTTATAATGCAATTATAATAATGAAATACGAATACTAATATTCTTCACTGCAAACAACTTATTCAGACTATCCCAATGCCAAGCCCGGAAAAAGCACGGGACATTCAAAATGTGTCCCAAACCATTTCATCAATTATACACCATACATGGTGAATTTTAGAACACCAATATCCCTTTTATCTATAGTTTGCTTCCTGATAAACAAGGCATTACCTACATGGAATTGCTAACCCCTTTAAAACAACAAACAAATCAATCTAAACCCAAAAAATTATCATAGACTTTGAACAAACTATGATTCATTCTACCCTAAAAGAATAAGCCCGAACAGCCATACAAGTTTGTTAGTAATACTTTACCTAAAGTATATAGTGTCACCTACAAAAATCTGCACTAAGGACCTGATTATGAGTTTGGCGGTCTGTCCTCCCGAACACCGTGGCCGCTAGAAGACCGCAGTATAACACCTTGACCACTGGGCCCGTAGGACAGCTTCAGCAGTCTTGCTGTGACAGGCATTGGTTTTTCATATCTATCGCTGCCTGTGTGTACATTTCCCCTGCACATGTGTCGAATGTACACATATGCATGATACATGTGGAAAAATACCACCAACCCTTGCCGTAGTAGTAGTAGTAGTAGTAGTAGTATTTATACTTATTAAGCGCAGCTGTCACCCAAAGGGTATCCTGGCGCTGAGACCTTATCTAACCATCAGGTGAAGTGCACTACAATGCTCTTGGAAACAGGTAGGTCGTAAGATCCCTTTTGAAGGAGGTCAGATCTTGTCTACTCCTCAGCGCCAGAGGAAGGGTGTTCCATAACGTCGCGGCCGTGAAACTAAAAGCACGGCCGCCCATCCTCACTCTGTTAATCCTAGGAATCCCCACCAGGAACGCGGAGGAAGATCTCAGAAGTCTGGCAGCTTGATACCAAGAGAAAAGATTTTGAAGTGGTAGTCTGGCCCATACGTGGCCAGTCCAAGCAATGGGTATATGGTTCAAAAAGGACATTTCCCGTAGATTGCAGCCAACAGGGTTGTATTCTTTGTGGGGGAAGGTGCTGCTGTGAAAATCAGTCCTAGAGAAAGGGAACCACATTGAGCCCTGATGGGTAGAACAGGAGAGGGGTGAGTATACACCCTGAATCCTTTGTTTCTGCTGACTTGAAGCCGGTAGTCCCACCACCACGGTTTGCTCTTTGATAAGCCACCTTGTAATACAGACAGAAATGGAACTCCTCTGCACCGCCCTATGGCAACTGCTATTCCACAACCCTGGTGGTCAGAGGTGTGCTGGCGGTGTTGGCGGTACAGCAATGGTCTTTGCAGTAGCACTCCATCCACTTCATAATATGGCAGTTGGACCGCTGAGGTTGAGGTGATTGGAATTCGACCATGGGTATAGCAGTTTACTGACTGTCAAACTCGTAATAAGGCATTAATTGTGGAATACACCACAAACAGCCAATTAGCCTTTGAGGTTAAAATAAAATGATTGCACTAGCCTACGTCCTCGTCACAGAAGTAGCAAACCACTGCAACATCTTAATAGTAAGCCCCTACTATCAAAGAAATGAAGAAAAAATTACTCCCCTAATGGACTACTTTGCGGACACAATGGTTGGCAGACTGCACAGGTCAGGACACAGATGGCAACCCAAATTCCAGCTACCACAGTGCAATGTCTATGACATCACCTTAGTAATAATAATAATAATCCACATTTGTAAAGCGCACAATCACCCGTAAGGGTCTCTAGGCGCTGGGGGCCGTCCGGAAGATTAAGCAAACTATTGCCCAGAGTCACATGGTGCTGGGCTAATCTGCCGCCGGCCCTGGGGATCGAACCGTGATCCCCAGATTTCAGAGTCAGTCACCCTGGCCGCGGCGCCACTCAAGCCAAAATATAACGCAGTGGAAGGATGGCATAATGCCTTCAAATCCACCTAGGCAGAACTCAACCTACACTATACATATTAATAAAAGCGTTTAGGAAAATTGGCCTTTAACTAAGTAAACAAACAAAAAATGCATGAGATGCTACAAAGAAAAATCTAAATATTTATAAATAACAAGGGACCAGACTATTTAGAAGTAATAGCCACATCTATCCTGTAAAACACATATAAACCTACCATAAACCTCAGAAAATGCAATATACTCCACTCCAACAAATAAAATATATTTTCTAAAAGAAATCTATATTAAAAATTGGTTTATAATAAACTAAAATAGATGTCCTTAAAAAAACAGAACATCCAACTTCCCATAGGAATAGCTCGGACACACACACCTGTAATAGATAAATAAAATACTCACCCATGCAAAACAGAACATTCCCAAATAAAGACAGACATCATTGCAATAGAACAACACAATACAAAATAGTATTAAAAATGGAACAAGATATACAGCAACACACCCATCTTTTATACAACTGTATAATACCCTATCCTAGAAACCCTTAAAAAAACTAAAAAGTGACTTGCATGAACAGCAGCACCCAACCGCAACTTCTTCCTTCCAAAAACAACCCAAAATAACACCAATAAATTAAAAAATATAGCTAGTTGTAGAAAAAAATGCTACCTAATAAAAGAAAAGAAAACACTATCCCTCCATAGGAATAAATGGGAAAAATACTAACAATGTTAAAAAAAAATGTAAATGGGAAAAATTGTGGTAAATATTATACATGTAAAACAATGTTGTAAACAATATAACAAAAATTATAAAGTATATATAATATAGTAGTGCAACATATATAAAATTATTTCATATACACTAGTAATAATTATGTTAAACAACACTAACAAAATGTATAGAAAATTGTTGAAAAATTTGCAAAAATGTGTGCAATATTTGAAAAATATTAAAATGTATATTATGCAAAAAGTTATAAAAAGTATTTTCGTCTCTCTTTGTTTACAACTTAAGCAAAATTATGTTATGGATTTACATGAAAAATGACTCCTAAGTTTTTTAACAAATGTATTTAACAGCTACTTAAATAATGCAATACATGCTATTTGTTAAAAAATATAAAAAGGGGTAACATTTACTATTCCCTCTACACTACAAACCAAGGGCCTGATTCCGAGTTTAGCTGTCCCACCTGCACCGTTGCGTCAGAGTCGGATTCACTACCGCTGACTATGCGGTCCACCCGTCGTGTTACTATGTTATCAGTTTGCTGTTTGAAAGACCACCAGAGCACTGCCATTCACAGACCTCTTGGATGGTGGTTGGGGGAAAGCAACTGTCATAGGATGGTACAGCTAAGTTTGACCGCCGTCGTCCAAATTATGAGTTGGCTTTCTGATAAGTGGTGGTGGGACCACCTACTTAGAGTCATCGGAATGTAAGGATTTGGGGTGTAACTCACCCATTTCCTTTTCTTCCTTGTCTCCCATCTGGAGCCTTTCTACAGGTCCTCCGTTCACAGCACCATCTTGACCCAGAAGAAAATAACCCTGTTAGCGTCAAAATATAGATAAGGTCTATTTCCCTATTTACTCATTGAATGGACTGGGGACATATGGTCAAGACTCAAGCAATGGGAAGGTACTGGAAGTAGGTATTTTTTCACATGTGACATGAATATGTGTACAATGCTGTCAAAATATACACACCAGCATTGATATATATGAAAAATATGCACCGCCATCAGAAACACCGCTAAGGGCCCAGTGGCAACATCGTAATATGGCAGACGGGAGACTGCTGCCGTGGTGGTCTTCTTGGGACTGCCGCCACAGCGGTATGGCAGTCTTACTGCCAATCTTGTAATCAGGCCCCAAGTTAAGGAAGATGTTCGACTCTAAAGGGTTAACATTCACTATTCCAACTCCACTACTAAGCAACTCAAGGAAGGTATTGGACACCAAAGCGGTAACATTTAGTATTCTCTTTTCACTACAAACAACAAACTCAGGGAAGGTGTTGGACCCTAAAGGGGTAACATTTTCCATTCCCACTCTACTACAAACCTTGGATTGAAGTCGGACAGAGCCTTCTCCCAGTGACATCGGAATTGGCTCCTTAGTATTCTCTCTTCACTACAAACCAACTCAGGGAAGGTCTTGGACACTAAAGGGGTACCATTTATTATTTCCATTCCACTACATTCCAACTCTGCAAAGGTGTTGGACACTAAAGCGGTGTCATTTATAATTTTGAGTCCCCCTTAAAGGGGGTGAGATTTACTCTTCCTACTGCAATGTAAGCAAACTTTTGAAAGATATAATGACATTTAAAAATCAAATAAATGTCCTTAACAACAATAATATTTTTAAAAATACTTATATATTTTTTATGCTACACATTATACAATTTTATGTTTTATCAATTTTTACTACACTTTCATATTATAACACAGTATTCAAATTCACTATTAAATATATCATTCTAAAATTAAAAGAATTACATTTTGTAAAAAATTTACAAAACTATTTCCCAAATATTTTCTAGCACTCTAATTCCGACTGCCAAGGAAGCAAAGTTACTCCCACCATATTACTATGCATTGAGGCCTAACCACCAACTGCGGCGGTCGGAGTGTCCTCTGTATGGACCGCAGAAGTTGGAATAGCCTTCGCATGGGCTGCAGCGGCCAGAAATGTTGCGGATAGGTACTCTGATGGCATCAGGGATGTGGTACCACTGCTGAGCAGATTATAGTTAAGCCGTTATACTGGCAGTCCCATGTCAGCTGTTTCACGATGGCGCCAGACTGCTGCGCTGCTACTACCGCAAAGCAGCATAACAGTGCACATTAGATGCAGAACAATTAACACAGCTTATGACCATGAGCCTAAGTGAAGTATAGGAAGGGGTCCCAGTAAACATGAAAAATACTAACAAGGAAAGTATAAACAATCAAAGAGACCAATCATAGAGACACATTGTTTTATTCACAATGTGCTAGTATCATGTATATACATTACTTTGAAACATACATTGATCAGTGACTATTTTACAGTGCCCCAAAGGTTGGGAAAGGAGGGGGGGGTTTGTGATACGTGTAGGTAATAGGTGAAGGAAAAAGGGTTTGCAGTGACAGTAAAATCGGCGAATAGGACAAATTCAATGGAGTTACAAATTAATGTACCCAGAAAAAGACCAATAGGTTCATATAAATTGTTTCGCAAAAATCATACTCCAAATGTACAGCTAATGAGAACAATAGGGTGTGGAGTTGACAGCAAAAAACAAAGTGTTTGTCGACGTTTCGACCCTCGTTCGCAGATGTGTGTTTTGATCTTGCCGTGGGGTCTTCCTCAGGACTGGGGAGATGGGGGCACGTGACCTAGTTAATGTACAAATATACAAGTATTATTTTAAAGGGAAAGAAATTCCCATATGTTACTCGAGCTTAGAAAAGCACACCAAACATTTGGTGAAAGTGGCTGACGGTTAGCAGAGTCTTGTGGGATACATATAGTTCAAACAATGTGTCGCCAAGGGCACGACTTGTTTAACCAATTAATGTGATGTTAATCCTAGATCGAGATCGTTATGCAGAAAAAGGAGCAGTCTGAAGATAGGTCTCCTCGCACTGGGGCAGCCCATCCAATAACACCAAAGGGCTATACGTGAATTAGCCACAGCTACTTATAAGTACGGGCCTATTATGTGGATCGACAATATAAAAATCCCATCAGTGGCTACCAAATATACAGGTTAGATTGGGTCAGACTCGGAGAAGCTACAACTTACCACAAGGGTGGTGTGCAACTGGACCCGTTGGGTGGAGGGTAGATATCGACAGTAGATCTGTAATTAAAGTTTTTACAGTTCTTATTCTACTGATGGTGCTAAGTTTAAAAAATGCAGAAATGACAACATGGTAGAAGACTTACCGAGGTATCACTCGGAAACGCCTTGCGAATTAATGGTCAGGGGTCCGATAAGGCATCAAAAAGGGCAATAGCTCTAAATATATAAAAATATAAAGAGAAACTTTAAAAACTACCAACCAAGCCAGGCGGGTTAGAACCAAAGGCGGGGAACCAATCCTGGACTTACCCGACAGCCGTATTTCATCGACATTCGGCGTGGGGTAGAAGGCACTCGCGCTGTGGCATCGAGTCCGTGGCAGGACTGGATCAAGAGACAAAGAGGTTACATAGCGTTACAGGTCTGCTGGAAGGGCGCGGACTCAACGCATGCACTCGAAGGAGTGCTGATGCTTACCGGTATAGGGAATCAATCCGAAGCCGTTCACTGCTCGCAAAGGGAATGGCGAAGCAGAGTACCGCTTACTGGGATGTTACCAAGGTTACACGTCACGTGGCTCAAAGGCATGGTGGAAAGACTCACTGAATCAGTGGGTAGCGCGGGGTCAGGCAATTACTGGAAAAAACACACATGGAATATTACCAATAACGCTCGGTATGTGGGTGCACATTATGATTAAAGCCATTAGGGTGCCTAAGATGACGTGTTGTAAAAAAACACATAGCGACTGGATGGAATCCGATGCAGGGATATATCCCGATGTAAGGAGGTAGTAATAGCCGAGCCAAAGTAGGCAATTAGGTACTTGTCGGTGGACCGGATCACGCACGTATGGGGAAATGCATCGACTAGGGGATGACTGTGGTCATCCACAGACAAATACTTTACTTTATGTCAAGCTGAATGCTGGCTGTGGCGCGAACATAAATTAATGAATAATAACATCGTGATCACAACATAATAGTTTCATAGCTTAAATACCCCTGAATGGATTGACAGGGTGCTCGAATACATGGCGTACCTCACACAAGTGGGTATAGGCCACTGTAGCTCCGTTTTGATAGTTGTAAATGGGCAAAAATGCTGGCTGTTGCGCGAACATAAATTACTGAAGTATAGCATCGTAATCACAACATAATAGTTACATAGCTTAGATCCCCCCGAATAAATTGACAGGGTGCTCAAATACATGGCGTACCACACACAAGCGGGTATAGGCCACTGTAGCTCTGTTTTGATGATTGTCAATAGGCAAAAAGTCAAAATTACTGCAACATTGTGGTTGTGGCGTACCTCGCACACGCGGGTAAAGGCCAAAGTGGACACACCTAAAAACACACTATAAAACACACCTCATCCAAGACATGATCCTTTGCCACTCCACTACAGCACAGCAAGTCAGTGGAGCAATATTGGTCAAAAAAGGCAGCCCTGTTCACATAACCCGAACACATACACTCTCAACACTTTCTTTGCACATTTTTCTACATAATTCCTTGCTGCTAAGCCACTTTCCTTTTTCTTCACTGTCACCCGTCTTTTTAGTTAATTGCATGTCCGCTGCCAAAACTCCATGTTTCTCTGACACCAATTTGTCAGTGTTGGTGGCTGAAATCATTAGTATAGAGCCACAATTGTTTGGAGTCAAGTTAAAAAAAACTGCTTTCTCTAGGAAGAATGAAGTGTGGGACAGGAAATTCAACAAAGTGAATGCTGTAGGAATCACCTTGCGCACAAAGGAAGACATCCGGAAGAGGTGGCATGCCCTGAGGGCGAGGGTGAAGAACCTGGCATCCAGGATTTACCTTGCGACCCAGAGTACTGGTGGTGGTCCTCCTGGCTCACCGTTAGAACTCACACCCTGGGAGGAGAAGTGCACACGATCCGGCATTCTGATGGCTTGAGAGAAATACATGGGGGAATGGAGTCTGGTAAGTAACACGTCATTAACTGTCACAACATATAATTTTCTGTTTGCATACATCTCAGCTCTTGCTATGGTGTTTCCCATCTACCTTTCCTTTAGATGCAGTAGCCAAGGTGTCAGAGATGTGTCATTAGCAGTTTCACTCAGTAGCCCTGCACATAACATCACATGTATCTTTCTCCATTACATCCCATGTGTGGTATTGCTGTCAGTAAATGCATTACCATCAAATCATGATCCCAGAATCCACAATATGTTCAAATGTGTAATAGTATGGCATAGCACAACTGCATTTTGCAAACAGTAGAAATTTAAACAACTATAACCATGGAGCCATGTACCACTAACTGTAAACAAGAGACAACAATGTTGTTCATCCTTACTCACTTGTCAGCCATGTGACTACTGAGGTTTACCTCACAGGCAGGTAGCCACTGTTCAAGTGTGGGGTAGGAGAGATTGAAATTACTACAAATACCATGAGGTCCTATTGCATGATCACTTAACAAGATGTACTAGTGCTGTTTGTCCATACGCACTTGTTAGCCATGTCATCACTGAGGTTTACCTCACCGTCAGCTAGCCATTGGTCAGGTGTGGGGTATGAGATATTGAAATGACAACAAATACCATGAGGCCCTGTTGCTTTAGCACTTAACAGAAGTACTACTGTTTGTCCTTACTCATTTGTCGGCCATGTGGCTACTGAGGTTTCCCTCACAGGCAGGTACCCATTGGTCATGTGGGGGGTAGGAGAGATTGAAATGACTACAACTACCATGAGGTCCTGTTGCTGGAACACTTAGCAAGATGTACTAGTGCCTTTTGTCCATACTTACTTGTCAGCAATGTCACCACTGATCCCCAGGTCATATGGACTGAGCACCTTCACAAAATGCTCTGCTCAGGCACACGCCTGCCTACTCAGCCTGCACTTCTCCTGGTTTCCATTACTGAAAAGAATTAGGCCATGAGTAGCACCATTTCAATTGTGTACCTGAAATATCAGTAATGCATGAAGATAACCGATCTGATGTGAAATGGCTGGCGACCCATTAACACTGCACCACACACTTGATTACCAATGCTAAATCTACTACCAACTTGTGTGTATGCCTGTATTGTACACACCTAGGTCTTGGAAATTACTAACGCACATGTAGCTTCTACAATGTGCTGGCTTCATGTTATTGGGAGATGCCATGTCCATTCCTCATGCCTACATGAAGCATATCAGTATAGCAAATGACCTGGCCAATACCACTTCATGTAATGGATGTCTCCCAATGTCTTGCAAATGAGTCAGAGGCAACAGGCATAGTTCACAATGTGAACCTCCCCCCTTTTGTCCCTCCCAGGCATGACCTCACTATGTACCAATGTGGATGTACATACCACACTCACTACAATAACAATCTACTGTATGTCTGAACAGGTCGATCCGGCACAACATCTGACCAGAGTCAGGACACCACCCAGATTCTACCTACCCCCGGATGTAGCATCCAGTGATGCAGAGTCTCCTGGACACATGGGTGTAGAGGATGTACCTGGCCTATCTGGACAGCCTGGGCAAACGGCAACAGGGAATCTCACTATGCCCACAACCACACATTCCCACCCCGGCTGTAATATCTCAGCTGACCTCTGCCCAACAACCAGTAGACCTAGTTCGGGCAATACCATCTCCTGTACCCCAGTCCCACTTCCAAAAGTGATAATTTACAACACTCTCACTGTGGATGTAGGAGCCAGTAGGGGGGCAAGCTGGCCGATGGTCACAGGCCTTTGGGTGCAGGGGTGGTGGGAGGGTAAATGTGGCTCACAAAGTGAGGCCACTGGTGCCACTAATACCCAGGCCAACATCACTGAGTCCTTGGAGCCCCTGAGTCCAAGGAGTGATGGGCTAGGTACTTGAGGAACTCAGGGAGATAAAGCAATTGCAGAGGTCCATAGACCAAAGGCTGACAGCATTGGTCAGCTCATAGGGGAACTGAGGGACATTAACACCACACTCTGCAGGACTTTTCCCTCACCACCTACCCCTTCCTGTCGTCCATCTTCATTTGTCCCTTCTACATCTGTGGCAGCCACAGGAAGGGAGGTCCTTTCAGTTGATGAATCCTCAGACACCCCTGACCCTACAGCAGTGGATCCCCCCCACACCATCGTGGGCCGGGATGTCTAAGAAAGCATCCAAGAGATTTGAATAGCAAGGTACCCACCATGGCAAGGAGGAAACATCGCACCTGATGTCCTCCTTTGTGTGTGACACATTCCCTGTTTTGCCTATTCCTGTACACTTTTCCCTTTCTAATGGAGGAGTATGTTGGGACAATGGACTTCAGACAATGTGGCTTTTAAAACAATGGTTTCATCTGCCAACACTGACTACTACACGCCTATGTTGTCACTATTTGTGCACCGCAATAAATTCCCTTGTCACAAAAAAACTGGCTCATGTAGTATCATTTGCATCTTGCAAATTAGAAAGTTATACTTGTAAGTTGTGAATTACTAAATGTAAGTAGAAGCTACCTGTGTAAGGATGGAGATGTGGAATGTCAACAAAGTGCATTTGAGTTTCACAACCATGTCACCCCAACACAGACATACAAGTGTATAGTCTCATGGCATCTTTATTCCATAGTTCCAACCATAGGCAGGCATAATGTCAAAAACTAGCTAAATAATGCATCACTGAAAGGATTTGTGTCAGTTACGACAAATGTCATGCACAGACCTCAACAACATGGTTGGCGAGGATGCCTCAGACAATGCCATATAGAACATTCACATCAATCAATCAATCAATCAGGGGGATTGTAGGCGAGCTACTCACACATGAGGATCTCAAGGCGTTTCGGGGGTGGGGGTAAACAGCTCCATTCAGTCGAAGAGCCAGGTCTTTAGTGTCTTCCTGAAGATGTTCAGGGAGGGGGCTTGTCTGATGTCGATCGGGACAAATGGCAATTGGTTCATGGAATCAGCTGGAGCAACATCGACAACCTCACAAAACCTCACAAAAGGTATCCCACATCATTGAAAAAAGAAACCCAAACATGGCAGTACAACAGCTTCTGAGCATAGGTTATTTTCAATCCAGTCTTTTTGCATCTGGTGGAATGTCACACGCATATGTCAATGTGCCACAAGCACAGTGGCATGAAATGATGAGACACATCAACAGCTACACACAGTTCTATACATTGAGAACTTAACCAATGTGAAGGGAGAATAGCAAGGTTTGGCTCAACAATCATATTGTGTTGGAGAACTTGATGGAACACATATTGCAATGGGACCACCACACGACAGGGAACAAGTCCAATGGAGTCTTAGCAATTACCATCCTATCAGCTGGCTTGGTACCGGAGTAGTACATCCAAACTTTGTGCCATTCATTCCCAGGAACAAGCCATGTCCATTTTATACTGAAAAGCAGCATCATATACCTGCTGATGTCATAACTCAAAAATGCCCAAATAAAGATCACATGACGAAGGAACCTACAACAGACCAATACGCAGAGATTTGCTAGGCAGCCATATATATGACACCAATCACTGTCAACTTCTGAGTATACAGTACCTGGTAAATGTCACCTACACAAAGCAATATCAACAACATGTGCAGGCGTCAAGACTTTTCTCCACAAACAGACGTGCAAAGAGTTTGCCACAGTTGTACATAACTAATATGTATCCATGAGCGTCCTCCTCACAGTATCACAACAACACTCACTGTGAAAGTAATGACATCTTACAGCATACTTACTCTCATGAGAAGAAGTTGTTGATCAACTCTTGCCACATGTCAACTTCTTCCTCTTTACCACTAGCATCATCATTTGGTATTTCAGGATCCTCACCCGGTGGCTCCTGCAGGTCTCCATCCTCTGCGATGAGAGAGATGTTCTGGCGCAGATCCAGGCTATGGAGCGTGCAGCAGGCTACGGTGTTCTGACACACCATCCTGGGTGAGTAGAGGAAGGCACCCCCTGTCGTGTCCAGACATAGGAATCTGGGCTTCAGGAGCACAAAAGCCAGCTCCACTGGCTGCCGTGTTCTTCCATGGGCCTCATTGAAGCGGTCTCCCCTGGCATTGTTGGATTCCTTAGTGGTGTCAACAACCATGGACAGTTGGGATACGCTGAATCTCCTAGATGTGCAATAATGAGTCACATATTTTCAGAAGAAACTACCTGACATCACACTGGTTGGACACTTCATACTCACCAGCAAGCCAGATCCTCTCCGGCAGGTGTTGTGACATCAGATGGGGTATGATGCTGTTCTGAAGTACAAAGGAGTCGTGGGCCGGTCCTGGGAATCTGGCACAGATGTGTGAGATGTATACTATAAATCCAATAAATAAACCACTTGCACGATCATAGAATAGAAGTGCTTCCTATTCCTATAGGCCTGCTTTCTGGCTTGCTGTGGTACTAAGGCAATATGTGTGCCATCAATAGCTCAAACCACACGTGGGATGCAACCAAATCCATAAAAATCACTCTTCATATTCGCAATATCTTCACATGTGGGGAACTGGATGTAGCTGTACATGTGTCTCATCATTACTGAAAGCATAGTATGCCACTGAATATAGGTTGTGACATTCCACCAAATATAGCCACAGTTTACTGAAAGGAACCTGTGGCCAGGAAATGCAGTGCTGCTGTGAGTTTCACCATTGGTGTCAGAGATGTGGGATAGATTCTTTGAGGATGTAAATGAGGCTCCAACTGGTCACATAACTCTTGTATTGTCACCCTTTTCGAGGCAAAACTTCCTGATGACATCTCTTTCTTCCATAGTTTGAAGGCTTGGAAACGCTCAGTATACTGGAGGCTGTTGTTTATTCCCTCTGCTTGGGTACCTATGTGTGGAATGCACAGACATATGGATATTGGTCGCAGTGTCCACCCTAACATTTACCAAGACACACCTAGAAGTTATGTGACTGACCACACATGCCAGCGTAACTTAGCTGTACAGAGCAATACACATCATAATTGTATGATATACAATAGCATACATAGCAACTTCTTGGAAGAGGAACGTGGAAGAGATGTCTGAGAATGATCTGGATGATACATTTCCTCCATTGACCACTGTTGTTGGGGAGGACATTTCAGGCGGGAAAAAGCCTAAATAATTACACTGACTTTCCATATAAATGTGGAGTCACCTGGATGAATCAGATCAATTGCCATTACTGCAAGTTCCACCTATCATCCCTAATCTGGACTCCACATGTGACTGTAACAGCACTGTGCACATCAGACACCATCATGATGCAGAGTTTGCATTCCATACATAACTACCGTCATCGCCAGTGTACAGTCCACCACGGTAATCATGTCTTTATGTACAGTAATGTACAACACTGACATTTGAGCATTGGTATAGGCAGAGGAATGGTGTTATACATCAGGTGACATGTCCCGGACATATTTGTACTGGGGGAGATGCAGTCAGAAGATCGTTTTCTATGTAGTTCTCAACACTCACATGCAGATGCCAGACCTCACTAATCGGAAATGCTAAATCTCTGACCGCCGGCGAATTTAAACCTCACGGTAATCAGCTTCCTCCACGGTGATCCCAGCCATAGACTAACTTTGGATATACCACCGCAGTTCTAGGGCAGTTTCTGTCTACATAGAAGACCACCTATGTGGAAGCCTGACCTCGCTTAATGAGACATGCTCATTCGCCGACCACCGGTGGATTTAAACCATGTGGTAGGCGACTTCCTTAACTGCAGTCACATCATAGGCTAACGTTCAATATAGTGACTGCTGCAGTACATGGGATGTGTCTGTCTACATAGAAGGCCACCTATGTGGTGTACATTTTTGTTAGGGTTTGAAAACCAAATCCCTTGCCCACAGACGCAGCTGCTTACACCATCTACTCAATGTCAGCTGCTGTTTGCCATCGCTAGGAGCTGTCTTGGTATGCTGTATTGGGAGCAGGGCCCCTGCCTTCACTGGTGTGCCCCACGATGCCAGGACCTCCCACACAAGCACTTGCAGATGTCCAAATGAGTAAATCACATGTCCACTGATCTTCAGAGTGGGCGCTCTAAGTAACATACATGCCAGCCCGTTCATTGACACCCAAATCTTGTAATATAGTCAATGCAATGGCAGTAATGATGTCTTGGACTGTTTGAATAAAGGCATTTGTCCGGACTGTTCGGGTGTCTGCCAAGTGAAGCAGTAGCACTGTACCCTTCAGGAGGACACAATAGTGTGCTCTGTTACATGATAACTAAATTCAGAGCACATGTTGTGTGGTCCAGAGCTACATGATGTCAGTGGGCTGGCATAGTCAGTATAGGCATATACAGGATTGAGGGTAGTCCTCAGATGACTTGAACAGTGTGAAGTAATGGTTTTTGTAGTGCTCAGCATGTGCGCCTTAATTATACAGATAGTGTGTTCGCTATTGTTCAATGTTAATACTAGCTGTCTACAACCTCTGTGTCACCCAAGCATATAACCTACAACTTGTGTGTCTACTCAGTATCTTCATCTATTGCATCCATTTAGGTCAACGTCCATCAGAAGGGGTCCATGTGGAAATCCATTGCCTGGAAGATATGCACTCTGGGGATCGCTTGTTAGCGCAGTGTTAACTGCAGGGAAAGGTGGGAGGACTTGAGACCCTGGACCCGTAAGATAGTGGAGTTCCAGCTGGGGCTGTCCTCCCAAGACAGAAGTGGCATGCACCTGACCCTGACACCCTTTACGGCCCGTATACAAGCAATGGCATACCCAGACATTGATGGGCAGTTGAGAGCCCAACATCAGCTAGGAGGGATGAGTATTTGCCAGAGTGAAGCATTTTGCATAACCATCTATCGTTTGCTACATTAAACTATTTCCCCATAAAGCTTGAATGTAATTCATGTCCCAAAAAATGGGAGAGTTGTTGCATGTGTGCTTCTGGTAGTAGGTGCATGGTGTTAAACATAGCCTATTGTCCATGTGACCAGGAACTAAGCAGGGTCCAGGAAAATGGGAATTTCCATAGATGAACAGCCGTTTCTCTGTCCTACTCCCATTTACTACTTCAAAGTGCCTGGCTACAGGGAATGCCTGGTCTTTGTGTTTGATTGCCCTGACATGCTAATATATTCGTAGATGGACTTTTAAAATTGAGCTGCCTATAAACAGTTTTGAACAGGTACATCTCAACACGTAAACCACAAATTCACTTTTACAATGCAATGTTTGTCTAACCTTCCAAAACCCAACTGAGAACGGTAAAGCCAATTATGTGGCATTGACTCCGTATTCACAAGCCTTGTTTTGTGGCTTATCTTAAAGCCCCCACTGCCCATGAGCCATGTTCCTCCCTGCTGCATTTCTGGACTGCTACCCACAAGGTCCTCTCTTATTGTCCTTGCTCTTTGAGGAACTATCAAGGGCCCACAGTGGACCTTTGAACCTATTGCAGGATCACTACATAATACGTGTCAATGTTTTTGCAGGATTTGTCTCATTTGCGTGTTGTTGAGTGCCAAAGCCTGTATAAGTTGAATCTTCTGCTGACTGTCTCCCCTCAGTTGATCTGAAAACAACAATTGTTTTTGAATTTGCTTTAATACTAGCACCTTGCAACACCTACTCTTATATCCGTGTGTGACACATCTGTTGCTTAGTTCCTGCTGGGCTTGTTCCAATTGTATTTTACTACTGCAGTTTCGCCACATGCGGAGATTTTCTGCATATGGGAAAAATATATTTTATTCTAATGGAAATCCAAGCATGCAGTATTGTGTTGCCCAGTGGTCTTCCTAAAGCATTTTGTGAGCAAATTGTGCTGATCAATATATACAGTGAGATCCAAGAATTTGACTGACTCCACACTAATGTGGGAAGTAAAATGTAGATTCAGAGGGTTGTCATTTATTCTCTCCACAAATCTCTCAGTCTCATCTTTTGATCCTCGACAAATGATAAATAAGGCATCTATAAATCGTGACCATAAAATTACGCTGTCTAACATCTCTTGGGCAAAGTTTTGGGCCAGTACCTGCTCATCCCACCATCCCATATGCAAATTAGCATAACTGGGGGCAAAGCAGGTGCCCATGGTTGTTCCCATGAATTGGCAAAAGAGATCTGGTCCAAACAAAACGATGGTATTATATAGAAACTAGTGGTTCATTTTGAGAATCATCTCAGTGTGTTTGGGAAAGTTAAAGGCTTAGAAGAGCTCAAGATTTATTTTTTTGCTTTTATGCCATCACTATAGGAAATGCTTGTATATAATGAGGACCCGTCTAAGGACAATAAAATGTAGTCATCTTCCTAATTGATGCCATACACTTTTTTTATTTTAAATCGCTGATGTCTTGCACATAGGATGATACATTTTTTACCTATTCTTGTGGAAAGTAATTAATATATTTGGAAGTATTCTCAAACAGGCCACCAATAGCAGAAATAATTGGGTGGCCCAGAGGTTTACTCAAATCTTTTTGAATGTTTGGTATCAGATAGAGGATAGGCAAGATGTCTGAAATGTTTCCCCCGATCCGGGTTTATAAGACAAGTCCGTTCTTAATGTTTAAATGCAATTAATCACATGGTTGTATTTGAGCAATGAGAAAGTGAATGTAACTTAATTCAAGAACAAGGAGCCTATTGCTCTGAAACGCGTTGGGATGTTTCCTGTCATTGAATTGTGAATTATTAAAAATCCCACTGATAACTGCATCAGAGTGGTGGCTTGTCTGCTTCTTTCCTCACATATGTATGGGATTTAGTTGGGAAGTGGACTTTTGGGGGGATATATATATATGGACCCAGTGAAAGGAAGGCAATTTGCCGAAACGCGTTGGTCCTTACTAAAGGGAAATGGGGACTGTGTGAGGAAACACGCTCTGAATATGTGCAATCAGCAATAAAGAATTTGATTCACCCAAAAATGTTGTGTCGCTGCTTGTAGCTGTGTGCCGCTGAAACTGACTTCTGTGAGGAGGACGACCAGAAGGGAAACATATATATATATATATATATATATATATATATATATATATATATATATATATATATATATGAAACGAACTCCGTTATGCCCCCGAAAGCAGCTCCAGAACAACAACGAAACCGGACCCAAATGGAAAATTGCAAAATATATTTATTTCATCCTCGTGCAGAAAAACACGCCGCCATGACGCGTTTCGGGACCTCAGCCCCTTGATCACTATATATATATATATATATATATATATATATTACCTACTGGCGGTCGCCAGTAGGTAGTTATAGTTAGGATTTTTTTCAATGCAAAATCTCAAAATTCTATTGTGAATAACTTTGGCGTCGGTTGACAAATCTGCCTGAAAATTTCCTCAAATTTGCCTCGCGGAGCTCCGGTCCTTCCCTGAAAGTTTCGTGGGGATTTGTCAAGCGGGGGCCGAGATAAAAGGGGGTCCCAAAACGCGTTTTCCCCATGTTAATTTCCATAGGGCGGTCGATTTCACTTTTAGCTCGAACGGCTGAATGGATTTACACCAAACTTGGCAAAATTGTAGGGACTAGTAGCCTGATGTGCATTTGCTATGTCTCAAGATATGTGCTCCAGTGGATTTTGAGTAATTTAGGTTCAAAAAAATATATATATCTATAGGCGCGCCCCGGTACGCGCTCCAGGGAGCGCACCGGGCACGCCACGCGACTTGCGCGCAGAAAGCTGATTGGCTCTTGGGTGTTTGTAAACATTCTAAACAGTCTGGAGCAGCCGCCATCTTGTGTCTCGGTAAAATCAAGACACAAGAGGTGGCAAAAACAAAGGGGCAAATGACCATAAGGGGGCAGAGTAGACCCCCTCTGACCCCCTAGGTTTGATGTGGGGGCTAAAATAGGGTCCTGCGGGGCATTTAAACATTTTTTTTTTTTGATTTGCGCGGGGGGGGGGAGCGCCCGGTACGCGCTCCGGGAAGCGCACCGGGGAGCGAAGCACGGGGAAAATCCAGGACCATATTTATGAAGGCCTTGCGCTGCCAGTTTTGTGCCGCCTGTGCGTCACTTTTTGTGACGCACCAGCGGTGTAAAAAAATGCGCCTTGTTACGCTATATTTAAAAAGTGACGCATCTACCTAGATGCGTCATTTTTTAAATATGAATAAATAAGGTGCATTTTTTATTGGAATGTTGTGTCAAAAGTGATGCTTTGGTGGCGTTAAAGTGACGCATGGCTTCATAAATGAGGCCTTCTACCTTCAACTCCAGCAATGCATCTTTTCTTATGCTTTAACACTCCTGTTCTTTTTCAACATTTTCATTGAATATCAACATTCCCCATATTCACTCTTCTTCTCATAACTTTCTTTCCTAACACTCACCTTCTTTCAGTCCTCCTACTTTACTTCTTTTTTCCTCTCATACCTTTCTGTTCTTTCTTACTCATTCTCCTTTCAATTATCAATGCACTCTATTTCACTTACTCTTTTTCATTTTTTTAAGAATATAGCTCTTTGATGAGAATTGGAGGTAGTTCTGAAAAGAACTTTTGGTTTTCTTCTTTTTTCAAAACAGGAACAAAAACAGGGAATGGAAACTGCTCAACAGGAGCAAAATAAAACAAAAAAAATTAGGGGTGGGAAGGGCAGCGATGGTTCTCCAATGCTTGAACCATGAGCTGGACACTTTGCTCCCCATAGGTGAGGAGTTGATTGCAGTATCTGCATCTGAGGACACCATGGTTAAATGCAGGTTGAATGTTTGGCACCTGCTCCTGTGATTGCCCCCTCCCAGAAGAAGTTGCTCCTCCGGTTGATGTAGAGGCCCCATCACTGGGAACCTCTTGTGCCAGAGCCCTGACACTTTCCCGGGCAAAATTCTGGGGGTGCTTCCTCTCCACATGCCGGATCATTGTGAAGTTCCCAAAAGAGTACTTTTTCAAAGGGTTTCCTCGTGACAGCTATTCTTTGCAGATCTTGCACTGCACTTTTGGAGCATTTACCTTTTTTAGTCCAGGTGGGATTATAAAAAATTTCAAAATGAAATGTTCCTTAACTTTTCGTTGAGGAGGCTGTTCATCGATGAATTCTGGTTCATCCTCACTGCTAGATTGTCTGCTAGCTATTGTAAAACCAACAAACATCCAGGAGCAAAAAGGTAGGTCTTTCAGTCACAAAAGTGAAAGAAGAAGTGAAGGAAATGGGTGGGGATTTCATTCTTTGTAAAAAAAAACTGTTAGCAATCAAGGAAAAGTGTTATTTTAAGGTCTCATGACCCGACGCGCTTACGCTGCGCGCTCCGGAGCGCTTCCGGGTGCACAAACGCGGCCCAAACGTAAGCGCTTCTGGGGCGCATACGTGGCGCTAACGTAGGCGCTTCCGGGTGCATTTCCGCGGCGCGAACATAGGCGCTTCTGAGGGCGCTTACGTTGCGCGCCGAAGTGACGTCATCAAACTTTTACGGAAATGCATAATCATTTTCCTTATAAAAAAAAACTGATTTTATTTGTATGGTACGAAATGTTTTGCATTATTATTAACTTTTCATTCCTATTTGTTTTCACGAACGAAAGTAGCGCTCTGGGTGCGCTTTCCGGTGAGCTTACCGGTTAGCTTACCGGAAAGCTTACCGGAGAGCTTACCGGAGCGCGCACCAAGAGCGCAAAAGAAAAAAATGATATAAAAAAAAAAAGAATACTTACACAAAACAGCAAATTGAAAAAAAAATAAAAAGGTTAGAAACTCGATATAGAAAGGAATTAGCATTTAAAAAACCTTTGAAATTCACTGAAAAAACCATAGATTTCACACCAGTTATAGTTAGGAATTAGCATTTAAAAAACCTATTAAATTCACTGAAAAAACCATAGGTTTCACACCAGTTATAGTTACCTGGAAATTTTACTGACATAAAACCATTGAAATTCCACGTTATAGTTAGTTGGACTCACTATAACTTGTGCGCCTGCAATGCACTGCTGATGACGTCACATATTACATCACTCATGACATGGTCAGTGACATCACTCATGACATCACTGATGACACCATCCAGTGAATGTGTGTCTTTCTGAAAAAATAAATATGTTTTATATATGATTGTGTATACATATGTTTTATTCTAGTATATGGAGTATTGATGTATATAAGTGAGTAAATGTGAGAGTGAGAGATTGTAAGAGTTCCTGTTTAAATAAGTATGTGATTCTATAAGTGATTGTTTAAGAGAGTAAGTATGTGTAAGTTTCCTTAGAAGTAAGGTGGTAGTGTGTGTATAGCTGTATATGCAAATAAATGGATGTTCAATAGTTTTTTTGCATGTGTGAGTATATTTGTGAGTAACTTTTGGAAGACTGCCGGTGTGTTAACGGATGTAAAGGTGTCTCACTACATATGATAAGTGAGTATATGTATGAATGACTATATAGAACTGTTGGTGAATGAGTGGATGTGTATATAAATGGTTGAATTACTGAATTGGTTGTTGTAACTGGTATAGGTATTGCCACTTTTTTGTAAATGTTAGTTTCTATTTTTGAATATGTGTTTCAGGGGTTACATTACACTGAAAGGAGGTCTGTCACTCTGTCACAAGGATGAAGTCATCAGTGGTGTCATGAGTGGTGTCATGAGTGATGTCACTGACCATGTCATGAGTGATGTAATATGTGACGTCATCAGAAGTGCATTGCAGGCGCGCAAGTTATAGTGAGTCCAACTAACTATAACGTGGAATTTCAATGGTTTTATGTCAGTAAAATTTCCAGGTAACTATAACTGGTGTGAAACCTATGGTTTTTTCAGTGAATTTAATAGGTTTTTTAAATGCTAATTCCTAACTATAACTGGTGTGAAACCTATGTTTTTTTCAGTGAATATATATATATATATATATATTCACTGAAAAAAACATAGGCTTCACACCTTATAGTTAGGAATTAGCATTTAAAAAAACCTATTAAATTCACTGAAAAAACCATAGGTTTCACACCAGGTGGCCATTTTGTGTAGGCAGCCAGTGTGCTTTTGCCATAGGCCTGAATGTGTTCTTTGTTCTGGCCATACTTTCTTGCTGGATGCTGTTGTTGTTTTGCTATGTGGCTGGTGACCA
Organism: Lissotriton vulgaris; assembly: GCF_964263255.1. NCBI lineage: Eukaryota > Metazoa > Chordata > Amphibia > Caudata > Salamandridae > Lissotriton > Lissotriton vulgaris. The sequence goes on from NC_141694.1 coordinate 1,458,409,069, forward strand.
TTCTGTGTAGACAGCCAGTGTGTGTTTGCCATGGGCCTGCATGTGTTCTTTGTTGTGGCCATGCCTCCTTACTGGTTGTTGTGGTTGTTTGACCTTGTGGTTGGTGGTCTTTTTGTGTAACCAGCCAGTGTGTTTTGCCATAGACCTCCATGTGTCTTTTGTTGTGGCCAGGCCTCCTTACTAGTTGTTGTTGTTTGACCATATGGCTTGTGACCACTTTATGTAGGCAGCCAGTGTAGTTTTGCCATAGGCCTGCATGTGTTCTCTGTTGTGGACATGCCTGTGAGCTTTTGCCATATGCCTGCATATGTACTGTGTTGTGGCCATGGCTCCTTGCTAGTTGTTGTTTGACCATGTGCCTGGTGGTCATTTTGTGTAGGCAGCCAGTGTGCTTTTGCCATAGGCCAGCATGTGTTCTTTGTTGTGGCCACGTCTCCTTGCTGGTTGTTGTTATTTGACCATGTGGCTGGTGGCCATTTCTTTTAGCCATACCGCCTTCCTTGTTGTTCGACCATGTGGCCATTTTGTACAAGCATCAGTTTTCAAAGCATTGTGTATGTTGAGATTTAAACAACAGTTGTTGGACAGAATGCAGAGCAATGACATACATTTACCCTAGTACAGACATCTGGACCTAAATCCATCGTTTTTTGCTCACCTTGCCATTCCAGTTTGAACCCAGCCATATGCAAATCAGTCTTGACCCTGTGCCCTATGGGAACAGTCCAGCCCGAACTGCCAAGCCAAGTCCTCCCTGGACTGGAAACAAGCATCGCAGGACTGGTTTCTGGCTTTCAGTCCTCACCAGTCAGGATAGCTTGATTCCAGTGGCATGGAGAGCACAGGACTCACATCTGAGCTTACCTGTCCACCTCGGGGTGACAAATGCAAAAACAACAGTTGCTGGACAGAATGCAGAACAATGTCATACATTCACCCCAGTTCAGAGATTGGGCCTGAATCCATCATTTTTTCGCTCACCCTGCCATTCCAGTTTGAACCCAGCCATATGCAAATCAGTCTTGACCCTGTGCCCCATGAGAACATTCCTGCCCGAACTGCCAAGCCAGGTCCTCCCTGTACTGGAAATGAGCATCCTAGGATCGGTTTCGGGCTTTTAGCCCTCATTAGCCAGGATAGCTTGATTCCAGTGGCATGGAGAGCACGGGATTCACATATGAGTATACCCGTCCCACTCGGGGTGACAAATGTAAAAAGAAACAGTTGATGGACAGAATGCAGAATAAAGTCACATTAACCCCAGTACAGAGATCTGAGCCTAAATCCATCTTTTTTTTCTCACCATGACATTCCAGTTTGCACCCAGCCATATGCAAATCAGTCTTGTTTGTTTGTGCTGATTGTGTTTTTAGTTTTCCCTGATATCAGTTTAATAAATAAATATGCTTGAGGCCTAGTAGCTCAAAGCTCATACAAAATGTACTGTAAGAACAGTGTTTTATAAAATTATATACTTTTTTGCATTTTTCTCCTGCACCACTCCTTGCCTCCCAAAGTCCAATTGGTTTCTCATGGTAATCCGCTAGTACAACAGCAGTAATATATATGTTTTTATTATTCCTGCAAACATTTTCTTATTTAATTTAATTTGTTTAATAAATTACATTGTATTAACTTTTTTTAGCTTTTGAATTTAATTTTTTTATGTAGTTTTTTTTAATTTTCTTAATCACATTTTCCTTAACATCCATCAACCCCATGTCTGCCATAGGTGCACAGCTGCACAACAGCATTCATTTTCCAAGGATTATTGCATTGTCACCTACACCTCCCTGAGTGCCACATCCCAACTTGATCGACATACGCAAATAGTTACATCTATATGTTGTTGCTATTTCATATCTCTCTTGAGTGTACATGAAAGTTTATGTGGTTTTACAAATGGATACACTGTATTGTTGTTAATTATTTGTAACTTAGTAACCACACTAAATGATATTGTTTGTATTACTTATTCAACTGCAAGAATGGAACATTTCACTGATGTTCTTCTTGCTTGTTTGCTTATAGGTGCCCAAGAGACGAGACATCACCCACATTACTGCCAGATAGAAGGCCTGTGCATGACATGATGAATGACCATACAAAATGGATACCTCTTCAGCTTGTGAAGCTAAGTGTCACTGCGAACTGACAGCTTCATGATGGCCCCGAAGAAAGGTGCTAACAATAAAGTGCAAAAAAAACAATTGATGGACAGAATGCAGAACAATATCATACATTCACCCCAGTACAGAGATCTGGGCCTAAATCCATCGTTTTTTTGCACTCCACACCACCCCAGTTCAGACATGGCCATATGCAAATCAGCCTTGACCCTGTGCCTCATTGGAACAGTCCAGCCGAACTGCCAAGCCATGTCTTTCCTGGACCGGAATCAAGCATTCTAGGACCGGTTTCCCGCTATCAGCCATCTTCAGCCAGGATAGCTTAACTCCAGGGGTGTGGAGAGCATGGGACTCACGTCTGAGCATACCCATCCCACTCGGGGTGACAAATGCAAAAACAACAATTAATGGACAGAATACAGAACAATGTCATACATTCACCCCAGTACAGAGATCTGGGCCTAAATTCATCATTTTTTTGCACTTCACACCACCCCAGTTCAGACATGGCCATATGTAATTCAGCCTTGACCCTGTGCCTCATTGGAACAGTCCAGCTCGAACTGCCAAGCCATGTCTTTCCTGGACCGGAATCAAGCATCCTAGGACCAGTTTCTGGCTATCAGCTGCCTTCAGTCAGGATAGCTTGACTCCAGTGGTGTGGAGAGCATTGGACTCATGTCTGAGCATACCCATCCAACTCGGGGTGACAAATGCAAAAACAACAATTGATGGACAGAATGCAGAACAATGTCATACATTCACCCCAGTACAGAGATCTGGGCCTAAATCCATCATTTTTTTGCACTCCACATCACCCCAGTTCAGACATGGCCATATGCAAATAAGCCTTGACCCTGTGCCTCATGGGAACAGTCCAGCCCAAACTGCCAAGCCATGTCTTTCCTGGACCGGAATCAAGCATCCTAGGACTGGTTTCTGGCTATCAGCCGCCTTCAGTCAGAATAGCTTGACTCCAGTGGTGTGGAGAGCATTGGACTCATGTCTGAGCATACCCATCCCACTAGGAGTGACAAATGCAAAAACAACAATTGATGGACAGAATGCAGAACAATGTCATACATTCACCCCAGTACAGAGATCTGGGCCTAAATCCATTGTTTTTTTGCACTCCACACCACCCCAGTTCAGACATGGCCATATGTAAATCAGCCTTGACCCTGTGCTTCATGGGAACAGTCCAGCCCGAACTGCCAAGCCATGTCTTTCCTGGATCGGAATCAAGCATCCTAGGACCGGTTTCTGGCTATCAGCCGTCTTCAGCCAGGATAGCTTGACTCCAGTGGTGTGGAGAGCATGGGAGCATACCCATCCTACTCAGGGTGACAAATGCAAAAACAACATATGCTACAGGAACAGCTAAAATGGAGGCTGTAATATACGCAGGTGTGACCACAAAAATAAAATACATAAGAATTGGTTGAGAACTTAATCCTTTGCTTATCTGTTAATACAAGGCTGCAAAGATACATTGTATCATCCAAACATTACATCTGTGCCACAATTCTTGATCCATGGTGCAAACAATTACTGGTCACTTTTATTCCTCTTAGGATGGGGTTGTATCAAACTACAAGTTGCACATAGCTGAGTAAGCCAGTGACCTCGAAAAAGAACAACGTGTAATTAGAAGGAGGCCCACTCTTGGGCAGAAGTTCTGGGGTGCAGATTTCAACTTAGATAGATCCTAAGGGCAGTGCTGTTGTCTCACAGCAACCAAAAAAACCAACAATAACACCCTCAACAACAGGAACGGGAGTATCGACCCCAAAATCTGCATTTGATTGGTATCTAAAGGCAGGGCCTAAGTCCAATGCAGAGGTGAAGGCATAAGAGGTCGAGCAACATGGAACACTAATGACTATTGACAGGATAGTCCAGGTCTATCTGGATGACCGAACAGTTGTCTATCGGGATCAAAACCTTTTGGTGTATTGGTATGGAAAGTGGTACCAATGGCCAGTGCTCAGCAGTAGGCAAAAATGTATCTGGCTTGCCCGGTAGTCAGGGTATCTGCTGAACATGTATTCAGTGCAGCTGGCGGTCAGACCAACATCAGAATGAACCCCTTTTTTTGGAAAAATAAAAATAAAGTACCTCTCATTAATGAGTAAGGCATTATGCAACATGGAGTACAAGTATTCTTTCCCTTGTGCTACATTAATGGAGTCATGCTTGCTCAGCTGGCTCCCTAGTTGTACCGATTACTACTACTTTGCTATTCTCTGCAGTCTGAAGCTAGGGCAGCTGTATTAGACAATTTTCCTATTTCAATGGCCCTGCTCTTCTCCAAAATGTCTTTAAAATTTCCCCTGACTACAAGGCAGATGAATAATATGAATGATACATGGCACTTATAAAATCAATCATGTGGACATCCTGTCTGCAGTAAGTTGATGGTGGGAAAAGCGATGCAGTACAGTACAGGGGAAGGATTAAGGAACGGGATATAGATTATATTTGGCATGTTTGTCACAGACTATACGATGCACAAAGTCAAGCCACTTACTTAGTCCCTCATTACTCCCTGGCCTCACCCTTCAACACACTTTATAATAATTTTATCCAACAAATACTTTTGAAAGGAAATTTAACTTATTCTCTGCTGCAGGGTAAATTAGAGGGATTAGGCCGGGTAAGTATAAGTATTACTGAGAATCATCATGTGCCTAAGCTTTGTCTTGTGAGTCACTGAGGTTGACAAATTTAGAAAGGGAAAAATTTGAATCGGAAGAAATCCATTATGGAAGCCATGTTGAAATATATAACTTTCTGAGAAAAATGTAGTGCATGCACAAAATGAATTTTAACAATTTATGGGAAGGCTGGGTAAGAGCTTTGGAAAGAATAAAGTATTGAAGTACTAGGTTGTGACTGAGTGGGCACTGGGAGGGGAGGGGAGGGAAAAACACCTTGTATTTGCATTACCATGCATTGAAAACTTTGTAAATGCCACGTTCACTCAAGCAGACACACATTGCACAGCCAACACTTCAGTGCCAAATTGAACAATGCAGCAGTTAGGTCATTATCAGTGGCACTGGAGGAATGCCATGAGTAGAGAGGGAGGTGATGATTGATGATGGGTGGGATACATAGTATCTGCCTTGCTTAAAAAATACTGTAAGTCAAGATAGTAGACAGAAATACAATCCCAACCTTTTGAATCAAAGTCTTGATAAAACCATTCCAAGCAAGTAAATTAGGTGAGCACACACCTATCGAGAAACACTTCCTTATTTCTTCATCCAAGCTATTATCCATTCATCATTACATTGTTCTTCTAGTGTTCTAAATCTTGACCCTTGGCTTTGATACACACCATTTAAGCTTTCCATTCTCTCATCCGGTATTTTACCATTGAAAACCATCGATCCATATACATCCATCCATCCAAAAATGGCTATCAGGGAATATTTCATCAGCATCCATTTACCCACCAATGCATCCTTTCATCCATTCACCCATCCTGCTATAAACCTGAAAGTACTGTTCTCACTTACAGGCCACAAAAAGCACTAACCGATCTGGGGTCTAAATGTCTAATTGACTTTTTAGGCCTATCCTTATGGATAAAAGAAAAATAATGGAGGGTGCTGTGGGGGTCCCTGTAACACAGGGTCCAAGGAAAGCAAAGAAAGTCAAGAAAAGTAATAAGAAGACCCAAAATACAGATATCATAGACCGTATAGAAGTGCTTGTTGATGAATGTGGGAGTATACTAGCTGGAGAACCAGTTGTAAACTTAGATATTGCCACAACTCAAACTGAGGAACATAGCACAGGTCCCCAGCCAACCCACATCCACATACCCCAGATGTTTCGCAAACCATCACGCCCGACTACCATCAGCGACCCCAGGAACCTCCCTTCGAGACAACCTAGCCTTGACCCTGATATCCCCTCACCCTCCCCCCAAACATCATCCCAGACCGGGACACAGCATAGGCCAAGCTATCTGTAACCCACGGTGATAGTCTGCTCCAACCGTTTCTCCGCTCTGGCCATTGAATCAGCTACCCCTGTTGACTTATCCCCGTTGAGCCACAAGAGGAGAGGGGGAGGAGTGCTAGGACCTCAACTCTATTATCAACCACAAATTCTCTAACTATAGAGGTGAGGGAATTAAAATCTTTAGTTTCAGACCTAAGAGCATCGGTATAAGCCTTAATGTCGCATCACTTGCCACACAAACCACCAGCAGCCTCCCAGCCTCTTAAATTGTTCCCAAGAAGCCATAATCAAGCAGGCAGAGTAGGTCCCGCAAAAAATCATCCTACATACACTATTTCACTTCCTAAACTAATATTATCAAGCAAGAATGACGCATTATCAAAGAGCAGGAAGCAAACTAGTGCTGCGCCCGGACCCAACCGCACCCACCAAAACCCTGCTGCACCTCAGGCCCCCCACAAAAAGCAGAAGTGCCTGGTCCACACTCTACAGGACGCACCTCCCGCCATTTGCCCACAAACCAGACAGTCCTTATGGTAAATGTGCCCAAGCCTATGGCCTACGAACATGGGGATTCTCTGATTAATAAAGCCATACACTGGATCCGACACGTCAGAGGATGTCGATCCATAATAAGAGAGGACATCGCCAGGGCAACGAGGCACTCTTCACGACCCCAACGACTAGATACCATTGAACTCGAGCTGACCTCCCCACACTTGGCCGAAGGTCTACAGGCCTTGGAGTATAGGACCTGCCCCCTGGCACCTTGGGTATCCACTTTAGATGTCCCCCACGGGCTTCTCGTGCAATGGCGAGGGATGTGGCTTCTGAGCTATCTAGAGGATCGACTCTGAGTGACAATGATTGACTGTTAACAAGTCCTCAAACACCAATCGTACACAGATATAATTCCAATCCAGGAGCCATAGACACCGCCCTCACTGATCCCATTCCCTTACAGATTGCATGTAATCAGGTAAGGCCAATCCAACTAGATTCTTCTCATCCACCGTTAAGGATCCCCCAGCCCACGCATACATCTGTAAGTTCCTCTATGATTAGTCACTCACTAGAACATAACCACACCCAATCTGAACTACCGAATGAGCCAGGGTATCTTAAAGTGGACAGTCTAAATCGAAAGTTCCTCTGTTGGAACATAGCTGGCCTCTCCAAGAAACTATCCCTGCAAGATTGGAACAGCTTTATTGAAGGATGCAATATTTGTATCTTCCAAGAGACTAAAGCCTAAAGTAGGTTTTATGTCCTACCATGCCCCAGCAGTATTATCATCAACTAGGAAGGGGCGCCCGTCCGGTGGCCTGTTGATTTGTGTCAGTACCTCCCTGGATTGTACACTGAAACAGATCCATTGTGATTCGCCCGATCTCTTAGGACTAACTATCAGGGATAATAAAGGAGGTAGAACGCTGGAAATCTTTAACATCTATGTCCGAGGTACAAAGGGTGGAGCGCAATCACCTATAGTCGATTCACTGGATGCCAAACTTTCCAACTATTCCCACGATGCGCACCCCCTGGTAGCGGGAGACTTAAATTGCACTTTTGAGCCTCCGTTGCCGAGGATGTGCTGGACACCGAAGAGGATGACGCAAAGCGGAGAATCCCCCAGCTGAGCATCTCCCCTATAAAAAGGTGGACCCAACTGGCTGTCCAACTGAACTCTCTAACTCTGGAACATGGATTAAGGGCAACAAATGGCAGGTCACTGTCCGATCCGCTAGGGGCACATACCTACAATAGGGTGGAACAATATTTTGGGTTCCTAATGGCCAGATTTTGTTGTCTGAATAAATCTAGTGTAGCCCTCCTCTACTAACCCGATAAGGTGTTCCAAATCATTGTGGCGTGATGCATGCTCCACTTCTCACTGCAATTAAAAATCCTTTTCATCACAGAGGATGGAGACCATGAGGAGCCACTGGGTGAGGATCTTGATATGCCAAATGAAGATGATAGTGGTGAAGAGGAAGGAGTTGACTTACATCTAGATGTCATTGACAACTTCTAATGAGTGTAACTATATCTGTACATGCTATCTCTTTCGCTGTTACACCAGCTATTAATGTGGTGATGAGAGAAGTATGTTGATGCTCACACGAGCAAAAGGAACTTGGTAAATGCTATTGTGATATTTGATCTATGCGTGTTGTGTTGTGCGAATGAAATAAGATTTGCACTGCCCACTGCTTAAGGAGGATAACTTTACCGAGAGCAGCGCATGCTAAACGAATTCAAGTTTAGGAAGCGCGCCTATTTTAAAAACACTGCGCCGATTGATTTTAAGAATTAGCACTGTATAAAATTGTTATGTGGTTTTAATAAATACCCTCTGACCTCTGTGGCAATCTCGCTCATGCAGCCCGGGTCCACCGCAAGCGCTAGGCTTGATTGAGTGGAGGGCGCAGGGAGGCACCTTCTTCCGGCTTCCCAGCCGAGGCAGGCACCCATTGGCCGAGCGGGTAGAGGCGGAGCTGAGGAAGAGCCCGTCCTCTACTTAAACCTGATGCCACCTATGACGCACAGCGATGACGTGCAGCGTCCGCGCCAAAGCCGCGCCGAAGACCCGCCAAAGACCCGCCAAAGACCCGCCAAAGACCCGCCCGTCTGTGCCCGTCCGTGACAGTACGGGGCATGGGGCACGAATTCATGCTCTATCTAACCCGCATAATAAAGGTATGACTGCAGAGCACCTTAAATCCTTGCACCCCAAACCCCACAAAGATTGCACTGTACTCCTGCCTATGCTTACAGGATGCCCCCCATGCGATAATTGCAATTTCTCTTTCACCAATCTTCAGCCCTATCCTGACCCCCAATTCAGCAACCCTATACGTAAACAATACAGGAATTCTGATAACCAAGAATTCTCTTTTTGCAGCGTAAACTGCAGATCTTTGCCACATCATAAGTTGGATATATTCAACTTTCTACTCGACTACAAACCCTGCGCCCTCTTTTTAACTGAAACATGGCTGCACAAAAGCTCTGGCCCTGACATAGCAACTGCCCTCCCCTCTGATTATGCCATAGTCAGGAGAGACCGTGTTGGTCAAACTGGCGGAGGAATTGCTATCATTTTTAACAGAAAATTTACCTGCACTCTAGAACCCTCCCTTATCCCTGACTGACCAACGACCCCGCCGCCGCCAGAGCCAACCTACACGAAGGGATGAAAGAGGTAGCCGAGTGGATGACGACCAGCCGCCTGAAACTGAACTCGGACAAGACGGAGGTCCTCATCCTGGGCTCCTCTCCCTCCGCCTGGGACGACTCCTGGTGGCCTCCCGCCCTGGGCACCGCACCCAAACCGACAGACCATGCACGAAATCTGGGCTTCACCCTGGACTCCTCCCTCTCCATGACCAGGCAAGTCAACAACGTCTCCTCTGCATGCTTCAACATCCTTCGCATGCTACGGAAGATCTTCTGGTGGATCCCCACAGAGACCAGGAAGACCGTCACCCAGGCCCTCGTCACCAGCCGACTGGACTACGGCAACGCCCTCTACGCCGGTACCACCGCCAAGCTCCAGAAGAGACTCCAGCGGATCCAGAACGCCTCAGCCAGACTCATCCTCGACATCCCACGAACCAGCCACATCTCCGGACATCTGAGAGACCTTCACTGGCTCCCCGTCAACAAAAGAATCACCTTCCGCCTCCTCACCCATGCACACAAAGCCCTACACGACCAAGGCCCGAGCTACCTCAACAGCCGAGTCAACTTCTACGCTCCCAAACGCCACCTCCGATCAGCCAACCACGCCCTCGCCGCCGTCCCCCTCCTGAATAAGGCATAATAAAACATGATGATTTTGATTAAGTACCAGAATAAATTCCTTGCTATTGCAATAAGGGGGACAATAATTTTGATCTTATGATCCACATCCAGCTTAAGGAATTTATCAACAGGAATTGCATACAGTGGGGAGGGATTTGTGCATAGTATTCTCCGGGCAACATTACAACATCTATTGCCGAAGTTTTTGCTGATTTGCAAGAGCCATTTCTTGTGCGGACCTACATAGGCTGGATAGACAAACAGCACATGGGAATAGGTTTCAATATGGCTAAGCAATGGGGGCATTTGTGTTCACCAGATGCGGATAATTTAGAAGTGAATGATTTTAATGGAAGTGAGCCCACTCGAAATTGAAAATAAAGTTTCCGATCAAAGGGCTTCAAAATTGAATCCCAATAGGGATCAAAACTTGCTCAAGGTTGGAAAATACAGATAAAAATTGAGAGTCTCCATTAATGATTAAGGAAAATAATGTGGGGGCCATTACACAGCCTTGGCGCACTCCGTTGTCTACCAAGTATGGATCGGTTATGTTGCCCTGTAAGCCCCAGCGAATTTGCGCAAAATTGTTCTTGTGTAATGGAACAATAAGAGATAACAGACCCATGGGCATTCCCATCTCCAGGAGAAAAAAAACATAGCTTTTTGCGTCAAAAGCTGTTTTTAAGATCTACAAAAGCAGTGTAGAAGCTGCCTTTGCCTATCACAACAATCCACGGGTAAATTAACAAAAATAGTAAAACTTGATCAATTCTACTGACATGTGCTCAAAAGCCCACCTGAAAAGGGGTTAAGATGTCATTGCTGTCAATCCAATTCTGAAACTTAGACCTATCACCTTTTTTTGCATATTGGTATGATCTCCGCACCCCTCCAAGATTCAGGGATGGGCGCATCTCGGGCAATAGCATTTGCTAACAACATAATAAACGTGGTCCACTTTGCCTTGTCATGTAAAAAGACATCAGCTGGGATGCTGTCAATACCAAAGGACTCTCTCCCCGCGATTGCACTAAGGGTAGCTCTTATCTCTGCTTTACTGTTTGTTTACATTTTTTTAACCCCTTCCCTGCGCGGGGGGGCCAGGGGGTGAGCTCAGCACTTCGGTGCTCATGACGGCTCCACACCGTCATGAGTCACAGGCGACATGCGCTCATGACGGTGTGGTGCCGTCATGACCCCACCCGCTCATTAATTCGCCCGCAGAGGCGGGGAATTAGTGCCACATGGGCAAAGCGGTAGCGGCATGATGGCTCCACGGCGTCATGAGCACACGCCTACCGTGACACATGACGGCGTGGAGCCGTCATGAGCACCGAAGCGTAAAAAATGAGCACCCAAGGGGTTAAGGAAATTTATTTTGGTATATTCAATTCAATTCAATCAGCTTTATTCGGGGTAAATAGTCTCACCATAAAAGCATTCTATTAAGAGAGAACTATTATAATTACAGTTTTTTAAAAATATCAAAATATACAGTTGGAAAAAAATCAACATTTCATTGATTTACAATATGTCAGACTACTATGATATTATGTGCAAAGGTGCAATCTAGCCAGGAATTAAATGATATACAATCAAGAGGGTACAATCTGTAGTTCATTCAAATACATTAAGTGCAAAATGTTCAAGTGTACAAGAAGGTTCTGGGTCCATATCTATTGTACCATAGGGAGCACGCATGTACATTTTTACCATACAATTTTTAACTCCTTAACTGTGGAGCAAATTCCGCTGCGGTGCTGGAGTTTTAATGAGTGGGTGGGGCAGCGTCGGCGAACCGACATGCACAGCACTAGCCAGGTAGTGCTTGCGACGGTCATTGGCCGACATGCGCATGGAACGGGTTAAAGTGCATAGTGCCATCCGAGGTGCCATGCATATATTCAAACACAATGGGCTGCAAACATATTGGGCTTGCAGATAATAATACTGAAGTTTATGTAGCGCAAACAGCTAACTCACAAGGAGGCGTCCCGGCGCTTTGTAAGCATCAAGATAAACTGGGTAGTAAAAGAAAAGGCAGAATAAAAAACAGATTACTGACTGAAAAGTCATGTCTTTAGCTGTTTCCTGAAGACGGGCTCTGAGTTTGCATTAGGAATGAAGAGAGGTAGGGCGTTCCACAATTTAGCAGTTCTCCCCGAAAAAGCTCTACCTCCGAGACGAGACTTCGAGAATCGGGGGACAGAGAGCAAGTTCAGAGTATTCGAGCGCAGTGACCGTACCTGCCTATAACGGGGAAATATTAATTTAAGATAGTTAGGGCACTTACCCTGCAATGCCCGATAGGCCAAAGTCAGGGCCTTAAATTCAATCCTGCTTGTCACACGTAACCAGTGCAGACTGGGCAGATGCGGAGAGACATGATGTCTGCACAATCTGTAGTCGCTGGGTTGCATACTTAGGCAGACCAAGATAGAGACCATTAGCCTAGTCCAGCCTGGATGTTATGGTGGCATGGACTACTAATTTACGGCAATCTTCTGGCAGTAGGTCCAAAAACTTTCAAAGATTTCTAAGTTTAGTAAAGCAACCCTCCACTGCCTGTTGGAAATGAGCAGAAAAGGAGAGGTCGTCATCCCATCTCACCCCCAGATTTTTGGTACTGGTGTTGGGGAGGGGGGGGGGGCATTTTGGTAGGCCACCAAAGATCGGACGAGGGCACAGGCCCCTTTCCAAAGAAGATAACTTCTGTTTTCCCTGTATTTAGCTTTAATGTATTTGTGTTCATCCAAATGGCGATGTCCTGGAGACAGCCCTTAAAATTGCCAAAGGCCTCCACTGTTGGTTCTTGGTAAGAGAAGACCAGCTGTGTGTCATCCGCGTATGATATTGCTTTGACACCCCAGTTGGCTATTAAAGTAAAAAGAGGGGCTAGATAAACATTAAAGAGTAGAGGGCTTAGGGCTGAGTCCTGGGGAGCACCACACCAAAGAGATTTAGGTTTGGACGAAAAAGGGCGTAGGGTGACTTTCTGAGATATATAAGGTGCGTCGTACTTGTAAATGTACCTCAAGCTATGAATCATCCACTGATCGTTCGTACGACAAAGCGTCCAAAAATGCATAAGCCTTTCATCTCCTTATTGCCGATTTATATACAGAATGACTGCGTTTGTGGTTTTCTGATTAGATTAGAAAATTAAAAGCCTGTTTATGATTAAAAAGTCTCTTACAAAAAACAAAGGTTTTAGAATTGATCTCTGAATATCCATATAAAAAAGTAAAAAGTGCAGCATAGATTGGGTAGAATGTTCATCACACGGGCATCACTTTTCCTGTTTGGGGAATGTTGTTAGGTAATGAATGGTACCAAACCTAAGCCCTGTCAAATAAAATCTGAATTGTGTATTCCGCACCTGTATAAGATATGGTTGGGTACACCTTACAGAGGGAATTTCACAGTAGTAGTTGACACTGTGTTTTTGTCTGGCTTCAACCTCTCTAGCTCCTTCTGTGACTCCTAAATAGATTGTCTTCAGATCTCTTTTACTGTATTCTGCAATTGCTGCAGGGTTCTTTCTATCAGTATACACCCTGCAGTGTGCCAGGAGGGTATGTATATACTCAAGCCAGGGAATGTTGGTACTGTGGTGAAGAGATAGAGAATCTAATATTAGGTCCTGTGGAAATGTTGTCTCTTCTTTAGCCCATATTCTTTGCCAAAGAGTGAGGCCGGCTAAGTTGATTAAGTCTGTTAGGAAAGTTACGGATAGTTCTTTGTGTTTTATGTAATTCGCTGTTGAACCAGTGACCACCAGCAATCTTTTTAGAAATTGTTTTTCATTGGTTTGTAAAGGGGCAATATTGGGTCTCCCACATAATGCGGCCCCAGTTTTGGTATATTATAAACTGATGGTTTTTACACAGATTTCCTTTTTTAGGTTTCCTGGAGTGGTTCTATTTTTTGTAATACTTTTTCCGGTTTTTAAGATTTTTAGATTTTGAACTGCCTCAAGGGATTTCGATAGGTTTGCATATTCTTTTTTGTGGATTCCTATTTTTGTGGGGACTGGAAAAAGATCTGAGGTTACAAAACCATAAGATTTTTTAGCTGTTTTTGTGTGGGTGGCAAATGTAATATTGTATGGGTTATGCTATATGTATGTTTTTAATATGTGCAATTGTTTTGAGTATATGTTGTATGTATTTGGTGTTATGCTTTGGAATTTGTTAGATTGGTTGCTGGATTATTGTTATTTTATTGTAACAAAATATTTATCATACATTTTTTTATATTGGTGTTAAACAATTTGGTGTTTTCATATATTTGTTTTGCTGATTTAGTAAAATATTTATATTGATATTTTTAAAAAAAGGTTTTGATTTGTTGGTTTATAGTTTTTGAGATTTTTGGTAAGTTTATATTTAAATTTTAATTTACTTTTGGCTCTCATTTCTAATGGTATGATTATGTGTTTGGCGGTGTCGGAGCAGGCCGCCAAACCAGCATCACGACTGCTAAACCCGTAGCCAACCTACCTGCCTTATTTTGACTGGAATACAGGTTGTGCGGTCCTGTGGCGGCGGTCCCATAACGGTGTCTTTCTAAAGCTCATAGGAGATCCTTAGGAAGGCACCTCTGTGGGAGTGCCACAGCCCATTCCTGCACGGACCGAAATGCACAATGATGTGCAGGAACAGGGGGTGCATACAGACAGGGGGGCACACAATGTGCCCCCTTGCATGCAACCCCATACACAGAGGCACTAGGGCACCCTGTAGGGCACCCTTATCTACCTCACTGCCACACTATTCATGGCCGTCTCACTGCCATGTAAAGGGTCGCAGTAAGGAAATTCATAATCTGCTTGGCTGTGCCGCAGCAGCACTGCCAGTATATTATAACCTCACACCTCTGTGCCACCATCACGAGATCAGGAATCTCTGGTGGATGTGGCTGTCCTATGGCGGTCCCACCACTTTAATTGTAATACATGGGTAGACCGCCAATCTAGTGGTCCTGAGACCACCACCACGGGTTTGCCAGTCCCAGGGACTCTCAAACTCATAATTAGACCCTAAGTAATATAGCCCTTTGTTTTTTGGGAAGGGTTTGACTTTAATTTGTAGCATGTCATACATCCTTTTAGTTTGTTTGCTTAGTTTTCGGCCAATTTGGGTAACAAATTGCTCTATTTTTAGCTCTTGGTAATTTTGTAATGCTTCAATAAAATGGTATAATGTAGGTTGAGTTCTGCCTAGTGTGTATTGGAACACATTGTGCCATCTTCCGGTGCATTTTTGATTTGGCTTCCTGTGCAAGGTGCTGTCATAGACTTTCCACCAAAATATCTGATACTTGACTTGTGGTCTGTGGCCTGACTGATGCAGTTTGCCATCCCATGTATCTTCAAAATACTCCATTAGAGTGCTAAGGGTCTGATTAGAATGGCGGGCGGATACACCTTATCAGACAGTGACCCAAAACTAAAGGCAAGTGGGTATAGGAGATGGGGGCCCACTACTGTAGATTTTGGAAGGTGTCTCCATGTGCTTTGATTAAAGTGATGGTAACAGCCTTGTTTGACTGTGTGAGGGTATATTTTTAGAATTGTTTGAATCTCATCTTATTCAAAGTCTAATCATATTTTTTCGGGTTGGTAGTTATTTGTAAGTTGTTTTTTATTATTTAATAGTAGGTGCTGCTTTGTTTGGTAGCAAAGCATATATGAAATCGACATTGAAATGTTCATATTCACTGTGTTTCGTGCGTATTTTCGCAAATGGTTTGGGACACATTTTCAAGGTCCCATCCATCATACAGTTTTGGAATTGGTTAAGTTTCATTAAGTTGTTTGCTGAAGAGAAAATTATGATTACTTTCTCAATATTTAAACTGTCATATAAAAGAAAAGGTTCCTCATTATAAGATATTTTTAAATGGTCAAGTATATCTATGCCCACTACAGTTTGCCCAGCGCCTGGGAGCCAGGCCGGTGGAAGCTATCCTTAAGGTATATTCCTCAAAGTGCCTTGCCATTGCGTCCTTTGGTTCTTCAATATGGGGTTTTAAACAGCAGGAGGGGCTGCAGCAAGTTGAAAATAAATTCTTGCATGGTCTTTTGCCTGTACCCCAGTCGACCACAATTTTCTCCATACATCAAGAATTGGGGCAGGGTTATGTTTCGGATATTACGAGAACCGCCCTGCTATTGGGCTGCTTACTTAAATTGGGGTGAACAGAGCTATTTGAAACACCCAATAGAATTTGTAAGGAAGATGTGAAGTGGGGCATGATAAATTTCATGAATTTACTGATGATGGAACGGGAAGGACAGGAGATGAAGAAGCCCTTAGTTAGGGCTCATTTTTTAACCAAATATACCCTGCTAATTGAACCTTATCTGTAATTGGTGAATAGGGCCTTTTATCTCTGGGTATTGACTATGTTCCATTTTAGTCTGATCCACTTCACTCTGCGTGTGTTTCCTGTGTGGTCTAACCCGGAGGATGCAGCTCCCTGCCAATGTGACAATTATTCTGTACAAGACACTATGCATTTTATAATGTTTTGTGACTTTTGTAATGAAATTCGTAGGAAATGTTTAATCCCTATATTGATTGGCAAGGGTTTTTTGCAAGTTAGACCCGCTTTGCTCCACCTTCAAATGCTGAGTAACCCCATGGATATGTTCGTGATTGCTAGTTTTTTTGTAGCCGCTATACGAATCAAACAAAAAAGATGTGTCAGATTATCAATTGTATAACTATTCGGCTTATCGTAGCATGGTTTTAATTGTTTTTACCTATTTAGGCTATTTAATGGTTATGGACGAATGCACTATGGGCCTCATTTATGAGGCCGTGCGTCACTTTTAGGCTGCCGGTGCGTCACATTTTGTGACTCACCATCAGCGTAAAAAATGTGCCTTGTTGCACCATATTTACAAAGTGACGCATCTAGGTAGATGCGTCACTTTGTAAACCCCAGCGCTATACAATTTTCTCTGAGCCACTTCTAGGGCACAAACGCGTCAATTTCTTACGCCTGCCTCACAGCAGGCGTAAGAAATTCTAGGGCACACTTCTAGGGCACAAACGCGTCAATTTCTTACGCCTGCCTCACAGCAGGCGTAAGACTGACGCAGGCCTTTTCACATGGGGGTTGCCCCATGTGAAAGGACACATTGCTGGAGTTGCGTTACTTTTGTGACACACTTCGGCAATGCGTCACTTTTGCGCCATACAGATACGTCAGAAAAACTGATGTATCTGTAACTCCTTGTGCCATGATGGTTCATACTGTAAATATGACGCATCATTGGTGTTGCAAGGAGGGCGCTGTGAAAAGTGATGCATTGCTGTTTTCACGCAGCGATGCGTCACTTTTCATAAATGAGGGCCTATGAGTTTATGAAACTGCTTTTATGTGGATTAGTCTAATTTTGTAAATTTATAATGTACTTTTATGATTTTTATTAATTGAATAAAGTGGATTGGATTGACTTGACTTGACGTGACTTTATCTATGTTTTGGTATTAAGCATTTTAAAGTAGGGATAGGTGGTAGTTGACCTGTTACATGCATGGGAACTTTGGGTAGTATGTCTTTCAGGATTTTGTCTGTAGGTTCCCGGGAGCTAGTGCTTGCCTCTCTTATATTGTGTACATTTCTCTAACTTCTATTTCTGTAACATTTGAGGGGTTGTTGTGCTCTTTTACATTTATTACAAAATTATCTTTTGTAGTTTGTCCTTCTAAAGCATACATTCGAATAATGTACATTTCCAGTTTATTGTTTCTGTCGGCGCACTTTCTTGGCTGTAGGTGTAGCAGCCCATGTGGCTTAATAACTGTTTCCCTTTCTGTGTAGTTATATATTTAGCCTTTTATGTGGTTGTATCTGTACATAGTTTAACAGTATAACTATGTTATATTAACTTTTGCATCTTTAATATTAATAATAAAAAATTGCAGTTACCTGGTATTTATTTACATACATGTTTTGTTGAGATGATTTGAAGCTTTTGTTTACCCCGTTTTAATGTGAAGCAGATGCTGAATTTTCAGCTTCAAGAGAAAAAGGTTATAATAATTAAATGTAGTAGTTTGATGTAAGTTTGTGAGGTTTAGGCATTTAATTGTATTTTTGGTTGTTGGTTGAGAACAATTTTAAATTAATATATATCTGTACTTACTTTATTATACATTCATGGTGCTTTTTTAAAGCTGATATTTTTGAGCAGTTTGTTGGTTTGAAAGATGGTTTTCTTTTCCTTTAGGTAGTCTATGTAAAATAGAAAAGTTACAGTGTGGTGCAATTTATTTGTTAAAATATATATTTTCATTTAATAACAGTAAATGATTAGTTTCAATATATATATTACTTACTTGGAATAGTCATTTTTGCGATGATTTATTTCTGTATTAATTGTTTTTTGCAAGAATATAGCAGAGTTTCCTCCTCTTGCAGACTATATAGTTTTTTGAGTATTTAATAGTTTTATTGAATGTGCATTTTATATTGTTGCCTTTATTTTTTTATTTTATTTGTTATAGTTGTTTGTAGTGTTATTTTATTGGTTGGTTTAGTAAAGTTTAAATCTCTTTTATCAGTTGAGTCCTTCTTTGATAAACGCTAATTTATGTTTATTTTTGCAGTATAATATGTTGCGTTCTAATCTAGGACCCCGATCAATACTGTGACCTTATGCCCCTATACGGCTATAATCCATTTATTTCCCTATAATGGCATAAATGATCAAGAGCAATATTCAGAAACTCGTCTCTGGCCTCACACGATCAGAGCCACATTTCAGAATCTCTTCCTCTGCAGCTTCCTCTGCAGCTCATTAGAGCAAATGACACAGCAGAAGCCACTATCTAAGATTCCTAAATTACACTCCGAGTTCTTCAACAAGATAAAAACTCAGCAACCTGGGAAAACCCCGCTTGCTATGTTTTGATTAGTAATAGAACTCTAATGAGCACTAAGAGACGATCACTTCCTAGTAACATCTTTATTGACGTCTTATGTCCAAAAACTTACGTCAAACCAGGCACCTTTCAGGTATAAATATTACCAACGTTGCCTTAAGCAAACGCTGATGCTGATGCTGATGCTATCGCTGCTTCAACGACATCGATGATAGCGATGGTGTGGTGAACATAGGAGCAGAAACAGCTGTCCCCTGCAGAGCCCAGCAGATACAAGCTGCCAACGGACGCTGCCCCTCCTCCTCCTCGACGCGCTGAGAGAGACGCTGTCTTTTCTCCTGCCGAGAAAATCCAGCTCCGGCGTTTCCAGCCCACTCTTGCGAGTGACTGGGATATCGAGTCCTGGAAGGAGATACAAGACCTCCAACATTCTATTCCAGAGGTATGGTGTTGACTAAACCCTTAGAGAGAATTCTTGAAGCAAACCTTGGCAAAACCAACTTAACTTAAAGCTACTTACTTACTCCCTCCCAAGTATTAGGCTTAGGTCAGGTACACTGGGGTAGGCATAGTTAGAAGCACCAGTTGAGTACGTTAGCCTAATGTATATATGAATGTATATATGTTTTATTCATTTTAAACCACTGTATGGCTAAGAAACCATATCAATGCTTTTACAGTATTATTTCGCAATCCTCATTTTACCGTACGCACTTTTTATAATAACTAGTCTTCCAATTGTGGCAATTCATTTCTCTTGCACGAGAAGAAAGACTGTTCAATAAATAATACCTTTTTATTGAAAACACCCGTCTCTCTATTCTCTGCATATTGGTGAAAGTAATCTGCACAAAACTGACTGAGTAAAATAACTGTCTATTGTTTCACACAACTCTAGAGATTGACTCTTATTCTAAGGAGCAAAGTTGTCATGTTTATGCGGTTGTTGGAAAACTGAATCCCTTCTTGTCTGTACCAGGGAAGCTGATCACTTCCTATTCAGTCAAGAAAGTTTCCAGTGACCTCTGAGCTAGTTGGTAACAAACCGAGTTAAGTTTAGCATAGTCAGTAGAGACCTGGAAGATCCGCACTTCTACGTCCATACTACTGTTTATGTTATTCCAATGCGCAGGGCCGATTGGGAAAATAGGAACTACACTACAAATATATTGTTTGTTTTATTTGCATATAAATTATATTGGATATATATTAATTTGTATTGATTAAGGGCCTGATTACGAGTTTGGCAGTCTGTCCGCCGCAGCCTCTAGAAGACCGCCACACTGCCGGTCTTCCAACTGCCATTTTAAGAGTTAACCATGGGCCCTGCAGAGTGGCTGCGGAGCTCTAGTGGCAGTGGGGAAATGTATACCATATATATATATATATATATATCAATGCCTGTGTGAGCATTTCAACTGCATATGTGTCGAATACACACATATGCATGATACATATAGAAAAATACCACCTACCCGTATGTGAACAGTCCAGGAAATGTGTGTATGGTACAAAAAGGAATTACTGTAAACATGGTCATATTCTTTGGGGTAAAGATGTTGCTGTTAAAGGGGGACCTGGAGATTCACATTAAACTCTGCCTAGAAGAGTAAGAAAGGGGTAAGTATGCACCCCAAATCCTTAGTTTCTGCCGACCTGAAGACAGGGGTCCTACCACCCCATTCAGCAAGTTGGAAAGTCAACTCTTAATACGGATGGCGGTGAGGCTTCTCAGTACCACCCTATAGAATCTACTTTTCCCAGACCACAACTGCTGATGACTGGTGGTGATGGAGGTTCAACAGAAGTCTTTGCAAAGGCAATCCGACAATCTCATAATGTGGCGGTCGGAACACCGAGCTCTTAGTGGTCTGACCTTAGGTACGGTGGTTCATGGACCACTGAACTCGTAATCAAGCTCTAAATGTTTTTATATGTTTATAGTTAACACAAATATTTAACTATTTTTAAATATATGTGCATTAGGTTTACGATTTCTTTGGGGTGTTTGTTGAGTTTTTACTTATTAGAAGTGTTGGGCTTATTTGAATTAAAGGTTTAAGTAAAATTTATTTTCTGGGTGTATTTGTAAGGATCTATTTGTTATGTTGTGATTAATATTGAGGTAATCAATATTTTTGATATAATATGGGGCTGATTATGATGTGGCTTCGAAGTCTTTCACTGACGGTCGGAGCCTTCCGAGCCGCATCATAATGTGCCGATCAGATTCCTTTCTGACTGCCTTGTTTTGTTTGAGGTGGTCAGAAAGGAATCTGACCGGTCATTCTGGCTGGTTTCCGACAGGTTCGGAGAACCCGTCCGGCAGTCGGAATGATGCAATTAATCTCAAGGGCGGGGCTTTCCGCCCTTGAGATTACAATGCCGCTTTCTTTTAGAAATTCACTGACCACCTTCCCCTTTCAGTAAGAAAAATAGTAGCATCTGCATTGATTACATGAAGAATAAACTATTGTATTATTATATATGCAGGCGCAACCAAACAAACTCTTCACAAACTAGAGGTAGTACAACATGCAGCCGCTAGGTTAGTGCTAAAACTGCAATGTCGTTCATCAGCCTCAACAGCCCATAAAACCCTTTATTGGCTGCCTATCCACAAGAGGGGCCTCTTTAAAATCCTTGTCTTACCTTTAGAGCCTACAGAGCAGTAGAACCAAAGTACCTAACTGCCAGCTTTGCTCACTACACTACCTCTTGGATTCTGAGAACTTCATCTGTTAACCTTCTTAAACCTTTTACTTTTAGGCTCAAGAATAAAGGAGGCAGATCTTTTGCATTCTTAGGAACTAAGGCATGGAATCATCTTCCCATTCATTTGAGACATTTTGATGTGGAATCCCTTTTCAGGAAACTACTGAAGATGTGGCTTGCTGTGGCCTCCGACTCCGTGTGTAATTTAATGACTCCTCTGTAGGCATGTCCAGCTGATATGAGTTCTAGTTTCTTCTCACTAACTGTTATGTCTTTTGAGGTGTCTCTACTGGCTAGTGCCAGGATGCTCCCCTGGGAGTGACAGTTGCACTGTATCAATGCTGGATTCATTCAATCATTCCTTTTGGCATACTTCTCATTGTATAAATTAACATTTTCAGTAGTACAGTGACTCCTAAACAAATATAAACATGATAGTGGGTTGTTGTTATGACTGTTATCTTTGTGAGTATACCTCCACAAGTAACCTATCAGTAGCAGGTAAGCTGATTAGATGCTTTGGGGTAACAGTATCCCTCTTTCCCATGTGCAAAGGCATGGTTGATGCAGGAGATGACTGCATACTATAAGCAACAGTCATAGTGCTGTTTCTCATGGCATGTTCGTCCTTACGATCATCTCCTTGTATATGCTCAACTTCTCTCATATCCCAACACAAGCTATCTTTTTCAGGTGCTCTTCCCACACAATTGTGTATTTATTTTTCTGAAAATCCAGTTGGACTCCAGTACTATAATGTTCACTTGGCTTACCACAATGCACTGGTTTACATAAAGTGAGAATTCTGCAATGTGCTCCTAATGCACTCAAGTGTAATGATCTCTCAAAATTGGGAGGAGAACCTTTTCATCAAGCCAATATTTGAAGAACGTATTGAGGTGGCGCTAGGCAGTTTTGCTTGGTTTTCTGTAAATTGGCCTGTGACTGAAGTAGGAGTGGTAATGGTTGGTTAAGGTTTTTGGCCTCTTGAAAAGACAGAAGCAGGTGGTGTTACTGGTCCTATTTATGTCTCAGAGTCGGTTGAGTAGAGGTGATCTACACTTACTCTGTTCCAGTCTCTACATGAACAATCAATGTTTCCCCATCATCCTTGCTTTCAAGGCTTTCAAGAGAATTCCTATTTCCCTAGTCAGGGTCTAATAAATGTTAAGATCATCAGAAGAGGGCCTTGAAGAAGAATGAGGAGAGTTCTTTCTTTTCCTTGCAGGAGATCATTCAGGCAAAAATCAATTACATTAATATATAAATGTAACCAATCTCCGATACTTTTAAGAATAAAGGGTCTTTATTAACTTAATAATGTTCGTCATATTCCAAAACTTTGCCAGAATGTCTGATCACATTGCTGATCACAATATCAAATCATTGATGACATTCACTCAAATAACAGCCAACACGTTTTATGAGTCTTTGAGGACCCTAGTGCTTGCCAAAAAGTTTCCAAGCGTGATCTTAAGACATCTTATTTGAAAAAGGCCGCCTTTGATCATTATGAATCGAATCGTTTCAAGAAACTGGTGATTGTATACCAACAAACTCCTCCATCTGTTGAGGGAGGTTATTCTTATTTAGAAATTACCAATAAATGGCAGCACAGATTAATTCTAATTAGATTCGGAATTAACTTAATTCTGTTACTGTTGGCCTTTCCTGCCAACAAGTATACCCACTGTTATTTATCATCCTGCCCCTGTGATATGATATTGAAGAAGTTTGATCTCCACATTGTTTTATTTTGCACTTTTTTATAAATTAACTCAAGCAAAGTATATTATTCCAATTTTAAAAAGTTGTAATTTTAGACAATCTCCAGTAGCATTACAATTTCTAAAATCTCTCCCAGATCCTTTTATTTGCTGCTCAATTGCTGCATTTTTATGGGCCTGCATGAGTATTAGAAAGACCCTCCATTTAAGATAGTGGCAGGCCTCAGTCTTAAGACTATTTATCTGGCCACGCATCTCCACATTTTAAGGCTTTGACAAAATACTGAGGTCTCATTATTTCCTATTCTTGGCCCATTCATTTGAATTCATTTCTGCTTGTATTTTGCATTTCTTTTTTTACGAAATGAACTTGAGCTTTTTATGCGTTGTTATCAGGAACTGTACATTTTTAATTCCTTGTATTATTAATGGTGTTATGTAATTGCATGTTGTAGACTGTAAAGTGAGCTGTCTTTCATCTTTTCTTGTGCCTTTATGGATTTCTGTGTAAATCCAAATAAAGTTTATGACTGACTTGGATGCTTCTTCAGGGCCACTATGTGACCGATTTCTATCTCATGAGTAACCTTCACCATGGTTTGTTAACCTCCTCCTGTAAAATAACTCTAAAGCTTGTTATATTCAAGAAAGCCTTCTCTCATACTAGTTACATCATTGTTCACATTCCATGTTAAAGAAATCTGATCTAAAAATGGAAATCCATTCACACAGGTCCAGATATGACCACATATTGCTTGTAAGGTGGTGGCAAGCAAAAAATGTATTTCATTAATATAAAAATACCTGCTGCCACTTCAAGGCCCATGACAAACATTCAATACATTAATATACAATGACCGGTGTCCCATAGGGCCTATGGAGTGTCATTGTGAGGCAGGCACAATCAAATAAATTAATTAATAAGTCCCTCATGGGATGCACGATTCCAGGCAAACAATTGAATACATTCTTTTAAAAATACATGGTTTCTCTCCAGGGCCAAACAGGCCCATGGGGGGAGGATACAGGCAAAAAGAATTCCGATAAATGAAAACTAAAATTCCTGGTATCCATCCAGGGTAAAAAGGGGCACCTGTGGAAGGCAGGCAAACATAAAATAATTTACTACCTGGCACCCTTCCAGGGCACATGGAAGGCAGGCATAAATTGCATACATTAATTAAACACAACCACTGCGTACTACAGTCTACTACAATCAGCCACAAGCACAAATAAATACTTCAGGAATATATATTAGGAAAAAACTAAAAAATGAACAAAAATTACGTTGTAACCTATTACACACACACATTGGGTCACAAAATGGATTTCACTGCATGGCCAGCAAAAAAGGAGACATGGTAGACAAGGAGACCATTGCTACTCTGCAATTGCTGGAGCCCCTTTCTCTACCTCCATCAACAAAAACCTGCACGACAAGGATTGCATAAATAAACACAAAATGTAACTTAGCCTATCCATGGATCTGGTACACCACCAGTGAAAAAGCATCAATAAATTTAACAACACAGGAAATTTCAAACAATGAGAAAGGATACAATACATTTAAAAGTTGAACAAAAACAAACACTCAGCCATCTCACGCATACGCTGGCAATCAACCATGGTGGACAAGCACTTGGGGAAGAACAAATGAAAATGTCTGGCTACATAGACTTGGCTTCCTGGAGCCACCCTAACGCTAGCCATAAGCAGGCACATGCAGACAAACAAAAAACAGCCCACTTGAATAAAAGTTCATCCATAAGCCCCAGAAATAATGTAATAAATCTCTAGCACACAGTAAATGAGAAAATGAGAATGTGAAAAATACATAAAAAATACACACAACTAAAGAAAGCAGACTAAGCTCCAAAAAGTAAAACATACTACATAATCAAGATAAATCTGAATAACATTCACAAAAATGCAAGTAAAATTAGACCATTAGCCATGTCTGTATTTGGACTGGATGGGTTATGTCTAAATATGGGTATGATTTCTATGCCTATATAAGGGCAATGTGAATTATAGCTATATAAGGGCATGAATCAGTAAATTACGCTTCATTCTAAAATGCTTCACAACACCTACTCCACTTTATAATGTTCGATATTACGATATTCTAACCATCTTTAAACATATCAAAAGCAAAATGTGTAAAAATACCTCCCAAAATACATAGAATGCATTTGAAATGGTTGTACACGAAAGATGAGCATTTGTGCGGTATGCATTTAAAAAGCAATATTATCATTCAAAGCATGTACTGTGAAACTTAGAAAAAAATGCTTATCAGAATAAGTCATGAAATAACATTGATGAAATGGCTCTTAAATACAGAAGAAAAGTCGAGACCATTCCATGACAGAATATATAAACTGTTTAGGTTGTTTACAAGGTCAAATATTGTCATTTGGAAGTGTTTCAAGGAATTCTTGTTCTTTAAGAATAGTTCTACTTTAAGCAGATTACTTAGTGCCAAAAAAGTTCAATTTTGGAGAAGTCAAAACATAGAAAAAATTGAGTTCTTAAAGTTGGAATGTTTTTTTGAAAAGTGAAGGTCGAATACAGAGTCCCATGGAACGCTGTGTGCTAACTTCAAAACTTATTCTCGTTGTTAGGAGAAAACATCAAATCTTCTAAGCTGGCAAAAGAAATCGTCGACCACAGTAGGTGAAAGTTGGACCACTTCATTAACTAAACCGATAGCACAAAAATGTGAAGCATCGTCGTCAGCATTAGCCACGTTAGCAACGTTTGTCGGAGATGGAGATGAAGGTGGTATCTGTGTGCCTGTCGATCCACATATCTCACTGTCAGCATATTGTGTCTCTGAGATCTCAATGAATGCCGTCATCAGAATTGGTAGCCGTTGGGAACAACACGATGCATGGGCCGTTACCGAACCAAGCAGGGTATCAATATCCGTTGGCAGTGCTGATGGAAGTGTTAGACAGACATTAAAACACGCATTCTTCTCCACATAGCAGGCATTGTAGAACAGGTAAGATGCAATCTTGCCAGATTGGTTGGAATGATAGGAACCACGTGGTATTCAGGTCTCTTAGACAAGCCAGGCCCAGGATCTGTATCATGCGCTCACGACACTTCATTGCCAGGAGAGTGATTCAGATTCAGATTCAGATTAGCTTTATATGATTTTTGTAGTATAAAATCATAAAAGCAGCAACACATATATATAGAACATTACATTTCATACAAAAATAAATAACATTAGTATTAAAATAGGATTAAATCAACATTATGGTTCAGCTAATCAATGAATTACGTTTTCTTAAAAAAAAAAATACTGTCATAACCATTGTGCAAGTGACATTTTCCAGCTGCTGCAAGCTAAGATACGCGGGTCTACATTGCCTCCAAGCACCCTGCCTCAGGTACTGTTTGATCCATCTTTTGTGTTCCGTCTCATATAGTTTACAAAACAACACTACATGAAAGGTGGATTGTAGCGACATGCTATCACAGGGGCAGAGAGCTAAAGTTCTAGACCAGTCGTTTTTGGTTGGGAATGTGACCAGCCGATGAAATAGGTTAAACCTAAATCTCGTCAAGATGAAACGTTCAAAACCCAGGGTACTCAAGGTTAAGTATGGTTGTATTTTGTAGGAGATCAGTGACAGTTGATGTTCAATAACCGTTTTCTTTGTTATCTCCCCAGAGCGTCTTAATAAATCAAAATGAGCCATACATAGCCTCTTTAGTTCTTTTTTTGGTACATCCCGGATCAAGTCCAGGTTACTGAATAACTCATGCCGCTGAAGATCGGATAATGATTTCCTGATATACTCATGCCAGATTATACGCTTCACATTATCTAGGCCCACGGCGTCCTTGATAATCTCCTGATTCAGACCAAGGGCTTCGGAGGCCCATATTCTGCGCCAAAGCAGAATAGGTTGCAATTTTATCAGATCTGTTATATGATCCATCCCTAATTCTGCATGACAATTAAAAACAGACGTGCCCTTTGGGAGTGCAAGCAGGTATCTAAAGAAATTATTTTCAACTATTTGCAAGGGTGATGTATCCTGATACCCCCAGATCCCCGCCCCGTATAATGCAATGCTTCTGCATTTGGCCACATAAATATTTAACATGATTTCGGGGGGTCTTTTACCAAATTTGATGGAAAAGTTCTTCAACGCCGCTATAGATCGTATAAAGGATAGGGTCCTATTCTTAACCTCAGGCCGCCAGATGCCTGAACCATCGATTAAAACCCCCAAATATGGGAAGGTTTTGGTATTTTCAATTTCTAGTCCTGGCACTTTAAGATGTTTACAGGTAGCCCGACCTTTACCACAGTACATCACATATGATTTCTTCGCGTTAATTTTTAGTCCCCTGACCTCCATAAATTCTACATATTTTGTAAGGGCCTTCTGAGCGCTCACCTTCGTTCTTGCCATCAATACTGCGTCGTCCGCATACAAGAGTGAGACAATCTGCTTATTGCCGTACCTTGGGGAGTCGATTTTACTGGCCCTCAATTCAGCCTCAAGATTATTCGTGTAGAGGGAGAAAAGGAATGGTGCCAACACGCATCCTTGTCTTACACCCTTTTCTATTCTGAATGGCCCGTGCACTCCCCCCTCAGCCCATGTCTTACTTTAGCAGTTGCCCCTGAATAGAGCTGCCGAAGAAAAAGTACAATGGCAGGGTCAACATTCATCTCCTCCAATATTTGCCACAGTTTTGTATGCACTACGCAATCAAAGGCGGCAGAGAGGTCGACAAAAATTACGTATAGCCATCCCTCTTTGGCTCGAGTATATTTTGCTTGTCGCAATACAAAGTTTAGGACCTGCTCTACGGTACCCATCCCTTCCCGGAAGCCGTACTGTACAGGGCTTAATATGCCATGCTCCTCCGCCCATATTTGCATTTTATTTAAGACCACTCTCCCTACCATTTTCATAAGGGAGTCTAAAAGAGATATGGGTCTATAATTAGATGGGCTCTCCCTGTCCCCCTTTTTGTAAATTGGTATTATGACCAATTCTGACCATGTACTAATGAAACCTTTTGCACAGCAGGCCTCAAGGACCCATGTGCAAAGTGGGGCCCATAGGTCAGCATTCATTTTATAAATGTCATTAGGGATCCCATCTGGTCCTGGGGCTTTGTTATTTTTAATGGCATTTAATGCTAACCATACTTCCTCAAGGGAAATCTCAATGGCTATCGGTTCGTGGACACCCTCTGATGAGGGATACCCTTTATTCCCGTCCTCATCCATGAGGACCTCTTGTGTATTTGAATAGACTTTGGAGAAAAAAATCAATCCAAGTTTTTTCGTCTATGACAATTTCTATCTTTGCTGCCTCCTTTGTAGTAAAAAAAAAAGGTGCATTAACTGCCTGCCAAAACAATCTGGAGTCTCTACACTGTGAGGCCCTCAGCAAGTTCTGCCATGCTAGATCTTTAATTTCCTTCTTTCTTTGGCGTCTTACCTGGTTGTATGTTTTCTACATTTTCTTATTACATCAGTTTCCCTTGGTTTATTACTTAGGGCAACCTTAAGGGCAGTATACGCCTTGGTGCACTGAGAATCAAACCAGCACATCCCTTTCTTAGTCTTATTACTATGTGGCCTAGTTAACGTATCCTGGATAATGCTTGTAATATTACTAAAAGCCTCCAGAATCTGGTCATTTGAGGAATCCTCATCTAGACATGCCATAATGTGTCTAAACGCCTTAGTTACAATTTCTTTAGATTTTTTATCTGGGTCCGCAATGCTCCATTTCAATGCCAGTCTGGTTTGGCGTGCTATTGAAATGTCTTGTGTCCAGGTTAAGGACTCAATCGTAGTGGCACTATTAAACTCAGAGGTGCTTATAGACACACTCAGGGGAAGATGGTCACTCAACCCAATTATGGGAATCTCAAAGTCCTCCACACAGTTAGAAAATCTGTTCGGTACAATGATGAAGTCAATGACAGATTGAAGCCCCCTAGCTAAACAAGTGGGGCTAAAATCAACTTTAGGAGAACACAGCATGTTAGCAAAACCAAGGTCATAGTTGGCCATTATACTATTTATTAACTCCCCTTTATTCGTGTGCATAAAATGACTTCCACCCACATTCTCTCCTCTCCCATATTCCTGGAACCCACATGTTTCCCGATCACATATATTCATGTTAAAGTCCACAACCCATATCAATATAGTGTTTTCCCCCTTCACCAGGTTTTGGCCACTTAGTTCCACCTGCAGTTACTTTAAAACTTCTGCAAAGTCAGTGTTCTTAATATTATTATAGAAATGAACTATTACTAACTCTACACGGTGGTTTAAGGTTACAAGTACCAGTTGGAAAAAATGAGAACAGTTTCTACTGGCAATCTTAATAACCTTCAACAGGTTGGAAACATAAATGCATATACCTCCTTTGTGCCTGCCATGCAAAGAACGGACTGCAGGGATATGGAAAGTTTTAAAACCATCAAGATGTTTTTCATTTATGAGCCAACTTTCCTGGATACATAAAATGACAATATTTTGCACAAACTCCCCCCAGATGGTATTATGCACTTTACTCTCTAGTCCACATACATTCCAGGAAACAATCCTCACTTGACCACCCTGTTGTCTCTGCCAATTTTGTTGGGACCATGTTTTATCATGTATAGTATGCCCCCACTGTAAATCTGGCATTAGACCCCTCCTTGCTACATCATTCCCAATTTTGCCCACTTTGTTTTCCGTGGTCATCAATACTGTGCCCTTGCTGTCCCCCACAGTGGGCATAGCCCTAAATGTATTATCCATTGATATGTTTGCAATAATAGTGGTGGTATCCTGCATGCTAAAATTTGGGACCATTAACACTTCCATTGGTTTTTTATTACACTAGTTTACCTGGTCGTTGGGAATGGTCAAAGTGGGAGACTTCCCCGTCTGCGGGACATATAAGAGAGTCTGTGTTACTTTATTTTTATTACCACCCAGTCAGTAACAGTCATTGAGACCGGAAAGTATTGCAAACCTATTTAATCCTTTGAAAACTGGGACTTGGCCCTCATTTCCCCACTGTGTCTGGTATGAATAATTCTTACTGATATAACCCCATCCCTGTCGTACTTGTGGGTGGAAAGTCCTATTGTATCCCCACCCATTACCTCTATTGGGTCTTGATCTATTCAGATCCCTGTAGAAATACTCTAGAGGCAGAATCTCAATACCCTGTCTCCTTGACCCTGCGTTAAACATGACCTCACTAAGTATTCTAGCTACAGGTTCAGGGCTGTTAAAATTGATTATAATACAGTCCCCTGTTTTATTTTTACGTGTCCTGCCCAACCAAGCCACCCTTCGGGCCATTATAATATTTTGCCATATCTTGTTGCCCTCAAAAGTTTTATTTGCAATCCAATGGGCCACTTTATTTTTCAGTTGTCCATGATTCTCCCTTGTTCCCTTATTCAATGTTGGAACATTCCCAAGAACTAATACCAACGGTGAAGTTTCAGGCGGTAGATTAATTATAGGCAAAGGGACATGATCTTCTGTATAGACATATCCATCTCCTGTCCCCTTATTCTCACTTGGTTTCAATAGTGGTGTATTTTGAGCAGATTTCTGCAATTGGCCAGGATCTTTTGGTACAACCTTTGAAACTGAACGAATGGCTGGCATGGCTTTGGATACTAAAGTGTTATTATGCTTAGGCACGCTAACCTTATTAGGATCTACGGGTGCTAGTGTATCCAACTTGCGTGTGTTCTCTTGGGTTGCTTCAGTTAGGGCGTCAAGTTTACCATTAATAACCCTTAGTCTTTCTAACAAGGGAAGTGTGAAGGATCTTAACAAGTGAGTCATATTGGAAAAATTCATTTCTAGCTCTTCCCCCGAAATAAGTGCACAGTTTTGTGGCTGTGGGCCCAGGTTATCAGACACTGTCGGTCCTTTTAGTTGTCTTACTTGTTTGTTAGGTATTGTGGTAGCTTTTTTAGAGGTAGGTATGCATGGTCTGCCAGACAGTTTAGCGATTTTAGATTTCCTGCCCAAATGGCGACCCCCTCCCCTCTTTCTTTGGCCCGCTAGCTTGGTGCAAATAGGTACTTTAATTTGTAAATCAGCGGCCTGTACACTTTTCCTGGCCACAATGGGGTGGAAGCCCTCTGATGATAAACTGCTACATGAGGAAATGTTCAGGGGCAATGTATCAACATCCCAGTCTGTTGAGTTATCTTCGTGTTGTAGTCCTTTCTGGTCATCGGGGCTAGGCGTAACTAATCTCCTTGGTTCGTCATGACCAGTGTGACAGCGTTTTTCAAATCGCCTAACGAGGAACGTTTAGCACCCGTGAGTTCATGCGATAAGCATTTTTCCATGAGTGCTATCTCACTGTCAATGACCCCAACAGCTCTGATAAAAAAAATCATCCAATGTCCCATTTAGACTTCCCCCAAATGCAGTAGTACCACGTTTCCCCCCTTGCAAGATTGAGCGCGTTTGTGTTATGCGCGGCTTCTGTTCGCCCGGAATGCTGGGAATTGCAGTCCCCGGGCCCGCTCACCACACAGCGACCGCACAAGAATGGAAGGAGTGCGACAGCGGGTGGCAGGCACACAGGGAGACTCCATCTGTCAGGGCACGGTATCAGCATCAGGTAGGATTTCTGACCCTCGAGCGTTTTACTAGGTCTCTCGTTGCAGCAGGAGATTGTTCTCTATGGTAATCTGAGTGTCGTTGCTGACCGGACTTGCCATATCGGAGCAGAAGGAACAAGAATAGTATTCCTGCTACGAGTCCCAAAATGAGCGACAGGCCGCCGAACACAGAGTGCACGAAGTTTGGAAAAATGCTAAGGACTGCTTCAAAAGGTGCTAACAGGCCCCAAAAAACTGTCTAAAATACATGTACAATACCACTGGTATCAGACATGTTTAAGCTATGACCTAACATTTCTATGAAATGTATTGGACAGTTTGTGGATAACAGGGCATGTATCTCTGCCGAGGACCTTGCAACTTGCAGTTCAGACGTCTCTTTGTACGAGGTCAGTGGCACAGTTTTTTGTAAAAGAATGGCTTTTATTCTGCTTAAAGTATCAATTCGAATAGAAGAGATGTTCAGTGAAGGCCATAGCTGCGACTCCTCGTCTGTCTTAGTTTTAGGAAACAATACTTGCATACAACAAGTGACCCTGGCTGACACTGTTATGAGATAGGCTATTCCTGGCATCATTCCACAACAGCTGTGATCATTCAACATTAAGTAGCTCCTATTAAACAGCTGCCTAAAAGTTGAATCTATCACTGCTGCTGGAGAACCTTGCAGGTGGCAGGATAAGTTGTTCGAAGAACCTTCACAGGCTCCTTGTAAATTAATACCCTGGCATAAGAGTGTACCACTTAGTGCACTTTTGCATTGTGTACCACTAAGAAATACCTCATTTCCCCCACTCCAACATCTGTGTGTGTATGGTAATTCCCAGGTTGACTTTATGTATTCCTTACCCAACCTTTCATAAATAGCAACTGGTATATGTATCAAACAGTATTGAAAGTTGAAAATTGTGACAGGCAGAGTTATTACCCGTGTATTATCCATTCAGTTGCAGGCTTTTCTGAAACAGTTAATGGTAATCTTTCCAGTTTTTCAATGCTCAGAACTGTATAGTCTGCTCCTTTCTGTGCCAAAGTGATTTGTTTATCTGTAAGGTTAAATACAGAAAACAATGACATGGTGTTGATTAGATGCCATGGCACATATCCAGAGCGAAGGTTTTGCAACGTCCAGCCTAATAGCATTATAGAACGTAATTGAGACTGTCCATGCTGTAGCATGAGCAAGTCTTGTTCCATTATGTCAATGGCAGAGGATACTATACTGTCCAAAGAATAAATTCTGGATGACAAGGTTTTTAACCCATTGTCAACTACAGAGAGTGCTTTCTCTAAATTAATATGATCAATTTCTCATATTCTTTCAGCAGTCTCTGTCTGTGTCTCTTTCCAAGCTTCATTATAAATGGCATATATACCTGCGCATATGAAACATTTATGACATTGTTTTGCGGACCTTTTAAGAAGTCCCTTAATTCCACGCCATCTTTAAGTAAAGATAAGTGTTGTTTAATCTCTGTAAGTGTTGATTTTTGTAGCCACTCAAGGCACAGTTTTCCTACACTGTATGTTGTTACTATCCCTGGATGTTGTCTCTGGACATATCATGGATCTGGCCTAGTTATTATAAACCCTTGTGTCTTGTTCAGGAATCTATCTTGACAGTTATTCGTGTCTGTGGGCCAGATTAACCATTTTTTCCAATCAGGATCAGTTCTGTTTTTAAGTAAAATAGTTTTTACGTTGACCCCTCCCTCTGAAGTGTTTTTACTATCAGGTGTAGCTGTAGGTATAGACGGTTTGTTCAAGTCTTTTACCTTGGCTAGGCCAAGGCATGATGTCTGTTGAACAGGGTCATTCAAAAACATTATTTGCTCAGGAATAATGCGGGCTCGAAATAAAGCTTCTATTCCCTGCACTTGCCAGTCTTTTGAGCCCCAGACAGATTTTGTTTCTATGTTGTCACTCCAGAAGTTGAACCATAACGAGGACAGCTGGGCATAAAAGGCTGCTGAATAAATTTGCTTTGTATTGGTCAACATACTTTTCATTCCTGTCTTATTAACACTTCCAAAGTAAAATGTTTCCGGATTTGTGGTATTAAAACCTGAGAAGTATGGACATTTTTCATAGAATGTTTTTGAGCTACCTTTTGGTGGCGTTGTACAATGTTACCATTGATTGAAAGCATAAACATTTCTAGGGCTTGCAGATTTGTGCAAGTAATGATGACCATAGTGATTATAACAATACACGTGTGCATAATCTGATGAACCTTCTAAGTATTCATGTTTTGTAAATTTAGCAGAAATCTCTAAATCTGACATCATATTATTAACAGTCTCAAAGTCCCAATCATCAGAAAATGTGCTTTGTGAAACAAAGTCACTAAAGGAAACCTTAAATTGATGTGGAATCTTCAGAAGCCCTGCCGGACCATAGATATCATAATCAGTTCTATCCCATGTTATACCACCAGGTATAGGAACGGCTGTGATGTTTACTAATGTCAAATCTCTTTGTTCACGATGAGATGATTTATGTGGCTTCAGGAGCAAGTTGATGTTCTTACTTGCAGTGTCCATTTTACTATACTTTCCATTTATCAGCATCCTCAAAGTTAATACCATGATTAGCCAACATTGGAGTAAAAGTACGCCAAGCACAATCCAGAGTTCAACCCTTGGTGAAACCAGATAAGTTTTTTCAAGTTGCTGAAAGAGTTCTGTTACATGATCTTTAAAAGTTGTATATGCTGGCGTTATTTCAGGCTCACTGGGATCCTCAGAAAAAGTATCAAAGTTGATGAAATAGCCAGAGGCAGTTCTGTCAATTGTTGAAATTGCATCAGGATTATTTGAAATCGCTGGGGCTACCAGATCCTTTGTCATATTAGTGTAGTCCGATGCAACATCATTGTAGACAGGAGTGTCTTGACGAACTGTAATTTGGATCTCAAGAGGCACAAGTTCCATAGCTTTATTGGTTAGTCCTTTGTTCTGTGCTGCAGAATCTTCAAATGTTATCAGTCTCTCAGTCTGAACCTCTTGGATAGTAGCAAGATTTGGTCTTCTGCTACATCTTTGTAGTCCACTGGGCCTACTACTTATTATCGGCAACATGATGTGGTTTGACTAGGTCGATGGATACGAATCTGTTCTCTTTTCTTCCAGCAAGGGGCGGCAGTAACACTGTTCTTGATCCGCGGATTGCTAGTACAGGTACTGGTTTTCTGTAAGAAGGCCCAAATTCCTTCTTATCCGTGATCTTTTCTCTGACTAGATCCCCAATCTTTGGAATCCAGACAGGCCTTGCTGGGATGGGTGGCTCTCCTTCAGAGGTCGTTGCCTTCTGTATTGTGTTGCTTTGACTTCTTCTTTTCTCGTTTAAGTCCTGCAAAACAGCCAAACGGTCTTTGATTTCAAAGGGTTTTTGTTCCACCACTGAAGTGTGACGATTGAGGTCCTGGATAAGCATTCTAGTACCAAAAAGCATTTCATATGAAATGATTCCACCCATAGAATTTTGTGGCAGATTATTAAGACTACGTCGGACACTTATTGAATGTTTGACCCACCCGTCACCGGAGCCTAGTACCCTAGCTGTTATAGATTGCTTTATTATTATACAGAACAAGGGAACCCGAAGGAAATTTAGACAGGGACCTTGGGCAATTTCATGTTATAGAGAACAGTGGTCCCTATTCAGGGAGAATACAGTGTGATAGATAACTATAAACTAGAATAGAATGTATGTCTTTTGTCCAGCCGGACAAGAATTTATTTTCATAATATTTTTCAAAAGTAGTATCAAATTAAACATTCAGATGACAAGTGGGCACAGCCGTGACCCACAGAACACAAGACAGAACAACGAACACAGAATTGGCCAAAAGGCAAGCCAAAATGGGTCTGTACACTTGTACTCAGTATAGACAGACACAAATTAATCATTTAACACCGTTGCACAATGTGTTATAGTTTAAGTCTGGTGCAAAGGGTGTTTGGGTGTCGACGACGTTTCGATGCCAACATTGAATATAGGGCATCATCTTCAGGAAAAACAAACAATGCATTGCTGTCTTGATAATAATGTATCACACCTTTTTTACAATTCCTTACATACAAAAAAGGAAGAAGGGGGAGAAAAAAATGGAAAGGAAGAATTTTAACCACATATGACAACAATATACTAGGCATGTTTTCAGCATGACGTTCATGACTTAGGTGCTTGGATTTGCGTGATCAGTGTGGACTGAATTTCATGCAGAAGTGGTGACATTTCTCTAGTTTATACTGAGTGAGGATTGAAATTCATGTCGCAGTGACGACGTTAAAAAGGAGTTGGTTGAAGTGATGCTGATTTATGGTGCTTAGTGCAGCTTCGTCATAACATCGTGAATTATTGCAGTGATTCAACGGAGAAAAGATATCGATCGTGCATTTTCCTACAGCTGGCCTTTAACCATCGCGCACGCAGCACTAAAAGCTTGTTTACCCCCAATTGCGGGTTGTGCTGATCCGTCTGTATAAATTATACATTTGTACTGTTCTAGAAGCAGAATCTCAGTGGGCAGAGAACATTCTTGTTCGTATTGTAGAAATTCTTGAGTTTTCAAGTAGGGGTCAAAAACGTATTCAACGTCTGCTGCAGCAAGAGAGTTAACCCATTGTATCCATCTTTGATGTAAAGCCTTTGCATTCGGAATGCTTGCTTTTCTCACCGCCTCTAAGGCAGGTACTGGAGTAACGACCATTATGTGTTTACCCTGGGCGAGAGCTATCTCTTTTGCTACTGCAGTTTGAACCGCTGTCAGAATTGTTTCTGTTGAAGTGAATTTCATTTCAGCTTGTGTGTACAAGTGTGATTTGTAAGCAATTGGTACTTTTTCACCTTCATTAAAGGTTAAGTACGTAAATCCGCATCTTCCTGGGATTATTCTGATTTCAAGGTTGCGTACGTTTACCAATGACTGATTGTATAGTCAGTGGTGTGATTTTAATTGTGTTCCCCTGGTGAGGGGTTTGTTGTGGAATCCTTATAGGAGGTTGGACTGTATTTTTATTAGTTGTTTTAGTTGAACTAATAGTTCTTCACTTGACATTTCTTCAATGTCAGGATGTGGTGTATTGCTGGCTAGTACCGGCCATGTTGCTCCTGGTCTACCTAGTGGACCGATCCTGGTAATGTGATTTTGATGTTGTAGGGTGCCTTTAAACCAGAGCTTATGCTCTTGGTAAGTTAGTGGAATTTCAATGTCCTCGAAAGGAACATATTCCATTGGAGGTTCATCTACTTTGTAGAGGTGGAACACATGTGTTACTGGATTTGCTTCAGGGAAGACAATCCATGAATATAATACCTCTGTCTGCCGATATTCATGTGCCCCTATGACAAAAATAACCCTACCACCTCTTGATGATAGGCCATTTGTTATAAGCTTTATAGTGATGGTTTTCCTTAGGTTTTCTGGGATGATTATAGCATCCTGGTCTTTCTCTTGGAAACCCTGTAATGTCTAAAACTGGTCGGGCTGCAGCTGCAGCTGCAGCTTCACTGGCCCCAGGATTATCCTCGTCGGCCATTTTGTTGACTGAAAGTTTGCAGCGCAAGTTTCAAGGAAACTAAGATAAGGAGCACAAAATTTTGGAACGCATCCTTCAATGTTGAACAAACCAAAAATAATACATAGTATTTTCGTCCTACTCAGTAATGGCAGATTTTTTATCCTTTTACCCACTCCAGTCGTCTATTGCAGTATTTTATGGGAAAAAATGGGTCTCTGTAAAAAGCACGACTGAGTTACTCTAGTATCTAGCGTTAAATTAATGCCTTACCAAAAGTGTAGTTCCTATATTCCCAATAGCCTCTGCGCATTGTAATAATATATCCTATAGATTTGACGTAGGACTTAGGTCGACAAGCTCTCCATCGAATATATTAGACTTAATTGTGAGTGGCAGCTAGCTCAGAGGTCAGTAAAAACTTTCTCGAATACACAAGAAGGGATTAGTTTCTGACAACCGCATAAACATGACAACTTTGTTTCCCCAAGAATAAAACTGGTCTTGCAAACAATAGATAGATATTTTACTCAGTCAATCGTGCATGCTTCGTTTAATCAGAGGTGCAGAGAAATAGAGAGACAAGCGTTTTTCATAAAAGGATTTATTGAACAGTTTTCTTTCTCATGCATGTAAAGTGAACTGCTACAATCGTAATACTGGTTGCAAAGTATAATGTGTACAGTAAGAAGAGTATTATAAAATAATAATGTAAAAGCATTGTATGGTTCCTAGACCATATAAATACATACATAAATAACAAAGGCTAAAAGTACTCAACTGCTGCTTCTAAAATACGCCTACCCCAATGTGCCTAACCTAAGTCTAGTAGGAGGGAAGAAGTAAGTGAGGTGTAGCATAGGTTTAGTCTGTTTTTGCCAATAATCTGACCAAGATTTCTCTTAGGGTCTAATCAGCTCAGTACCTTGGTTTTAGAATGAAGGAGGTCTGGTAGCTCTGTCTCGGGACTCGATTTCCCAACACCCCACGGGGAGAGCTTGGAAACACTGGAGATGGATTCTCAGCGAGAGAAAGGACAGCTTCTCTGTCAGTGCATCAGTTGGAGGGTTGGCTTCCTTCGGCACTTGCTGTAGTGAGCTGCGTCGGGCAAGTAGATAGTCGAGCTGCTCTGAACTACCCTGTATTTGCTAGGACAAGTGTAGGCATATTTATACCTTGAAGGTGCCTTGTTTGATGTAAAGTCAGACATAATAACGTCACCAAAGAACCCCAAGGTAATGGTAGTTCTTTGTAAATGCCATGATATCTAGGACAAATCAATATTCAAGTAAGGGGATGTCCCTGACTGGTGAAGCCAAGTTTTCCAAGAAATCGTTGTGGCTTTTTGGAACTAGTGGAAGTAGCGATACCTGTATTTGGACTGGATGGGTTATGTCTAAATATGTTTATGATTTCTATGCCTATATAAGGGCAATATGAATTATAGCTATAAGGGCATAAATCGGTAAATTACGCTTGATTCTAAAATGCTTCACAACACTGTGTTCACCGACTGAAAAGTCCAACTTGGTCAAAACCTTTTTTTTAGGTTGCTCCAGATAGGATCTGACTGACCGATTACGATGTTTAAGGTCGGTTTGTAAACCACACGGTCTTTCCAAATCGGTTCCGGCCGGCTCTCGGAGAATTTGTGTCGGTTGGACCCGCATTGTACAGCTCTACGGACTGCGTTTCAGACCGAGCAATTACGATGTTGGTTTCCCACAGCCTTTCCAAGTCCGGCTGTCTGACATGAAAAGGCTTTCGGAAGTGACTTTTGGGGTCCCTAGAAGGGCCCTCTCATCCTGTGGCCTCTGGGTGGGGGCAAAGGGGTACCTAAGGGACCCCCCTATAAAACCCTGCACTGTGTGGCAGGCATCATGGGGTGTCTGTGACAGGGTGCAGAATTTTCCACACACTCCCCATTTCCACATAGGTGCGGTATTGTCAGACGGAACACGGGCTCCCAGAGGAGTCAATGGGAATTCGACTGAACAGTGTTTGGTCGCATTGTAATCGGTCGGGAGGAACCACTGAGTGCAAGTCAGTCGGTCCTGTTTCTGTTGGGAGGAGGAAACCTCGACTGACATCGTAATGAGGCCCTAAATGTCAGCTTGTTCCACAATAGTAGGTCTGAGCTGAAAGTTTAGGGAAATGTCATGTTAGGCAGAGGAGAGAGTAGTTGAGGCCCTTTTAGCAGATTTTGGTCAAAAGCAGAGTTTCAAAATCTAGTGCTCAATAAAATTTGGGATGCCGCAAGCCATATGAAGATTTGCACAATTAACAAAATCTGCTGCAGTGCAAAGACTTGATAGGCCAAAAGTGAGTTGCACTGTCAAGCTCATACCTGAAACATAGTCTTCTTTCATTACATTTTTCTGATTGGATCTGATGCCAGTGTTACTAATAATATCTCTTTAACTAGCTAGCACTGTAAATAATTGTGGCATGTCAATTTCTGTCATGTCTTTAGTCACATTGGAAAACAACGAAGACTACGTATGTCTAGCAGCTAGAGAGAGACAAGTCTCATCACTTTTTTTCAAGTTGTAAGAATTTAGTTTATTTTCCACATTACAGCAATTACTTTATCTCCAAATAGGCATTTTATTATGTAGAGCCATGTCATTGTGTGGTATAAGTAAATCAACATAATATAAAAATCATAAATGCAACAAAGAAAACAAATGTTGACATTATTACAAAATTCAGTGTTCTCATTGTGGTTTAAAAATTACCTCGAAAAAATGATTATCCTGTGTGAAAGGGACCCATCCTCTCCAATCATCAAGTCATTATCACCCATTAGTATGAATATCTATTCAGCTGTATCGGGATGTGAGTGATCATGCTGGTGTTAAAACTGACTGCACGCATGACAGCTAAACTGCATCTGTCTGTTCATCATTAACATAACACAAATAGCTCTTCATTTATGGGTTATTACTTAAGCTCTATTTGGATGACAATTTTTACAAGCATTATATTTTACAATAAAGTGTTGTCAAAAGTGGTATTAATTTTATACTTTTTGCAACAATTTATAACCCTCATTCTGCAGTGCAAAACATGGTTGGTTGTCTTAGTGCAAAACTGTCCTTTATTTGTTGGTGCACCAATTGACATTTTATAAATACAAAAATCCAGAGCATTGAAAGTTATGATAATACTTTACCCTTACTGAAATACAAAACTCTCAAAAACCATAACCTTAAATAAAAGCTTAACTTTTGATCATTAACATGCCAGGGATAAGTTGTGTGAGTTCCAAGGTGGGCTGGGACCAACTTTTATTGGCTAGCCACAACATGGAGAGCATCTTCATACAGGGTGTCATGGTCATCATTAAAATGCATTGTACTGAAAGCCTGAATTACGAAAAGGTACACACATGAAGGGTGATAACTGATTTTAGTCACAATGTAAATCATATTTTGATGGTGTTAATCTAATTTTTCGAATTATGGTGTGTTCCAAGGTGAATTAACCCTGTGACAAATGCTGAGCCTGTGCAAGGATTTGATGAACCATGTTTGAGAGTAAACTGTTTTCTCTCATGATTTTCTCATTAAAGTTATGGAATGTGATCCAGACACAAAAATGGGAATGCATTTTCTATAAGTTCGCACTTTCTTCCCTAGCCATGTGAGAACAAAGTCTGATATTTTGAGTATAACATGTACTTTCAATAGCAACAGGAGCCTGCCAGGTAATTACCCACTGTTCTCTACAACGCAGGCACAACTCCACTGTGGTGTAAAGGGGCCTGCATTGGCGCTAGGCAGCTAATTTTGACAACAGCACTAGAGAAAAGACAGGGGTTCACCGTGTTGTTGTAAATATGGTGAATTCCTTTGTTTTGGAAATGTGCGCTGCCAAATTTGGTGCAGCTCTGCGCTCCGACATTTCCTTGTATATATGCCGCTAGGTGTAATTCCATCCAGCAGTTCGGGCTGCAGTCATGTATAAAGCTCCTATGGGAATTAACATAGGAAACACACACTTTAAAAAAAAACAAAAAACTTTTTCTCACCCCTCGCTTGATGGGGCGCCCTGAAACTTTCCATGCACAACAAGATCACCAGAGCACTTTTTTGGAAAAGATTGGTGAAGGTTTGGCAAACACCACCAAAGATGTAGGCAGAATCAAAAACTGCTTGTCTTATGGATGGAGTTCTTGTAGTCACTGTACGCTGAACTCCGTGAAGTGATGAAAGACAGCTGCTCGGTGCACCTATTTGCATGTTGTTTTACATCATATGCAATGCATCATGCCTTTTCGTGTTGGAAATGCTGCATGACCAGCACCACGTGGTTCACGTGGGCACTGCAATTTTGTTTTGTCTCTGTTTATGGTTCTGGGGCCTACTTTTCAATCCTTCCTTAATCTCTTTAATCCTTGACAAGTAATCCTCCCCCCCTTTCTAAGCGCCTTGAGACCCTCTGGGTATGTAGTGCGCTATATAAATTCTCTGACTTGACTTGACTTGACTCCCCCTATTAAACATATCCGCCTCTCATTTTTATTTATTATATTATTGTGTCTTTGTGTTTTTGTATATTACATTTTTTATAATTTGTTTATGTTTTTTAGTGACTTGTATTTTTATAATTTTTTGCTTTATTTTCTCTTCTTTACCTTTCTTCCGTTTTCTGTTTCTATTCTTATCTTCTCCTCCCACCACCGAGGGCCCAGGCAGAGCAGGGGAGCAGCAGTGGCAGACTCTCCTGAACCACCTGTAGTAGCAAATGTTTTATGTACAGCGGAACCTCCCCTTCACCCGGACAGCAACTGGCAGGCCTGGCAGTGGGTACATCCTCCGGGAGCATAGGCAGTGCTTGGAGGGGTTCACCGGGCTGCGCACCCAACAACAGCTTATGCACTGGTGGGCCAACATCCTGGACAGGGAAGAGGACCTTCTCGACCTGCTGGGCGTTGATGTTGTGGGGCTTGGTGAGTAATAATTATTGATTTGTTTTGGTCTAATATTTTTTCCCAAATAGTAATCATGCTGCTCACACTTGGAGGTAAGTGAATTCTTGCCAGGTGCTCTGCGCTACTTAATGCTACTCATCAGCACTCACTTGGGCTGATCAATTAAAAAGTCATGCAGAGACTCCTCGGTCCTGTTACTAAGAAAGTGGTAGCTATTAGTATTAGTAAATTAGCATTCTTGTACTTTTCTGCACCCTACTGCCTTTCTTTTTTGTAGCTTGTACAGTCCCAAACTCTAGCAATTTCCCAATGATGTATAGCATGCATGCATCTATGCATTGAAAAAGATACAGGTTGAGTTGGGCCATCAAATGGGGTTGAGAGATTGTTCCCCTGCCATATTAGTATGGCAGGGGGACCACAGCGGACAGGAAGACCGTCCGCTTATTTTCCGCCCGGTCGACCAGTCGACCGGGTGGAAAAGGGTTTCATATGGTGGCGGTGTCCATATCAGGATGCAGTCGGGAGGGAGCCTTGCCACAGAAAGGCATGCAGTTTTTGAGGTTGGGGGCCTGTTGCGGGCCCCAGGATGTAGGGAGGCATGGGGGAGCACATAGGGGGTGTACATGTACATGTACATGCACAACATGCATTTTTGGCATTGAGGCGGGCGATGCTGAAAGCACCATGCGTCGCAATGTTAAAAAAATGCAGGATGCACCCGCCAGTGTGGCGGGCGCATTCTAATGACACCCACAGGACCCCCGCACATATGGCGGGCGGTCCCTTTGTCAGGATGGCAGCCCGCCATCCTAATGATGCCCTATGTCTCAAACTTTTATCACTCCAGATTTATAATTATTTTTCCTTTTTATTGTGCCTGTCTCCTAATTTTTTTCCATTTCCTCTTCGTTCTGTTTCTTAAATTCTTCTTATCCCTGAGTTATTCTGTTTACTTATTTTCTATTGTTCAAGTTGCTGTACTTGACTTCAAACTGTCTGTACTAGTCTGTCTGTAGTTTCCTTTATTCTGCTTTGTCAGTAAGTTTTCCTTCTCCTCTTTA
Source organism: Lissotriton vulgaris (assembly GCF_964263255.1). Taxonomy (NCBI): domain Eukaryota; kingdom Metazoa; phylum Chordata; class Amphibia; order Caudata; family Salamandridae; genus Lissotriton; species Lissotriton vulgaris. Next base: position 1,458,452,493 of record NC_141694.1, read on the forward strand.
TATATCTTGTGGACTAGTGGTACTGAAAGAGAACCTATATTTGGTCAAGTACTCCACTGTGAAGATTGCATGCCCAGGTCAGGTGTTTTTTACGCATGTTATTTGAGAAGGCTTTCTTTTTGTTGCTCATGCTCAAACAGTAAAAAGAGAGTGGCCATAGTCATGTTGGACCCGCTAATGTTGTGTATGTATTATTATTCTCATAGTATACCAACAGTTGATGAGAGGGCAGCTTTGTGGAAGTATGAGGAGGACAGCCCCAATGCATTTGCCAGCGAAGACCATATGTCCTTCATTGACCAATTATTGCACCCCTTCAATGTGCTTCAAAAGCTCAGATGAACATGACGTGCGCAATTGACTCAGAGGAAGCCTCACAGTGTGAACAGGTTGCTGGTGTTTGGTGAGAAGGCTTCCATTTCGCAGTCAGTTCTCGTGTGAGGAGTGAACCTACCCTAAACTCAAAGAACAGAGCCCTGTCATATGGTTTTTGTATAATGTCTAGGTATGGTTCATAGCAGGTAAGATGCTTGTGCTTCATAAACTCCTCAGACAACCTGCCTATTCTGGGATTAAAAAGACACTTGCTGCTAATCCAGGACCAATACACCTTCTTTAAGTCTGCCTTTGGTGGAGCAGTTCTGTTTGCCCATGCCTCTTTAAGGTTAAGGTCGTACAGGAGTGTTTTTAGATCTTTTAACCATTTAATCTTGTGCCACCCGTCCATACTCATTACTTCGATTAGCCCTTCAGCATATTTGGCCAATTCTGGTGTCCGCCACAGGTGGGCCCACAGCAGGAGGGGGCAAAGTCTTGCCAGGTCTTTGAATGAGTGGCACCCTAGATCTAGCAGTAGATGCTTAGTGGGGGTCCTCTGGGGAAGCATCATTAGCTCTTTTAAAAATGTATTTTCCAGTCTCACAATTTGTTCCGGGTTGATAAAACCCCAGAGTTCGGCACCATAGAGGGCCCGAGCTCGCTCCTCTGGCCTTGTATATGGCAATAGCGGGGGCGATAGGTTTGCTTGTTGAGGAGCGATGGTCTTTGAGTATTGCCCCAGTGACCCATTTATGGTTTAGGAGCATTTTATGCATGTGAGAGCTCCAGAGCATAGAATCTGAGATACGAATACCCAGGTAGTCGAATGTATTGACCCTTTCTAGTGGGACAGAATTTAGTACGGGCGGGGTCCTGAGGTTCCTCGTGGGGTTTAATACAAGATATTTGGTTTTCTCAGAGTTGCTGACAAGCCCTCTGGTAGTACAAAATGACTGGAAACTGTCCAAGAGGCTCTGTAGGCCCCTCGGGGTCTCTGAGATGAGGAGGGTGTCGTCAGCGAACAGGAAAGTTAGAATTTTTTCGCCAACCAGGGTTGGAGCGTCTGATGGTACACGCTGTAGGTGCTCGACCACCCCATTCACGTACAAAGAGAATAGGGTGGGAGCTAACACACAGCCCTGGTGGACGCCCCTGTTCACTGGTATTCTGTCGGTTTTCTGCCCTTGAGAGCCCCATCTCACTTGCGCGTAGTTGCCTTCATGGAAGTGAACTAGCATGTCCAGGATGTATCTAGGGACCCCTTGCTCAGCTAGCCCCTGCCATAGGCGCCCCCGGGGGACTAGGTCAAAGGCAGTCTTTAGATCGATAAATGCGAGGTAAAGACTGCCCTTGCCTATCTGGACCACTTTCCAGTGTAGAAGGAGTAGCCTGAACACCTATTTGATTGTCCCGGTTCTGGCCCTAAAGCCTGCTTGGTAGTCGGAGAGGACTCGGTTCTCATCTGCCCATACCAGTATCCTCTCCAACAACACCCTCCCAACGACCTTTTGGGTTGAATCAATCAAACTTATTGGGCGATAATTGGAGGGGTCATCCCCGGGCCCCTTTTTGAAAATGGGCACGACCTCGGCTCCCTTCCAAGAATCAGGAATAATGAAGCCGCTGTCAATACATTAATTAAGATGGTAATAAATGTTGCCCATTTTGCGAGGTCTACTCGAAGGAGGTCACCAGGGATGCCATCTGGGTCTGCTGCCTTTGCAGGGACAATGCACCGAATGGCAGTTGCCACTTCCAATTCAGAGAACGGATGTCTATTAGATTCCTCAGGACCTATTCTAGGCTCAATTGCAGAGCTTTCACAGGGAACTTCCACTGCAATAGAATAGAGTTTAAAGAAGTGGTCATACCAGATTCGGCTTGGGATATTGTTAGTGATTGATTCACAGTCAGGTCGCGTCTTGGTTCTTATTAGGTTCCAAAAATGGCTGGCATCCCTCTCCAAACTAGCTTATTTCTGGGCTTGCCAATACTGCTTTCTTGGCATTAGACGTTGCCATATTGTACTCCTTTCTTGCTAACCGGATCGCAGGTGGTGATTTGGTTTTAACGGCCAGGACCAGAGCGGATTTTTAGCGTCTACACGCGCTAGTATACCACGTGTCGTTACCAGTACACTTCTGCGGCCTAATTCCAGCGGTTGTATGAAAGAAGGGTCCCAGGGTGCTAATGGTTTTTTCATAGATTTTAGGTAGCTTGGCTATGACATCTGGATCTGCAAGGGTCTCTTCCATTCCTTCTAAGGCCTCGTTCACGGTCCCTCTAATTCTGAGCATTTTCTTTTCGTTTAGAGCAACTCTATGCCATTTCAGGTATCTCTTACAATTTGAGGGAGTTACTTCCCTTGTTAACATTGGATTACCTATCTCTCTAGATCCGGGGTTTGGCAGCCATAAAGGTTTTAGACATAGTGGATTATGGTCACTGTCGACAGTTGATTTTACTACCATATCTATCAGATACCTCCACAATTAGTAATTTAGTAGGATATAGTCGATTTGCGAGCATGTTCTTCCTTGGCATCATTTAAATGGACTTTTCCTTGCTGGTTGGACTCCTCAGTGGTGCCAACAACCATGGTTGGTATGTATAAGCTGAGTCTCCTAGATTTAAGACAAGAAAGGCCCACCATAATGTTACACAATTCAAGATTATGGAACTAGAAATACCCCCAACAATGTAATGAAAGATTGTACTGACCAACAAGCCAGGCCCTCTCAAGTCCAAGTTGAGACATTTGCAGGATTATGGGGCTGTTCTGTACTTTAAAGGAATCATGGGCAGAGCCAGGGAAATGTGCACAGATGCTTGTGATGTACAAATCCCACATTCAGACAACTTGCACATTGATTGAATTGAAGTGTTCCCAATTTGAGTAGACCTGGTCTCTGACATGTGGTGGCAATAAGGCAATATGTGTGCCATCAATTGCTTCAACCACAAGTGGTAGACGACTCAAACCATAAAAGTCCCACTTCACAATGGCTAATTCCTGCTGCCATGGAAAATGGATGATGCGTGTCATCATTGAAGATTGAACTTCTTGTAGCACACCACTGAAAGTTGATTGTGACATTCCACCACATATTGACATAGTGTATTTGAAGTATCCTGTGGCCAAGAAATGAAGTACTGCCATGAATTTTCCAATTGGTGTAATAGATGTGGGATTTCTGTTGTGAGGCTGAAGATCTGTCTCCAGCGCATGAAATAAATCCACTATAGTTTGCCTATTCAGTCGGAACTTCTTGATTACATCTCTTTCTTCCATGGTGGCAAGGTCTGGAAATGGGCGGTGCACCTTACCCTATTGTCTCCTCACTGTCCAGGTCTCCGTCTGTCTGCATTGCATAAACAATTGATCTTTTGTTACATTGTCAACAGCAACATATTTGATACTTGCAAGTGAAGTCATCTACTCCTACAAAATATATATGGTTTAACTACATATTTCGATCGAAAATTAGATTTTTGTCCTTTATTCTTCATAAATTACATCTATAGCCTAAAATAATTGAGAAATGTTAAAAATATGCAAGTAATACATTTTAAATGTGTTATTTACACGTTATTTTTTTATATAATTTGCTCATCAAAAAATACAGTCAACAGAGGTGTAAACAACACTGTGCTAATCTCCCTTTCAGCACACTAGCGCACTACATATAATTGTTTTTTCTCAAAAGAATGAGTGGCATCAACGTTTTGTATATGTGATTAACTATCCCCCATTTTGAGAGGTGGTGATGCAATTGACAGTTACTAACACACTATTTTGAACTTCTGAAATGGCATCTGCCTGACCTCACAGAAAGGACATTTGGAATCAGACAGGTACTGCTGTTGTCGACTGTGTAGTGGGCAGTGAACTCCACGATGGACACAGTCATAGGCTAATGGTGTTGAAAGTAATGTACAAAGACAAATGGCTGATTCCGTCTATGCTGATGATCATGTACATCGCATACATGTGCGTGCCAGTGGGAAAAAAAGCTCAATTGCCTCCTAACACTGCTGCAATCAAGATCACCTCCACTTTTCCAGCTGTTATTCACCCATAGTAGCAATTATGCTGTGACAAGCAGGTGAGAGAGACCCAGCCTTCTCGCAAGATGTGCTGGATTTACTGGCAGAGGAGGTTGTCTCCATGTATTACCAGCTCTATGGCTTACCAGAGGTGTAGATACATGTCTGAAATGTTTAAGGGAATCTGTCTAACAGGTTTTTTCCATTAACACATGCTACAATGTCCCTTTGAGTTCCCTGAGCGAGTGTAGTTGGTGAAGTGAACTGTCATATATTTTGTTCCTTGCAGGGAACCATGATGGTGGGGATTTCTAAGCACTTTAGCATGTTATAAAAAACAGACTTTAGTATGTGCTGTGTGATTAAAGCTCTAGCAGGGAAAGGGTGTGTGCAGAGAGTTATATCTGTGTATATGTGTGATTGGCATGAGCTATGATCTAAACTCACAGCCAAATATATATAGGAGTAAGCCCTGATTACCCACATCACATGGGCTACAATCAATGTAAACAAAGGAAAGGTTGTAATGCGGGATGAATAGTTACCACTGTGATTACCTTAACTAATAACTGGCAATCTCGGCATGATTACTGCAAATGTATTCAGTATACATCAATCAAACCTATATTTGTACCCACCCACATAAAATGCCTTAGTTCTGCATAATGTCAAACAATGACAAATGTATTTATCAACAGAGTTTTACAGGTAAGTAAACATTTAAATACATAAAACGAATTTCGTTGCGCACACTGCATCACCAAATGTGATGCAGTGCGCGCAACGAAATTCGTTTTATGTATTTAAATGTTTACTTACCAGTAAAACTCCGTAATCCATACATTATTTCCCCCCACCCTGCCCCTCCTCCTGCCCACGTCACCGCCCTATAGAAACACCTACTGCCGACCGCCACTGCCCTAAAGCATTTCTCAATATCATTTACCATGTCCAGATGATGCAGCAAAGATGGAGTAAATGGCAAAAGTTAAAGGGATTTTGTGAGATGGAAAGTTCCATCACATATATGTAGGAGTATCCCATCAGGAAAAATCAAAATCAGTCCAAACTCATAACTCATTAGGCAACTGTTGCAATGCATGAAGGTATAATATGTGCATATTGTGAGTATGTGTGGGAGTTTGAAAAAAGTATTATATAGGAATTAGTGCAAATAAAAACTACTGGGATGTTCTAAAACCTTTTGCGCTACAGTTAAAGGCAGCATATTTATTGAAACAATTGCACAACAATACAAAACACTATAGGTATTGCAGATTGAAATGTGAAAATGTTTTGCTGTGTACTGCATTTACTTATGCTTAAGGCTCCCTCAGTTCCGTTTTTACTGATTTATACAGATAAATCCAGACAGAAAACCATTTATTTTCCTGTCTGTATTTATTTTTAAATGTGGATAAAAGCGAACATTGGGTTGTTTTTGAGTGATTCTAAATGCTGTCAGTCATGACTGCCAGGCCAATAGCTGTGTTGATTTACAGGCAAGGGGATTAAACAAATATGGGGATTTTAGTAAAGAGCATTAAATAGCAATAGATTTGCACAACCTTGATACTAAAATATAGATATTTTCTTACAAGTGCATATTTTACCTTCTGACTGTGCATATATCATTCAAACTGTCCAGGCACGATTGTACATTAACTGATTAAATACATGAAGAAATATACATATTGCAGCTACATTTTTCAACAAAACATAAAATAAATATGAATATATATATAGGTAAAATTAGCAGCAAATAAATATGGATAAATACAGACGGAAATGACAAAAATATAAATACCATAAACCGGTAGCCCTACTTATGTTGTAGAAGTCATTGGTCAGTACCCCCAAATCTTTGTTTCTCATTGTCTTCAACAGCCTAGGTATCTACATAGTATGTGATACATTGCTAAGTGACTTCAGTACAGAATGCATGTTAACGTTTGGACAATTGACATATACTTTAGTATCTTGGACTAGGTGTTATCATTGTGAAATGCACAAAGATAACCTGCTTTTAGCACATGCTAATATTGGTATAACATTGCAGTATTTGTTGACACACATTTATTCATATTTTACTTTTTTAAGTATGAACAATATGCAGATTTTAGGGCCTTGTTAACATGATGTACAAAGGTATTTTTTTTTATATTCTTTTTGGTGACAACAGATAACTATCCTAACCTACAAAGGCCAACCATTCAGAGGTGTGAAACAGTTAGTGGAGCTATATAGTAATGGCTAAGAGACAAGATTATGTATGATAAAGGAGCTATCATGGGGAATGACATGACTGTCACAAAATGTTGTCTGACAATGTTGAATACATGCATGAGCTTATGCTAAAGTTGCAGCACAGTTTGAGAGCCTTGAAACTGGTGAAATCTGAAAAATTGGAAACCTATCAGTTCTGTTTACACTGATTCAATAAAACTATTGTATATGCCATTTCAACCTCATCCCCGACAGGTGAAGCAGAAGGTGCCAACAATAATGGCTAAACAGAACAAAGTGGCTAATCAGGTTTGCTTTATAATTATTTAGGACACACCCAGCCAATCTGTGCTGCGTGAACCACACATTTGTTTTAAAGAAAATTTATTTTCATTTTTAATTTAATTTCATTGATTTATCCGTATGTCTTCAAAAGCATATTTGTCAAAACAGTTGAATCAACAACAGACAATTATGTGCGCAATATATACAAGTGTAGAAAATGTACACAATAGATACTCAAAGTTCAGGACACCAACAAGCAAATTACTACATACAATATAAATTGAAACATAAAGAGCATTTCACAAAAAGAACCAGTCCTTTAAATTATATACCAATGGACAGGCGGAAACAGGAATACAATGAAACTGCCTGCCTGTCTCAAAAAACCTGTGACTAGGTGTTTTAAGGATTGAACAGCTAGGGCCAAAGACAGTGGTATTAATTTTTCCCTGGCTGCACCCTTCTTCCTTGTCACAGGCTGGGGGTCAACGCGTAATACTGGGGAAGCAGCTGCCCACAGTGGTTCCGGTACTGACACAAATGTGGCCCAGTGGCCCGGAGAGTGAGGGGAGTGCAATGGAGGACACTAATGATTCTACATCCTCTTCAGAGGTCTCCTCCAGTGAGCAATCTCTAGTGGTGGCAGACCCCTCTGCATGTGTAACACATGCATTCTTGCCTCTAGCCAGAGTACCATCTCTACATTCCCTTTTGCTCCCCCCAAGTTGGCCAAACCTACCCCCTTAAAAGGGATGGCGTCTTCTTTGCTCTAGGCACCTCAACCCCTGCCCCTGTCCCCCTGACTGCGTTGAGTGAGGAGGCTATTGACCTCCATAGGAATATCTCTGTCACCAAAACTATACTTATGGGTTTTTATTATGTATTATGGCTACTTTTTATGGTTTTTTGTTCAGTTTGTTGTACTTTTTACCATAACATCTACAAATAATAATGTGCCACCTACCCACCATCACAGCAGACATTGAGACCAAAACCTGATTCATCACAAAGATGTCCAACTATCCACCCTCATCATCCCCTCCCTAGTCAACTCTCTATTCTGTACTTGACTTGAGTTCCCCTACCTCCAGGCTAGCTCCAATGCATGCCTTCAGTCTACCTTCCTGCAATCAGTATTGGATTAATTTAGTACCTTTGCGTCTTCCCTTGATGACTTGATAACACCTGAGAGTGCCCAACCTCAAATTAGTCAGTAGTAGTAAATTGTGTTTACTTTCCTCACTTGGTCTCCTCTATACAGTCATCACTGACCACTCAACTATAACAACCAATGGCAAACAGGAGATGTGTTTATTTTACGCTTACTGCAAAGACCTGTCCAACCCTAAAAACAACCCCTCCCTCCTCACCATTATTACCTGAGCAGAAATGTATTGTTTGTCACCTGCTGAAGACTTGCTGTTGGTGCAGGTTTTTTTTCCAAAAGGACTAACTGCTGGTGACCCAAACAGGCCCAATAGGGAAAACGTCACAGGAAAAACAAGGTTCGTCTTAATCAGAATGGAACAAACAAACCATGAAAGAAGGAGTCTAATTCTGAAACATGAAACAAAATGAAAGAAAACAGAGTGAGTGGAAAATCAACGACAAATACCAGCATAAATCAACAGAGTGCAAAGTGGAGCAATTTACTACAGTACGGGTAATAAATATTTAAATCACAGAAGAAGGTTGGCTTCGATAGAATGATCAGGTAGATTGTATCGCCTCAGGCATAGATTGTGGAAGAAAAAGTGCACAGTTCCTATTCTTGGCCTATCATTGGTGCAATTTATTCTCTGCACTATGATGTTCCTTATAGCCTATATAAGGTGATGATGGGGGGAAATTTGCAATTTTTAATAACATCCCACTGTAACAGTTTAACAATTCATGCACAACCTCCACCATGCCAAGTGCGAGAACTGTTTAAGGTGGAAATAGATAACAGCACAGTAGATCTCACAACATGGGGAAATGGATTAGAACATCAATGATTGGATGGGTAGAGGGAATTAGATAACAATTTAGAGAGGAAAAACAGCATTTAGCAAGTCCAGGAGCACAGCACATCTGTCATGAAAATAATATGACAGACAGTTAACATACTAAGTGGTAAATGTCCAACTGACTCCCAAACTAGTTGGAGTTATCTCGGCTGAAGTCCTAAATAGCAATCGTACATACAGTTGAGAAATATTTACAACAGAATAGAAGTTATTCTGTACACAAATGACAAGTAGCTACAAGAACCCTGAATAATTGATCACCCAAGCAATAAAAAAAGGTTGCTATGCTCATCATCATCATGTGCACTGCAAGTTGACATCCACTTAGAATTTTCAACTCAAACCACTAATATGCAATATTGTAAGTAACTCATCCCTTTCCATTTCCAGTCCACAGAAGTGGACCTCTTTTGTGTCCTCTTGTTCTCCATAGAAGTAGTTTGGTATTGATCTTTCTTCTGAATGTTGTTGTAGAGACTTGCATATTTTGTTTCTTCTTCCAAAAAAAGACGGACCTATTGAAGTAGAAAATAAAAATAATTTTAGTCTTAGACTAGTCTAGGTTGACTGAGAGGTTTCAGGGATGCTGGCATGCAAATTACCAAAATGCCAATAAAGTAATACTCCCACTGTTTATCTTGAATCGAATGAAAGCCTGCACAACCATTCCATGAATCATCATTTGGGATTCATTAAGAAAATGATGGTGTCCGTCTACCTTTCTGTGTTTCTCTTTATTCCCCATCAAAGTGACATACATAAGGTGTACAGTGCAGTCCTTTGTAATGTTACTTACATCTGAGAATGGAAATGCAGGGTTAGGCTTGGGAGGCAGATATCTTGATTTTTCAGGAAATAGTCTGAATAAGTCAGTGACTGACTTAGATAACATTGATTGCTCACTGGAAAGCCTACAATTGACTGTAAGGGCCTGATTTAAATCTTTGCGGATTGGGTCCTTCCATCGCTTTTTCAGAGGTTTGCCTGCCCGCCGACTTGGTGTTCCACCCATCCTATTTAGATGTTGGCTATTTTATAGATGTAAGATCGCCACAGTCCCACCATCACCGGGCCACCTGAAGACAGGATTGGCACAAGCAGCTGTAAGAGAGTGAACTGCCAGTTCCTCCACCAGGCCAATCATGATGTGCCTTCCTACCAATGCAACTGTGTAAGGGAAACTTCCACACCTGAGTTGCTGGAATTAAATGGATATAACACACAAACTCACCTTTACTCATCTTTCTACTTCCTGTACTGCCATGGATTTGATCCTATACGTCATGCCTCTGCTAGCTGATCACAATGCAAATCAACACCGTTGTCGCCGGAACCAAAGGTAAGTCACCCCATTACCTGTTACTTTTTTCACTTGGCTATTCATATATGCAATGAACTCATGCATTATTAAATTATTCTCACAAGCAATAGCATACCAATGTGCAATGCATATGTCTCTAATGTTGACATTTAAGAAATGTAAAGGAACACCCTTTGAAAAACACATTGTGTTCATACATTTAGTGCCACTGCCTTCCAAAATAGGGTATTTGCAAAAAAAAAGGATATCAAATTAAAAATCAAAAACTCACCATACAGGTGTGTGTAAATAATGTGCAAAAATAGTCACAATGAAAACATAAGCAATAACACACCATTGAGATAAGTGCAATGTAAACTCATGTAGAAATTGCACTAGACAAGCTGTAACTCTCACCTCATAGATTACCAGGAAAATCAATGGTGATCACAAATTTAAGGCCCTCTGCATATTCATCCATGCAACATTTCCCCTTCTCTAGTGCTAGTTCTGTATTGTATACAATTTTCTAATTGCACATTATATAATCAGATGCAATGCATACGTGTAAATACTTATCAGTAATCAATGTGAAACAAACACACCTGTAGTAAAATATTCACTTGAAAGTGCTCACTACTATGTTGAATGGCTGCACCTAAATTCAAATGACTGTCACATACCATATGAACCAGTGTATGCACTTAACATAGAAGACATTTAAAAGGTATGTGGTAGTTCCTGCAATCATGCTAAAGAAAAATAGGTAATATACATTTTACACTGAAACATTGCTAAGAATCAAACAATTGCCAAGGAAAAATAATGCCAGCACAATTTTGGTCAAATCTAAAGTATGTGTTAATGACACAAATTGAGATCCAGCTCTCAAAATAAAAATACAGCCAAATGGCAGACCATAAGTCCAACATCATCACTGTTAAACAGTGGAGCAAATCGTGCCTTCAAATACACTACCAAGGGAAACCTCCTCAGGAAGGGGCATCTAGTGGGCAAACCAGCAACCTCCAAGACTTACATGGCAGGGGAGTTGAGTTTGAGAGGGGCACCCTTGTGTTTGGGAAGTGTGCCCTTGGGTTTGGGAGGGTGTGTAGTTTTAGGAGGATCCTCTTGGGTTTTGAAAGGGGGTGTGGTTTTGGGAGGGTGGTCTTGGGTTTGGGAGGGGATGTTGTTTTGGGAGGCGTGGAACTTTTTGGGGGGATGGGGGCCTTTTCTTTTCTTAGCAGTAGCTCGGGGTAGTAGGGGTATGTCTTGTCTTCTGAAGGGAGGGTTGAGATTTGGACAGGATGCGTTGGGGGTGGGAGCTGTAGGTGTGCATTTGTGAGGGGTGAGTTTAGGTGTGGCAGGGATCAGGACAAAGGCAAACAGAAGACTCTTACAGGGAACATGGATAGAATGGTCAGGAGGGATTTGGGTTTGGGAGGTAGAGAGAGTGGAAGTGTTGGTTGTGCATGTGTTTGCTGAGAGTGCAGGTATGTGTGGGTGTGGTTTATGTTATGAACATTTAGGTGTGTCTTGCTATGTTGGTCTGTGTTGTATGAGTAAGTATGGATGTTTTTGTTTTGTGGATGTGTGTCCATTGGAGGTTCTGGGTTTGGTGAATGTGGCTGTGATGGTGGGTGTGGTGTCTGGGACTGTACTTGTGGTGGTCGATGTGTCTGTGTGGAGGGTGCAGTGTCAGGGCTGTGATTGTGGATGTATCTGTGGTGGTCAGTGTAGTGTCTGGTGTTTTGCTGGTCATGGTTGATGTGTCTGTGGTGGTGAGTCGAGTGTCTTTGGTTGCGCTGGGGTTGGTGGATGTTTCTGTGGTAGTGGTTGCAATGTCTATGGTTTTGCTGGGTGGCGGATGTGTCTGTGGTAGTGGGTGTTTTGTCAGTGTGTGGGCTGATGATGGCAGATGTGTTCGTGGTGATGGGTGCAGCTCCTGTGGTTGTGCTGTGATGAGGGTGGTGTCTGTCTGTTTGGATGTGCACCTGTATTATTTGTTTTGCTTGTGTGTGGGTGTGCTGCTCATGTTTGTGTGATTGGGTGTGTGCAAAGCTGTGAGTATGCTTAGGACATGTCTGGAAATAGGGAATTTGGGTGGGGATGGGGTGGGAAGTGGATCACAAGTTTGGGATGGTTTTGATGCTGCGCTCAGTGAGGAGGCTAGACGTTGAAAATACCTCTGTAGGCCAGACATAGCACTGTGAATGCCTTCCAAATAGGCTACCATTTGCTGCAATTGGCAGCCAAACTCCTAGATGCGTGTTGGATATAATCTGGCAAGTATCCATGTTGATTGAAATCTAGCAGTGGCGTAGCTAGAACTTTTGATGCCTATCGCGATCTGGGTGTTTGCTGCTCACCGACGGCCGCAGATGAGAGCATGGGAGGTGGTGACTGTCTCTACATTTGCAGCCCCATGACGACAACCATAGCTAAGTGTGGGGTGGTCCACTGCCCACAAAACTCATGCCGCCTGGGGTGGATCCCGCTCCCTGCCCCCCCTTGCTACACAGCTGGAATCTAGTCAATAAGACTGCTTGTATGACTTGTGCTATAAATGTTTTCAGCTGGAGCATCTGACCTTGTTCACCTATTTGAAGTACGGAGAGCTCCCATCACCACCTAGGTTGTTAACTGCCTCCCTGCTTTTAAGTTAACCATATACTTCATTTGAATTCAGCCTGAGGCAGACACTTTTGCTCTTTAAGAGTACTTTTTGTAATATCTTCCTGTAAGGCTTTGTGTTAAAATCGCTATAAAATAACACTATGTGGCTGGTGTTATACCTCTGGGTTTCCCTAATGTACAGCAACACTTTTACCTAGCTTCTCTTGACTGGGCCTTTTCCTTTGCAATTCCCTGGTGGTTAGTACTGATTAAAAATATCAATTAATTTTCCATTGCTTTTCAAAGTGATAAGTTGCATGTTCCAGTTTCAGTCTTACCAGAATGTTCATAGAAACTAAAGGCCAGATCACAAAGCCCCCTTTTGGCCTCATTTTTATTTGATATAATGGATTGAACATATTATGGTATAAACATGTTAATTGTTTTCTCTCCCCTAGTAGTTATCTACTGGAAACAACAGATCATGTTTCTTTCCGAAGGGGACCTACTCGCTTTTCTCTAGTTTCTGCTGTGTCCTATGATGTTCTAATTTAGTAAGCTGCAGGTCACCTTGAACGTTTGCATGCTGGCAGTTGTGTGGTTTCACGGGGGCATATTAGCAAGGGCAAAATCGCCGCTTTAGCAGGAACTTTTCCTGCTAAAGCGACGATCAATCTTTCGCCCTATCAGCAAGCTGTTGCTAACAGCAGTTAGCGACAGCTTTCTGACAAAAGCGACCGGTTTGGTTGCCGCTTTGCACGACAGCGATATTTATCACTAATGACATGCAAAGTAGGCATTCCCGACCAACAGACCTGGTAAACAGCCGCTTACAAGCCTATCGCCCATTAGCAAGGAGGCCCTGGCCCCGGTTAGCGACGTGAAAAGTTAAGCTAACTGGGGTCATCAACGGTTTTTTAAAACCTGCAATTTTCCTGACTTAACCATACCCAACATGGGGGGTGGATTATGCTGATACGACCACAAGGTCGTATCAGAAAGGTTTTCCCCCTTCCCCATGCAACATCGCTGGTTTTGTCGCAATGTTGGCCCTTCCATCCCGCTATCGCTGGAATATTTATCGCCATAGCGCTAATTGTTACTAATACAGCGTTAGCCTAGTGATATATTCCAGCGATAGCTGGCGATAAAAAATGTTGTGCTAAGCGCGCTCTGCGATATTTATTGCAGTTTGTTGCAGTTATGGCCCACAGTTCTCTCGCCAGGCCCTGGAGTGAGCTTTAAGTCCTACTGGGTCTGACTTGAGGTGCTGGCTAGGACTGTAGCTACCCAGGTCTACTCTCCAAGCTTGGAGGTTTTTGATTGTATTATATTGTCTTGCTTAATTACTCATTTTCTTCCATTTTCTAAATGGATGTTCGCTTTGCATGTTATTATTTCTCACACTGCTATAGGTTTTATAAGAGATTATGTTTTTAGTAGTGGCTCACTTCTCCCCTTCTCTAATACTGCCAAAAGTGTTGGATACACCTCGTTCCTTTCTTTTGCTTCCCAATTTATGTATATAGGGCTGCATCTAATATTTTTGTTGCCAGAAGTCTGGAGGCCCAAAAAGTCTCTGATTCTTCCCCATGCGCCTCCATGCTTCTTGAGGAACCTAACCATGAGCATGTTCTATGAATATATATGTTCCAGGCTGATTCAGTTGGCAATCCTCGTCATCAATAGCCAGAGTTGGTAAATTTATACACCAGGTAAAAATGGCACTCAACTCCCACTTAACGGCATTGTCTGCAAAGTAACTGGAAGCCTTCGGCCCCAGTTATCCAATCTGGGCTGGTTTAAAGATCCACGAGGAATCCATCTATCGTCAACTGCCCTTGGCGCATGAATTGACTCTACCGAACTTTCATGTGCCTCCCCTTATCAGTTGGGAAACACTGGTGCAACCTATACATCACTCCTTTTAAAAGAACTCTGTTTTGGACAGCTAAACAGGACCAACATGTTAGTATTTTAACTGAAAGTGATATTCACTTTCATGAGTGGATGGGACATGTGAGGGGGGAATCGGGGCGTTCATCAAGTTTCTTTTTTCTTTTTTTATCTTATACTGTAAAGATTTTAAGTAATCATGCAGTTTATTAATAAAATTGTCAAAAAAATTGTCGTCATCAATATTGCTTTAGCAGATGTTCTTTGTCATTGGGTTAATCAATATAGGGTCTCCTTGCTGGTGGTTATGTTCTGTTTATTGCTTTTTTTACTGCCACTGAGTTGGCTTCGAGACAGGTTACTATCTTAGACAGCTTCCCTCACTTAACCAACAGCCAATTGAAGGTGGGTATTTCAGTCAGTTGTTCTGTTTCTCCATTGCCAAGGGGGGCAGGTAGAAGACGTCAGCCTCTGGCCTTAGATTGACCTTCTTCTTCACTTGTTTTGGTATTTGTGTGGTGTTGAGGTAGCTATATGGCTTGTGGCCATTATCCTTCATGGTGGAGAGACATTTTGGTTATTCCCCCAAATCATCCTCTGATATCAGACCCTCAGTTTAGCCTGTGATTTTATTTCCCCAGTCATTCTTGAGTCTTGCAAAATATTGTCTTGTATTTCCTCGCTTTTTACACTGTAAGGAACTTCATGGTGTGAAGTTTTCAGTTTGCACTTCATATTTGGCCTGCGTTGTAGTTTTTAAAAGGAATATCATTCTTAATAAGATTGCTTTTATTTATTGTCGCAGGACTTGTGCTCATTGTTTCTTCTTTGACCGTCACGTTCTTTCTACTTGCCCTTGCTGTTACATAACTTTTGCTTCATTTTAGTTTTTCAGTAAACGTCCTCATGTTACCTTGTTGAATAACATCAGATGCCTCAGGAATTGTTGTGACAGTATTGTCTTTTCGATTACTTTTTTCTGTGCTTAGTGCTATTTAGTCACCTTTTGTCCTTTCGCTGTAATTGGCTACTTCTCTGACTGAAAATATAATGGAGACCTTTCACGGTTCTGTGTTCTTGCTCTTTCCATCATCTTCTCCTTCTTATTCTGCTATTACATTTATCCTATTATATTCTACAATAGTGAGGCATGTGTACAAGGACTGGCAAAATCCACTGCTAATGCTAGTTAGCTGCAGATTTCTTTCTGCTATGTACCGCTGAAAACTATCACCTTGTTAGCAACGTATATACAAACCGTCACTACATGGTGATAGCTTCAGGGATCAGGGCTGAAAAATGCAGCTAGCATTAGCGTGATGTTGATAGGAATTTGGGCGTTAGCAGGCGAAAACCTATTAGGGGCAAAAAAACGCATGTTAGCCAGCCCAACGTGAGTTTTTTTGCCTCAAATGGAAAAAATAGCCTATCAGTCGAACTCCTGTAGGAAAATAGGCAAATAAAACAATGAAATGCAGCCAGGGCCAAGTGCAGCACACATCAACAACTCCCTCAAGCCACCCAACATCCAGGATGAGAGCCTGTTTGCCTTGCAGGATCTGCGTCTGGAGCCTGGATGCCTCGCAGGATCTGCGTCTGGAGCCTGGATGCCTCGCAGGACCTGTGTCTGGAGACTGGATGCCTCAATGGACCTGCGTCTGGAGCCTGGATGCCTCGCTGGACCTGCGCCTAGATCTTGGATGCCTTGCTGGACCTGTGTCTGGAGCCTGGATGCCTCACTGGACCTGCGCCTGGAGCTGGGATGCCTCCCTGGACCTGTGTCTGGAACCTGGAGTTGGATGCGGAGGAGCTATGGAGTTGATGATCCGTGGCTGTAGACATTGAGGTGCGGGGATCGCCCATACATGGTGGTTAAGTCTGGCTGGTCGCATAAGAGACACGTTGCTGACCTGTATGAGAAGACTGCCTTGCGCACCTTGGAGCTGTGAATGGTAGAGGTGCTGCGTGCCCCAACGTAGGGAGGTCTGCATAGCATACTATGATCCACCACTACCCTAGGGTGCATGGAGGGGATTGCCAATGGTGGGCAGCACCTCTGCATTACAGGCCGGTTGAGGTTGCGCTGGCTGGAAGCTGTGGGGGGTGAGGCCCCTGAGCTGCACCAAACTTGTGTTGCTGGAGCGCTGGAAGTTCACGCCTAAGGGGGCCTGCTGCATCTACTGCATCGGGAGGATAACCAGAGGACTTGGTGGCAACTGCTGTACCCAGGCTAGTGCAATACTACCTGGCTGTGGCTCCTGATGGGTGAGTCACAGATTTGGAGAGAGTTTAGCGGATTGCACCATGGTGTCAATGTTCAGGTAAGGAGAATGTGGGACACCTAGCGGAGGAGGCCCCTGGGTAGTGTCGCCCAGGCCTAGCACCTGTAGATGCTGCACCCCCAGTGTCGGCTCATCCACTATGGTAGAAGAGCGCCGTGCCGCTGCTTTCAAGCAGTGCAAGAAGAGGGATAATCATCACATGATCATAACTTCCTGATGTAATCATGCCTTGTTACCTTTGCGGGCCGGAGGGTGGGTAGGGCTGCTCCACTCATGGAGCAGGGCAGGGGCAGAGTGGCATGCCCCCTCAAGTGCTTAGTGACTGTTTGGTCTGGCCACACAAAGCAGTCATGCCCTCTGTCCTGTTCGCAATTCAGGCTGCATTACAGCCTGCATGGAGAACATGCCCACACCTCCAGCCCCTGGCTGAACCCCTCGTCCCGGTGCCAATGACCAATCCCACTGCTTCATTGCAGCGTTGTGATTGTCTTAGGGGAGAGGGCCTTGCTGTCTACTTCCTGTTTCTGGAAGCAGACTCAGGAGATCTGGAGCAATGAAGACACGGGACCCAGCCTCGAGGTAAGAGTTCTCTCATTTCAATATTTACAGCACTCACTCACACACACACACACGCGTCCATGCCCCATCCAGTGTTCTTTCTGGCGTATCCCACCTCCCAGCTGTTCAGTCCCCCCCGCAGCACCTCTCAATGGCGGCTGCAGTGCAGCCATGCACAGCGGGCGTACCACTGGTGTGCCGAAGGAATATATGGAGTTATAAAGCATACCATTATATTGCATTCCTTTACAATGCATACTAATACTAGGCATATTGCAACAGTGGGGAAGGTGTTGGATTGTGGAGATGTGAACATTACTATTCCCCCTTCAGTGAGTGCATCCCTAAAACTAACCCTTGCACCCCAAAGCAAACCCTGAACCCTAAAATCCATCTGTGAGCCCCCAAAACACACCCTAAAAATCATATTTGATCCAAATGCACACCCCAATTATCATGGTTGACCCCAAAACAAACCCCAGATTTCAAATTTGACCCCATAATACACCCTACATTTCCATCTCTGACACCCGAAGCCCATACCCACCCTAAATATTAAAAATACCCCATTACTGATGTCACAATGTGTTGTAATGCAATGTAATGTAAAAGTACCTACGTTGTTGGATTTGCATTGTAAAGGCATTACGATGTAATGCCTGTGTTGTAATGGACGTCTCCCGTGCCAAAGGTAAGCCATGGGCTAGCCTGTCTGCGTTCATCTGCCCCTGGACCGTGCTCAACACCAAGGACCCTTCCTCTTGGACATTCCACCCCTACGGCGCCAGCACCTTTCTCGCCATCAACCCTGGATGTCACATCGCCTGCCAGGACCAACATCTGCTCCGGACCAGACATCGCCATCACTGGCGGCTACTAAATCACACGCAAGGACCACCCCCACCACCCAGGGGGAGCACACTCCAACTAACTATGCACTCTAATTACCCAACGGTGACCATGGAACACCGTAACTTCCAGATCCGGACCAACCCCAACCCCATCCTCTATGGTACCCTCATATGCAGGCCCACCGGGCCATGGACACCCATTCTCCAATACCATTGTAGACCTCATTGCACACCAGGCTCTCCCATTCACCGATGACATCCTACTCGGTGAACTCAAGTTCCACCTGGACAACCCCAGTGACCAGAACACCACCCCCTCCTTGGGTAGCTCCCCATCATCAGACTCAAGCAGCTAGTCACCTCAGCAAGCCACATAGCAGGACATACGGTTAAGCATGTCTCCTCCGCCAGCGGGACCTTCAACTACAGCCACACCACCGGACTCTCCTGGACCGACCGACCATCATTGTATACATCACATCTTCACCATGTCAACCGTACACAACTGCCATCATTGCCCCCCTCGCAGCGTGATCAAGGCCACCGAAGTACATCTTGTCAACTCCTCCCTCAGCACCACAAATCCGCCAACACTTACAGACGATGACACCGCCTCGCGCAACCGCCACCACCACCGAAGGATCTCCCACTGCACCGCCAGCCGGGCACTCCGCAAGAACAGCACTACGTCAGTACCTCAAGCCTGCATGATTGCAGACGTAAGGGTGACACAGTGCCACAGGGATAGGTTGGCCCCATGCATTGCTGGAGTTGCATCATGGTTGTGGCACGACTGCAGCAATGTGTGACTTTAGCACAGACAGATACGTCAGGATTCCAGATTTATCTGTCATTAATTGTGTCATGGAGCGCTGTCCAGTGAATACAGCTCACCCGTGGTGTCGCAAGAAGGGGGTAAAGAAAAGTGCTGCAACGCTGTCCTTAAGAGCAATATTGATCTAGCCATTGCTCCTGCAGGCACAAATGGGGCTTCTTCTGGGGATAATCTTCTATTCTAGCGCTTCCTCCACCCAGATTCACAGTTATTTTTTATTCTCAACTATTGTATTTTAACAATGTTTTTTGGTGTTCTTCAATTCTTTATTGGATGTTGCGAAGAACATTTTCTATCCCCTGGACCTGGGACCACATTGTTCTTCCTTTGTACGGTTTTCAAACAAGTGCTTGACACCTATCTGAGACCTTCTCCACAAGGATATTCCTTTCTTCCAAGTGCTTTTCCTTGTCAATATTCATCCTGGTCATTCTGCTCCCAGCTATCTAGCCATAACGGACAGGGCTTTAGCAGATGCCATTGCAAGAGTTTGGTATTGTGGCCTCTTTTCCCTCCTCTGTTCCTGAATAAGGGCCTGGTTTAGAGCGGACTTGTAATGGAAAAGCACCTGATTCCTGGGAAATGTATAAATTTGGCAGGGAATACAATGATGGAATTTCCTCCACATACAATGGCATGGTGGAGACATTTCTACTTTTGGATCTCGTTTGGAATCTGCACTTCATTCAGAGGTTGAGAAATTTTCCATAACCGCCAAACTCTAAACCATGGTTGTGGAGAGTGGTTGTAATATGACATTATTCGATATTTGGTCACAGCTTTATTTGCCTAATGTAGTAATATCATATCTTCTATTCCCCATTATCTTCACTCCACCCATTGCAGCATTTTTTATTTTTTCAGTTTTAATGTTGCTTTTTTCAACATTGCTTTTTTTTGCATAGGCGATGCTGGACTGTTGTTAGCCTCTATCTATGCCCTTACTTTTCCAATTGCCATGTTTTGTCAAAACACCCAAATGTGACCCCGAGGGCTCTCTCCTGCCACGGTTTCTGTTCGGTGGCACTGTTCATTCCAATGAACCCTCTCAACCTCAGTCACTTCTGAAATCAATCGTGCACATTGCTCCACAAATATGGTGGTAGCTGTGTCACGCCACAGCTGTTTTACAGCTGAAGCCAAAGAACATAATAAGTATCCTTTGTTGTTTTTTTTATATTTACCAATAACAGACGTTATGTGCACTCTGGAGTAGCACACTCAGGATTAATGATTGCCACCCTCATAAAATGACTAAGGCTCACAGCTGTTTATGGCCCCATATAATATCGCAGACTGTACTTCCTATTGTAGCTCAGTCCGTGAAATGCTACGTTTACAATGTGATAATGACTGCAGGTGTGTAAATCCATGCAGGGTCCCTTAAATGTGTGTGTCAGTGCTCAGCCCTCGAGTCACTCATGAAATCCAGATGCCATGGGGTGTTATATTGGAGGTGCAGCCAATGCGCCACATCTGGCTAGCCGATAGAATTCCTCCACACAAATCGTTTCTGGGAGGAAATTTTTTTAACATATCTTTGGTTTGTCTAAAATAGACATCAATTGCAGTTTTAAAAGGTTTTAGTTTGGATTGATCCAACAAGAAGAATCATGCAAGGTAAAAAAACGATACACCTGTGAAACTGACTTTTAAAATGTGTTTTCTGCACATGGCACAGGATCATACAGATGTTTATCTAGTGCCGAATCTAGACTTTGCAATTTAAAAAAAATATCGCTAACTTAGTGCTCTTAAATGTACCATTGTGGATTATTTTATTTGTTCTTTATTTCTACAAAATGTAAACATTGTTTGTAGTGTTCCATTTATCAGTGCATGTATCTACCATTCAGCAACACTACACAACGCACATGGTCTGATTTACAAAGTTTTGCTTGTGTGTCTGTCTACAGTTATATGTTTCTGCTGCATTTGGAGTATACGGCTGGCTTTCTGGAGGTTCACACAAAGTCGACGAAGCACTCCTGAAAATGTACTGTAATCTTTCATTTCATATAGTGGAATATAAAGTGTAAATGTGTATTGGTACATACAACTTTTTTCATTCACATAAGAAATATTTTCCCTATAGATAAATCCACTCGGCTGAACCCAAAGGCGGTATGGGTTCTCTTTTCTCACATCCTCTGAAGACCATTAGAGAACCAGTTTTATGAAAAACGCTTTTGAATATCCGCATTTCGAGCTGTGAGTTTTCACTGCATTTTGCAAGGAAGTCCTTCCTAAAATGTCCACCTTTTCCGCCCTACCTCTAAATTCATAACATGGAGTATCCGTCCACTCGCCATCTCGGCATACTCAGTGCCAATGCAGGGCATGGCTATACCGCTTCTTGGACTAGACCCATTCTGCAGGGTAAACCCAGATTTTTGCCTCCCTTTACTGAACCCTCTTTTGTTGGCTTTTAGGACTCTGTGCACTTTACTCCTGCTAATCAGTGGTAAAGTGCTTGAGCATGCCTTAGAAAAAATGCTGCAATTGGTATACACAAAATTGGTCATTTTAATTTACTTATATGTCCCGAATATATGGTACTACTGGTACCCAGGGCCTGTAAATTAAAGGCCTCATTTTGCCACTCACTAAGGTAGCACTGTAAAGCCGGTCTCAGTCCTACCACTGCAGCCTGATGTGCACTTTGAAAGTGTCATAAAGATCTAAAAAAAAGAAACTTTTTTGCAAGGCCTAAACCTTAATTTTTATAAGTCCTAAGGTAGACCCTACTAGTTCATAGGGGTGGGCACATGGTATTTGGAAAGTAGGATATGTGTTCTTAAGTTTTACATGTCCTACCAGTGAAACCACTTAAAGCGGGTTTTCACTGTACCAAGATTATCTCTCCCACAGACTAACACTGGGATACCTTATTACACCTAATATGTGATATCTTCAACTTGGGAACAGATGGAGAGATTATTCATCTACTCCTCTGAATTGCAATTTAATACCCTCTTTAATAGTAAAGTCACATTTTATGTCACTAGTCTGAAAATATCATAAGAAAGTTGGAATTTTTCTGCCAAATCAAATGTGTCTTTCTGCCAGAGTCACATGACTGTGAATGGCTCTACTGTGGAAGGTTGTATATTCTTTCCAGACATGAAACAAAGGGCCTTGGGTGTACAACAGGTTGCTCTTCTCCTGAACCGGATGGCCTGGGGGTTGTACTCAGCCTTTCATGAGCTCCAAAGTATAGCCTAAGGGCTGTGCTCACCCCCTTCCTGACTTCTATGGCTGCCTGAACCTGCCACTGGCAAATGCAGCTCACACCGGTGCCTGCCTTCCCTTTGTTACTCTAGACAGTTTGTAGCCAGACCCAGGAAAGGGGAACCTTAGCCAAAGGGGACTCCTCCCACCCACGTGCTGGTACCCACAGAAACTCCCATCAGAACATTCCGCGACCTGTGGAGAGTCAGAAAAAAGGACTGTCCTGCTTTCTGAAGAAAGAAGACTAGACCTCCTTGTCATGAACCCAGGATATCTAGAAGTAACTCCTAGGGTCAGCTGGTTGACCCCCTGTTTGCTACAGGCAGACAATAAGCTCCCAGATGCCTTTCGTGATAATGCCCAACTGATCAGCACCAACTGGACCTGCTTGAACAGAAAATAGATGAGAGGCAATAGACACTAGTTACAAGTAACACAAAGCAAGGTGTACAGTTTGATAAACAATCAATAGTCGTTTGTTGAAGTCTTTGTGTGTCTTGGGCTACTCATTGGGCGTCTCGCCGAGCTTTGCACGTCAGCCGCCGTTGGATTAAGAACAGGCTACACTGCGGTTTTACTCAAGCCTTATTGCATTCAATATACGCCATTAAATGGACGCCACACGCTGAACGTGCTCTACCAGTTTTTTTCCTTGGCAAAACATATTCTACATTAACCAAATGCCTTGAAGAAGCGCATGTTGGAGTGAAACGCGTTAGCTGTTTCTAAAGATGCACATCAAGCATATTTGAAATAAAGACACACAAAGACTTCAACAAACAACTATTGATTGTTTATCAAACTTTACTCCTTGCATTGTGTTACTTGTTACTGGTGTCTATTGCCTCTCATCTATCTTTTGTGACTTTTCTATTTGTGGTCAAGTGGCAGCTGACCATTGGAGGCGGGCAATACATATACACCACGTGACTGACCTAGGTAGTGCAGTTGTCTATAACCTGGCTGCTTTCTCTTTTGCTGGAACTTCTTGAACCCTGTTGCTGGTCTCTGCTGACGTGAGCACTGATCCCCAAAAGATACCCCCATGTCCTGGATCCTTGGTTCACATCAGAGTGCACTCCACCTGCTTCTAAAATGTAATGCAGGTGAAAATCCAGAAGTTTGGATCACTTTGCAACCGTGAGCAGACTCTTTGTGCCAGCAATGATCGCTGCATCTCCTACCAACATGGAGTTCTGATGGCAACCCACTGTTCACACCAAACAGTAATCACCCGTGCCTCCCGCCAACGCAAATCTCCAGCGACAACCTGCCCCCCGCACTGACAATGATTTCTTCTAGACCCCCACCAATACAAGGCTCCAACCGAGGCTCCTCATGTGGACTTGCACTTTGAGAAGGTAACCTCTTCCCCAGGACAAGCCTGGTCTCTGTATCTGGCTCATGCTCCATCACAGTCGGCCTGAAGCTGTGTCTTTGGTCTCATTCCCTGGTTTTCCTTGTCCCCTACACCTTTCCTCATCTGGCCAGTCCAGCTCTCTGTGCCCCCATTTTCAAATATAACTCCCATATGATTCTTTGCACTCTCTCCAATAAAGAAAAACTGGCTGAATGAAATTACGTTAACATTGGCATGAAAAAAAGACTTTGGTCAAAGAAGTGCCTTTGCTTGGCTTGACGTGAATACCACTCAGTAGTTTTCAAGTAACTAGTTGCTATATTTTTTGAGTGATAGGCTTGAAAAGGTTAAAAGATAGACACAGCTAGATCCTTAATTTGCATATTCACTAATCCCTGGAGGATTTGCAAATCCAATTAAAAGAATAAAGACAAGCCATTGGATGAGGGAGACGTTTCTCCTGCCATCAATTTAAGAATCCAGCTGTGTATTCGTAAATCATTTGTACTAGCTATCATTGAAAAATGTCAGTTGCAGCTGCCATTACCTAATTTGATGCATCAAGCACAGGTTCTGAAAACTAGAAAGAAAAATGGCATGAGGGGGCATGGTGAGCATACTTTGACTCAGTGGTCCATAAAAAAGGAGATATTGTTTCAGAATGTGCATATCCTTGGCCAGATTTTTTTATCAAAGTGGCATGCTCAACTGTGTGGTGTCAATGGCTATGTAGACCAAATACCAGACATTTGCTTGATGTTTGACGAGTGACCCTCGCTCATGGACAGGGTCATTAGCAAAGTGTTTAGCCTGCAAGTTATGGTTTACATAGTAGGTGTGTGAGCTATGGTGTCCAGTGGTTCCCAGTGGTTAGATTGGGATATTTTTCTGCCAGTCTACCTCCCCATCCAGGGGCAGAAAGTCAACTAGACACCAGGGAATTGTTTTGGGAGGAGAGCGTCCACCCGAGCATGTGCCTGTGCTGACCCTACCCCTGGGCACAACACTTTCCCTGCCCATTCTAGGCAATAGATTAGGGTGTTTACCCCATCTGCATCCCCTGGGGCAGAAGGCCCACGATCCAGCTGGAAGAACATATATCGACCTATCTCTCTCCCATCACCTGATCACCGCAGTCTTTCTGCCCCCTTTGAGTGTGGATGAGGTTTTACCCACAATCTTAGTGGGAGAGCAGAGAGCCTACTAGGCACCAGGTACAAAAGGCCAAACTAAATGGATAGGGGTAACCCACCGAGGCATCGGGCTGTGCCCCTGCCACAGAACAGGCACAATAGTATTTCTGTCCCAGAGATGTGGGGATAAAGCCTACTAGACACCAAGGACAAAAATGCTTTGTATTTTAACATTAGGACAATGAAGTGGGTGGGGCACCCCTCCCTGGCATCAGGCCTTGCCTTGACCCCAAAATGAGCAATGTCTCACTCAGTGGCAGTGAGGGAGTTTACCTGAATTGTGGTCATCCCTCCACCCCAATCAGGCCAAGCTCCACAAGTGGTGTATTCGTTTTATCAAGAGAAGTGTGGGAACGCTGGGTGATTGACATTTTGTGGATCCGCACAGAATCATGAACTTTTACGCACAGATATTTGAGGAAAATGTGTGATGTAAGGAAACATTTGAGAATTGCAGGGCATTGTGGACTAAAAAAATGTCATGGGATCCACACAAGGCACACCAACCTGGACTATCCTGGGAGTCTATTTTTGAAACATGTCTGGGTCTGGTAGGTTTCACTGGGTGGCAGTAAATCCTGGGCCAAATACCACAGCTTACTCTTTGACAAATCAAATCATTTCTTTTGACAGGATATGTTGACATCTCCACCTTGCGTGTTGGAGCCTGTTGTGTCCTGGGCTTTGTGTGAGACATGCAAGTGAGGAAGCGTTTTTATCAGGAGAAGTGTGGTAATGTTGGGTGGTAGGACTTTTTTTATCTTTGCGGGTTCCTGGATTTTGCCTCACAAAAATATGAGGAAAATTCATGAGCGGGCACTAGGCTGGGACACAAGATTATGGTAGAGCTTTTATTGGACTAAGCGTGGAAACATAGAATAGTATAACATGTGTCATCATGAATTAAATTTCTACCCATTATTGGCTTCCAAATGTAATTCAGTGTGCAAAAGCTAGCACATGCTTCAAGCCCTCCTAATCACATGATCGTATGGATAACCCCCAAGTAGGAGGTGTACAAATGTCCACAAGTCCTAAATTCAATATCTAGTGCGCATTCTAAAAACATAGGTTTTCTTCATACCCAGTTTTCTCCATACTAGGTTTTACTGTATGAATTGCTGCACACAATAACAAATCATTGGAAACTGCATTTGCATTGTTTGCTGTGGGTAAATATGTTTTTGCCCACCAACAAACACTACCAATCCCTGCAGCCAGAAGGGTCTCACAAATGCAACACTATGTTATTTTGGTAAATTTTTATCAGGGCAAAACAATTACAGATGGAAGTGTTGTCACCAGTTGTCATCCTACTTATTTTCGTGATGTTTTTTTATGTCAGCAATTATTTTTTGGGGGAAAATAGTAAGCAATCTAAACAAATGAACGATTGCTGAATTCTGAATGTTTCAGACATATGTAGCTTTCTTGGGTTACCCATGGTTTTCATACCTGCTTTGACCATATAAAGCAAGTAGGCTGAAAATGAAAAAATAGGCAGAATGTACTACCTGTTAGAAAAATGGAAAAACTATAGTAAAAAATAGTTTGCTTTCCCAACTGTACTTGTGCCTGGACGCTGGCAAGAGGGTGACCTTAGCAAGCAAATATGTTGTTGATGCCATTTAAGGAAAAAAACGCATATGCTTTCCAACACTGTTTTCCTATTTTTAAACAAAAACAAAATTGTTTTAAAGTTTAGAATGCTTTGTTGAGATGAAATACAAATTGAAACATCAGTATACATTGTAATAACAAAGGTCCAATAGTAACATTACTAGAAAATAGAATAACAAAAGAAAGGAATTATATATGAGAAATATGCAATTAAAACCAATTTGATATATTTTGTCTGTATTATCAGTTCCCAGGTTATCTTTAGAATCCCTAAGAAGTGGGGGAAAAGGGGACGCAAACTTGGCCTGCATACCTTTTCTGGGGAAAAAGTTAGAAAGGTTTAAGTGCAAACTGCCCCAAACATCCACAAAACTGTTCAGCATCAGGGAGATGGGTAATAGCCTGGTCGTCAAGTGGTTAAATGTATCTGTTTTCATGAAATGTATCTAGAATAATAAAGAACTTCAAAATGATTGCCGGCCTAGTTAAAGCAAGATATGATAATTATAGTTTTGTAGTCAGTGCATGAACCTGTATAACTCGCAATGTTTAGGGATATTTTATTTACCTGCCAGAGGGCATCATTTTTTTTGTACAGACTGCATTGCACTAATTTAGGAATGCTTCCCTAAGAAGATGCCGTTCACGTTTAAGAACAGGTGTCATTGTCTCACTGAAGTACTACCTCAAGCAGAAGCAGGGGTAAGGAGAAAGCTATGGCTGAAGCTACTCCAATGGTTGAATCTTTAAATAATTCCAAGAATCGAGGGTACAGTGTAAAGCTGCACTGGAAATTAACTTGAAGTTAAAGGTTTTAAGCAGGGTGGTAGAAGGCCATGGTGGTATTAGGCATTTGTAGCATGCAGCGTCGACAGCTTTTAGATAATCAAGCGTGTACCTTCTGGTTAAACACATACATCTGAAATCAAAGCAATAGACTACTCCGCTAACATGGTGGGAATGACCTGTAGACATGCGTGCAGACATGCATTTAGCTGTTTAGTCATTTACTACGAGTGTTTAAAGTGATCTACGGGTTTTACACAAATCTCTAAGGCCTCATTCTGCAGCGTATTCATACACGTTGCACACTTTTTATGACTGTATTGCGAATTGATACCAAAGCAAATATCTGGAAAGTGCACTGCAGGTGGTCAATTTTTCATTACTGGCCAGTTGAGGAAGGGATGTTTGGAAGGTGCACCATTCTCTCTTCTATTAAACCTACATTGTATGAAAGGCAAATTCTAGTCTCTCCTCTATTTCTCACTGTGTAACACTTTCCTGGTCTACCTCTCCCAAGTCGTCCGAGAAGCCCTGTTTGTCACCCGCTGTCCCACCCCTCAGGGTTGTCTTTGTGACTGTTCTTCAATATTCTTGAGTGTCTGACTAGCTTTATCCTCATTGGTCTCTCCGTTCGTTCTGTGACTCTCCCTTTTTTCTGGGGACCTGTCAGTTCTCCTATCACTCTAGAAATAAATCTGTTCATATGTTCTTCACTCTCATGTTTCACTGTGTCACTGTTTGCACGGCCTTGTGTGTTTGCCTCCCACTGTTTCCGTCTCCATTTCTGAATGCGTGTGTGTGCCTGAATGTTTCTCTCGTTGTCTTTGAATACTTGTTTCTCTCTCTTCCCTCTTAAACCCCTGGTGTCTTGGTGTGTCTTCACTGGCTCATCTTTTGTTTCTGGTTGCCTGGTTGTTTCTGGTTGCTTTTTTTGTTTACTCTGCTCATACCTTTGTGTGCCAGTCTTTCTTGTCACTCCCGTTTTTTGCCTCTGATGTACAACGGGGTGTCTAATAGTAACGATATCTTTGTCCCTGCATTAATGTGCGTCTGTCGCTCCCCTGGCTCTCTCTGCAGCTTGGTGTCATTCTGTCCCATCTATGCTTATTTCAAAGACTCTGGGCTCCTTGCCACCCTCTCCCACCAATCTTTCTGCATCTTGGAGTTCGTATATAGCATTTTGCTTTTACAGTGCTAAAGTTTCTTTGAATCTCCACTAATTTGTTTCTAATTGTTATGCCTGGTGCCAAGGCCTTTTAATTTTAGCATAACTATATATATATGGCATACTTTTACTGGTTTTGAGCCAGTTGTCTTCATCCATAAGTCTGTTGTTTTATCATTCACATTTTTCTTCCACACAAAACATTATACAGCATGGGACAATGGCACAGCTCACTCTAGCCATTGGCTAGCATCTCTGTGAGTGATGACATTCAGCTCTTTCACAAGGACCATGTCCACACACATAGAAGTTGCAGTCAATGCCAAGTGCTGCTATGCCAATGTGTGCTTTTTGATGCAAAAAAATATTTTAGGTTTTTCCCATATTTTTTATATTGGCAAGGGTCTGACATCTCCCAAATCAGTGGTTTATAATAGCGACAGCAAAACAAAACAAGCATTACCAAAGCAAATAGACTGGCATCCAATGCCAGAACCTTTGGTTGGCCAGTGATTGTTTTCTAATTTTTGTAAAAAAGTTTGATACATTTTAAAACTTGTTCTCTTTACTGTACCACAAGGAGATCTCTGCCCAAATTGTAGTGGTTTTCACCAAGTGTATGGAAGGTCAAATATGGTCATACAGTTACTACTAGTATTCATTTAAAAGAAACAGATAGATAGATAGATAGATAGATAGATAGATAGATAGATAGATAGATAGATAGATAGATAGATAGATAGATAGATAGATAGATAGATAGATAGATGGATGGATGGATGGATGGATGGATGGATGGATGGAGGGAGGGAGGGAGGGAGGGAGGGACGGACGGACGGACGGACGGTCTGACAGACAGACAGACAGACAGACAGACAGATAGATAGATAGATAGATAGATAGATAGATAGATAGATAGATAGATAGATAGATAGATAGATAGATAGATGATAGATAGATAGATAGACGGACGGACGGACGGACGGACAGACAGACGGACGGAAATATACATATGAACAGTAAATATAATACATGATTTACAAACGAAATAAGGACATTTACAAAATTAGAAACATAAAACTAATACTTGTTCTGCTAAAAATAACAGATAAACAAAATAGTTACATAATAAAATGATGAATTAATAGACTATCTAATGGTAAATGTAACGTTAATACGGATATGTTTATGTTCGGTAAGCAATATTTTGGTAAGGCTTTTTTTACTTGACTTGTGTGGCAAATGTAAATCTTGGTCAGGGACGGAGAGAGGAGCATACCTTCCACTGACTGGATTGTGACTGGTCATGGGGAGTTAGGACAACATAAGGAGATTCATGACAGGGTAACTGGGGCTATTACGATGGCAACAGTAGTTAATATAAGGCAGTGCCTGGGCATATGATGGCATGATCAGGAATCCAAGGTGAGTACATGAGTGTGTGAGTGCCTGACAGTCAGAAGTTTAGGATATTCGTGAGTATTAGGCATGTTTTCAGCACATAATGTCAACACCTGGCAAAAGAGGGGAAAACATTTGCCCTATGATGGCAATACACACCATAGGAGGAGAAGAGTGCGCTACAGACAGGGCGAGTTATCACATGGTTGAGCTTCTCTGTCACGCGGTGCCAGGATGTACTGAAATGACCCTGCCTCTCACTTTTCTTCACACCACCACACACCATCTTACACTGGTGCTCTCATGCTTTTATGTTCTACCACCACACTCTACATGGATGACCAAAACTAGAGGCTTTGGCAATGATTTTTTTCTCATGTCCCCTATTCTGCATCAGTGAAAGTTATTATGTATTTGCCCTAAACTGTTCATGGAAAGTAATCGAGTCCATTTATCACCTTGCCTTAATCTACATTGTAAAATCATAAACAAATGGCATATGCATTTTGCTTTCTTCTTTTGCTTCATGTAGATAAACGCTGTCACATCATTCGTGTATTTATCACCATGCATGGGTTGTCCTGGGAGTTGATGCTATTTCTATGTTTCATTTGGACAGAATGACATTGAGAAGGAAATGAACAGTGCTTCACCCAGAAGGGCAAATAAGGCTCGTTCTCCTGTAAACCATCATCTTCTATTTTATCCTCATCAATTATTGCTTTCTTTCAGTTCACTGTACGTTTTCGTTTGCCATCAATAATTATTGAGCCCTGCTCGTTGGTTTCTGCTGGCTGCTATGGTAATAAACTGCGAGCTGCAATAACCAGACAAAGGCTTTCAGGCCATAACATGCGCCTCCATTTCCACTTTAGTGTTTCCCAGCCTCTGCTGAGAGGAGTGCCATATTTCCCAGACAGAAACAGGTAGTCAAATGGGGGGTGTTTATTCAGTGAAGGTCAGTCTTTCCTATTATGAAACTTCTAGCAGATGTGATAAGCAGTAAATTGCAGATCTATCACTTTTCCTGCCTGTGAGCGTGTGTGTGAAATCAGCAGAATGCTGCCTCCGGATGATTTATTGCCCACTTTTGACCAACTCTTATCAGGTTCCCACCAGCCCCTTTCTGATGCAGCTCATGTCTGAATGACAATAGACAACCAGCGCCATTATGCTCCAAAATCTCTCCCTGCATTCTAGACACCTAAGATTACATCTGGGCTATTGATTTATTGCTGCCGTTTCTTCCACAGGGACCCGTTTGCTCAGGCGAACAAGATAGACTATTATTAAACTGTGCAAACAACACCCTGTGAACTTGGTAAAGAAATAATACTCATTGGCAGCCACCTTTCTGCCAATCTCGCGACTATCTAATTTACATAAAAACGCTATCTCTTTCAGCATGTACATCTGTTTGACTGAAGTCTGTCCCTGTTTAAGTTGTCACTTTAGAACAATGATTCTAATCAAATAGCCCACAGGTAATCACATATAATTTTAATATATCGACGCATATTTAAATATTATTTTTTAAAGTGATTAAAAGCGAAACTGAGGGACTTTTGGGTTGTTAATGCAGTGTCAAATCGTTAACAAACGTTGCAATTATAGTTTACTGTTGTAGGCTTTTAGATTGGCTAAAGGGGTGTATGGATAAGGGCGGATATATGTTGTTGATGCCCTTCTTACATCCTTGGTCCCCTACCAATCATATTGAAAGAAGCGCATCATCACCTGGAGACAGGCACCTAGCTCCCTATCATTTATTTTTTTAAAGCGCCAAATTAGGACCTTTATAACATGAGCCATCCCGCGTCCTTCCCTTCCATTCACCCAAATGACCTGGATAGAAGACATTGCATTATCCAAACATTGTCCACCCAGGGACCCGCAGGTTTAAACCCTTGACCAACTCTTCGACCTTCACACTTTTCTTTTTGTTGCTGAGGGTTAGATGAAGGGACAAGGGAGTAAATGCAAGAGTGTAAACAGGGCACTTAAAACCTCCCTTTCTTTTGCTTCTGCAACTGCCTTCATGAACCCTGAAATAAAAACTAGTAAGGGTACTGTAATGGGGCACGCAAATACAAGCAAGTTCAAGTTCAAGTTCAGGAATTTGTATAGCGCACTACTCACCCAGAGGGTCTCAAGGCGCTTGAGGGAGGGTGGGTGCATTACTTATCGAATAGCCAGGGTTTTAGTTGCTTTCTGAAGGAGAGGTAGTTCTGTGTAAGTCAAAGGTGAGTGGGGAGAGAATTCCAGGTTTTGGCCGCTAAGTAGGAGAAGGATCTTCCTCCCATGGTGGATCTGTGGATGCGCGGAATTGTGGCGAGGGCTTGATTGGATGATCGTAGTTGGCGGGTGGGTGTGTAGGACAGTCGTGTGTTGAGGCATTCGGGTCCTAGGTCGTAGAGGGCCTTGTGTGCGTGGGTGAGGAGACGGAACGTTATTCTCTTGTTGACGGGGAGCCAGTGGAGATCCTTCAGGTGACCGGAAATGTGAGCATGACGGGGAATGTCCAGTATGAGTCTGGCTGAGGCGTTTTGGATGAGTTAGAGTTTTTTCTGTAGTTTGGCTGTGGTCCCGGCGTAAAGGGTATTTCCATAATCCAGTCGGCTGGTGACCAGTGCGTGGGTGACTGTCTTTCTTGTTTCGGTGGGGATCCAGCGGAAGATTTTTTTGAGCATGCGTAGAATGTTGAAGCATGAAGATGAGACGGCGTTGACTTGTCTGGTCATCGAGAGGGAGGAGTCTAGGATGAAGCCCAGGTTACGTGCGTGATCTGTAGTATGGGTGCTGTACCCAGGGCCGGTGGCCACCATGAGTCGTCCCAGGCAGAGGGGGATGATCCTAAGATGAGGACTTCCGTTTTGTCCGAGTTAAGTTTTAAACTGCTGTTCTTCATCCATTCGGCTACTTCTTTCATTCCTTCGTGTAGATTGGTTTTGGCGGTGTTTGGGTCTTTGGTGAGGGAGAGGATCAGCTGGGTGTCGTCTGCGTAGGAGATGATGTTGAAGTTGTGTTGGCGCGCGATGGATGCGAGGGGACTCATGTATACGTTGAAGAGGGTGGGGCTGAGTGAAGATCCTTATGGTACACCACAGATGACTTCGGTGGCCTCTGATTTGAATGGGGGGAGGCGGACTCTCTGGGTTCTTCCGGTGAGGAACGAGATGATCCAGTCCAATGCTTTTCCTTGTATTCCGACGTTGCTGAGGCGTTGTATAAGGGTACTATGACATACTGTGTCGAAGGCGGCGGAGAGGTCGAGCAGGATGAGGGCAACTGTTTCTCCGTTGCCCAGTAGCGTTCGGATGTCGCCTGTAGCCGTGATGAGGGCGGCTTCGGTGCTGTGTTTGGCTCGGAAGCCGGACTGTGAAAGGTCGAGGGAATTGTTGGATTCAAGGAAGGCGGCGAGCTGACTTTTGACGGCTTTCTCAATGACTTTGGCAGGGAATGGGAGGAGTGAGATGGGGCGGTAGTTCTTAAGTTCAGAGGGGTCTGCTGTGGGTTTCTTCAGAAGGGCGCTGAGTTCGTCATGTTTCCAGCTTTCCGGGAAGGCAGCGGAGTTGAAGGAACAGTTGATGACATCGCGGAGATGGGGTGCGATGATGGAGTCTGCTTTGTTGAAGATGTGGTGGGGACATGGGTCGGTTGGCGATCCTGAGTGAATGGAGTTCATCAGGCGGATGGTGTCTTCAGTGGTGGTTGGGTTCCAGGCGAAAAGGTTGTGAGAGTGCTGTTTTGGTTCGGAGGTGGGTGGAGTGGGCTGTTCATCGGACTGGTTTTCAAAGCTGTTATGTATGTCGGCGATTTTGTTGTGGAAGAAAGAGGATAAAGAGTCGCAGAGGTCTTGGGAGGGAGTGATGTCGTTGGTGCCGGCGGTGGGGTTGGTAAATTCTTTGACGATGTTGAATAGTTCCTTGCTGTTGTGGGCGTTGTTGTCGAGTCGATCCTTGAATGCTGATTTCTTGGTGGATCGGATAAATTGGTGGTGTTCGCGGGTGGCGTCCTTGAAGGTGGTCAGGTTGTCAGAGGTTGGGTTTTTTCTCCAGGTTTTCTCGAGCGTACGACATAACTTCTTGGATTTCTATGGTCATCGTTGAACCAGGGGGCCTTTTTGCTACCTTGTTTGATCTGATGGTTTTTCAAGGGTGCTAATACGTCAGCGCTGTGGGTGATCCATTGTGTGAGTTTGGTGGCAGCTTGGTTTGGGTCCGATGATATGGCAGGAGGGTTTTGGTTTAGCGATGTGAAGAGTTGGTCGGTGGTGATTTTGTTCCAGTTTCTTCGAGGAATAGGTTGTGGGATTGTGGTCTTTTTGTAGCTGAAGTGAACGCAGTTGTGGTCTGTCCAATGGAGAGCTGTGGTGTGATCAAAGGAGATGTGTTTGCTGGAGGTAAAGATAGGGTCAAGCGTGTGTCTGACAAGGTGGGTGGGGGTGTCAACAAGTTGTTTGAGTCCGAGATTGGCCAGGTTGTCCAGAAGGGTGGTGGTGTTGCTGTCATTTTTCTTTTCCAGGTGGAAGTTGAGGTCTCCCAGTAGAATGTAGTTCTCGGAGGGGAGGGCATGTGGGCTGATGAAGTCGGTGATGTCTTCGTTGAATTGTGTGCGGGTTTCTGGTGGTCTGTAGATGAGGGTGCCTCTAAGTGTCGTCCTGGGGTCGGTGCGGATCTGGAAATGAAGGTGTTCGGCGGTCGCGAGGTTATCGTCGGAGCTGGTCGTGATTCGGATGGTGTTCTTATGGACGATGGCGATGCCTCCTCCTGTTTGGTTGGTGCTGTCTTTTCGGATGATCTTGTAAGCTTCCGGGATGGCTATGGCGCTGATGAAGTGTTCATCCAGGTTTCTGTAAGGAAGGCGACGTCCGGCGATGCAGTGTCGAGTAGGTCCCAGAGTTTAGTGGCGTGTCTGTGGACCGAGCAGGTGTTCAGCAGGATGCACTTCAGGTGGTTGGAGTTGGAGCTGTGTTTGGAGCTAATGGATTTGGTGTGGGTCCTGGTGCAGGCGAACTTGCAGGAGTGGCAGGCGAATGGACCATGGGTGTGTCCTGGGGCAGCTTCGCAGCATTGTGATGTGCGTCCGGGGTTAAGGGCAAAGAGTGTAGCGGCGTCATACGTTATGCGGGAGGAGTGGGTTTTGCGAGGACCTGGGGGTCTGGCGCTGGGCGCGGTCCAGGCACGGACGGGCGTAGACGGGCTTACCTTTGGCGCACCTTCGGCGCGCATGGGGCGTGACCGCTGCGCGTGAACGCTGCACGCAAAAGCATCTGTCATAAGTGGATGGTGGAGGGGGGTGGGGCGTGGGAGGAGCAGCTGGGAGGTGGTAGCGGGGTGGAGAGACGGGCTGTGAGGCAACAACAACAACAAAATTGCAGCAACAATAAGAAAGCGTAACAGGGCGAGACTGGGGCACAAACTAAGCTGACTGTATGGGCAGATGCACAATCGGGCAAAGATTACTTCAAAAATTAAATTAATGCGAGCAGAGCAATGCGAGCGCTACAGTTACAAAGCAGGCAATGGCGCACAATCACACTGAGATAGCGCTACAGGTACAGACAATGTCAGCAGAGCGAGCGGTGCTTTAAATTATCCTGAGAGCGCTACGATACCACGGAGCCTCGTCAGCAGATTGGGGCGCTACGATGTCACAGTGCCTTGGGAGCAGCTTCAAGCACTACGATGCCACAGAGCCTTGGGAGCGTGGGGAGCGACCTCTTCCGAGCGGGTCAGGAGAACAACTGCTATCCCTGACATACCCCAAACGACATCCATGTCCTTTTTTCTGTTAAAATGATCCCTGTGTGGGCAGATTGACGTTTTTTCCCCACAAGCACATGGAGCAAATCATGGAATTCAGTAGAATATAACAATAGCTCGGGCTCACCATGGCCTTGACTGGAATGACACCTAGCTCATATCACAGTACTGACAACTTACTGGGGTAAATTATGCATTTGCTAACATGATGCACGGGAGATGGAAGTCTGGCAGGGGACAGCCTGCCAATGTCTGCTGAATTTCCTTTTAAGTGATCACATTGACCTGATTATGAGTTTGGCAGTCCATGGGACCTCCAGATTCGCGGTGGAGGTTCGGTGGCATCGGGGACGTCCCATTAAATTTACAGCAGTCGAACCTCGAGAGAAATGATGCAACCTCCAGGGATCTCCGATCCCTGGGGGTAGGACGGTGGTCTGAGGCCACAATATGCTTGGTGTCCTCATGCTGGAATGCACTGTGGCTGTCCCTCAGTGCTGCCTTTGTAAGACTCTTCTATGAGCCCTGAGAGGCAGCTCCATGGACCACCCACCTGGCATTACAACTTGCAATCCAGCCAGTGGTCAGCGGTGAAGTTTGGCGGTGTGGGAGCAGGGCTGTGGAATGTCTCTTCACTGCTACACCACCAAATACATAATCAGGCCCTTGGACTTTAGTGAAATAATTGAGAGGCAGTAGGTGTCCAGGAGTTTGGAGAGAACCCCAATATGTTTGTTCACTTGGTCGTTTTATTTGCAGAGTTTATTCTATATTGAGTGGGTCCACATCACAATTCCTGCATATATGTTCAGCTATGGTGAGAGAAACAGAGGGAGAGAGTGAGTATGTGTGTGTTTTTCTGGTGGCCATTTCTGCATTCAGTGATATGATGCATGGGCAGTGAGGGTCTGTAGTGTGGCTGATGTCCTAATATTTTGGATATTTTGTTGCATTTTTAAAATATTCTTTTGGGTGTCATTTTTGTTTTAATTGACATTACATAGGAACATAGGAACAGTGTCGACTTCCAGGGTGGAGGTCTGCAATATATTTGATATTTTGGGTACATCTTTTACGGATTTAGTGGCATGATGTAGGATCAGGTAGAGTATGGTAGGGTGTGAGGGTACCTACCACATGTTGCCTTGTTACCATAAACAAATCCCACACACACTGTGAACCTCCTGTTTCAAACTAACTTCAATGCATTTGCTGGCTTGGCTGCCCAATGGCTTTGTTTCATCTAAATATGCTAGTATCATTTTATAGAGCCTGTAAAACAGAGAGTAGACTTGTGTACAATGCTCTCCACATTGCCAAAATTTCACTATGCAGACCTTCCTCACAACAGAAAAAAATTACAATCTACTCATCACCTCGTGTGCGTGAAATTTGTACAACTATTGTTTTATGTATTAAATCTTTTATTGAGCACAGATAAGCATTATGCACCTCAAAACATCATGTGGGACGGAGCCGATCTGGGGAAGCCAAAGTCCAGAGCCCCACTGTCGCCCATCGCATTACTAGCAGGGCACACTGTTTGCTAACACAGCAAGCCGCCTACAACCCAACCGGGCCGGCCGCGTCAAAAGAGGTGCTAAAGAGGTGCAGGCTGTGTAGTAATAGTGCAAAAACGTAGAACTGTAAATAACCCCCCCTACCCTCCCCACCCATTCCCTCCCCTCTCCTTGTCCATTATTGGGGATAAGTAGTAGGCCACTGTTGTCTTCTATTGGTCAGTTAATGCTGCGCGTGTCGGGGCTGTGCCCTTGTGGGTGCGTGTCTTGGGTTCCGGGAGAGGTGTTTCTGCGAGGCGCAGCAGACGCAGGTAGCGGGGACAGCTCACCTCACGGAATTCCCCTGTTAGTAGGGTGAGGAAGGGCCGCCAGAGCTCCGCAAAGTCCGTCCCCCTCCCTGCCGCTGCCAGTGACAGTTTCTCCATCCCCAGGATCGCCCAGAGCCGGTGTAGCCACCCCAGTTGTTGCGGAGCCTGGACGGCCCTCCAATGGGCCACAATATTCTGGACCGCTGCCCCCAGAGCTAGTGCGATCAGCCGCCCCCTCCAGGATTTCAGGGGATACATGAGAGCGTTCGGGAGGCCTAGTATGATGTAGGCTGGGAAGCGAGGCAGCTGTGTGTCTAGGTGTGAGTCTATGAGATCCAGGACGGGGGTCCAATAGGAGCGAAGCGCCTCGCAGCTCCATAGCAAGTGTTCCAGCGTTCCTAGTTCCCCGCACCCCCTCCAACACCTATCGCTAACTCGGGCGTCCCATTGGTGCAGTCTCTCAGGGGTGTGATACCAGTACGTGGCGACTTTAGTTAGTGTCTCGGTGAGCCCGGTGTGGTGTGCTGAATGTCTGGCCCTGTGGTACACCCCTTCCCTTTCCTTGTGAGTTGTCGCCCCAGATCTCTCTCCCACCTGGCTTGCCCCGTGTTGTATGTGTGGACCTGAGTGAGGAGCAGCTGTTGATAGAGGTCCGAGATCAGTTTTTTATCCGAGGTGCGAGTCAGCAGCCACTTTTCGTAAGGCGTGAGGTGTCGTTGGGCACCAGGTTGGATCGAGGGGTGAAGCACCCAGTGTCGCACTTGCAGGTACTGTAGGCGTTCTGACTCAGCAATGCCGTAGTCCGTCCTAACTTGATGGAACGGGAGGATCCCTTTGAGGTCAAACATGTGTCCCTCCGCTTTACAGGGCGTCGCACGCCAAGTCGTGAACGCTCTGGTGTCCAAACCAGGCGTGAAGTCTGGATTTTCGAAAATGGGGGTCATAGGCGAGTGAAAGGTGGTCAATCCCTTGACCACGGCCACTCTGTCCCATACCCCCAGGGCGGTTCTCGTGATTTCAGAGGCGTAAAGGTTAGGGGGTCTATGCCGGTGCGGCAGGAAAGGCACGCCCTGAAGGGTACGGCCGGCCACTGGCTGGTCCTGGAAGAGCCAGTGCTTGCCTGACTCCAGTTGATACCACTCCACTAAGGTGCGTAGCTGTGCCGCCTGGATGTACAGGGTGAGGTCAGGCACACCAACCCCCCCATTAGCAGGGGGCAGAGTGGCGAGGGTATGCTTAAACCGTGGCCGACGGCCATTCCAAATGAATCGCGACAGCTCCGATTGGGTCTGTTGAAGCCATCCAGCTGGGGGATTCAAGGGGAGCGTCTGGAACAGATATAAGATCTGCGGCAGCAGCGTCATTTTGACAGCGGCAATTCTGCCTAGCCATGATAACGTAAGTGGTTTCCAACGCCTTAGCTGCTCCCGGAGTTTCCTCGTGAGTGCCTCATAGTTGACCCGTGCAGTACCCCGCACTGTCGGGGACAGGCGGATGCCCAAATAGGAGACGGAGGCGTCCGACCACTGCATTTTGAACTCGGCCTTGATCTCGTCCACCACGTCTGGTCGCAGTGAGATGTTTAGGGCTTCCGATTTCGCTTTGTTGATTTTAAAGCCCGAGGCCAGGGAAAAGGCATGAAGCTCCACAAAGAGAACACGCAGGGATTGCATCGGGTTGGTGAGGGACAATAGTATGTCGTCAGCGTAAAGGCTGATTTTGTGCGTGTCAGCACCGAACCGAATGCCAGAGATGAGCGTGTGGTGCCGCACCCTTTGTGCCATCGGCTCCATGTAGAGCGCGAATAGGAGCGGCGAGAGTGGGCAACCCTGGCGCGTACCTCTGCCAATGTCGAACCTCGGGGAGGTATGACCGTTCACCCGCACTGTGGCGTTGGGCCGGCGGTAGCAATTGAAGATGCGGTGACGGAGTTTCTCCCCAAACCCGAAGTGGCACAGCACTTGGTCAAGGTAGGGCCAATGCACCCTATCGAATGCTTTCTCAGCATCGATGGTGAGGAGCATACAACCCGGTCTAGTGCGTGACCCGGCCTCAATGAGGTGTAGCACCCGCCGAGTATTGTCACTGGTCTGCCGTTGGGGGATAAACCCGGACTGGTCAGGGTCTATCAGCTGCTGCATGTACGGCGCTATGCGACCTGCGAGTATGCCGGTGTAGAGCTTCAGGTCTATGTTCAGCAGCGAGATAGGCCTGTCGCGGCCCGGTTTGGGAATCACAGAGATAGACGCCTCCAGCAGATCCGGGTGTATGGCACCAGGCTTATCGAAGGTGTTAAACAGGTCGCGCAGGAGGGGGGCGATCTGCTGACAAAAGGCCTTGTAGAAGGCCGCAGTGTAGCCGTCGGGTCCCGGGGATTTCCCCACCTTGAGGCGAGATATCGCCGAGATGACCTCCTCCAGGCCGATAGGCCGCTCTAGGAAGTCCGCTTGGGCCTGATTAAGGGTGGGGAGCACAGCGCCTTGCAGATAGGCCGGTCCGGCATCGGGGTCCAGGCGGTCCGCATCGTAAAGTGTCGCGTAAAAGTTGCCGAAGGCTGCCGCTATAGCTGCATCCTCCGTGATCTGGCTGCCACTAGCAGATTGGAGGGAGCGCACCTGCTGCCGTTGGGTCTGTGCCCGTAGCCTGCTCGCCAGAAGCTTCCCGCAGCGGTCGCCCCCGGTGTAGTATGCGTGTTTGAGGCGCATGGCGGCATATTCCGCCACATCTTGGTCTAGGGCAGCTAACATTTTCCGCTCGGCGCATAATTGGCGCCATGCCCGTGCCGCCCCTGTGCGTTGGTGCATTTGTTCCAGCTCCGCCACCCGTTGGGTAAGTTCGGCTCGCTTCAGAGCCCTTTCCCTGTTGTTGGCGGTGGCAATGGAAATAAGTTCACCGCGTAGGACCGCCTTGAGGGCTGCCCATTGAGTGGCCTTTGTAGTGTCGTCATTAGCGTTGTGTTCCAAGAAGTGGTCAATCGCGGTTTTGAGCCGTTCTTGGGTGTCGGTCAGTTGCAGAAGGCCATCACACAGCCTCCAGTGCCGTTGCGGAGCTGGTGTGGTCCCCACTCGAAATGTCGCCACGACTGGGGAATGATCCGACAGCGAGGCCGGTAGTATCTCCACCTCCTTGACCTGAGGCGCCAGTTGAGAGGAGCACAAAAAATAGTCCAGCCTCGCATAGGACTTGCGCGCCGCTGAGTAATATGTGTAGGCCGTCGTTTGTGGGTGAGTATGTCTCCATAAATCTATGAGGCCCAGGTCTTCTATGTATGCGTGCCCTGCGGCCGTGAGTGCCCCTACTTGCCCGGATCTCTGACCTGAGCGATCTGCCGTGTTGTGAAACACAATGTTGAGGTCCCCACCGAGCAGTAAGTGTGCGTGCGTGGTGGATGTGGTGGCTTCTAGTGCCGTGTGCAAGAACTTTTCCTGTCCCTCATTCGGGGCGTAGACCGAACCCACAAGCAGAGTGCGACCTGCGACCTGGAAGTTGTAAAGTAGAAGCCGCCCTTTAAGTTCAGCTTCTTTCTGGAGGACCCTCCCTTCGAACGATTTGGCCACTAGAATTGCTACCCCGGCTACCTTTTTCTGGGAGGAGGAGAAGAACTGCCAGGGAAAGGCGCGCGATTTAAGCCAGTGTTGGTCACTGCGGACAAGGTGTGTTTCCTGGAGGAGGCATATGTCCGCTTTTGAACGCTCCAAAAAGGACAGTATCGCCCTGCGCTTGTTTGGGCTATTAAGGCCCCGTACATTAAGTGAGAGTACCGTCAGGTGACGTGTCATGTCTGAAGGAATAGGAGAGGTGCTAGGTCCCACCCGTGGGCGATGGGCGCGAGCTGAAAGACCATGACAGACATTGCGCGTGAATGTCCACTGACTCCGTCAGTGACGTTAGAACCCCCTGGACAAGGAGAGCCCCCGCGCCCCTCCCCCTCTTCCCCCAACTGCCCCCCAGCCCCAACACCAACTGGTGCAACTCCCCCCTCCCGGATCCCCCCCTCCCCGTAGTCCCAACGTTGAAAAGGATTCGAGCAAACATAGTCCCAGGTCCAGGTGGAAGTCCGCTGGACCCGTGGTAGGGAAGTCTCTTGGTAAGCAGGCAATGGCAGCGGTGTAGGTGGATGAAGCACGGTCCCGGCCGCCCTTGTGGGCAGAGTGGGACCGGGACAACAAAGAAAGGGTGGTGGGTCCGATGCCGCCACCCCCGCCGCCGGCGCGAGCCATCCCGGTCTTATCAAAACTGACGCGATCTGTGCAGCTCACGAGGGAGTCAGCCACTGTCCGGCTTCACTAGGCCCTGCGCGACAGTCTCCACAGCTGCCCGCCGGCCCTCTTCTATCTCCTTGGTGGCGGGGCGCCGCGGTTTGTGACGGCGCCGTTGCTGCTTCCATCTCCCGGTTGTGTCCTCGCTGGAGGCGCCCCCGCCCGGGGTGTCTCCGTCCATCGTCGGCTCGTCGATGCCCAGGAGGGTACAAGCCTCCCTGAGGGAGCGCAGTTGGTGGAGGTTGTTGCCCATTCTAAACACCAGTCTGAAGGGGTGGCCCCAACTGTAAGAGATGTTGCGTCTACGCAGCTCTGCCGTGATCGGCCGGAAGATGCGGCGCTTCTCCAGGGTAAGGGCTGCAAGGTCTTGGTACAAAGTTGGGGTGTGTGCGCCGAAGGTGAGTGACGCTATCTGGCCCGCCTTTTTGAGGATCTCCTCTTTGGTTCGGAAGTCTTGCACACATACCAGTATGTCCGCCGGTTGCGCCGTGTTAGCCCTGGGTGGGCCCGTCCGGTGTACTCTGTCGAGAACTAGGGGAGCGTCTGCCGGGCAGCCCAGTATGTGATTAAACAGGCTCTGAGTACAGTGAAAAAGATCCTCCGTG
Source organism: Lissotriton vulgaris (assembly GCF_964263255.1). Classification (NCBI taxonomy): domain Eukaryota; kingdom Metazoa; phylum Chordata; class Amphibia; order Caudata; family Salamandridae; genus Lissotriton; species Lissotriton vulgaris. The sequence goes on from NC_141694.1 coordinate 1,458,494,929, forward strand.
TCCGGGGAGTGTTTCACACCCCGAATCCTAATGTTGTGCCGCCTGGAGCAATTCTCCAGGTCCTCGGCGTGGGTCTGTAGGTCCACTTGTTGGTCATGGACGCGAACCAGTTCCTGGCGCAGCGCCTCGAGTTCCGCATCGCGTGTGTCGCACTTCGCCTCCAAATCAGCTACTCTCTCCCCAATGGCGTCGGTGTCACGGCGCACCTCCTTTATTTCTTCCTGAAGCTCCTTCTTCAGGGCGTGGATGTCCTTGCGCAGGCTGGTAAAGAGAGACTCCAGGAAGGAGCGTGTGACTGGGGCCTCAGAGTCTGTCTTTCCCAAGGACGGAGAGTCTGGGGCCTTCTTCTCGGGGCCCGCTCGTTGGCTAGTTGACGCAATGTCTGTTCGCTTCCCCATTGTGCCAGGGGTAAAAAGCTCCGTGATAGTGCGGGTCTTCCGGGTCTTCCCGTTGGACATGACCCAACGAGGCCTCCCCTAGCTAGCTGTGCTGATGCCCCTGGCTCTAGTGGTCTCGGGCCCCCAATGGTCGAGTACACCACGTGCTCGTGGGCGCTGTGGTGGCTGTGTCGCTTCAGTCCAGCGCCCCACGCGCAGTTTGGGGGGGCGCCCGGTCCCTTAGTCGCGGCCACCTGATAGGGAAGCACAGGCCAACTGCCCTTGTTCTCCAATGCGTGGTGCTAGGCCTCGCAAGATGGCGGCCTGTCTCGTTGCTCGGCCCCGACTGGGCGAGGGAAAGGTGGACGCTCCGCAGGAGGGGGGGCCTACTGTCACCGTCGTGCCCCCCCCCAACTTCCCACTCAAGTGCCGCTGCCGTGGGGGCCTGTCGTGCGCCCCCTGCTCCTCACCTCTGGGTTCTCTGGTGGCCTCTCGGCGCTGCAGTGCAGACCGCTGCTACCCGCCGGTAATCGTCCAGGCAGGGGCGGCTCCGATGGCTGGGCTGGGGCAGCAGGTCCGCAGAAGCCTCCGTGGGTGGTTACGGGAGGCCTCGCGCGGCGCCGCGCGGGCCGGACCTGCCGCCACTACCGCCGCCCGCCCGGGAAGTCACCGAGGCGGCCTACAAGCTCCGCCCACCGCGGCCTCGTTGTCACCGCTCCGTACCCTCCAGGCCTCAACGGCCACGGCGGTCGATAGGGTCAGGGCTGGGCTTCCTCCGCTGTCTCCACCACCGCAGGCCCCTCCGCCGCTGCACCGCTGGTTTTAGGCGCCGTGAGGGAGTCTTTGGGCCGGGATGGATGCTGTGTTGGTGCTGTAAGACGGCGTCCGGCGGCGGGATCTCAGCCAGGCACGTCTGCTCACACCGCCATCTTAGCCTCGCCCCCCATCATCATCACAACTATTGTTTTAAAGGAAGGAAGGAAGATATGTAAATGAACTGATTTCCTCTCATGGACCTTCTTCCTTTATATTGGCAAAATCTACATAGCAAAGGAGATTGACAGGTGAGCAGGAAAAGACAGTCACAATCTTTTAATCTTTAGTACCTCTGTTGTTCTTTCTCAGTTGTTCGCTGTATGGTGTTATGTTTTTATTCTGAGCTGCCTCGATAAAGCGCCGGGACACTCCTCTGGAGTAGCCGTGCGCTATAAAAATAAATGTATAACATAACATAACATAACTACCAATTCCCCACTTTGGCAATCTGAATCAGGTCAGTTTACATTGGAGGAGGATTAGAAGCTATATCATATCTTTGAGGAAACAGCAAATAGACGTGTGTGTGAGTCTACACCAGTGACAAAGTGCTTTGCACAAATTGCAAGTAGCATGTAACTCCAACCTAAATTTACACTGCTTGCATGTTGGATTTTCTTTTTTGGGGGGCTAACGTTTCACCCACACCACCACAGATAGCCTGGGTAGAAGCTCCATCAATTCTCACACAATATCATTGGAGTTGCAACTGGAATCTTTTTTAGTACACATCACACAAGTTGCATATCGCATCGTCAAGGTGATATTCACTTAAAAGAGGACAAGATGTACTGTTCCATGTGGAGGGTTAATTATCTCTCCCTCCTTCTTTCCCTGATGGGGCTAAAAATAATGAAAAAAGTTAAATGTGCAACTGATCAAACAGGCACAGGTAGTCAGCCTTTCTAAAGCACAACATCAAGCAACCATCAGTATTGTTACAATGTGATCGTCTAGCACTACCATTAGCAGCAGCAGTGGATCAACTACAAGAGTGGTACATGATGAATATGCTAACACCCTGATGTGGGAACAGTGGGAAAAATAATGAACTTATTAACAGGCAGATTGGAAAGTGAAAAACTTTCTCAACTCCTGCATTGAAAATACATTTTTAAACATTCCTAATGAGATATTTCCCTAAATATCATTCCCTTGATTCATTTTTAGAAGTCTGTTATGCTGTTCTCTTGTATAATACAACTTTCCTGAACCTCTTTTTGTTTTTATGTCTATTATGCAGCAAAGTAAATTCCCGGTTTCAACAGATCAGTGTATACAAAGCATATATATTAAGTAATTAATAGAAGAAATCAGGCTAATTGAAACCATAAGTGTAAAATAATAATATTATATTATCATTGTAATTATGAGTGACTATACATTATAAATCTATTCTTAAAATCCTAACATTATAGTTTGTCTAATTAACTTTAATACATTTCATTCACAGCACTACAAACTACTCACATGTGGTCAAATTATTTTAGCTGCTCCATGCTTTATATTAGTTATGCTAATGATGCATGACATATTTCAACCTGGGTAGGGGGCATTCTTAACCCTATATTTGTATTCTACTAGTAAAAAAGTGAGCCAGGAACCAACAAGTACCAATTGTATGCTTAGAGGAGGGAATATTAATTACAATCAGCAGCATCTCAGTAATGCAAAACCGTGATCAGGTGCAGTGTCAGGTTCACATAAGTTTCCAAATACTGCTCAATTAGTCTCCAATTTTGGTGCTTTCTACAAACCGTGGCACAGCTGCCATCTCCAGAATGGCATCTAGAACAATGGTTTTAGTTATGTATCAGAAAATGTTAACCAACCTAATGTTTTTTTAATTATGAAGGTAATAGGTACTGTATTTGTAAACGATTTTAGGTGATCATACAATTAAGAATATTTGTATTCTCTGAATGTCTCTAGAGATGTCCTCCTCTGTCTCCTCCAGTTGTAACTCACTCTTCAACAAGTGTACCACAAATTTCCTAATATCTACACCTTCTTTGCTCTCCGGAAGATTTAGAATTTTTAAGTTATTTGTTTTTGAAAATTCTCTAATCTTTCAACCCTTTCCTCATGCTCCCTTTCCTTAACCTTGAACACTTCAAGCTCCTTCCTGTTAACCATCACCTCCTCTCTAAGATCCTTGACTTCAAGTTCTAATGCTATTGTTCGACTACTCAAATCATCCATCTTCTTCTCCAATAAACCCCATGCAGCCCCTATACTTTCCTGGTTTGGCTCAGAAGTCTCAAAGTTCTATTGCATCTCCATATTGAGGGTTTTAACCATCAAAATTATAGAAGGGTCACTACTCCCCTGCTCTGCCTCTCCCTGCCACAGGAGGTGTTGAAATGGATGGAATATATGGACCCTTTATCGGATGTTTTTAAGGATATCCTGAATCAAGAGATATCTGATGAGGAGTTCAAGGAGGTTATAAGAGGGGGAAAAAAAAGCAAGGCACCTGGGCCAGATGGCCTCCCGGTTGAAGTCTATAAAAATCTGGTCGGAGTATTAACACCTATTATGAGGCAGTTAGTTAACAAGATCTTCATGTTAGGCTGTCCTCTGCCCCCTTCCTGGAATGAGGCCAACATAACTCCAATACCTAAGCCAGAGAAGACACCAAAGAGTGTGGATTCGTACAGTCCTATTTCTTTGTTAAATGCCGATTATATGCTTTTTGCTGAAATTATAGGAGGGAGGTTGAACAGTGTTATGTGACACCTAGTTCATGAGGATCAAAAGGGTTTTATCAGGGGTAGATTGCTGAAAGAATGACTTTTTCCCTCATTGATTCTATAGATGTAGCTACTTCATACGATCTTCCCTTGGCCGTTATCGCACTAAATTCAACCGGGCGTTCAACCGGGTTAACTGGCTATATCTGCATATGCTGGCTAAGCACCTTAATTTGGGTGTAAATGTGTGCAAAACGTTGACGGCTATATATTTGGCCCCCACAACTAGGGTGTTGGTTAATGGGGTGTTGACTCAGCCAGTCCAGATCATGCTGGGTACTAGGCAAGGGTGCCCGCTATCTCCACTTTTGTTTGATTTATATATTGAGCCATTGGCTAGGAAAATAAGGAATTCAGAGGCTATTGTGCCTTTTGAATTTAAAGGTTGGTCTAAGAAGATTGGATTATATGCAGACGATATTATAATTTACACACCTAAATTACAACAAACCATGAGTTGTCTCCTGGATATAACCAGTGAGTTTGGGAGTATTTCAGGCTACAATATCAACAAGCAGTAAACAGAAGTTTAGGCTTGGAATATGAGTACTGAGGGTATTCCATGCAAGAATGATATGAGGTATCTTGGAGTTAGGATTACCCATAATATTGCTGATTTTACCAAGACCAATTTTGATAGACTGAAAAGGAGATCAGTGCTAGTCTATGGGGATGGTCGCATCTACCACTCACATTATTTGGACATGTAAATTTGGTGAAAATGATGATCCTGCCAAAGCTAATATTTTTATTTGATACAATCCCCTTGACTTTCAAAATGGAGTGGTTCATAAGATTGCAGGGAGAGATTAGCTCATTTCTTTGGGCATCAAAAGGACCACGTCTTTCTTGGAAGAAGTTTAGGAGGAGGCTAATGAAGGGAGGACTAGCATTGCCAGATCTGCAGCTTTATTCGTGGGCATTTTTGCTGAAAAATGGCAGGATGTTATTGGATACCCCCACTGATACAGAAATAGGTAAAATGTTTAGTGGGATGCTGAGGAAGCAGAAACATGTTGAAAATGGATTTATGTACAAATTTGCTGATCCAAAATATTTTAAGAAGGTTAGGTTGAAGGTTTTAAGGGATATGGCGGAAACATGGTACAGAATTAGAAGGGCTTTGAAAATTCCATATTTTAGCCAAATGGCATTGATATGGGACGCACCAGGGTCCCCACCTTGGATTATGGATTTACTGCCTCGTCCCTTAAAGGAGATGACTTGGAGGCAGTTTTTTCTGTATGGACAGTTTATTTTGTGGGGCCAGTGTGAGGAAGAGTGAGGAGCCAGTTTCTCTAGATTTAAATTTCTGCAGATTCAAAGTTGGTATGCGGCATCGGGTGAATTAATAGGGACTTATAATGAACTGGAGGAGAAGCTTTTTTCTAACTGTGTTTTAAAAAAAGAAATATCATTATGGTATTGGCTCATGCTCGAGATCGAGGATGGTCCTTTCACGTTACCGGAGAGCCTGGGGGGAGACTGCTTGCCTAAGATTGCGACGGAAGACCAATGACAAGTAACAATGTCTATGCTTTATTTATTATTTTTTTTTTTTGTAAGAAGTTTATTAGTATTCAATAGAGCAGTACATATAGCGAAGCCTACAACCCTTTGGGCCGGCTGCAACATTACGATGTATTGTGAGGTTAAGGGAGCATAGAGAAAGGTGCACTGTTCCATTGATTGTGTCCTCAGTGAGTGAGACTTTAATTACTTTTTTCGTATCACATGTGCTCATTATGCAGTTATGCCTGCAAGTGACGTCTTATTTTTTCATTTTTTTTATAAGTAAACAGTTTAACTCTGCAAACAAAACAGATCAGTTCTCATCGGTGTGTCCCAATCTTTAGCTCTGCTATCGCGTATCTTTCCGGCATCCATGACACTGAAACCCACAGAACGGAGCATCAGTCCTTGGGGGCGCGGCAATGGAGTAGGGGTTAGCAGTGCATGTGCGCAGTTTGCCTTTGTCATTGTGTGCGACAGCCATTGAGAGCGGTAGGGCCCCACGGGCTGTCGACGGAGTGTGTAATGCACCTGACGGATGAATGGTATAGCCATGCTGTGTTTTTGGGAGACGCCACCCGCGTCCGGTCCCGTGGCCGGACATGTGTCGAGGTACATCTGCCGGGTGTGGTGTCATGGCTATATTTGGGCAACAAGAGTCCGAAACAATGAACATGTCTATGCTTTATAAAACAGTAAAACCCGCATATTTAAGGAGAAATCATTTCTTTATGGTGCACAGGGTCTACTGGACTCCACAAAGGCTCTCGAAATTCGGCTCAGATGGAGTGCTGGTGCGTCCTAAGTGCAGAAGCCCAAATGAAGATGATCTGCATACGTTTCTGCAATGCCCGGAGATTCTGATTTTTTGGGAGGCCATGAGTAGTTGTTTGTCGAGTGTCCTAGGGTTGCAGATCAAGGTAAGCCCTGAGCTGGTTATATTCGGAAGATCGGATCTGCAAGGTAAGGGCACAAACGACAATGCAAATCTGTTTTTTTATGCTGTACTTTTGGCGCGAAGAGAGATATGTAAACTATGGGTCTCTACGGTCCCCCCCAACTGAGGTTGGTTGGTTAAAATCAATCAGATTTGTTGCTAAGTTGGTTATTGCGGATTCGATCAGAAAAATATATGAATTTTGGAAGCCTTTATTGGCACAATATGGGTGAGGGTATGGGTGTTTTGGTTTTGGAGTTAGTGGTCCGATGATTAAGCCTTTATCTACCACGGCTGGTGAAAATTGTCTTTGTTCTTACCGGAAGACAAGGGGAAAGGGTTTGATTGTGTGGTTGCAGAAGGAGACTCTCCAGTGTTTTTCTCAAGGGTGTCCTCATTGGGGGGGAGCCTCTGTTCTCAAAGCTTTGATCTACCCCCCCCCCCGTACCCAGTAAATGAGGTTGAAAACCCCGGTTGGTTTCGTTAGAGAAGGGTGGCAACAAGGCAAATGAGGCCAACAAAAAAAAAGAATATTTGTATTTGTAAAATGTATCAGAAAATGTACTAAGATGTTCAGCAATATAATACAACATGCATACAACATTTTTATGAATACTCAGGGGGTTTACAACTGCTCATAAAATGAAATATTATTAACAGATTAATTAAATGCATAGATCTTAAAGCATTCAAGGACGCTTGCTTTCTGGCTCCTGCCCGTCGTCTGCCCGCAGCAGCACAGCATGGCTCCCTGAGGGCCCGATCAGCGTGAGATGGCCAGTAAACACTGGCCGCCCACACCGGACCCGGTTTGTGCCCGGAATTCGACCTGCATGAGCGCAGGTGAAGGCGGGATTGGAGGTGCGGAGAGACAGCTCCGGCCGTTCCATGCCAGCGCGGCCCTGACAATGCAGTGGTCCAGGTCCGGACCACCGAGCCCAGCTTCCTTTCTCCCAGCCTCCTATGCATCGGTCCACCAACCTGTTGACCTGCCGGTAACACAGAAACAGGCGCCCGGACTGCTCACCGGAGAAGCCGAATAGATGCTGCCGGTAAGGTCCTTCAGCTGCCCCCGACGGAAGTGGAGAGACTCCCCTGCACTTGCAACACCCCCGGGCACCCCTCTGAGGCTACAGGGCGGGCCCCGGGCCTACATGGCGCCTTGGGCTGCAGCGATCCCCGGACTGGGGTGAACTCGGGCCCGTCAAAGACACGAGCGGACCAGCGGCGGCTGATGCAAGTCCGCAGGCTCGGGGGTGGCCTCCGATACCACTCTTGACTTTATCCGCACCAAATCAGGATCCCTGGGCCCTCCCCCCCGGCCATGGATGCACTCACCCGCCCCTTCATAGAGGCCAACTAGACCAGCCGCCCACGAGACACTGGAGTGGAAGACATCCGGTATCCTGCGCGGGCCACCGGAGTGTCCGTGGTTGCCCCCCTATACTGCCCCCGCCGGCAGTATAGGGGGGCCCCCGGACCAGTGGAGCCTGACACAGACTATGTGTGGCTTTGAGACGCCACCGCAGCAGGCACAAGACACCAAGTAACCGGACCTGAACAACGCAGCGATTGGAAGGCGAGGAGCTAGGACCACTGCAGTCACTGGGCCCTATCTGGATGATTTGGAGGGGAGTACAGGGGCTCCCATGGCTCTTCACCAGCATTACTGTCTGCACTCGGCACCTGCCCTGAGTGGAATCCTGAGCACGTTGCTGAAATTCATGACCTTCCTGGCCTGACCGGAGAGGCCCCCCTGCGGGGTGCAGCAAAGGCTGGACTCAAATGGAAAGCAGGGAGAATATCCCCCTGGCCCGGGGAGTGGCAGGGCTCTGGCCACTGGAGATACCACTAGAATCAGGGAACAAGTGGACACTGGCGAACATCAAATCTACACCTCCCCTGGTGGGATGCGGCAGGTATATAACCACAAGAAGGGACACCGAATAGAAGAATTGCAACCGGCAAGGTCACTCGCCGGACGGGAGCCCTACCTCTGGAAAGGCAATAAAGGGCCACTCTTGTTTCAAGGGAGATGCTGAGGAGAATCTGCTTGTCCGGCGGAGGAGGCCCGCTCACTGGAGGTGACTCCTCTAACCCTTGGGCCCGAGCCAGCACCCACATGTCGGGGATTGAAAGAATGTCCAAAACTAGAAACAATAAAGTGAAACCCCTTAAAGACATCTTTGGCCGCTCCAAATCCATACCTAACATGGAAATGGCAACTCCCAAGGCTGAGGCAGCGAAGTGTTCTCCATCCACGGGAGATGAGCCTATTACAAAAGCCTTCCTTGAATCACTATTCCTCACTCTTAGAGAGGATATTCAATCAGTAAAGACTGAATTTGCTGCAGAGATCAAAGAAATATGCCGGGATGTAGAAGGCGTGGGAGAACAAGTGGCCTCCCTCGAGGAGAAAAGTGACGCCATGGCATCGGAAATAACCATGCTACAGAAGGAGGTAATCCGGCTGCAGGATCAAAATGTCGTCATCCAGACTCAGATGGAAGACTTAGAAAACCGATCATGAAGGCACAACATCCAGATCCATTGGGTCAAGCCCTCGGATGACACCCGCGTCCTCTTCGCCTTCACCCAGGGCCTCTTTCACCATATCTTGGGGGACACACACAACTCCAACGTTGTCTTGGATAGGACACATAGAGTGGGGCCCCCTCGAGCTTCCAATGCACCACCAGCGGACATCCTGGTACGCGTCCAAGACTTTAAGACCAAAGAGGCCATACTCGCTAAAGCGAGATCCCTCCATCCCTTCTCATTCCAGGGTCACTCTCTGGTACTGTTCCAGGACTTAGCCCTGATCACGATGCAAAGACGCCGTCAGTTTCACCCAGTAATTGAACATCTCCAGCAACAAGGGATCTTATGCTCTTGAGGGCACCCCTTTCACCTCATCTTTCAACATAATGGGAAACTCCACAAGGTCTGCTCTTTCATAGAAGCCTGCCGCCTTCTGAGCCTGGCGGAGCTTGCCGAGGACGAGGATGACCGCAGCACCACCTCAAGACCCAAAGTATCCCCGTCGGGATGGCAGGGTCAGGGCAGGCAGCGGCGTCCCAGGCGACCGCCTAGGCCAGAGATCGCCAGGGGACAGCAAGCGGCCCTTTCCGTGCCCACTGAAGCCTTTGCCGGAGAAGACTCGACTGCCAAATGAACTCCTCTGTAACACCGGACCATCTACTTACATCCTTGCTGGTTGTGAGAGAGATACCAGTGCTGGAATGTATGATACCAGTTGGCAATAGCAGGGTTTTCAAGTTGGTTTCCCTGCAAAGGGGAATAACATGTGGAATCTGGAATACTTGGTCCAATTCGGCAGGTTTTCTTGGCCCATATTCGTGAACATTTACCACCTGCTCAAAACAGGTGGTAGATGTTCCAGGGGCTTCTTCTCTACATGGAGCATGTGGGAAATCTTCCAGGGGCTTTTTTTTCATGCTCATGGATGGACGAAAGGGGACTGTACAAGGGCATGAGGGAGAGTATGCTTTTTCTTCAGCTGGAGAACATCATTTTTTCCCCATGCTGAAATAAGCCAGTGGAGAGGGCCAGCACAGCATCTACCTGCAGATGTGCAGCTTCTCTGAATGTGCAAGTCCGGTATCTCTGGGACCGCATTTATCATGTCCAGAGTTTGAGGACTGTAAAAACAACAATTGATGGACAGAATGCAGAACAATGTCATACATTCACCCCAGTACAGAGATCTGGACCTAAATCTATTGTTTGTCTGCTCACCATGCCATTCCAGTTTGAAACCAGCCATATGCAAATGAGACTTGACACTGTGCCAAATGAGAACAGTCCAGCCCGAACTGCCATGCCAAGTCCTCCCTGGACTGGAATAAAAACATCCTAGGACCGGTTTCGGGGTTTCACTCCTCTTTAGCCAGGATAGCTTGACTCCAGTGGCATGGAGAGAATGGGACCCTTGTCTGGGCATACCCGTCCCACGCGGGATGACAAATGCAAAAACTTCAATTGATGGAAAGAATGCAGAACAATGTCATATATTCACCACAGAGATAGGGGCCTAAATCCATTGTTTTCTTGCTCACCATGCCAATCCAGGTCGAACCCAGCCATATGCAAATCAGTCTTGACCTTGTGCCCAATGGGAACAGTTCAGCCCGAAATGCAAGGCAAGGTCCTCCCTGAACTGTAAACAAGCATCCTAGGACCGGTTTCAGGGTTTCACCCCTCTTCATCCAGGATAGCTTGACTCCAATGGCATGGAGAGCACGGGATCCACATCTGGGCATACCCGTCCCACTCAGGGTGACAAATGTAAAAACAACAATTGATGGACAGACTGCAGAACAATGTCATACATTCACCCCAGTACAGATATCTAGGCCTAAATCCATTGTTTTTTGCTCACCATGTCACTCCAGTTTGAGCCCAGCCATATGCAAATCAGTCTTGACCCTGTGCCCAATGGTAACAGTCCAGTCCGAACTGCCAGGCCAGGTCCTCCCTGGACTGGGAACAAGCAGCCTAGGACCGGTTTTGGGGTTTCACCCCTCTACAGCCAGGATAGCTTGACTCCAGTGGCATGGAGAGCATGGGACCCACGCCTGGGCATACCCGTCCCACTCGGGTTGACAAATGCAAAAACAACAATTGATGGACAGAATTCAGAACAATGTCATACATTCACCCCACTACAGAGATGTGGGACTAAATCCACCCTTTTTTTACTCACCATGCCATTCCAGTTTGAACCCAGCCATAAGCAAATCAGTCTTGCCCTGTGCCGAATGGGAACAGTCCAGCCCAAACTGCCAGGCCAGGTCCTCCCTGTACTGGAAACAAGCATCCTACGACTAGTTTAGGACTTTTACCCCTCTTCAGCCAGGATAGCTTGACTCCAGTGGCACGGAGAGCGCGGGACCCACGTCTGGGCATACCCGTCCCACTCAGGGGTGACAAACGCAAAAACAATTGATGGACAGAATGCAGAACAACATCATACATTCACCCCAGTTCAGCGATCTGGGCCTAAATCCATTGTCTTTTTGCTCACCATGCCATTCTAGTTTGAACCCAGCCATAATCCTCATTTGTAAAGCGTGAACCATCACCCGTTAGGGTCTCTAGGCAGTGTGGGCCATCGGGAAGATTAAGCAAGCTATTGCCCAGAGTCACATGGTGCTGGACTAATCTGCCGCCGGCCCCGGGGATCGAACCCTGATCCCCAGATTCCGCAGTCAGTCACCCTGGCCGCGGTGCCACACCTTTCCATAAGCAAATCAGTCTTGACCCTGTGTCCAATGGGAACAGTCCAGCCCGAACTGCCAGGCCACGTCCTCCCTGGACTGGAAACAAGCATCCTAGGACCGGTTTCAGGGTTTCACCCCTCTTCAGCTAGGGTAGCTTGACTCCAGTGGCATGGAGAGCACAGGACCCACGTCTGGACCTCATACTTAAGGATGCAGAGACACCACAACACCTGCTGTTGACTGGAGTAGTATCCCCTTTATTGATACTTCTCTGGGCAATTCGTAATAGGGTCCTACATTTGATAGTCACAAAACACAATAACTGAACATGCACTCTGTGCCACCTACAGATGCAGAAAAATTAGTATGGGCCAATTTACTCTGTGCTGTACATAGATGTAATAAGATGACAGTTATTCACCCTGTTTGTATATCTGTAGTTTAGCTAAATGCTGCACTAATGATGTTTGATTTATTGTATGGTGCATGCAGTTTCAAAGCACAGATGAACCAATAGGGAAAGACTTCCGGTCAGCACTGGGCACAACAAAGCACAGTCTGTGGCTCTTCACTGCGCATGTGAACGTTGTATAATATGGTACATAATGAAAGAATATTAGATTGATCTGTGCCCAAAGTGATACAGTGAGCTTATTCGTTTTCACTAACATGTTTCCCTTTATATAGATTACGTTTAGTCAATTTAACCTTGTGCACTACATAAGTGCTTTAGTTACACACGCACCCACTAATTCCATAACTCCATTCCTTTTGCAGACAACATTGACCACTATATGTATCCGGGATCCCATAAATAAGACAAAAATCACGTTACATTATGAATAATTTTTTTAACAATTAGGGAGTCTGTCAAGTCCAATTACTTTCTTCATGTTTATTAATACATTGAGTCAATGTATATGCAGGCAAAGTTCCAACCTCAAACGTTTGAGAATCAGACACATTAGTTTTGTCAAATATATTTCTACTGTGACTCCGCAACATAGCCCCACAAAAAGTTTTTTAAAGCCATAATACCCATTAATGTTTTGAATGCTGCACCTCTTTGTCTCACAAAAGCCTGAATGTATTATTTCATAACACATATAACTGCACATGGTTTAAGAAAAAACTACATGGTGAATTTTGAATTTATTATATGAGAGAAACATTGAAATTGTGTATTGATTTCTTGCACATTTCCTTATAGAACAAGTGCTATGAAGACACATATGCTTCAAATAAAAATGCAGGGTCTTGATCCGCGTATTATTCTTTTCTGTATCTTCTGCCATTTCCGCCAAATTCCTACCGCTCAGCCACCTTGCGGCCAACTGCAATTGTGCTGCTAAATAGTACAGCTCCAGATGAGGAACCTCCAAGCCTCCACCTTCCGGGGGTGCATATAGCTTCTGCAGCGCTATCCTGGGTCGGCCCGCAATACAAATCAGGCTACGTACCAGCCCCTCCAATTCTTTAAAGAGCCTCACTGGGACATACACCGGAAGGTTTGCAAAATAATACAGCAATCTAGGTAGCACTATCATCTTCGTTAGGGTGGCATGGCCAATCAGATTGAGTGGTAAGGCCCTCCAGAACTGCATCCATGCTCTTATTGAGGAGATGGCGTGAACCAGATTACCTTCCAGTATATCTGCTGGGGATCTGTAAACATGTATTCCTAAATATCTAAGCGTGGTCGGATACCAGGCAAGCGCAGTTCCATTGATAACTATATCAGTCACGACCATGTCATCTCGGAAAGAGAAGGTGCCTGACTTTGCCCCGTTTACCCTGAGTCCCGACATCACTTCGAATCTACTGAATATTGCCGATATCTCCGGCGGCACAGCATGAAGTCGTGCATGTATAAAAACAGGTCATCTGCATACAGGGACACAGTGTGTAGACCATCGCTCAAGGGTATGCCCCAATCCGCGCCGCCTCACGGAGGAGAGCCGCTAGTGGCTCCATGGCTAAGGAGAAAAGTGCAAAAACCACAGTTGATGGACAGAATGCACAACAATGTAATACTATCACCCCAGTACAGAGTTCTGGGCCTAAATCCATCGTTTTTTTGCACTCCACACCACCCCAGTTCAGACATGGCCATATGCAAATCAGTCTGACCTTGTGCCTCATGGGACAGTCCAGCCCGAACTGCCAAGCCTTGCCTTCCCTGGACCGGAAACAAGCTTCTGAGGACCGGTTTCTGGCATTCCAGCCATCTTCAGCCCGGCTTGCTTGAATCCAGTGGTGTGGAGAGCATGGGACTCACGTCTGAGCATACCCATCCCACTCGGGGTGACAAATGCAAAAACCACAGTTGATGGACAGAATGCAGAACAATGTCATACATTCACCCCAGTACAGAGATCTGGGCCAAAATCCATCATTTTTTTGCACTCCTATCAGCCGTCTTTAGCCAGGATAGCTTGACTCCAGTGGTGTGGAGAGCATGGGACTCACGTCTGAGCATACCCTTCCCACTCAGGTTGACAAATGCAAAAACAACAGTTGATGGACAGAATGCAGAACAATGTCATACATTCACCCCAGTAAGGAGAAAAGTAACGGGGACAGGGGGCAACCCTGTCTGGTGCCTCGTCTCACCCTGATTTCATCAGACAGAAGTCTGCCCGTACGAGCCCAGACTGTGGGATGCTGATACAGCAACTGAACCATTTCTAGATAGTCATCTCCCAGCTTATATTTACGTAAGACCGTCGCAAGATAGGGCCACTCCAGCGAATCAAAGGACTTCTCCAGGTCTAACACTAAACAGCCAGATCTGGGCCAGTTTATTGTTGCATACTGCTGTATCCTAAATAGCCTCTGAATATTAAGGGAGGTGCTCCTAGTGGGCACAAATCCGTTCTGGTCTGCATGTACCAGAGTCGGCACAAATGTAGCAATGCGTTTGGCCAGGATGGAGGCGAGTATTTTATAGTCTTTGTTCAACAGGACCAGTGGACGGTAAGAGCCTAGGAGTTCAGGGTTCCTACCCGGCTTTAGAAGAGAGACCAGCGTTGCCTCATTTTGTGTGGGGGCAAGTGTTGAGTACTCCAGTGCCGCCTCATAGCCTCGCAGCAGTTCCGGTACTAGAACCTCTGAGTATGCCTTGTAGAATTCAGCCGGTAGTCCATCGGGACCCGGCATCTTTCCATTGGACAGAGAGTGGATGCCATCTCTTATGTCCTCCGGTAACAGAGGGGCTCCCACTTCCCCTCGCTGGTGATCTGTTAGCTGCGGCAATGTTAGTGTGGAGAGAAAACCTTGTATGTCTGTGTCGACTTCGGTCAAATAGGATCTGTATACTGTAGAATAATATTCTACAAATGCATGATGTATATCACCCTGGGTAAGCACCACAAAACCCTGTGCATTCTGTAGTGCTGTTACTGGCATGGTAGCCATGGCTTGTCGTATCAGCCATGCCAACAATATACCCGGTTTGTCACCCATGTGATGGGTGCGCGCTGAGTGTGCTGCATAGTTTAGATTACGGAGCCGGTCTCATAACCCGGAGTGTGTCTACTTCAAGCGTTCCAGAGGTTCGGAATCGCCTCTCTCTCCCCTTGGAGCAGCTCAGTTTCAATGCGCGTAAGATCCGCCTCCAACTGTCGCCGCATGCCCACCTGTGCACCAAGACAGGCTCCCCTGATCACAACCTTGAATGCGTCCCACTCCACCAGAGGAGTGGTGGCCATACCGACATTGTCCTCAAAATACTGAATAACGCTTGCAGCCAGTAGGGTACGAAAGGGTGCGTCCAGTAAGAGGTCTGGTTGTAGCCGCCATTTTGGAATTGGCGGACGGGGTGCTCTCACATCATGTCCAATACATGTGGGTTGTAGTCGGAGTGCGTCCGGCCCAAATAATGAATCGCCGCTATGTGGGGAAGCAGTGCGTCTGAAAGCATATAGCGGTCCAATCGCACATGCAGGTCATGGGCTCCTGAATAATAAGAGTATACTCTATCATGGGGATGGCGGTGCCTCCAGGCATCCTTCGAGTGCCACTGCATTGCCCAGTTTGTCAACACCTTTATAGCATGTTGTGTGCAGGTGCCCGGAAGGGGTGGAAAGGACGGTCTAAGGACATGTCAAGGACGCTGTTGTAATCACCCCCTAACATCATGGGGATGTCATGCCATGGCGCGAGGATATGTGATATCTTATCTAGAAATGCGGCCTTCTCTGTGTTGGGAGCATATAGCGATGCAATTATAATTTGTCGTGCATCGAGCACGCCCTTTACTATCACATATCTCCCCTCTGTGTCTACCAACCACTGTGTAATTGTGAACGGAACACCCGCCCTTACCCATATTAGTGCACCACGCGCAAAAGCCGAATACCCTGTAGCAAACAATTGGCCGCGCCATCGACGATGTAAGCGCTTTATCTCTATTTTGGCTATGTGGGTCTCTTGTAGCAGGGCAATTTGTATGTGATGTCGCTTGAGGTATGAGTAGATCTGATACCTACGTGACAGCGAATGCATACCCCTCACATTCCATGTACCAATCTTAACTGAAGACATTAACCCTCCGACACAGCAGGTGAAAATGTGTACTGGCAGCCCAGCAGCCATATGCATTAAATACATCTGAACATCAGATGCCCCACCCAGCTCGCTGACTCGTAGCAAAGAATAATATATGAATCCACTTATAACAGATGACGTCCCATAAACAAACCCAAAAGAAAACATGTACATGAAGAATACCAAAATGGCGATAATACAATCAGCAATCGACCAAACTCCCAATCGGAGATAACAGTCAAAACGATCCAGGGGGGTGCGCTGCAAACTGCCCTACTTAACGTGCAAGCTTCGTATCTAGCATCTCAGGGGCTCCCCATGTGCAGGCAATGTACAATAAAGAGGGGGCACACCGCACACAGTAACTCAGGAACACTCCACATCGCAGCAGCGAGATATACATTTGAGTCCCACCGCCCCCGTGCACCGCAGTGCCAGACACAGCAGCATGCAAATACTGTAAAGTCATGACAGACGTGCATCCCAGGTGTCTACGTGTCCAGCAACAGCAATCTCCCTCTCACACACCCCAATACCTCAATTCGTAGTCCATACAAATACAGGAGCCTGCAGCGCACACGCAATCAAATCCGCCGTCTGCGAGGTGATACCT
Organism: Lissotriton vulgaris; assembly: GCF_964263255.1. Taxonomy (NCBI): domain Eukaryota; kingdom Metazoa; phylum Chordata; class Amphibia; order Caudata; family Salamandridae; genus Lissotriton; species Lissotriton vulgaris. The sequence goes on from NC_141694.1 coordinate 1,458,511,728, forward strand.
GGTTGGCCGTTGGAGTCCTGTGAATCCCGGAGGCCGTATATATGTTCGTCATCACTCAACAGGTCTCGTTGGCTGGAGGTAGATGCATCCTCCATTCTCTGGGAGCCGCTGAACCCCACCACCGCCTGTATGGCGTCCTTCTGGCCACTCAGGATCAGCTCTGGGCGTGGGCCTACTAGAGGCGAAGGAGGCGTCCCCAGTCTCGTAGACCTGCGCTCCCCCCGCCGGCGGCGAAAAGGTCCCTTCAGGTTCGGAAGTGTCGCGGTCGCACCTCGGTCCCGAGGCCCCGCATTAATGAAGGTTTCCAGCCAGTCCTCCGCCTCCTCCGGTGTGGCAAAGAAATGTGTCTTGTCACTGGCGACAGAGAGTATTTCAGGTCATTTTGTCGGAGTCGTTTCTTCATTGCCATAAACAAAAGCCTCTGGCATTGCACCTGAATGGTGTAGTCCGGGAAAAACATTATCTCGTGATTGTCAATGTGAATATCCTAGAGCTTCCTGGTTTCCTGCAAGATGGAGTCTCGACCTCTGTAATTAAGGATCCGAAGGAGCAGGGGTCGCGGGATTGATCCCATAGGAGGGGGCCTCGCCGGGACCCTGTGGGCACGCTCTATCACTAAGTGAAGTGATAGGGACCCCTCCGGCAGTATATCTTTCAGCCAATTTTCCATGTGCAAGGCAGGTCGTCCCCTCTCCCATCGTTCCGGCACATCTACTATGCAAACGTTGTTTCGTCGCGCCCTCCCCTCTGCATCCTCGGCCCGATCCTCCAGGAACTCCACCCGGGTTTAGCAAGTCTTGCACCTGTTTATCCGTCTGTGTCACCTGCGGTTTGATGTCGGCAAGCATGGATTCCAACGCAGTGGTGCAGTCCGTTAACTTCCAATGGTCGGCATGTATATGAGTGAGGTCGATGGCCACCTTGTCTATTTTGGATTCCAGGGAAGTGCGGGTTTTGTTGACGGTTTCCTCCAGCCGTTCCTTTGCAGCAAGTACCGCATCCAACTTGCTGGCGGTCTGAAAAGTTTCTTTCAAGTGAAATGTATTTAGCCTTCCCAATAGTAAGGAAGGGTGACATCAAGGCAAACAACCAGCCGACACGGGTTTCGTCATGCGGGTGCTGTACCTGTGACTCTTCAGGGCTGTCTGTTGTCAAGAAACATGGGTTTGGTATGCCGGTGATGTCTGTTAGAGAAACACAAGACACCACCGGTCTCTGCTGAAGCGCAAGTTTTATCAAACCAGGATACGATTTCGAACAACCGGTACCTGCCGGGTCGGAATTATCACCGGCATACCGAACCCATGTTTTTTGAGCAAGGGCGGATGCCCGAAACGCGTCAGATTTTGTTGGACTGAAGCTTTAAATAAATCTTGTGCCTTTACCTACTTTTTGGATTTGTGTGGTTTTCCTGGGTCGACTAAATGCGGAGCCTTTGAAAGACAGCTGTTGCTGCATATATATATATATATATATATATATATATATATATATATATATATATAAAAAAGAAGTGATGATATATTTGCGGCTTCCTGAGATGTGTTGCACATCTATCTAATGATCAGGTACAATACAAATATGTTGTGTAATTTACAACTGCAACCATTACTTTCCTGAAAACAATGCAGAGGGCCTAATTATGAGTGGGTCACTGAATTCTGGCCTGTGGGTAAAGCCCTGTTTATGCATGGGTCAAAATTATGAGTCTGAAGGTATTTAACCCAGCTGATAATTAATGGGTGCTTTAAATAACTCAACTTTTGTTACATTTCAACAGTTCAAACCCTTCAAAATGTAATGACAAAAAAATACGATATTTACCGTATCATTTGGATTTTGGTGCGCAAAAAACAAAATTGGTATGTTTTCTCTCAATAATTTGTAGTAGGTGTTATTTCCTGCACCCGATAAATAACATACCTTGTGATATCATTATTAATCAGATACGATAAATAGCACCTAAGCTCGTAATAAGCCCCGTAGAATGTGTTTGCTGCACAACTGTAAAAAAAATCAAACATGCTTATATTCTGTAATTTTACCAACTTTAGAGTAATGTTGAAATATTACATTTGTAATCCTCACTTTCTTAGAAAAGCAAACACTGAGCATATTTGCAGGACATGTGAGCAATAAAAATATATTTATGTTGTCAAAATAGAAATTGCCGTTAGGAAAAACACACCAGGTGATCTTGCTATGATAAGGCCTTTATAAGGCTAAGATATATTTTATTGTATGGTTTAGCCATTAACTTTAAATTACGTTTGGTAGATGTCTTTGTTGAATAGGATCTTAAAGAAAGTGTAATGGCTGACACACATACCGTACGTACAGTTGTTTGTTGTGTTTCTGAGGATCTAACTGTGTTTTGTGGTCACTGCGGGAATGACAAAAGAGGAGCACATGTGAAAGGACGCAGCACCAGCGCTTATGAACTCCTGAAGTGTTTACATTTGCAAGTAAATTGCATTTAGACGTTCTGACTCAGTAAAGTCTGCAGAAAGCTGTGCAAATTGTGTGTGACAGTTCACGACCGAAGCTTTAATCAAGCACAAATTAAAACACATACGAGAACCACAACTTACTTGGGATGCCGCACATAGAGTGGCCAACCGAGTTCTGGTTCAATAATTCAATATATCATATAGCTACAGTGTAAATACTAATTTAATCAGAGAAAAAGATAGTAGAGACTGTTTTGAAAAGTAACTTGAGAGCCCCTGTTTGAACATACCGAACATCGTCTTTATTCAATTAACATAAGTCAATGCTTGGCGGGTAGATTACACCACACTTTTGTTTTCAAAGTAACCGCGCTCTAAATTGGAGAGCAAAACATTTGATAGGAAGTCTAGATGATGTGGAAGATAAAGGAACAAGGCATGAATACTGCTATTTGTTCTTTGTGGGATGCATGTCATGGCAGAGATCTAGGCGTAAGATTAATCTTTGCTGATTAATGAGAGGATACAGTAAAAAAAAGTCATGGTTCTGTGTGCACTCTTGCATTTGACTGAAGGATGCATACTACCTTGTGCGTATTTTATTGTCATTTTAGTCACATTTAATTTGCGTTTTTGACTTCTTCCAAGATTAAGCTTGGCTAATTTTATTCATACTACTAGATTGCACAAATCTAATGTTAATATAGAAAGGTCGCTCTGAGATGGCACCGTGTTACAGCTATTGTTTGTCAACTAACAGGGTCATTTAAGGTTTGGTGGGCGGCCCGCTATGCTGTCGGGTTCCCAGAGGCCCTCGCTTCTTCTCTTTGTCATAAAAGACCGCATCAGTTGCAGTTTTAATAAACAGAATATCAAGAGGGCTGGCATTCTGATGCGGCCAGTATAGCATTACATATTGGGGCTTATTTACAAGCCCCTTGCGCTGCCAGTATGTCACTTTTTCCCATATTAAAAGTGATGTAACTGTGGCGCAAGAGGCTTTTGAATAAGCCCCTTTGTCTTTTAGAAACAAATCCCCAAAACGGATTTGTTTCTAACAATACAAAATGTCAATGGTCTTAACCTCATAAGTGCTGCGCCTAGTCCAACGGCCGACGGCACCAATACCTCGGGAGTGCTGCCGTCGGCCGTTGGACGTTCGAACCTCACCTGCGCAATGGAACGTTCAGCACTGGAGCTGGACGTTCCATAGCTGCTAAGGTGTTAACACATGGAGAGTTATTTCCCAGTATGTCTAAATAAGCAAAATGTCAATAGTCTTGACACATGGAGTTTTCTCTCCCATTGTTTGTTTTCCTTAGCTAGGACTGCCATGCCGCAAATGGCAGAGCCAGACAAGAAAGATTTTCATGAGGAAAACTGCCCTAAAAAGGATGGACCCCGATGCATAAAAAGCAGCAGCCCTGTGCAAGTGGGCTACAGACTTTGATTGGCAACAGCAGTAGTACATTAGCGGTACCTCCAGTTCAAAACGTAAAGGCTGATTACAATGTTGGTCAGAAAGGCTCCGAACAGCATTCGGTTAGTCCGAATCCGTGTGGGTACCTGTGTTTCCGACCGTCTCAGAAACATTTCTGTCCAACCGTTAATGATCGAAGGTAGACAGTCGGTCATTCCGAATCGGTTCCGACATGGCATTCAGAGAGTCTGAGTCAGTCACAGCCAAATCCTAGAGCTCTACGGGCCGATTATGATGTCAGATTCCAGATCGGCTGTCCGAAACGGACTTTGGGGGCCCGTAGCAGGTCCCCCTTCACCCGGAGGCCTCCGAATGGGCCCCGTGGGGGTACCCATGGGACCCCTCTTTCCAACCATGGGGTGCACACCACAGAGTGAAAGGTTTTCCGCAGCCACCCCTTTTTCAAATGGGAGCATGTATTGTCGGTCGGAACACAGGCTCCCATTGAAGTTATTGGGAGTACGACCAAACAGTGTTTGGAACCATCGTAATCGGTACATCGTACTCCCTGATACTGAGTTGGTCAGAATGCTTTACATCTGACATCATAATCGGCCCCTAAGTGGAGGAACCACAGGTTTGATTGCAGAGGAACAAGACATTTATTCTAGAAATTACACTTACAGTTAGAGTTACATTGCCACTGTGTTTCTGAAGATTATACATTTGGAGCCTCAAGTACCAAACCGTTTGGCATCCCAAAGCCTTATTTTTTCAAAAGCATAACATTTACAACCACAAAACAGTGAGCCAAAATATACAAAATGAACTTACTGCTGGTGGGGAAGTGGTGGGTACTGTTACAGTGCGCATGGCGGTTTGGCCAGCCCTCTCAGGCCAGCCAAACCGTCATGCGCATTTAAGCTCTTTCCAGCTGCTTTGCTGGGGCTAGAGAGAGCAGACATAGGCTCCCAGTCTGCCCGGGAGCACAAGTTGCCAGCCCTCAGGCCAATCCTGACTTTACTTTCATGCAGCGTCAGGATTGGCCGCAGTGCAGTCTGGGAGCCTGTGCCCAGAAGAAGAAGAAAGAAGAGTGCAATACTCCGAGCGGCGGCATTCAGGTAATTATTTTTTAATTTTTATTTTTTTAACCCCGAATACACCCTTTTCCCACCTCACTCCTCCAGCCTGCCCGCCACTTTGGCAGGGGACGGGCAGCTATTGGTGAGTTGGAAATCTTTTTCCAACTAACTTCACATTATGTCCTTTGGTGTGAAAGGGGTGTCCCCGACCTTCTAACCAACTACAATGAAATGCAGCAAAGGAAATTCTACAAGTCCATTCTCCTCTAGACATGACAATTTCTCTTAAAAACAAAGGTTTTTTCTCTACAATCTAATTCAAAATGAAGCCCGCAGAGGGTATTCCATTTTGCTGCTAAGTATTATCTCTTGTAGTTATGGAGTTAATTACTGATCAGCCATGTTCCCCATTGTGAAAATGGGTATACACTAAAGGTGAACAGTGATTAGATATGTGAATGCTACAATACAGATATCTTAAAAAATGGAACTTGGTGATAATTAAGCTTATACATAGACGCTCTAAGAGAATTTCCCATTTTACTAAAAATATATTGAGAATAGTTGCAAAAATACTGGGTCTTTAATATCAGGTTGCTAACAGTGCATTATGCGAAGAAAATCTAATTTAGACAGCCATGGAAAAGCTGCATGCAAGTTATCTAAAATATATGGAAAATAGATGTGAAAACATTGGGACTTTAATATCAGGTTGTTCACAGGGCATTATATACAGCAAATTTGTTTTGGAAAGCCCTGGAAAATCAGAGTACACGGTTGCTGCATCTTATTGTGTATGTCTAGATGTAGTACCAAGTCCACCCGGTCTAGCCAGGTGTATTATGTCCTCCTGAACTCTCGCTGGAATTTTAAATCTATTTGTTCATTTCAAGGAAAAGAAGAAAATAACTAATTTCCGGTACCGGGGCCCTACAGTCTTATTGATTCTGCTTTTCCTCAGTCTCCCCCTCTTCTCCACTATATTGTGCGGGTGTCTCTCACAGTGCTAGCGCCTCTTTTCAAAGTTCTGAAAATGGGCGTTGCCGTATGCCTCTGACTTCCTCCCATTGCAGCGCTCTGCCTTCCGCTCCAGCCCAATTGATCACATCCCATTTCAACCCTGCTATTTGAGGTCCCGTAGGTGACTTCCTCTCAAGTGCTGTTCTCCACCTGGCCAATCCCAGAGCCAAATCTAATAATCTGTTCCCTACCTTACGCTTGTGTGCAAGGCATCTTTAATTTTTGCCAGGACTGCCTCCCAGTACTCTCGCATCGACTGGCATTCCCATACCATATGTAGAAAATCTGCATCCAGGTGGGCGCACCTAGGGAACTTACGCATCTCCCCTCCGTATGTAACATAAAGGCGGTGAGGTGTCATGTAGGTCCTGTGTATTTGAACTGAGTATTTTGGGATATTTTCTTTGGATATTGCAGCATTTTCCCCCATTCTACAACAGATATTTCCCCTTCTACAGCCCTCTCCCATTTTTCCGCAGAGTAGTCAGGGGTTCAAGCGTTACTGCTACCAAGGCAGTGTAAAACTATTTCACTTGGTGTCCCGCAGAGCCAAGCGTAAGCAATGCATGATCTATTAGGTGTGTCTCAGGTTCCTCCCTTCCCCATAGTTGTCCGAAGGCTCGTGCCAATGCCTCATATTGCAGGAGCTGCCCTAGAGGGAGGCCACTTTCTTCCGCAAGATCCTGGAAAGAGACCAATATGCCGTCAGAAAAACAGTTCCCAACATTCTACAACCCCACTGCAGACCAGGATGCTAGCTGCTCGGACAAGAAGATCGTTCTAGGTGTCCTATGTGGAAGCCCCACCAGCAGTAGCAGCAGTGAGTGTCTTGTGGGGTTCCACTCTTTGGACAAACATCTTTTCTACATCTGTAAAGCTGTGGATTGCAATAGTGAGTCGTACACAACAGTAAACGATGGACCTAATAACTTGGCCAGGAGTAAGGCAGGGCTAACCCCAGGTTCCGACAGGCAGACCCCTCCACATTCACCCCCGCCAACCATTGTGCCAACCATTGCAATTGGGCTGCTAACATATACATTTCAAAATTCGGCGCCCCCAGTCCGCCCTCCATCATAGGACGTTAAAGCGTCCTCAAGGACACCCGTCTGCGCCCATCCCCCCACACTAACTCTCGCAGTAGAGATCCAGTGAACAAAACCCTTCTGAGGACATCAATACTGGGAGATTGACAAAAAATAAAGAAGTCGTGTTAACATAACCATTTTAGACAGGGGGATCCTAGCCATTATGGGCAGCTGAAGGGTGCCACAAAAGTGGACACAGGATCTGAGAGCCCGTAGGGCTCGGTCCAGTTACCTTCTCTCAAATCGTCTACTGAATGAAAAACATGTATGCCCACATACTTGAATGAGTGGGGGTCTAATTAAGGCCCTCCATCAAGGTCCCAGGTCTAGCTTTGTGGCCCACCACTGGGAATAAGTATGTTTTGCTCTGTTGACCTGTAGACCCGATACATTACCAAATCCATCCAGAAGCTGTATGGCCGAGACAGTACCCGTCACCACTTCCTCCAGATAAATCAATACATCGTCAGAATAAAGAGAGATCATATGGACCTGCCCTCCTACTCTTAGGCCCATCCCCCTATTGAAATTTATCTTCGATAAGAAATGCTTCTAAAATGCTCCAAACATCTGAAGGCTTCATCTTCAAAACGTCATGGTTATCAATGACGTAAGCTGCAGTTAGACAAGGATGAAGTTCCTATAAAATATGCGTTCTGTCACACCCATGTTGCCTGCACTGACAGCATACTGAAGTTGAACTCAGATGGTCTGTCTGCAAGTGTGTAATGGCCCAAAGCCATGCATGTTGATTTTGAAATAAAACAAATTAAGGCATGGTTTGTGCAATCCTTTGCTGTGGGAGGCAAGCACTTTCTCCAAGGTCAGTAAAGTTAATATGACGTGGATTCCACACCAGTCCCTGTGTGGGTTGAAAATTAGTGGTCAACAATGATCCCATAAAGATGTGAGAGTGTGCATATATATTTCTAAAATTATGAATGGTGCATTTTAAATTTGATTAACGTTGTTCTTTCAGAGGATTCCCCTCCCATCCATGTTTTCCTCCGCATTTGCTTATGTCTGCTGTTTTTTATAACACAGAATTTTATTACATTTTCAGTGTTGATACAGTTTGTGTTACAGCATTATGGATCTCATAGTATTCCGTGTAAACAAGAGCAGTGCATTCATGACCATCCTAATAACTTGTCCAAACAGCAAAACTGCAATGATTACCATTACAAGGTATAGATGTAGATATACAATCTGTGGAAATGGGAATTATGAGCGAAGCTGAGTGGGATCAACAATGAATATGCTGTATACATGTACGAACACGTTTGTGCTCATAATTCTGACAGTATTTTCCACTGTCGTATAATGAAGTCCGAAATCTGTGACATAAAGAAAGAAACAATAATAAAAAAAACTATGCTTTATGGTCCTTTTTACCAAGGGGTGCCTTCACATGGATTTTACTGTTGATCTACAGGGCCTTATGAGCATTGTGCTAAACATGTGCTGCAACTGAAATAATATGATTCTTGGTCAAGTCGAGCTTTTGTGTCACCATATAAAAGCCTCCCACATCACCTTCCACTCAAAGAAGATCTCTCTGGGGAAGTACATATAGTAGTGTTTCAATGGAGGGTGGTAGCATATATATGATGCAGTCTAGCTGGCAGGCTAGTCAGTATGAAGCCATATACTGTATACTAATGCTTTCAGCCAAACTGTGGGCCTGATTCAAAAAGGTAAACCTACACTTTAGTGTAGGTTTAAAATGTGTTTGCTATTCATAAAGGGATTTACAAGTAGTATATTTACAAGTGTGGAGTCTTTTTATGTGCAGAGACTACACACATAAAAATACCTATCTTTTTATGTGCCGAGACTCCGCACTTGTAAAGATACTACCCGTAAATCATAAATTTACACAACAGTGTTAGCTTACCTTTGTGAATCAGGCAGTGTGTCTTTAGGCACAGTTTAGAATGTTTCAATCTAGGCTTGTCAGTTCCCCAATTTTAAAATTAGATTTGTCCATCTTAGTTCAATTAGGTTTGGTAGCATTTTTAGTGGAATCATCCCAATAGCATAATGAAATCTCTGTGCGCTTGTCATGTTCACAGTTTGCATCCTTCCTACCACTGATGGGGACAATATAGACAACCTAACCACAACCTAGAAGAGGGACTCTGTACTCGGATCGCTGTAAACAGATGTGGGGGAACACACACAGGAGTGTTAATACTGGCCTCACACACAGCAAGCTGTGTCAAGTTTCACCTTAGGGCTGCTAACACACCTCCCCACAGACCAACGCAGGAGGTAAAGAAAAAGGGAGGGGGAAGACAATGCAACAGGTAAGTGACAATAGTATGGGATCACAAGTGAACAAAGGTGCAGAAACAGTGATTAAGACTGGTCACAGGGACCCCCTATTACAATTTTAATATTAGGTACCCTGTCCAGGATAAAATGGTCACACCAGGACTAGTGGATGGTGGTATGGGGAACTTATAATGAGCCATCTGCAAAACCGTTGACATGTTCAGCTGGTAAAATGCAAAACCCCGACTTTCATCAGGACTCACAAGAATATGATCCCATGGGTAATAACCCTACCTCCTTATGATCCAGGGGTGAAGGAAAGACACCCTTCTGAGTAACTGCTCAGGTTAAATGTGGGAGAGCTCCCACATTTTAATTTTTGAATATATATAGTTCAAATTGTAAATATTATTATTTTTTATTTAACTTTGTTTATTGCACAGTTTATAATATGCCCCCATCTTCAACCACCCCGGATCCAAGTCCATCAAACAAAAAAGACAATTTCATCCTTAAGGAGTAAGTATACATCTTTGTACATACAATATGTCAATCCCAACATTTCATTAATCTACAAAACCTGCCCAAATGCAATTTTATCTAGGAGAGGTGCTATGTTATATTTAATCATGTTTTCCAAGCCACTAATTAGATAAATAGTCAAGTTTCTTAATAGAGATGGCACCCACCGGAAGGGGCTCCTTGCAGTAATGCTGAGGTTTCTGCTTTGGTCCAATTTGGACCAATTAATCTTATACCCCACAAGTCTGGAGAAAGTTGATATTTGAGACATGAATTCTGATAGGATAATTTTTTGGTATGCCAATGTGACTATGATATCCTCAGTGTAAGGCATCATTTTGTGTTCCATAGCAGTTGTTAGAATTCCCCCTCGGTGTGTCAGGTTTGCCTTATCCCTGCTGCTAGTGCTTGCAACACTAACAGAAATAAGAGTGAGGACAAAGCCTTGTCTGATCACACTCACTATAGGGAAATATTGGGAGAGGGAACCCCCTGCAATTAATCAGCACTGCTGGTCTACTAAAAACCATCCGAATTTGCCTAACAAATAATTCCACAGGCCCATTTTACCCATGATATGCAAACTAATCCCTATCTACACAAACAGCTGCATTTTCTGTGTCTAAAGGGATGCCAGTTTAGAGTCATCACTGTTCCCAATCTGCCATAATAGATGCAACAGAGTTCTGAGCTGGTTGTTAGATGAGCAGCCTGCGACAAAATCCACTTAATGTGCAATTGCTAAGCAGCAGTATCACGTAGTGCAATATACCAGCACACCTCTTGACCAAAATTTTAACATCAGTATTGATCACAAATTTTGGCTTGTAGTTTGCAAGTGGTATTTGGAATTAAGGAAGCTTGCACCTTGTTGAATCTTCCTTCTTTTCACCTACATCCAGGTAAAGTTGTTTGCCCTTCTTTACCTTTTACTACTCTGTCTGTAAACCATTGTCTTCCAGCATTTTCCCCATATTCATGTAATCAATGGTCATGCTTATTTGTTCTTTAGTGATGTGCCCGCTTAAGAAGTTAAAAAACTTCTTCTCTTTGTCTTTTAGAGTTGTGACATCGAGTAAATGTCTTCCTCTGCTGTGTCTGTGGAGTTATATAGGGTTTTGAAGAAAGAGGTGATTTCTGGTATCAACTTAATACAGATGACCAGAATGGCATTTAGGGATTCTTTCTGATTTAATTAAGCTGCTATCAATCTTCCAACCTTTTACCCGTGTTCGGATCTCTGACAGTATATCGATTCCAACAATATTGAGGTACGTTAATATCCAGTTAAAAATATTGATTAAAAAAACATGGTTTTCCTTTACTTGTAATGATAAGTATAAAAAATATTGAGAAAAAAGTATTTCACACAAATATCATTTAAAAACATACAAACTTTTTATTTTTGAATATATATAGTTGAAATTGTAAATATTATTATTTTTTATTTAACTTTCTTTATTGCACAGTTTATAATACGCCCCCATCTTTACCCACCCCTGATCCAATCCCATCAAACAAAAAAGACAATTTCATCCTTAAGGAGGAAGTATACATCTTTATACAGACACTATGTCAATGCCAACATTTATTTAATCTACACATTCATATTCAAATCGTAAATCATACATATTTAAAACAATGTAAATTAAATACATTTAAAGAGCATTTAATACTATATTGTGGGATGGCATAGAGTGGAGTGTTCTAGAGTGGTATGATGTGCAGTGGAATAGAATAAAGTGTAGTGGCATAGAGTTTAGTGGCGTAGAGTGGAGTGGCATACAGTGGACTAGTGTACAGTGGAGTGTTGTAGAGTAGAGTGCCATACATTTGAATTGGGTAGAGTTAAGTGGTGACGATGCGTTCAGTTGAATAGTGTATAGGGGAGTAGCGTAAAGTCGAGTGGCATACAGCTGAGTAGTATAGAGTGGAATAATGTTGAGTGCTACTGAAGTACAGTGTAGTAACACAGAGTCGAGTGGTATATAGTGGAATAGATTAGAGTTGAGTGGTGTAGCGTGGACTGTTGTGCAATGGAATAGCATAGAGTGTAATACGGTTGAGTGGGTTGCATAAGGTAGAGTGGTGTAGAGTGTAGTGTCGTACAATGTAGTGATGTACAGTGCAATAGCATACAGTGAATTGTTGTAGAGTGGAGTGGTGAATAGTGGGGCGGTGTACAGTGGAGTCACGTAATGTGCAGTGTAATACAGAGGAAAAGTGTACAGTGCCATACAGTGGAATGGCAAAGATTGTGGCGTTGTAGAGTGGAGTTGTGCACAATAGAATAGAATACAATGGAGTAGTGTAGGGGTCTACAGTGTAGTGGCATACACTGGAGTGTCATAAAATTTAGTGGAGTACAGTGGATTAGCGTAGAGTGGAGTTGCATATAGGGGAGTGACATAGAGTGGAGTGGAGTACAGTGTAATAGTGTAGAGTGGTTTGGTGAACAGTGGGGTGGCATAAAGTGTGAAGGTGTAGAATAGAGTGTGGTAATTGAGACTAAGCATGGGCGGAAAATCCGTTCCGCTCGCGGATTTTGCAGATTTTCGGTAAATTTGCAATCCGCAAACGCTCGCAAATATACCGAAAATCCGCAAATTCGCACGCAGCGGATTTTTTTTTCTTGGTGATACAATTTTGCGGCGTGCGGTATAAGTTCGCAATTGCGAACATGTAGGTGCGGCGGGCAGCAACAATCTCGCACTCGCGAAATTACAAAAATTGCAATTCTGCACAAGAAATCTACTAGCAAGCAGCATAGACCTTCTGAAAATGATGATTTTTATTAGAATAACTCCTCAGGTTGACATTTGCCTGCACTTTTTTGGATTTGAGGCCTTTTGATTTTCTTTGGATAACTTTTGGATTAGAAATCAACTTTCTCATATAAGCTTGTTTGGGGCATTACAGTTGCTGTAATGCTGTTCTGCAGAAAAACGAGTTTTGCAATAGTGAAAGCATTCAGCAGGTTCAAAAGTTCAAACTCATCATTAGTAACCATTCCCTGTAGTGCTTCCTGACAAGGGCCCCTCCAGAGTTCAGTTGCTAGTTGCAACAATTGTATGACCCTGCTCTGACCCTCACAGCAGGCTCATAGAATAGCTACAAGTAGGCCACAAAGGTCCTGGAAAAAAAATTGCACTGCAACAGAAAGCAAATTACAGATAAGGAAGCAGGTGCCAGACTGGAATTTTAAAACAGTGACACATTAATAAATCAACCCCAAATTAATTCATGTCAGTTGAAGCAGGCAGGTGTGCTTGCTTTTTCCCCCCATAATCTACAGTGATGATGAACCAGAGGGTGGCACTGATGTACCAGAGGGTGGCATGGGTGAAACAGAGGGTGGCAGGGGTGAAACAGAGGGTGCTGGGAACCTGTGATGATGAACCAGACGTAGAAACAACATAATCGTGACTGTTGCGAGCCGACATGTAAGTTCGCAATTGCGAACTGGTACAAAACCCTCGCGAACTGGCAGAAATCCTTGCGAACTGGCAGAAATCCTTGCGAACACAAAAAAAAATCCGCAAATTTGCGAGAATTCGCGGATTTTGCGGATTGCGAGTTCGCAAATTCGCAAAATTTGCGAACGCCAGATTCGCAAAATTCGCCCATGCTTAATTGAGACAAACGTAGTGTGAAAGTTGGTTAACAGATGTAAAGCCTGATTTATATATAGGTGGGTGGCTGGCTTGTTAGAAATTGGGTTACTGACTAACTTGGGTGTGAGCCCTGGTCAAACAGCAACCAAACTGCTAGTCAGGGTAAGGCACAAGCAACCCCAAATTTACCTGTGCTCAACCTCCTGGTAGCTTTGCACAGAGCAGTCAGGATTAACTCAAAGGTAAACAGTAAAACAATAAAAACACCACACAAAGAGATCCAATACCAGGTTTGAAAAATAGAGCTTAATTTAATAAATAAATCAAGACCGAAACAACGAAATCCAACCCGTAGAACCAGAGTTATGAATTTTTAAAGAAAAACTGTAAAATAGCGCTTAAAGCATAAAGCACCAACTGCGGCTATCCTGTCGCGCTGGACTTAGTCCCAAAGTCAAAAGTTCAGGCCTACCACAATGGAGCGTGGGTCGGATACAGTCCCAGGTTAGTCTTGCTGAATGTTTACCCTCTCAAGTTTTGTGCCAAGAGTCCTGTTTGCAATGGAGAGGGTTGCAGGGAGCAAGGAGAGCATTGAAGCGGTCATCAGCATGGTGAGAAGAGCAGGTTTGATGTCGTGGACGAGCGGGCTGGAGCTTTTTGTCGGTGGTTCTCCACAGGTGATCAATGCCTCCTGTGCAAAGGGACAGGCTGGCAGCGGCGTGCGCTAAATCTTGGTGCAAGTGGCATGATTCTGATGCAAACAGGCCCGTTCACATTGGCAAAGAGCCCAAAAGCTTAATTTTAAGAGCCCGTGAGCCACACCAAGGGTCCAGGAGGTGAGAGGCACAACTTGGGGGTCAGTAACTCACTGCAGCAGCTTCCAGGTGCTGGTTGGGGAGCCTTTTATGCCCATGAGGCCAGATCTGTAGGCCAGCAGACTAGCCCTTTGAGCCACTCTGGGGTCCTGGATTCAAGATGAAGTTGTAGGTCCAAGTCTTCGTCACCAACGAGGAGGGCAGAAGCAGTAGGCCCAGCAGAGCAGTAGTTACTTTGGAGCAGCAGTCCAGCAGAGCAGCAGTCCTTGTAGCAGCACAGCAGTCCTTCTTTCTGACGGAGGGTACTGAAAAGTTGGTGTCTGAGGTCTTTCTTTAATACCCTGATGTCCTGGTTCAGGAAGATGGGAGATGCTTTCAGACAGGGAACTTGAAGTGCATAGAATTTCCTGCCTCCCTTGCCCTGGCTCCAGGCTGGCAGAAGTGACAATCCAAGGTTGTTAGGTCCTTTGTGTGAAGGAAGAGTACATTCTGTTCATGTGTAAGTGGGCTTTGCTCAGCCTGGCCGTTTCCTACCAGCAAATAGCTCACTCAGGCACATCTAATCCTTCTATGGAGTGACTCTCTGGTAAGAATTCACAAAATCTGTCAGTTACACACAGTTGTGTGATCCATGCCAGGCTATAGGCACAAAAGGGCTAAGGACAGAAAATGGCAACTTTCTAAAAGATGTTTTTTTTTAAAATTGTGATCAAAATCTCAACTCTTTCACTAAATAGAGATATTCACCCTAATTCCAAAGACACCAAATATGAAGTGAGTATATCTTCCCATTTGAAAATGACACTTAAGAATTTTAATTGGGTAACTCCAATGTTACCCTATAGGAGGGATAGGCTTTGCAGTAGTGAAAAGCGAATTTAAGTGTTTGTCACTACCAGAACATGTAAAACTTACAAGTACATGTCCAACATTTTAAATACACTGCGACCCGTCCTTGGGGCAGTCCAGGGCCTACCTTAAGGGGGACTTCTATGTATTAAAAAGAAAGGTTTGGGACTGCCAAAAGGTTTATCTTGTCAGGTCGCCGTGGCAATTTAAAACTGCACACAGACACATTCTGCAATGGTAGGCCTGAGATATGTTTAATGGGTGGCAGAGTGAATGCTGCAGGCCCACTAGTATCATTTAAAGACAAGTGCTATTTGTGTGCTACATAAATATCATTAACATTACATTTAACTTACAGGCCCTGGGTATATGGACTAGGGACTTACAAGTAAATTCAGTATACCAATTGGGTATAAGCCAATTTAATATGTTTTAGGAAGAAAGTTCAGGAACTTGAGCACTGGTGAGCAGTAGTAAAGTGCCCAAAGTCCTAAGGTCAATAAAAATAGGTTCAGCGGAATGGAGGAAAAGAAGCAAAAAGTTTGGGGGAAGACCACCCTAAGGATGACAGGTCTAACACCTGCCTTCCCACCATGAGGACAAAGTAAATGACTCTGTCTTCATGGTGGGGAGGCCAGCCACCTAAATTATAAATGACCGCCAAACAGGCATTTGCAGCAACCTCTGTGACGGTGGTTCCTGTCAATTCACTTTACTAATTGCTACAGGGCTGCATCGGAACTCTTTTGTATATCTTTTTTAAGTAGTACTCCTGCAATGGTGCAGTGGTACTGGGAGTGAAAATTACTGTTCCGACTCCACGATAGAGCAGGCAGTTTTGTCAGAGTGCAGTACCACAGGCTGTCACTAGTTGTCCCTTGGGACCTATTTTGGCCACAACTGGTACTACACCCTGCAACATGGCCAGGCAAAAGTAATTAATGTAAAATAACATAAGAATTCAATGCAGTGATCACAGAAGGGGGCAAGCAGTGTCGTGCAGGGGGCAGGGGTAGGCGGCAAAAGGATATTAAATGAGAGCACTGCATTGCAAGTTTTGCATAAAATAACCAAACTTAAAAACAACGATCAAAACAGCAGTGGCCTTAGAGGGGTGGTGGGGGCATGTGAGCAGTGTTGTGGGAGGGGCGAGGGGGAGGCACAGGGAGATTGAGGGACATGAAGCAACCAAAGCAGTGTTGTGGGATGGGTGAGGGGGAGGCACGGGGAGATAAAGCAGGCGCAAGCAAATGATGCGTCAGAAGATTAGATTCATTGCACAAGTAAACAGAACGGTTAACAAGCAAAGGTGCATGCCAACTAAAGTAAGAGTTATCTCTAAGTATAAATACCCTGAATAGTAAGAACACATGTAAGAAGGGCAGTTTTCTTTGGAGGATACAAAATTCCAAAACGAGAGTGTTACAATGTTAAATGTACATGTAAAATAAGTAAATCCAATAATAGTAGGTATTCTTAAGTTGGTTTATTAGACATAGTTGGTAGTAAGGAAGGCCCCACCGGGAGCAGCATTCAGTTGCTCAGCCCCACTCACTCAAACTGACCACACATTCAAACCATGCATACACGAACATTCTAATGACATCACACACACAGGCTGAGCAGCAGAGAAGGAGAAGACAAGAATATAACAGAGAGACTACTAAGTTTATTCACCAATGAAAAGCCAGCATTTCTAAAGGACAGCAACAGCAACCAATTAAAAAGATGGGCATTTTTTCAAGGCCATATCTTAGAAAAGAGTGGGCCATGATCGCATGGCATTAAATACGCGATTGGCTTGTGTTAATAATAAAAACAGCGGTCAGACTGTCCGAAGCAATAATGGTCGAAATAGTGCAGACAGAATCCCACTTCAAGGCAACATTAACGGGTTATAAGAAAAGATTGGATGACATTAATAAAGACATCACCGAATATAAAGACAACTTGACCCAAACCAAAGTAACGCAATTTCAAAAAGACCTTAAGAAATTTGCTTTTACAAAGGTATATCCGTATGCAGACCCGGCGTACACCGCACCGATTAAGTCAAACTCCGTTGTGGAAAGTTTGGATGATAACTTCTCCAATAGTAGCTACTCGAGCAATGCAGCTATAAACAAGGACAGAGAGGAGGTGGAAGGGGTAGACCCCGACCCTTCTTTCAACAACCCATGCGGCCTCCGTATCCTATGCAAGGGGGTGGTATACATCTGATGCATTTTCATCACCCACAGATGCCCCCTATGAATTGGAATCCCGCTTTTGCAGCTGCCCCTGTGAATCAGCAAAATTCTTACACCCCACCTTTTTTAGAGAGGGGCCGAAGAGGAAGAGGCAAGAGGAGAGGTCACACACAAGTACAATGGGAACAAGATGATCCAGTGGGCAACCACACCCGGAGCAGACAGCAACAAGCCAGTACGAGCCTGCAGGAAATCTAATTGTCAATCTTTTAAACCAAACCCTATCGGAGGTGGAAACTAGAGTTCTTGAAAAGGACCTGGGCTTTGTGCCGACTGCCCGCCTGGACAAGTTTCGCCTACACTGCGAACTCTCCTGTTTCTTTAGGAAATTGAAACTAAAAGCTTTTTTTGAAGGAAAGGAGACTGAGAATGATGAACAGAGTAATGGGGATACGAATCTGAGAGTAAAATCTACGTTTACTCCACCCGCATATGCGGAGCCAGCAGAAATACCTGCCTTCGAACAGGCAGTCTTTAATGAGATTGAACATTTGGATGAACCCACTACATATAAAAACTTGAGTGCCTTAGAGTTTCAGGCACTTGATAGTTTGAGAACCAATACTGCTATTACAATCAAACCTGCGAATAAAGGTGGAGCAGTGGTAATTCAGAACACATGCAATTATGATCAAGAATGCCAACGGCTGTTGGCAGATACAAAGAATTACCAACCCTTGACTAAAGATCTATCTGGAGACTTGAAGATAATTATAAAAGACCTGGTCAACGAGGCTGCAGTGAATGGTTATATTTCTAAAAAAAGAGGCAGACTTCCTGATGGAGTGTGAGGGGGCTATAACATATTTTTATACATTTCCCAAAATTCATGAAGGCAAAACACCCCCGCCTGGTTGTCTTATTGTCACAGGCATTGGCTCATTACTCGAACCGCTGTCATGCTTCTGCGATCAATTTCTGAAAACACTCATCCAACAGACACCAACTTACCTTAGAGACACTAAGAGTCTCTTGAATTTTCTTCACAATCTGCAATGTGACATGAAACATACCATTCTGGTGACTCTGGACCTAGAGAGTCTCTATACGAGCATTCCCCAGGAAGACACCATCCTAGTCCTGGGTGAAGCAATGAATACCATCAACTGGGAGTACAATACCCCAAAGGAATTTATTCTGAAATGTGCAACTCTGGCACTTAAAAAAAATTCTTTGAATCTAAGGGGGATTTGTTTCTCCAGTCAACTGGGTCTTTCATGGGCAGTACTTTTGCCCCTAGTGTTTCTGGGTTATATGTCCATGATTTCAAACAGAAGTGCATCCAAGATACCAGCAACCCATGTATCTCTTCCATAGGCTTTTGGAAGAGATATTTTGACAACATTCTCATGATCTGGCAGAGTTTAGGAGAATTATTACAGGATTTTCTCCGGTGGATCAACACCCTAGATCTTAATCTGAAATTTACTCATACTGCAGACAAACATGAAGTTGTCTTCTTGGATGTGATAATCTCTAAACAAGATGGACATTTCGTTATAAAATCACATTACAAGCCAACCGCTAAAAACAACCTCCTAGAATTTACCAGTTTCCACCCAAGGGCCCTGCTGGAAAAATTTCCTTATGGACAATTCTTACGAATAAGGAGAAATTATAGCCATTTGGAGGATTTCAGATAGCAATCATTTGACTTGACATTAAAAGTACAAAATCGGGGTTACCCTACCCTGCTATTGAACAAGGGATATAAGAGAGCCAGAAACTAACCAAGAGATGCGTTACTTGAAGACACCCCTAAAGAACAAACAACAATACCTCTGACCTGTGTAACCACCTTCAGCACTGTGTCCGATGCATTAAAGAAAATGATTAACAAGCACTGGCGCATTATAAACAGCAACAAGAGGCAATGGGAGAAACCACTTTTCTCTTTTGAGAAGGGTCGCAGTCTTCGGGATACTCTGGTCAACACCCGTCCCAGAGAAACGGTATCTCTGAGCCCACCATCAGTTACTGATGCGTGGGGCCTACCAAAAATAATGGGACATTACCCCTGCTCCAACTGCTGTATCTGCCACCCAACGTCACACACCAAATCTCTCAATCCTGAACCAAATAAAGTATGGACGCAGCGAGCTAATTCCAACTGCAACTCCATGAACGTAGTTTACTTGATAACCTGCCCTTGTGGGCTAAGACATGTGGGCATGACTCCTCGCAAAGTTAATGTACGAAAATGCAAGCATCGTAGCAACATATGATGTGGTCGTGCAACCACTAAATTGAGTGAACATCGTTTACAGGAAAACCACATGACCAATGATCTGAGATGGACCGTGATAGAGGAGGTCATCAGGAAGGGAAATAGGCAAAAAATCCTATTTGAAAAAGAACAGAGATGGGTGTATCGCCTTGGGACATATACAGATGGATTACATGATAACATCCCATGGGCCACTGTTTTAAAAGTCTGAATGTCGGTGGACTGTCCAGTTTTTTAGCACCTGACTACTCGTAATCATAAGACCTGCTATCATTACGTCTATTCTAAATGCATTATAGAGTCCCTCTGCCCTCTTTTAAAGAGAAGTTTTAATGATATACTATTCTCTCTAAATTAAAACCTCTTAAGAGGTACTTTGCCTTGTCTTTATTACCCTCTATTTGCCCACAAGGCATGCAATAATGTTGCCAAAAGAGTTGGAAAAAATGTACACAAAAAAAATTCTCAAAACTTTCTCTAAATTAAAATTTTGGAGGAGGTATTCGACCTTGTCTTTATCCCCCCTTTCTCTGCCTACAAGGCATGTAATTATGGTACCTAAAGTGATGAAAACTCCTTATTTCAGATGCCATTTTCCAGTATATTGGGACCCTCTTCCCCCACTTGTTGTATTCATTCTGTTCCTTCGATACAACACGATTTTTTATAAAACAACTTGTCACCCGAGTTTGTAATAAAAGAGGAGTCATTTTTATATTAAGCTCCTGCATTCGCAATAAAACCGAGAGCAAGTTTTTGAGTGGTTTCTATAACAATCACTGTTTACTTTAAGTCTGTGTGGATACCTGCGGCAGGAGGAAGAAATCGCCATTTACAGAAGAATTGATATGTCACACCTACCTTGCCTGCCGTGACTGGGTCGCACTGCTGTTTGACCTCTACTGCTGCTGCTGCTCGCGGAACCCGCTTCGCGGGTCCCGCTTCACCCTGGGACTTGGGCAGAAGTTCTTGACATCGCCTGTGAGTAAGGATTTGGGCAGGAGGGCTGCGAGCTAGGGGTTGTGGACTCACTCTCCCAGGAGTCCAAGGAAAACCCACTCCCGTTACACCTGGGCTGCTCTCCCTCATTGCCCCGCCCTCCAGGACCGGGATAAAGTGCCCCGCCTGCTGTTGGAACGCGGGACACACCTACCCTGCCTGCCGTGACTGGGTCGCACTGCTGTTTGACCTCTACTGCTGCTGCTGCTCGCGGAACCCGCTTCGCGGGTCCCGCTTCGCCCTGGGACTTGGGCAGAAGTTCTTGACATCGCCTGTGAGTAAGGATTTGGGCAGGAGGGCTGCGAGCTAGGGGTTGTGGACTCACTCTCCCAGGAGTCCAAGGAAAACCCGCGCCCGTTACACCTGGGCTGCTCTCCCTCATTGCCCCGCCCTCCAGGACCGGGATAAAGTGCCCCGCCTGCTGTTGGAACGCGGGACACACCTACCTTGCCTGCCGTGACTGGGTCGCACTGCTGTTTGACCTCTACTGCTGCTGCTGCTCGCGGAACCCGCTTCGCGGGTCCCACTTCGCCCTGGGACTTGGGCAGAAGTTCTTGACATCGCCTGTGAGTAAGGATTTGGGCAGGAGGGCTGCGAGCTAGGGGTTGTGGACTCACTCTCCCAGGAGTCCAAGGAAAACCCGCGCCCGTTACACCTGGGCTGCTCTTCCTCATTGCCCCACCCACTCACTTAAATTGGAGTAAGCACCCTATAAGAGACATTGCATCCAGCTGCTCGGGAGCGCGCGGGAGCGACCGGGGCTAAGCCCGGGCAAAGGGCGGGCCCTCTGTGGCCCTCAGAGGCCTGAGGAGGCCAGGCTGGGCCAGAACCCCTGGTTGAACACTGTACTGCCCTTGACTTTTGGTGTAAGTGTGTGAGGGACATATTACACTGGACATTATATCTATTGAAATGTTAACCCCGGAGCTGGTCGGCCCCGAGAAACCTGTGAGTTTAATTATTGGGAAATTAGATAATTATTTCAAGAAATCTGTTTTGGACAACCCCACTACTCCTACCCTTGCAGAACGCCGGGCGGAGCGCAGACGCTCGGTAGAAAGCCTAAAAAATAGGTTATTAATCGATTCACCTGTGTTGATTAGTCCTACTGTGGAGGGTACCCCCATTGAGAATGTTTGTACTCTCTCCCAGGAGAGCGTTCCCTTAAAATTTAGAGAGGGTACGTCTACGAACGAAATTGAACCCCAAGACACGATTAATATATCGACATCTAACTCTACTCATCCCAGTATACCTAAAACCATAGTCATAACCAAGGCACAAATAACCCCCACCCCTAGGCAAACCAAAGTAGCAAGAAATAGGGCAAAGAAAGTCACGCCTGTTAAAATGTATGGCCCTCCACCCAATAAAAAAAGGCGGAAAAGATCTGATGTACCTAAGAGGAAAATTAACCATGCAGATTTTGGTATTAAAAACGATGCTAGTAATGAGGGAGAACGGGTACAAATAATAGATAAAGGAATGATAGCTACACCATCTATATATTCTTGCCCTACCCCCAAAGTAGCTCAGGTCAGCTCTACCCCTGATAATCCTCCTGTTGTCGTGACACCACAGGATTCTCCAAATGGTGCCCTAATCGATAGCATAGAGACCATAATAAGGGCCCATACTCTCGCTATCGTAGAAAGACTTAATATATTGGACGATAGGCTCGGGAAGATAGAGCGAGAACTGGGTAGCAAGGTAGCAATCACTAAGGTACCCTCTAATCCTGCTACACAAATTTCCACCTTACCGACCTCTTCAGGTACCCCAGTTATAACCCCCACTTCTGTCCCTGTCCAGACTACCACTATGCCTCAATCTTTACATACCGTGAGTGAAATTATACCAACAGGTAATCCTGTTTTACCAAAGAGTAAACCCACTTTGCCCCCTGCTGTAACGGTCAGTGGACCGACAAATAGTTTAGGTCAAGCTTCTGGGAATAAGAAGAGGGATAGGGGGATTGGGCGACCCCCTCGAGGTAATTATAATAAGGGCCCCCTTCCAGAACTTCCACCGGAAGCTGTACCTTTCGTGGTGGTTCTTACCGGGGTGCCAGAGTTAGAGGCGAACAAACGGGAGGGCTTTTCCCAGTTAAAGAATAAAAAAAATGCACTGGTTAAGTTTGTATAGACCTATAGCAAATAACATCAATGGCGAAATTGTCCACGTTCGCATTCTCCCCTGGCTAGGAGGAAGACCCAAAGACATTGAGGGCGACATTGTGGTCATAAACTTTAGAGACCAGAATGCTGTTGACTTTATACTTAACTGGCCCTCCGATCACGATAACAATCATATCACTCCTCGCCCTCTCACTTATTTCTATCCTCGCTCAGTGGTGTTCCCACCCCACCACCAACTTCGGCCAGTCCCTCCTCCCCCTTTTCCAAGGCAAATGTACTCAAATCCATACTGTCCACCCGTTTATAATAATGGTTTTTCATCTAATGGACATTATTCCACAACAGTAGCAGACCCGCATGGGTGGAACATTGTGGCTCCAAGGTATAATTCCCTAACACACAGGAGAATGGATCACCTTAAACCCTTCACGCCCCTAGAGACCACCAATAGGTTTGACGTGTTTAGTGGTCTGGAAGACTGTGATTGATGCCAACAAGCCATGGGGGAGGTTGGCGAGGGAATATGTGGTGATACAGGGGGAGACATGAGTTCATGTAAGAGGGCAAGTGGCTTTACTGAGGACAACCTGCCCAAAGGGCATAATGCTGCCCGTTTTTCCAGTTGCAATATACTTATTAATGGGCAGACTCATTGCAACCCGGACTCCTTTACCCCGGATGATGGTACCATAAGTTTCATAGACCCACCGATGTGTGTTAGTATCCCCCGGCTATCTGATGACCCCGTGATCGAGGATGTAACTCCGCTCCACATGCCCCCTCTACCCAATGAGGCCGTAAGTTCAATAGAGAAGGGCTATAAGCTGGGAAGTTGGAATATTGCTGGGTGGAACAACAAGATAGATTGTTTAGGGTGGCTAGAATTTATAACCCAATTCGACATTTTATGTCTCCAGGAGACCTGGGCGGCCGAAGACGTCTACCTTGATGGGTATGCTGCCTATAATTGTCATGCACAGCCATCTAATATGGGTAGAGCCAGCGGTGGGTTGGTGATACTGCTATCTGTGATGCTACCGGTCCAAGTGAAAACCCACCTGACTGTTGGTTTGCATTCGCAGTTGTTATGGTTGCAACATAGGAATGGGCGAAATGTCTTAATAATAAATCACTATAACAACGTTTTTAACCACTCTAATACTGCTATGGTTGAAGAACTTGATGTCGAGGTGGAAAGGCTGTGTGGCCATAGTGGAGTGTCTTTTGAAATTCTGTGGGGAGGTGATTTTAACATTTACATGTGTCCCTTTTCTGGCAAGAGGGTGTGTGGGTATGGGGGGGAGGTTGGGGAAGATCAGACCCACTTCCTACACTCGGCCTATGGTGACTCTTTAAACACTCTCATGCTCAAATTGGATTTATGTATCATGTTACCTGGCGCAGACAGTGAGGGAAATCCGGTACCAACCTTCATTGGTAGGAACTGTGCGACGGTTATCGATTACCTCATTGTCTCTTCCAGTATTATGGCTCTGTGTACCTCTCCCGTAATAGTAGACTTAGCCCTTAGTGACCACAACTGTCTAACAATGTATCTTTCCTTGTGGGGGGATAAGGTAAAGGTGTCGCATGGCACAGTGACAGACGTAGTCCCACACAGACTAAATGGCCCAAGAATTAAATGGGGCAGGCATAATGAGGAATGCCTACTATGTACTATAGTATCAGCCTGTTTACAGGAGGTAGAATGCTGTCTCGAATCCTACAAAGGTAGTGCCGACATTCTTGCTAGTTTTGATACCATTAATAAAAATATTGCAAAAATCTTAACTGGTACAAAACCTAAAGGACCTAGGACCACTAGTGGATGGTTTAATAAGGAATGCACAAAATCCCTACAAAACCTTAAAGCCGCTCTTAATTGTAAACCCAGGGATAAGGAAGTAGTCAGGGCCCTGAGAAGGGAATATACAACCCACCTGAAGGCCAGGAAACAGGAATTAAGGGAAGAGGCCTGGAACAACCTGACAAAGGCAGTGGATCTTAAGGATACCAAGCTTTTTTGGTCCACAGTCAATAGCCCCTTTCTTCAAAATGACGAAGCCCCGGTATTGTCTGCTCAGGTGAGCGAAGAACAATAAGTTGCTCATTTTTCCAGCATTTTTAACCCGATGGACTAGTTACAGGGGGTGATAGGGAGGCTATGATTGCCACCCCCTTACCTCTTAACATCACAGTCACCGAGGTGGACGCTGCCATCCGGTGTAGTAAGGGGGGGAAGGCACCGGGCCCCGACGGGGTACCCGTTGATCTCTATAATGCCGAGGTTTCCATTTGGAGTCCACTGCTGACTAAGGTGTTTAATGCAGCAGCAATGACAGCGGCTCCACAGGCCTGGGGGGAGTCCATCATTATCCCTATTTACAAAAAAGGTGCGAGAGGAGAGGAAAAAACTATTGCCCGATTTCTCTCCTTACTGCCTCCCTAAAAATTATGAGTAGGGTATTATTGAGTCGCTTGGAGGACTGGGTTGAAGAAAAAGGAGTACTTGCAGACTCCCAGTTTGGATTCCGTAAGGGATTAGGCACAATAGAACAGTGCATAAACCTGGACCTCATCATAGGCAAATATACACGTGCTAAGCAAGGCTCATTGTTTCTTTGCTTTGCTGACCTTTCCAGTGCTTTCGACCTGGTTGACCATTGTTCTTCTGTGGTCAACCCTACTGGATATGGGAGCCCCACGAGAAATCATTTATTTCTTGGCCCAATTATACAGGAACTTGTCGGCCAAGATAAGTTATGGGCAATCGGGAGAGTGTACATGGAGTATTCTGGTAGGCTCTGGTATTAGGCAGGGATGTGTCCTCGCTCCCCTTCTTTTCTCCCTTTTTATCAATGCAATTGAGTTTGAACTACGGGCTGTCAGTGCTGACGCACCGACCGCCGACGGCCTCTCCATTCCGATATTGCTTTATGCGGATGACGCGGTTCTGCTTTCGAGAACCCCTCTTGGGCTGCAAAAACTCATGGACAAATTTGTGGATTTTATCAATGGGAGGAAATTAAAAATTAACAATTCAAAAACTTTTATAATGGCCTGCGGCAAGAAAGTAAAAAATCTAAGACCTTTTACAGTTATGGATCAAATAATACAAGTGGTTGACAAATTTTGTTACTTAGGTATCACTTTTAATAGTGGGGGGATGTGGGCATCCGAAATGACCAATGTAAGAGCCAAAATGGCCAAGTGTGGCATATTTAAGTTTGCATCTAAGCTAGGCTCTAGGCGGATACCCGACATGTTGTACTTATATCGCCATAAATGCGTTGCCCTGGCCCTCTATGGCTCAGGTATATGGGGCCATTGTAATCATAATATGCTCCATGTGGAGGAAAATAAATTTGTTAAAAAACTTCTGTGTCTACCACCCTCTGCTTCAACTAAATTGATCCACCAGGAGGTTGGACTGGAACATCTTTCTGATTTGATCGATTTAAGACCACTGATAGTATGGAGATCTATATGGATTAAGGAGCAGACGGGGTTCACAAAAAAGATTATTTTAGACTGTGTCCACATGGAAAAATGTTCCTGTATTCCCTGGCTTAATTATATCATTTGTGTATTTAAAGATGTCTTTAATCTTGCTGTGTGTGATAATCCACTCTGTGTTATAGACATCCCTAAGATTGAGCTTAAACACGAATTCCTGAGGGCTAGTATGGTAAAGCGCAATGTAGCTACCTCTAAGTTTTCTACACATGTTTTTTACAATAGGTATAACATGGCAGAATCAGGATTCGCAGGATACCTTAAAATGGTTATTATTCGTTCCCACCAATATGTTTTGACAAGATTGCGGATGGGGACTGTTCATTTGCTTGTTGCGTATCCTCATATGAACACTTACACTACTGCCCCCTGTCCATGTGATGGGACTACAAAGTAAGCCCGGAGCACTTCCTATTGTTATGCCCTTTTTATCTCCATCTCCGTAAAATATACTTGAAACCACTTTTAAAAAAATATAATGTATCCACAATTGTATCTGCTATGAGGCTTTTATTTGGACTTGGTTCGCAGGACATCTGTTTTTTTACTTCTGTATTCATCTTGAAGTCGGTACGCTGGAGGAATAATATGCTCCTCGATACATGAATGTTCTAAAATTAGCTGTACCTATATGTTTTTAACTATTTATGTATGTATGTACTTTTATGATTATTAACAAATGATCGAATAAAGTTTTTGAATTGAAATTGAATTGAAAAGTCTGTGTCCTTTGCTTCAGAATCGCTTATAGGAGGATTTACAACATTAAGTTAGTCTGGAGCCTTTGATTGGCTCACGACACAGCTGCTAGGTGACAGCTTCCTTTTGAAGACTGGCCCTTCTGCTTTTATGGGGCAGTAACTGAAACGCGATTGGCTGTTTGGGACAACACCCTCGTAGTGACGTCACTACCGGGTCCTGCATCAGGTGAGCGTCAACGCCCCTAAACAAGCTTTATTAAGACGGACCATGCAGACATGATTATCGTCTGGGTCCGGTACTCAGAGGGATGACGCAGGTTCCTAATGGGTGCTGAGTGTTGTGGGCGTGAGTAAATCGATCTCAAGCTAAGTAGCACTATTGGTTATATTATTCGATCTGATCGTTACGTACATATTTGCAATTTTCCTTAGGGTGTGCCGAGTCGCTTTCACCCCCATCCCGCGACCCATGGTGCTTTGACAGATTTTACCAGTTGTAAGACCGCTAAACGACTACAGCCATTTGTTTTGCCCAAAGTAGCACTTTTCATGTTTTTTGTTTCTTTTATCACTTTTAGGCCACGTGTTACTTGTTATGCATACTGGGCATTGAGACACTTCTTGATTTATCTTGAGTGCAGACCACCACGCTATCCATGAGAGTTTAGGATTATAGCCCTTTGCTCTCGATTCAAATTAGTTCTTAGCTGTGAGTATGATATGTGCACCAGTTCACAATTAGTGACACATGTGTCCTTGCTACTGTTACAAGTGCACTCCAAAGAGCACTCTTAGCATGTGAATGAGAAGGATGGCAACAGATAGAAACTTACTGATATACCTTTTCTGTTTCTTTCTGTTTATATGTTTGTCTGTACTTTCAAATTAGAATAAACTTGATTCCTCTCTAATTTTGATGGAATTTTTAATTTATTTTTTTACATTTTTAACACCAGTAACCTCAGGTTAGGCTGTGCCTTAGCGCGCCCATACCGCCGAGGTTCATCACTTATTTTTGGTCCTGACGAATGCCTAAGTGATGCTCACTAAAGGCAGAAACATGTTGACCGCACTCCTAGGATGAATTAGTACTTCTAATTTAGTCATCATCCTACACTCTGTTTTTATCTACATCCAATTGACAAAACTAATAAAATAATTATTTTTGACACAATCTGGACGTTTTTTAAATTCCCCCAATTCACTTGTCACTATCAAAAGCCAGCTCCGCAGTAAAATGGCGTTGTAGCACACTAGGGTGGCACTCGGCCACTTCTGGTGGGGCCCGATGATGAAGCATGTCACCAACCCGGTTGGTGAGTGAGGGCTTTACAAAAAAAACAAAATTGATTTTCTTCACAGGCAATATACAACTGTGTTGTTTAATTACATGCTTGCTCTTCCAATGTCTTTTGAATGAACACTCCTTTGTTGATTGGCTAATTAATTCCGAGGGGAGCTAGGAGTGTTTGCCTCTTTCCCTTCCTCTATTGTTGATATAAGCACATCCTAAATACAGCATGTCTTGAAGAGACAGTGCAAGCACTGAGTAGGCGAGACCTAAAAATGACTACATGTCAGCCCATTAAAATTGACCAGACAGACATGTAGCCATTTCTTGGGTTGTCCTTACTCCCCAGGGCCTTTGGAAAAGTTTGGGCATGGTGAAGAAAGAGTAGGCCAATCTTAAGGTCCACACACAATTAAATTTAATGGGAGCCCCCCTATATTGGCGGTGAGGGAAATCTGTCTCCGTTGCGACATAGTGCCCTCTCCGCCAATATATAAATCAAGCATGTAGATGTAATGCAGCAGGAAAAAAATTATATTTGGTGTAAATGGTAATGTTTGGTAGTATGTATGAAGAGAGTAAGCAGTGTTAAAGTTTTAATTTTTAAAATACTTGGTTATATATTGTGATTCAGTATACCTCTGTAGGTTAACCGTATACTGAGGTACATGCGCATGACAAGGCAGTACGTGATTCATAAATGGCTGTGTTCACCAAACAGAAAAAGCAACCATGACATTTTCACCACATTATAGTTGTGTTTTGCTTTCAGCGTTGCGTTGTGTTCTGAATTAGGGTCTTATATCTAGATAAGTAGTTGGTTTTATTGTTGTTCCCTACATATTACCATTTTCTTAACATATTAATTGATAGAGAAATATATTTCGATTTTTCTATATATTGTTACAGTAGTTTTTAATTTTTTTTTACATATTTATATTTTTTGGGCACCGTGTTACTCCAGAGGCAGTACCACAGTACTATGTACCTAATAAAAAAACATATATAGAAACTTTTTCTCTACCTATTACCAATTAAATATAGTGTTAATAAGACAGGGAAAATAACAAACCTAATATACTTATCTACATCTAAGGGTGAAATGCAGATCACAGGAAAAGTGTACCTTAAAGCAAAATGGCTGCCTTTAACTTTTGTAAAGGCAGTAATTAGCCAATCACATTATGACCTGTAATTGGTATGTACCCAGCAGCCGCTCCTCCGATATGGCGGAGGAGCATCGTCACCCCTGCCAGGTGGCTAAAACACAAAAAAAATGATAATAATTTAAGTTTATTATCGCGTTATTTTTTTTCCTAACACCGAGTTTCGGGATGTCATAAGGGATGTCATTAGTGATGGCACTGACCATGTCATGAATGACGCAATATGTGACGTCATCAGCAGTGCATTGCGGGTGCTTGAGTTATAGTTAGCTAAACTAACTATAACAGGAGAACTTCTATGATTTGGATGAGAGAGATGTCCAACCAATTATAACCTCCCTGAAACTGAAACCTATGTATTTTTTCAGTGAACTTCTAAGGTTTCTTAAATGCTAATTTCTAACTATAACATGCCTGAAACCTATGTCTTTTTCAGTGAATATATATACAATTGACCGACTGAACTTTGAAGAAATACTACCTCAGATCAGTGTAACTTAAATCGCAATTAATTTCATCACGTTAGTGTTTTCCACCATATCAGACTTTTACGATCTAATTGCTATATATAATATGTTTTGTAACCTAGATCACAGAATGTTAAGCGCTCTGATACCCACAGGTCATGTTCGCGCTATAGAAAACTGTAAATATATATATAAATATATATATATGTATATATATATATATATATATATATATATATATATATATATATATATATATATATATATATATATATATATATATATATATATATATATATATATATATATATGTATATATATCCACACAGTAAACAACTCCTTCTGGATCCCAGGTGACCCGTGAAAGGTGGCGTACCCGTCGGCGGAGTGAAGCCGACTTGCATCAATTGTATAAGCAAAAAGTCAATAAAGTACGCTCTCAGGGCACGAAACAGGCAAACACCGGTATACTCGTAGTGCTGTTTATTCCACAACGCGTTTCGCCGTGAAGACGGCTTGATCACGTGATCAAGCCGTCTTCACGGCGAAATGCGTTGTGGAATAAACAGCACTACGAGTATACCGGTGTTTCCCTGTTTCGTGCCCTGAGAGCGTACTTTATTGACTTTTTGCTTATACAATATATATAAATAAATATATATATATATATATATATATATATATATATATATATATATATATTCACTGAAAAAACCATAGGTTATAGACCATATATAGTTAGGAATTCGCATTTACAAAACCTTATTTTACTCACACAAAACCATTGAAATTCCATATATAGTTAGTTGCACTAACTATATATCGCGCACCCGCAATCCACTGCTGATGATGTCACATATTACATCATTCATGACATGGTCAGTGACATCACTGATGACATCACTGATGACATCTCAAATGACATCACTGATGACATCTCAAATGACATCACTGATGACATCACTGATGACATCTCATTTGACATTACTGATCACATCACTGATGATATCATTCATGTGATAATACGATGAACCTCTTCAGACTCTAATATAACCTTAGATACAATCAGTGTAAACAGACACTCACAGACTGTCACTCATCCATGGAGTTACTCACACACCTAGTCAGTCAATCAAAGAATCAATCACACCTCCATTTCCTCAACTATACAGTTATACAAACTTTACTTATTCAAACATATACTAACACATATTAACTCTCTTATACAATCCCTGATACAAGTTCACAATGATCCATACAGCCACTCACACATTCACTGGCTCTTATGCACAGTTATTTATATATGTCAACTCTCACATGTACTGTGTTTTACATATGTACTTACTTTGACATGTAGCACTGAGATATCCATTCACTCACCAATACACTCATGCACACAGTCAACCGCCCATACAGCTGTTTCCACATGCACTTTTGAAACCATACATCTAGTGAATCAACTGCTCACACATCTATGCACAGAGTCATACACCTCCCAGCCACCCACACACACACTCAGTATCCCATACAAATACTTGGGCAACCAATCAATAACCCATATAGTTACTCATATAGCTACTTATCAACACATGCAACAGTTTACAGAACAACAGACATAATGATGCACAAATTAAGACAGTTTAGTCACTAACCCATGCACTCAGTGAGACACATTTAATCACTCACTCATACAGTCAGTCATGCACCTACTAAATCCTTCATCCAGACACTTATACATCCACTCATTCTTCAATATGTAAGACATATTTTAACTTTACAGAAACATACAGTCACTGGATGTTGTCATCAGTGATGTCATCAGTGATGTCATTTGAGATGTCATCAGTGATGTCATCAGTGATGTCACTGACCATGTCATGAATGATGTAATATGTGACATCATCAGCAGTGGATTGCGGGTGCGCGATATATAGTTAGTGCAACTAACTATATATGGAATTTCAATGGTTTTGTGTGAGTAAAATAAGGTTTTGTAAATGCGAATTCCTAACTATATATGGTCTATAACCTATGGTTTTTTCAGTGAATTTTCAAGGTTTTGTAAATGCTAATTCCTAACTATATATGGTCTATAACCTACGGTTTTTTCAGTGAATTTTCAAGGTTTTGTAAATGCTAATTCCTAACTATATATGGTCTATAGCCTATGGTTTTTTCAGTGAATATATATATATATATACATACATATATAAACATATATCATCTGTATATCTACATATAAATACAAACATAAATGCATGCATACATATACTTATATGCATTTTAGGGTTGTTAGGGCGTTTTCGTGTGTATTATGTTGCTTTTTTAGGGCTTTTGGGTCAATTAAGTAGGGTTCCCGGAGCCTAGGGCTGAGGGGCCGGTTCAGTTTCGTGCGTATTGGTGTTGGCAAGGTTTTGAGGGATTTTGGCGGTTTTTGGTCGAGATTTGGCCGTTTTATGGCTTTTTTTTGTGTTTGCGGGGGGCGCGTATTCGGGTTGAAATTCGTCCCCGTTCCAGTGGATGGATTGAGCTGATTTTTGGTGAGATGTTAGGGAATCGCTGGAACTAGTGTCCAGCCAAGTTTGAAGCGGATGGGAGCAGTGGAAGTGCTTTAAAGAGCAATTTTTGTGCGGAGTAGCGAATTGTCATGTTATTCAATGGGAGTTTTTGGTGCGCATGGAGAAGGTGAATTTGGGATGTTCCAGTTGCGCTAGAGGGACGGGGCTTGGGTGAGCTGTAGGGAGAGTGGATCGGCAGGTGTGCCGAATTTTTGGGATTTGTTGGCCGAAGGGAAGGGTGTGCTTGGGCAAAGTCGATTTGGTGA
This sequence comes from Lissotriton vulgaris, assembly GCF_964263255.1. Taxonomy (NCBI): domain Eukaryota; kingdom Metazoa; phylum Chordata; class Amphibia; order Caudata; family Salamandridae; genus Lissotriton; species Lissotriton vulgaris. Next base: position 1,458,544,443 of record NC_141694.1, read on the forward strand.
AAACGGTGCGTTATTTACATGAAAGTTGAAAAAACACTAATAAAAGCAAAGCTAAAAAGCCACCTCATTACAAACAGAATGGCTTTAACTTAAACGAGGGCGAGATCTATTGCATTTTCAATGCTTGTTTACTTTGGTTCCATCAAGAAGGCATTCAGATGTGTCACACATTTGCCATAAATTCTGAATGTTAGCACTCTAGTTGCACATTAGATCACTGTAGTAAAGCTACTGCTCACCAGGGACGTCTGCTGCTGGTATTCAAAGTGCATGTTTCAGTCTGCATGTCAGAATTTTTTTAATGAAATAAAAGAGGATTTGAGAAGTCACTCAAAATGATCCCTAATTTTTCTTTCTGAAGCACTAATCATACTTTCTATGGCAAAATTAACCCCCTCATGTTGTTCCTTTTTAAATTGAGTGTTTTCAGACTTACCACTTCATTCCAATCAAGATGGCTTCTGGTGTGCCATACTTTTGTCATAAGTAAGACTGTTAGCGCTCTAGTTGTTCTTTAGAACACTCTGGGACATTCTGTCATTGGGCTATACTTGGGGTACATCTGGGTGATATTTGGGCTACATTTAGGCTCTTTTGTCTCTGGTGGCCATCTTGCGAGACTATGTCAGAATTTTTTAATGAAATTGAAGAGGGTTTGAGAAGTCACTCAAAATGTGCCCCAATTTTTCTTTCTGCAGCACTAATCATAATTCATATGGCAAAATATACCCCCTCATTTTGTTCCTTTTTAAATTAAATGTTTTAAGAGTTACCACTTTATTCCAATCAAGATGGCTTCAGGTGTGCCATACCTTTGTAATAAGTAGGACTGTTAGCGCTCTAGTTGTTCTTTAGAACACTCTGGGACATTCTGTCATTGGGCTATACTTGGGCTACATCTGGGTGATATTTGGGCTACATTTGGGCTCTTTTGTCTCTGGTGGCCATTTTGGGAGACTGCATGTCAGAATTTTTTAATGAAATAGAAGAGGATTTGAAAAGTCACTCAAAATGTGCCCTAATTTTTCTTTCTGCAGCACTAATAATACCTTCTATTGCATAATATACCCCCTCATTTTGTTCCTTTTTAAATTAAATGTCTTAAGAGTTACCACTTTATTCCCATCACGATGGCTCCAGGTGTGCTATACCTTTGTAATAAGTAGGACTGTTAGCGCTCTAGTTGTTCTTTAGAACACTCTGGGACATTCTGTCATTGGGCTATACTTGGGCTACATCTGGGTGATATTTGGGCTACATTTGGGCTCTTTTGTCTCTGGTGGCCATTTTGGGAGACTGCATGTCAGAATGTTTTAATGAAATAGAAAAGGATTTGAGAAGTCACTCAAAATGTGCCCTAATTTTTCATTCTGCAGCACTAATCATACTTTCTATGGCAAAATATACCCCCTCATGTTGTTTCTTTTTAAATTAAATGTTTTAAGAGTTACCACTTTATTCCAATCAAGATGGCTTCAGGTGTGCCATACCTTTGTAATAAGTAGGACTGTTAGCGCTCTAGTTGTTCTTTAGAACACTCTGGGACATTCTGTCATTGGGCTATACTTGGGCTACATCTGGGTGATATTTGGGCTACATTTGGGCTCTTTTGTCTCTGGTGGCCATTTTGGGAGACTGCATGTCAGAATGTTTTAATGAAATAGAAAAGGATTTGAGAAGTCACTCAAAATGTGCCCTAATTTTTCATTCTGCAGCACTAATCATACTTTCTATGGCAAAATATACCCCTTCATGTTGTTTCTTTTTAAATTAAATGTTTTAAGAGTTACCACTTTATTCCAATCAAGATGGCTTCAGGTGTGCCATACCTTTGTAATAAGTAGGACTGTTAGCGCTCTAGTTGTTCTTTAGAACACTCTAGGAGGCTGCAGTAGAACACAAAGGAATCAACTGACAGTCTCTGTCCTTGTTGGATGTACATGTTTTACTGAGAATGTCAGACTTCATTTTCACATGACTGAGAAAGATAATGTGAATTTACAGAAAATATGCTTTCAGTTTAGCTTATAGATCCCCTTCCAAACCACTGTGGGAAAATCATGAGATATTAGTTTTCTTTCAAACAATATTCATGATATCACAGCAGAAGGTTTTTTCACATGGTAAAATCACCTTAGAACCCACCACAATTCCTAAAACGAGTATGGTACCATCAACAAATGATTTATAATGTAACTAAAGTCCTAAAACCCTCTATTAGCTACAATGCTTTTTAATGAGGTGCTATCATGTATATTGGTCCCAAGATGGCTGCCAACACTTCTTGGATGAAGTGCTGACAGCCAATCAGATCAGATGTGTGGTTAGGCTCCGCCCAGATATATATATTTTTTTGAACCTAAATTACTCAAAATCCACTGGAGCACATATATTGAGACCTAGCAAAGGCACATCAGGCTAACAGTCCCTACAATTTTGCCAAGTTTCGTGCAAATCCATTCAGCCGTTCGAGCTAAAAGTGAGGCCAACCGCCCTATGGAAATTAACATGGGAAAAATGCGTTTTGGGACCCCCCTTTTTTCTCGGCCCCCCCTTGATGAAACCCCCCCAAATTGTCAGGGGCTGCTCAGAAACAAAATGTTCCATTTTCCTGAAAATTTCAGCCAATTCCGTCCACAAACGCCAAAGTTATTAGACATAGAATTTTCAAAAATCCCATAGAGAAAAAATCCTAACTATATATACCTACTGGTGACCGCCAGTAGGTAATATATATATATATATATATATATGTATATATATATTTTATTTTTTTTTATTACCCACTGGCAGTCGCCAGTAGGTAGTTATAGTTAGGACCTAATATCCATAGGAAAACCGCAACATTCTATTGCCAATAACTTTGGTGTCGATTGATAAATCTTCTTCAAATTTTCCTAACTTTGGCCAGTTCAGTTCAGCTCCTTTCCTGACAGTTTGGGGGTGATTGGTGAAGCAGAGGCCGAGAAAAAAGGAGTGTCCCAAAACGTGTTATCCCCATTCAATTTCCCATAGGACCTTTAGCCAAGGCTACAGCTCGAACGGCTGAACAGAATTACACCAAATTTGACAGAGAGGTAGTCCTCAGTTCCGACTTGTGCCTTTGGCATATCTGGTGTCAATCTGTTTAGTAGTTTCTTTGAAAATTACGGTTAAAGTCATTTATATATCTATGTGCTCGGAGGATCCGCGGATTGTGCGAGGATTGGCCTCGTAGGATAAGCGAACCATCCCGATCACACGCTCAATCATATTTGGCTGTCAAGCGATTGTAAACATTCGAAATCAGGCACTGTTGGCATCCATTTTGTGGCTCATTAGAAACGAGGCTGAGGAAGACATTGAAATATGTGTGGAACGTGTGAAAAGGGGGCACGGTAGACACACCCTGACCCCCTAGGCCTACTCAGGGGGTCACATAAGGACCCGTAGGGCCAAAAAAGTAAGATAGTATATATTTTTTTATTTTAAAGTCGCGGGATACCCGTAGGATCCGCACATTTCGCCGCTGAAAAAAAAGACGCATGTATTTTTTAGATATACATCAAGCTTATGTGTATGAATGTTGGCTTCAAAAAGAGCCCTTGTGTTTATTGAGAGATTTTAGTATTTACAAGTAAGTACCGATGCAGTGTCTAAAGTTCATGAGAAAGACTCTGTTCCCTTCATCTGTAAAATGTACAGCATCTCTCCTATAGATGCCATGCATATTAAAACACAGATTTTTGTGGTATATGGACACTATTCTATAGTCTCGGAGAAAAGAAGAAACAGATTTATTCAAATTCTTTCCTAGCTTTCTCAGTCTGTGGACAAAATAGATTGGAGTAGTTCCATTTCTGCCTTTGGCGTATGTTAGAATAGACAAAGGGAGGTTGGGGGAAAAGTGAAGTTAAAACAGAAACAAAACGATTGGTTGTTTGACAACATTCTACACAGAAAACTAGGGTGCATGTTTTTGATTTTAAAAGTAGATTCTTATTGGTTATCTGAACGTGATTGAAAATAACATTACGTAGGATAAGGTAGTATATTGAGAAGTCGAGCACACTTGCTGTTTTTTTTAGCAACATTGTGTGATGAACTTTTGCGTTCTTTGGGAGCCAGAATTGCTTTTTTGCATGGGTAGATGCTAATTTGTATATGGAAATGCAATCTGCTTTGGATTTTGAAAGTGAGAATAGATTTCACTGCTCAGTCTTTCAAAATGCAAACTATGTTTGCTATGGGAGGGTGGAAGACGTGAGAGTCCCGCTCTGTCAAAGCAAACAGCAGTATAGCGGGGGTAGGCACCCCGGGACATTGCAGGAGCTGGTCATAGTAGTTTCCAGGGCCCTCGAGGGCACCAGGCGGAGGGCTACGCAGTCTGCCTCCCATATTACACAAATTCCCGGGGGTGGTGATTCCCGGAGATTGAGGGAGGATGTTGAGGCTCACAGACTTGTAATTTTGTAGGTGGGGGTTTGGATGCGAAAGTTGTGCAAGTGGGTTGTAAATCTGGTACACAGTGTTTTGTTTTTCTTTGCTTTCCTTTCTGTCATGTAGAGGACCCAGGGTAAATATAACGGTTTCTGTACAGCCAGTAACTTTTAACCCTACCCCCAAATGGCTTTCTGCCTGTTACTATAGTAACAGTTCATGGAACACTTACGAGATCACCGAGGTTAGAAGTACACCACACTATGTTGCTAATGGCGTTGTACTTTTTTTTCTTTTAAATTGGAACAGTAAGTTGTAGCTATGCACTCTGGTAAAGATCTGGTGAAGAACTAACCTCAGAATTATACTTCGAAGTATAAATATTATTTCTATTGTGGACTGCTACCCCCACACAAAAAAGACGTATACACTTTTTAAATTAACTTTTATTAAAACAATAAATAACTGGAATTATAACTAAATGATTACAATACAATAAATAACTAGAACCATAACTTTAACAAAACAATATAACAAACAACATATAATATGGACTCCAATAGAAGTAGTATAGTTATTCTGCAAAACAAAAAAGGAAATTTCCATTTAAAATTAGATTGATGTGACTAAATGAGGTCACACAATACAAGTCAAAGTAACACTTGACGATATTTTCTATTTTTTTAATGTGTGCAGTGTACCTGATAGATTTTACTCATGTTATAGGTTTGCATTCAAACGGTGTTTGTATAAAAGTGCCTAGTGCGTCATATTTATATTACAGATGAACAGGTCTTTAAAATGATTCACAGATGAGGCAGAATTAGGTGAGAGATGAAGTCATTATGCAGGACAATATAAGGGTATCTTTACAAAACTCTTGTGCCACTTTTGTGTTACTTTTCTCATGTTGAAAGTGACGCAAACGTGGCGCGAGGAGTTTGTAAATAAGCTCTTTTATTTCTAATGCATTTAATTGGAAGTATTGAATATCTAGGCCCCTCTGCTTACCTTGTGTAAACACTGTGGCCAACAGAGTTCACAACTTAGAACTCCGCTTTGGTTTGTTACTTGCCGGATATGCAGGACTGCTTTCAAGAGGAGACCCCAATAAAGAGTACTGGTGTGGAACTGCAAGTATGCGGAAGGACTTGCAGACTAAGAATCCGGTCAATTTTGGAAGGGAAGAGTCAAGGATATTGCATTTCACTGTATTGGCCCACCTGGCAGCAACGTGCATTATTGGATTTATTTTCTTCGCTGGCGACCTACTGCCCCTGCCTCGCCTCCCCTCTGACCTCCATCTTGTTTGCTGTTGTTGTTTTCCCTGCCCCTCCTCCCCGCTACCGCCTCCCAGCTGCTGACCCTCCCACCCACGTTCACAGAGCCTACCTCGTCCTCTCAGCCCCTGTGACCGCCCGGACTCGCTCCTGACCGGTTGCTCCTTCCTTGCTCCTCCCCCTGTACTGCTGCTATCTTGCTGGGGATCGCACTGCTGAATTCAACCTCACGGTATCGCCTGCATTATTTACTTCAGTGGTATCGCCTGCATTAGACTAAATAGCGCCGTGTTTAAAATCGGCTCGCCTGCTTTTCTCAAATTTGCGCAGTGTTTTGTTTAATCTCATTGCCCTCAGCGCTTGTGACTATAGCGCCGCCCGCCCTGCACTGCATTTCACTGTATTGGCCCACCTGGCAGCAACGTGCATTATTGGATTTATTTTCTTCGCTGGCGACCTACTGCCCCTGCCTCGCCTCCCCTCTGACCTCCATCTTGTTTGCTGTTGTTGTTTTCCCTGCCCCTCCTCCCCGCTACCGCCTCCCAGCTGCTGACCCTCCCACCCACGTTCACAGAGCCTACCTCGTCCTCTCAGCCCCTGTGACCGCCCGGACTCGCTCCTGACCGGTTGCTCCTTCCTTGCTCCTCTCCCTGTACTGCTGCTATCTTGCTGGGGATCGCACTGCTGAATTCAACCTCACGGTATCGCCTGCATTATTTACTTCAGTGGTATCGCCTGCATTAGACTAAATAGCGCCGTGTTTAAAATCGGCTCGCCTGCTTTTCTCAAATTTGCGCAGTGTTTTGTTTAATCTCATTGCCCTCAGCGCTTGTGACTATAGCGCCGCCCGCCCTGCACTGCATTTCACTGTATTGGCCCACCTGGCAGCAACGTGCATTATTGGATTTATTTTCTTCGCTGGCGACCTACTGCCCCTGCCTCGCCTCCCCTCTGACCTCCATCTTGTTTGCTGTTGTTGTTTTCCCTGCCCCTCCTCCCCGCTACCGCCTCCCAGCTGCTGACCCTCCCACGCTCCGCCCCCTCCACCCTCCATTTATGGCCAATGCCTCCACGCGCAGCGTCCACGCGCTTCGGACACGCCGAAGGTGCGCCAAAGGTAAGCCCGTCTACGCCCGTCCGCGCCTGGACCGCGCCCAGCGCCAGACCCCCTGCCCCTCGCGCTCCACAGCCCTCCCGCATTACCTATGATGCCGCCACCCTCCTAGCCCTTGACCCCGGTCGCGCCCCCAACTGCGTCCAAGCCGCTCCTGGACGCACCCATGGACCGTTCTCCTGCTTCTCCTGCAAATTTAGCGGCACCGACAACATCTCCGCTACGACCACACCACAGATTCCCGACCCCAACCACCTAGAATGCATCCTTCTCAACACCCGCTCGGTCCACAGGCACGCCATTGACCTTTGGAACCTACTTGACACCATCTCTCCTGACGTCGCCTTCCTAACGGAAACATGGATGAACGCTTCCTCCGCCCCTGACATCGCCATCGCTATCCCTGATGACTATAAGATCACACGCAAGGACCGCACCGACCATACAGGAGGTGGAATCGCTATCGTCCATAAGAAAACAATCCGCATCTCAACCAGCTCTGATGCCAACCTCGCCAACTCCGAACACCTTCACTTCCAGATCCACGTCGACCCCAAGACCACACTCAGAGGCACCCTCCTCTACAGACCACCTGGACCACGCGCAAAATTCAGTGAAGACATCACGGACTTCATCACTCCACACGCGCTCCCCTCCAAAGACTACATCCTTCTGGGAGACCTCAACTTCCACCTTGAAAAGATCAACGACCGCAACACCGCCACCCTCTTGGACAACCTCGCCAACCTCGGACTTAAACAACTGGTCACTTCCCCCACCCACATCGCAGGTCACACTCTCGACCCCATCTTCACCTCCAGCAACCATGTCTCCTTCAGCCACACTACGGATCTCCTCTGGACTGACCACAGCTGCGTTCACTTCATCTACAACAAGCCGAAACCCATCAACCACCCCCAACCAACTCTGCAAAGAAACTGGAACAAAATCACCACAGAGCAGATCTCCACATCACTCCTTCAATCCTCCCCAGCCCTCTCTTCTAACGCCAACGAAGCCGCCTCCAACCTCACCGTTTGGTTATCCAACACCGCCGACACCTTAGCACCACTGAAAAAACGTCAACACAAACTTGGCTTCAAGAAGGCCTCATGGTTCAACGACGACCTCAAGAAATCCAAGAAACTGTGCCGCTCCCTTGAAAAGGCCTGGAAAAAAGACCCATCCACCAGCAACAAGGACGCCTTCAAAAGCGCCATCCGTACTCACCACCAACTGATCCGAAAAGCCAAGAAAACAGCATTCAAAGATCGACTTGACAACAACGCCCACAACAGCAAGGAACTTTTCAACATCGTCAAGGAATTTTCCAACCCCTCGGCCAACTCCAACGACATCACCCCCTCTCAAACCCTCTGCGATTCCCTAGCCTCTTTTTTCCACAACAAGATTGCTGACATCCACAACAGCTTTGACAACCAACCCGGAAGGCAACCCACCCTACCATCAGCTGACCATCCTCCCCCCGTTAACACCCTTAACGCCTGGAACCCAATCTCCACTGAGGACACCATCCGCCTGATGAATTCCATCCACTCTGGATCCCCCACAGACCCATGCCCCCACCACATCTTCAACAAAGCAGACTCCGTCATAGCTCCGCACCTCCGAGACGTCATCAACTGCTCCTTCAACTCCGCTACCTTCCCAGAAGACTGGAAACACGCTGAACTCACCGCCCTTCTGAAAAAACCAACAGCAGACCCCACCGAACTCAAAAACTACCGCCCCATCTCACTTCTTCCATTCCCGGCCAAAGTCATCGAGAAAGCTGTCAACAACCAGCTCTCCGCCTTCCTCGAAGCCAACAAATCACTCGACCCCTCACAATCTGGCTTCCGAGCCAAACACAGCACTGAGACCGCACTCATCGCAGCAACAGACGACATTCGAACTCTACTGGACAATGGAGACACAGTCGCCCTCATCCTCCTCGACCTCTCTGCAGCCTTCGACACAGTCTGCCACAGCACCCTTTTACAACGCCTCAGAAACATCGGAATCCAAGGAAAGGCACTGGAATGGATCACCTCGTTCCTCACCGGAAGAACCCAGAGAGTCCGCCTCCCACCATTCAAGTCCGAGGCCTCTGAAATCATCTGCGGCGTACCACAAGGATCCTCACTCAGTCCCACCCTCTTCAACGTATACATGAGCCCCCTCGCGGCCATCGCCCGCCAACACAACCTCAACATCATCTCTTACGCGGATGACACTCAACTGATCCTATCTCTCACCAAGGACCCCAGCACCGCCAAAACTAACCTACACGAAGGAATGAAAGAAGTCGCCGAATGGATGAAACAAAGCCGTCTGAAACTGAACTCAGACAAAACAGAAGTCCTCATCTTAGGTAAATCCCCCTCTGCATGGGACGACTCCTGGTGGCCGGAAGCCCTCGGAAATGCACCCATCCCGACAGACCACGCACGGAACCTTGGCGTCATCCTGGATTCTTCACTCTCAATGAACAGACAAGTCAGCGCCGTATCCTCTTCCTGCTTTAACATTCTTCGCATGCTCAGAAAAACATTTCGCTGGATCCCCTCCGAAACAAGGAAAACAGTCACCCACGCTCTAGTCACGAGCCGACTGGACTACGGAAACACCCTCTACGCAGGTACCACCGCTAAACTCCAGAAGAAACTACAACGAATCCAAAACGCCTCAGCCAGGCTCATATTAGACATCCCACGCAACGAACACATCTCTGGTCACCTTAAAGACCTCCACTGGCTACCCGTCAATAAGAGGATTACTTTCCGACTGCTTACCCACGCACACAAATCACTCTACGACATCGGACCAGATTGCCTCAACTCTCGACTGTCCTTCTACACCCCCTCCCGCCAACTGCGCTCTTCCAGCCAAGCCTTCGCCACTGTACCTCGCATCAACAAGACCACCATGGGAGGCAGATCCTTCTCATACCTGGCTGCCAAAACATGGAACTCACTCCCCGCTTACCTTCGCCTCACCCAGAATCACCTAGCGTTCAGAAAGCAGCTTAAAACGTGGATATTTGACAAATAATCCACCTCCCCTTCCTAAGCGCCTTGAAACCCTCTGGGTATGTAGTGCGCTATATAAGTGTTATGACTTGACTTGACTTGAGAGAGGCTCCTTCTGCTCCAAGTACCAGTGGAGCAACACCGTCAACCTCTACTGCACTGCCTAATATTCATCCCCAATTTGGAACCCTTTAAGAGACAAAGTAAGAAGGTTGGGAGCTTTCAGCTAGATGCATCAAACAAAAATCCGCTCGCAAAGGGGCAGATTCTCAGAATCTGCCCCTTTGCGACCGGTATTTTTGCATTTGGGATGCATCATCCCAACTGCAAAAATCGCAAATAGAGAAATCGCTAAATTGCGATTAATTGCATTTAAGGAATCTCAAATTGAGTTTCCTTAAATACAATGCATGAAAGTTTTAAAATAGCGAATTCTCTAATAGGGCACGCAAATTACCATGAAGTACAACTTCATGGTAATTTGCAAAAACTTTGAAAAATGCACTAAAGTGCATTTTTCAAAGTTTCATGTTGCGCACACACTTGCCCTAAGGGCATGTGGGTGCCCAACATATGTGCACAGATCAGTTTCAGGGGTGCAACAGGGTGTCCTTTGGACACCCCAGCATCCTTGAAATCGCAATCTTAATTTGCGATTCGCTAATTGCGAATCGCAAATTGAGATTGTCTTCCAATTCATTCCTATGGGCCTCTAGGCCTATAGGAATGAATGGGGAGGTATTCCTTAATTACGAGTCGCAATTTGCGAGTCGCAATTAAGGAATTCTAAGAAATCGCAATTTTTTTAGTGATTTCTTGATGCATTCCATTTTGTTATTCCTTAATAGCGAATCAGTATTTTTCGCTATTAAGGAATCGCAAATTGGGTTGTTGATGCATCTGGGGGTTAGTATGCTATCCTAATACCTAATCATCCATTAATTTTACAGAGATCCACCCTGTATCAGACTCATCCATACAAGTGTGAATTGGAGATTATCTGATACCAACAACCCCTCAAGTACTTAAATCTGTTACTTTTTAACTTCGTCGACTACTCATATTGAGAGTATTTACCTTAACGTTATCCGTTAAAAATTTGTGAAGCTCCATGGTTCAGACAATTAGTAAATGCCAAATTTGAGACATCGGTGTAATCAGCTGGAAGAGGAGGATATTTTCAACTTAGGCAATTTGCTGTTGATTTATGTAACATTCTGCAAACTGAAAAAAGAGTTAAAAATGTATATGTTGTACATATGTCCAAGATTAATTTTAATGTAAATAAAAACATTTGTTTTCAATAGGATTGGGGTTGAAAAGCAATCATCAGAGGTTACATTGGGCAAGCAAAATAGGAAATAGCATTGCGTTATACAAATGTTAGGAGGAGATTGGTCACTCACTTCATTTACAAACTCATGGCCTTGATCTGATAGCATATGGAGAGCAGTCAGTGGATCTGGTATGTCGAGTAGTAGACCAACACCTGGTATAGTGCGCCATGAGGACCTGCTACTCCCAGCAGCCCGTGTGTAAACATGCATAGCTGGGGGAGAAGCTGGCCCCCATGGCTACACCTCTCAACTGTTGATACATCACGTCTTGGAACAAAAATGCATTGTTGTTGAGACATAGTTCAACCATTTTAACAATCATTCTATTGTGCTCCTCATAGATTGGCCCTTTCCTTGCTAGGTAATACTTTAAGGCACGCAACCCATTACTAGGTTTAATTGATGTATAAAGTGATGTTACATCTAAGGCAATCATTAGATCAGGGGTCTCCAAACCGGTCCTGGAGGGCCGGATCCATGCAAGATTTTTTGGATATCCCCATTGAGATACATGTAGTAATTTTAAAAATCTGGCATGGATCCGGCCTTTCAGGACCGGTTTGGAGACCCCTGCATTAGATAATCATTTTTCCATTGGAAGTCTTTCATCTTGAACAGAAAGTCTCCAGTATCTCTTATATAAGATGCCAATTGAGTAACAAACTCTTGAAGAAAAAAATCCACATAGATTGAGGTGTTTTCAAAGATGCTGTTTTTAGCCGAAATTATTGGCCTACCTGGTGGATTCTTTTCGTCTTTGTGCACTTTGAGTGGGAAATATAAAATCGGAATCAATGGGTTTGGATTCCACAAACACTTAAATTCATCAATTGTTAACATACCCTTCTCTCGCCAGGCCATCAATTTCATCCGGAATGCCGCATGTGTGGTATTCCATATTACTTTGCTACTTTTCCCATAACACTGTTCGTCACTCAGTTGTTTTAAGCCTTCCTCCAAATAGTCTTTTCTCTCCCACAACATTTCCGCCCTTGTCGGCGTTCCGCACTACAATCTCCCTGTTGCTTTTAATTTTTGTCATCAATTGGTGATATTGCAAAGCTTTTTTTTTTTTTTTTTTTTTCCTTTGCAGCCTTGATTGTCGTTATATTAAGGTTTTTTAGATCTTGAATGACCTGTTCCTGGAAAGTGTCTAAGTTGTCCTTGAGAATTAAAGGATAACATTTGGAGGGTGTCTTGAAAGGTGTTATGCATTTAGTCGTTGGCACCTTGTCTATAAGATCAGTCATGGCATTTGGGTGGCTGGTTTCATGCATCATATCAAAGATGTCATCCACAAATTGTTGCGAGTTTGCACTCTGTGTAGCACATGTCTCAGAGGTTGATATATATATATATTTATATATATATCAAACGCCGCTGTCAAAGTTGCACAACTTCTTAATACTCCATCGGGCCACTGTATCCAGCATGAATCGTTAGCTGCTTTCCTTGCACTTTACTGAACAGGCACGTCGTTCCGTTTTGTGCTTCTCAATCGAAGCCCGGACCCGCATCTCTGCAGTGGGGTGGTCTCCGTGACCAGAGCAGGCCACTAAACAACAAATGAAATTTGCTCACACAAATGAAACACCTCACCCGATGTCTTGATTAATCCTTTATTCAGACAGCAGCAGCAACAAGAGATTGCTTTCGTAGTGAAAATGACGCCACTTAATGCCAAACATGTTTCGGAGAACGTCAGTTTTTCACTGGCATGGCACGTGTGGGAAACATCAACTTCGGCATTAGAAAGTCTTGTTTTAAACACTTCAAAGTACCGCCCATATGGGCGTGTGTTACTCAAGCACTATGGTAGTTGTAGTGCAGGTAAGCATTGTATGCCGCTTGGCGACGCTGTCAAAGATGCACCACTTCTTAATACTCCATCGGGCCACTGTATCCAGCATGAATCGTTAGCTGCTTTCCTTGCGCTTTACTGAACAGGCACGTCGTTCCGTTTTGTGCTTCTCAATTGAAGCCCGGACCCGCATCTCTGACTCATTAAACCAGAACGATCTGAATCTAAACTTCACTGCCATAATGAGTCATTCCACAGTCACTTTTTTGGATGTGGAACTCTATATAGACCGGGGGAGATTAGAAACTAAATTACACAGATAACCTACGGCTGGCAATGCCATCTTGCACGCCAGTAGTGCTCACCCCACCCACCTCGTGCAAAGCATTCCATATGGTGAGCTTTTGTGCTTAAAAAGAATTTGTAGCAGCAAAGAAGGCCTACAGATAGCGCAAAGTGAATGTCTTGCAAGATTCAAAGAATGAGGTTATGGCATACAGTGTCTGAAAAAGGCTCTTAACAAGTCTAATTCAGTTGATAGATCACAGCTCTTTAGAGATTCAAAAGCCCCCGTAACCCAAAAAGAATTCCCCGATACGTTCAGATTTATTCTGGACTATAATAAGGAACATCTTGCAGTGAGAAAGATTATCAAACGAAACTGGCATTTTGTCAAACAGGACCCAGTGATAGGCATGTTTGTTCCCAAAAACCCTTTGATAAAATACAGAAGAGGGGGGTCAATGAAAGATGCCCTTGTTCAAAATGACCCGGGTGGACCACAGCCCAAGGGCTCTTGTTTTGCGCAAAGAAAAGGATTCTTTAAGTGTAAGGTGTGTAAAGCCTGCCCGCACGGTGTGAATACAACGGAATATTCAACACCGTTTGGAGGGTCAAATAGAGCAATTACAAAAGCTCTTAATTGTAAAACTGACCATGTGATCACTGTGTTGGAGTGCCTTTGTGGATTAAGATATATTGGAAGTACTATTCTTCCAGGGCACAAGAGGGTACTCCAACACATTAGAGCTATCAAAAATCCTGTTCAGGCCTATCCAGTTGCCAGACATTTCCATGAAAAACATGAGGGTAATTCAAAAGATCTCAAGTATTACCTTATTGACTCTGTTCCCAAGAATAAACGTGGTGGAAATAGAGAGAAGAGTCTAAGATTGCTGGAAATGCACAATATCTTGAGCCTGGATAGCAAACACCCTAAAGGCCTTAATAGTTCGGAGGAGCTACATGCCAGTCTTTAAAAATTTCAAAGGGTCTTGTTTGTGTGAAATATTACTGACACTAACTTTCCTGAAGATGGTCCTTGCGAGTAATAAGTCTAACTGAGATCTTATGTGCATTGTATGCACTTAATAGACGGATGGAGACTTCAAAAGATGTATGAACCAGTACTGCCAGAAACTGTTTTGATACAATGTACATATGCAAATAAACAGATAGATCTTTACAACATAGCAGCGTGCCCTAAACCCTTAAAACTTACCCTTTTTTAATCACCTAATTGATAATTTTTTTATATTACTAACATATTATTGGTTTTACTTCTTCCGACTTTAAGTTATTCGTGTTGGACACTAATAGGATATAGGATTCACAATGCGTATATACACTCGTTTTCTTGAAAAATGCTAGTAAAAGTTTAAATATGGTCAACCTACAAGAGTTAGAATTTATAATTGCCCGGCAGATATACTTGAATTAGAAAGAAGGTCTAATTAGTTCTTAAATACAATCTTTGCCAAAATCCAGTAATGTGATAACGGTAGTGAAATTTATATTAACTCAATAAATGAATGGTGGGCAATAGGAGATACTGTAAAATTTGATGTATTATCAAGCAATTGTCCAAACACCTGTGCATATATATTTTAGTGTATTTCTACATGGATTTGAAAACTTATAGAGATATGTATTTTTTATAAGCTTTTTAACATAGGTATATGAGGTAAAAGAATATCGGTTGTATCTTATGTATTTGTATTTATAATCTTTTTTCAAAATATTTATATGCTTAGTAAAATATATTTATTCATTTGTATAGGTGTTATGAATTATGACCTACAATCAAAGCTCAGTTAAATGTACATAGAAATGGACCAAATCAACATACAGACAAAGTGATAAAGTGGCAATAGGGGCATTTAAGTCACAATGTAACAGAAAATAACTGACATTTATAATGTATAGGTTGACAAGAGCGTTCAGCAATAGAGACTAGCAAATGTCGTAAATATCACTCTAAATTGTGTGGGTGTTGTGGGTGTTGCTCATAGACGGGACCTCATTGGTCAGTTTTTAATAAAAAAATGTAAAAATTGTGAAAAAAATGTGGATTAAGTAAAAAAAGTGTATCAATATTTAAACCGATTGTATAGGTGGTTAGGCATCATGTGATCAAGTCCCAAGCCAGGGACGAAACGCGTCGTGACTGCCCCATCTACTTTTGTACTTGCTAATAAATCATCAAAGGTATTTCAATCTTTGGGGTCCGTGCTCTTCATTTTCGACTGCCTACGACAGGCACTACGAGGCTGAGGAGAACTACGCAATATATATATATATATATGTATATATCCAAACTTTTACCAAACAAAGTTAAAAAAGTTAGTACGCTCTCAGGAAATGAGTCCAAAAACACGGTTCAGTTGAAACACAGGTTTAATCCACACAACGCGTTTCGCCTTGCAGCTTGTTCGTGTGTAGAGGTGTCAGAGACCAAACCACATTAATAAAGTTGTGTAAGAACATCAAAGAAGGACCAAAGGTACAGATATGGCAGCCATCTTAGAGTGGTAAAAACTGAGAATCAAACATAAAGGGATGTGTGTATACACATTAGGCTACTCCACGAATTCTCACTTAAATGCACATTGTCACTGGTATTGACCAGTAGAAATGTAGATGATAACCAAAATAGATATGTCACCGTAAACAAACAAAATACCTCACAGACTTAAAGGCAAGTGCCCTAATAATCAGAGGAAAAAAGATGTCACTTAAAATATTGTTACGGACTAAAACACAATGTGTGTAACTCAAGATATCTCACTGGTCGACAATAAATGCATTGGCTGCATCCATGAGTGAAGTGGTTCAGGTAAAGGTCCAAAAACATAAGATAGGATGCTCCCAATAGTGAAAATAAATGTGACATACGTGATCTCTGAATAGGAGTGCAAAGGGTAGGTACGCCCGTGAAAGTGAATGTTCGTGAATGGGCCCCTTCCTTTCCTCCTGTAAAGAAAGAAGAAAAGAAGATTTAGAAAGGAATAAGAGAGAGAATAAAAGAGGTTAAAAAACATAGTCTATCTGATAAGTAAATACAGTTTTAGAAAACCTTCCTAACAAATCAAGCAAAACAAGCAAAACTAAATATGATTGTGCTCATTCTTTTAAATGTATTGCCAGTTCCTCATCCATGTTAAGACCCCCAGGGGTCTTACTTTGAAAGTCAATTATGTAGCATGATTCTTTCTTTCTGAGGGCAAGAATCCTGTCACCTCCTCTCAGTTTCGCAGGGATATGTTCCAAGATCATGTAACTACAGTCTGAAGTGTTGGAAAAGTGGTGCTGTTCAAAATGTCTAGCAACAGGATATTTGGGATCATGGTTAGTTATGGCTCGTAAATGTTCCAAGATACGTTTTTTGGCAGCACAGGTGGTGCTTTCATGTACCACAACCCGCATGGGCACATGATTACATAAATGACAAAGGTCATACCACAAGTCAAAAATTGTGTCCGTTTTTTGGTTACGCCATTGTAGGTCACTGTATCTTTGTATTTACTGTTTTTGCAAGCTTTGCAATGGCCGCAAGGATAGAAGCCAACTAACCCATGTTGTGTACTAGATGAGGAAATAGTCACATCATTTCTTACCACTAGGTCGCGTATGTTTTTGCTGCGTCTGTACGTGATATTGGGTCTGTCAGGTATCGAGTTCCCTAGGGTACCAGCAGTTTTGAGGATGTCCCAGTTCTTGGTAATGATTTTCTTGACTTTCTGAGAGTCAGAATTGAAAGTCATTGTGCATCATGGCATACACCTCTTGCGCCTCCATGGATGCCCCGCATTTACAATGCGGCGCACAATGGGGCAAGAATAGACAGATAGACAGATGTGTGATGCATCTGCTGCCGTAAAGGTGACGCATTGTTGGACGCATTGTTGGAGTCAAGTCCCAAGCGCGTCGCAGCCCTAGTAAGGCTCGGGTGCCCCTATGCCTAACATGCTGCGTCAATCGTTACGCCTGCCTCCAGCAGGCGCAGGGTTTTGATGCAGCATGGCCTTAAAAGTGACTGAGTGAAATCTTTAGGAGGTGTTCCTGCACTGGAACGCCTTCCCCCCGTGCCAGAATGCCCACATGTGGCGCGGGGCTTTACAAGCTGACGCATCTCCCAGATGTGTCACGCTGTAAATACCACGCAGCATGGCGCTGGCTTTGCGCCTCCAATGCTTCACAAAAGTGATGCAACAGCAGCACAAATGTGGCGTACGGGGCTTGTAAATCTGCCTCTATGTTTTGTAAAGAAACCAAGCTGCTGCACAGTCCCTTGTCAGGTGTGAGGCTTACAGACATTTGTAGATTTTTCGCTGACAGTACATGGCTATCTGGGTCTGGAAGTTTATTTGATACCATTGTAGGTACACATTTTAAAATCCTAGTATGGAAACTGATGCCTGATCAAAACGAACTGCTGACTGAAGATGTTTCACAATGGCATAGACCCTCTTCACAACGCTTAGGAACACATCTAATTGTGTCCCCTTTAGTTTCATGAGGTAGAAAATAAAAACGATACCCTGTTCCAGAAGAATCACATTTATTTGACTGGCAAATGTGCGGACAAATGTCTTAAAAATTCCAGTAGGAATTTCCAGCAAAGAAATTACAAAAGGTACAAAGTTTCACCCTAAAGTCAGAAAGGAATCCTAAATTACTTCTGTCATATTTTAATTAACTATATAAATTTCAACCTCCTGAATAGCTATTTCATTAACATAGAAATTACTTGATAATCTCATTGATATTCATTGCAATGTAGAAAATTGGCTTGTTCAATAAATCAGCGCAAATATTTTTTATCAACTAAGAAAAAACTGAGTGTTTTTGTTTAAAATGCTTCCTGCTCGTTTAAAACTTTTTCTTTCTTTTTATAGACTAAAATCTGGCAGTTCATTTTTTGCCAAATTCAAAGCTTACTTTGAAATATTCAATTATCGACCTTGAGGTAATAGGCATAATAGTTGCAAAACCATCCAGGGCCAAATTACGATAGCGGTCAGACCGCAACCAATGGGTCATCGGTTGCAGTTGACGGCCATCTGTTGCTGTGGTCTGACCAACAGATAAGGATGTGTGCTGATGGAGGGAGCAGTTGGAATTACCGACCAACGCTTTCCAACAGGTCAGAAACTCTGCATAATACCTTAAGGACTGCATTTCCACAGTTGGTATTATGATGTCGGTTTCCGACAGCCAACTCATGTCGTCGTTTACAACATGGATTTGCTGTCCTAGCAGGGCTCCCTTCTCCCTGGCACTCAGCATTTTAACCTGGAGGCACCTGGTGCCCCTTCACATCCCTTCACCATGTGGCATCTATGTACCCTGTGCCTGCCACTTGGTGCAGAGATGTGTACAGACTTCCATTTATCAGTGGGAGCTTGTGCTGCATGCATTTTCAGCCCACCGCACAAGCAACCATTGGAAAATGGATGTTTCCGACTGCACTATGATGTGTGGTTGCATCCAAATTAGGGTGTTGGAACTGCCGACCTATTGTCCGTACAACATCGTAATGAGGGCCTCAGTATCTTTACTATTTCCAGTCTCCTCTGTGCATTGACAATCTGAAAGGGAAGTTGGAATATTAGTGCATTAGATCTCTCTGTGAGATTTGAGGGGACTTCTACCAAAACCAAGGAGGAGAATTACAAAATCTCAATGCAGCGCAGGCCCCAGCGAGGCTGCGCTGCGTTGCACAACAGGGAGGGAGTAGAAGAGCGCCATATCTTCAAAGATATGGCTCTCTCATCCCCTTTTCTTGCGCCGACACTGATTTCAGCGGGCGCGCCATGCACACACCTTAGCGCCATAGAGCTAGGGTGTGTGCATTAGTGTAGCATAGGTTTTGTACATGAAGGATATCCATCCTGTGCAAAATACTATGCTAGGCACCATGCAAAGCTTTTTCCACTTTGCATATGTGCTGTACAGTGCAGCATGCATGCAAAGTGGGAAAAGGAAGGAGAAAAGAAAGTGTTTCTCCTTCCTTGCGCCTAGTTGAAAATGGCACCGTTTTCTCACGCTAAATTTAAGCTATTGTTTTTAGTAAATTGGGTTTCGCGTGAAAAACGTGGGTAGTTGCATGATAACACCCATTTACCACCCTTGGTACGCCCCCCTGACGCAGAGTAATGTCAAGCAAGTTTAACGCTGTAAAGAAAATTAGGAAAAAAAAGGTTGTGTGCCATTTTGCATCACTTTGGTGATGCAAAAACGGCACAAAATCTTAGTAATAGGAGAAACATAACGATTCCTATGTGTAATACTCCAATAGTTGCTAGAATAAAGTGGCACTGTGCTACCAAGTAAAAACCTGATGAATAAGAACAAGCTTGTGTCAGACACAGGTTACAGTGTTTGGTTGAGGAGGTATTGTTTTAATATATGTAGTTGTAGAACCTAAACAGTCCTACCTCTTTTTGGTCCAAAAATGTTGGAAGGCGGTGGCCCTGGGCAATTGCCTACTTTGATCATGCCTTAAAATGTCTCTGGGTGGATAGCAGATGAGATTACAGGAGAAAAGCTTTTGTGAGTTTAAATGAAAAGAATAAAGTAAGAGACTTGAATGTGTGAAGTAATTTTCATTTTACTTCATTGCATATCTAGGATGTTTTACAGATGACATCTAGCCACATCCTGCTTTGAGTGTGGTTGCAGTCTAATATTTCAGGTCCAATGGGATTACATCGATTGAAGGTGGGAGTGTGGAATGTTTGTCAATGGTGTTTTACGGATCGTATTGTTAAAAAAATACTTTTTCAAATCAAATGTTCTGTTAAATGAAAGAAAATAGTTAAAGGAGGGAAATGCTTATCATCTTCTCAAAGAAATAAAAATGCAATAGGTCTGGCATTATTAAAGTTTGAGCTATTGGTGTTGCATTATTTAGCAATGCCAATAGCTTAAACTTTAACCACATCGCTGCGGCGGCTATTCCGCCGCAGCGCTAAGTGGGTGGGGCACCGCGCGGCGGCCGCATGCTGGTGACAGAGCCGCTCTGTCACCAGCCACGGTTGGGCTGTGCTTATGACGGAGCGGTTCTGTCATGGCCCCGCCCGCTAAATAGAACGCGTCGCGCAGGCGCGAAATCAGCGCCGCGCAGGCGCGGTGGCAGGGCCATGACAGAACCGCTCCGTCATCAGCACAGCCCAGCCGCAGCTGATGACGGAGCGGTTCCGTCATCAGCATCGATCGGGTTAATAATGCGAGACCTATTGCATTATAAATGCTTGTTTTATTATGAATATGGAAGTCGTCCTGCACCTCATAAGCATCCCTCACAAACCTTACCTGTTTCTTGCCCCTATCCCTGTTTATTTTAATAATGCGAGACTTATTGCATTATAAATGCTTGTTTTAATATTAGGCATAGACCTATGATGTTTATTTCGTCTGATGTATTTTTTTGTAGTTGGCTGGTTTTTTTTTTACTATTAGGCAAATGCCAATATACACAGTTTTACCACTGATAATAATGACAAGAATAACAATAATAGGAATAATATCTTCGCGTTTAAAGACTGGAGTGGCTTCTGTCAGCCTGGCTGTGTTATTTGGGTTTGCTGAGAGTGAGAGACAGTCAGGAAAGGCTAACTATAACTTGTTTTTACTTTATTTAAAAGTATGCACTTCATGAATTGCTTGAAGTTACAAAGAATAATTTTACATAAAAACGGAATGTTTCAAATGCATATTGAAAATGTTTCATTCGATGTTTTTAGTTGAAAAAAAAGACAAAAGAAAAACATACATATTCATAACCTTAGCGCACATTTGTAGCTCTGTAATCATATAAAACACACCTTTTGCACTATCAACTTATAAAAGCTAGCTTTAAACAATCATTGAGTGGCATATGATCCTGGTCATTGTCTTCATTCCCTCATTGCTCATCTCCTGAGAGTTCCTCTACATTAAACCAGCGTGGTCAGGGCGTTGTGAGCTGCATTGTTTGCACCTCTTATTTAAAGCGATTCGCAGCACAGAAGTGCAGCATAAAGCACTACGTAAAACGAAGTTTTAGTTATTTTCCCAGAATACATCTCCGCCAATCCACTTCACTCAGGGGGAATGCTATTCTCCTGAACAGCAGGATGGTTCAGCAGGCTGAACGCTTGTCTACAACACGTGAGGTGGTCTGTAGAGGGTCTGTGGATTCCAACGGTGCTGACTGAGCCTTCCACCGTTTTGTATTTATAGAGCCTAAAAACACAGACCCGTTGGTTTAAGCGCTGCACACGAAAGGTCGTTATATTTAAGCAGAAAGATTACCTGACAGAGCTGAAGAGGGTGATCTAAATTTGACTCACTGCTTATGATTAATTACAGTTGAAGGAGTTAGAGTGACTTCCTACTGCGTGAACTGTTGACCCACCAGCGATCCTTTAAAAAGAGGCCCCTGTTGGTATCTCATCTCTGGTGACCCGGCGTGGAAGACCCGTGGCTATGAGATGAGGAAAACCTGACCACCTAGAGCGCCCAGTATGTGATCCCGAGGCGCTGTACTCCGTCTGCTGTATCTGAAACACTGCAGCGCACACACAACCTCCATCAACCAACTGTCGCCTGGAGTCCAGCTCCGACTAGGTAATATCAAAAACACACTGGGCCTCATTTATGAGGCCTTGCGTCAGTTTTGCGCTTCCGATGCGTCACTTTATGTGACGCATCAGCGGCGTAAAACATGCCTCCTGTTGCGCTCTATTTACAAAGTGACACATCTAAGTAGATGCGTCACTTTGTAAACCCCTGCGGTAGATTATACCTGCGTCAGTTATAATGTATGCGGGGGGGGGGGGCGTTCCCCCGCAAAAAGCCTTGTAGAAGTGACGCCGTGAAATCTATGAGATTTCACTGTGTCACTTCTAGGATGCCGTTTTCGTCAAAATCTTGTGCCTGCCTCACAGCAGGCGTAAGACTGACGCAGGCCCTTCACCATGGGGCTTGCCCCATGTGAAAGGACGCATTGCTGGAGTTGCGTCACTTTTGTGACACACTCCAGCAATGCATCACTTTTGCGCTTACAGATACGTCAGAAATACTGACGTATCTGTAACTCCTTGCGACATGATGCGTCATGCATTAAATATGACGCATCAGGTATGTCGCAAGGAGTGCGCACTGAGAAGTGACCATCGCTGCTTTCATGCAGCGTTGCGTCATTTCTCATAAATGAGGCCTACTGCACCCAGGGTGCTGACGTCACTCCTGCTCAACAGTTATCTTCTGCAAACAAGTTGGCTGTCAACCACTGACCCTGAATGTTACATATATAGAATTTCAGAGCCTCGTTGCATGTTTTTCTGTTGTGTTTGTTCCTCTAAAATCAGGCCTTTCTGAGAAAACCAGCCAATACCCTGAGCGTCCAATGATGCAGGTTTCAGATTTCATATTTTTTTAGTTATCTAGATTTTACAAACAAACAGGCCTTCAGTTGCGACCTTGTGCAAACTGACTTTAAGGAAAGTATCTACATGTCCACAAGGTCACGTGAAAGCAGCCATTTGAGATCTGCATCCTGCCTGTATTTGCTGTCAATAAATGTAAAAAGGCGGATTAAAATCCCCAAAGGTTGGTGCAGCTTTGGGTGAAAAGGCAATATCGTGGCTGTGGCACTACCACTGAACAGTTGAAAGCCCTCAACCAGCGGTTTCCATTGCTATGACTTGTTCCTCGGATTTTTATATTTTTCAGGCTTATTCGACAGTTCATGCAACAGTTGTAATTCTTAAGGGCAAACGCGTCTATAATGAAAGGTGTGTTGTATACAGGAGAGTCTCCTAATTCAAAAGGAACAAGCATTGCAGCACCGACACTTTACTTTTAACGTTAAAAGTAAATCGGGGTGCCGCGATGATACTAAAAGTACAGAAATAGATGTTTTTTTCTATTTCTTTACTTCTGGTATAATCGCGGCACCCGCGCTTTACTTATAACATTAAAAGTAAAGCACGGGTGCCGAGATTATACCAAAAGTAAAGAAATAGAAAATAAAAATCTATTTCTTTACTATTTGTATAATCGCGGCACCCTCGCTTTACTTTTAATGTTATAAGTAAAGCATGGGTGCCGCGATTATACCAAAAGTAAAGGAATAGGAAAAAACATCTATTTCTTTACTTTTGCTATAATCCCGGCACCTGCGCTTTACTTAAAAGTAAAGCGCGGGTGCCATGATTATTGCAAAAGTAAAGAAATAGATGTTTTTTCATTGAAAGATGTAATGTAAAAATGTAAATGTGATTTTTTTGAACCGTGTTTTTTTGAACCGTGTTTTTTCAAGTCAAAAACATGATTAATGAATTCCATTATCAAACAGTGTGAATAAATAATTGTTTTCGTTGTTATGATGAATACTTTTAATAACACCGAATAAAAATCATAAAGAATCACATATATGGGTTTAGATTCATAAAGGCTATTGTCCTCACAGCTGTGCCATCAGCAGCTCAGGGTTTTCCTTGGGCTCATATTTACATTGTTGTTACGCCTTAGGGAGCAGGGCACGCCCCCTTACCACTGGTGTGCACGCTAAACTTGAATATTTGAGATTACTCTGATAAAACTGAAAAACAACGGTGTGCAGGTTCGCCTTACATAACAGACCATAGGTGGTGGTGTGGCATTAGGATACTGATTGTGGTGTATACTAGTGGTGGCAATAATTTTGGAGGTGGTACTGGTGTTGATTGTATTGGTGGTATCAGTGGCAGGGTGGCATTAATGTTACTGCTGGTGGCTTTGGTGGTGTGAAAATTATGCTGGTGATCATAAAAGTGGTATGGTTTATAGTAATATTGATAGTATTGATGGGGATGGTATTGGTAAAATGGTCATGGTGGTGGTGTTATTTGTAATGCATTGTTAGTGGTGATGCTGGTAGTGGTGTAGTATTGGCGATGGTATTAGTAGCAGTATTGGTTTATTGGTGGAAATCTCACATTGCTGGCATTGGCGGTAGTGTTAGGATTGGTGGTAATATTGGTGGTATTGGTAGTATTAGTGGAGTATTGGTGGTGATGTGGTATTGTGGTGGTGGTACTCTTAATTGTGGTGAGATTTTTGGTATGTTTGGAGGTATGCTTGTGGTTCTGATGGCATTGATTTTGGCGGAATTGGTGGTGTCTGATATATTTGTGATGTTGGTAGTATTAATGGGGTATTTGTATTAATGGTGATAGTGGTGTTGCATATATGATATGACGAATACAATTTACAAACATTGTGATGGCTGAGTTTGCTTTTTAAATGTGAACTAGTCCTCGTGAATTGCAATGCAAGCAGTCCATGGAAGGCAGAATCATACACCAAACAGTAAATGCTATGAGAGGGAAAGAGTAATTCCTTTTGAAAGACCCAAGGTTTAATGTATGTGTATTTTAAAGAATTAGGGTTAGATTTAGAATTAGGCAGACAGGGTACTCGCGCAAATATGACGGGGTTCGCTGTCTACCAAATTGACTGTCAACCCACCCTATTTAGGGTCAAGAGAACTTCCAGCTTTCTGTTGACTGAGTCCCCAGTGTCTCCATCGATGGAAAGCTTCC
The DNA here is from genome assembly GCF_964263255.1 of Lissotriton vulgaris. Classification (NCBI taxonomy): domain Eukaryota; kingdom Metazoa; phylum Chordata; class Amphibia; order Caudata; family Salamandridae; genus Lissotriton; species Lissotriton vulgaris. The sequence goes on from NC_141694.1 coordinate 1,458,569,278, forward strand.
TCCAATGGCCCCTATTTTATCAGGCCATCGGAGGAAGGGCATTTCACTGCCCGCCCTACTTAGGGGGGAGCGGTGAGGTGCTTTTTTTTCTGTTCATCACTGCTAGGTAAAACGCTGTGGTGAGGGACATTAAGAAAACTAATATTGAAACCCACACTCAATGAAATAAACTCCCAGAGTGTAGGTGCCTACTAGTTATTCGTTTTTCAAAAACAAACTAGAAGTGAGGGAGTTTGTTTTTGAATGTTTGTTTTTGAAAAGCAAAAGCTTTGGTAAACTTTTGTTGAACGGCCATCAAAAACGACTGAGACCACCCACCAGAATTGTTGTACCTTGACAGGATCAACCATTATGGTGGTTCCTATCAAGGTGTAGTATTCACTGCTGAACATGTAGGGCTCTCTAAATTTGTCAGATTCTAGTTCAACAGGGTGGCGGACATTATGTTCTCTGATGACTGTACTGTGTCTTGCAAACTCCAATTAGTAAGAACAGGTGACAAAGACAGCTAGAGTTGTCTTGCATTTAACCTAAAAATGACTGTTTTCTCTACATATTGCATCTTTTCAGTATAAATGCATCGCTGAACCTGTTTTGTAGCTCAGATTGATGAATACCCTAATAATCCACGTGCTATTATGCATCTGCTTTCCAGAGCAAATGAAGTATAAATCGACTCGTGTGCCTTTACTGAAGTGGCTGACACGTTTCCTCAGCCATGATGTATTTTAAAACAGGAATGCAGCAAAAGAGAAATAGAAGTTCTACTCCGCACATTGAACGTGATAGAATGTAAATATATCAGACATGTAAAAAAGGACCATCACCTGCTCACGTGCTTCAAGAACCACTGTAGATCAACAGCCACAGAAGCGAAAAGGCGGTCTAAAAGCTTGAATGTTCCATGTGCGCTGGCTTACTGCAAGAGCTTCCTGGGATTCTCAGAAGCTGCTTTATGACTGGGGGCATTTCTTCAAAGAATAGGCATAGGGCAGCGCCGCAAGTCATTTTGTGTCACTGCCCCATGCCAATTTGAAGGGGAAGGATTGAAACGTATTCACAAGATAGGGTGCATTGCCTGTCCTTTCAGCCAGCACCAGCGCACAATTTGCAGCTGTGCGCTAACGCAGGCATGGTGCAAGGGTATCTGTGCTGTTGGCATGATTGTTTTTGTGCAGGAAGGGATACCTTCCTGTGCAAAAACAATCATTGGAGGTGTTTTCCTCTTTCTATGTGTGCTGCAGAATGTGTACAGATGGAAAGTGGAAAAAACAAGGAGAAATATTGCTATTTCTTGTTGTTACTCCACTTCTGGGGAGGCGCACTGTTTTAACGCATCCCCAGATTCACGCCATGTGGCGAATCTGGAAATGTGTCAAAACCTAAGGTTTTTCCATAGGAACACCCACTGCAATGCCTATGGCACTTCTCCCAGATGCAGTGTGAGGCAACACAGCGTCTTGCACTGCGTTGCCTCACTGCGCTGTGTTGCCTCACTACATACCTGCAAGGCCATGAAAAGCCATGCACTTTGGCTTTACGTGGCCTTGCAGTTATGGCTAAGCCCTGTGCGCCACTGGAACATCACAAAAAATGATATTCCTGAGGCGCCCAGGGCTTGTAAATAAACTCCTAGGTTTCTTAGAGTGGGGATAACCGATTCAATTTACATGCTTAAGCTAATTTGCAATTCAACACAGCATATGAAATTGCACTGAAAACATTGAGTGGCAATGTTTTGGGCAATTTAGGATTCTATGGGGAATTTAATTTGTATGTATCCACTTGTTTATGGCTTCGAATGGGAAATTAATTCAAAGTAAACAAGTGCAGAGTGTCTAATTCCTAAAGAAACTCATTTCGTTTAGGTTGACGGCAGAATGACATTTGGGGTATCAACTAATACTCTTTCATAATCCTTCAAGCAAAGCCTTGTTTGTCATTTAATTTCCTCCTTGGTGCCGCCAGTGCCAGACAGGGTCCGGCTGAGACCCATTTGCGCCTGCTTCCATGCTTAGGGCTCTCTCGAGTTCATGAAACACCACTCATAAGTCATAGAACTACAGTATTTAGCTCATGCCGCTGACTGCAAGCTTGATTTATTTGTCTGAAGGCATTTCCTGGTTGATTTAGTTTAAGGGGCCATGGTGTGTTGCCGGCAGCAGCGTAGCAGTGGCCCGCATGCTGTTTGCGTCGCTTTAGGTTGGCATGAACATCAGTTCCCTTTATTCATTTCAAGGACTGTTTCTGCCTGCAGAGCTAGTCAATCGAAAAATGTTGATTTTCTTTGCAGGGGAACACACTTCTTAAAAGCAGTGAATGAACAACTTTGTTCAAAAAGATATATAGTATGACCAGCAGATGATTAAAACATGGGATGCTAATATCTAAAGGTTCGGCTGAAGTGCATTTGCTTCCAGGCTTATTCCACCTAAGTGTTGCACTCAGTGTACCCTGTGCCAACACAGTCCTTCTTATATGGGATGTGGTAGCGTCCAGGAGACAACACACAGGGCCATATTTATGTCCAGGTTGGCGTAGCTCTTGCATCAAGCAAAGTGGAGCAAAGGCGACGCAACCTAAAGTCATATATATGAAGCGCATAAAGCTGCTTTGCATGGCTTTGAATGGCTTAAAAAACATATGGAGTAATGCAATGCACTGAAAATTACTGCATTTCATTACTCTGCGTATGGTAGGCATTCCGTGGGCGTTGCGTGGGTGTTCCCATGCAACTCCCATGTGTTTTGTTGTATTAACAGATTTACCAACCCTGGTACACCTCGGGATGCACCAAAAAGCTACGTCTCTCTAGGGGAGGCGTAACAGGGCGAAATATTTTTATTTCTCCTCTTTGTCCCTCATTGTATGTGTGCTGCATTCTGCAGCACACATAGAAAGAGGAAAAAGACTCTCAGGACTGTTTTTGTGCAGGAAGGTGCACCTTCCTGCACAAAAACAAGCCTGTGTACAACACAGGTATCCTTGCACCATGGTGGCTGCCTCTGGCTAATCACTGCCGGTGCAAGGGGAAAGAACAGGAATGCACCGTATTAGATAGATACAGTGCATTCCTGAATGTACCCTATGATGCAGCGCAGTGCAGCAAGATGACTCGCTGCGCTGCCCTGTGTACAAGGGTCATAAACAGGCCCCAGTGTGCTAAGTCATTCTTAAATTCTAGTTCAACTACAATCCTTATACTTGGGTGTAGGGGGGTACATCGAAAAGAAGCATATCCCTAACCACTTCTTGATTGTCTTTCTCACTGCAAGTGGGTCCTCTCTGAGTCTCTTGCTGTGTGTGTGTTTTCTACCACTTCTTTTCAAGAATAGTGTCCTTGATGGATGAAGGCCACAATGGGGTTCAGAAATGTACTTCCTTCAGCTCTATTGTGCATTGAAAGGGAACATGCCTGATAATCATGTGAGGGTCTACTGTTTGTATCTAGTACATATTCTCTTATGGTTCCCTACTTCCTGTATCTTGACACTCTCCACTACGGTCCTTTGACAATCTGTGTCACCTATGTCACCTTCAAGGGATCGTGATGAATGTAGGGTTAGACACAAATTTTGCTTGAACTAAAATCTCTTTTAATGTTCTCTGGTGGACATAGTTCATGTTTAATCACTCAGTTTAGGGAAGTCATCTTCCTTGAGGAATAATCAGTTTCCTTTCTTGGAGGAAAACCAGTGGTGGGTGGCATTTCCCGGCGGTTGGGGGGTGGGTTTGTGGGCTGGCATGTGTGCATGCACAATTGTATTTAAAAGAAGGCTTATTAATGATGTCCATGGCTCCGGAGCTCTTCTTTGGCCAACAGGCATAGGACCTGGATGCTTCAACTCCCTCCAATCAGGGCGCAACAGTATGAGAGCAGCACCCTGATTGGAGGAAGCAACCTCACTTGGCACTCCACAGCACTATCGAGGCTTAGGCTTTCTCTAACGCAGCTGTCTTAACACTGCTGGGTGACAGAGATGTTTGAAGTGTGCATGTGTGGCTAGCCGTCTCAAGACGGATTGCCAAAAAGACATGCACACTTTAAACAGTGCATAACCAGCCCACCTTCCTCCTTGCTGTATTCACTCAGCAGCGGCACTGCCCCATCCTGATGGTGTGTTTGGGATGGGGATGAAAAATAAATTAGCAAAATTTTACCATTTTGTTTTTTATCTTGGCGGCTTTGAGGGTAATTTAAGTGGGGCGATGCTCCTCCGCTCCGACGGAGGAGCCACCCCTAAGGAGGATGCATACAATGAAGAAGAAGTATTCGAAAAAGAAGTTAGCTTCCAAATGCATTTAAATATTATTGGAGGTACTTTTTTCTTTTGTTGAAACTGCTGTGTCAACCACACCTGGGCATCCGACGCAAACAACGCACCCAGTGAACTCCACACTTGGATCTCCAACTGCGCAGAGGAGCTCGCCCGCTAAGCAACACCGACAAACAGTGCCCCAGGAAAGCCACCTGGTTCACCACCCATCTCCAGGAAGCCAAACACACCTGCAGACGCCTCGAGAAGAACTGGAGAAACACCAAGACAACCGAAAACTACATTACCTACAAGGATGCCATAACAGACTACCACAACTAAATCAGAACCACCAAGAGGACTTTCATCCACAAGAAAATCCTTGCCAGCTTCACCACACCAAGGAACTCTTCAGCGTCATTCATGAATTCACCAACGCATGCAGCAAAGCTACAGACATCACCCCGTCCCAGGACCTCTGCGACAAGCTTAGAGCCTACTCCCACCTTAAGATCAAAAACCTCTACGACTTCTTCACCGACCCGCCACCGGACACCCACCACAGCCTGCCCCGCCCCCCGGAGACACCTGCCAGCCCACCATCTTCAACTGGACACTGATCACAGCAGAATACACCGCCTCAACCATGAAGGGGATCCACTCGGGCCCCCACCAACCCCTCCCCTCCCCACATCTACCACAGATCCGGGGCCGCCATCGCCCCAGAACTACAATGCAAAATCCACTCCACCTTCGAAACACGCACCTTCCCAGATGACTGGAAGTGCGCAGAAGTCAGACCCTTACTCAAGAAGCCCACAGCCAACCCCACCGACCTCAAGAACTATCGGCCCATCTCGCCTTCACAGCCAAAGTCACAGAGAAAGCAGTCAACAGGGAACTGACAAAATTCATCAAAGAGAACCCCATCCTCGACCCCTACCAATCTGGATTCCGAAGCAACCACAGAACCAAGACCGCCCTACTCGCCGCCATATACGACATTCGCACACTTATGGGCCAAGACAACTCTGCAGCCCTCATCCTACTCGACCTATCAGCGGCCTTCAACACCATCTCCCACCGCACACTAGTCACCAGGCTACACAACGCAGGCATACAAGGGACAGCCCTGGACTGGATCCGATCATTCCTCACCGGAAGAAGCCAAAGGAGGAGACTGCCACCCTTCCTCTCCAATCCCACTAAAATTACCTGCAGAGTGCCACAGTGGTCATAACTAAGCCCGGCCCTCTTCAACATCTACATGGCCCAACTCGTCGCCATCGTCTGACAACACAGCCTCAACATCGTATCCTACGCCAACGACACCCAGCTCATCCTCTCCCTCACCAAAGTTCCAGAAAGGATTGCAAGACATTGCAGTCTGGATGATCAACAGCTGCCTGAAACTCAACGCCGATAAGATTGAAGTCCTCGTCCTGGGAGCCAACCTTTCAGTATGGGACAACACCTGGTGGCCGCCCGCCCTCGGAAGCCCACCCACCGGCTCGGACCATGGCAAAAACCCTGGCCTCATACGCAACTAATCACCCACCATGAACCATCAGGTCAATGCCGTCACGTCAGCTGCGTCAGCACCCTACGCAAGACCTTCAAGTGGATCCCTCCTCTGTCAAGGAAGACGATCACCCACGCACTCATCACCAGAAAACTGAACTATGGAAATGCACTCTAAGCCGGCATCAAGAAATCTCTACTCCGCAAACTCTAGACAACCCAGAACACCACCGCCAGATTCATCCTCGGAATCCCCCAGCACAAACACATTACCCAACACCTACAAAGGCTCCACTGGCTCCCCGTGGAAAAAAGAGCCACCTTCAAAATCCTCATGTTTACAAATGCCTACACAACAACAGACCTAAATACCTCAAAGACAGATTCAACTTCCACATACCAAGAAAAGAAACCTCTGATCTTCCAACCTCGCACTGGCCAAAACCCCACGAATCCACAGAGCCAGAGCAGGCGGAAGATCCTTCTCTCACATTGCACATTGCCCCCTCCCTGAACTCCTTCAGGAAGGCCCTCAAGACCTGACTCTTCGGCTAATCAGAGCTGGCTCTTCGGCTAATCAGAGCTGCTGACCCCCCCCCCCAGTGAATAGAGGCCCTCACAGGTGAGGAGCGCACTTACAATTCCCCTGATTAATTGATGGATTGAGAGTCCCTGCAGAGAAAAAACAAGGTAAGTATGGATAGCTTTTTCTCCTTTTAGGTGATCCTTCTGACAATGATCTAGGATCCTTATTCTTATGTTTTACTCTGGAGTCAGGATGGTCCATGCTCCTTTATCACACCAACTCAATGTTAACATCTTACATGTAGCCAATCACATATTAACAGGCATAGGCAAAGCCAATAGATCTCGGCTCTGGGACCTATTTGCTATCCTTGATGCTGTGCAGCACAGTTAAAGAACGAAAAGAAAATGCCTTTGAGACAACTGGCCATGTCATTTTGGCCACACACGCACCACACATGTGCACACATACAAAATGACGCAACTGCTTTTTAGGTCTCGCTGAGCGAACGTGCATGCGTTCTCAGAGACTTTAGCAAGGGCTCTCAAAAATGCAGCCAAAGGCAGATTGCCTACAGTGCATGCGTGCGGACGTGTGCACATCGCACACCATTTGCCTCTCTACTCACTCATGCTGGTTTGCTTGCAGCCTGCATCAGACTTCAAAGGAATCCACTCCCCAACCCCCACCGTTTCTGGCTTTGCTCGCTGAAGGTCACACCCGATTAAACAGCCGAGGTAAGGCGCCCATAAATTATATTGTTGCTTCCTGCTAATTTGGTGTCACCTCCGCTTTCATCATTGGATCCCAGTCTTTCGCTATCTAGATGTTGTAAAATAGACATGAAAGGTTTATTTATGTCCTGATTAGGGTCACTTTTGGAAAGTCTTAGAGAAACTACAGTGTACGCCTTCCTACCCGTTCTGGTCTCGTTTCTTAGAGGTTTATGGGGCTGTTCATTCACACTTGCCAGAGATGCCGAAAGAGGTCTTTTGAGCTTTTTATTTAAATATTTGCTAAGAAATGTTTTATTGTGTACTATACCGTGAAGCCGAATTCTGTGTGAAGTCCGTGCATTGCAACAAATGCCTAGAGGGGCTGCTGAATTTTCCGGTCTAGGAAAGACATGGCTTGGTAGTTCGGGCTGGACTGTTCCCATGAGGCACAGGGTCAAGGTTGATTTGCATATAGCCAGTGTCTGACCTAGGGTGGTGTGGAGTGCAAAAAAACGATGGATTTAGGCCCAGATCTTTGTACTGGGGTGAATGTAAAACATTGTTCTGCATTCTGTCCATCAACTGTGTTTTTTGCAATTTTCACCCCGAGTGGGCTGGGTATGCTCAGACGTGAGTCCTGGGCTCTCCACATCACTGGAGTAACGCTATCCAGGCTGAAGAAGGCTGATAGCCAGAAACCGGTCCTTGGATGCTTGATTCCGGTCTGGGAAAGACATGGCTTGGTAGTTTGGGCTGGACTGTTCCCATGAGGCACAGGGTCAAGGTTGATTTGCATATAGCCAGTGTCTGACCTAGGGTGGTGTGGAGTGCAAAAAAACGATGGATTTAGGCCCAGATCTTTGTACTGGGGTGAATGTAAGACATTGTTCTGCATTCTGTCCATCAACTGTGTTTTTTGTGGAATTTTGCACAGCACTCCTGAAGGATTACCACCACACTCACCTCCACCACGTCCACCACCATGTCCACCACCACCACCATGTCCACCACCACTACCGCCACCACCACCACATCCACCACCACGTCCACCACCACCACCTTTATCGCAACCACCACCACGCCCACAATCAACACCTCCACCACCACCTCTACGACCACCACATGCATCACATCCACCACCACTACGTCCACCACCACCACATCCACCACCACCACCACGTCCACAACCACCACACCCACCTCCACCACCACCACCACATCCACCAACTCCTCCACCACCACCATGTCCACCACCACCACGTCCACCACCACCACCACCACGCCCACAATCACCACCTCCACCACCACCTCCACCACCACCATGTCCACCACCACTACCACCATCACCCCATCCACCACCACCATGTCCACCACGTCCACAATCACCACCACATCCTCCACATCCACCACCACTACATCCACCACCACTATGTCCACCACCACCACGTCCACCACCGCCACACCCACCTCCACTAGCACTACCACATCCACCACCAAATCCACCACCGCCACATCTACAACCACCACATCCACCACCACCACATCCACCACCACCACACCTCCACCACCACGACCACCACGTCCACCACCACCACACCCACCTCCACCACCACATCCACCACCACCTCCACCACCATGTCCACCACCACCACATCCACAATCACCACCTATACCACCACCTCCACCACCACTACCACCACCAACACATCCACCACCACATCCACCGTCCCCACATCCACCACAACCACATCCACAATCACCACCTCCACAATCACCACCTCCACCACCACCTCCACCACCACTACATCCCCCACCACTAAGTCCACCACCACCATGTCCACCACCACCACAACCACACCCACCTCCACCACCACCCCCACATCCACCACCAGGCCCACCACCACCACATCCACCAACACTACATCCACCACCCACCACCATCACCACCATGTCCACCACCACCACATCCACCACCACCACCACCACATCCACCAGCACCACATCTACCACAACCACATCCACCACCACATCCACTACCACCACATCCACCACCACCACATCCACCACCACATCCTCCACCACCACTACATCCACCACCATATCCACCACCACCACGACCACGACCACTACGTCTACCACCACCACCACCACAACATCCACCACCACTAAATCTACCACCATGTCCACCACCACCATGTCCACCGCCACCACCACAGCCAGCACCACCACAACGTGCACCACCACTACCACCACCACCACACCCACCTCCACCACCACCACCACATCCACCACCATGTCCACCTCCACCACATCCACCACCACTACGTCCACCACCCACCACCACCATGTCCACCACCACATCCACCACCACCACATTCACCACCATATCCACCACCACCACATACACCACCACCACATCCACCACCTCCACCACATCAACCATCACATCCACCACCACCACCACGTCCACCACCACCACATCCACCAACACTACATACACCACCACTACGTACACTACCACCATGTCCACCACCACGTCCACTACCACAATGGCCAGCACCACCACATCCACCACGTCCACCACCACCATGTCCACCAAATCCACCACCATGTCCACCACCAACACACCCAACACCACCACCACCACGTCCACCACCACTACCACCACCACATCCACCACCACCACATCCACCACCACATCCACCACCACGTCCACCACCACCACGTCCACCACCACAACATCCATCACCACCACGTCCATCATGACCATGTCCACAACCACCACGTCCACCACCACCATGTCCACCACCACGTCCACCACCACCACATCCATCATCACATGTCCATCACCACCATGTCCACAACCACCACATCCACCACCACTACGTCCACCACCACCATGTCCACCACCACCACATCCACCACCACTACATCCACCACTACTACATCCACCACCACTACGTCCACCACCACCATGTCCACCACCACCACGTCCACCACCACCACCACACCCACCTCCACCACCACCACACCCAGCACCACCACATCCACCACCACTATGACCACCACCACATCCACCACCACTACGTCCACCACCACCATGCCCACCATATCCACCACCACGTCCACCACCACCACATCCACCACAACCATGTCCTTCACCACCACGTCCATCACCACCATGTCCACAACCACCACATCCACCACTACCACCACCACCACATCCACCACCACTACATCCACCACCCACCACCATCACCACCATGTCCACCACCACTACCACCACCACCACATCCACCACCACCACATCCATCAGCACCACATCTACCATGACCACATCCAACACCACATCCACTACCACCACATTCACCACCACCACATCCACCACCACATCCTCCACCACCACTACATCCACCACCATATCCACCACCACCACGACCATGACCACCATGTCTACCACCACCACCACCACAACATCCACCACCACTATGTCCACCACCATGTCCACCACCACCATGTCCACCGCCACCACCATGTGCACCACCACTACTACCACCACCACACCCACCTCCACCACCACCACCACATCCACCACCATGTCCACCACTACCACATCCACCACCACTTCGTCCACCACCCACAACCACCATGTCCACCACCACATCCACCACCACCACATTCACCACCATATCCACCACCACCACATCCACCACCACATCCACCACCACCACATCCACCACCACCACCACCTCTACCACATCCACCACCACCACATCCACCACCACCACATCCACCACCACTACGTACACCACCACTATGTCCACCACCACCATGTCCACCACCACGTCCACTACCACAATGGCCAGCACCACCACCATGTCCACTATCACCACCACCACATCCACCACGTCCACCACCACCATGTCCACCACATCCACCACCACGTCCATCACCAACACACCCAACACCACCCCCACCATGTCCACCACATCCACCACCACCACATCCACCACCACATCCACCACCACATCCACCACCCCACGTCCACCACCACAACATCCATCGCCACCACGTCCATCATGACCATGTCCACAACCACCACGTCCACCACCACCACGTCCACCACCACGTCCACCACCACGTCCACCACCACCACATCCATCATCACATGTCCATCACCACCATGTCCACAACCACCACGTCCACCACCACTACATCCACCACCACCATTTCCACCACCACCACATCCACCACCACTACATCCACCACCACTATGTCCACCACCACCATGACTACCACCACCACGTCCACCTCCACCACCACCACGTCCACCACCACCACAGCCAGCACCACCACATCCACCACCACTCTGACCACCACCACATCCACCACCACTACGTCCACCACCACCATGCCCACCATATCCACCACCATGTCCACCACCCCCATATCCACCACGACCATGTCCATCACCACCACGTCCATCACCACCATGCCCACAACCACCACATCCACCACCACCACACCCACCACCACCACGTCCACCACCACATCCACCACATCCACTATGCACATCTCCACCATGTCTACCACCACTACACCCACCACCACCACCACAACATCCACCACCACCACCACATCCACCACCACCACCACATCCACCACCACCACGTCCACCACCACCACACCCACCTCCACCACCACCACATCCACCACCACCACACCCAGCACTACCACATCCACCACCACTACGACCACTACCACATCCACCACCACCACGTCCACCACCACCATGCCCACCACCACATCCACCACCACATCCACCACCACCACATCCACTACGTTGACCACCACCACCACATCCACCACCACCACATCCAACCATCACCATGACCACCACCACCATGACCACAACAACCACCACCACATCGACCACCACCACCACATCCACCACCACATCTACCACCACCACCATGTCCACCACCACCACCACGTCCACCACCACCACATCCACAACCACCACGTCCACAACCACCACATCCACCACCACCACCTCCACCACCATCTCCACCAACACCACATCCACCACCACCACATCCACCACCACTACATCCACCACCACTAGGTCCACCACCACCAAGTCCACCACCACATTGTCCACCACCACCATGTCCACCACCACCACAACACACACCTCCACCACCACCACATCCACCACCACCACACCCAGTACAATCACCACCTCTTCTACCACCACTACCACCACCACCACATCCACCACCACCACATCCACCACCACCACATCCACCCGCACCATGTCCACCACATCCACTACCACGTCCACCACCACCACATCCACCACCACCACGTCCATCACCACCACGTCCATCACCACCATGTCCACAACCACCATGTCCACCACTACCACCACCACCACGTCCATCACACCCACCACCACCACGTCCACCTCCACATCCACCACCACCACATCCACCCGCACCATGTCCACCACATCCACTACCACGTCCACCACCACCACATCCACCACCACCACGTCCATCACCACCACGTCCATCACCACCATGTCCACAACCACCATGTCCACCACTACCACCACCACCACGTCCATCACACCCACCACCACCACGTCCACCTCCACATCCACCACCACCACATCCACAACCACTATGTCCACCATCACCATATCCACCACCACCACATCTCCCACCACCACACCCATCACCACCACTACAACATCCACCACCCCCACAACATCCACCCCCACCACCATATCCACCGCCACCATGTCCACCACCACCAAGTTCACCACCACCACGTCCATCACCACCACCACCATGACCACCGCCACCATGACCACAACCACCACATCCATCACCACCACGTCCACAGCCACCACCACCACATCCACCACCACCACCACCATGTCCACCACCACCACCACCACGTCCACAACCACCACATCCACAACTACCACGCCCACCACCACCACATCCACCACTGCTACATCCTCCACCACCATGTCGTCCACCACCACCACGCCCACCACCACCATGTCCACCACCACCACCACCATACCCACCTCCAAGGTGAGTCACGGGACTCACGTCTGAGCATAACCGTCCCACTCGGGGTGACAAATGCAAAAACAACCACCACGTCCACCACCACATCCACCACATCCACTATGCACATCTCCACCATGTCTACCACCACCACACCCACCACCAACACCACAACATCCACCACCACCACCACATCCACCACCACCACGTCCACCACCACCACACCCACCTCCACCACCACCACATCCACCACCACCACACCCAGCACTACCACATCCACCACCACTATGACCACTACCACATCCACCACCACCACGTCCACCACCACCATGCCCACCACCACATCCACCACCACCACATCCACTACGTTGACCACCACCACCACATCCACCACCACCACATCCAACCATCACCATGACCACCACCACCATGACCACAACAACCACCACCACATCGACCACCACCACCACATCCACCACCACCACATCTACCACCACCACCATGTCCACCACCACCACCACGTCCACCACCACCACATCCACAACCACCACGTCCACAACCACCACATCCACCACCACCACCTCCACCACCATCTCCACCAACACCACATCCACCACCACCACATCCACCACCACTACATCCACCACCACTAGGTCCACCACCACCAAGTCCACCACCACATTGTCCACCACCACCATGTCCACCACCACCACATCCACCACCACCACACCCAGTACAATCACCACCTCTTCTACCACCATTACCACCACCACCACATCCACCACCACCACATCCACCACCACCACATCCACCCGCACCATGTCCACCACATCCACTACCACGTCCACCACCACCACATCCACCACCACCACGTCCATCACCACCACGTCCATCACCACCATGTCCACAACCACCATGTCCACCACTACCACCACCACCACGTCCATCACACCCACCACCACCACGTCCACCTCCACATCCACCACCACCACATCCACAACCACTATGTCCACCATCACCATATCCACCACCACCACGTCTCCCACCACCACACCCATCACCACCACTACAACATCCACCACCCCCACAACATCCACCCCCACCACCATATCCACCGCCACCATGTCCACCACCACCAAGTTCACCACCACCACGTCCATCACCACCACCACCATGACCGCCGCCACCATGACCACAAGCACCACATCCATCACCACCACGTCCACAGCCACCACCACCACATCCACCACCACCACCACCATGTCCACCACCACCACCACCACGTCCACAACCACCACATCCACAACTACCACGCCCACCACCACCACATCCACCACTGCTACATCCTCCACCACCATGTCCACCACCACCACGCCCACCACCACCATGTCCACCACCACCACCACCATACCCACCTCCAAGGTGAGTCACGGGACTCACGTCTGAGCATAACCGTCCCACTCGGGGTGACAAATGCAAAAACAACAGTTAATGGACAGAATGCAGAATAATGTCATACATTCACCCCAGTACAGAGATCTGGGCCTAAATCCATCGTTCCCGTGCTCTCCACGCCACTGGAATCAAGCTATCCTGGCTGATGACGGCTGATAGCCAGAAACCGGTCCTAGGATGCTTGATTCCGGTCCAGGGAAGACATGGCTTGGCAGTTTGTGCTGGACTGTTCCCATGAGGCACAGGGTCAAGGCTGATTTGCATATGGCCATGTGTGAACTGGGGTGGTGTGGTGAGCAAAAAAACGATGGATGTGGTGTCTAGGCTACTTAACTACAAACATAGAGACATGATACTGCAGAGGGCTTGGTTGGGAGGTCTATTTGCTGGCGGTGATGGGAAAGTGTTGTTGTTTCCAGACCTCACGCCATTTTGCAGGCCACAAGAATGTCCTTCTTGTGCCTGAAGAAGGTGCTACGGGAGGAAGGTCTGCAATATTCACTGATCTTTCCCAGCCAAGTTGAAAATAATGCTGAATGGTATCACGCACTTCTGTGATGGTCCCAGAGTGGTATGGGAATGGCTGGACACTTATAGGTCGGGGTTAGGGTCGGCACACCAGTTCCTTAGACCCGGGGGGTTGTGAGACCAAGCGTCGAACCAGGAAATGCTCTCAGGGGCTACACAAGTGGACTCTGAAGAAACCAGTCAGATCGCAGAAAGAGAAGGGCTGGGTGGCGGCACTCAAGGCAATGACAGTGATCACAATGCCATGTATGTCAGACTCAGAGACATGTTTCCTCTTATACCACCAGTCAGAGGAGTTAGACTGAGAAGGTTTGACAATGGATAGCGGGTGTCTCCTGGAGGTAACCCCACAGACTGCAGATGAACTGGTCTGAGGGGGTGCAGTGCTGAGACTTTTGTTAGTTGGAAGTTTTGCTTCTCTCTGTCCCCCAGGTGGCTGGCAGGTGATGGGAGCCTCTGCCTTTGTCACTTGCCTCCTTGTGGTTCCTCCGTTCATTCTCACCAGACACAGTTATGGAGGCTGAGGGGGTGCATTTATCACTGGACCTGGGACTCCTAGGCAGGGAGGTTCTGGAAGGCCGGGTAAGGGCCATGGTTTGTTCCTGGACGGCACGTTATAAAAGGGCTGTTTAAGAATTAGAGGAGGCAGTATACCTTTGTGTGTCCCTCACCACTTGGCACTTGCCAGGAGACTGGAGGAGACATGTCTATGACACTGTTTACGTACCTTGAATTTGGGCCGCCAGCCATTGCTGAGCTGATGTTGGGTTGGGGAATTCAAAGTTGGGGTGTTCGTTGTTTGTCTAAGAGATATCAGTACATGCTGTTGTGGAAGGTCTGGATGTGGGGGTGGCTCTGGGTCAAATGCATGGGGCACACATAATGATTGGTTAGATGGATACTCAAGGAGAGGGAATCATGCTTGTGTGATATAATATCTGTGGGATAGGGTCAGTGACTAAATACCATAACATTCATAGACACCTTAAATGCAGGGGTGTACACAATGCCATGCTACAAGAGACCCACCTTACAAGGGTGGATGTGGAGTGCTTGCGGCACCTCCTACTCTTCTTATGCCTGGGGGCCCTTGGTGTGAACTAGCACAGGAACACATTTTGAAATGGAACACTCCTTTATTGATAAAGAAGGGAGGTACATCTTGGTCAAGGGCAGATTACTGGGTAGAGAAATCACACTGGGAAGTATTGAACCCGGACCAGGTAGCCTTCTTCCAGTCCCTCTTGGCACCTCTGGGACGCCGAGCAGTAGAAGACCTACTCATGGGTGGTGACTTTAATTATGTCACTGATGTCATACTGGCTGTTCCACTCCTCCCCTACCTGTGTCACAGAACTGCTGGGGGCATCCATAATTGGTTTCCGACCTGGGAGCTAGTAGATATCTAGAAAACTCAGCATGGGTTGGGACAGGACTACTCCTACTACTCACATATTTTCAAACTGCATACTCAATTGGACAGATTTGTATTTTCCGGTAGGTTATGCAGATATGCGATGTACACTAAATAACTTGGCCACTCCCTTTCACGTCCTGTTGCTTCTAAGGTTCTGGCTGGTAGATGATCGCCCGGTGATTCCCATGTTGTGGCTTTGCCTGGTGGACCGTTGAGGATGCCTGTTATATGGACTCCCTGCAGGATGCATTTGCAGGGTATTTTGATCTTAACCAGGGCTTGATAGAGTGGGAGGTGCTTAAGTGGTGGTCTGTGGACACTGTTTGAGACAATCGATGGGAGTAAGGAGGGAATTAGATAGGGAGCTGCAAACTCTCAATGTCACACTCACAGGATGGACAATGCCCTGGGGTGCACGCTGCAGCGCTCCATAGGCTCCTTGAGGCAAACAAGCAGTATAACCCTGCCTTGGAGCGTTATAATGCTTGTTTGACTCATGACTATAAAAACTGCATGTCCCTGGCCCATGAGGAGGCGGACTGACTGTGGAGACTCCTGGCATGGCTTATCAGGCCTGATACTTAAGGCACGCCCATCACTGAGCTCTGAATGTTTGACGACACAAGACTCTATTCTCCGGGGGCTATCAATGATGCATTTAGAGAATATTACGAGGTGCTTTATTGCTGTCCAGAGCCTCTTCCTACAAGGATGCAGACCACTTTCCTGGACCGGCTGCGGCTCCAGACTTTGTCATACCATTTCGCAGGCAATCTCTCATTGGCAGTTTTTCCACAAACATAATACACAGTTGGTATCACTTGCACCGTACCCTGAAAAAAGTCCTTAGCTGAATCTTCTATAGTGAATACATGATCACATGTGGTCTGTACTACGCTAACATTCTCATAATACGTCTAGGGACGCCTTATGCGTATCTTCCCTTTCTTCTTTTCATCCAGTGCTATCGGACCATAACTCCCTTTCGATTTGTGTAACTTCTCTTCATCTGACCAATCTACCCTACCTTCACCTGAAATTCGTAACTGTTTCTGTTTTCTGTACCTGTCCTCTACTTGATCTATGAATTGCTTTTCTACCTCTGACAACGAGCATGTTAGATTATGTTGATGTGCATAAGCTGTATCTAACTCTGAAGAAGGTATGAAATATTTTCTAAGTCTATCTTCTGTCTTATGATATTCATACTTATTCAAATGCTTATAATCCGGTACCTCAGGAAGCACTGCATCATAATTAGAAAAGAAATACTAAAAATGACTTCATCCATAAAAGATGCTAAGCAATATACTACTAGAAATACCATACATCAATGGAAGGTGGAGATATCTAATACCCTCATCCACTGAGGCCGGCAACTGCATACACACCTAACAATCCTTCGCATCCATTGCATCAATCAATTCATACATCAACTTGGCATACGCATTCAACTTAAAGTCTCTTCTAAAAAGAGCTAGGTGAATCCTACAGCTCTCTTCTAGTAGCAAAGCTCTTTTGTCTCCTATTTTGACCTCTTTCTTGCTAGGAGTGGCAGACGTAGGTGTTCCCTGTACCTCCACTGCCTGCTCGTGTAGGGCTAAATATGAAACTACAACTACTAGAATTATGAAAATTATCACTCCACCTACAAGTGTACCTACTATACATCTAGACCTACGATTTGGATTTCCTCCCTCCAACTTTGTCTTTGGGGACCAGGGAGGACCTGAGGGCCTAGTAATGGTACAGGAGATTAGACATGCCATCAAAGAAATGGCCATGGGCAAAACCCCGGACCCGGATGGACTCCCTGTGGAGTTTCCCCCCACATTTATAGGACACATGGCCCGAAGCTAGAGGCAAACTATGCAGAGTCACTGAGACTGGGAGCCCTGACTGAGTACTCGAGAAGAGCAATTGTGGTGCTGCTCCCTAAGACCAAGGTTACTGGAGCACCTACCTCTGCGTTCTGACCCCTGTCCATGCTAAACATGGATTTCAAGTATCTCGGCAAGGTGCTGGCCATTCGATCATTGTCTCACATGCCGACACTTGTCCACAAGGATCAAAATGGCTTTATCCCTACCGGCAGTACCTCCCTTACCCTTAGGTAACTATAACATATCCTCTACAACCCTGTAGTACAATCCCAACTGGGAGTCATGCTCATGTCGGTGGACCTCAAAAAGGCCTTCAACAAAGTATGGTCATATTTTCTGATCAAAGTTATGAGTCGAAAGGGGCTGGGTAAAGGCGGGGGCAACTTGGTTAAACTGCTGAATTTAAATTCAATGGCAAGGGTTATGATATCACAACAATATGATATCTACAAGGGCACAAGAAAGGGTAGCCCTTTTCCCCATCTTGCTTGTTTTGGCTACTGGGCCTCATGCAGAACTGTTTTACAAAGAGAGGAAGGACAGCAGCATAGTGATAGACGGCCATGAACACATAATATCACTTAATGCAGGTGACCTCCTGCTTTATCTGACAGATGGCGCTGCTGGTGCTGTGGGCGTGATGAGGCAAATGGAGGAGGTCGGACCCTTTCAGGCCTTCTGGTCAGTAGGGCCAACACCTGCCTGTTCCCTGTGACACAGGGGGCTCAGCGCCCACTGAACTTCCTACAGGGCCTATCCTGATCACAATCATCTATTAAGTACATGGGTATCCAGGTATATCACACTCTGGAAGACTTGCAGATCGGCAAAGCTGGCAGGAGCACTCCGACCTCTTAAATTGTGTGTTATTTTTTGGAGATCCCTAAAGCTGCCAATCATCCAAGATGATGGTGTTTCCTAGTTTACTATATTTTTTCATTAATCTCCCGGTTAGGGGGCCGACCTTCTCTGTCAGGCAGTTAGATATCCTGATCCGGGAGCTGATCTGGGATGGGAGCCTCCATAGTGTGTCCCTCGAAATCCTCAAGCATCCACCAGATGGGGGGGTCTAGGGGTTCCCAATTTTGAGGTGTACTTCTTAGCAGCGCAGCTCCTATGGGTCACACACAGACTTGATGGGGCCAACTAAGATGTCATAGAGCTGACACCTCATCAAGGAGTGCTGTTGATTTGGCTGCTCCAACTGGCAATGGCCATTCCTCATCCTGGTACTCTGCTGATGACGGCCCCGAAATACTGGTGGCTTTGTGTAGTGAATACAAGATGTATGCCACTTTATGCCACTGCCCTGCTGTTGATGGGATTGCCTCACAGGAATCCGCTCTCCTTTTTCACAGCCCTTCTGCTATCCGACTGGATGGACACTGGGCTTGTGACGGCCGGAGACTGCTATCACTTGGGCACCTTAATTCCCTTGGAGGAATGGATAACCCAGCATGCTTTGCCCCCAGGACAATTTTTGACCTATGACGCCCTGGTTCCAACTTTTTGTGATCTCTGGGATGGGGCAGAGAAGAGCTAGCAACCCACACAGTGCTCCAGCGGTTGGTGTCCATGGGATCAGCATGACACCTGGTGATGTGGATCTACAGGGCGCTGAATGGCATAGTGCAGATGCGCTTGGCAGCGCTCAGATTCAGATGGGGACAGGTGTAGGGATGCGACCTCACAGTCGCGGAATGGCGAAGGATACTGGCATATCCCCAAAGGTCTCCAGAAATATGATACTGAAATGCATTCAATTTGATTGTCCAGCTGACCTACTTGACACCTCACATAATTCAGGTCATTTATGGGGCTATCCATGTGGTCATTCCAGATGTCAATATCCAGAAGCAGACATCTGTCACATGACTTGGAGCTGCCCCACTCTACAGATGTTCTGGAGCACAGTAGTACACAGACTGAGCATCACACTGGGCCACACTCTCCCAAGTATGATAGAGACATGCCTCTTGGGGGGGTTTATCAGACCTCATAAAATGGGCACTAAGTTTCTAGACTTGGCTCTTTGACTAGCCAAGAGATGGATTGTGATGACCTGGAAGTCTGCAGTGGGGCCTGTTATGGAGACTTAGGTGAGGATTGTCACCATTTGGGCTAGGGCAGAGTAGAGGGTCCTGTTTAGAGAAGATGCTAAGGGGGTGAAATAATACCCGATAGTTGGTCTATGGACAGAGGGGTTAGCTGGGAGCATCCGGAAGGAGATGTTGACTAAGGGACTGACTAGCAGAATGACCCAGCCAGTGGAGACCAGGGTGCCAACTCGGGAGATGGAAAAGGGGCGAGTCTGCATTCGGAGAGACTGGCCCCTTCATCCTTATGGGAGTACGCCCCCACCTGCCACAGTCTCCCTGAAAGCTCATACACCTTGCCTTTTCCTTGAATTGGTAAAATTACCCATGCATACTATGGGACTCTTGGCCTGCTGGCGACTCATTGGTTGTACCTCTCCTGATGCTTTGCATTACTAGTGGGTTACACACACCCTTAGACTATGGGTTTTCTTTTTTATGTTTGTTTACGAGTTTTCCCATTCCCTCCTTCCTGGTCCAATATCTCACTGGCATCATAGGATATAGTAGTCATGTTCAATTACAGAGGCTCTGCAGAGGCAGTATTGGTGTACATGCTCTAGTAGGGTCCCGCGTTAGTGAACTGGTGTTGGGTGGTTTTGGATGCACATTTCCAGAACTACCGCAAGGGAGCCTGGGGTATGTTTTTGGCACTGAATTGCGTGCCCTGACATGGTTTACATGTACATGCCTACTGAATATTGTTTGGATAGCCTTGCAGATGCAATGTCTTCAACACTGTATGGGGATCACAAACATTACAATAAACATATGTTTAAAATAAATTCAGCCAGTGATGCTTCTATTAACATTTATCACCTATAGTATTATTTATGATCTCTGATTTCTTTTTTCCTAAGGCAATTGCAGTCACCGTGATGTGATCCCTAGGCAAAAGAGCTTTTTATAGAGCAACCTTACTATGTTTCATTTGCTGATTGCCATTCATATTTTATGTACTTAGAAATTAAACACATCATAGTCATATCATTATACGGTTTATGGGCAAGCTGAATTTTGAGGACTGTAAATTTATTTTAAGCTGATGCATGCATTTGGGTAGTGTGAGAATTATATTGAAAAAGGAAATCACAACATCAAGCTGCAGGTTTGAGAGAATTACGCACCATGATATGAATGATAAAGGGTTACGGATATTTCAAATGCTAACACTGGCTACATGGTTGCCTTCTAGGGGAATTGTGTGTGATAATTGAAAGCTGATTGCCTGTTTTTTTAATTCTGGATCTCTGGTTGGCGGATAGATGGACCAATAGCACAGCATCCTTTAAGTGCCAGTAAAACAGAAACATACAAGTGGGGAAAAAAATGTACAAACAGGATTCAGGCAAACAAAAGGTGCTGTATTCTCCTTGGTCACCTGTCATGGATTGCAACTCTGGTTCCGCAGTGAAACTCCTTCCCTCAGTGTTATCCTGGATGATTCGTGCGCCAGAAATTACTACAGGACATATCGCCTAGATCAACCTTGGATTCTATAATCCACCTACCCACTGATTGATCCACGCATCTCTTGCCATGGATTACATGCACACTGATGCTGCAATACGGTTTTTTGTCCATCTTCCACGGTCCTGTATGATAGGACCTTGGCACCGTGACCTGTGTAATTAATGTGTCCAAGGCAATCACTTCAGGCATGTATTCCTGACTCCTGATGATGATCCCTGAATTTATGTAAAGGGATTGAAACGTCATCGACTTTTGCACCCTAACTGCATAATCTTATTAATATGTGCTAGGGAGCAAAAGTATATTAATTGGTGGCCAGATTGTTGTACGTTGTTCGGCCACAACCTTTTGTTTGCCTGAATCCTTTTTGTACATTTATTTTCCCACTTGTATGTTTCCCTTTTACTCATTACATTAAATTATCATGTCCACTGGGACATAAAAAGTAGATATCATTGCATTTTAACTCTCATATGTTGTGACTAACCACCCTCTTGTTCCATTTTCCAAAAAAGCATGAACATATTTTTAACCAGAAATCTGTTCAGTTGATCTCTGAATTTGTGGACCTATAATCTCCATTGAAATGTATTTTCTGTAAATGTACCTACTGATATTCACTGAGGATGTGCTGAAAATCTGATTGTATTTTGTTACTTGGCTGTTCCAGGAGTCCAGCAGTAATCCACATTAAATGGAATATTCTCAGGGAAAGACTCCAGACAAATAGATTTGGCAACGCAATTGTGAGTTTGGAAAACATCTGAAAATATCATCATTGTACTCTTTTTTTGAGGATGAAGTGTTGTCTGGTTAAGAAATGGAGGCATTATTATGAATTGTAGGTCAGTAGATAGCACAAAGAGAGAGTCAGGCTAATGTAAGAGATGAAATATAGTGCTTCTTCAGAGCGTATGAATTTGCATTTATGACCAATAAAATAGATTACTTGTTTTATTTGCTCTTTCAAATATAGAGAACAAGAAGAGCATGTTCCTTCTTAGGTTCAATGATATGTTTAGAAAGACAGAGGCAGGCGCATTTTATTGTATTGAATATACAGGTTTCGTATCTAGATCCACAAGCAGGTGGTAACTGTTCAGACCATGGTATCAGAGGATCCACCAGTCATATACTACCGAAGTCTCTCTACTAGCTACTGCCAAGCTGTTGGGATAAAACACTATTTCATTAACAGCCACAGGAAAGCAGTATTTCATTAACACCTAAAGGAAAGCAGTATTCCGTTTTGCATGAAGAATAAGCCACCAATACTCTACATTTTTCAGTGTGAAAAATGCGGTTGGTAATGCATTGATTCGGAGTACAAGTCCTTGCAACTCTAAGGAGAAACGATAGGATGAAATTAGTTAACTCAGGGGCATATTACCAAGCATATGCGATAATTATCGCTATGCTTGGTTAGCGGCAATAATTTTATCGCGGTGCTTCCCCGATTTTTATCACTTAGGAGCCTTGCTATTATCAAGGTTTATCTCCTAAGCGATTAAAATTGGCCGAAATGCATGAATATCGCTGATAAGTCACTGATATTCATGCATTACCGAGCTAATGCTCTTAGCCATGTTATCCACCTACCATTGGATAACATGGCTAAGAACTGCTCAGGGCAGGCGTTAGCTTTTGGAAATATTCGTGCTTAGCGCGAATATTTCCAAAAGTTGGTAATCGGAGATAGCGATGTTAGCGACTGTTTTCAGTCGCTAACATCTTGGCATGCCCACTTTGCATGTCATTAGCGATAATTATCGCTGACATGCAAAGTGGGCCCCTAAATGCCTGCTATCACCTACAAGCTGTCGCTAACTGGTGTTAGCGACAGATTGGTAATAGGGCGATGAAATTATTGCCGCATTAGCGGGAAAAAGTCTCGCTAATGCAGCGATAATGGCGCTTGGTAATATGCCCCTCAGTTTTTAGCAGAAGCCACGATTTTCTTTAATAGATCATTATCTTGAATCGGTGAAGTTGCAAAAAGTTTCTGACTAATGCAACGACAACCCTGGGAGCAAAATTGGACTTTCCCTATTCGGAGCTTTTCCTTTCAAAATTAAAAGCTTCAGCATGATCTCACTCAACACTTATCCGACTTCGGTGAGACCTTCCTGCATATAGCCTGCTGGCTTTCCACACTGAGAGATTCAGACCACCATTTTGCAGACTAAGTCTAGCAATAAAATCCTTGACTGGTCTTCCTGCTTGGTGTATCGAACATCAGGATCCCTCATGGTTGGCCACAAAGAATACTTAGATCCCGCTTTATCATTACTATAGACTACAATTGCCGCTTGTCAATTGTTTCGTACTATTGCCACCTAAAACTTTAACACTCATATCCAAAGTTTCCCTTCCTGGATTTTTGTCATTTTTGGTGTCATTTTGCTTATTAAAATGTACTTTATTTTTGTAATTCAGTTCATTCATTCATTCAAAATACTTTATTCGGTTTACTTTGTGTAAAACCATAAAAGTTCATAATACAATACAGTTCTGACATAAGGTTAAAATGCACGATACATGTTGCCCAAGTTAAAACATTGAGGTGGTTTACACTTCTGCAGTTGGAAGGGTGACAGGTAAAAATACACAAAAATCCTAAAACACTTCATTGAGCATTTCAAGAAACCGGCTACAAATGGTATACAATCAGGTTTTAGCAATTGCAGGTAATATAAGCGGGACGTACTTGCACAAAATTTTACTTTTTAAAAATAGATTTTAAATAAAAGGCCCTTGGGAATTCATAATATTTACAGAAATACATGAAGTGCAGCAAATCCTGAGGAGACAAGTTGTCGCAGCCACAGGGTGCTAACACTATCCCTTTATGACAACCCCTTGGTACTGCTAATAAAAGGTGGAAAAGGAGTGTTTTATGAGCGCCACATCGTTTCTAGTGATACCTTCTGGTTTTAAAAACAAGTCCAGGCGACCCTCCTTGCTGAAACTGGATTTTTGATATTTTATCCAGGGAATTTTGGACATACAGTCTATTCTCAGAGTCTCTCTTAGAAGGCTATATGTGAGGCCTAGGTGTTTGTTAAGCCAACATTGTAGCCAAAAGGTGAGGGGTCGCAGTGACAAGGTATCAAAGATGAAAGGAATGCCGGGTTCTTCATGCACTGACAAATTCGGGGTCCCCTTTGGGACACTCAATAGCTGCTTTAAAAAATTATTTTCGGTCACCTGAAGACCCTCAAGGTAAGAGTATCCCCATAAGTCGCTCCCGTAGCTGGCTATTGATAAGCTCTTTGCTCGATAGATCTTTAACATAGCTGCCACGGGTCGGTTTCCCATTTTGGAAGCAAAACGGAAGAGCGCTGCCTTGGCCCTAGTAACCTCTCCCCTTTTCTTGTTTAAAAGTGTGGCCCAATTTAACCGATGATCTAGTAGAACCCCCAGTTATGAAAAGGATGTACATATGGGCACCCTAGCTCCGTTGACCTTGAAGGGATACTGTCTTTTGACACACTGCCCTACCTGCATCACATGGGATTTCGAGTTGTTAATGGATAAGTCTCGCCTCGACAGGAAGCCATGGAAGGCGTCAAGTAGGGTTTGTAGCCCTTTCGGGGTGCGTGCCAGGAGGACGGCATCGTCAGCGTATAGCAGAACGGGCAGTCCCCGTCCTCCCACATGAGGGTAGTCAGCCCCTGTTTCTAGTAGTGATTCTTCCAGGTCATTTATGTAGAGGTTGAACAGGAAGCGTGCCAAGACGCACACCTGTCTGACTCCCCGGCTAGTGCTGAAATTCTTGGATACCTTAAGGTCTACAGTATATCTAATATTTGCCTTTGTGTCTCTATGCAGATCCATTAAGAAGTCCACCAAGTTTCGCTCCACACCCATGGCCTCCATGGATTGCCACAACTTTCCCCGATTGACACAGTCAAAGATCCATGAAGGCCATGTAGATTGCCCCTGAGCGGGCAATGGTGTACTTCCCCAGGATCAGGTAGAGATTTAGGCATTGGGCCATGGTCGAGTGACCTGGGCGGAACCCGAACTGAATGTTGGAAATGATCTTATTCTCCTCCACCCAGGTGGTCAGTCTCTTTAATATAACTCTCCCTACAACTTTTACAACGGAATCAATCAGGGAGATGGGCCTCTAATTTACAGTGCAATTGTGATCTCCCTTTTTAAATACTGGGACGATAGTTGAAACTCCCCATGAAGATGGGCATCCTTTCTTAGCCGCAGCATTACCCACCGCGGACAAAATCGGAGCCCAAAAAAGGGGGTTACCATCCGGGCCTGGAGCCTTCTTATTTGTGAGATTGTTGATGCCCTCCAACATTTCTTTTACTATAAACACCACTACATCTGGGCCTGACGTCTTCTCAGACAAGACTAACTGGGTAGAAGTACTTTTAAACATATTGGCAAAGTGGGTCACCCAATCGTCCTCCGTAATGTTGGAGCCCACTTCTTTAGCCCCTGCCACTAGAAACGATGAACGGTTAATTGTAGTCCAGAATCTGGAACTACTCAATAAGGTCAGGGAGTCTAGGAGCTCCCTGCATAATGCATCTTTCAGTTCAGCTTTCCGGTTGGCCTGGACAGTTTTGTATGTTTTCCTCAATGAGCTGATCAGTGATCTGTCCCTAGGAGTTACTTTCAAGGCCGCCTTGAGATCTCTAGCGGCGTTGGAGCATTGATGACAGAACCATTTGGGTTCACTAGTTATACTTGATCTCCCTGGGGCGAGTAGCATTTCTCCCACCTTAAAAGCGATCCCTTCGAAGGCTTTAAGAACTCCTTCCGCCGAGGATTCACAGTGAAGACAGCATGAAAATTCTACTGCACGGTCAGTCTCTAATCTGTCATGGAAAAGGGGCGGGACATCTTGATTCCATTTGATCCACCGCCCTCCATTTATGGGTTGAAGCATATTGGTACCTGCTGCTTGGCCCTTTTTCTTCATAAGGTTCCCTCCCATCATCACACAGACTGGGTTGTGATCGCTGTGTGCACTGGGGGTTATAGAAAAGCACTGGAGTAGGGACAAAGTTGTACTGGAAACCAATACGTGATCTATAAAAGATCTGTGTCCCCTACCTTTAAAGGTTGGTTCCCTTTGTGTGCTTAGCGGCGGGGCTTATCTCATCGCAGAGGATAAGTTGCGCTCATTTAACATAACATTTAGTGCATTACCCTGTCTTGTATGCTCAAGACCCGCTATCCTCGGACAGCTCAAAGTCCCTATGGGATGTAACCTAGGGTCGCCACATAGATGCACATTAAAATCACCTGTGGTGAGCAAATTCTTCCTTATGTGGCCACGACACTGTGCTATGTAATCAGTCAGTTCAGTATCCCGCACCCCTCGTCCTTATGGATAGCATTATAAAAATTGACCACACAGAGACTGCTATCTTTTTCCCCCAGAACAATGGCCTGAATATTTCTATTATCAGAGGGAAAGGCCCTGATGCTACATCTTAGGGCCAATGATGTAATGATGACCAATCCTCCCATTGCTCGTCCAATGTTTGATCTCGTCCCTGGGATAAAAAGGCTCTGTACCCCACCAGCGAGATGTTACAATTGACAGCCCACGTCTCTTGAAGACAGATAGTTGAGTAGTGACTAACAAATTGCACCCAAAGGGGGTCTGAGGCCTTTCCTGCCAGCCCAGCGATATTCCAGGACAGTATGTTATAATCCTGGATATTCTCCCGATTGCCGGGAATAGATTCTCCAGGTGGGTCAGGCAGTATTTTTTCCGGTAGATTAGCTACACTTGGATCTACTTCTGATAAGGGAGCAGATTTATGAAGGTTAGCCACCACGGGTACAGGCTCTAGCACAGCACTAACTATTGAGGTGGTGTGAGAGGTCAGATGGCAGGTTTTGTGAGGGGAATTTTATGTTTCTTCATTACCACACAGTCAATCGCAGTCATTAAGACCAGAGAGAACTGCGTATCTGTTTGTGCCCGCTGGGTGCGGGGAGTATCCGTATCCACCCCTCGCACAAACCCCGGTGGGCCACAGAGGTAAAGTGTTTATCCCCGGTTGCCCTCTAGGACTGGGTAATATGTTGTCATTGGTCCATTTCCCAAATTCAGGACCACCATGCAGCACGGTCCTGTAGAAAAAGCCACGGGGTAATATCTCTGTGCCCTGACCCCTTTGTGATGTTCCCAGCTCCACTTCCCTGAATATCCTTTCTACTGGTGCCGGGCTGTTAAAGTTTATTACTATACAATCTCCATTGTTGGAGTTCCTAGAGCTGCCCAACCAGGATACTCGCCTAACCATGATTATGTTATGCCCCACCGTTTGACCCTCTACGGTGTTGCAAGATAGCCAATGAGTTACTTTGTTTTTAAGCTGGGTAAATCCCTCTTTGGCTCCCTTGGGAAGAGGTGGAACGTTACCCAAAACTATCACCAAGGGGGGCGATTGTGGGGGTAAATCGATGATGGGAAGGTTATACTCGTTCCTGGGTATCATGTTAATATATGTGCTTCCGTTAGCATGTTTATCAGGTTGTGTTTAATCTTTCTGAAGTTTCTTGTAGACCCCCTCCTTACTTAATTTTCCCTCCTCATCCTGCGGTTGAGTCTTAGTGTCCTCAGATCTACACTCCCTAGTTACCGGGGTCCCTCTCTCCTTGGTCATAACAGGTGGAATTGTGGTGGGTTTTGGTAAGGGATGTTGGTTAGACTCGATCCGTTTACTTTGATTTATGGCTTGTCCCCCAAGTTTCATGACAGGGTTTCCAACATATGGGTGTGATCGAGGGTGTTCTGTTGTAGTTTCCCCAGATTCTCATTAATTATCTCCAATCGCTCGATGAGGGGGAGCATAAGGGACTTTAAGATCGGTTCTACGTGTCCAACTAGACCTCCGTCACCCTGTACTGCTGGTATAAATAGTTTCGGCTGCTGGAATTGGCCGTCAGTGGTTTTGGGGGGAGTGCTTTTTGATATAGCAGGTGCGTTCGCTGATACAGAGGTGCTTGGGGCAGATAAATTTCCCACCTTGTTGGAGTTTTTAGGTTTCTTTGAACATTTACCTTTCTGTCCACCCCGCTCCTCTTTCTTTTCCCTAATTGTGGTGTGCATACTGCTGAAATTTTAGCACTGGGACATACTCGGGCCTTTGTGGGACATGTAATGGGTGGCTCACGTGCCTCAAAGGATTTGTTACTGGCCAGTGAGCTATTCTCCAGGGTGATGCTATTGTGACCATCTGATCCTATGCTATTCTCTAGCGAGCTGGTGCCACTGAGGTTCAAACTAGATAGGTGTTCTGGGGTTTTAGCATTCTTGATGTGACCCAGAGAGGACCGTTTTGAGCTAAGGGATTCAAGGGAGAGCCGCTTTTCTGTAAGTGCTATTTCTCATTCTAGAACAACCGCAGCCCTTGTAATGAAATTGTCTAAGGTCCCGGTGATACTGCCCCCAACGGGGTTTGGCGCTAACCTTCCCTCGTTCCCAGGTCGAGGGAACATGATTGTCAAACGAGGGGTTACTCGTAATGGACAAAACAAATACAGACACGGGCAACAATGTACAGCAGATTATAATACTAGTCCAGTTCACCTGGAAGTACTTTTGATTCAGGAGTTGACACGTTGGGGGGTGGCCCAGCCCGGCCTCCTTCGGCCTGTGACGGCCTAGGACAGCCCCGCCCTTGTCCCGGGCTTCACCCTGCGTGCTCCCGCGGGACGAGAGACCAAGCGCTGCTTTAAGCGCCTCCTGGCGCGTGGGTCTTCGTGTTGGCAGCGTCGCCGCAACAGGAATCCTGGGAGCTGTAGTCCCGCGGTCAGCCCCGGTCAGCCCCGGTGAAATCCACGTCGGCTCCTGTGATGCGGAGCGTTGTGGCAGGTAGGTAGAGTAACAGCAAAGTGTAGCGGGGCCCAGGAGGAAAGACGAACACAAGGGGACCTCAGCAACAAGCGCTGCTTTAAGCGCCTCTTGGCGCGTGGGTCTTCGCGTTGGCGGCCTCGCCGCAACAGGAACCCTGGGAGCTGTAGTCCCATGGTCAGCCCCGGTGAAATCCGCGTCAGCTCCTGTGATGCGGAGCGTTGTGGCAGGTAGGCAGAGTAACAGCAAATTGTAGCGGGACCCAGGAGGAAAGACAAATTCAGTTAGTAATGAAAATTTTTTTGAGTATTAACTTTATTACTGTTTTGCTACTGCACAATACTTTACGCGTTGCCCTAAGTTAAACCTGTCTGTTCTGTGCCATAGCTACCGTGGGGCTGAGTTCAGGTAAATTCGTGACTTTTGGGATTTACCATGATGGGATACTGTCATTATTATTACTTCAGGTGGGTGACTGCAAACCTCAAACAATAATCCACTCTTTCAGTCCTGCTTTAATAGACACAAACAAGCCCGAACAGCCAGGCCAGGTCCCTTCTGAAGGAGAATATAAGCAATCCAAGACTGAATACCGTACCCCATAGGATGCATCTTCATTCCTACAACACAGTGAGCATTATGCTCTGTGTGATAAAATGTGTTCAGGTCCCTCTTTGGTGAGGGGTAATAGAAATAAAATTCAGGACAGAATAAATTTAACAAGGCCAGAACAACTGGATCTTGATCTTATTTGAAAACCACTAAAGCCCCTCTGTTTCCTACCTTTTATAGTGCAGACTGCATCTGTACTTAAGAGATAACACCGGGGAAAGGATATTGAAGGGATGCAGCACGAGCTTCAGAAAAAAAACTTTTACACATAATGTTTTCTTAAATGACCCTGGACCACAAATGTAGTACTTATTGATTAGCTATCAGAATTTTAAAGTTGGCCATACAAGCTATCATCCACTTTTGTCGTGCCTACTGCTGACCCACCATTTGTTACTGTCCACATGATATAAAACTTCCTCTGAAGATGTATAGAGATGGCTTTAGGAATTCATGTATGTTAGAGTTTTTTCTTCTGTGCAGTGATCACCATATGAAATTTAGTGTATAAGGGGAAGAAAACATTAAATTCCCCAGATGTAGCTTTTGCACCTCATCTATTAATGGGAAAGTAGTCATGAGGTCTGTCCCACTATTCTGGGTAAATAAATCATTCATGTGTGTTATTTCTTTGTGTGTCAAATAAACTTTGCTGTTCATATCCTTGAGCTAAGTAAGACGAGTCCCCTAGATGGTAAAAGGGAATCCATGATTATCCATTTGTACCAGACAATTGGATCAAACGATCACCTGTGACAATCTACATCTTATTTCAATATTGTGGCAGACCTGACATGCTTTCTTTTGCAGGAGACCCAGACAATTTTCTGTGTGATTTAATTATGTTACTCACCAAAAGAGTGCAAGACTTTGAAGGGCAATACTGGTCCGGCCAAAGTGATATTCCTTTTGGTATCAAGTGGCTACAGATTCAATGGCAAGGCCATTTCACTATAATTATTGGTGCCAGCTTAATATAGTAGTGGCCTTTTTACCAGTAGTGAGGCTGGCTATTAGGTCTTCCTGGTAAGTCCATTTAGTGTGTCATGACTTGGTTCGCAATTCCTCCTGCTTGTATATGTTGGGAATTAGTGCAGTTCGGCACTTTAGAGATTGAGATAGGGCTTCCCTACAGTGTACAAAGCCCTAAGTGTTGTGGGGTGCACCATGTGGTTGAGTAGGAGTCAGTGCTGCTGCCCCCTCCTATCTGTATACACGTGTTCGGCTTCTTGACTACCTCTCTAGTTCTTGTGAAGCCACATGCATCTATCTGATACACTTTTGGATACAGATAAGGTGATGGAAGCAGGAAGGACCTTTTGTTACTCTGGTCCTATGGCAAGCCACTACCAGGGGATTAGCCTACAACCTGACAATAGCAGCAATGGAACAAACAAATGGCTCAAATGCAGGGCTAAGTGTGAAGGCCTTGCACAGTGTACCTGGACTGCCTCTGCCTTTTGGTGCTCTAGAAAACTTCTATGGAACTAATGTACAGTCAGGAAGTGACTGTCTAGCCTGAAATGAGTTACCAGGTGGCTGTGCCCAATGACAATACATTACAATGTGTCCTGAATAGGTCTCTAAAATATTTGGGAGTAACTTCAAATTTAACTGGAAAGTTTGATTTGGACCAATTGCCCCAGGACAGAATATAAAGTTCTTCTTCAATTATGTTAGCTATTGATTGCCAGTTGGAGGCTGGAATGATCTAAATGGATGTTGCAATATATTTAATACTGTGATTGTATTTATTTTATGTACTTGTTTTTAATCTATTTATTAATGCATTTGTGTACTTGTCAATTTAAATTTACATTCTAAATTAATATTTATAACCAATGTATTGCATGCATTGATTGATAAATCCTTTTGTTTCTGTACACTTGCAGCTTCTGTTTTATGGTCTATATTGAAAATAATAAAACTATTTTTTAAATAAATGTTCAATACTCACATGTTACTTAAAGGACCTCGGCATACCTATGTGGATCAGTGATGTGACCAGAGAGATAATTCTTGACTGTTTCTCTTTAGGTTCTAAAAGCTATACTAGAAGAACATACTGCCCTGTGCCGCCCAGAGTTCACATTCAGCATGTATAGCTTTTCTGTGAGGAGGAAATCCCAAGACAACCCCGAGACAAATGCTAGACAAAAAACCTAAAACTATTACCTAACCTTCTTTCACTATTCATGCCTTCATTTGTGAGTTACCCCCCAGGTCTGTGCACTTCCCACTATTGCTGCTTTGAGCAAGTGTTTTCTAAGGCAGTGGTATCTTGTAAGGCTTTGTGTATATACTCTGCCTTACCATAATCCTTTGTTGTGTCGTGTTCAAGTTCACGTGAAGCCCCAATATGGCACCAGAATATTGTAACCAAAATATACTCTGACATAAACATCATATCTTAAATATGAATAACAATTATATTTCCCCACTGTAGTTAATACCAGAAACTCTTCACCAAAGGGAATGGTATTTCTAAGCAAAATTTAGGACACAATATTTCTGTCAAATTACACTTTTTGCTGACAATATTCTGACATACAGCCTATCCAGATACCTGCCTTTCCTGGTGACAGTCATTTCAACAGAATAGATAAACATCTATCTAGAGTGTTTGTATCCTATATAGATGTCCAAGTGGTCTTCAAGCAGAGTGAGGCCAAAGTGAAGTCCTACCCTTATTTTCTTTGGAATACTTTACCTTGAGAAGCTGCTCCCCAACACCATAGTGCACCTATCATTCTCACCACTACTGCCCATGCCATTCACACAGACTGGCAAACCTTCCTTAAAACGGGTCAAAAATGGTTCTAGCACCCGGCTTCCATGAAACTGTACTGAAACCAACTAAACAGAACTTTGATGATAAGAATGCTACTGAAGCTGACCCTTGTGTTTGAATAAAGAGTGGTATACCTTCCTTCACTATAACAATCCAAGAGGATTTCTCCTTTTTCTGTGTCCTGCAAAAAGCTGCACACATGAAAAGCGGAAGTAATGAGGAAAAATAAAGATATTTATCCTCATTATGCCTCTGCTGGGTAGGATCACCAATTAGACTTAAACCCACGTTTACAAGTATTTGGGAATGCCCATACACCACTATGTAACGCTTATCTGACGCAAAGTAAACCAAGGCAGTGCAAGGAGCTGCATTGAGTGGCTTTGTATTTACTAAACCATTCACAACCATGCAAAGCGGCTCTGCATGACTTAGTAAATGCCAAAAAGGATTTTGAGTGGGGAATGCACCACAAAGGGATGCAACTCTCATGCAAAATCTTAGTAACTCTGGGCCTAAATTTCCAATTAAAAGATTTAGCAGTTTTATCTGCTTCCCTGTATACACATTTCAACCACTATAACTTGGTTTTACCTTGAGTTTGGGAAATTAGCTTTTTCGGTGAGTAGCTGTTTCTGTCTCACTCTTGTACAAGGCGAATGACTCGTGCATTTTAAATACTCATTCAGAAGGTATTTTATGAGATAGTTCTGCTTTACTCTAAGCTTGGTGTAAGCATGTTCTAGACAAGGTAATTTAACTGTAAATTACATAGAAGTCTCAAATAAGGCAAATCTTAACACAGGAAATTACTATTGTATAAGAATTCGAAATGCAGGAGAAATACACATTTCATACAAGACAAAAACTCTACTACTCTCATAAAAAGATTTTTAAATTAGATCCTTAATTATTTCAACAGTTTAGGAGTGTGCTTTATTTAATGGAGCAAAACGTGTTTTTCTTCACAGCAATTGTTTGTCTAAATAAACACACATGTATGCTGGCTGTAGCCCTAGTAGTTTGTCATTTGCTGGTCGCATAATGATTAATACCAATATTCAAATGAATGCCCAGATCAGATATATGTTTCCCTACTAAGTTATCATAATTAGGGCACATTTTTCAGGGAAGTAAGAAAATGGCAAGCTTAGAAAAAGTAATGTCATTTGGGTTGAATAGAATCACTAATAACTCATGAAGATTATTATGACACAATTTACCTGCATGTCACATACTTCATATTTCCATGTCACAAAATGTATGTTTTCCTCCTCAGCAACTAGAATTAAATTAGTTTAGGTGCGGTAGTGACTCACTAATGTGACGGGCCCATACAAATATACTCTTGACTCTCATAGGAGATTTATTCCAGATGTGTTTTCCAGAAAACCAATGATTAACCTAATCCAGATGGCCTGCTGCTAATGTATAGTATGAGATGACACAAAGAACAAAATGCATCAACAGTAGAGTAATCAAATGATGGATGAATGGATGGTTCCCAATCAGCTGGAGGGGCTCCAGCTGTTCTAGACAGTGATATTTTGCTGACTCTCAGGATATGTTTTACCTTACCATGGGGCATATCAGTAAGAGCCTTATCTCCGCTTTTTTGGCTTTAAAAGCCAGAAAAGCGGAGATGAAACCATCGCCCTATCAGCAAGAGGGTGCTAACATGCATATTTGCATGTTAGCACCCTTTTGCACTACGCCTACCTTTGCATCTCTAATGAGATGAAAAGTGGGCGTTCCTGACATACACTACATGTCAGGACATCAATAGCGCGGCTTTACGCTATCAGCAAGGATGCCCTAGCATTTTAGTAGACATTAGTTTTTGGAGAAAACTGCTGTTTTCTCCAAAAACTAACGTCTGCTAAATACTTGGCCTAGCCACCCCTAACATAGGGGTGGAT
Organism: Lissotriton vulgaris; assembly: GCF_964263255.1. Taxonomy (NCBI): domain Eukaryota; kingdom Metazoa; phylum Chordata; class Amphibia; order Caudata; family Salamandridae; genus Lissotriton; species Lissotriton vulgaris. Next base: position 1,458,604,394 of record NC_141694.1, read on the forward strand.
TCTGCTGGTACGACCACAGGGTCGTGTCAGCAAGGTTATCTCCATTTTGCAGGGAATATCGCTGGAAGACCAGCAATGTTTCCTGCAAAACGGCGATTTCCCTGCTATCACAGGAATTTTTATCACCTCGGAGATACGCGTTGCTAATAACGCGATATCTCTGTGATAAACACATGCGATAGCGGGCGTTAGGGAAAGGAGCGCTAAGCACGCTTTGCGATAGTTAGGTTCCGATTGGTCTGTCCAGCCTCTATTCAGTGTGAGTGAGGCTTTACCATCTACGCCGATTGGGTCAAGTCGTGTCTCTGTCTTGGCCGCACGAGCCAGTTCTTGTGGACTGTTGGTGCCTTGCCCGCAGGCGGCCATTTTCACTAGGTCGCGCGGGCCCCTCCGGGGCGCATCTTCCAGCATGGCAGCCAGGGGCGAGGCCGAGAAACGGAAGACTAAGACGCCCCTTTGTGGGGGACCCGTCCAATCCAACGTTATGGACCGGTACACTCAGTCCAAAGGATCCCCTGGAGTCGCCAGCCGTACCCCGGAAGACGCCAAAGAGGACTCAACTGCTCCTACTGATCTGTCCCTGCAAGACATCATGGGCACCATTACCAACATAAAGGAGACCATCGGCCAGCAGTATGAGGCTCTCGCTCATAAAATTGATACGGTTGCCATTGATGTCACCCTGATCAGAGCCGACCTGTCCAAGACCAACGAGAAGGTGAAGTCGTTGGATCTGAAGACTTCTAGCCTCACGGCCGATGTGTCGGAACTTCAGACCGAACGTGGCAATCTGAAATCGGCTAATGACCTGATGTCCCATCGGCTGGAGGATTTTGAGAATAGGGCAAGACGCAATAACATCCGCATCATAGGTGTTCCGGAGAATCCCGAGACTCACTCGATTGACCTCCTGGTTGAAGATCTTGTCCTGAACCACCTTGCCCCTTCTGAACTGAGCAAGTTCTTTGCAGTGGAGCGTGCCCATCGCGTTCCGGGTGGAAAGCCTAAGCGGGGCGCTCCTCCGAGGCCTATCATCGCCAAACTCTTTCATTTCAGGGATCGTGATCCCATCCTGCAGGCGTCGAGAGTGAGCGGCCCGGTGAAATTTGAGAATTCCACAGTTAACTTTTACCCGGACTTTACTCAGCTCGTCCAGAGACAAAGGGTGGGCTTTCAGGGAGTTAAGCGACGTCTCCGGGACTTAGGATTGAAGTACGCGATGCTTTTCCCTACCAGGCTTCGTGTGGAGTACGAGGAACGGACATTCTTTTTTGACCGGCCGGAGAATGTGAGTGACTGGCTGGATTCCCTGCCTGGCCGGAACGACCGGACTGAGCACCCTGGTGGTGCCGAGGGTGGTGAGCCTGTACAGAAGTGATGTTTTGGCCCCTGATCTCCGAATACTAGACATTGCTCAACTGGGTTCTATTTATTTTGCATACTATGTTTTACTGAGGTTCCCTTCGGGGTGGCGGGAGGGACGGGCCTCTTTCCTCCTCCAGCGTCTTTTTGTAGAGTGGAAATGTTAGGGCGACAGGCACACTGCATGTTGGGGTGGCTTTTTAGTCTACTGCAGGGGTGCAGGGAGGGGGGAGTTGTAATGGGTGTTGGTTGGGGGGTGGGAAGGGGTGTTTGTGAATGTGTTTTTCTTTCTCAAGGCGACGTATTGGTTTCTTCTATACTTCAAGTGTCCTGCTCTTTGTCGGGTGACTCATGCATCACTTGTTGGGATGGGGGTAGTGGGTTGAGGTTAATATCTTGGAATGTCAATGGATTGGGCGATCGCATAAAACGGGGTGTTGTACTGCAGTATCTGTGTCGCTTGTCTCCCGATGTGGTACTTTTGCAGGAGACGCATTTGGTGGGAAATATGTGTCATGCTATGAATAGGTGGGGTTATCGCCTGGTCGCACACTCCGGGTTCACCACTGGTTCTAGAGGGGTGGGTATTCTGGTTCGGTCTTCTCTCCCTCTAGAGATTGATGATGTAATCCTCGACGACAGAGGGCGTTATGCCGCCCTCATTGGTAGGTGGGAGGGTAAGACTCTTTCATTGCTCACTGTATACGTTCCCCCGGGTCTCCAGACCTCCACCTTCTCAGATGTGGGCCGTGTGATTCTGGAGCTCCCTGCTTGCACTCTCCTTATGGGTGGGGATTTTAATTCTGTGCTTTCTGGCATTATGGATCGTCACACCCCCAGGGATCTTCCTAATTCCCAGTCATGGCTTAATGGGTTCTTGGACACCTTTGGTCTGGTAGACTGCTGGAGGTTAATGCATCCGACACAGAGTTAGTACACCTTTCACTCTGGGGCTCATGGGAGTCTCTCCAGACTTGATTACATCCTTATGCCCGCTGCCCAGTCTTCTTCTGTTAGAGAGGTCCGACACCTGGCCCGGGGCATTTCGGATCATTCTCCATTGTGGCTCTGCATGGACACTGTGGTGAACGCTGTGGGCGGATCGCACCTATCAACCCCTGGTACCTGCGTAATCCTAAAACCCTTAATAGTCTGATAAAGTCCCTAGACCACTATTTCCTGGAGAACGAGGGGTCTGTTTCGTCCTCTGTGTCCCTGTGGGAAGCTTTTAAGACTGTTATTCGTGGACAGGCCCTATCTTTAATAGCTGGAACTAAGAAAGCTAGGAATCAGGAGGTGGTGAGTCTTGATGTGGAAATATTGGAATTGGAGGCTGACCTAGACTCAGGCGTTCCCATGATAGACTCCACGCCCCTGGTCTGTAGCAGCTAGACTATAAATCGTTTGTCACGGATGCTGCCAAGATGATGTACAGGGAGCAGCAGGGTAGACTGTACGATGTTGGGGATAAGGCGGGTAAATTGATTGCATGGCTTGACCAGAAGGAAAGAGCGAATCGTGTGGTCCCTGTGATTCAGACTTTAGATGGGGAGAGAGTGACTGACCCGAATGAGATTGTGGAGTGTTTTGCAGATTATTTTCGTGCTGTGTACTCCCCGGTGTCTGATAGAGATGAGGACGACTCCCATTCATTGCTGCGTGACATTGCGCTGCCCTGTCTTTCTGAAGAGGATCGAGAGTGCATGGAGGCTACGCTGTCTGTAGACGAGATTGCGACTGCAATTTGTTCTCTCCATTCAGGCAAGGCTATGGGCCCGAACGGCTTGCCTATTGAGCTGTACAAAAGGCGCCCGGACAAAGTCACACCATATCCTTACGATATGTTTATGGAGTCACGTGACCTCGACACCCTCCCTTGTGACCAGCGTTTGGCAACGATTGTGGTAATTCCCAAGGCTTGGGATCCCTGCGCATCGTACAGGCCCATCTCCCTGTTGAATGCTGAGCCTAAGGTTCTTGCCAAGGTTCTCGTCAATCGTCTGCTTACAGTGATTTGTGACCTGATCCATCCGGATCAATCCGGTTTTATTCCACATCGGAACACTGCTCTCAACTTGCGGCGCCTACATGGTGTTCTCGCATGGGCGGGGTCTCTTCCGGAGCCGGTCATCTTGGCTTCCTTGGACGCCACGATGGCCTTTGATACGATAGAATAGCCTTATCTCTGGGCTGCCCTCGTGAAATTTGGTTTTGGTTCGGAATTTGTCGGGTGGGTGAAACTTTTATATAGGGAACCGCTGGCTCAGGTGGTGGTCAACGGTCGAGTGTCCAAGTCCTTTACTCTCGGGAGGGGTACTAGACAGGGGTGCCCACTGTCCCCCCTGCTCTTTGCTCTTGCTTTAGAGCCTCTTGCAGCCTGGCTCCAATGGGAGCCGTCGATAAAGGGCATTCAGTGGGCCCCCCGATTTTGAGGACCGAGTCTCGTTGTACGCCGACGATATTCTTTTGTACCTCACCTCCCCTCGTAAATCCCTTAACGTCCTGTTTGACGTTCTCACTTCTTTCGGCAGGAATTCTGGCTTGATCATAAATTGCTCTCAATCTTATGTATATATCATCTCGGGCAGCTTTCCTCCATTACCAAGTAGATTTCCCATTCAGATCTCTCAATCCGGCTTCAAATATTTGGGGATTTTTATATCGCTGGATCCAGCTGCCCGCTATGAGCACAATCTCCTTCCTCCTCTCCGAAGGTTGAAACTAGATGTGGTTCGGTGGCGTAGATTGCCGTTGTCGCCTCTCGGCCGAGCCGCACTCTTTAAAATTATGTCTCTGCCTCGGTTTTTATACGCACTCCAGAACTCGTTCGACGTCATTCCGGCAAGCTATTTTCGGGAGATGGAGTGCTTAAAGAGGTGGCTCATTTGGCACGGCCGCGCACGTATTGCTCTTGCAAAGCTAACTCTCTGGTATGACGGGGACATGGCACTCCCGGATCTCAGGAGGAACTATTGGGCCTCCCAGTTGTCCGCAATCAGCCACGCAATGTATGCACCCGGCCCAAATCCTGCTTTTGAGATGGACAAGCATCAGTTGCCGGGCGGTAACTACAACAGGGCACTCTACTCTCGGACAGCGGGGAGGAATCTAACGGGACCCACCAAGATTGCTATGCGTGTGTGGAAGGATGCGAATGCGGCCATGGGATGGAACGATCGATTGACACGAGCGACCCCTTTGTATGCGTCGGAAAGACTGGCATACCTCTGAACAACGAAATGTTTTGAGATGTGGGATATGATCGGTATAAGCAGAGTGGGTAACCTTTGGGTGAAAGGCGCGGTTAAGACCTTTGAGGTACTTCAGAATGAGTATGAGTTGAGTGATAGAGAATTTTTCAGGTATGCACAGGTCCGCCATGCCTTGACGTTGGTCTTCGCTGCCGACACTAATGTGCCCGAGTCCTCCCCACTTGAGGACCGTATACTCGATGGTCATCTGCCAGATAGTACGATTTCATTGATTTATAAGAAGTTAATCAACGATCGGGCAGATCTCCTTGTGCACCTCAGGGGGGCCTGGACTGGAGACGGGTTGGAGTTGGATGACGAAGACTGGCAGTCAGCACTGTCTTCCCCGAAAGAGGTCGCCATTCCCGCCCGTCTCCGTCTCGTCCAACTTAAAATTCTTCATCGGGTGTATGTTACTGGTCCTCGTTTGGTTGTCATGGGCTTTTCCTCGGATGGGTTATGCAAGCGCGGGTGTGGTTTGAGTGCTACATTCCTCCATATCATTTGGGAATGCCGGGAGGTGGTTGCGTATTGGACTCGTGTGCATGCTGTAATGGAGTGTGTCACCGGGGTCGGTCTGCTGCCTGAGTCTCGGAGATGCTTGTTGAATGTGTGGGAGCCGAATGATTACAACGTCGCTCAGGCCCGGTGGGCGGCCCTTGGGAACATGATCACAAAGAGGGATATTGCGCAGCTTTGGGGTTCCCAACGGCCCCCCACCGTGTCAGTATGGAAGGAGAATATGGACTGGTGTATGTTTAGAGAGAAGACTGTGTATTTGGCTAGGGGCAAGCCGAGGGCGTGGAATAGAATTTGGGGTGAATGGAACGCTTATCGAGGGAACATCTGTACACCCCCGTTTGAGGACAATCCGGACATTTCTCTATCCCCTGATCCTGGCATTCCTGGAAGAATCTACTATTTTTCCTGATTTTCTGACCTCCCCACTGACTCCCCCCCGGCCATCTCCATTGCTTATCTGGTTAGTTATCCATTATTGAGGGTCCCCCCGTTGGAGCACGACTTGGTCCATAATGATCTCCGTCTTGAGACTTGTTTGTCTGGTTTTTCTTTCTGTTCTTTTCTAAAAAAACAAAAATAACTATATTCTGATTCCATCCTGTGTTGCTACGAATTGTATCCTGTATTTTGCCGGACCTCTAGGGGATCGGTCACTGCTTTGTGATGTTCCACGACTGCTTTTTATGCTCTAGCGGCCGGCCCCTGTGGTTGTAGGCCCATAATTGTAACTATATTTGCATTGCACAATAAAGTTTTTCCCCCCCAAAAAAAAGTTTCATGTTGCGCACAACATGCCCTTAGGGCATGTGTGTGCGCAACATATGTGCACAGATCAACTTCAGGGGTGCAACAGGGTGTCCATTTGACACCCTTGCACCCTGAATTGCATGCGCAATTTGCGAGGACCAATTGGTAATCATAAATTGTGCATGCAATTTCCCATTCATTCCTATGGGCCTCTGGCCCAAAGGAAAGAATGGGAAGCCATTCTATATTTGCGACTCGCAATTTGCGATTCCTACATGCAGAGGCTTTTGCGAGGCCTTAATTGTGATTCCTTAATTATCGCAATTAAGGACTCACAAAATCCTACCTTGATGCATGTGCCTGTATGCCACTGCACTCTACACCACTCTACTCTGCACCACTCTACCCTACACCACTGCAATCTTTGACACTCTACTCTGCAATACGGCACTCTCTGGCACTGAACTGTTTGCTACTGTGCTGTGCACACTGCACTCTATGGCACTGCCTAAATTCTGCACCACTCAACTCTACGCCACTCAACTACATATATTCCAATGCACTCTACGTCACTCTACACTGCATCACTCCACTCTACATCACTGCACTCTATGCCACTCTAATGTACTCTGCACTACTGCACTCCATGCCACTGGAATTTATGCCAATCAACTCTACGCCACTCTACTGTATTCCTCTGAACTCTACCCTGAACCACTCCACTCTACCCTGCACAACACCACTGTATGCCACTTCACTCTATTCTAAAACAATCTCTTCTATACCACTGCACTCTACGACACTCTACCCTATGCCACTCAACTCTACACCATTGCACTCTACAGCTCTGCAATCTATGCTGCACCACTCCCCTCTACACTACTCTGCACTACTCCACTGTACACCACTGCACACTATGCCACTCTACTCTGTCACAGTACTCGATGCCAGAGCCGGACTGGGAATCACAACCGGCCCAGGCAAAGTGCTCGGCTATCCCCCCCTCCCCACTCGGGGGGGTTGGAGGTGCCGCCGAGCTCTTTGCCGGGGCCTATTTTCGGCCGATTTTGGTAGAGGGCCGATTTTGCAGCTATGCTGCAAAAATGGCCCTGTAACAAAAACGGCCACCAGGGGTCCAAAACAGGCCCCCACCTGTGCTGCGCACTGGGGGATTGCTCGGTGCCCGCTATGGCCAGTCCGGCCCTGCTTGATGCCAATGCACTCTATAGCACTTTACTCAAAACCAATGCACTCTATGCCACTGCACTCTATGCCACTGCGGTCTATGTCAATCTACTCTGCACCACTGTGATTTACACCATTTCACCCTGGGCCACTCAACTCCACTCTATGACACTCCACTCTACGACACTGCACAATACTCCACTCTATGATGCTCTGTTTCTTTAAACTCTACTCCACTCTAACACTCTACTCCACTCTATGCCACGCATTGACACTTCTACACTCAACGATACTCTATGCAACACCTTTTATGCCACTCTATGCTACTTAACTTCGCTCGAGTCTACAACACACTACTCCACTCTATGCCACTTCACTCTATGATACTCTACTCTGCTCTATGCCTCTCCACTCTACAACAATCTACCCCACTCTATGCCATTCCTCTCTATGACAATCTACTACGCTCCTGGATACTCTACTCTACAACACTGTTCTCCACTCTATACAGCACCCTCTACGTCACTTCACCCTTCTCTACAGCTACTTCACTATTCACCACTCTACGCCACTCTACGCCACCTATGACACTCTACGAGAATCCACTCTGAGACACTCTACTCCACTCCACTCCATAATGACACTCTACTCCACTCTATTACACTCTACAACACTGTCACTCCACTCTATGACACTCAACTCAATGACACTCTACTCCATTCTACGCACTTGCTCTCTATGACATTCTACTCCTACCATGAAACTCCACAACACTCTATGCCACTCCATGACACTCCACTTTACTCCTCGCCACTCCGCTCTGCTCTACTCCACTCAATGCCTCTCTATGCTACTCCACTTCACAATACTCCCATTTATGACACTACACTCCATGCCACCTTCCTTTACACTACTAAAGTTTAGCCATGCTGAACAGCAGCCATGCTGGTGTACAACATGGTTAAAATACATTGGCATAGCCAATATCTCTTGCGTAGCTTTACCAATGCTTGTTCTTCTTGCTGTGGGAAAGAGGAGATTTATGTCATGGCTAGATTTTTTCCAGTTTTTCTTTCTTTTAAAACGTAATCTCTGTTTTCTCCGGAGTATTAATATGCAATCAGTGAATCCTCCCCACCATCGTGGAGTTCCCTGGAGCTCCACCGATTGGTGTGAGGCATTGGTTTGATGCTTTAGAGACTTACTTCAGGCAATACAAGAACCGGGATTCAGACCAGAAAGGAAGCATATTTGCATCTGTGTTTATTTGGGTTCAAAGAAATAACAATTTATAAGCGCTTCCTGGAACTGTCTCTGAAATCTGATGAGGCACTGTATGAGTACCAGGAGGTTATGAAATAAACAGGAGGGTCATTTTGACGTGTTGACCTGTTTGGTGTTTTTGAGACACAAGTGCTTCAAGAGGACACAAGGTCAAGGTGAAAGTGTAGATTTCTACATCAATGTACTTTGTTAATTCATTGCTGAGTGAAGTTTCAGGAGTGTAGAGAGCAGTTCTTCTGAGTGCCTGTTTGTGTGTCACTGCTGAGTCAATGGGATTCAGTAGAAACTTTTCAGCATCAAAATCTGTCTTTACTTGATACTATCTGCACTGCAAAAAGTATAGAGAGTTCACACATGGTTGCAAGGGAGCTAGATGAAAGACACACTGAAGCAGTGTGTGTGATTCGCAACAAGAATGAAAAATCTCTGAAGTATATGACTAATATAAAAGGGTAATTTTTCAGATCAAAGAACCTATGTTTCTGGACTTTATAAATCTTTCTTCCAATAGGGTGGGGCTACAGCCTTTGCAACTTGGCAGTTTTTAGCTGGCATGCTTCTGGGTGATCGGTTACAGTGGTAGAACCTGCTCAAGCTCTACCATGGGAACCCCAGTGATATTTCCTTTTCCAAATGGGACTGGGGAAACCTAAGCTCAGTGATGTGGGAGCACCGTCAATTTATGATGGTGTTCCCACTTTGGCAAACTCTAAATCATGTCCAAACGCTTAGACCATTTACTCACAGGTCTGACAATAGTAAAATGCCTCAGCCTAGAGTACATAACAAACAATAGCATACAATTATATAAAGACAACCTTTCCTCACACAAAAACAACATTGAAAAAGCATTTAATCATGTTACAAATGCTCTACTACCTTTGGCGCATCATTTGTATGAAATTTAAAAGCAGATTGCGTTCAACAAATACAGTGAATTATCCCTGCTACTGACGGAATAGTAGACCTTAAACCAAAAGATCTTCGCTGATAATAACAATCTCTAGTTTTCCAATTGACTATTCTATAAAAGGAAAAAAAAGAATTGATGAAATCTAAAGAAAATAAGGATCCAATTGTCCAGCCAGTACACTGGTTATTCATGACTTAAAATACAGAATGAAAAGCTCCTAAAGAAAAAAGAGAACATTTATTACATTACGTGAAGGCATGTACTTGAAAAAAGGGGAAGTATTGTACACGTTCAAGTTGGTAATAATCGCTTCAGTAATTTGAAAGTAAATGTGAAAATCGCACAAGTGTATTTTTTAGGACAGACAACTAGAAATAACTCAGTGTTAAAACCAATGTTCATCAAGAAGTACTATGAGTTGGCAGCGAAAAGTACTTCGAACAGTAGTGCAGGGAATGGCAGCTAAGCGCTATCATTATTCCTCATATGATGTTTTAACAGTGATGAGGCTGCTTAGTTGTATAAAACTTTATTTTCTGGTTCATTTTCGCTGAAAATTCATTGTAATGCTAAAAAATAAACAAAATGTTAACGCATGCGTAATTCACTAGGATCATTTCATCTCTCCCCACAAAGCCTCGTCACTAAATTTCAGAATCTCTTTTTTTGTGCAAAATGACACGAGATCTTGCCAGCACCCTATTAAAAAAACTGCGAATGCAAATCTCCAGTGTTACAAGCAGCAAAATGCAGGGAATGTTCCTAATTTACCTGAAACGAGAAATTGCCCTGCTGAGCACAGGCCTCCGTAGCACAGAAGCTGCGGCTATCTCCTTTTGATTACACTTTTTTTCCCTTTTAATCATGCTCAGCTTGCTTGCTTGTAAACCGCATTCAGACGTCAAGAATCGTCTATTTATGGCGTCTTACTCTTTAAATATCACCTCTGACAAACAAAAGAAAAGCAAATGTTCTTAAATTTCCTGAAGGGCTGAAACATCAAGCCTGGATTATTATTGTTTATGTCTCAGCTTTAGCAGCTCCAATGTCTCCATGGTCTGCTGTGCGTCGGCCCTGGCAGTGATGGATGACCGCCGCGGCAGCTTATTGGAAACGGCGTGATTTATAACCTGTTCTCCTGCCTCAGTCTAATGGCTTCATTTCTTTTCCTGCAGCGCGTGATGCCACAGCCAAGGTCATTCTGCCAATGGCCTTTTGTTGTTAGTTTGCTGATGACCACTGGGCCCGAGAGCCCAGGCGGGGAAAAAAAAAAGCCAACCTTTTACATTTTAATTTTTTCCCAACCCCTGATAACTGCAGCCGAGCAGTAGATTAAACGCGGCCTTCTGTGCGCTTGCCAGACGAGGACCGGCTTTATGATCCTCCCTGGGAAAGTCTATTACTCACATCTACTTTAAATGACCAACATCAAATATATACAGCCGCCATTAAAGGAAGGATCAATAAAAATGCCATTAGGATAGTAAAAGTTGCTGATATTAGTGAAGGCCCCAAACAAAATATTTGATTTTCTTTCAGGTTGTTAGTGAGATGGAATAGGAACATATACGAGGAAGGAGAGCGGGCCAGGCCTGTGGTCAATAATTTATCTCAGAGATTCATTCAGCCTCTCACCCAATATTTCCCTCCTGTCTATTGATTCCTCATCATTATTTGTCATAAGCTGTCCTAACTCAAGGAGAAAATATGCCCTGCGTGTCCGAGGGGAGCCGTACCTGGAGGATCTGAGAGGAATTTCATTAATGCCAAGAAAGTACTGCCCTGCTCTGTTAAACTCCGGGAGCTGCGGTCGCCAATAGCATTTTCAGCCTCTAGCCCGCATACTTGGAACTATTGACAACAAATTATGTAATATATTTCTGTCTAGCGCTGGCTCACCTCTAAGCACTCTGGGAACACGAAGTAGGAATTCTGGAGGTGAAAGATGGGTGCCAAGAGATTTAAAATGAGTTGATTGTGTATTTCCTGACAAAGAAGGTGACCTTCAAGCATTTGAGAACTTTCAGAAGGCCTCCCCGAAGTGGCAAATGCAAATGTATGGAATTCTGGAATGATGAGGCATTTGAACGCAGACATTCTCTCTAAAATGCCAGTATCCCATCAGGAGCCAGGCAATGTGGTTCTCCGAAGCTGACCTCAGTTATATGGTCAGGTGGTCGTGATGAAAGAGCTTGATTTAATATTTGGGGCGATTGCTTTAAGGTTCTTATGCACAAGTCAACAGTTGCTGAATTCAACCCTGTGTTTTGGTGCCAGCAAGTTTTGTGATATTAATGTGAGCGAGGTGTGATATGCTCTTTCCAAACACATGATCTGATGGATAGTGTAGTTTCATGCTCTTTGCCCTTCGTCTTGGAGGAGACCCCAAAATACTATATTTCAAAACCCTATGTGTGCTTTCTGAAAAGGCCTATGTTTGGTCTCTTGGTGAATGGAAGTGCTGAAGGCATAAGCAATTTATAATACAACAATAAATGGATAGTTACAAGTGATCAGTAGCTAGACTCTAGTATGGGCATGTGCCATACTCAGTTCTGTGTGGGATGGCTCTTTGGTAGAGGTGAGATGCAGGCATAGAATCTCCAGAGTAGATTAGAACCAACTCAACCAAGTGGAAGATGGCGAACCAGATGAGAGGAGTATTTAAAATAATCATATCCTGTTTAAAATGTAGAGAGGTTGTCTTGGTTACCATGTAAATTGTGTTACCTTTGTTACAAAGATTGATAGCTAGCAATGGGAGAACGCAGGTTGGCCTCCCCTGGGGCACCAGAGAAAGGTCCAGAAGAGAAGCTGGATAGTAAAGTTGATTTACAGGTGTACAAGGTGTTTCAAAAAGGAAGCCACTCTTGGAGATGCCAGGTTTGGATCTGAAATAGGTTTCTCTTGTGCCTGGAGGTTAGTACTCAACATCCTCAGATTTCTTCTTACAACGTCCAGTGCAAGTTGTGGCTGATAGTTGATCTCATCAGAGAAACAGCATACTTTTTAAAGGAGGGAGTTAGTTAGCATCCATTTTGGATGCCAAAGAATAGTACACAAGCTAAGAGTGGACACCTGGAGATAAATTCTTCTGGTTAAAAAAATGAAAAAGGAAGCTTCTACATATTAAGGGTTTTCTCTGGTAAGGACTCTGGCAAAGCTCAAAGCAGCAGACTAACATAATTTGGTTAGATTGCTGAAAACCTCAGTTTAGGATAACATTACGATATGGGCAAATCAAGGTTGATTGATGTTGGAGGGGTAATAATCACAATGTATATTACTGTAATTGCACTATAATTTGGACACATATATGGATGGCTGCAGTACTAGGTTGGTTGCCTACGGAAGGTGGGATCAAGGTACCATCTGCGAGTAGGGCTACATGAAGGATGAGGTTGACCACCAGTAAGTAAATTATAGTACGGATTGCAGAAGAAAAAAAGGATTCTGGTGGGTACAATCTTGGTGGTAGGACATTCTGAAGTAGAGAGACCACTAATTTGGGGAAGTGGGTGTGGATCAGAGATCAGGAAAGGTCTGCATAGTGTGGACAGTAGGGGAATGGTGTGGATGGTGAAGGAAGAAATTGGGTCAAGGAAATGGATGAGAAGTGTTGTTAGGACTTGTTGCCTAGCCTACTCAACATAGTAGCCTTACAGGGTTTGTTACATGGTAGTGCCCAGCCATCCAGGTGTAAACAGTCTCCTCTTCTCTAACCTGCAGGGCAGTATTTTGTGGAACGCTAACAAGAGAGAATTTGATTTGTTGTTAGTAACTCTGTTAAGCTTAAGCCATCATTTTCTGTTGAATTCACATTAAATTGCGTAGTCCATTTATAAAATTGACTTTTAGCAGTAAGGACCTGTTGAGCATGGCCCTCTCTGCAGGGTCACCCACAAACTATTTCCCTTCCTCCTCCTATTTTCAATGAATTTGTTTTTGTTGGCCGTAGGACTATGTGCACTTTACACCTTTTAACCAATGCTAAACTTGGCTTATACCTTATCGGTACATTTAGTTTACTTATAAGTCCCCAGTAAAGCTGTATCCCATATACCCATGGCCTGGAAATTAGATGCTACTAGTGGGCCTGTGTTATATTCTATATTCTGTTAAATTGTACTCTGTCACTTTAAGTTGATGGTCTTGCTCAGCACTCAGTTTGTGATGTCACTTGCATCTTGTACATGGTGGAATGTTATGATTCAACACTTGGGAAACTGCAAAGTCTGAAGATGCTGGTAGATTTTATCAAATAAACCTCTTTTAATATATCCTCCTGCCTCCTGGATTCCTGGATTACTACATATTTTTGTCGCACGAAAGAGAGATGGAAAACTCAGAGTTTGTGTGGATCTTAGGTCCTTAAACAAGGAGATCTGGGTTGACTCCCATCCTCTACCCAAAATTACAGATCTTTTAACTAGTATCAAAGGTTCTAAAAAAATTTCAAAGTTAGATCTGGCTAGTGCCTACCATCAAATAGAACTTCATCCTGAATCACAACCTCTAACAGCTTTTGTTTCACCACTTGGTACATTCCGTTACAAAAGGATGCCTTTTGGATTGGCCTCGGCAGCCTCTGTTTTTCAGAGGGTGATGCAGAACTTATTGAGAGATGTTGAGGGTGTTCTTGTTTTTCAAGATGACGTCTTAATCTATGCCAGAGATGATGCAACACACAATAACATTGTTAGGAAGTTCTTGGGAATTTTTAAGAAGTGCAAGTTTAGCTGCAGTGAGATTGAATACCTTGGTCATTTACTTTCATTTGAAGGGATCAAACCTAGACAAGGATTAATTGATGCTATTATGAAGGCACCTGTACCTAAGGACAGGTCTGGGGTTAAGTCTTTGCTTGGGCTTTTGGAATATTATTCGAGGTTTGTACCTGGGTATGCGTCTATTGTTAGACCCATTAGTAATTTACTCAAATCTTCCACAAAGTTCTCATGGACAGGTGATTGTGATCGTGCTTTTATGGAAGTAAAAGACATTTTGAAGAAGGGTGATGCACTTACTCCATTTCACCCAGACTTGCCTTGTTATATAACTGTAGATGCGAGCAAGGTGGGTTTGGGAGCTATTCTCACTCCACGTTCTGGTGAAAGAGAATTTACAGTTGCTTTTGCCTCCAGGGTCCTTAGGAGTGCTTATGTTCAGTACTCTGTTATAGAGAAAGAGTTGCTAGCATGTGTGTGGGCTATCGACAAATATCGACCTTATGTTTGGGGTAGACATTTGAATTTGATCACTGACCACAAGCCATTGGTGTCTATTTTGTCTGCTGGTCCTAGCAAATGTTGTACACCTAGGATCACAAGAATGGTGACTAAATTACTTCAATATCAGTTTGATATCACGCACATTTCTGGTGGCAAAAACACACGTGCAGATTTTTTGTCACGTTTACCTCAGAGTGACAGTGTAAGCGAAGGTACAGGTTTCCATGATTTGAATGATGAAGATGAGGAGGATTGTTTTGTGGCATCAATAGATGTGCCTGTCCTAGCTGTAGGGTCCGAGGAAGATTGGAGAGAGTCTTTGTCAAAGGACAAGGTGTTGCAAGAAGTGTTCGATTTTGTCAAAAATGGGTGGCCCAAGGAGAAGTCTTTATCCTCTGTGTTACAACCATATTGGAAGATTGAATCTGAAATTTCAATTGCGGATGGTTTATTAGTGAGATGTGACAAACTGATTCCACCTCACAGTTTCAGACCTACTATCATGAAGGAGGCTCATGAGGGGCATTTGGGAATTTCTCTAACTATACGTCGAGTGCGACAAGATTTTTGGTGGCCAAGCATGGACAGTGAGATTCGTACTTTTGTTGAAAACTGTCCAGTGTGTTCTGTGTCCGAAAAATCACTCAAAGTTGTTGTTCCTCCTTTGTCTCCCATTGAGTGTCCCACAAGTCCCTGGGTTAAGGTAGGGACTTCATTACAAGACCGGAGGCTACCATTATGCATATAACTTTTAATGCAACTCCAAACAGCCGCATATGTCATAAAGCAAAAGTTCCAATGGAACAGTACCAACAAAACAATTCTAGAAAGCACTTGGCAATCAGCCTCTTTTAAATGCGGCTCCAAGCAGATAAGTCATGTTTTCTCTACTCTCTAATTGACATTGCTGTTCTTGTTTACTATCATTATTGTCATTATTTTATCTTTATTATAATATTCCTGTTGTATTATACTACGTATTCTGATACTATATATTGTTATACTAATCTTCTTCTATTATCAGCTACTCTTACCCTTCGGAAGGCTCCGTCCCCCTTCCCTTTCTGTGCTCGAGTCCCCGACCTCCAATTTATGGAGGTCGGCTCTTCCCGATCATTCCTTTATCCTCTCCCCGTATTTCTATTATTTTGCATTGTTTGTCTGCTTCATAACAACCAAAGCGCCACAACGCTCATAACCCCCTGTTTCTTCCACAGCATCCAAACCGCCACAGCGCACAGCTCCTACAGCGCTTAATTCTGAAAATACCCGACTCGCGTTTATTCTTTGCCCTTCACCGCTCACGAAGAAACGAGAGGACAAGAGGAAAGGCCCTTGGCAACACGCGTGCAGCGCGCTATGTTTGCCTACCGCCTTCCTCTTGTCACACGCTCACAATGAGCGTCTCCCAGCAACCAGCTGATCGCGATCGGAGAAACTGTCATTTCTCCGACGCGATCAGCTATTTTACACGAAGAACGGGCCTTCTCTTCGTTCCCTAACAAATTTAAGCTTAAAATAGCTTAATTTAGCTAAAATTCAACCCCCTTTCAACAAATAATTCCCATAATCATAAAAAAAGGGGAAATATTATTTATTCATTATTTAATTATTTATTTACCTAAAAAAAAAAAAGGGAGAAATAAGAGAGAATTATTTGGCTTATACTATTACCTCTCCACAATGTCTGATTCTGACTCAGACCAAGACAATGTCTCTCTCCCTAATTTTGACAACAAAGCTTTTAAATCTCTTATCCATAGAGAAATGCGATCATGCATGTTATCTACTCTTTCCCAAGTTATGGCATCCAAAAGGTCCCTCTCCCCAGAAGAGGAAGATGAATTCCAAGAGGATCCCAATGATGACCTCTCTAATTCTAGGGGTAAAAAAACTAAAAAAATTAAAAATATTGACCCTACCCCTAAGAGCACTATTACAGGTCCTAGTACCTCGGGTGTCCCCAGCGGCACAACCTATCAAGGTGTCCACCGCGGCACAACCTATCAAGGTGTCCATCGCGGCACAACATATAAAGGTGTCCACCGCGGCACAAATCTTAAAGGTGTCCTCAGCGGCACAACTCATCCTAGTGCTCAAAATTACGATTCCATCTGCAACGATGATTTTATTCACGATGATATTAACGATACTATCTCTGATTTTCCTGATGAATACATCCTTGATCTAGATGAGGATGATCAAGATTTCGAATCCATTGAGGATAACCTACCCTCCTCCTCAAAAGATAGTATCCTAGACCCTCTCGGTCAGGAAATGTTTTCCCCCCTCAATATTAAACATCCTAGGAGCTATGATTGGACTCCTTTGGAACACGTCAGCCAATTCATCACAAAATGGATCAGAAATCCTCTTGAGAGGAATACTCGCAACCTCTTACAAATGGAATGCTCAAGACCCTCTATTGAAGGCAAAGTCTGCCAAACACCCAATCTCGACCCTGAGTTAATAAAATATCTCTTCAAACTCGGCAGAGATCCTAGGAAGGGCATGGAGAGATCCCTCAAAATCTGCCAAGACCGAGTTTTAGACATCTTAGGCCCCCTCTCTAAAATTATCGATGCAGCTGAAGACAGTTACATTAATGGCTCCACCCTGGATACTAACCTCATACGTGGTTGGAGTCAGAGGGCACTAGTCCTTTTAGGAAACGCCAATCCTGGCCTTAATTCCGAAAGAAGGAGAGTTGTCCTTACTAAAATTAGCCCCAAACTAAGCGACTTAGCTGACAAAGAACCCTCCCTTAACCCTAAGGGACTACTTTTTGGGGAAGACCTCATCAAAACGCTAGGTAGATATGTATCAACCTTTACTGCCCTAGATAGAGCTCACCAGAATATGAAAAAAGTCTTCAACCCGAACACTAATAACCTTTTTGGCAGAGCCGGAAGAAGGGGCCAATCTTTCGGCCGTTTTAATCGAAGGCCCTATGGTAGATCAAGAGGCTTTGACACTAGAGGCAGTTACCAGTCCTCCTACCAATCTCAATTCTATCCTCCAAGAGGCAGAGGCTTTCGATCAAGAGGTTCCAGAGCAAGAGGAGGACCCACCGACAACAACCCACAAAGTAAGTGCTTTGACTTCTTTTTCCCCTCCCACGAAAGTCGGAGGCAGACTAAAATTCTTTCTAGAGAACTGGAAACTTATCGCTCAAGATCCATGGGTTCTGAACACCGTTACCGGTTTTACAATAGACTTCATAGATACACGGATTCAGGTTTCTTTTCCCAAAGTAATGTCTCTCTCTCCCGATCAAGAGAAGATCATAGAAGAGGAGATTTCTTCAATGCTCCAGAAAGGCGCAATCACAGAAGTCCCTATGGAATTTCTGAGGTTCATAAGTACACTCTTTCTCGTAGAAAAGAAGGACAAAGGTTGGAGACCCGTTATAAATCTCAGGGAACTCAACAAGTACCTTGTTTACAGACATTTCAAGATGGAAGGTATCCATCTTCTAAGAGATCTCTTGTTGGAAGGAGACTGGTTGGTCAAACTAGATCTCAAGGACGCCTATTTCACCATCCCTATGGCCAAGGAAGATCAACCCTTCCTACAATTTATTTGGAAGAACCGTCTTTATCAATTCCAAGCTCTCCCTTTCGGTCTCTCATCAGCCCCTTGGTGTTTCACCAAAATAATGAGGGCAGTCGCCTCATCTTTAAGAGAAAAGGGCATTCGTATGATTATTTACCTAGACGATATCCTTATTATGTCTCAAGATTATACTCAAATTCTTCAAGATCTCAAAACTGTTATGGATCTTTTAGAAAACCTAGGTTTTATTGTAAACAAAGAAAAGTCAATACTGTCCCCCTCAAAGTCCATGGAATTCCTAGGTTTCACTGTAGACACCACCAATTGCCTTCTCCTTCTTCCTCCGAAGAAGATTTCTAAAATCAAAAAGGAGATAAGACATGTCCTCAAACATCAAAATCTTTCCTTAAGGGAACTAGCCAGACTCCTAGGTCTTCTCTCATCTTCCATTCAAGCTATCTTTCCGGTCCCCCTAAACTATCGAGCCCTTCAAAGGATAAAGGGAAAAGCTTTAAGATCAGGTCTCTGGTACGGAGACCGTGTTTCCCTGAACCAAGAATCCATCTCAGAACTTACCTGGTGGTTGGAGAATTTGGATGCTTGGAACGGCAGAGCGATATTTGGTTCAACACCAGACTTTATTTTGGAATCAGATGCGAGCCTTCACGGCTGGGGTGCCTGTCTCCTAGATCAAAATACTGGTGGAATTTGGTCTCGAGAAGAGTCTTCTCACCATATAAACTTCCTAGAACTGACTGCGGGTCTTTATGCTCTAATGAGCTTCAAACACTCTCTTCAAGGCAGATCAGTAATTCTAAAAATGGACAATATTTCTGCTGTTGCTTACATAAATCGCCTAGGTGGAACGAAATCAGAGGACTTGTCAAATTTAGCCAAAAAACTTTGAATATTTTGTCTAGAACACAAAATATCTTTAAGAGCAGAATACCTTCCAGGAGATTCCAACCTTTCTGCAGATTGGAATTCCAGATTCCTCTTGGATCGTTCAGATTGGAAACTCAACACCTTAATATTCAGATCCCTCAACTATTTCTGGGGTCCCTTCCAAATAGCTCTCTTTGCGAGCAGACTGACTTTTCAACTAGATGCTTATTACAGCTGGATGCCCGATCCCGGTGCTCTAGCAGTAAACGCATTTCTTCAATCATGGGCAGGACTCAACGCTTATGCCTTCACTCCCTTTGCCATGATCCAGAGGGTCCTCAGAAAGTCAGACTTCAACATGCCTCCATTGTCCTGATAACTCCCTTTTGGCCTTCCCAAGCCTGGTTCCCAACTACTCTGGAGATGTCTTACGACCTTCCTTTCCTAATTCCTTCTCTCAACAACCTTCTCACAGACATAGACGGTCTAATTCACCCTTTTGTTCAAACAGGGACGTTGAACCTTCTTGCCTGGAGAGTGTCAGGAGATCCAATGATCTCTCTAGACTTTCGTCAACAGCTTCAACTCTCCTCGGAGAATCTTGGGCCCGGGAACACACTACCGGTATAACAACATTTGGAAAGTCTGGTTACGTTGGTGCTTGGAAAGGGACTTGGATCCCGTGGAAGCACCTGTCGTTGATATAATTATTTTCCTTGGAGAACAATTTGATAGAGGTCTGAGTTACAGATCTATCAATTGCTATAGATCAGCTATTTCTGCTGGTCATTCCTTAATCAACAATAGAACGGTAGGTAAAAATCCTATTATTTGTAGAATCCTTAAAAGTATAAGACTCAGAAGACCTCCAAAACCTAGATATCAATCTCTCTGGGATGTTAAATTAATTCTTGACCTTTTCTGTAGTTGGCCAGATAACTCACTTTTAAACAGAAAGAACCTTTCTATCAAGCTAGCTACTCTTCTTTGTCTAATCTCATGTCGTAGAGTTCTGATGTTAAAGCTCTAGATATTTCCTATAGATCCTATGATATGTTTGGAGTTAAATTTGAACTCCACAGAAGAACTAAAACTATGTCTGATTTTATTTTCTATCTTCGATTTGATGTTTGTAAAAAACTTTGTATTGTGGATTGCATGAAACAATATGATTCAAGAATGCATGCTCTTCGCCCTTCTGGCGTTAATCAATTGCTGATATCCTTTGTTAAACCTCATAAAGGTATCTCCTCCTCCTCTATTGCAAGATGGGTCAAAATTGTTATGAATTTTGCTGGTGTTGATCTAAACATCTTCAAACCACATTCTATCAGAGGTGCTATGGCCAGTAAGTCCTTTTGGTCAGGAGGTAAGTTAGATGATATTCTTAAAGCTGCTGATTGGTCAAATTCTAGAACCTTTGCTCATCATTATTGCAAACCTATATTTCATATGTCTGATGTTGTTTTACAAAGCTACCAACATGCATAATGGTAGCCTCCGGTCTTGTAATGAAATTGCGATTCTCCTATTAACATGACCAGAGAATCTGGATTTCATTAAAGACACGGAGGCTAACATTATCCCTCCCACCCATCCCTGGGTGGTTGATGATTAATAATATTTTTCTCACTGTTTAGCATTGTTAATCTTGCTTTTACAATGTTCAAATTACATTCAATAGAATGCTTTATTTTAAATTCCTTAAATTCCTTTTCAGGATTTATCTTTGTTTATGTTCCAGGAGTTATTTACACTTCTTTTCTTTTCAGATAACCTTTTGTGAACCTTTGTTCCTGTTTCCTTGCCTACGGATCTTGGAGCTTTCACTTACCTTGGTTTATATGAAGTCTCATCGTTTATATGAAGTCTCATCGTTTACTTGAAGTCTCATCATTGAATTTCTCATTGGGACATTTCCTTTCTTCTTTACTCCTTATTTAAAAGAGGCTGATTGCCTAGTGCTTTCTAGAATTGTTTTGTTGGTACTGTTCCATTGGAACTTTTGCTTTATGACATATGCGGCTGTTTGGAGTTGCATTAAAAGTTATATGCATAATGTTAGCCTCCGTGTCTTTAATGAAATCCAGATTCTCTGGTCATGTTAATAGGAGAATCGCAATTGACATTATGGGTCCTTTTGAAGTTTTACCGTTGGGTTTGAGATTCATTATTGTTTTAATGGACTATACATCGAAGTGGCCTGAGGTTAAGGTTGTAAAGGAGGTCAGTGCTTCTACTGTGGTCAAATTTCTCAAGGAAGCATTTTTGAGAGAATGGTTTCCTGAATCTATTGTTTCAGACAATGGGACTCAATTTGTTAGTCTTGAGTTCCAATTGTTCCTTAAGTCTTATGGAATCAAACACCTTAGGAGTTCACTTTATTATCCACAAACAAACGGTCTTGTTGAAAGGATGAACCATGTTGTGGGTGATCGCATCAAGTGGGCAGTTGAGGGAAGACATGATGTTCTTGCATACCTTGAAAGTATGCTTTGGTCTTATAGAACGACACCACACTCTTCCACGAAGGTCTCCCCCTTTGAAGTGTTAAGAGGGAGGAAAGCCAATACCAGTTTCAGACCCAGTTGGATGTCCAAATGGTCTTGTCCCTTAGTTGATGTTGAGTATGTTTTAGAAACAGTCAAGTCTAATTCTACTGTTGCACAGAATAAGGAACACATTTGGTTTGATCAAAAGATAAATGCCAGGATGGTCTCATTGTGTGTGGGGGATTTCGTTCGGATAAAGAATTCTACACACACAAAGAAAGGAAGAAGTAAGTACAGTGAACCTATCAAGATTGTGAGGATTGGTGGGAATGCTGTTCAAGTTGAGGGAGGGTATTGGTGGAATATTTCAAAAGTTGTAAAAGTTAAAGAAAATCTTGTTGTTTCTCAAAAATGTGATATGCATGTCAACAATATGAATTCATCTTGTAGGAAAAGTACTAGACCTATTATTTTGCCTTGTAGGTTTTGCGAGTAGCTTTTTCGCGATTTTCTTTTATTGACTTTTGTTGTACTGTTGTTTAATTTTTTTTACATTTTTTTATTTATTTATTTCCTCTGGAAGGAAAGGAGGTATGTTATATTCCATATTCTGTTAAATTGTACTCTGTCACTTTAAGTTGATGGTCTTGCTCAGCACTCAGTTTGTGATGTCACTTGCATCTTGTACATGGTGGAATGTTATGATTCAACACTTGGGAAACTGCAAAGTCTGAAGATGCTGGCAGATGAGGAGCTGTGTAGATTTTATCAAATAAACCTCTTTTAATATATCCTCCTGCCTCCTGGATTCCTGGATTACTACAGCCTGCAACACTTATTGTGCCTCCCACTTCAGTATCCTCATAAAACATGTACCTGGGTTGCCATTGCAGCCTGATAGCAGATTTAAACTGCCAATTTGAATTCACAAAACAACCCCCTTGCCAAGCCTTGCACTCCTCTTATATTGCACATGTCAACTCTAAGGTAAGACTTATGTAGCCCACAGGACAGGGTGCTTTGTTATTAAAAGTCTAGACATGTACTTTTAAGTTTTACATGTCCTGGTAGTGAAAAACTCCTAAATTCCTTTTTCACTACTGTGAGCCCTACCTCCCCCATAGGATAACATTGGGTTGCATTATTACAGTTGATAGGTGCTAACATTTGATTGGGAACAGGTAGAGACTTCACATTTGGTGTCTACAAAATTGTCATTTAAAATCCTCTTTAATGGTAAAGTCAGACTTTTACTTACAATTTTGAAAATGCTACTTTTAGAACATTGTCATTTTCCTGCCCTATGCTATTCTGTCCTTACAGCCTGTTCCTAGGTCACATGATGGGTTGAATTGGTAGTTTGACTTTGTTTATTACTCTCAAGTAGCCACCGAATGGAGGAATTATGTATGCTTAGATGGGTTATGAATAGCAGGATGGGGGGCAAGCTGGGCACAGTCCCACATCCAAATCAATGGCTGTGCCCTACCTTCACACAAAGAAACTTCACACTACAGGCAACCAGGCTAGAGCCAGGGCAGGGTAGGCAGGAAACTCCAATCGCTTCAGAGGGAATTCTCAAGAAATTTCTCCTACTTCAAAGAAGCCCCAAAGGTTTTTGATATCATATTTTAAAGCTACACCCGTGGTTGACTACAAGACAGCATATGGGAAGGTTATTTCTTCGGAAGATGATGAGCTAATCTTTCGGGTTGGTTCTTTCTTGAAAGCGGCAGTGCGCACCCGTAACTCTATGTGCCCCTGCTGAATCATGCTTATTTTACACTGTTTTTAACCTTAAAATGTTAACTTTGGTAAACTAACACCCTGATGAATTTCTCTTTTTTATCAGTTTGTGTATTTCACCACTGGAGGACCAGTTGTAATCAGAATTTCTTAATGCCCTCTCTGCTGTTGGAATTTTTTTTATTGTACATTTTGTTTTCTGTCTGTACTTTTATGGATATATATTTGTTATCGAAGAAAGATATTGATTGATTGATTGAAAGAAGCCCCAATATAAAAAAAAGACCCTCAGACGCACTCTTCAGTCCACTTTCTGGACCTGAGGAAAAAGTGCCTGTAGCTGTGTACTCTGATGTTTGAAGCCTGCCTTGAACCCTTATAGGTCTGCCCTGCTGCTAAAGCCCTCTTCCATCTCTTGAACCCAGGACTACCAGAGTAACTACAAGGATTCCCAGAAATAGGAATTCCTCTGATTTTGGCTCCCTGATAACTTTCCACCCATTTGACAAATCTCCAGAAACCTTTCCAGAACCTACACCATTTTTTACATTTTATGAAGATGTAAATATTAATAGTGAATCAATAACTCTTTTGCTGTTAGGCCTTTTTTTCCCCATTGCTAAGCAGTTTTTTTGGCAATTTTGGCTGGTTTGTGCTTAGGCCTCCATAACGTTTTGTCAACATAAGCTATCCTTGCTAAATTTGCGTATGTTTTTTTCCAACACCCATGGGGATTCTAAAAGTACCCAGGGTTTGTGGATTCCACTGGAGGGGACTGAGAAATTAGTCAAAATATAGCAACATTTTGTTTGTTTTCAGGAAAAAATGGGAAAAAGTGCTGCAGAAGAAAGTGTCTGTTTTTTTACCCTGCAAATGGCATAAACCAAAGATTTGTGGTGTTTCAATCACTATCTTCACATATTTCAGGAACAGGCTGACTTGATTCTGAATTCAGAAAGGGGTCATTTGCATAGATCTTTCAAGGTTTGCATCTGTTGAAATAAAAAGTATTGAAAATTAGTATGAACAAACAGATATTTGGGGCAACCGTTTAATTTCTATCTTCTCCTCATGATGGCTGATTGGCATAAGCAATTTGCCATTACATCTGCTAGTCCCTTCTGGTTGTGGGGATAAATAGCGCTTGTGGGTTTTCCAAGAACTCGAGGTACCCAGAGCCAATAACTGAACTGCATCTTTCAATGGTTTTTAGGTTGAGCCTGGGCAGTACATGTGCTGCTCTGTGAGGCATGCTGTATTCAAGTATGGACTTGAAGCTCCGCCCACTCTCCACTAATATTTTTCATTGGTTTGTGTCATTGTCCTTGGTGAATGCTGGCTTCTAATTCATTAATAGGCTTGTTAGTACCTCCTTAGTACCGCCTTGTCTTCATTTGTAACTTCCCATGAGAACACCCCCTGTTACGTGTGTTGGTTTACAGGCTTTAATTACAGCCACCGAGCTTGTCTCTTAGCATGGCATGCCACAGTGGCAGCTGCAACTTTGGTTTGTTAGCGGCCAAATGTTATATTCCTTCTATTTTTTATTTAACTTTTGTTTGTAAAAGCACCCTATGCCACGCTTTCACAGTAATGGCAGCCACACCCTTTTCTTTAGATGAGACACATCTAAGGACAGGGGCATGGCTGCCACTAAACTGAAAGCGCAGCATGGAGTGCTTTTCCAAACAACCATTTGCATTGCAATGGGCCTCGCATTTTTTAAGAGTTTCGTAAATGCAAGTCCTGGTCCATTGCAAATGCTTGTTCATTGTGTAATGATTATAGAGCAATTCTCATGGTAAAATATAAAAAAGTAAAAAATAGGTATCAAGGAAACCTATGTATTTCTGAAATGGGCACAATATATGGTGTTTAGAGCACAGTGGTTCTTTGCACCTCTCTGAATTTGTGGGTGCACATATTAGCATGTGAATAAGAGAATATTTCTCCAAATGTCTTCTTTCCTACACACTGGCTTACATTTGGAAAGCACAAATGCAGAGGAATACAATTAGTAATAAGACCTGTTCTACTATTCTATGTTCCCCAGAGTCTCCCAATAAAAATGGTACCTCAATTGTTTGGGTAGGCCTAGTACCCTCGCCAGAAAAGGATCCAAAACGCAACATGAACACATCATATTTTTCCACTGAAAGCTGACTCTTTTATTGCAATGTGCCTAGCTGTGGATTTTGGGCTCTAGCTCAGCCGGCGCTGAGGGAAACCTAGAAAATCTGTAAATTTTTGTAAACTACACACAAAGAGGAATGCAGGGTGGGGTGACTTGTGTGGCTCTCACCATGTTGGTTTACCCAGAATCCCTTGCACATAGTAACAAACAGCAGAGATATTTCCTGCCTCATGTGTCAGGGCGGCTTGGAGCTGTCCTTGGCACATGTGCACCATGGTGCAGGACTGCTCCAAGCCATCCTACACACAAGCAGTTAAGTAGGTGTAAAGATAAAAGGAGGATAGCAAAATGGATTTTTCCTCCAATGTATTTTCCATAGACGTTTCTATTTGAAGTAGAGCAGAAATGGCTGAATGGATTGTGATTACTTTTTCCATGAATATACATTGTATTGCTAGATGATCAGCTATTGCAAGTGATGTTATGAACCTGATAAACCTGTCTGTTGTCACTGTAGTACTGTGATTGTACTGCAGTACTAACACATGGTGATAACAGGCCATCATGGTATTGGCTAATGACTTCCTTTAAAAAAGGCAAAGGCACGATGTTGTTTTTAGGTACAGTTTGGCTATGTTCTTCGATTCGCCCTGAGATGTTGGTAAGTATTAGGTTTGATATTTCACCCCTACCTATTACCACTTTTATTAAAGTGGTAATAGGTAGTGGAAAATATTTGTAAGTTTCTATAATCTCAAAGAAAATGCAGGCAGTACTGCAGTGTCTCAGGAAGACCACAATACCAAAAATAAATAAAAAAAGAAAAAAATGCAAAGAAAATTAAAATGAACTGCGTTACCCCATATTTTACAAATCTAGTGTTTTACAGCGTGTTTTCAATTTTTAACATATTTTAATCTTCAGTAAAATGTCTATAAAGCCCCGCTACAGTACCTAAAAATTCCACACTACTTAAATGTTTTTTTGAAAATGCCTAGTTCTCAATAAACTGCTGTAAAAATATATAGAAAACTATGAATAAATGTTTCTACCTATTAACACTTTAATAAAGTAGTAATAGATAGGGAGCAACAATAAAACCTGCTACTTGCTTACATCTAAGACCCTAACCCAGTGAAATACCGAACACATATAAAATGTGTTAAAAACGACATGGCTGCTTTTATACCTTTTGTAAACACAGCCTTTAGCTGATGACATACTGCCAATCATGCCCATGTACTGCAGTATACCACAAATGTTTGCAGTATACAGTGGCACAAAATATAACTAAGTATTTTAAAGATTGTGACTTTAAAACTACTTACACTATTCACACATACTACCAGAATTACCATTCACACCAAATAATATATTTTCCTTCCACATTACATCTATATCCATTAACACATGTTGACACTACGTCTGCTTCAATTTCCACTTTCCACTGTACGCCTCTACTCTCTATGCCACTCCACTGTATGCTATTACATTTTACGCCTCTCAATTTTATGACACCCCAGTGTAGGCCAATATATTGTACGCCCTTCCACTGTACGCTACTCCACTGTACGCAACTGTACTCTATGACACTACACTCTGTGGTATTCCACTGGAAGACACTCCAATGTATGCCATTTCTGTGTACACCACTGCACTGTGCACTGCTCCTCTGTGTGCTATTGCACTTTACTATACTCCACTGTACACAACTCCACTATACGCCACTCCACTCTATGACAATCCACTGTATGCTATAATACTCTACATCACTCCTTACAGCACTACATTCCACACCACTGCACTGTATGCCAATACACTCTACAGTTTCCACACTCTGCTCCTTTCCACTCTATGACACTCCATGCTATGCAAGTCTATGCTATTCCACTATATGGCACTCCAGTATACACTACTTCACTCATCACAATTCCATTGTACACAACTCCATTATCACCACTACACTGTACGCCACTCCACTATATGCTATTTCACTCTATGCCACAACACTCTACAACACCAATGTATGACACTCCACTTTGCGCTATTCCACTCAACACCACTCCACACTATGGCACTCCATTCTATGCTATTTTACTGTATGCCACTACACTAAACCTCACATCACTTCACTGTGTGTCACTGTACTCTACTCTACGTCAATCATGCTATTACACTCTACAACACTACACTCTATGCCACTCCACTCTTCACCTCTCCACTGTACGCTATTCTACTTTAGCCACTCCATTCTACGCCACACCACTCTACAACACTGCACTTTATACTTTTCCACTATATGCCACTCCACTATGTGCCACTCTACTGTAGCACACTGCATTGCACAACACTCCACTCTACGGCGCTCAACTCTACATGCCTCCACTCCACTGTACTAAATTCCTCTCTACTGCACTCCACTCTACTCCACTCTATGACACTCCACTGTACAACAGTACCTTTACAACACTCTTCACTACTGTACTGTAACACACTCCACTTAATAATACTCCACGCAACGACAGTAAACTGTACACTTCAAAACTAAAAAACTAAAAAAACATTGAAATTAATTAGAAAAAAATATACTTCTAGTTTTAAAAACCTGATTTCTTCTTTCTATACAATAAAGAATCACTGAGTTGGACATTACTCACTGTTCCCCTGTTGCACTCCGGTGTGGTTATTAATAACCTAATCCAATTTCAAAGAAAATTCGCAAAGATTCATTGTATCTTTATATCAATGAATTGCAATTTATTAAATTTCTTTTTCATGACATCGTATTAATGATTCTCAAAGATGCATGTGTTTGATATAACTCAAATTCTTGGTAACTCAGACTGTTCGACATGTCGTGTCAATCATCCCTATGCATTTTGGGTCATAAGACCCTTCATCAGGGAACTTTACATCCTAGAAACAAATCAGGCAATTAAATCCTGTGGTACAATATACCAGCGAAAACAACATATATACCGGTTAAAAATTATTCATATCATTGGGTGCCTGTGCAATGGTAGCATTAACACAAACGCTGAGTGATACTGGTCGGGGGCGTGTGCCAAGATACATTATTAACGAATGAGGTGTAAGTGTTTTAAGTTATCAAAAAAATTATTCAGTGTACACGGTAGCCAAGCACTATTCAAAATTAAGTTTTTAAGAAAGACACAGGTAGCAGTGCTCTAAGTGCCGGGTGAACTGAACGACATCCGTGGGTGATTATTGGAGTGCTTAGATGATTAAAAGGGAGCAACAACAATGGCCGAACTTTAATGCGGGTGAAAGGTACGAGAGTGAGGCATACCTGAAAGGTACCAAGTAAAATATGCTTCTCGTAATGCCAAAGATTGCTGTCTGTAAAAAAGAAATTGTATCACGAGTTAAAAAAATATAACCTGAAAAAGGTAGAGGAGTCTGAAACCCAAAAAATATTAGTAGGCAGGTCCTGCTTACCGATCAATGATAGAGTGCCATGAACGAAGTTCAAATCCGGTTTCAAAACAGGTCCACAACAGGTCTTTGCTCCCGGTGTACGCGGCATCAGTTTATGAGGGATGTGGGGAATGGTTCATGCGGTATAATAGACCTCGAAAGAGGGCTGGCAGAGAACAGCCCTATTATACAAATATGATGGGCTGGAAGCGCATTCTTAGTGGAACCCCGCGTAACTAAGAAAAGTGAAGTAACCTTAATACATGAAAAACTACTGGTAAATGAGGAATACCATTGATTGAAAAGAAAAAGTAGACTAAGGTTATTACCACGCGAGTACAGTAAACCTCGGGTAGCTCAGAATAACGAAAGCGGTAGTATCGTGTCTGGCGACGGGCACCATCATGGGTTGGTGCATGTACCAGAAAATGTTAATAAAAAGGGGAATGTGACATATAAAAACAAGAAACAATATAGTGCTACTGTGAATGTGACGTGGAGTATTGTGAAGGATCTGTACAAACACATTTTTTACATAGGTCCAATGCTTTCGAGCAAATGATAAAGGTGAAAGAGAATATTAGCACTTAATACAGTAAGAATATTTACACAAGTCCATACGTTCATAGGAAACAACTACATTCAATACGGTCATTGAGACCCTTAGGTTGGTAAGAGTCCAATTTTTTTATTCACATGAGTTATTTTTGTAGCAATCTTTTCCTGTTATCAACTCTATCTACAATGATGACAACTTAATGAACCAGGAAACATATTTGACTGATGTTATGTCTTTGATTGTTGAAGTGTATTGCTATTTGAGAGTTATCAGATTTTGTTCTCATATTGCTCTTTTGTTCAGTAAGCCTTACTTTAATTTTCCGCTCCGTTTTCCCCACAGGGGAGTCCACAAGGGCACTTCAGTAGATACATAAGATTTTTTGAGTCACAGGTAGCAGTAGTTGGCAGTTTGATAGGAGCTCCCTTCATAGGGTGTGGCATGATGGTTCCTTTTATGATGTTATTACAATGACTGCATTTTAGACACAGGAGAGTTCCTTTATGTTTAGTGTTGTCTTGTAGTTGCGGATTGGACAATAATTCCTTAAGGTTTTTAGTGCGCTGGTATGCAAATAAAGTTTGAGAGTTGAAGATCCCACTGAAGTCACTCTCATTTTGTACAATTGGCCAATATTTCAACATTATTTGTTTTATTTGATGGCTGCATGTAGAGAATTTGTATACAAACACAGGTCTATTGCTGGTATCAGATTTATTTTGACAAGTTAATAACTGTGTCCAGTCTATGTTCTTGACTCTGTTTGCAGCATTCTCTAGTAATGGAGTAGGGTATCCTCTTAATATTTCGAGCATTCTGTTCATGTTGGTTTCAAGAATTTCGTTATTGGATGAGATCCTCCTAGCTCTGAGCTTTTGAGAATACGGTAGATGTTTTTTTGGAGAAAATTGATGGCAACTGTTGAAGTGTAATGTGTTGTTTATGCTTTTAGTGTACATGTCCGTTATCAATGTCTTGCCTTGTTTTGTTACTAGTATATCCAAAAATTGTAGAATTGTTTCTGGTCAAACAAATAAGTGAATTTTATCCAGTCATCTATGGTGTTGAGATAATGTAAAAATCCTAAGAGGTCTGCTGTTCATCCTTTCCATATCATGAAGATATCATCAATATACCTTCAATATTTTAAGATGTTGTTAGTCCAGTTTGGGTTAGATAAGATGTTGTCAATTTCCAGTCTGTACATTTGGAGATTAGCATAGCAAGGATGGGCACAATTGCCCATTGATGTACCGGACAATTGCTGGTAGTACTCATCATCCCATCGGAAATAACTGTGGAATAATGTAAATTGTAGTAGTTCTAACAGGAATACTTTTAGATTATCTTTGATGTGATGGTTTAATAAGAATGATTCAATGGCGTCAATCCCTTGCTGGTGTGGAATGAAGGTGTAGAGTGCGCATACATCGATGGTGCAGAGTGTAATTATATCTTCATCATCAAATTCAATATTGTAAATGTTGTTAAAAGAATTAGTGGTGTCGCTTAGATGTGTCACCATGCTTTGTACTAATGGTTGCAGATGTTTGTCAAGGTATTTTCCGGTAGGTTAATGGATGGTGTGGATGGAGGACCCTATTGGACGAAAAGGTGGATTTTTAAAATCTTTGTTTACTTTTGGTAGCATGTACAAAGTAGGACTTTTTGGGTACTCTGATTGTAAATATTTTTTATCTCTATCTGTAATAATTCCTGTCTCATACGCTTTTTCAATGATATTGTTGAGAGCCTCCTGGAATGCTTTAGTAGGGTTGTTAGGAAGTTTCATGTAAATGTGTTGGTCCAGTACGTGTTCATGCACTTTGTTAAGGTAGAAGGTGGTATCCTGACGACCAGGGCTCCTCCCTTATCGTGATTATATCACTGTTGTTTGCCAAATTTTTTGATCCTTTCTATACAAACCAGACTTAAAATACACAAGCAAATAACTTACGGACCACCTCTACATTTTTATGACATTATTATTTAGCAACAAACAAAGTTTAAAGTGCAAAATATTTCATTTCTAGACATATACTATAAATTTGTAATTTACGCAACACCTTCAAATTATTATAAATAGTGCACGTCCATACATAGTGTATTCAACTCAGTAGCTACACTACATTAACTATAACTCACCACTCTACTATGCACGGTCTTTTTCACATGGTCTGTCTGATATAATATAAAGGGGTATAAGCAGTGAAAGGATAAGGCGCAAGTTAAAGTTAATGTACTGTGGCTACCGAGTTGAATACAATTTATATTGAGGTGCATGAGTGATAATAATTTAAAGGTGTTGCATAAATTATAAATTAAAGGTATAAGTATAAATGCAAAAATGTATATTTAAAAATGTACTTGTAGCTAAAGAATAAATAAGGTAATATACATTTAAAGGTGCACTGTAAATTATAAGATTAAGGTATAACTATAACTGATGCATTCCTATTATTTGTGTATTTTAAATTTGGTTTGTATAGAAGGAATAAATAAAGTTTTTCTAACTATAACATAGGTTTAGCCTTTGCTTTTTTCATTGAATATATATATATATATATATATATATATATATATATATATATATATATATATATATATATGCAAAAACCTCCGTTCTCCTGCTACAACCACACTCGATATCGATTGCGCTGGAAACAGACACGGACCACGTTGGATGCTGGTTATTTTCGTTTATTCAGCTGTCGCCATAACGTTTCGGCATAAAAGCCTTGATCACATGACCAATATATATATCCACACGGGCTCTCAGCAAGGCACTCAAAGCATAATAAAGCAGCGCTGCCTTGAGTTGTTTTTTATTCCGCAACAAACAACAGCATAACGTTTCGGCCTCTCAAAGGCCTTGGTCACATTGTGTTACACAGGGACATGGCAGAATTTAAAGTGCAAGTGCATTTAGTGGTAACCAACCAAATTAGCGTAAGGTTCAGCAATATAATAGACATAGTAAAAATACTATGCGTCAACCACATTTCAGACATTGAATATTTGCCTTACATTATTATCATTATTAACAGTTTACCGGTATTGGGATGAATCCCTAAAACAGCACCTTTCCCCCCGCCTATTAAGATTCCAATTCCAGATACGCTCCTATGGAAATCATCCAGGCACTCACGAATATCGTTTTCTTAGGCTTCTTTTATTATTGTTGCAGCAATATATATATTCCAAAACCTATCCTCCAAAGGTCAGAAAAGGATTGTCCGGGCCACACAAATGCAGAAAAGCGTGCTTTCTTTCTTGAGCTCCACTCGACGCGTTTCGAAGGCAAGCCTTCTTTATCACGAGCTCTCCACACCACTGGAGTCAAGCTATCCTGGCTGATGATGGCTGATAGCCAGAAACCGGTCCTAGGATGTTTTATTCTGGTCCAGGGAAGACATGGTTTGGCAGTTCGGGCTGGATTGTTCCCATGAGGCACAGGGTCAAGGCTGATTTGCATATGGCCATGTCTGAACTGGGGTGGTGTGGAGTGCAATAAAACGATGGATTTAGGCCCAGATCTCTGTACTGGGGTGAATGTATGACATTGTTCTGCATTCTGTCCACCAACTGTTGTTTTTGCATTTGCCACAAAAAAAGCAGGCTTGATTCCGCGGAGTTCCGCCCATCTTGCAAAGTTATAATAATCACATCCTGCACTATTTGTCAGCAGCGCTCTTTCTTTGACCTCTGCCTAAAGTCCACAGGGTCAATAAACGACCTACAAAAGACTAGAAAATTGGGTAGCCACTAATTTAAAGAGGTTGGTGCATTGATAATGATTTAGTCTCCTGCAATGTATAAGTTTGGGGCAGCCACCAGTACTGGGCGCAAATGCTACATAAAGTTTAGTTTCTCATCAAAATCAAAACAGTGCTTATGCCTGCTGTTTAGGGCATGCAATTAACTTGCTGAGAACACATACTTGGGTCAAAACATCCAAGGGGGTTGGAGCTGGTCGTGAGGCAGGCACAGATGGAAACAGGCAGCTCTGCCTTTAGTGCAGCGAGTGTGTCAGCTGTGTGCTTGCTTCATGCATCTGAGGCGCAGCAGCCTGTTTTATTGACCACTCAAATGTCTACACATTCTCTGATGGCAAAAGAACTAGACTGGTTGTCAAGAAATCAACCCTGTGCAGGAAGCAGGTGCCACATTGAAAGTAGGGGTTTGAGGTGGGTGCTGGCAAACTCCCCCACCTGACAAAGCACTGCGAAAGGAGCACAGAGTGGCAAAACTCTGCAAACTCCGCTGGCAGAGTGGAGTATGTCACCCAGCCCTAGTGTCCACTCTTCATTGGGGTAGCTGCAAATAAATAGAACAGCATCAACAACATTTACTCCTGAGACAATTTTGCTTTTTGTGCAGCATTATATTCAATGTTCAGGTGGGGCAACAACTAGTAGGAAAAAGTATTGCCCACTTCACAAGAGTAAAAACAGGATACAGTATCAAAAGGGGACCATAAGTTGTCTGTCATGGAATAGAATATGTGATGACAGAGGAGCTGCGTTTGTGGTCACTCGTGCAACATTGACCAACACCATACATGCAGCGAGACAACTCAAATGCCCAGCATGCAACTATGTTAAATAAGTGTGCACTGCACGTTTCAGGCTGAGGTTAACTAAGATATTGCCAAAGTTCATGCAATTAAAATAGCAAAAGAAATCCATGTTAACCTATTAACTCAGTAGCGCACAATAAATGATACTGCCCATGTAAAAATCTTGTGATCCTGCTTAACATGATAAAACTTCACCTTAACTAAACCAGAAAGAGGACATTACACATACATCACCACATGTAAAAAGTTGGCTGCATTAATGATTACACAAGATTTTGTAAATCATAATACACAACACATTTACTGATTAAAGACATAAAAAGCTGAAAGTGCACGTTGCGCATGTTAGACACAGTGACGCATGAAACTGAAACAAGTGTAGTAGTAGCTCTGCAAAAGCATGCTTTAAAATGCAAGATGAACAAAGCATATGTACAAAGCAATACTAATACATTCAAATGATTTACTGATGAGAAATCCATATCAAAATGTTGTTTATTAGCATTTATGGATTAGATTGTGCTGTTAATAAAGTGATCTAGTGTTTCTAATGCCTTCTGTTAGAATGCACCCTTTAGAAAAGTCAATGCAAAAAGGTATAGAAACTAGATATGATCTTCAAAATTTGCATAATAATAGTGGAGATTCTAGGGGTCATGAAAAGTGAAGAATGAATTTTGTAGTGTGAATTCAGAAAATTATATACCTATGAATATTGAGAAAAATTGTTGTTGTAGGGCATTTCTAATTTTATCTATTTCAATGTAATTATCTCTAGTGAAAGTTCTATATATTCCCTATTTGAAATGATTTATTATGCTATATTTGATATTGATTTGGAGTTTATTTAATTTAAAATGTGTAATGCCAATTTAAAGGCTTTTTCGTGACTTCTTTTTCTCAAATGCTGACCTTTCCACATACCTAGTAAAATAGTTAATTTACAACTAGTGAAATGTTGCTTTATTTGTAAATGTAAAATGTAAATGTAGGTGTACTTATATAGCGCAACCTGTCACCCAAAGGGCATCCTGGAGCTTGCTTAGGGAACCCGTCCTGGTATTCCCCTGTGAGAGGCCCCGGCAGGGTGTCCACAGGGTGAAAGCCAGGCATCCCGCCGCGAGGGGCCGTAGTGGAGATTAAGCAAGCTATTGCCCAGAGTTGCAGAGTGAGACCCCGTGAGTCGAGTAGGCACCGAAGCGAGAATTGTCAAGGCCGTGGAATTTTGAGCCCAAGACCCGCAGAGGCGGGGAATCGAACCCTGGTCCACGGTCGATCCCAGTTCCGGGTCTGCCGCCTCTAACCACTGAGCCACACTTCTCCACTGTTCTATTTGTTCTGTACATGTATAACTTTCAACGTTCCTAAATGTTTCTTCAGCATTCACAGTGAATTTGTCCTGTGGTAACAGGATTTCAGCTGTTTCCATAGATATATAGTTTGTATTTCTTTTTCACCAATGTTAGGCCTATGTGAACTATTGAATTGTTAATTTCTCATGACTAGCATGGGAAAGCATCTCACTGTTGCATGTGTCCTGGGTAACATTATGTGAATCTGATCATATTGTTAAAGATTGCAAGAATGGCTGTTAGCATGAGCTGAAAGCCTTTTTGTACTTGGCAGCCATTTTAGTGAGCCATGTGCTCACTATGTGCTTTCTCCCTCTTCACTGTTGCCTGCCCTTGTATTTTGCTTGTGTCATCTATTTTAGTTAACTCCTTCAGCACTGAGCCAGAGCCTTGCACATGCTCAAAAAGTCCTAGCTTCTAGAATACATCTGCTCTTAGTGAATAACTGTCAGGCTATTCTAACAGATGTCAGCAACTCTGTTACTCCTCCTACTTCGTCTACTAATCATTCTCTGTTACTACCTTATATGTAACTAGCTATTCATGTGTGCACTTGTACTGCCTCTTTTGAGCCCTCATGCTCACTCAGCAATAAACTGGGCATAAAAGGCCCCTATTCTGTGGACTGCTTAGAATGCCTCCTACAGTGGCCCGAGGGTACCGTATGATGCAATCTCCCTCATGTGAGGTTAATAAATGCATTATTTTTAGATTACAGCTTCTGTGCAAATCTCTTCTTTGTTGGTTTAAAGCATGTGTATCAGTGAACCCCTTAGAAGGTTTTTATTTCTTCAAATGACGCCCGACGTGGACCTCATCAGAGAAGCGGCAATCCAAGGGAGTGGTCTTGATGGGAGACAGGAATCTACTAAGGAGGACAGGACAGGAATCTACTAAGGTGGTACCCTGCGCACGGAGATTCTCTTCCTCTGCAGCCCAGTGTATTTCTAGGCTCTCTGATATGATCCTCCAACTGTTTGCCGCTCCCGACTGAGAACCTTTTTGGTGTATTTTAAAACGACCGTTAGGTCATCAGAACTTGCCAGTGAAAGGCTGGAGATTTGTGCTTGGAAAGGTCATCGACATGTGACTTGTTTTGGTTTTTCCAAAGATTTTTGGAACCTGGAAATATATGAATTGCAATTTGTGTAGGCAGGTAATGAGGAAACTATTCTTTAACTTTTGAATAATTCGTAGCGACACATATTGTGTTAAGTGCCACTGCTGTATAATATTGTATATGCTGCAATAATTTTATTAGCCTGTCTAAGCTGTCTGGGAAACATTAATGAGACATTTAATTGGCTATCCGGTAATACTGTTTTAAACTTGTTAGCATTTAATAAAATGAGAAAAATGACATATGCTATGTTACTGTCCATCCTGTTTGATGAAATTATGAAAGGATGAGTAGTCTAGATTGCTGTTCCCTTATTTGACCTTTAAGAGGATCTAGATGTGGGTAGTTTGTTTTCTAAAGTACGCAGGTGATAACACCATTATTATTAGCTAGTCTGTGTGAATAAGCTGACAGCCCTTATTAGAGCTGATGTTGCATAGTTTGGATTGTGAAAAGTAGAATGCAGGAAAGACGTCCATGTGATCGTCAGCAAACATTTTTGAAGAAAATATTGTTTTATAGGAGTTTGTTTGCCACAACATGTTCTGCTGGAGAAAGCTATGTGCCCACTATGTTGAAGTTTTTTTGTAGTTCTTTATGTAATAAGAATCCCTATTAAATTAGCAGTTTTATATTTTTCAGCTGCACCTATAACATGAGAGCATGGTCCTAAGCATACAATGTAGGTATTTTTAAAAGAGAAATAATTTTAGAAGTGTCTACAGTCCTGTACAAGTAATGCAAAGTCTATGAGTAAAATTGTAGAAGATTTCTCTCTATTGAGGGTCTTCAGATGAATAATATAGGAATGTACAAATGTAAGGATTTGGAATATGTCCGTATTGTTTTTCTCTTTTCTTCAGAATTTAGTACATGAACACAGACTTTTTTAGCTGCTTCAAATAGTGCAATAGGTCCAGGTTCTTGTTTTACTCTCAGATAGATGAAGTGGTTCTTGGGTGCCTTGCTAATATATGGGGCATCCCAAGACTAGGAAGTATTCTGAAACTATCCTCTCTGTTGATAGTTTATTTGTATGCCTTGTCTAAATCCTTATGTTCTGTCCACCAATAGATATGTGCTGCCTTACAACCATTGCCAGAGGGGCCCAGATATCAGATCCAGCCTGGGGAGTCAGCACCAGTCCAGCTTGAAGCCAAGGTGAAGGTAACCAGCACAGGCGTTGCTGGCAACTAGGACCTCAGTGAAGGCGGAAGCACTGGGATGTGAAGTGTGTACCCCTGCCACTGTCTTGGGCGAAAGATGGGGTCACAAATCAGAAAGGAGAAACCGTGAATCAAGTTTTTAATGCCCAGCTGAGAGAGTCACAGACCGACCAGAATGGCAAGGAGGCTTTTGCTTGTGGTGACCCCTTTTGAAACAAGGGTTGATTCAGAGATCCTAGCATCAGGCCCCTGAATCCTGGTCCCAAAGTGAATGAAAGTTTGCACCTTTGTTTGTTGATCAAAAGATACCTGGGCACACTGGATAGAATTTGTGGCCCCAACAAAAGAGCAGTGCGCCAGCAGAGCAATACAGGAGGTAGGGAAGGACTTGAGTTTAGGGTACAGGTGCTGTGTCTCTGATGCCTGTTAGATTTAAGTGAAGAAAACTGGTTCACTGCCTGAGACACTGGACAGGATCGTTGAAAGACGTTTTATTCTCAAACTGGGCCGTGATTCCTGAATTGCGAGTGGTGCAGCTCCACCACAGGAACAAGAGCCTGCCTGTGAGGCTCAAACAGATACAGGGAGAAGACTCCCCTCTGGCTGGTTGTACAGCGACATCAATTTCCAAAGGGCCTCTTTTTTTGTTAGTAATGTACCCTTTTGGACGTCCCATTTTTGAGGAGGATCAGCCCTTTGCGGCTCTTCGTCCTAATTCCTATGGCCCTGTATGGTCCTCCTGGTCCCTTGGAGCCAGGATTATTTTTGTAATAATTTGTTGCACTGCTTTAATATTTGCATTAGGAATAATGTTTTTTTGTGAGAGAGACATTCTTCTGAGCAATTGACAAATGTTACTTTGCCCTTTCCTTGACTATATTAATTGATACTCTAGCCCTCTTAAAAGGAACTCTGGAAAAGTCTATTGAAAAGGTTTTTTAACATAGAATTGGACTACATGGTTCTAGGATTTTCTTTTTGCTTAGGGTTGAAAACTATTGATGGTTCTGTTTGTGATAATAGTCATTACTCTCTCCTGCTATCTGCATGTTAATTATTACCCAATGCTCTGTTCCATTTGTACTCCTGCTTATACCTTATATATACCAGCTTAATGAAATGTTTAGAATGAAAAATGCCCACCTAGCAATGGATTAGGATATTGATGAATTTATGCGAATAAATATGCAAAATATTTTCTATGTTCCTGCTAGATCATAGGAATGTCTTTAGCTCATGCTAAAAGGACTATCTGTTAAAGATTGCAAGAATCGCTGTTAGAATGAGCTGAAAGCCATTTTGTACTTGCCAGCCATTTTAGTTAGGCATGTGCTCGCTATGTGCTTTCTCCCTCTTCACTGTTGACTGCCCTTGTATTCTGCTTGTGTCATCTATTTTAGTTATCTCCTTCAGCACTGAGCCAGACCCTTGTGTATGCTCAGAAAGGCCTAGCTTCTAGAAAACACCTGCTCTTAGTGAATAACTGCCAGGCTATTCTAACTGACGTCAGCAACTCTGTTGCTCCTCCTACTTTGTCGACTAAGTATTCTCTTTTCGTACCTTATATGTAAGTAGGTATTCATGTGCACACTTGTACTGCCTCTTTTTAGCCCTAATGCTCACTCAGCAATAAACTGGTCATAAACGTCCCCTATTCTCTGGACTCCTTAGAATGCCTCCTACAGTGGCCTGAAGGTACCGTATGACGCAGTCTCCCTCATGTGAGGTTAATAAGTGCATTGTTATTATAATACAGCTTCTGTGCCAAACTCTGCTTTGTTGGTTTAAAGGACCAGGTGTATCAGTGAACCCCTTAGAAGGTTTTTATTTCTTCAATATGGCAGCCTTTCAATGGTGGTGTGATGCTACTTTACAGGAACTTTGTTGGACACTTTATAAAAGAAGAAACCCCAAAGGAAGGACAATGCCATTGATAGTTGCTTCTTGACAAACACCATACTTTTTCTTTTCCCTTTGCAAGATGATGCCATGCTAATTCATTTTTTTATGATTTTTAAGAGCTATTCTCTTACTTTTGGACTGACTTGCTGATGCTACAGTCCGTAGCTGAAACCTTTGATGCTGAACCATATCAATTTAATATGCTTTTATTTCCCTAGTTCTATGCACCCTTAGTGGACTTTAAATCTGAACCCTCTCTCCTCCTTCATATGATTTAAGCAGTTAGGCAAATGAACTATCCTTCGGTCTTCAATGGTAGTAGGACTCTGTAACTTATTTTTCATAATAACCATCGGACAAAGCCTTGCCTAAATGTTTGGCGCTTTAATGCAAGCTGTGATATTCTCAACTGAAATTCTTAAAAGACTGCTTATTGCTAAGGATTTTTAATTTTTAATGCAATAACCAAATTAATCTAAATCTGTCTGAGTCTATTATTGAGTCTTGTTGGTTCTTCTGTTTAAACTGCTATTTTACAACTGATTTTAATGTGTTGTAGGAAGAATCAGTGAGCTCTGACAGAACATCAAGTGTTCCTTCTTTTGATCTGTACTGCTGTTGCATAGCTTTTGGTCTGCATAATTCTAGTCCGACTTGACTTCAGGGGGTTGGGTCTTCCCTTTGCCATTCTTTATTTCTACAGGATGCTATTGAGAGTGGTATACCTAAATCTGATCTCAAAATTGTGAGCTAGCTGTCAATTAATGGTCCTCATTAGACAGCTGACGTGGTGTTTTAGCTACCCTAATATCCACCCCTCCTACCGGCGGAGAAAGATTCAGCAGAGGATCATTGCATTTGTGGTAAATGGAAATGCTGCAGATTGTCTAATCGTTAAGGGCCCTGTATGGTTATAGTAGTAAGCATACAATAACATTTTACAATGCTTGAGCTGCACCAAAACTTTGGTAGCAGAGTTATGGTTCTACCTAGCGAAGTGAGATTTTAAGGTGCTAAATAGTCCTTTGCTCAGGTTCAAAGAGTCCACAGTATTTGGTTTAGCAAAAAGAAGGATTGATAGAGTGCTGATGGAGTATCACTCTGGAAAAAGTCAACGTGTAGCAGAAAATAAGTGTGAGTATTAATAGGGATACATGTTGCTATCGCTTTTGCGTAAGATTGCGGTTTTTAAAATGGGGGTGTATTGTTGAGCTGAGTGACGTGGTTATGGTCCACATGGCTCAAGTCTATGTATGATTGTTGCATTTTGCTTGAAGTTGAAGCTGTAAACGGGTCTGTCGCGCTTAAGATCTTGAGATATTTACCTACAGGTTGTTTAAGTGTAGAAGACACTGAGTAAGTTGTCTGCTGTTTTGTGGTGTTGGTCATGAGACTTTGGTCAGAGTTCTTTTTGTGTGTTATTGGTAAACAGTTGGTATGGTTGATCTTAGGTGCACAGGAAATAACTATATCAATTAAGGGTGAAATCCCACTGGTCGAAGTTTCATTTGAAGTGAAAGAGTATAGAAAACTTTAGTTAGCTTGAAAGACAGAATATCCTTTAGTGGAGCAGGCAGTTTTATTAGTTGCTTGCATTGTATTGTCATTATACTTAGAGAAAAACATCTAGGAGAAGATTGTGAAGGAGGGTAAGCTGCTATGAGGAGTAAGATTGACATAACAGTATGCTGCACTGTGAATCGTCGATTGGTGTAAAGCCGTGCTGGCATTGGTTGACTATGCCATAAGAGTCGCGCTGTCATTGGTTAAGGTTGCCAAAGAGGTGAATTGTGGGAGAATGACATTTCCTGGAGTTACGCGAATCATTTGTGAATATAGAATCGAATAAAAATGAAATTTTGAAGTCAATGCAGAAATTAGTAAAGAAAGATGAGACCCTACCTGTCAAAGGACACTTTTTCATGATGAACAAAGGATTTCATCCATGTCTGTGGCTCATTTTTTGGCATAAACTTACTGAGAAAGATGAGACATTCACTTCCCCCTGTTATGGTGCATTTAATTTGATGATTTTAGAAAATTTAAGGAAAAGAATGTATGAAAAGGAAGATCCTGTAAGAGACACTGTTATTGAGGCTTTAAATCCCTGGGAGCATATTGCTCATCAAAAGGAGCAAGAGAAATACCAAGGGAGGCATGGGAGAACTATGGATCATTATGCAGAAGCTAGATGGGATGCGCAACAGAAAATGTGGAGAGCAGATGTAATGCACGGAATACAATTGCATCCAGTACTAGGGTGGAGGAAGATGCTAAGGGCAAGAAAAGAGAGAAAAATGCATTTCTCCTCATTATGCCTGCCTAGAGGAGGCATAACATTTTGACCCAAACTTCTATCTACTAATATTTTTAGAAAGGGATTGGCTTAAAAACACATGGGTGATTGCATGGGAATGCCCGTGCAGCACCCATGGAACACCACCATGACGCAAAGTAATGCAAATCAACTTTGCGTTACTTTGGGATCCTTCCAATGTAAATCCTGATTTGCATTTAATAGTAAATCCCACACTAACACTTGGTGCCGGGTTTTCGTCACAAAAGCAACACTAATCCAGGGCAAAGCATTATTATAAATTCTGAACCAGATGTTTATGTAATCTTTCTAGCTGAGCATCACTTAGTTATTTAATGAATTTATTTTCACATTGTTGTTCATTGATCTACCCGCTGTGGCTTTCTCAGCATTATGTGCGTACTTAGCAGTAATCAGGAGAGATACAAACTCATTTAAAGGCAAATCCTTCTTTTACTTTTTCCCAAGAGCAACCCCGTCTGCTCAAAATGTATCTGTAATGTAACTTTACAAGTATACATTAAGGGCCATATGTACTATAGCATTTTCCCATAGTTACAGAGTGGGTAAAACCCTTTGATACATCTGGCACTAAAAGCCCAGTAAATGTATTAATTGAGAAATATTTCAGGAGTACCACAATAACGTTTCACAGTTTGGGAAATGTCAAATTTTCGTCCAGCATCTCACAATATCACACTTTCTCTTGTTATCTCATTTGCTTCCTAGTGGCTGAATAAGCCTGTAACCTCTGAGCTGGCAGTCAGATCATTAGAAGTTACTCATTAACCTCTTGTTTCAGTAGCAGTCGCCCGAGTTCTTTAACAACGTGAAAAAGCCTCGCTTTATGATTTTTTAATTAGCGTGTAAACATTGCAGCGCCATAAACTCCTTGATTTATTACTGACAGGCAAAAAGGTTTCACACCATGTCATGGAAAGAAGGAGGCCTTTAGTCTTGTGAATGTTTGAATTTGCTTCAACTTTTCTCGACT
This sequence comes from Lissotriton vulgaris, assembly GCF_964263255.1. NCBI lineage: Eukaryota > Metazoa > Chordata > Amphibia > Caudata > Salamandridae > Lissotriton > Lissotriton vulgaris. Next base: position 1,458,647,128 of record NC_141694.1, read on the forward strand.
GAATTCTCTCTTTTGTCTCCATGTGAAAACCATTGTGTTTCAGTCAGAACCAAGGGTGCAGGTCTGGGTTTATTAATACATCTCTATTTCATATGCTAGGATTAAATGCCGATATCAAAAATGGATTATGGGTGGGAAGACCCCGCAGGGAGAGGGAGCAGTTGGTTCAAACAATTCTCTAACTTGGAAAATGAATTGGTTTTACTTGTTTCCGAGGAGCACATTTGCAATAAAAAACTCATGCAAAATACGCAATATTATGAAATCAAAATGAAACCTTAAGTTGTTACCGAATTTAGGAAAATCAGTTTGAAAACAATAACCCTCTCACCACAACAAGCGTTGGAGTTCAGTTGAAGTGAATGTTAGCAACTTTATTGGATGAAGACAAAATGGCAACAGCATAAAGGTATTATGCATGGAAAGGTCTAACCTTGAATGTCTTAAAGTTCCTACTTGGATGGAGACGTCCGCTGTAATGTAAGTATGTGAATACCGTTGTTATGGGTAATTGTTATTGCCGTCTTTTCATAAAATTAGTGGTCAGCATTTAAGACCCTTTTAATATCCATCAATTCATACCATATGTATAATTGGCACTTTTCAATAGCATTATATCGCATTTATTTGCATATTTATTTAGCCCTCACCACCCTTATGTGGGGCTTTAGAGTGATTGCTTACATTCTTAGCACGGTACACCATGTAGGAGCGTTATTAAACACATAAACAGCTGCACATAACAATACAATGTCCTAAATGCAGAAACTACACATTGCTGGCCACATACTCATAGCAAAGGACTTAGATGCCCCAGCACTGCCCATACTGTCAGCAGACGTCAGGAAAGCATTTAACATCATCAGTTTGCCTCCTTCCTCTACCTACCCCCAAAATAAAAAAAAATAGATGCGGTGGGCGGTCTTTTGCCTATAACGCAGCTACTCTGTGGAATACTCTTCCACTACATCTCCGAAACAAGCCCAATCTGTTGGCCTTTCGAAAGCTTCTAAAAACCTGGCTCTTCAGGAACTGTATCTAACTCATACCTGCTTGATCATCTGCAGCGCTGGGAGGCTTCAGGGTAGCCATCGCGCTTTATAAATATCTTACTTACCTTTGAACACTGTGGTCGGATCCCATTCGTTGTTATTGGTTATTAGTATGCCTGTGCATTTGGATCCTGCTGTGCACAACGCTTCGGTGACATTTTCTTTGGCATGGTTTTTAGAGACCTTTAAAACATCTTAATGCGATTGAGGGTTCCTCCACACCATTTCCTGTTCAGTTGGAGTATCTATCCGATAGCACTTAGATCACTCTGGCCGGAATTAATTATAACGTGGTTTGCATCGTGGGACTGACTATTCCCTTGCGCACACAGTGGGACCTTGTCTTTACAGGAATTTTTTGCCCTGATGAAGTTCCTTTGAAAGGAACGAAACGCATTGGATATTGTAATGTCATATTCATCTTAAAGAAGTATAAAGAATATTGAAAAGACCGTATTGATTTAAGTGTGACTTCATCCCTGGTGCTGCCTCAATCTTTTCTTCAATTTATGTTTCTGGATTTCCAGTGAGGCCCAACTTCAGCAGGTCTCGGAGGTTGACTGCACAGGACTTTGTTACTATGTGGACATTATGATTGAGGTGCTGAACGTGTAGTCGGCTGCAGTATCTATATGCATACATAATAGTCGTGAAGTTCAACTTTAAAAAAAAAAGAAATATTATTTTCATTTTGTGTCAAACAAAACATGAAAGGATGCATGTCACATTTGGTTACAGTTGTGCAGAAATGTACATATGTAATCCACATCACAGAGGTTCCCACCTCTTCCCCTCTTCAGGCTGTATGGATCTGCAAGTCCCACCCACTCACTAATCGTTGCTGCAGCCTCCCCCATGTTTTCCTCTTCCAAAGTGATCGGAGACAAACCAGCCGGCTGTCTTGACTAAAATGAAATGTGACACCCCCTATAGGCCAATTAATCTTCGCCCAGTCCTCCATCTAACCCATAATATGTCCTCCATTTGCCCCACACCCTACGGAATTTTCATGGGCATTTTGCTTTGTATGTGACCCTTTCTGCCACCATGTACATATCCATTCCTGCCTTCAATTCTCAAAGCTGGGGAGTCAACGCCGCCCCCCCCCCATGTTGTAGCTACGTCCCTTTTCGCTACCACTAGAGCCAATACGGTGAAGATGAGCTGCGGACAGCTGTGGATATCTGTTGGGCAAAATTGAGATTGTTTAATAATTCAGTTAGTTCAGCAGAGAATGGCCCTTCTTGCGAGTCGTTGGCCCAATAGTTGAAGTCCCCTATCAGTAGAACTCTAGCATGGTTAGTTGCCAGATTGGCCATTTGTTCGGCCAAAGAGTGAGGGAATTGTTAAATGTGCTGTGGGTGTATGTACAGTAAGACGCATATGAGCGGGGCAGAGTCAGATTCAAGTTTGAGTACTGTATTGTCTACTGCAGGAAGGCACAAAGGGGTAAGAGTCGTGAATTGTAGCTTCTGGTGTATGATTGCCGCCACCCCCCTACCCCTTTTTAGGTCTCGCATAGCAAATGCAGCGCAGCTGTTTCACTTCGGAGACTCTATTGCTGTGGCTTTGGTACGAGAAGGGAGACAGGAGGTGGCACGCTCGGACAGACGATGTGCACGCACATGGTTTGTCTCCTCTCTGCCTCCCTTCACACGCTTGTTTTCTGTGGGAATGCCTTCCTCCTCCTGTCCACCGCCACAGAGGCCCAGGGCGTTGTCGAACATTTATGACTGCACTTCCTTCACTTTCCATGTGCTTCGGCTCACTTGAGGTTCCTGAAGCTTGTTATTATGTAGGATAAGAAAGTCTACGTTCTGCCTATAATGCATGGGGAGATGGGTTGTGGCGTGTCCCCAGCACTTGGTGAGATGGCATGTTTCACATTATATAGGTGGCACGAACTGTGCACTGTTGGCTCGAGGGGCTGGGGCAGCCAGCTCTCGGTGCTACTGTTCGTTCCTGAGCAGCACGTGCTCTTTGTATGGTGGTGATGCATGTGCCTGTGCTTGCGTCTAGTGCTGTGCTAGGATGTAGTGAAGTGGTATCCCCCACTAGACAAAGAACTGGGGATCATGCACAGCACCGCTCTGGGGGATGCCACAGTGTGCTGCCGCTAGAGCTGTGTGCCGCAATATAAAGCACTATATGGCATTGGTGTACCCTGTCTCACCCTTGTGTGCTGGGGTGTGCTGAATTTGCATTCCCAGCTCCACAAAGACCTGAAGATGGTGCAGAGAACTACACAGGTGGGATGCTGCAGCTTCCTGCCGTCTAGTGGTGTGTTTTGTAACACAAAGCGCTATAGTGCATTGGTGCTTGTGCCCTGTCTAACCGCTGTGCGCTGGGTTGTAGTGAATTCTCATTTCCAGCTCGTCAGACAGAGCTGAGGTTGATGTACAGCACTGCACTGGGGGATGCTGCAGTGCTCTGCCTTCTGGTGCTGTGTGCTGTAACCCAAAGCGCTATAGTGCATTGGTGATTGTGCCATGTCTAACCATTGTGCGCATGGTTGCAGTGAAGCCGCATCCCCAGCTTTACAATGAAGTGAAGACGGTGCACAGCACTGCACTGCACCGAGGGACTAATCAAGAAATCGGTAACCCAGGTAATAGGGCGCTCTGCAAAGTAAAGGGAAGTTACAATACGCTAATATATTTCTGGTGCTTCTAGGAGGAGAGGTGCGGTCACCAAACACCCACCACAACCCACAAAGTAGGTCTACAAAAGTATACAATTCTCCCCGAGCTGTTCTGTGAGCGGCCACGCCCCGGCCAGCAGGGGGCAGGGCACTAGGTACACGGATTAACGCGTATTGGTCAGTATCGAAAGTTGTCTAAACACAGCTGACACCTGGGAGGGGGCTGGGTGTACCTGCATCGATATATTTGTTTATTTGACACGCTGTCTTTCAAACAGTAAAAAGTCGAGAATCCAACATACAGCCTCACACACTTTTACAATATTTCACAGTACAACAGAAAATCCTTTTATACAATACTTTCACTAAAATTCAGAGATCGCACAGATCGGTAACAATGGCAGAGTATTCAGCAGCTTGTCTTTACATGAAGGTCACATAATTTTTGGACATTACAAATCTTGCTAGGGTACACAATACATCCATCAGTTGCGTTCTGAGGAGAGGAAGAGCTGGCAGGGGGGGGTCCTCGTGTAAGCGAGGTAGCCGCCTTGCCTCATTGTGGGTGATGTGTGGTTCCGTTGTGTGGATTCAAGTTGTGAAAGTGTTCCGGCGCGAGAAATAGTGTCATGCTGGTACCCTCTGATTTCAGGGTGAGATCCTGATGCAAGTCTTAGCATCTCTGACCCCAGCGACCCATGCCATGATGAGAGAGTAGGGATCTCTGCTAGGGGTGCAGCAGTGAGATCTCAGGGTTGTGACAGTCTAAATGCCTTGTATGACACGTAATGTGTGTGGGAGGTCTGATATATTGAGCATAAAACTGGCCACGTGAGTAGAAAAGTGTGCACTAAGTCTTGACTTGATTCTCCACATAGAAGTGCTAATGTTCAATAACATTGACATTGTTGTGGTGAAATACACCTGATGTAAACCCACAGTGCATATAACAGTATTTCACATAATGCCATTTATTTAGAATTGCATTGTCTGAACAATTAAGACCAAATTCCATGCCCGGAATGGAAGGGGTTTTTTATCTCACCACATAAAATCCAACGACTAGCCTGTGTTTGGAATGGACCTGGTGTGATCAATCGCATCTATTCTGAGTTTTGGGAAATATATGCGGATTTTGATACTTAATGCACCAAATTCTTCATGTGACTGTATACACCATCCGTACTCTTCACCCCTGTTAAATTGCAGCAAGTTTGCCATGCCTAGAAATTTACCGAAGGGTGCAGACAAGCGGTAATTTCCAAGAGCAGTAAACTCCACACATCTCCGAAATTCCGACTCCTGAGCTAACACTGCTTTGTGAAGGGATCAGAAAATGCCGCCCAGACTAGCAAATATTCACTTAGTTGTAATGCTGGACCCATTGCGCCACAAACCAGAGGCTGGATTATCATTTTATGATATTAAACTATTTTTCCCCATTTTTTGGACAGGCTTGAGGCCAAACCTTATGTGATCAACATAACGTGGCTTTGGATCCACCCACCTGTTGATTTTCATCCCAACTAAATTTAATGAGACAGAAGTTGTGTCTATGCTAAAAAAGAGAGTAGTTTTATTGTATGGACTGAGCTTTTTGCAGGAGACTTGGGTTAGTTATCATGGCAAGCCAATGATCTAAGTTGTATTGCTGATTGCCTGATTGGGAAAAGTTATGTCAGATACCATAGGTATGCTTTGTTTATTATGAAAAGATATGCCAAAAAAAGTAGGTCTGGATTATTTATAGTTCATTTAGTTCATATATCCCTTCTTGGGTCCAACCACAGTAAATGCTTGGTGTCTTCAGAAGGATGGATAATGTTCATATCAATGTATACTTTAGGTTTGCCTAAAATGTTTGATGGATCTTTATGGACAGAGACCACATGGCCATGTTTATGTGAATGTTTAAACCTGTATGTTTATGTTACTGATTTTTAAATGTAGTGACAATGGCAGTAAGCCTCTTATTTTACTTTGTGAATACTACGGAAAGTATGCAGGCATAACCGTGTGGATCGTGTAAAGACTTGTGTTGCAATGGACCCATCAAGGGCCATGGCTGGATTTTAGGGTTAGAACCTGTTTGTGCACAAATTGCCACCTGGTACGTACCAGATCACATAAATAGAGTGTAGTGGGTTATTTGCCTTTGTGATCTTTATTTATGGTACATGATTTGCACCCTGTAACTCTGTCCCCTTTTAGAGGGTTTTCAGTTGTTATTATTAGCTGAAATCTTCTACATATGTGTCATTTGGTCCATAGTATGTAGTTGTGGGGTCCTTGTATCTCAAAGAAGCATTGGCTGGGCATTGATTTACTGTGCAATGCTTTCGTATGTTGCTCGGTTCTTAGTTTCTTTTATCCCAATACACCTCCTTGAGTCAGTCCTGGCCTGCTGTGTCTCAATACCCTGAGAGGCAGGTTTTACTTCTGAACTCTTTGCAAACACATTAGTAAGGGAATTTGCGTAGAGAGCCCATTGTGAACCCCTTGACGAACACCATAGGGAGGGACTATAAAATGCTTAACACTAAAACACCATCTGACAAAGAGCTCTAGTTCAGGTGACGCTCCAGAGATCTTAGTTTTATTGTGTACATTCGTATTTTTATATTTTGTTGTGTGTAAATTTATGTTCTTTTTCTTTTTGAAAGATAAACACTGGACATTGATTTGTAATGAATCATTGTGCACATTGTGGAGGCCCTTCATGCTAATTTAGCCCCTTTAGTTGCTTTAATATTTTGGCTTTTTTTTAAACTACGCCATTGAAACTGATCCAATCCTTCGCTTATTCCTGCCCTCTGTTTCTCCGCCCACAGTTCCCCTACTTTTGTTCCTCCACTTTGACCAATCAGCTGCAGGTGGTAGTGAATGCGGTTATTCGTCTTCTCACTGCTGGATTCCTGGATTTTGAGCAAAAACAGAACAAGCATTTCCAATGCAATAGGTCTCGCATTTGCGAGAGTTTGAGCTATTGGCATTGTAAATGACAATGCCTTTTATTTGAAAACCTGCAAGCTGTGCGGAAAACAAGCACTTTGTACTTGTAGCTCTTGCTTATGAGAAGCAAAGCTGGCAGTCTCTCTTACTGACAGCCTTGCTTCTCATAAGCAAGGACTATAGGTACAAAGTGCTTGTTTATGCACCTCTTGCAGGTTTTCAAAACAAATGAATAAAAGGCATTGTCATTTACAATGCCAATAACTCCAACTCTAGCAAAAGCGAGACCTATTGCATTGCAAATGCTTGTTTCCCCAATGGTCACTTGGAGTATAGAATGTAATACTCATTGGGTAATGCCGCCAGGATATCGGGTGAGGAATCAAGGGTGAGCCAGGTCTCAGTTAGCAGAAGAATGTCAGGTTTATCTGAGTCTAGAAGTGTAAAAATGTACAATTGATGCTTAATAAGAGAACGTGTATTCAAGTAGTAGATTAAGAATGGCAAGTTCTCATGCTTTTGATGTTGCTGAGCGGCGTGCGGTGCAGGCTGATGATTTCAGGAAATAATTTCTGAGTTAACATAATATTATGGTGCATTAAACTTGCCCTGATGCTCGGTCTGAGTTTGTAAGTAGTAGAGTGAAGCTGTCTTAGTTCAGCGGGAGAATAAATGCAAAATTGGACCTTATGACTGGGCACTGGGCACGCAAGGGAGCGCAGGGGCGCAGACGGGCTTGCCTTTAGCGTGCCTGCTGCACGCTCCCACGCTGCTGCCGGCATTGATGCCTCTAAACTCCTCCCCACACCCTTCGTCATTGGTCTCTGACCAAGAGGGAGGACCGGAAGGTTAAACAGCTGAGGGCCTGACTCAGCACTAGCGTGGTACGTGTGTGGCTTTAAGCAACAGTGCAATCAATTTCATGCAGTTTTAGCAGCACAGACAGGAAAATCAACATTTTTAAAACTTTGTTAAAAATACGTACCAGTTAAAAGAATACTGTTCGCCGGTGGCAGCCTCTACCTAGAGTGCCCACTCTGCCCTGCCAACTGCATTAGTGCCTCTAAGCTCCTCCCCACGCCCATCGTGATTGGTCTCCGCCCAAGAGGGAGGACCAAAAGGCTAAACAGCTAAGGGCCTGACTCAGCACTAGCGCGGTTCGTGGGTGGCTACAAGCAACAGCGTGGCCAATCCCGCGCAGTCTCAGCAGCATAGACAAGAAAACCACAATCTTCAAAACCCCACCAAAAATATGCAGCAGCCAAAAGAACACTGCTCGCCGGCAACGGCCCCCCCAGAGCGCCCGCTCCCGCGCCACCACCAGCACAGGTTATGTTATGTTATGTTATGTTATGCGTATTTATTAAGCGCACAGATGCTCCAGCGAAGGAGCGTCCTGGCGCCCGACAAGGCAGCAGCACAACACAACTAAGCAACATAAAACCGAAAAAACAGAGTACTAAGTGAACAAGAAGGTTTTAACAGCACGGCGAAAAGAAAGCAGATCCCTGAGGGCGCGAATCGCCGGGGGAAGAGAATTCCAAAGCACTGCAGCACGGACTTGAAAAGAGCGGCCGCCAGCCCTGCTGCGCTTAAAGCGGGGACAACAGCCAATTCTAGGTCTGAAAATCTTAAGGACTGAACAGGAACATAGCGAAACAAGAGCTTGGAAAGAATCGTAGCCGGAGATCCCTTAAGGATTTTATAGGCAACACAGAGGACCTTAAACCGGATCCGCTGTGTCACCGGAAGCCAATGCAACGAGCGCAAGGTGTTTGTAGTGGAGCAAAATCTGGGTAATCCTACCACCGCTCTTGCTGCGGCATTCTGAATGCGCTGAAGGCGCCCAATTTCCACTTGATTCAAGCCCACTAAGAGGGAACTAGCGTAATCCAGCCTGGAGATGACTGTAGCTTGGATCACGAGTTGCCTGATGGTGGCATCAAAGAACTTAAGCACGGGACGGAGTCCACGCAGGATGCCAAAACAACAGGCCGCCGTGAGTTTGGTGTGGCAGACGAAGGCAAGGGATGGATCCAACCAGACCCCAAGGTTTTTAAGCTCAGAGACTGGGGTAGGTGTAAGGCCCAAGTCCGATGGCCACCATCTATCTCCCCAGAGTTCCGTTTGTTTGCCAAAAATCATGACCTCGGTCTTACTAGCGTTCAGCTGGAGACAGTTGGACGTCATCCAGCCGGCGACCGCCCGAAGTCCTTGTTGGAATCTGGGGGCATCCACGTCGGCATCCCCGCTGATCGTGACCGTGCCTCAAAACTCTTCCCCACGCCGCTGCGACTGTTCCCCTCCCAAGAGAGAGGACCAGAGGGCCAAACAGCAGAGGGCCTGACTCGGCACCAGCGCTACACGTGGGCGGCTCCAAGCAACAGTGCTATTAACCTCATGCAGCTCCAGCAGCACAGACAGGAAAATCACAATCTCCAAAACTTCATTAAAAATATGCAGCAGTCAGTTCCAGATAGGTGTCTTTTTAGTTGGTTTGCGTGCCCACCCCAGTGCCTTTGACAATCTGTCCCATACCTCTAGCATGACTTGTGTGGCCGGTAGTAGGCGTGCCTGCCCCCTCCCCCCTAGAGATAATACATTCACGTGCAAGTTGTCATGGTGTCTCTCTCAAGCCCATAGGTGGGGTGGTCTGCCATGGCATGTATCCACTCATTCACCAGGGTCAGGTGCTCTGCCCAGTAGTAGGCCTCAATATCCGGTAAGGAGATCCCCCATTGTATTGGTTACGATGTAATGTAGTCAATGCAATCCTCGGCTGGTTCCCGAGCCATAGGTGGGAGCGTAGTTCCGCATATATCACCTGGAAGGTCTGCCTGGAGAGTGGGAAGTACTTATTCTGGAGGGTGTAAAGGAAACAGGGCAAGGTGATCATCTTAAACTTGGCCGGCCGGCCTAGGATCATGACGGGGAGAGCTTTCCACCCTAGTGCGTCTACAGCCAAATTTTCTGCAAAGAAAACTTTGGTGTCAGACCGGAGACCCTGGAGCACCTTTTTATTCTGTAAGTCCCATGCTGATAGTCTCCAACTCCCTCGCCCAGTGCGGGTCCTCTCCCCCACTCTAACTTACTGGGGCGAATGATCAGACAGACCCCGGGCCATGTATTCCACTTCATAAATGTCCTTAATGACGCCCAGAGGGAGCAACACATAATCTAGTTGTGAGTGGACCCTGTGCGCCCATGAGTTCTCCTGGGTGTAAGTGTCTGCACACATCCACCAAGCCCAGGGTATCTGCCAGTCGAGCTAATTGTGTCGTTGAAGGGGGCTGAGCATGACCTCCCAAGCGGTCCATGGGGACATACATTATGTTGTTAAAGTCACCCCCGATAATGTGCATCGTTCCTGGTGTCTCCAGCACAATGTTGGTCACCCCCTGTAGGGTTCTAATCTGTAACTTCGGTGGGGCATAAACTGATGGCCCATGACCCTGTCACTCCCAAATAGGTTCCCTGAGGATCTATCCATATGCATTTCACCTTGTAAGGTGGGGACATTTTAATCAGCATGGCTACTCCCCTAGATCCTGGGGTGTATTCCCCATGTGCCAGTACCATATATGCTCCCCTTGCAAGGAACCCGCATTTCGTGCCTTTAAGATGGGTCTCCTGCAGTAGCACTACATCTGTTCAGGTGCGTTTTATGAATGACGATACCAACCCTCTTTTAATTTTATCCCCCAGGCCAATAATGTCCAGGTGAGCACTGTAAAGGGGCTATCCTCCGGTCCCATCACGACCGGCTGTTGTGTAGTGGTGGGACGCATGTGTATGAATTAGAAAATGCCTTATTCAGGTAATGTGGGTAAATGCGCATGCCCTCCAGAATCTGTGACTGCACCTCAACAAAAACATAATGAACGAAAAAAAAAAATATTTGAACTGTTTATAACCCCTCACTCCCATCCGCCCACCCACCTCCCTCCTCCCCATTCTCACACCCCCTGCCAGATGCTTGAGGATATGCATTAGGGTGGCAGAGGTCTGTCGCACTCCCCAATCCCAACTTATGCTACAAGTTCAAACTCTTACAGCGACCCCAATAGTTCCTATAGAGAAAACCCTCCACGAACAGAAGAAGACAAAATAAAGGTTGAGGACCAAAGTGCTAGAAAAGGGAAGAAAAAAATAAAGCAAAGAGAGGAAATGCTAGAAAAAGAGATAAAGAGAAAAGGGGGCTATGTCCAGCCGAAGTCTGTGGCTACTCAGTGTCTCTCGCTTGAAATGTCACTCTGCAGGGCTAGTAGGTGGAGTGGCAGGGGCGGGGTGTCCAAGCAGCAAACTTCGGTATCATAGTCTGGTTCCACGGTCAGTCTCACAAGCCCATGTTCAGGACAGCGAGCCAGGGGGTTACCCCATGTGATGCCAAAGTTTCTGTTGTTGCGTCCTGCTCCATTGCCACTATTTCTGCCACCAAGGGGTGGAGAGAGGGTCCGTCCTCACCCTTCTCTCTGTAAGTACTGACTCTATTCTTGGTCTCAGTACCTGGATCAGGGTGGTCAGAGAGACTGAGAGTGTGCGAGCCTGCCGAGAGGGGAGAATCAGTGAGCGAGCACTGTGCCATCGTATTCTTCCAGTACCCCGTGATTCATATGGGGTTGCCCCCTGCAGGCGGTCTTTCCGATTACCCCAGGGTCGCAGTGATCTTTGAGGGCCAGGGATTCACAGGGCATTCCCCGTTGATGTCTGGTTACGGCGCGATGCAACCTCTGGTAGCTCCAGCACAGGACTCTCCTCAATCCAGTGCCACGCTTCCTCCAGTGTCTGGAAGAAGTGAGTCCTCCCCATGAATATTACCTTCAGTTTTGCGGAGAATAGGAGCTTGTATTGAATCTTGTGGTCCTGCAGCTTTGCCTTCACTGAGTCAAAAGTATGCTTTTGCTTCTGGACCTCCTGCTGTAATCCTGGAAGAGTAAAGTTCAACTTTTGGTATTCACTAAGAGCATTTAGGAGTAGTAAATGCTTTTTGTGAATAACAAAAGTCGTAAAGTTAGACTTTTGTCTAACTTTGTTCTTGTGAATCAGGCCCCTAGCTTTCAGCCTCTGCACATCACTACTTCATTTTAGGTGTGCGTGTACTCAGCCTCAGTACGGTGTTGCCTCATGAAGATGTGCATGAAGATGTACAAATACTCCGGCCCTGCATACTACTGATACCAAAAGGATATGACTGCTACCAGCCGCTGCACACTGCCAACCCCAACAGGAAGGCACCTACAGATACTCTGCAACCTATTGCCGCCATTTTGGTATTAAAAATGTCAACTTGGTGTCAATGTTAAGCACTCGTTTTACCAGAATGCAATCTTTTAGTATAGATTAAATGAAAAAGAACACAAGGTATTTATAAAAATATGTATTTATTACATAATACTCTCTAAAATGAGCAAGTATGAACAACACAAAAATAAACAAAATGCATACAATACTCTAGCAAAGAAACACAGTAAATAGCACTAAATATACAATGGCCGCAGAGGGGAATCAAAATATATACTAAGAAAGTGGTATAAGAACAACGACTCAAGTGAAGACAGTGTTGAGGGGATGTAGAATTGCTGGGGACCCACAGAACCACCCAATGTAAGTAGATAGGGATCCCATAGAGAGCGTGTGCAGTGTGGGAACACAACTGTGTGCTATGCACAAGTATATGTGCAAGTTGCAGTTGGATTTTTAAAGATTAAGGAACCTTTCAAGTGAACCCTGAAGAAACCCAGTAGAAGGCAGAAGGTTGGAGAGCCACCCCACTCACAGATACCCTAGAACCCATGTTACCTACAGCAGGGAAGCTGGGTGCATACATGTGAAGTGGTGACGAAAACCGCTGTCGAACCCAATTGAGGACTTCAGGAAAGTGCTGCTGCTGGAAGAGGAGAAAGTGTCTGTGGGAATCCAAATGTGGATTCTTGAAGAGAAGTATCTGAAAGCAGAGGGGACAGAGTACATGTCACTTGGGAGTGACCAGGAGACTTGGAAGACAAATGCTCTCAGATGTCATGTGCTTCGGGAAAGATGACGATAACCTTGACTCCGGAGCTGTGGAAGACCAGGACCTGGATGCAAGCTTTCACAGGAAGGATGTCAAGAGCTAAAGGGTCGGTGACCGGCACCAACAAGCCTTGGCAAATACAACCCCTGTAGGAAGTCAAGAAGGTGCAAGGTTGGGACCAGCAAGGTTCAATGGACTTACCACAAGCAGGGGAGTCAGGGCAGGCCCCAAGCAATCAGGGGATCCCAAAAGAAACAAAGCTGACCCTCAATTGGACCGACAGGCCGGAGGGACAGGAGTCGCAAGAGGACGTCAAGCAGCTTACCAAAGGAGCAGCCTACAGTGCACTCAAGCTGGTGTGGGTGAAGATCTTGGTGGGAGAAGTTAACGGAGATTGAGGCTACTTGGAGCCCAATGCACTTGTTGCAAAGTTGCCAACAAGCCACTGTACTTGCAAAAGAAAGCTGTGCACAGGGGTTCAGTTCTGGAAGCCACCATGAGGGAAACTGGCCTCAAACTTGGTTAGAGGGCTGCTCAGGTCTCGAGGGATATAGAAAACCACCACCTGAGTTGTTGAACCCTTTGGAGTCTTTTGGATCTTGGGATCAGTAGACCGGTCAGCAGTGTTGTGGTGCCTGTGAATGCAGGGAAATGACCCCTTCACTTCAAGGGAGATTCCTTCAATTATTTTTGCTGCTCCACAGGCCTTGGAGGGTTTCTGTATAAAGCATGGACACAGGGGATGCAGCATACAAGCAGGGTGATGAAGTCGGGCACTTACGAAGTCCGACGAAGTCCAGAGTGTCCAGGCGGGCAAAGTTGAAGTGGTATTGGAATTGAATCTTATTGCATGACGAATCTAGGGACCTACACACAGGTAATCCCTTAAGTACTCTAGGAAAAGAGTTGGCAAGATTCAGGGGAGGGTCTGGACAGGGGAGATGTTACTTCCTTGTCCTTGGTCCAATTTCGCACCAGAGCGGGAGCCAACGGCTCACCGAAGTGGTTTGAACTGGACAATGCACAGGGACACCAAATATGTCTCTGACAGGATGCCTATTGTTCCACCTTCTTCTGCTCGAGCTTGGTTCAGCAGTAGGAGGGCAAAATGTGTCTTTGGTCCGCAGCAACCAGTTTGTGCTGTCTGGGACTAGAAGGTCTGCACCAGGAACACTGATAGCCTAATGAAGGACTCTTCCATTGTTTGGAATCAAACCTCTCACACCGTTTATAGTGTGGGGGTATAATGCCAACATGTTTGATATCAGACATCATAGGATTCAATGCAGCCGTTTATTCAAGATGGTCAGTGCTTAATTAAGCTGTGCCCCTCCATATAGTATATGGTTGCTTCACTGACAACCCGGGAGAAAAGAGTCCTGCAGAGGGTCCTGCTCATGCAGGGGCACCCTCTCACTTTGAACCAAGCACCCTGCCTTCAGGATTGCAAAGGCCTGCTGTAGGGGTGACTTATAGGTTTTAAATGCAGTGACCCTTAGATATAGTAAACCTACATCTTTAATAAGTGGTGCATGCACCAACTTACACAGGCTGCAATGGCAGGCCTGCAGTTCCACCTTGAATGGTTCCCTATGGGTGGCACAATACATGCTGCAGCCTATGGTTGTCCCCTAGGGTACCTATGCCCTGGGTACATGGGTACCATATACTAGGGACTGCCAATGGTACCCCAGTATCCAATTGGGGATGTACCTAAGTACTGAATAAACCAATTTAGGGAGAAAGCAGATAGACTGGGGACCTGATTTGCAGGATCCCAGCCACACTAGTCAAAAACAGCATCACATCAAGCAAAAAGTAGGGATGAGCCATAGAAAAAGATCTTACTTTCCTACACAACCCACCCCCCAAACATAAGGAGATGAGACTGACCTTGCCCAGTTGAGTCTTCATTTTCTAAGTGGAAATATCTGGAAAGTCCATCTGCATTAACATGGTTACCCCAGGTCTATTTTCCACTGTATAGTCCATCCTCTGTAGGGAAATGGACCACCTCAAAAGTTTGGGGTTTTCACCCTTCACCTGTTTAAGCCATAAGAGGGGCGTATGGTCTGTCTGAACAATGAAGTGAGTTCCAAACAAGTATGGCCTCAGCTTCTTCAGGACCCAGACCACAGGAAAGGCCTCCCTCTCAATGGATGATTAATGTTTCTTTCTGGGGGTCAACCGTATACTAATAAAAGCTAATAGTTGATCCTGGCCCTCTGCATTAAGTTGTGACTACAGAGCCCCAACCCCCAATTCAGATGCATCTGTTTGGACAATAGATTCATAGATGGCAAAACTAATCAAGAGATCCGCACGAGAATCCAACAACATAAATCTCGAATCAAACGCAAAGTTCAGAATGCCCCCTTGGTAAATCACTGGCAAATGGAAGGTCATGGAGACAATGATCTTCGATGGACAGTGATCACTAAAGTCGGACAGGATAAAAGAGGAGGAGATCTGGAAGCTAAACATTCGAGGACAAAAGCAATGATGATCGTAAAATTTAACACAGCCATCAAAGGATTAAATGAGCTTTCCGAAATGTACAAACTATAACTGATCAGAACACACCATAACAGGCCCTTCCTAAACGGCCAATAAGTACAGATAATATCTCAACATCTGATGGACCCTTATCCAAAGTGGCCCCCCATATTGGACCATATAAAGAACATTAAGTCTGAAGTTACCAATACTCACACAACCATCAATTTTCAAAAATCAAAACACCACATCTTCAAGTACATCGGTATATTTTAACACTAGCAAAAAGCGTCAGAACTAGGGATTCTGACCATAGAAAGATGGCACCCGAAAAAAACTCCAAAGTCATGTGACCCGGTTCACGAGCAGGACACATTAGTGAAGAACTGCTGAATGCCCGAGACCGTCAGACAATATATGGACTAAATCAGAACATCTTCAGGAACATTTCTACAATGTAACACCAATGAAAAGTCCTCACCATGCATTTCAATACCCCTCTTGACCATTCAAAGATGGCGCCTTTAAAAACTTCAAAGTCATGCGACCTGGTTCACGAGCAAGAAATATAAGTGAAGGACTACTGAATGTCCGAGATCGTGAGACAAAATATGGATTGAATCGGAACACGGAACACAAGACGAGTGAAAGGTGAGCACGATTCAACAAGTAATCCCCCTGAATTCTGCCGAACTCGGAAAGCCCGATTGACAACGTTTGATGCACTGTTTCATCGCCCTAGGTGCTTGGTACACACCGTCTGCAAAGAATCCCCGCCCGACCTGTGAACCATCAAAAGACAAACAAATGGGTAAGACACGCAGTCCCTGAACCGAGACTCTAGCAAATACCATGGAGATCAGGATCGCCTAAACTTAATTATACATCTGTTGTTTCTTGCAGAGAGAAAAGCGCAAGCACACAACTGTGAGTAACATTGAGATGTGGTGATTTTGAGTGTTTTTGAATTTATGTATTGGGACAAGAAAGAACACGACTATGCTTATTTATTATATAGGTGGTCCCGCTTCGCGGTTTTCTGACGAGAGAAGGAATACAAATTTGTCTGACATTTAGAGAGGTACGACGTAGAGAGTTGGCTTTTGAGCCTCTTACAGTTTCTAAAAATGACCATTACTAATAGAGGTCCCCTTCTTTTTCATTTGCAGTCTATGGTCCTGATGAGAACTCCGCATTAAAGAGAGTTCGAAATGCCTAGACCTTGGCATATGATCTTGTTATGTCGAAACCATAAGAAAATCTAATGATACTCGGATTACATTGATTTATTCTTAAAAAATTTAATCTATGGTTTCCTTTTGCAAAAAATGTATATATAATTGTACATAATATAGCTGTTTTGATATTGGTGTGTTAGGAGTATGAATGTGTGTGAAGTATGTTTGAGAAAGATCTTTAGTGTAAGTACGTATGAATGAAACAAAAGGGGAGGTTTAATAACAGATGATTTAATGTTTGTTTATGTGATATGTTTTTGAACTGTCTCATTGAAATACTTATAATGTGAAAAAAAATCAAATACAAAAAAGAATATCTGAAATAAAATAAAAAACTGATAGATTGATTCAAAAAATCAGACACTTCTCACATAGCGTTTTATTCATGTGTGAGTAAGACAAACAATTTATGGATTGACATTAGCAGCATTGGCATTTTCTTTTGTGGTACACAGATAAGACATCTGTTTGGTCATGCCAAACTTTTTGCAATGATTGACTGGCCTCCAGGTTTTTACTCACCTTGTTCATGTACTCAGCCACCCTAGAGCGGAGGCCAAGTACGTAATCTACTATGTCTTGTTTGGGTGGTTAGAGAGGTAACTCCCATCCCTCCTTCACCAGAAACAAGGGACCCCTAACTGGATGCGTAAACAGAAGTTCAAAAGTGCAGTAGCCAACACCCTTATGAGGGACTGCTCTGTAGACAAAGAGAAGGCAAGGCAGAAGGACATCCCATTCTCACCAAAACTTTTCTGGGAGGCCTTGATCATCCCCTTGAGGGTTTTGTTGAATCTTTCAACTAACCCATTGCATTGAGGATGATAGGGTGTGGTGTATTTATAATTCACACCTCATTCCTTCTACATTGTGGAAATATAACCGGACATGAAGTTTGTACCTCTGTCAGTTAAGACCTCCTAAGGGAAGCCCATCCTGAAAAACAATCCCAAGAGGTCCCTTGCTACCACAGAAGCTGTAGTGATCCTAAGGGGGATGACTTCTGGGTTCTTAGTGGCATGGTCCACCACCACTAGAATGTAACTGTGCCCAGATGCTGTAGGAGGGTTCCTGGAACCAATGATATCAATCCCAACCCTCTCAAAGGAAACCCCCATCACTGGAAGGGGGATATGGGGGGGCTTTTTGGTGCCACCAGCCTTACCACTTGCTTGACAAGTGGCACAGGAGTGACAAAAATCCTTTGTATCCTCAGACATGTGAGGCAAGTGAAACTGAGGGACAAGCCTGTCCAGGTTTTACTTTGGGCAAGTGTCCTGCCAGGGGAATGACATGTGCTAGGGTGAGTAGGAAACCCCTAAAAATCTGAGGTATAACCAACCTCCTCCTTGTGGCACCAAGTTTAGAGTCTCTACCCTCTGAGTAAAGCAGTTCATCATCCCAGTAGATCCTGTGGGATCCACTGACATTTCCAGCAGTCTCAGCAGCAGCTTGCTGTCTGAGGGGTTTAAGAGAGGGGCTGGTTTGCTGCTCCAAACTCTCAAGTCTGCCCTGAAAGGCCCCCCTGCCCCCAAGAACTCAACGTGATCAGCCTCAAGGTCATCTGGAGCAGTTCCTTCACAGGGGCTAAGATCATCTCCCTCGAGCGACTGATCCTCACTTTGAGTCTGGGGGAAGACCTCATCAATTGAGGAAGTGCCACTGAGAAGACCTAGAAAATGGTCCAATCTAGTCTCTTGCACCTATCCGACCTTCGAGCAACCAAGATGTGAGTTAGGTGCAAGAGACTATGCCTGGCAACCAAACTATCATCCATTTGCTTTGTTCACCCTAAGTTGGCAGGGTATGCCCAGATGTGGATCCCTTGCTCACTTTGCCACTGGATTCAAGTTAGCCTGGCTGATGAGGGGTGTTACCCTGGAACCTGGCCTAGAATGCCTGTTTCCTGTTCAGAGAAGACCTGACTTGGCAGTTCGGGCTGGACTGTTCCCTTGAGGCACAGGTTTAAGACTTATTTGCATATAGCTGGATCTGAAATGAAGAGGCAAAGTGAGCTAAAGAACAATGATGAATTTAACCCAGATCTGTGACTGGGGGTGAGTGTCTGAAAAGTTTCAGGGCTCCGTCCATCATCTCCTTTTGTTTGCTGTATTTGTACCTGCATCATATCTGATCTACATTTTGCCTGTATTGAAACTAGATTTCAGAAGATTACTTGAACCAATTTTGTGGGAATTAGGAGCCAGATTAATCTAAATGAGACAGTATTATTATGTGTGGTGTTGTTAATTAGTAAATGATTGGTAGAACTATAAGATTTCTAGACATTTCTTGACAAACGTCAAAAAAATGGTTGAGGCACACCATTCTCATTGTAAAGGAGCGGAGCAGGGTTAGGTTAATTCTGGTTTATTGTGACAGAGGTAGCATTTGAGGTTTTGTTTTCAACTGTATGTTTTATTCTTTGCGGGAGTCAACTACATTGAATAAGTGATACTTGTAGAGTGAGTGCTAAATAATCAATAATGGTCGGTATAGCATAAAAACGACAAATGTAAACTTTTTTTAACTTCATTTATTTTAAACTTAAACATAAAGAAATAATTTTGTCTGTAATGGGTTTACTTTAGTTGATGCATAACTCAGACATGACTAAGCCTGCTTTTTAATTTCTGTACTTGAGGGCCCCGGGGTATAGAAGTAGCATGGTGCATTGGTGAATCAATGTACCCAATCTGCTTTTGATGACTATAGAATTTTTATGAATTAAACAATAAACAAACAACTTACATGAGGATGTGGGGAGAGAATACTCTAACATCTTTATCAAAGGAGCTTTTAAACCAGCTAAGTTATGGCACATTTTAGGCAGCACCAATTTTGTTATGTCATGTTATAGGTTATGTTATGTGCATTTTTATACCATACAACTAACCCTGGAGGGTAACCTGGTGCTGTAGCAGGAGTTATGTGGGAAAAATCAGGGTCAGGGCTTGGTGAAGAGCCAGCTCTTCACTTTCTTGTGGGATTAATGAACTGAGGAGCAGGCTCCGTTAGAAAGGGGCAGGTCGTTCGACGTTTTATGAGAGAGGTAAGAGAAGGCACGACTGCCGGATCTTATTCTGTGGGGGAGAATGAGTGGGAACCCAGTTGAGTGGATGTGCCTGTTAGGTTTATGGAAGTTTATACAGTTGTTGAGGTACATTGGGCCAGTGTTGTGCAAGGCTTTTGTATGAGTGCTTTTGGAGTTTGAAAGTGCTCATTTGTGGATTGGGAGCCAGTGGACCTCTTTAAGGTACTTGGTGGGAGAGCATTATTTTGCATTTTCCTAATTAAACAGATTCATTAAGAAAGTGAGATTTGAAACGTTAAAAAGGTGTACATATTAATCATATGATTTGTAGTTGATGGCCGCATTTGGCCATTATAAGCAACACCTGAGCTAGTAATGTTGAACTGAATTTAGTTAGCCTGATATTAATGCCATTTAAATGTCGATTTTACATGTGAAAGGATATAAGGCCTGTCCATGCTGCATTTGTTTTATTTGCATGTTATGTTTTTCTTGTTCCCACTACAAATGGGATGTATGATGGAGCCCCACATGCTTTTATCGCACATGCCTTTCCATTGCAGTCTCTACCCCAACTGCGAAATTACCACACGTTCCTTTACCTTCCCTTAGGGGAGGTGCTGGACTTCAATAGTATAACTTATGATTCCAACTCCAGTCTGTGCACCAGTTGGAAAGGTGTTGGATTTAAAATCCTACACAAGTCCAACAACGCGCCCCCTAAATCAAGATGTTGTATTGAATTGCGTGGTGAAGGAACGTGTGGTAACGTTGAGATAGTGACTGCGTTGTAGAGGCAGATTGTGGTAATGACTGCATGGTCAAAGTTGTTTCCTATGCAAATGCTGTATTTTTCCGGTTGCCTTTTCATTAGCTAGCGAATAGACATTTGTTGGGCATTATACAATTCTCACAGGGAGGCATAGAAGATGCTAGAATGGAAGACTTGTGGGAAGTGCTGACTATATTTAACAGTTTGTCCAGTGTAACAACTCAAGGACATTGACATGCATGGTTCAATGGTTAAGACTTATGACACTGAGAAGTACACCTGCTCCGAGAACCTGAAGAAAACTGATTGTTCTAGAGAGTGGGAACAAGCTGAAATGTTTCAATTAGTGATTTTGTTGAAATATAATAGTGTGACTTCCTTAGACTAGAGAGGACTCCCCGACTCCCTGTCTCTCGCACACCATTGTGCATTAGAGAGATGCTTGCTGTCTTTGAATAGAGAAAATACTACTCAACTCCACAGATCTTCATAATTTTATAATATAGGATTCATGCCTAACTATTCTTATTCTCCCACCAGAAACCTTTATTTGGTTTTCATGAAGCTGATACCTTTTCTATTTTCCTAACCAAATGCACTTTTTCAATGCATCCTTATTATTCTAGATTAGGAGTTTTGCTGGGACTGGACTGACAACCCCAGGGGAGTGCTCTTGGATGTACTCTGGCGGCACTGCTAAGAATGCAACATAAGGATAGATAAGCTCCACACATGCACCGAGCAAAAAACTAAAACCGACAAGTATGCCACCACCCCTGCCAAGGCACCTGATAGTACCCATCCCCTGGAGAGGGGGCAGCATTGACAATCACCCGGGATGCATTTTTCATGCCATCTGCAATCTGCTCACAGACATGGAAAAGTAGATTGGCAGTGTTGAGGTGGAGGTTAGACTAGTGAGCAAAGTTGCAGAGCAAGTAACAGGAGCAGAGCATTGAACCTCACCCACAGGGGTTACTGTTGCAACCCTGTTTGTTACTGTGACCAGCCTGAATGGTACGTTGGCGCACCTGGAACACAGGGTATAGGACACAGATGGTAGGTTCCAATGTAATAAATTGCAAGGGAGTAAACTGGTTATATCTAGAGGACTTTCTGGCCGTGTGACTGAAATCTTTGTTGCCTGCAGAATCTTGGTCTCACTGTTATGTCATTGAGAGGGTCCATTAATCTTTGGTAGCAAAGGCCCCCCATGGGTCCCCCACAGCTGGTCATTGATTGCTTTCTAAATTACACAGACAGAGACGCTATATATGGCATGCCCGACTGCAGGCCACTCTGCAGCTTGAGCCGACCTGAATCAGCATTTACCCAGACCATACCCTTCCCGAACAACAAAGTGTAGGAGGTCTTACCAGGCTGTCAAGCACAAACTCAAGGCCATGTACCTTTTACATATACTCACGTTCCCAGCCAAGCTAAAAGTCTTAAAAAATGCCAAGACCCATTTCTTCAACACGCTTCAAGCAGTGTGGGACTGGCTAGATGTCTGGAACCCACAACAACATGGATAACCTGCAAATGATCACCTGAGGGTTTTGAGGAGTCAAGCGGTGAAACAGTGACAAGCTTGGAGAAGGATCAGGTCCTGGAGACTGGGGCAAAGATCAAATGCCTGGAGTGGCAGCTATGAAGATGATTCTCAAAGCTGCTGCAGATTGGATGGGGTACTGAAAGCGAAGGCGGTTGCCCCGCAGTGGACTCTGTTGTTCAGCAACTTCCCCCAGGAGAGACAGACAAGGCTACCTGCTGACTCTTGCAAACCCTTTTGTTCATGGCACTTGAATTAATATAACAGAGGGGGTTACTGGGGAATGATATGCTCTAGAAGAGACTACTCTCACTATGTTCACCATGTAATTGTTTGATACAAAAGCTGGGTCAGCTATGCAATATGCTTTAATGATACTACTCTGGGCTCATAGTTCCACGGAGACCACATATCAAGGTTACTTTACAGATACAGATACTTCATGTTTGGAAGGTTATGTTGGAGGGGAGGTGTGTATTCATTTAGTTTAGCTACCATAGGTATTATTTTACACTCTCTTCTCAGCTGTGCATGGGCCCAACATTAATATGATCGCCCATGGCAGCTGTCCACAACTCCTTTTTATTTTGAATCCTTTTGTGGAAAGTTAATGACGAACAAAAAATCAAGCAAGGTGTCATTTTCCAATATCTTAAGTGTTACTCACCAGAGGAAGTCCTGCTACAGGGAACCCACCTGATCGCAAAACCCTGCCCTTTTCTGGGCAGAGGTGGTTACAGAAGAGTCTATCATATCGACTACACAACCACTTGTAGGGAGACTGTATTTTATTGTATTGTATTGTGTATTTGTAAAGCGCAGCTGTCGCTCCGAAAGGAACATCCTGGAGCAGACTGCCATTCTCCTACACAGGTGCTTCCCACTGAAAGTCATGATAACAAACCACAACAAGCTGGACATATACACAGTGATTGAGGGGCACATGGTGTATAGTCACTAGACTTTTGTTGCGGTGTACTCTCCTCCTACCCTAGTGGATGGTACTCTTTAGGCCCTCATGCGCGTACTATTGAAATATCCCCCCAGGAGAACGGTAGTGGGAGGTCATTTACCAAGGACAATGACTTCCGCAACATTAAATGTATGGGTGGAGAGCAGGCGGGGCTTACACACCAGTAGTGCATGTGTGCTGCCACTAGGCTTCACCTAAAAATACAGACAAACAGGCTAATAACAGGAATTAGAAAGGTTGTCCACCCAGACCCCAACCAGTTCTTGCCACAACGCAGCACCCGTCGTTGTTTGCAATACCTCCACATAGCAATGGCCAGGTCTGCTGGAGAGAAGACCAAAGGGTCTGGTCTCCCTACACGTTTAGAAGGCCTTTGACTCCATCAGATGGGATTTCAAGCTCCGAGTGCTAGAACGAATGAGCTTTGGTCATTGCTTTAGACGCTGCACACCAACATTATACTCTAAGCCATGGGCGAGAGTACGGGTGAGTATGGGTGAATGGAGTGCTGTCTCCCATATTTGCAATTAGACAGAGCACACAACAGGGTTGCCCTACCTTGAACGGCTGGCTGTGTGGATCAGACACCATGGTCAGCTATGCGTCTTTCGCTGGTCGGAGGGTATAGATGACAGAATCTCGCTCTACGCCGTTGATGCTCTAATATATATGAGTGCTCCTGAGACCTCCCTACCCCATCTCATGCACTTGCTCCAGATTTACACAGATAAATCAGCAGTTCCAGTTAACTGGTTCACATACATACCTCTGACTGTTCCGCATTACAATATATACCACACTACCACCCTTCGATGGGCATGCCATTACTTCAAATACTAGTGTATGCACTTCACTCTGGCCAGCCAGGCCGCATGGGACATGAATGTCACACCCTTGATCACCAGCTTGAAGTGGGATATGGATACGTGGGCGCTCCTGAATGTGGTGTGCTCTACAAACTGCAAAATTATCCATATGTCCTATCGCCCTACTTTCTTCTGCAACCTACAAGCAGCGATAGAAAATTCCTGTGGGGAGGGGTCCAATCGTGAATTGCATTTTGCAAATGCATACTGGGACCCTATGATGGAGGGTTGGTTCTGGCAGATGTACAATTACACTACTTGGCCAGCCAAATCCTCCCGATCAATAACTGGCTGTTTGCAGACCATGGGGACGCGGCAGTGGCTGTGAAATAACTGCACCTCGAGTGATACGATGTGTTGAGCTTTATATATGGATCCCACACCCACAATGACCTTCCCCCTGCGATACCGATGTTCATAGCCTCCTGGCATCGGGCACTGAGGTGTATTAAGTGGCACAGGGTGCTGACTGGGGAAACATCTCTAAAACACACCATTTACTTTGGAGGGGTTCTGCGACTGGGAATGCATAGGAATATCCAAACTCTATGACATATGGGAGGGCAACTCAATTCACACATGCCAGTACCTTCAGGACACGTATGAGATGCACAGGTTACAATTTTACCACTACCTTCAAGTACGGCACACCCTCAAACAACACAGTGAAAACCTACAGGCAGTCCTAGACTTTAATCCTATAGAGGCCCATGTTACGATGTCCCCCTTGGGATTGAAAGGGATCTCAAAGATATGTAAAGCGCTCCGGAACAACAGCCCCCACAACATGACGGCACTGAGGGAGCACTGGGATGAGAAAATGGGCATATTGGAGGTGGAACACTAGTTGGAGACCAGGATGGCCCGAGTCCTGCCATCTCTATGAGATTGCGACTGATTCAGCTCAAGTACTCCCATCAGGCATACCGCAGCCCTTCACAACTGAGTAAAATGAAAGGGACATTGACCCACATTGCCTCAGGTATGGGGCGTCACTAGGGACCTTCTTCCACATTGCCTGAGATAGTGGTCCAAAACATCTAACATACTGTTCATGGTGGTGGACCATCCAGTCGATCTGGAGCTTAAAATGATGCAGTTGGGGCTCATGGAGGAATGGGGGGGGGGGGGCTTCACTAGGCAACTGGTGGCCACCAGCCTCTTACTCACCCAGAGAGATATAGCCAGGCCTTTGAGGACTGAGCAGGCGCACCCTGTGAGGACCTGGGCTATTGGCATGGACTATTGCACCAAGGCAGAAGAATACGTGTGTAAATCTAGAGGTTGCCCTCAGAAGCATGGCAAGGTTTGGGGGGCATGGTTATCCTCCCCCTTGAAGTTTGATATGTAAAAAACGAATAATAGTCTTTTGAAGTCTGCATACAGGTAATGGGTAGTGTGGGATGGCCTGCGCCAAGAACGAAATGCTTAAAATGCTGTATGTGAACACTTTCTATGTTTTAAAAACAATAAAAAGAGTTGGAAATGAAAGCACGTCTACAGCCAATCCTTGTGCGTACTCACACTTCCATGATCCCCATGTCTCAAAATTAGGAGCTTTGAAGAAATCAACTGTCTCAGGTACATATTAAAATGACTGTCACATCATTCACATCACATATACATGCCTTATTTTCTAAAGGAAGAGGATAAGGAGTAGGAGAATATTTTGCAATTTAAAGTGCACAAATAAAAAGCAGGCTTAATTGGCAACACACATTTTATACGGTTTTAAAGTTCATTTTCTGATTAATAAACCCTGAATATGAAGTTTGGAACAGAAAACTGCAAACAGAAAACAAATGTGTTGCATTAAGCATGCAAATCCTTCAGTGTTTGTTCCAATTTAGATCTTTCCATGCAAGGTATTAAGTCGTGCTGATGTTTTTTATTGATTTATATCATATTTAATGTATGCACTTGTGCTTGCAGATCTAATTTAAGTGGAAGCAAATAACGATTCCCTAATGTACATTGCTACCAGATGAATGATGTTGCAATGAAATTGAAATAACTGCAGCACAAGGCACCTGCACTTTTGTTAGATTTGTTTTTAACCACAGATTTACTGGGAACAGTTTGAAAAAGCAAAAGATCAACGTTTCTCCTTGTTTGATTGTGTGAAATCATCCCAAATGTTTTAGTATTTGTCTAAAAAATATCCACTTCACACAGTCTATAATATGTTTTAGAGAGCTGTGTTATGGGCAGTATATTTTTAAGATTGTGCCATTTCGAAAGAAACAGTAAAAAGTAGGCAGGTGTAAATGAAATCTCAAATCAGGTGAATGGGAAGCAGTAATATGGTATCCCTGAGCTATGAGATACGTTTAAAAATATGATCTGTCTTTCAAATGGCATTTTTCATTGATTAGTGGTGGTGTAATATTCATTTACCTCCAATTTAAGGTGATAATATTAATGAAGTAATATACGTCATAACGTATATTACAAGTATCCTGCAGGTCACCTTGTTGTACTTCTCAGATAAAGTTAGAAAATTGAGATAACATGCAATATTCATTCCAAATGAGAAGGACGTGTTGTATTCCTTATGATGTATAGCACTCCTCACACCCCCTCACTTACACCCCGCCTCATTGAGATTGAAAAGGCCGATTCACAGCCTCTGCCTGCTCCGTCAGAGCCTTATGCGGAAATTGGTTTGGCAGGAAGCTTTTGCTGAAAGTCTTCCTGTCGGTAAAGTATGTAGGCCTCATTTATGAGGCCT
Source organism: Lissotriton vulgaris (assembly GCF_964263255.1). NCBI lineage: Eukaryota > Metazoa > Chordata > Amphibia > Caudata > Salamandridae > Lissotriton > Lissotriton vulgaris. The sequence goes on from NC_141694.1 coordinate 1,458,673,448, forward strand.
AGTGTCAGTTTTGCGCTTCCGATGCTTCACTTTTCTTGGCGCATCGGCGGAGTAAAACATGCCTTCTGTTGCGCACTATTTACCAAATACCGCATTTGCTTAGATGCGTCACTTTGTAAACCCCCTGCGCTACAATATACCTGCGTCAGGTATAATGTATGCAGGGGGGCGTTCACCACAAATAACCTTGTAGAAGTGACGCTGTGAATTCTCTGAGATTTCACTGCGTCACTTCAAGGATGCCGTTGCGTCAAAATCTTGCGCCTGCCTCACAGCAGGCATAAGACTGATGCAGGCCCTTTCACATGGGGCTTGCCCCATGTAAAAGGACGCATTGCTGGAGTTGTGTCACTTTTATGACAAACTCCAGCAATGTGTCACTTTTGCGCTTACAGATACGTCAAAAATACTGACGTATCTGTAACTCCTTGCGACATGATGAGTCATGCATTAAATATGACGCATCAGGTAGGTTGCAAGGAGTGCACACTGAGAAGTGACGCACCACTGCTTTCACGCAGCGATGCGTCATTTCTCATGAATGAGGCCCTGTGTGTTTTGGTGAAAATGTAAATGTATGGCGGCCAGGTTGGCATTTGTTTTTTTTGCTTTACACAACCAAGCATCCAAAGCAAGCGTTTTTTTTAATGTAAATAACAATAAAGACAACTCCTTTTGCTATATATATGTGTTATTCTTCCTAAGCATGGAAGACATAGTTTATTTTTTCCTGTTCATGACTGTGATTCCTTGCATGGGAGTTGTGAACAGTTAAAGTCAATATCAGAAGCCCGGCCCCACTTAGGGCTCAGTTTTAAAAAGGTATCTGAAAAAGAGGCTAACTCAGGAGACCAGGAAATCAAGCATTTATTCAGAAGCCCTCATAAGAAGTCACCAGGCAAGTCAGCAGACACAATCACAATTAGCAAAAAGGCCCTGCATTTTGGAAGTGGGACTACAAAGAGGGCATTCATTGATCATTAAGTGAATATTTTTGTCTCACAAATGTTTATATATTTTTTGACTTTCTGAGCTTTGTGACGTACAAAGATCAGTACGCTTTAAAAAAAAAATGGGAGAGCTCCTGTGGCACTGCATTGTAATGGGGCAACGTTACCAGTGCGTATCAGGATCACAAGTGCAGTGAGAAAAGCACAAACTCTGAGTTTACTCACTGCAATCCACAACACGAGAAGTCCTACCCTGTAAGTTGTAACACTTGTGGTGGTGGGGAAGCAACTGTATGTGGTTTGCGGAGCTGTAGAAGCAGCTTTTTGGAGACCTCTCCCCCACTGGGAGAGTCAAAGCCAGTGGTGCAGGGCACTACTTAGAATCTACGGGTTCTCCTTGTTCAAGTCATACATTCCCAAAGAGACCAGGACAACCAGCCGTTGAGGGAAGTAAATTATTTATTAGCTCGAGCTAAGGACAGAGGTCCCAGAATTGTACAAAGACAATTCTACGGAGACTGCTGCTTCAATCTGCAGCACACACATACTTATAGCGCTAGCCACGCCCATTAACACAATACACAGTTCCACATTTTGCTTAGTTCCTCATTTGACAAGTTCTTCATCAGGCTTGTGGTGCAATCGTGGCCAGGGGACATCTGTCCCTTATTGCACAATGTCCACAGCCTCGGGCTCCCCTGCTCAATGGTGTGGTCACAGGGTGCAGCTTTGTGCTTCCTTGGCCAGATGGCATGGTCACGGGGCACAGGAGTTGTGACAGGCTGAGTTACAAATGGTGGGCAGAATGTAGCTGAGTCTTTGACACAACTGGGGGGTAAGGCACACAGGCAGCTTCTCGGAATCGTCTCAACCACAAGGAGCGGGGGAGGGTTGTGCAAGTTTCAATGGGGACTTGGAAAGCAGTTCTTCACTAAGTTGCCGAGAGCATGGCAACACAAAATGGAGTTGTGTGGGTTTTTAAAATGCAGTTCAACAGTCCCTCCTTTTGCCATGCAGAGGCAACAATCAGTCGTCCTCCAGGTCAATATCCATCATTTCCTGGACCTCGTTCTCGATCATCATCATGGCATTGTGATGGTGTGGATTCACTTGTTTGTGTGCCAAAGAGGTGGCACAGAGCCCACACAGCGTGGGCATGCATTGAACACAGAGGCAGCAAGAGAACAATGCAGCAGCAAGGATTGCAATGAAAATCATTATCTTCCATCCCCACTGAGATACCATGCTCCAAAACCAGCCTGTCAGGGACCATGAACCCTCATCCTGGTGGATGTCGGAAGCAATCTTGTGGAGCTTCTGGATTACTTGATAGACTGTCAGTGCATTATTGGGGATGTAGATGCAACAACTTTTTTTTGATCAATGTGCAGACCCCTCCACGATCCGCCAGCACTATGTTCAGCCGTGATATTACTGAGAGCACCGACAGTTGCGTTGATGGTGGCCTCTACCACCTTGGTGAGATGTTGGAGATTGCGACTATTGACCATAGGGCCCCAAAAGGGGAGGAATCCTTTAGCAAAGTCACAAAATTCTTGGCCAGCTGTGTCTTCAGTATCAACCACACCTCTCTTCTGGATGTGGTGTTTTGCATCGGCTGTGTAGGTGGGGGGGAGCAACCAAGCAATGTAGCAGGTGCCTGCCCAGGACTTGGGCAGCCAGGTGTAGGCCTTGCTCCCACACACAAAGTATTCATTCAGTGAATACACCAGAGCTGGGAGAGTCGAACCATTGAGCTGGAGTGTGTAGGCACAGTCACTTGTTCCCCCCCATACTGTTCCACTGCTCTTCATGCAATATTTTCCGGGATGTGGGTAGACAGGGAGATCTCTGATAGGTGGCAGTCTTTTCTTTCCCCCACCGTTGTAAATGTTCGATGGATAGAAGGACCCATGATTGTTCTCATATTTGTTCTTTTCTGCTGAATCTTTATCCATGCTTGGCCACTCTGCAGCCATGATGTGGCGGAAGGCTTGTCTGCTACTGATCTTCCCCAGGGATCGTGTGCATGTGTCACCTGAATAGAATGCATCAAAGAACACAGTGTACCAGCCGTAGGCCGAGCCAGCTCGAGAAAAAGGAGCAGGAATCAGGGACATTCCAATGTTTGCAGTATGGGCAGCAACCCACATACCCAGCAGTTTGTTGTGTTCACCACAAGCTGGTGCTGGTGTAGCATTTGAATGAAAGTGTTGTTAAAGAAACGTGTACTTCTGTTTTTATCATGTGTGGGTAATGACACATGCTGATGAGGCAATTCTGTAGGGGCAGGAGGCTCAGGTGCTGCAAGGGCAGCGTGTATTACCCATCCGAGGCAGGCCAGTCCCAGTGAAATAGTCATTAGTATGATTAGACAGATCGAGTACCGACCACGTATTGTCTTCATGTACTCTTGTTTCTTTGTTTCCTTGCTCTTCAAGCTTTCAGTGTTCATTTTGTTCATCGTCTGCTTCACTTGGTCTTCCATAGTTGCTGCCTGTGATTGGTGGTTGTTTCACCGGTCAGTGATTCCGGCGGCCCTATTGGCAGGTTCCGGTCTGCTATACCGGCTCCAGTCAAAGAGAAAAATAGAAATGCGCTGGTGTATCACAGCCCTGCAGCGATTTGTCGGACCATGTCAAGCAGAGGGCAGAGACCTTTGTCTCTTCAGTCCCTTTTTTCTGGGTTGGAGGTTGTACCGGGCAGACCTGGGCATTGTCTGATCAGGAAACAAAGGATCTGGTTGTTGAGTGTCCCGCAACCTCAGATGCGGAGGAACAGCAGATTGCAGGATGTCGTCGTCCTCTCGTTCAGATGAAGCCCAGGCAATGTTAGCGTCAAAACGGACCTTTTCACAGTCGTCGTCTCCCAGGCCTTCCTTGACCCACCGGTTGTATGGTAGTGGTAGAGGCACCTTTTTGCAATGCACTCCGTGGACCCAGTTTTTTCTTCCTGCCACCTTCACTGCAAATCTGGTCGCCAGCAAAACTTAATGGGGCGGCTTCCACCTCAGCTCGAAGTGCTTTGTTCTCTGGAAGTTTTGGATGCAAACACACAGTCCCCGGGCTGGATGGTGTGACCAGGGCCCTCTGGTTTGGGTGGCAGGATATCTTGTACCTGACGATGAATGAGATGTAAGTTAGTGGTCAATTCATGTAAATAATCAATCAACAATGGGTATTCAATGTCAGAGTACTTCTTGGGGCAGAGTACTCCCCAAATATTTGCCGGCCAACCAAACACTATTTTGTACAGAGACAGTCCGGTACAGGAATATGCCGTGGTTCTAGTTGATAGGAGGGCAAGGGGCAGGGCGTCCAGCCAAGACAGTCCTGTGTCAGCCTGGATCTTTGCCATTTTTAATTTCAGTGTTCCATTGTGGCGCTCAACCAAACCTGCTGACTGGGGGTGATTGGCGGCATGGAATTTCTGTCTGATCCCTATCCCTATACACACTTTCTTCATTATTTCATTCTTTAAAGGGGCTTCCGTTGTTGCTCCAGATAATTCTGGGCATCCCAAATCTGGGGAAAAATTCCTTCCACAATATTTTGGCAGTGCTTATAACAGTGTTGTCCTTGAGGGGGTAGGCTTCGATCCACTTACTGAAGGCACACACAACTACCAGGACATATCGGAGATTATTGCATCTTTCCATCTGTATGTAATCTATTTGGAGCACTTTGAAGGGGTAAGATGGGGGTTCAAAATTCCCAGCAGGTGTCGGTGTGCCTTTTCCGGGGTTATGCATCAAACAAATCATGCAATGTCTGACTAACCTCTCAGCATATTTAGGGATGTGTTTGTTTTGCCATACAGGAGCTAGCAATTTGCAAATGCCATTTGCACTAATGTGAGCTGGGCCATGAGCCATAGTGACCACTGGCAAAACATAGGCATCGGGTAACAACCATCGCTGTTGTTCAGACAGATCCGTCCAACAGCCATTCTCATTTAATAGGCCTGTTTGCTCTTCCCAGAGAGCCTTTTTCTCTCTTGTCGCCTCTGCCTCTATTTCCCTCACATTCTCAATAGTGTCCTTGTGCATCCCATTCCCCGGTACCCAGTTTGAGGGGCCAGCTACATACATACGGGCAGAGACATCTTTAGCTGTTGCCTTTGCAGTCTGGTCAACAAATGCATTACCCCTTCCTGTGTCATCAGTTTCTTTCTTCTGGGCGCTACATTTGATCACAGCTATTTTTGAAGGAAGAGTCAATGCTTCTAACAGCCTGCTGACCGGATGACCTTGCTGTATCTTAGTGCCTTGAGAAGTAAAGTGTCCCCTCTCAGCCCATAGTTGCCCAAAATTATAGGCCATGCCAAAGGCGTACTGGATATCAGTGTAGATGTTGACGGCCATCTCTGTACTTAGTTCACAAGCTCTGATTAGCGCCACTAACTCGGCAGCCTGGGCTGATTGGTAAGGTATTCTCTCACTCTCTACTACTGTCTGTAATGTGGTGATGGAGTAGGCAGCAATTGTGCTGTCATCAGGAAGTTTGAAGCAAGAACCATCCACGTACAGGGTACCATCAGGGTCAGTTAGGGGTGTGTCAGTTAAATCCACACGGCCTTTAGTTTCTTCCTCCATCCGGAGGACACAATCATGTGGATCAGGACTAGTGTCATCATTTACAAAGGGTAGCAATGTGGCTGGATTGATCGTAGTGCAGCGGCGGATGGTGATATGACTGGCTAAAAGAGTCAATTCATATCCGGACAAACGTGCACTAGTAAGGTGTTGTGTTTTTGTCCTATTTAATCAAGTGTCAACTGCATGAGGAACCATAACTGTAAGTGCAGTGTCAAGGACCAGGCCAGCAGATTGGCGAATTTATATGGCAGCTGCAGCTGCTGCTCTCAAGCAACTAGCTACAGGATCTAGAACTGCTGAAAAATTGGCACAGGGGCGTTGTGTGCCACCAAAACACTGTGTTAGCACTGACAATGAGCAACCATTATACTCGTGTACAAAAAGGGTGAAGGGTTTCTGATAATTAGGGGTGCCTAGCACTGTGGCCGAACACAAGGCTGTTTTCAGTTCTTTAAATGCATGCTGGCACTCATTTGTCCAAGGGGGTGGGTGGGAAACATCTTTAAGTATGAGGCTCAATAAAGGTTTAATGAGTAAAGAAAAATTGGGTATCCACGGGCGGCAGTAAGAGGAGATACCAATAAAGGCAGTGGCACGTACCTCTTTCTGCGTGTTTGGTGGGGGCATCTTGCTGATTGTTTTTATTCATTCAGGGGTGAGGCGGCGTCCCTCCTTCGACAGGAGATGACCTAAGTAGGTCACCTCATGTCGACAATATTGGAGTTTGGAGAGGGAAACTTTGTGATTGAACTGTGCCAGATGCAGGAGCAATTTCATTGTAGCTTCTTTACATAATGCCTCGGTATCTGCCGCTATAAGCAAATCATCAACGTACTGTAGTAGTGCGGTACCTTGGGATAGGGTCAGGGAATCAAGTTGGCCCTTGAGGGCCTGACTGTAAATTGAGGGGCTCTCTGTATATCCTTATTGAGCTCTGCAGAACCAGAAACTCCATCCTGCCAATGAGAATCCAAAAAGATCCCTACTCTGTTCATCAATGGGTATACTAAAGAAGGCTTTTTTTAAGTCAATGACAGAGAAAAAACATGCAGACGGGGGTACCATAGTAAGTAGGGTGGTGATATCTGGGACCACAGGAAACTGGGGTACTTCTATTTTGTTTATCTCGCGTAAATCAATGACAAAACGATAAACAGGGGGCTTAGAAGGATCGGTGCATTTTAGGACAGGCAAAATTGGGCTATTGCACACAGTTCCTCTCATCTCTTCAACCACACCATTGTCAACAAGTTCATAAATGATCTGGAGTAATGCCCTTTCCCCTTCTTTGGGTATTTTGTATTGGGGAAGTCGGGGAGGGCAAGCATTTTCCTTCAGGGTAACAGAAAAAGGGGGTATGGACTAAAGGCCGACATCAGTATCACCTTGGGCCCAAAGAGCAGGAGGGACAGTCTGAGGTTCCTGGGGAATGGGATCTGGGGAGGCCAAATATACTGGGTGTGTGGTAGGGGGACTCATGGTGATGTAAACCCCATCAGGAGAACAGTATATTGTTGAATGTAATCTTTTCAATAGATCTAAACCCAACAAATGTTCGCCACATGTGGAAGTCAAAACCAAAGGGGAATCAATTGTGTAGGGTCCTATTGTTGGTTCCAGTGATTGTGAAATGGGGCTAGATACTGGGGTGCCAGAAAACCTTACAGAAATGTTATTCGTGCCAGACAAGGGGGCCCCAGGGACTTTGGACATAGCAATAGAACTTTTTGTTGCACCCGTGTCGACCAAGAATTGTTCCGTGGAGGCCAGTGTTCTAACATGAACATACGGTCCCTTTTGGTCAACAGGAATAGGCACGGGTCCCTTCTCTTGTCCTTGGCAATCCTAGTGGGACATGAACCCCGTCCCTTCTTCAGGCTCATAATCCTCAGTAAAATAATTACGGTCCTCATAATTAGCGGTGTCAAATCTATTCTCTTGCATAAGGGGGCACCTGTTCTGTAACTGTGTTCTAGGTCCGCCTCGCCCTCGTCCTCTCTGGGGACCTTGTCCTGTGAAGCGGTCAGTGGGGGCAAAGTTGTTCTGGGCCAACTATGGAAACTCGTTACACCAATGACCCTCCTGGCAACAATAAGCGCACTGGTTGGGTCCCAGCGGTGGGCAAGGAGTCACTGGGCAGGTTTCTGAGCTATTCGTTAAAACTTAGGGGCACCTCTACTTTGAGTCTGGGTCGGGTATGCTTGCTGGAGTAACACCTTTGTCTTTAAGTCTATAGTCTTTTTATCCGTTCTATCTTGCTCTTCATTCTCCCTATTCTCATAGTACTGGGTCATTGTCAAAATACCAGATGGGGTGGAGATGGGCCATGCACTTTCTGACATTTTTAGTTTAGTTCCAAGCTCTGGTAACAGATTGGACACAAATTTATCCACAAACAGTCACTATCCCCCTTCTAAGGTCATGTCCTGTCCACTATAGTCGGTGAATGTGCTTTCGAATCGCGTGAAAAAGTCAGAGACACTTTAATCTTTCTTCTGTTTGCAAGCAGCTAATCTGTCCCAATTGATACGGTGAGGTGTCAACTAACCCTGGGCGCAAGACTACGCTCCGCCCACGGAGTGTACGTAGTGTTGCCTACTTTGCATTTTGCAAAGTAGGCGTAGTAGGCAACACTACGCACTCTCCGTGGAAGGAGCGAAGTTGCCCGCCACGCGCCTCCCTCCCGCCCTCTTCTACATACATAATTTTAAGTAACAAGTACAGTAAAAGTACATAAAAGCACTTACTTGGTCCGCGGCATCCCGGGGCTCCCTCTTCTATTTTGCGCCGACTTCTCCCATCGAAATGCCCATGCGCGGCCGCATGCGCATTTCTCACGAGAAATACGCATGCGCAAGAGGCCGCGCATGTGCATTTAGATGGGAGAAGTCGGCGCAAAATAAAAGTGGGAGCCCCGGGATGCCACGGACCAGGTAAGTGCTTTTGTGTACTTTTAGTATACTCGTTACTTAAAATTATGTATGTAGAAGAGGGCAGGAGGGAGGGGGGAGGCGCGTAGTGGGGATATGCGAAGCACGTGAGCGGGCGTAGCATCATGCCCACTTCACGTAGCTTCTCGTAGCCCCACTACGCATACTACGCCCCACCCTTAGTGTCAACATCTTTTTAACAGCAGTTAGTATCTGTGCCGGATGGGCTAAGATCATGGGATCGGGTTTCTCACCACCAGTTCGAGCTCTGTCAGCTTCCTCAAATTCCTTCCATGTATGGCCAAATTCTGTCTGATCATTATGGCGTATTTTAGACCATACTTCAGTCAGTACTACTTGTCCCATTAACATGTATATATGTGCTAAAGTCATTACGCAAGATTGGAGTGTCTGAGTCAATTCCTTATAATAACCTGCTGGATTTTTACGTGGGTCAAGCAATTGGTTTTTAAGCTGAAGGACGTCAGACCTTTTCCAAGGGACATGGACCCACATCTGCCTAAAACCTGCCAGTATTTCAGGGTTGCCATCTGCGCCAGCAACGCGGTCTCTCCAAACAAGCTGTACCTCCCTCATTGGAAAACCCTTATTTTCCGTAACACCAGATAAGGACTCTCTATAGGCTACTAACGTGATTGATTGCATAATAGTGCTGGGCCCTAAATGTCCCCTTTTTCAACCTCATGGTGAAGGTCAGACAGACCTGGGGTGGACCTGATTCTACAAAATCCTCCAACATTTGGATCAGTATGTCACACATTTCACAAAAAATTTCAATCTGTTGAATTCGTGTCCACTGATCCGTTGTCATCCATATATCCTGAGCGGTGTACAGTGTTATTTTCCATCCACACACAAGCTTGTTGACTCATAGCGAGTTGTTCCTGTGTACTACCTATCAGTCTGCGCAAGGTGCGTCATCTGGGAGTGGGAACTCTATGCGGAGTTGCATAAGGGATATAATCACGGACCACTGACCATGCATTTGCTAATAGTCCTGCACTGGGGGAAGGTGTTGGATGGCTGTCAACAAGAAATGGGTTGGTTGCAACGGGAGTCGAAGGCATATTAGATTGGACAGGTACGGAACCAGTGGAAGGTGCAACAAGAGGAAAAGAAGGGTGGACTTGCATTGGTACAGTGGCCTGAACAGTCGGGCGTTGTGAACAAGTGGCTGAGGAATTGGACAAACCAGGGCATGGGCAGGGGCAGCAACTGGAGCAGTAGCGGGGGTCAATTGGGCAGGATTAAGGGTCGGATACATGGTGGGAGTATAGGGTGGAGGGGTGTTCAACATGGAGGACATGAGAGGGTCATCCTCCTTGTCCCGGGCTTTTTCGGGGACCTTCTTTGTAACGTAACATCCATCTATCTGCATTCTATTTAATCTATCATGTATTACTATACCCTCTTCTATTCTCTGATTATCATGACTCTGGGCTTTCTGAATCACACACATACGCATTACTTTTGCTTCGTTCTTTTTGAGTTTGATTTCTTTCTGTTTGGACTCCTTGCGCCAAACCTGAAAGGAATCAAACATTGCAGGTCTAGCTTTTCTTTAAAACAACTTTTTTCCTCTAAATTATCTAATACAGGAGGTTCAAAACTACTGTACATTGGCCATTGTAGTTCCGCACTACCTTTCGTATACCTGTGCCAAAGTGAAGAAAACATAATCGGGCCAACACCATGTTTAGCACAGACTTCATGATTAGAGGTCCCCAAAGGAGGAATCGGACAAAATTCCTCCAATGCGGAGTCCTGCGTACAATAACAACAACACCATTTCTGGAATTTACTAAATCCAGGCATCTCTAGATGTGTATCCTGTCTCCAAACAACAAAGGGAAAAATCTAAAATTTACTGTATACAACTGTACTTACCCCTTGGCTTTGGCTTTTGCAAAAGTCGAATCAAATACCAAAACCAAAATACAATTCACCAAAGAAGTGGGCCACTCCCACTATTACCTGACCGTTAATCTTCTATCTGACGGCGACTGTCACAAAGGTCTTGATCTCCAAAGATTAGGAACCTGAACTGGGGCGTCAGTCGGGGCTGCAGTCGGGTGGCCCCCTGGAAGGATGAATCACGTGATCGGAGACCTCCGGCCCAAAAAGACACATTTTTTTTGTCAATGTAGTGGCGCGCCTCCCTTAGAATTCGATCATGGACCCCTCACGACCACCAGGCTCGATGACGACTACCGAAGACGCCCCACTTGGGGGCCAAATTGTAGTACCGGCTTTTTGGAGACCTCTCCCACACTAGGAGAGTCATATGTATCCAGTGGTGCAGGGCACACCTTATAATCTACGGGTTCTCCTTGTTCAAGTCATACATTACCAAAGAGACCAGAACAACCAGCCGTTGAGGGAAGTAAATTATTTATTAGCTCGAGCTAAGGACAGAGGTCCCAGAATGGTACAAAGACATTTCCTCGGAGACTGCTGCTTCAATCCGCAGCACACACATACTTATAGCGCTAGCCCTGCCCATTTACACAATACACAGTTCCATATTTTGCTTAGTTCCTCATTTGACAAGTTTTTTGTCAGTCTTGTGGTGCAATCGTGGCCAAGCAACATCTGTCCCTTATTGCACAATGTTCACAGCCTCATGCTCCCCTGCTCAACGGTGTGGTCACAGGGAGCAGCCTCGTGCTTCCATGACCAGATGGCATGGTCACGGGGCACAGGAGTTGTGACAGGCTAAATTTCCAACGGTGGACAGGATGTAGCTGAGTCTTTGACACAACTGGGGGTGGGGGGGAGGCACACAGGCAGCTTCTCGGAATCGGCTCAACCACAAGGAGCGGGGGAGGGTTGTGAAACTTTCAACGGACACATGGAAAGCAGTTCTTCCCTAAAGTTGCAGAGATCATGGCAACACAAAATGGAGTCGTGTGGGTTTTTAAAATGCAGTTCAACAGAGCAGACACCCTTGAACCACTGTTGCTGCAGGCTAAGGTCATCCTCCCTCACTGGTAGTGGATAAATCATTAAGCTCAGTCGCTGGAAGGTATCTGCAGCACACAGGTAAAGCAGTTCATAAAATGATTATTTGCCGCTGTAAGAGCCACTCTTCCTGGGCAGTACATCTGGCTTTAGAAAAGCCTGAGGTATGCATGCATAGCAACACACCACATCAACTTGTGGCAGATTGGGCTTAAATTGCACAGAGCTTTGCTCGCTTTCATGAAGGCAACAGTTCTAGAACTTTGCCCAATTTGGAAGGTGTAATTTAAGTTTCATCCATCACTGCAGAAACATTAAGGCCCACATTTAATCTGTGTTCTGTGAAAGAAATTTGATTTTAGTGAAATATCAAAGATGCTTATTGTCTTATGTATCTGGCAAACCTGAGAGCTTCTGCTAATTTTTGTTAAAAAAGCTAAACAATTGAAAATCGAACTCACTTTGATATTCTGCTGCCACATCTTCTTAATTTCAAATAGAACATCTCACTTACCCTGCATAAGCGCTGGAAAGGCTTCCTATGTTTCTTGACCACATTTCATTTTCACATCTCTCTGACCACAGATGAAACACTGATTTTGATCTGTCATCTTTTGTCTTGTGGACCTCCTCCGTGTCTTCTTCATCTTGTTCACTAAGATTTTGTTTTATGCACTAGTATATTTGTATTTCAGAAACTTTTTCCTCAATAAACTTGAGGATCCGAGATTTTTCATCCAACATCCAATTCTGAAAAAGATACTGTGTTTTGTTACTCAGGCAAAGAAAATCTGTATTTGAGTTCTCAGCAAGATCAATTACCAGGTTATTTAATTGATGCCTTTGAATTTACAGTCCCTACTCTGTTGTATTTCACTAGCACCTGGGATTATATTTCTTCTTTGTCTCTAACTTACAAATATTGAGGCCGGTTTACAGACTACCATTGAATCATGGTAGCTGTGAGGAATACATATAATCTCCCTGGTCATACCTGAACAAATATAAATGTATTTTTTCTGGGGCATTAGGGCAAGTTGCTTTCTTATCCTCCATTATCCTGAATTTACACCAATGTGGGTCATTTATAAGGCCTAGGTTGTGCTTCCTCAAAAAATGTTTTTTTAGATGAGAGTAGTTCTTTTCTTACCTAATTAATGCATCTCCATTCCTTGAGCTCAAGATTTGTTGTCAAGTCAAACAACCTATCTCAAACCTGTCATCCACTCATGAGTTCCAATAGCACATGGAGCTGCTACATTCAAACAGATATCAGTTGATTCACTCTTTGACTATATACGGCTAGCATCCTTTTTTGTGTTGCTTAAATTAGGAGACGTTCTGAGCTTCTAATGAAGTGGACAGTCAACTCACCTGTTTGCATTGATTCATTTTACAATCAGATCTATTTTAGGGTTGAGTGATCGTTAGATTTGGGTGTCTGTAGTTGGTACAGGTAGGTACTTGTGACACATAGGGACCCTTGCCTCTAGTCAGGGTAAGGGGGTACACTCCTAAAATAACACCTGCTCACCCCCTTGGTAGCTTGGCACGAGCAGACCGACTTAGCTCAGAGGCAGTGTGTAAAGCATTTGTGACCACACACAGTAACCCAGTGACAACACTACTGATGGACACCACACAGTTGTATATTAAAAATAAGGATTATTTATATAAACTTAACACAAGACCACAAATGACAAAAATCCACAATACTATACTTAAAATGGTAGTTTTAGCTTAGTTCAGTTTAGTTCTAAAGATGCAACACTTTGAGTCAATATACCTTACGATGAGTTGCGCTTCCACAACAAGCAATGTTGCAGTGATGGAAATGCGGCAAAGTTCGGGTGCAAAGAAATAAAGACGGGAAGATCTTCCAGATGCGGCACGCTTCTCCGATGATGCGAGAAGTCTCGATTCGGTGTGTCACCTGCTGATGTGACATCCTCTATGCAGTGCAATGACCGCGCCGACATTCAAGATGCGACGGCGACACGCTTCTTCCTCATTGCGAGACGCTTCTCTTGATGCAGTGCAATAAGACAGCTACTTCGCCGACATTCAAGATGCTACGGCAGCAGCAGCGACGGCAACACGCTTTTTCCTTGTAGAGTCGCGCTTCCAGCTCCTTGCGACACGCAGTCCCTCAGAAGGCCCCAAAACAGCAGCAGGCACTTCCAAAGTACTCTGGTGAGCTGGGGGGGTTAAGTCTGTTGCCCCTGAGACTTCAGCAGGAGGCAAGCTCTTTTTCAAGCCCTTGGAAATCCTTCACAAGTTGAAAGTAAAGCACACAAAGTTCTTTCTCCTCTCTTTGGCAGTCAGGCAACCCCTGCAGGCCAATCCCCTAAGCAGCACTTCAGCTTAAGAATAGTCTCTCCTCAGTTTCTTCAGGTTCCTCTCCATAGCAGAGGTTTCTTCTTGTAGTCTAAAAGTGATCTGATTTCTTGGGATCAGGGTCCCAATATTTATACCCCAAAATCCTTTGTCCTCTGAGGGCAGAGGGGCCTTTGCCTAGTCCAAACCAGTTCCGGAGCACTCTGTTTACATGACCCCTTCTCTCCTTTCACAGTGCAGGGCAGAAACCTTAGACAGCCCAAAGGAGGTGGAGCCAGCATTGTGGATGGAAAGCACAGCCCTGGAGCACTTTGTTGACAAGATTCATTCTCTTCTTTCACAATGTAGGGCAGAGACATCAGATGCACCACAGGGGGAGGAGCCAGCACTGTGGGGGCGGGCACAGTCCTATTCAGATCCCAGGTGCAACTCCTCCCTCCCATCTAGATGCATATCTCTCTATTTACCACTGGGCTGATTTATTCTGTCTCCTGGAATCCCACAGCCTTGTCACTCAAACTCCAGACAAGGAATATACAACCTAGTAGAGGCAGGCTTTGGATAGTTAGACAAGAAAATATCTACTTTCTAAAAGTGGTATTTTCAAACACAGAATGTTAAAACCAACTTCACTAAAAGATGTATTTTATCATTCTGGGTTTAGGCCTACTAAACACAAACTTCTACCATGTTCCCAGAGTCAGTTAGGATTATAACATGTAATAATATAACTGCCGATTCTGGCCTATGGAGAACAGGTAGCCTTGCAATGGTGAAACACAGAAATGGCTGTAATTCATTATTAGGACATGCCACTCACACCAGGGCATGTCCTACCTTATACTTACAATGCACCCTGCCCTTGGGCCTACCATAGGGGTGTCTGATATGAAGAAAAGGGAAGGTTTCGGGACTGGCAAGCGGGTGCACTTGCCCAGTCAGCATGACAGTACCAGACTGCACACAGGCTTTGCAATTGCAGGCCTTAGACAGATTTGTCAAGGCTGCTTCTGTGGGTGGCACAACTGGTACTGCAAGCCCACCAGCAACATTTGGATTTACAAGCCCTCTGCACATTCAGTGCACTGTACTAGGGTCTGACAAGTAAACCAAACAAGCCAATCATGGAATCACTAATCCATACATCAATTTACAATAGGGCGAGTGTATGCACTTAGCACTGATCTGCAGTGGTAAAGTGCCCAGAGTCATGAAATAGCCAACAACAGGTCAGAAAAAATATAGGAGGAAGGCAAAAAGTTCAGGGATGACCTGGCAAAAAGGGCTAACTCCAACAGTGATACTGCTAAGTGTTTTATTTTCATGGTATACACATAATGTATGTGCGAACCTATTGATTTTATACCTCCTACTGACAGGCAGGTACCTGCATGAAAATGGGTCTAGGGAGATGTTTTTCATCACAAGATCCACATGTTCACCATCTGTTAGTGAACACACTTGATCTTGCGTACTTTTTCCCTGTAATGGTCCATGCTCCAGTTTCTGTAAGTACCATGAAAAATATTGCTAGTGCAGCACTCATACACACATCTGATCTGACAGTTAATGTGAGACACTTGTGCTTGAACCACCTCTCCCATCAGATAAAACAAATGTGGTAGGAGTATGTGTAAGGAAATCAGGAAATTGTGTAAGCTACGGGTAGCTCAAAAATCAAGACCTGCACGTGACTATGCTTGCATAATAAAAGGTACTCACAGGACTAATGCAGTTCCAGACCAGACAGTGTGAAGTGTTGCTGTACTTATAAAGTGAAATCAATGATTGAAATGGGCAGTTTTGCCAGGCTCTTAATACTTGACTCTTGTATTTAAAAAGGCAGAGTACTGGTACTTCTTTGGGTAGGTACGCTATTTTTAAAGGAAGATTATCTGCCCAAAGAGTCATTTTTTGAAGTAAACAAAGTCAGTCATTTGTTCCCGGACAAATACTTCAGCTGACGCTCTGCTATCACCTCGTCTCTGTCACTAAAGGAAAGGCACATATTGTTAAATGCAAACAAAAACACGGATACCGAGTTAAAGGTCATACTATTAAAAGAAAACCTTAATGCACCAAAAGCGACGAGCTGTACGATTTCCAAGATTTGTAGAGGGCTTTTTCACGTTTGATAAATTGATTGCCTCCACACAGTAATTAGAGCAAATTTGTGGCAGAACAGAAACAATACAGTTTAAAAAAAAAGCTCCAGCTGGTGGGAAACACTGCTCGTCAAGGGTAAAGGGTGTATGATTTCACTCTGTATAGCTTGCTGCAGAGAGAGCTCTGACAGGAGTATGCAAAGAAAGTAGCATGATGTGCCAAGCCTCAAGTCAACTGCTTTTTCCAAATGAGATGACTCGGATAAGAATGTTTTCTTTTGCCCGCAGGCCTGCTCAGACTGGCGTTGTCTCTGATTACTCCCGAGGGCTGGTGCATCGGGTTACGCACGTGTTCACGTGGAGAGATAAAGGAAGACAGCTTTCTCAGTGCAAGATAAGCCGCGCAGGTTATCTGGTCGCCTCATCTCGACTGACGGAGTCCACAACAACTTTAAAGGCCAACTATCTTACAGCTCTGCGGTCAAACAACTTGGCCCATTTTATTTATCAAAGTCATTTAATCCTGTTTCATTTGAATGCAGGCGAGTACCCCCTTTTTAGAACTACAACGGGAAATTTACACTTTATAACTGTGTAATATTAGGTGAAACTGCATCGCTGCTGAATAGGTTTGTTCTGCTTTAACGAAAACACAATTTAATTACATTATTTATGTTGCGCTCAACCAGATACTCAAAAGTTAAAATGTGAGGTCGCTACCTTATTACCTAACCGGTTACGGTCTTTTTCTGACAACTTAATTTACTTTGTATTCACCCAGAATAGTCCCTATGTATTTTCTCTGTTAGATTTGAAATAGTTCCATTGAAAAGTGGATTTTGGATTATAAGTGAATAAATAGACTGACAGACACACAGACCGGCCGTCCGACTGACCGACCAACAGATAGACAAAAGTACAATGGGTTAAATCCACCCCTTAAGGGAAAAGCATATTGAAATAGCTTTATGACTGATTAAAGAGTTGTGTTTCCCCTGTTATAATTGTGGAAATGTATATTTATTAGTACACTATCTATAGATAAGACATGCTATTAAGTCACATTTATTTTGATTGCATACTGCCGGTAAAGGGCAGTTCAGTTACAAAACAAACACTCAAAAAAATGATTTTTTCCAGTTAAAGCTCCAGTGTCCAGTGTCCAATGAAATTTCAGGGTTATTTTAAATGTGAGATTTCCGAAGGGTTCCTGATGGTCAGAGAAACCGGGGTTGCAGAACTGCACAAATTGACTGTCCAGATACCACTTAAATTTAACCATATCATGACAGAGAGGGACACTTTTTCAATGCTAATTTCTCAAAATCACTGAAAAGAGTTAAACTAAACCGGTAAAGGCACTTCATTGTGTATAGTTCTACATTCCTGCCAACCTTGATTCATCAGTTATTTTCTCTGCGGAGGAGCAATCAATCAATCAAGGAATTTTAGAGCGCACTACTCACCCATTAGGGTCGCAAGGTGCTGGGCGGGGGCGCGGGGGGATGCTGCTAATGCTCGAACAGCCAGGTCTTGAGAAGCCTCCTGAAGGATAGTAGGTCTTGGGTTTGCCGTAGGAGGACGGGGAGGGTGTTCCAGGTCTTGGCGGCGAGGTAGGAGAATGATCTGCCGCCAGAGGTTGCTCTTCGGATGCAGCGGATGGTGGCGAGGGCATGGTCGGCAGAGCGGAGCTGGCGGTTCAGGTGTAGAAGGTGAGTCGTTTGTTGAGGTATGTTGGTCCGGTGTCGTGGAGTGCCTTGTGTGCATGGGTGAAGAGCTTGAAGGTGATCCTTTTGTTGACGGCAGCCAGTGCAGATCTCTCAGGTGGGGTGTGATGTGGCTGTGTCGCGGGATGTCAAGGATCAGGCGGGCCGAGGCGTTCTGTATGCGTTGTAGTCGTTTCAGTTGTTTGGCCGGGCCTCCCGCGCAGAGGGCATTTCCGTAGTCCAGCCTGCTGCTGACGAGGGCCTGGGAAACTGTTTTTTTTGTGTCGGTGGGGATCCATCTCTAGATCGTGTGGAGCATGCAGTGGGTGTTGACGCAGGAGGATGAGTCGGCGTTGACTTGCTTGGTCATGGAGAGTGTTGAGTCGAGGACGAACGCCTGGTTGCATGCATGGTCGGTGGACGTTGGTGCTGTTCCCAGGGCAGTCAGCCACCAGAAGTCGTCCCAGGCTGAGGGGGTGTAGCCGAGGACGAGGACCTCCGTCTTGTCTGGGTTCACCTTCAGATGGCTATTCTTCATCCATTCGGCCAGGTGGTTGGTCTTGGAGGTGAGGGGGTCCTTGGTGAGGGAGATGATCAGCTGTGTATCATCGAAGTGTGGAGATGATGTTGAGGTTGTGCAGTCTGGCAACGTGGGCAAGCGGGCCATGTAGATCTTGAACAATGTTGGGCTGAGGGATGATCCCCGGTGTATGCCGCAGATTATCTTGGAGGCTTCAGAGCAGAAGGGGGGGAGGCGGACGCTCTGGGGTCGGCCGGCGAGGAAGGAGGTGGTCCATTCCAGGGCCTTGTCTCGAATTCCTGCGTTGTGGAGGCGTGTGTGTAGGGTGCGGTGGCAGGCCCTGGCGAAGGCAGCTGAAAGGTCCAGGAGGATGAGGGCCGCAGTCTCACTGTTGTCTAGCAGGGCCCTGATGTCATCGGTGGTGGCAATGAGGACAGTTTTGGTGCTGTGGTTGCTGCGGAACCCGGACTGGAACGGGTCCAGGATGTTGTTCTCCTCTAGGTAGCGGGTCATTTGTTTGTTGAAGGTGACATTTGCCGGGAACGGGAGCAGGGAGATGGGCTTGAAGTTCTGAGGCCCCTCGGATCTGCCTTGGGTTTCTTGAGTAGGGCGTTGATCTCGGCGTGCTTCCAGCTCTCTGGGAGGGTCGCGGTCTCAAAGGAGATGTTGATGGCCTTGCGGAGATGGGGTGCGGTGGTGGTGTTGGCTTTGTTGAAGATGTGGTGTGGGCACGGGTCTGACTGGGAGCCGGAGTGGGTGGTGTTCATGATTTTGATGGTGTCTTCGTCGTTGATGTTCGTCCAGGTGAGCAGGTGGCGATTGTGGGTGGTCTGCTCATCAAAGCTGTTGTGGATGTCTGCGTGGAGGAGCAGAAAATCCTGTGGCACTTAACATGGGAAATTACACTTTGGGATCCCACCTCTTTTGTTTCCCCTGCTTGATGAATCTTCATGAAAAGTGCTAAATGGAAACCAAAATGTATGAACTTTTTTATTTGTTTAAGGTGATGCTGATATGTCAAAGGGCACCAAAGTTATTAGCTAAATAAAAAATGCCTTTTAAATAGAAAGTTTGACCTAGCCATAACTACTGATGTGCTATATATATTTCTATATCTGTATTAAGATATAGTTATATCAATTGAAAATATAAAGATAGCAGTACATACTTAGTTTCAATATGTCTATCATAACTACATAACCATTGTGTTGTTGAAACGGTTTTCAAGCTGCACCTTGAAACAAAAGGCGTAGACTAGTGAACTATATTTTGAATAGGAAATTCCTATTTTAATACTCATAGCTTATTATAATGTGGTTTATTGAAGCTGTACATAGCTTTTCTCAATTGCTGACCTTTTTAAAATGCATATAAAATGATTAAAAAAACCTTTTTTTAATGGACAAAAAGCATCACTATACATTGTGAGGGGTCAAGTTTCATGACAGACAAATGATGACAGTCAGTGAGTTTAATGACAAACAACAGATTTAAGAAATCCACATCTAGATTGAAATGTTTAGTATTTAAAAGCTCCTACAAATACTGCAACAAAAAAGAATAATTACATTATTTTATCATGAAGTAATTCTCTGTTTAGGAATCATCCAACCCTTGTCTAGATAGCTGTGTCTGTCTAACAATAAACCCAACAGGGAACCCATAGGCGCTGAGTGCTGCTTCAGGGACCTGCTGTAAGCCTGCTTGAGGGCATGCAATCCAGCAGACAGTGGAGAGAAGATAATATTGTGCTTTAGTTACACAGACGTCTCAATGGCAATCAGACCCCCCAGCCACTTGAACACCACATTGAATGTTGTAATTTGAATCAGTGGCTTTCAGCTCGTTAGTGCGATTGATATATAAATTCAGGTTTGAAGAATTCGGGAATTGATTGAGTCACATTTTGCACTCTTCAAAGAGTGCACCATTCTGTTTTGCCAGTTACTTCAAGTAGGACCCACTGATTATGCTGACAGCAGAATGATATTGCTGCCCTGTGAATGGTGGTTTACTGCTCTGAAGCAATTATCCTTCTTGAAATTATGCTTTTTCCAAGGAATGTAGAAGCATATATTAACAGCAGGCACTAGACAATTATGTTAGCAACACTAGATAGGGGCTTTGACTTCAACCACATATTCGGAGCCAGAAGTGGTACATGCATTGTCAGGGCAGAAGTTGTGTGCTTCCACAAAAAAGTGCTTGTCCTGCACACAGCTGTAGTTATTTTGTTGATTTCTCCAGCTGCCTGAGCCTGAACTTTGTGGGACACACATATAACATCATAATGCTATTAACGGCCCCCACAACGCTAAGGATGCCTGGCCTCCACCTTGGGGGTGCCCAGGAGTGGACGCCTCACAGGGAAAGCCAGGATGGGTTCCACAGCGGTATTCGTACAAGCGCCTTGAGACCCTTGCGGGTGAGTAGTGCGCTATACAAGTATCAATTTAAAGTGCCTTGGATAACTACATAATTTGTGGTGTTTTTCTCTTGCAACAGCATAGATGGAAGGAGGGCAGTCATTAGCCTACATGTATGTTTAGGTCTGGCTTGACAGTGCGAGTGTCACCTGACATTTTAACCTACACCAATATTATTCTACAGTTTTGCCTTCCACACAAATGCATTTCCATTCCCATGCTATTTTCTTGTTATGCTTCACATTACAATACAACATCACTTTAAAGTCAGACCTAGTGGAATTGACAATGCTCGTTTTTCACTATATGAATAAAACACACTTCTAATGTAATCTTGCTGGTCATAAACATTTGGTTGCTTAGCTTTTCAGTTTCACAATTTGATATTCATACTGTTGTGGAAAATATAGGAAGACATTAAATTGCCTTTAATAAAGGTGTTTTGCACGGTGTCAAAGTTGTGTAGGGTCAGAGTTGGGTTACCCTTATGCTCACCAGCAAACAGGTAGATATAAATAGTTTCTGTTCATGTTGTTTTAAGATTAAGGCCTTGAAATGTTAGTGAATTATTCTTATGTAAGTGCTTCTCTGACAGGCATCAGCACGAAGCTGCCTTCCCAGGCTTGAGGTGTGGTTAGGGGGCTTTCTATGTCAGAATGTGAAAAAATTAGCAGGAGAAGAACCTATGCAGGAGTTAATGAGCACCTACACCAAGAGAAGAAGAGTGCCTAAAGCAGTCCATGCTGGAGGGTAAGTGTTAATGCTGAGGAGAGAAAGTTCCATGTGGTGGGTAAGGAAAGAGAGATCAGAACGTAGGGTTAGGGACGAGCTTGGATAATAGTTGGGGTGCTGAATCAGAAATGATGTTAAAGAGATTAGGAGCTAAAGTAGTGATGGGATTGAATGGCGTGACTTTGCAGACCTTAACTACTATTTTCAAAGCAACCAGCAGTATTTACAGCAAGCCTGTGCACCGATTGGTCGCCTTTGCTATCATTCAGCAGTCCACTTCTTTTACCTTCTCATTTGTAATGTACAGCCTTTGAAAAACCTGCATCTGTTTTACTTCTAACAGTTGGCATATACTGTCTGTGAATGACTGTGCATGTTTGCATGGGGAGCAGCTTTCTCCTTTACCATTGTTACCAAGTGCACTCTCTGCTGTGGAGTTACAGGACTGCTTCAGTGAACTCCAATGCCAGAGTACTGGTTGCATCTTCCTTCTGGTTGGAAATGGTATAACTGTATTGTAATAATCCAGGTTCAGTTTAAGTTCAAAGAAGATTTATTTAGCCAGCACAGCATGTAATCTTGACATGGCAACAGCAGCAATGTAACTGACAGGCAATATGGAATGAGACATGAACAAGGCTCTGTTGGAACATAGAACCCATACAAAAACATAATATGCTGCATGCTCTTACAGGAACAAACCAATACATGTAAATAATAAGTATATATATATGTAGAATATAACATGTATGCCAAAATATTGCATAAAGAAATTCTTTCTGACATAAATGCCATGTCCTAAATTTCCTTTACAAATATATAGCTTCACTGGTTATAGATTTTTAATTATTAAATCCAATGGAGCGAAATGTTTGTCTAAACAATTTTTATGTTAGATGATATTTTGACTACAATATTCTAGTATCAAACAAATGGTTTACCAAGACACCCTTTCTTCACGCCCCGCAGTGGAAAAATTGTGGGTAGCACAACTGGGTTTCAAATACTTAACCAGAATACATGAAATAATCTCATTCTGCCAGGCTTACGGGTCCCTACCCTGCACATTCTGCAGAGTTCAGACGATTCATCTCTTCCCATTCTGGCCAGCCTATTGTTTGCTCCTCGGAGGCATTTCTCACCTATTTCACGACTATTTAAGGCTAAGCCCAAGCTGAGTGCTGGTAAACGACTATGCTAATTAGCTTCTAACAGTGCAGAGAGGTAAAAGGTAAACTTCTAAAAGTTACTTTTCGTTAATATTTATTTAAATTCTGTCTTTACTATTGAATTAGACTTTTAATAAGTATTAAAAAGTGTGGTTTCATTGTTTTTCTACTTCTTCTCTTCAAATGTTATCAGTATTGGTATTTTATTCTGTAATCTGGTACATAGGAGAGCAAGGCCTGCCACAGTCAAAATTACTTTTAGGGTATTATCATTACAGGAATATGGTAACATCATGTTTCTACATGTCTCATTTTTAAATACCAGGCATCTTCTCTTCTGGGCTGAAGGGGTAACATATCCATATTTAAAAGGAAGTTTTTCTCTTGTCAAAAAGGGTTACTTTTAGAGGTTGTACTGATTTACACTGCATGAGTCAGACTGTCCAAGGTAGGTCTGAAGTCATGCTTCCCCTATGACTGTAGTAAATGGCCCAATAGGTGCTGCAATCCATTAGTGATATGTAACTTCCAGGCACTGAGTTCATTTTCTGCACTTTCTGGACTTCTAAGCAAGTTAAGTATGCTTATTAAGAATAAGCCATTTAAACCATGTTTAAAGAGGGATCCCGGGTACTTTTACTGGTTAGCAAGGGTTAGTGCACAGCTGTCTAAAGCCATAAATAATATAGGGTCCTGCAAAAGGTGTAAAATCAGGGAGATTTCCTCTGCTTGGGTGCTTGACACCCACAGTTATTGCCACCTGCAGGTCTGATGTTTATTTGTTTCCACAGCCACGTTGCTCTACCATCTAGCTAATGTTGAATTGAAAAAGGATAGAATAAAAAAAGAGAAGGATATACAGAAGCTCCTGTCTAGTTCCACAGGCTCTTTTTAAGGGAAATATGTTAAATTGCTCTTGTTTCCAGTCAGAGATTGTTGTGATCAGCTCTGATATTGGGTGTTGTGGCACATTCTCTTCTTGAGGCCCTGACATTGGGCTTATGCTTAGCAGTCTAACACTCTTTTACCATCATTTGGCAGTGCCTATTTGGTACCCATTTTTTAAGGTGACCGTCTTGCGCCCTATACTGACTGGTCATTTCTGCTGGGGTTGCTTTTACTTCCTGGGCAGGGCCTGTGCTCCTGTCTTTATCAGACCTGGCTCAAGTTCTGTGGTTGAGTAAGGCACCTTTTGCACCAGCCAGAGGATGGGTGGATTCTTCCTTGGTTGCCTATGTCCTCCAAGTAGTGAACTTTTTACTCAGTTTCATTTGTCCTCTGGATTCAATCCTCGCGCACCTTTTACCCCTGATATGGTAAAGACATGGGCTCTCTCTCAGACCTCTCAAACCTTAGTGGTCAATGTAGCTATGTTTCTGGTTTCAACTGCAAAATCAACAAGGTGATGAATGGAATGCTTGAATTAATCTCAGGCTCTGGCAATCGCTCTGGCTACAACCCAATAAATCGAATTTTTGCCCACCATGCAACATCAATTTGGGCCAAGCCATTTGCAAATCAGTCTTGACCCTGCTCCTCATGGGAACAGTCCAGCCTGAATTGCCATTCCAGGTCCTCACTGAACCGGAACACAAGCATCCTAGGGCCAGTTTTGACCTAGTAAGGGCTCTTCAGCCAGATATAGCTTGGCTCCAGTGGCACAGGGAGCCAGAGACCCACATCTGGGCATACCCGGTGCGCCTAGGGCATCAAATGCAAAAACAACATGGTGATAGATTGGTAGATTTTATCTTAGCCACTGGCAATCGCTCAGCCGCATCCCAATCCATCATTTTTCTGCCCATCATGCCACCTCATTTTGGGCCCGACTATTCCTCATGGAAACAGTCCAGCCCAAACTGCCAGGCCAGGTCCTCCCTGAACCAAAACACAAAAACCTACAACCAGTTTTGCCCTTGTTAGGGCTCTTCATCCAGGTATAGCTTGGTTCTAGTGGCACAGTGAGCCCGGTACAATTGTCTGGACATACCCGGCACTCTTAGGGCATTAAATGCAAAAACAACAAGGTGATGGAAGGAATGCTTGAATTTATCTTAGCCACTGACAATCACTCATTGTTTTTTGCCCACCATGCAACCTCAGTTTAGACCCAGCCATTTGCAAGTACATTTTGATCCTGCTCCTAATGGGAACAGCCCACCCTGAACTGCCAGGCCAGATCCTTTCTGAACCTGAACAGAAGCAACCTAGGACCGGTTTCTCCCTAGTCAGGGCTCTTCAGCTATGTATATCATGGTTCCCATTGCACAGTGAGCCTGGGACCCACATCTAGGCATACCGGAATCAAGCTATCCTGGCTGATGAGGAGTGATACCCCAAAACTGGTGCTATTATGCTTGTTTCTGGTCCAGGGACGACCTAACCTGTCTGTTCTGGCTGGACTGTTTCCATGGGTAGCAGGGTCAAGACTGATTTGCATATGTCTGGGTCCAAACTGGAATGGTGTGGTGAGCAAAAAAACTATGGATTTAGGCCCAGATCTCTGCCCTGGGGAGGAGTATTTGACGTTGTTCAGCATTCTATCCATCTTTTGTTCTTTTGCCATTTGTTGCCCTAAGTGGGGCGGGTGTGACCAGACGTGGATTCCCTGGTCACCATGCCACTGGAATCAAGGTATCCTGGCTGATGAGCGGTGATACCCCGAAAGCAGTCCTAGGCTGCTTCGTTCCGGTCCGGGGAGGACCTGGCCAGGCATTTCCAGCTGGACTGTTCCCATACAGAGCAGGGTCACGACTGGCCTGAATATGGTTGGTCCAAACTGGAATGCAGTGGTAAGCAAAAATCTGATAGATTTAGGCCCAGAGCACTGTACTGGGGTGAGTGTTTGACATTGCTCAGCATTCCGTCCATTATTTGTTCTTTTTTCATATGTTTCTGGTGTGTCAGTTTGCATAAGGGTTCAGGTTTAATCTCTGTTATTATTTTGGTTCAAGCAGTACTGTCTCTTCATGGCTTCCCGTGCCAACTATTTGTGGGATTTCTGATTGGTCTTCAGTTGTGTTCTTGTTAGAACCCCACTTCAGTTCAATTCTGGACATGTGGGCACCTCGAACATTGCAAGCACTTCATCAGGTTCATGACTGCTCTTGCTGTGGCTCAGAATCCACAGCCTCCTTGTATTCCTTGTTCTTTGTTTCTCTCTTTTCTAGCATTCTCTCCATCCTGTTGGCTGATGAGTTTGCCGGGCCACTTGAGACTTGAGTCCTTGTTCCCAGTCTCCGGGCCTACATATTCAGCTCCTTAATGGTTAAATCTTGAAGGACTGACTTGGGTCTTCTGCTTCCTGTGAGGACTCCAATGGATTTGAAAGCAACTGTAAGTCCCTTTGGCTAAGCATTCATAAAAGCAATTCCTCTACAGTGAATGGGTAGTTGAATGGGGTGTGCATGGCATGACATGCCCCTTTTAGTCTCTGTACCTTGATTCCTCAGGAGAAGCACTGTTTCTGATTTTGACAACATTCCTCTTAGGCTTTGGAGTTGTTGATTGGACAGGCTGCCTTTGTCCTCAAGTCCTCTCTGGATCTTTCTATGTTAGGTTGTCTCCAGGCCTCTATGCTGTTATTTTAGATGGCTGTTTCAGGATTCTATGTTTCCTTTGGTATTCTTTTTTTCTGCATCTGTTGTGGAGCTTTCTTGTTCTTGAGGGGCTAAGCATTGGCTATGTTGATGGTGGCTTAGCCTGGAAGCTTTACCTGCCTTTTACCATTTTTCGTATGACATGTTACATTCCAGACATGACCGTTCCTGTCCTGGTTTCCTTGATCATTATTCTTGGGTTCCTTTTGTGGGGTCTCAGACATTTAATTTGACTTACAGGTCACCTCTGCACCCTTCCTTGTTCCAGTCTCTGAGTTGTCTTCTACCAGGGAGGTCTCAATTGTCACTTGCTTGGCCGGTGAATTTGCAATGCCGAGAGCTTCAGAACCATGTTGCAATGATTTTAATGGTGTTAGCCTGCCTCTCCTTTATTATTGTTGGCAGTGAGGCTTTGTCAGATATGGTATATGGTGTGTGGCTGTTCTGCATCTGTTTTGGTTCCATCAATTCTCTTTGTGCTCAGTTTGGATACAGTATTCAGCACTGTCCTATCCTTTGGCCTAGTGGGTTGTCTTCTGTATTCTTGGGTTCCCTGTTTATGTCTGTGTATGATGGGGCACCTTGTTGTTTCTCTATTGCGGGTTTTTCTATTCTTCAGATGGTGGTTAGTTCTACATCTTTAGTCTAAGACTTGATACTGGTGCTCTCTGCCTCCCTTCCTGTGCTTTCTGACATTAATATTCATTACTTTATTGGTTGGATGCACAGGTTGCCATTTTGCAGATCTTGTGTGGACCTGTGGGAACTGGGTATTTCTTGTCCTGACCATAGATTCTTGCTTAGGGTTGCATCCATGCTCCCTGTGGTCTGGTAGTGGAGTTCTAATTTTTTCCCCTCTGTTTCTTCTGCCAAGAGGGTGCAGTATTGTTCCTGTATTGTTGGTAGGGCTTTGCATGTCCATGGAACTGGTTTCAGCCAAATTGGGGCTTTGGTATTCCCTCATGGGATAAAGATATAGGGCATAGAGGTTACACCCCAATTACTTACTGCAATCTTCATTAATGTTTGGTCCTGCATTTTCTTTGTCACCTTCAATATGTCCCGTCTGCCCTCATTAGACTGGTCTGGACCTTTGTTTCTGGACATGTATGTCAGAAGGATGATGGGAAAGACTGCCTGTTTATAGTACACATCATTTACAAAGTTTTCTTTCAGTGCTCCTGTTCCAATGTGGGAATCACCACATTAGCGGGATGAGGATGAATAGGACTTAGGGTCCTATAATGAGTCTGGCGGTCCGAGGACCGCCATACTCGTGGTGGCATGGCGGTGGTGGTTCCACCCACCGCCGTACCAGCGTTCCAACTGTCTGATTATGACTTGGGCATCAGACTGCACTAGGAATGCTGACTCTGTCAGGAAACTGCCATCCCCTGGCATAGGAGTGGCGGTCAGAGGCCGCAATATGCTTGGCGGGATCGTCACGGTGCCGCTGGCATATTACGAGTTTCCTCTCAGCCAGGCTTTTCATGGCGGTCCACCACAATGAAAAGCATAGTATAGAGGAAACAAACCCCTCCCTTGTCTCAAACATATGTGGATGCACACAGGGTCCATAACGTGTGCCCCTCTGTGTGCATCCACATAGGTTCCTGCATGGCATGGACTTTCGAGTCCATGCCATGCAGAAACCTTGTGAGGCGTTTCCATTGCAGTGCCTTTTCAAAAGGTGCTGCCGCCTTTGAAAGGGGACTGCAGGGGGAACTGCCATGCCGCTCGCCTGCCAGACAGACAAGTGAAAAGTAATAATCTGGTGGGTGGGTGGGCGGGTTTTGTGGACCTTCAGCGGAGCGGTGGATTGGCGGTTTGCACCGCCGAGCAACCGCTCTGCTGAAAGGTTGTAATTTGTCACTAAGAGTAATGAAGACACTAGATAGGTAATTATGTAAGAATTAATTAACTCAGTTGGACACAAAGTATCAAATTCAGAACGCATAATTCAGAATTTTCCCTGCTATGATCAATGATAATTGTTATTTTGCACACTGCTAACTCAGCTGACTCTCTGCTTTTATCCCTACTAATTACATTTTATTCAAAAAGTCATAGTGCCTGATTTAGAGTTTGTGTGACAGGATAGCCCAATGCTTACATGACAGAGAGCACTGCCCACCAAAACCTTTATCTTCCCATCTCCTTTAAAGATGGGTGGACCTTTAGTATCTTGTTGATGGAGCCACCTTTGGCACTGTATATTGAATATTTCCTTCAAAGGCTCAACGGAGTAGTGGCCGTTCAAGGAAAAACATTACACCCTTCAACAACTCTCCATCCTATTCAGAGTGGATAGTGCAATGCATTTTTTTTCCTGTCCATCATCGCCAGGAAAAAGCTGGTGGTGAGGGACAGGAAAAAAATAGTAATGACCCTCGCATCCTGAGATAAAATTCCCATTGTGTAGGGGTAATTAGTTTTTTGTTTTTCGAAAACAAAGTTCCACTTTGGGAGTTTGCCTTTGAAAAGCAAAAAGTGATAAAGGTTTTGAGCTGTCACAGCAGTTCCTTTCAAGGAACAAAGGTGACCACAGGGCTGGTAGTCATCTCTAAATTTGGCATACCCTTGGTATGGCAGAGGTAATGTTCTCCGCTTCCCCAATGGACACTACTTTGTCCACCAAAGTGAGAATTAGGTCCCTGACTTTTGGCACCAAGGATTGAAACATATTGCAAAGGAGATATGAGAAATATCATTTCTTCAAAAGTGCATTCATGGCATATAAAATTATGACATCTGAGAAGACCCTGAGTATCATATTTTCCATTGCTAATAGTCAATTTCATCTGTAGGCCTGCAAAAATTCCATCAAGCCACCTAAAGGGCTTGGCAACAACACCTGACAACAACAACACAAAATATCTACTTTATATGTGACATTTCTGCCTTATCTCATATTATAAGCTCTCCCTGTTTTTTCACAACTCCTGCCTGACTTACTTTACTGACCTACCCAGCAAACATCTTCTGGATCAGATGTGAATTATAATATCAGGGTCTCTGCTGGAACCCTGCCCAGTACATACATGGACCTTAGACACTATAATCTCAGGCCTCATCCTTAAGGATGTATGTAATCTCTCTATTCACATTTACATGCTTCCTGATCCTTGGAAACAAGCTTAAGTTATACCTTTTCTGGGAGAATCCTCCGTGCACACTAATGTCCTTGGCAACTTCCACTCCAATTCCCTACTACTTTTTCCCAGGGAAATACTGAGAAAGCAGTCTGTAGGTACTTGATTAGGTTTCTTGAAACCAATGATCTTTTTGCTCTTCTTCAGTCAAACCTGCTACCTTCTTACAGAACAGAACCAGCACTTCTGTCCATTCGGATGACTTTAGAATGCCCTGAATCAAGGCAACCTATTTGCCTTGATGTTGCTTGATCTTTCAGCAGCATTCAATACGGTCTTCCTAGCTGTGGTAATAACCAGCCTTTGCAACTTAGGCAACTGCAAGACTGTGCTCACATGGCTTGACTACTATCTTTCTGGAAGAACTCTGATTCTTTTTCTTCCTCCTAATAGCTCAAAAGTGTCCTTAATCTTTTGGGGGTGCCTCAGAGTTCTTCCCTGATACCACCTCTGTTTAATATCTATATTACACCCTGATCTGTATTGTTCGCTCCTCAGGGATGGCCATTACGTCATGCACAGATGACACTAAGATTATTTTTTCTAGCACTGACAGCTCTGTTGAAACTTGCATAGGAAAGCTCTTCCTTTACTCCCAGTCTCTTCCCTTAAGACTGTGGTGCAGGCGCTATCAAGCTCAAAGTTGGACTATGGAAACTCTCTATGTCCTGGAACCTCAAACTATCTCATCCACTGCCTTCAGGTGGTGCAAAATGCAGTGGCTAGACTGCTTCTCACCCATCTCCCTACTGATCTTCACGGGCTTTGGAAAAAAAGGTGCTGCATCTTTGAAAATCTCGGTTTGGTTCATAAAGCACTTAGTCAGAAAGGACCCATGTATCTGCAAGCCAAATGTTGTCCTTACTCTTTGGCTTAGTGTGTACTGTAGTGTAGTTCCTATATCCATGATAGGCTCTGTGCATTGGAATAATAGTCACTATAGTTTTGACATAGAGCTGAGGTCAGTATGTTTCTATCGAGTACATTAAATGTAATTACTTGTGTGTGCCAGCTAACTCAGAGGTCACTAGAAACTTTCTTGAATAAACAAGAAGGGATTAGTTTCTGACAACCACATAAACATGACAACTTTTTTCCCTCAGATTTGGAACAATATCTTCAGAGTCGTGGAAACAATAGATAACCGTTTCACTCAGTCAATCGTGCATGCTTCGTTTCTACAGAGTTGTTGCACAGAAATAGGGAGTCTGGCGTTTCAATAAAAAGGGTTTATTGAACAGTCTTCCTTCTCATGCAAGAGATATGAACTACTACAATCGTAAGACAGAATGCGAAGTGTAATGCGTACAGCATTAACAGTAATATAAATTAATACTGTAATAGCATGGTCTGTAGCTATGACATATATCAAAATACAAATATAAATAACACAGGCTAAAATACTCAACTGGTGCTTCTAAAATAATCCTACCCCAGTGTACCTAACCTAAGTCTAGTATGAGGGAAGAAGTAGGTGCTGTTTTAGCTTTAGTTTAGTTTAGTTTAGTTGTGCCAAGAATTGCCAAAGGTTTCTCTAGGTTTTAATCAGCTCCATACCTTAGAATGAGAGAGGTTGGTATCTCTTTCCCGGGACTCGATTTCCAACAACCCGCAAGGGGAGTCAGAAACACTGGAGCTGGATTCTCAGGGAGGAGAATGACAGCGTCTGATCAGTGCATCAGGTGGGGAGTTGACTTCAGGACTTGCTGTGGCAATCCACGTCGTGCAAGTAGGTAGCCGAACCGCACCGTGCCTTGCCATAGCAAGTGAAGGTATATTTATACCTTGAAGGTGTTTAGGAATGCCAGTATTGACGCAAACGTTGGGCATAAGAACATCATGAATGAACCCATAAGGAATAGATGTTCATGCATATTAAAAGAATTCTTGGAGAAATCAATATTCAAACAAGTGGAAGTCCTAAAGGCTTAAGAGTCTGGTTTTCCAGGAACTCGTTGTGACCTAGATGGACCGATGTAAGTAGCCATGCCTGTATTTGGGTAGCATGGACTATGCCTAATAAGGGCTGGATTTCTATGCCTAAATAAGGGCAATGTGAATTGTACCTATATAAGGGCATAAATCGTGAAATTCAAACAGAATCTAAATCAATACACAACACCCACTATAGGTTCGTATGTACGACGTCACTAAATTCTAAACATGTTAAACATACCTAAAATATATCTATACATGAAGTGCTAAAAACATGTCCAAAATACATTTCGAAATTGCATTAGAACTGGTTGTAAGAATAGAAAATGCATTGGTGCTGTACATATTAATGCAATGTTGACATTTGAAATGCAAATTGAATGAATCATGAAAAATATACATTTATGAAATGGCTTGTAAATACAGAAGAAAAAGGGCCGAAACCATTTCATGTCAGATTACATAAAACTGTTTGTTTATGGACTAGGTCATATATTGTCTCTGGAAGAATCCAAATAATTATTGTTCTCTATGAATAGTTCACAGTTTGTGAATCGCAATTAAGGAAAACCCTTGCCATTGATTCCTATGGGCCGGAATGAATGAGAAGGCATTCACATTTTGCGAATTTCAAATTGTGATTCGCAAACTGTGAATGCAATTTCAAGGGTGCAGGGGGGGCTCCAAAGAACCCCTCCCTGCACCCCTGAAATTTAACTTTAAATGCAATTTATACACACACATGCCCCAAGGCATGTGTGTGTGTAAATTGAAACTTTAAAAAATGCAATTTGTGCATATTTGAAAGTTTTCGGTAAATTAGCATGAAGTTCAACTTCATGCTAATTTACCACTTCCAAATTGCGAATTCACAATTAAAAAATAATCATGCATTGCATTTAATAAATCTGAAACATGGTTGCTATTCCTAAAATTGCTAAATTTGCGAAATGCATGATGCATTTGAAATTAGTCAATTGCATTCGCAAATGGCCGAAAATTGCGATTCGCACCGTTTGCGAATGCAATTGACTTTGATGTTTTTGAAAAATGAAGGTCAAATTCAAAGTCCCTCAGAACACTGTGTGCCAATATCAAAAGTCAGTGTTAGGGCTGGGAGAAAACATGAAATCTTCTATGTCTGTAGACAAAAAGTTGTCTACTATTGTAGGTAAAAGTTGGATTACCTTGCTTAGAAGATTAACCGCACATAGATGTGAAGCATAGCCTTCAGCATTGGTCACCTCAGCAATGTTCTTACCAGATGTTACCTGCGTGCCTTTTATATCCTCTCGTACCTCAGTATCAGCATTTTGGGTCTGTGAGAGCTCAACGAATGGCGTCATCCTAATTGGTAGCCGCTGGGGACAACACACAGCATGTGCCATTACTAGGTCCAGCAGAGTATCGATATCCGTAGGCATGACTAATGGGAGTATTAGACAGATGTCTAGCACACATTCTTCACCGCTAAGCAGGCAGCGTAGAACAGATAAGATTCAATATTGCCAGATTTGTCTGAATGACAGAAACCATGTGGTAGTTAATTCTCGTAGGCAAGGTAAACCCAGAATTTGAACAATGCGCTCACAACACGGCATCTCCAATAGAGCTCTCTCTATGGTGCTTGGAGTGGCGTTGGTGATTTGTCTTGCCATATCGTAGCAGTTGAAGCAAAAATAGTATTCTTGCAACGAGGCCCAAAAGGAGGGCAGTCCGCCAAACACAGAGTGCACGGAGTTTGGAATTATTCC
Source organism: Lissotriton vulgaris (assembly GCF_964263255.1). Taxonomy (NCBI): domain Eukaryota; kingdom Metazoa; phylum Chordata; class Amphibia; order Caudata; family Salamandridae; genus Lissotriton; species Lissotriton vulgaris. The sequence goes on from NC_141694.1 coordinate 1,458,706,342, forward strand.
GAGGACTGCTTGAAAAGGTGCTAACAGTCCTGAACATAAGTTCTTAAATAGATGTACAATACCGCTGGTATCATACATGTTTAAGATACGACCTAATATTTCTGAGAAATGTATCGGGCAGTTTGTATTCAAAAGGGCATGTGTTTCTGCAGACGTCCTTGCGACTTGTAGATCATAGGTTTCTTTGGCCGAAGTCAGTGGCACAGTTTTTTGCAAAAGAATGGCTTTTATTCTGCTTAGAGTATCAATTCGTAAAGAAGAGATGTTCAGTGAAGGCCATAAAAGCGACTCCCTGGCTGTCTTGGTTTGTGGAAACAATACTTGCATGCAGCAAGTGACCCCGGATGTCACAGTTACTAGATATGGAATACCTGGCAACATGGCACAGCAGCTGTGATCGTTCAACATGAGGTAACTCCCATTTGAAAGTTGTCCAAAAATTGGATCAATCACTGAAGATGGTGAACCTTGCAGGTGACAGGATAAGTTGTTAGAGAAACCATTGCAGGCCCCGTGTAAATTAATGCGTTTTCACAGTTTGAACCACTAAGAAACACTTCAAGCCCCCCACTCCAACATCTGTATGTGTGGTAAACCCAAGGATGTCTTGATGTATTCTTTACCCAACCTTTCATATTTGCCTGCTGGTATGTGTTTTAGGCAATACTGAAAGTGGAAAATAATAACTGACAGAGTGATTGTTCCATGTATTATCTATTCAGCAGCTGGTTTTTCTGCCACTGTAAATGGTAATCTTTCCAGTTTTTCAATGCTCAGCAACGTATAGTCTGCTCCCCTTTGTGCCAGTTTGATCTGTTTATCAGTGAGATTGAATTCTGAAAACAGTGACATAGAATTGATTAAACAACAAGGCACGTAGCCTGAACACAAGTTTTGGAGCGTCCAACCCAATAGCATGATAGAACGTAGCTGAGACTGACCATGTTGCAACATGACCAAGTCTTGTTCCATGATGTCTATGGCAAAAGACACAATGCTGTCCAATGAATATATCCTGGACGACAGAGTCTTTTAACCCATTGTCTACTACAGAGAGAGATTTCTCTAAATTAATACGATCAATTTCTCGTATTCGTTCTGCAGTCTCTGCTTGTGCAATCTTCTATATTTCATTATATGCTGCATATATACTTCCATATAAGAAACGTTTTGACGCGGTTTCTTGGTCCTAGCAAGAATTCCCTAAGGTCTGCGCCATCTTTAAGTAAAGATTAGTGTAGTTTTACATCCTGTAGTGTAGCTTTCTGTAGCCAATCAAGGCATAGCTTCCCTACACTGTATGCTGTTATTACCCCTGAATGCTGTCTTTGAACATATCTTGGGTCTGGCCTATTGACTTTGAAACCTTGAGTTTTGTTCAGGAATCGATCTTGAAAGTTATTTGTGTCTATGGGCCAGAGCAACCATTTCTTCCAATCTGGATCTGATCTGTTGTGATGCAAAATATTATGTACGTCGACCTCCCCTCGTGTAGAGCTATTACTCACAGGTATTGGTATGGTCGGTGTGTTCATGTCCTTGATCTTGGCTAACCCAAGGCAAAACGTTTGTTGGACAGTATCATCCAAAAACATAATTTGCTCAGGGATGATACAGGCTTTAAACAAACTTCTACCCCCTGCACTTGCCAATCTTTTGAACCCCAGACAGTTGTTGTCTCAATGTTGTCTTTCCAAAAGTTGAAACCTTGTCTAGACAGTTGTGCATAAAAGGCTGCAGAATAAAACTGTTTTGTATTGTTTGACATCGTTTTTATTCCTGTTCTGTTCGCATTTCTAAAAAAAAAATTCTGCTTGGATACATTGAACCCTGAAAAATAGGGAAACGTATTCGCAAACGTTTTTGAGCTACACATTGGAGGTGTAGGACAATGTTCCCATTGGTTATACATATATACATTTCTAGGCATTGTAGATTTGTGCAAGAAATGATGACCATAATGGCTATAACAATACATCTGCTCATAGTCTGATGAACCTTCTAAATATTCATGATTTGTGAATACTGCAGACATTTCTAGATCAGACATCATATTATTAACAGTCTCGAAGTCCCAATTATCTGAAAAGGTACTAGAGGTAATAAAGTTACTTAATGATATCTTGAATAGGTATGGAATCTTCAACAGCTCCGACGGGCCAAAATGTCATATTCTGTTTTGTCCCAAGCTATTCCATCAGGTATAGGAATGGCTGTGAGGTTCACTGCTGACAAGTCTCTTTGTTCACTATGGGCCGATTTGTGTGGCTTCAGAAGTAAGTTCACTTGTGTACTTGCTTTGTCCATTTTTACATATCTTCCAATAATCAGCATTCCCAGAGTTATTACTACAGCTAACCAAAGTAGATGAAAAAATATTCCCAACACAATCCATATTTCATTCCATGGTGAAACCAGATAAGTTTTTTCCAGGTGATGAAAAAAGTCAGTTGCTTGTTCTTTGAAAGTTATGTTTGCTGGCGTTGTTTGAGGTTCGCTAGGATCCTCAGAAAACGTATCAAAGTTATGAAATAGCCAGAGGAAGTTCTGTCAATGGTTGGAATTGCATCCGGATTTGCTGAAATTGCTGGAACCACTTGATCACTTGTTACTTCATTGTAGACAGGTGCTTCAGGACAAACTGTTATTTGGGTCTCAAGAGGATTGAGTTCCATAGCTTTGTTGCTTATTCCTTCTTTTCTCACTGCAGATTCTTCAATGGTGATGAGTCTCTCAGTTTGAACCACTTGGATTGTAGCTAGAGGAGTGTGTCTGCTACATTGTCGGAGTCCACTTGGCTTTTCTTAGTATTGGCCACATAGTGTGGTTTGATCAGGTCGATAGACACAAACCTGTTCTCCTTTTTAGCAGCAAGGGGCGGCAGTATCACTGTTCTTGTTCTGTGGATTGCTAGGACAGGTACTGGTTGTCTGTAAGAAGGCCTAAATTCCTTTTTGTCTGCTATCTTTTCTCTGACTAGATCACCAAGCTTTGGGATCCAGACAGGACTTGTTGGGATGGTTGGTTTTTCCCCAGTGGTTGTTGGCTTCAGGAACACGTTGCTTTATTTCATTCTTAGTTCATTTAAGTCCTGTAAAACAGCCAAACGATCTTTGTTATCAAATTTCTTGGTTTCCACCACTGCTGTATGACAATCAAGAATCAAGAATCAACATTCTTGTACCAAATAGGACCTCATATTGAGTGATACGTCCTAGAGAACTTCTTGGTAAGTTGTTAAGAGCATGTTGAACCCCAATTAGATGTTTGACCCACCCGCCACCCGAACCTAATGCCCTAGCTGTTATAGACTGCTTTATGTCCCGGTTTTTTCTTTCCACAACAGAATTTCCCTCAGGAAGGAATGCTGAAGAGTACCGCAATTCAACACCCAAACTGGCCATGGCTTCTTTGTAAGCTCGAGAGCTAAACGCAGGGCCCTGGTCAGAATGTAGTGTGCCTATGTGCCGATAAAGACTCGCAAATCTTTTATAACAGTTCGAGTGTCAGACGAGCGCTGAGGCCACATCCAAAGAAACCTTGAACATGAAACCACTGCGACCATGATATACTTATAGTTACCATCCCTTTGTAAGGGACCGCAGTGGTCCAGGTAACCACAATCTAATGGTTTATCTGAAATTAACAGGGGCATCTGCGCAGGACATTTCACAGTAGAAACTTTCATCTTCTGTCATATTTCACAGTCCAAGACATAGTTTCTGTTCTGTTTTCTAATGCCAGGCCACCAGTATTGTTGTTTTAATAATGACTCTGTGGTGGGAACACCTGCATGAGCAGAGGCGAGCCCTTCATGTGCTGCTAGGATTAGTCCTAATCTATGTTCCATGTTTGGAATTACCCTATCCCCTACTCCAGGGATTCGAGCAAACGGAACATTATTTGTATCAGTTATATATGAGTATTTGAGTGGAAACCCTTTAGGTATCACTGCACCGCTGCCTTTGCTTGTAGCATTGACAGCCAGTATTATTTCACTGTCTATTTTCATTTTTGAATGAGTGACTTCAGCTGCGGAAGCCGATATACAGCCCCCTTTGCGGCTTCATCAGCCAATGAGTACCCTTCAACATGAACGCCATCACGTTCATGACTCAGCGTGTGTATCACATGAGTGTTTTGTAGTCTGTTTTGCAACTGAACTACTTGTTCCCAAAGCTTGTTATGCTTGATTGTACCACCTTTTGCATCTTTGAAACTATTTTGAAGCAAATTCTGCAAATATTCATTATATGATTTTACACAATAGAAAGAATGGCACACTATGACTGTGGGGAATTCGCGATGCGTATTTTCAAGTGCCATTATGAATGCTTGTAGTTCAGCTCGCTGAGCTGTACAATCTTCTAGAGATTGCGTTTTCGTGACCATAGGTCTGAATTTGCCATCACGCATACGACCTTTAATGATCGCGCAGGCAGCACTATAAGCTTGTTTACCCTCCGTTGCGGGTTGTGCTCATCTGTCAGTATAAATTATACATTCATACTGGTGTAGAGACAGAATTTCAGTAGGCAGGAATGCTTGTGTTTTCAAATAAGGATCAAAAACGTATTCAACATCAGTTGCAGTAAGAGAATTAACCCATTGTATCCATTTCGGATGTAAAGCTTTAGCATTTGGAATGCTCGCTTTTGTCACTGCCTCTAAGGCAGGTACAGGAGTTACGACCATTATGCGTTTCACCTGTGCTAGGGCTCTTTCTTTTAATACAGCGGTTTGAACTGCTGTCAGACATTTTTCTGTAGAAATGAATTTAATTTCTGCTTGTGTGTACAAATGTGATTTGTATGCGATTGGTACTTTTTCACCTTTATTAAAATTTAAGTAGGTGAATCCGCATTGACCCGAATGATTCATATCACTAAGTTGTTTACATTTACGCATGTTTGTAAATGTTTGGTTGCTAACATGTCTGCTTGTAGTGAACGCAAAATTTCTGTCTGTTTTTGTGTCCAATTTACTGTTTTAAAATCAGGTTTGATTAATTTGTAACCCTTTCCGCGTAATTTAGAATGTAAGTTCTTCCAAAATTCAGGAAACCTAGAATCGATTGTAAATTCTTCAGTGTTTTTTGGTGGTTGGAGCAGCGCACACTTCTCCAAAAAGTTGGCTGCCAGGCTTTTGCCTTCACTTGTTAGTGCATATCCTAGAAAAAGGACGTTGAGATGGGCAATTCTTGATTTTTTTAAATTGAATTTATACCCTTCAAAGGCGAAGCCCAGTATAATGGTGTTCATCCTGTTCAAGTGCCTATCCAGGTTATCATCTGTCAGATCAATATCATCGACATATGACAATGGCTCGTCATCATAAGTTTGTAGTAACTCTGTTACCCTTGCTGAGAATAACCCAGGACTATTCTTAAATCCTTAAAGGAGACGACAGAAGTGACGCTGTGTCCCCATTAATGAGAAAGTGGTCAAATACCTACTTTCAGGTGCAATGTTTTAATAAAAGAAACCGTTAGAAATATCCAATGTGGTTTTATATTTTTTACGCACAGTGTTATTCATTAATGCTGTACTGTGTGCATTTTACACTGCAAATGTTTAGCAACAAGAGTTTAAGTGTCTGTAATACAAAACTAGACGATATGTACTGTCTGGTTTGGAAACAGGAAACAAAGGATTGTTCATTGGTGAGGTGCATGTTTCAATCATCCCTTGGTATTCTAGTTCATATAAGATCTCCCTGACCGGTTGTTTAGCTTCTTGCTTAACTGGGTACTGCCTTTGTGCAGTTGGTTGATTTTTTAGATTGGATTTTGTGGTGAGGTGAGTCCTCATCCCATTCTACATGATTTTCATATAAAGCTAGGGCTTGGGCAACTGCCCATTTCCTGGCATGAGTATATTTTAAATGTATAGGAATATGATTAGAGAAGGATGTCATAATGGTGTGTTCGCCATGTGGGGACTCCCTGACAAATTCTGGTGGCCAGTCTTGTTCTGCTAGAAGTATATCTTTGCCTTTGGAAAGTCGCTCCCAAATGAATGCTTTCACTTTTCTTGGTATGTCTCCCTCCATCCGGAGTGTTATTTCATATAACCTATGTGGAGAGCTAACGCTGGTGTCTGCAGTTTCAACTTTTAATGTCTTCATTCAAGTCCACTGTCTCCAGAAGTCCCTTCAGGTTCTGGCGAGCTATTGTTACTTCTGCTGCGCTGTCCAACATTGTCTGAGCCCATTCTCTGTTCTTGAGTTGTGTCCTCAATATCCTCAGCATATCTGATTTTTAGACCTGCTACCTTCTTTTTGGTGAATTGAGGTTTTGGTTTACTCTAAATGTGTTGATCGTCTTTGGACTTCACAAATTCTTCCTTGTTTTCTGACCATCCTCTTCTTTCGGATGTCTGTGATGATATCTGAAAGGTACAAAAGGAATATCTATCAGTATCGTGATACCTGTTAGGTTTTCTCAAATTATCCCTATTCCTGAGGTTATACCTCCTTTCAGAGTGCTCCTTTTGAGGAGACCTACCTCGGGAATGAGAATGCTTCTCTTTTGAAGTTTGTTTGCTATTCTCCCACTTCTTTTTAGAAGAGGTAAGAGAGTTTTTAGAAAAGACCTTTTCAGGACTTTCGGACAGTTGTGGTTTTACTGGTTTCCCACCCAATCTGTCTCTGCCTAATTCTTCATAGGACTTTTCAATTATTCTGGCTAGTTCCTGTGGTTGTTCTGTTACATCAGTTTCCCTTAATTTTTGGCTGATCGCCACTGATGCTGCTTCTCCTTTAATACTAGATAATATTATTGATGAGACTTGGCTAACATTTTTCAGTAATTTCATACCTAAATTTAGAGCAGGCTCTGTCCCGTATTAGTTTTGAATCTGTTTCAGGGCATCAGGTATTACCACCATAGATGGAACACCAGGTGTTTCAGTGTAGATTGCAGCGAAGACTGTACCCCATGTGATGCAGTCCTCCAGATGTGGTGTGACCCCCATTGGTAAACAGATTGTTAAAATTCTGTGTTTCTCATGAGGGCTAGTAATAGGAAATACTGCTTCATTTTGAGTCGTTTTTTGAGCTATTCAGAACGGAATTTGTTCACGTTTTGCGGGTAATTTGCCCATGACTGCGTAAAAAGTCTGTGGTGTAATTTTTAGTGTATTCCCCTGATGAGAGGTTTGTTGTGGAATAACTATTGGAGGTTGAACTGTGAGAGTCTGCATGACATATTGGACCAATTGTCTGTAGATCTTGATTAGCTCTTTGAGTTGAGTAAGTAATTCTACATCTGTCATGTCTTCGATTTCAGGATGAGGTGTGTAACCCGCTAAAACCGGTCATGTTGCTCCTGGTCTAACTAGTGGACTGAGCCTGGTATTGTGATTTAAATGTTAGGGTGTGTGCCTTTAAACCAGAGCTCATGCTCATGGTATGTGAGTGGAATTTCAATGTCCTCGAAGGGAATATATTCCTCTGGTGGATCATCTTCTTTGTGGAAGTGAAACAAATGTGTTACTGGATTTGATTCAGGGAATACTATCCATGAGTACAATACCCCTGTCTGGTGGTATTTATATGCCTCTATCACAAAAACTGCTCTACCACCTTTTGATGTTAGGCCAAATTTTATAAGTTTTAGAGTGATGGCTCTCGTTAAATTTGGAGGAATCATTGCAGCATTCTCATCGGTTTCTTGGAAACCTGTTAAGTTAAAACCTGGTACGGCGTTGTCACCTGTATTTCCACTGGTTTCGGTGCGGTTGGCTTCGTCGGCCGTTATTTACTGAAAATTGCAGATACACAACAGTACGGTCCTCTTCTGCCAGGCTTGTTTGCATCCCTATCATTAACCATAGTCCTCCTGGTGGCTGTTTGTTTCTCGTGTTTGGCGAGCAAGCACTGGAAAAAGTGTCCTGCTTCTGTTATTCAAATCGCTAACTTGAGCAGCTTCAAAAACATTTAAAACTGCTTTTTTTTGGACTTCACTAAGGCAGCTTTTGTAGCTACTCTCCTCAGCAGCAGGATTCCCTGACGCGTAATTAGAAATCCACCTAACATAACATAACAAAATAATCATCCTTGGTGAGGTAAATGTTTAACTTTTAAAATAAAGCTGTAATGCACAAAAGCATCACACTGTAAGACTTCCAAGATTTATATGGTAGATAAGATCTTTCGGGTTACCTTATGATAGATATATGTGCTTTCCTGTACCAACAAAGGTTGAATTTTGGCAGAGCTGAGTCTGTATTTCTTCCTTCAAAGGTTAATAAAATTAGGGCTGTTGTTTTGTCTGAGGGGTTGGAATTCTCGAAAGCAAACTTTAGTAGAATTATGCCTAGTGCTTTTTTAGACTTCATGGTAACGTGGTGGAGCAAAACATGCCATTCAGTCCATGGTTTTGTTCCTGTTAGCCATGCCCAGGTCTCACCTTCCAGCTGTGAAAGATTGAGAGCTAAGAGTTTCAGAATAGACACAGAACAATGTTCCATGTGTAAGCATAGGGCCATTTTTTTTTTCTGGTTGGTGCAAGAAAACAGAAACAGAAAGCAACAGTGGTATGTATTTAGAACATTCGTCCTGGTTTATGATCTTTCAATCGTAGGTGTGTTTATAAAAGCATTATTTTGCTTTTTTATAGAGCACACCACAAAAATTGGAGCCGAAACAGAAAAAAAGGTCTATTAACAAATATATTAGATACTCCATCAGCAGCCACTCTCATACAAGGAAAGAGGAAATTGGACTGCTCTTCCAAGCTGACAGTCTAGCTATTCACTAATGGTATAAACAGAAGTGATTGTTCTAATGCTACTTATAATACTGTTTCCTTTAGTACATTATTGGGATTTTGTTTCATAATACTTAATGGGGATTTTTATTCCAGAACTGTAATATTATAAGCAAACGTGTAAAGCTTGCAATATATTGATTTATGCAGTAGTATGATAATAACCCCTTTACCTAATACATTTGGCCCTGTAACTGAGTAAGCACCATAAGACCTGTCAGCCTTAGGGTGGTCTTCCCCCAAACTTTTTTTCACCCCTCCTATTTATCTGAATTTGTTTTTATTGACCTTAGGACTCTGTGCACTTTATCAATTCTAACCAGTGCTAAAGTGTTTGTGCTCATTCCCTAAAACATGGTAATATTGCCATACACCTGATTGGTGTATTTTATTTACTTGTACGTCCCTAGTAGAGGGGTACACCACATACCCAGGGCTGGTAAATTAAATGCTACTGGTGGGCCTGAAACACTTACTGTACACCCTCTACCCCAACTCAAGTGGCTCCTTAAAACATGTCGTAGGTTTGGCATTGCAGCCTGTATGCAGTTTTGAACTGCCAATTCGACTTAGCAAAATAACCTCTTTGCCAAGCCACAAACTCCTTTTTTATTACATATAATTCAACCCTCAAGTAAAGCCTAGACAGCACATAGGACAGGGTGCTAAAAGCATGGCATTTTATATATCCTGGTAGAGAAGAAAAACTCACAAATGTATTTTCACTACAGTGGCACCACCTCTCCCATAGAATAACCTTGGGTTACCTTATTATATTTGATAAGCATGTAGAAAAGTCACCTTTGGTGTAACTGTAAAATCGGGTTTTAAGTCGCAATTCTGAAAATGCCACTTTTAGAAAGTTGCCATTTTCTTGTCCTAACCATTTTTGCCTGCAGCCTGTTTCCTTTGTCACATGACTAGGTGTAGTTGGTAGTTGGTCTTTGTGTATTCCTCTCAGTCAGTCACACAAAGGAGTGTCGAGGTGCTGGCAGGAGGGGTAATCTCAGACTTGATTGGCGTGGAGTTGCCCACCTACCATACTTGCACTCACAGGCAAAGACCCAGCCCAGACATACTGGGATCAGGGCAAGGAGGAAGGAAATTTCAGACACCTATTTAAGTGGGAAACTCCAGATGCTTCTCCCACTTGGGAACCAGGTATAAAAATGGGACCCCCAATCCCCATCTTCAGTAGACTCCTGTACCTGTTGATACTACAGAAGAAGGACACCCTGCTGCCCTGCTGCTTGAGGCCTGCTCTTCTTGCTGAGAAGGAATGCTGGACCTGCACCCTTCATCCCAGCCTGAAGGGACTCCAAGAGTCAGTTGACTGCCCTCCTGCTCTGAGCTACATGGGCAAACAAGCTCCATATTCCTCCCTGCATCTGCCTAGCTGATTGGTAACCTGCACCTGCAATTGGACCTGCTGTACTGGACCTGCCTGGACTTGCAACTTAACCTGCCTCAGACCTGCTGGCCTCTGCTGGAGTGAATTCCTGATCACCAAGATTTTCCCATCAGGTACTGGACCCTTTGTGTGGCATCAACTGGGCTCGTATAGGAAAATTATAGCTAGAGGAAGTTACAACAAGGCGTATTAATGAGAATACCTCTCTATATGTAGAATATTTGAATGTAATCAAGGAACACCCTAATTGAAACAATGTGTGCACATAGAGAAGATTCTCATGATATATTTATTTACTTATTTTCTGTATAATTCATAATTCATTTACTGGCAGATGCATCAAAGTAAATACCGGGAGCAAATGGGCAGATTCTCAGAATCTGCACCTTTGCTCCCGGTATTTTTGCATTTGGGATGCATCATCCCAAATGCAAAAATTGCAATTTAAGGAATCTATAAATTGAGATTCCTTAAATTGCGATTGCATTGAAGGATCCCAGATTGAGATTCCTTAAATGCAATGCATGAAAGTAATAAAAATAGCGAATTCGCTAATAGGGGGTGCAAATTACCATGAAGTTGTGTGCATTTTTCAAAGTTTCATGTTGCGCATCCACATGCCCTTAGAGCATGTGTGTGTGCAACATATGTGCATAGATCAATTTCAGGGGTGCAACAGGGTGCCATTTTGACACCCTTGCACCCTTGAAATTGCATGAGCAATTTGCGAATTCCTACTGGTACTCGCTAATTGCTCATGCAATCTCCAATACATTCCTATGGGCATGTAGGCCCATAGGAATGAATGGGACAGCATTCCTTAATTGCGACTAGCAATTTGCAAGTAGCAATTAAGGAATGTTAAGGAATCGCTATTTTAATAGCGATTCCTACATGCATAGGCTTTTGCTATTCCTAAATAGCGATTCCTTAAAAATCGCTATTTAGGAATAGCAAAAGGCTACGTTGATGCATCTGCCAGCAAATGTTACAAAAATTCAATTGTGCATATAAAATTCAAAAATGGTCACTTCAAAAGATTATATTAAACAGCCAACATTAATATATACAAATCCAGATGACAGACGAAACGTTGATTCAGGCAGTGCGGCAGATGTCTACAACGCGCGTTTCGGCATACACGCCTTCATCAGGTAGCCGTCTATAGCACATATAACTTATTCTGGATATAGCAGATGATAAACTGTGGCTTCAACAATGTCTCTACTTTAAATAAAGGCTCTACAGAACTGTGGATACATTCAGGAGTGAGTGGCCACGTAGGTAGAAGTATCTCGAAGGATGAGGCCATAGAGATCACACTAGTATTGTAGAACAATACATTCAAAGTCTATATATAGGTATAGGCATGTCAAACTGAGGTTATATGTGGGCAGTGCCGTCAGAACCTGGGATTTGCTGAAAGAACGACTTTGAAATACCGGAAATAATCTCCTGGATATAAGAAATTACTGTCCAAAAGGACTCTCTTGCCAAGATGTCCCAAGTTAAGAATAAGAATAAGATCGGACAAATGATAACATCCGACCCAGTCAGACCGGAGAGAATCTCCTGGAAGATGGATAGTTACGATCACCTCTCGCCAGGTCGTCACAGGCTGAGAATGAGCTCTGATAAGAAAAGAAGTACTGATGTTTTCGGCTGTTCTCGACTGTGAACAGAGCCATTTGTGTCAAGATCTTGCAGCCTGCCAACGCAAAACTCCAGTGAACCCACCTGCTACAGCGTTCACCGGTGATGACTGGCAACGTGAGATTTGCACTTTGCCCTACCGCATTGACAACCGCGGTGACTGCCAACATGAAGCTCCATCAACGACAGCCCCTATGCCTCATAGAACCATTACACTACAACAGCAACCATCCACAGCGCTCTCTCTGCTGCCTCCTTCACTGAAAACCTGATCTCTTCACGCTGGACTTTGAGAAGGTAACTTTTTCAGTGGGACTAACCTAGTACCTGTATCCGGCCTGTGCTGTATTGCTTTTGACCTGAAATTGTGACTTTCACCTGGACTCGCATGACCAGATAACTGCGAGTGACTACGCTTACATCTTTAAAATTGCATATCTCTGGTTCTATTGATTGGAGTGTTGTCATTTTGGTGTTAAACTATTCATTAAAATTCACCCGATTTTCTGTGGGTTTTTTCTTGCATTATGTTTTCAATTTATTACTGTTTGTGTGCAGCACAAATCATTTACACATTGCCTCTAAGTTAAGCCTGACCGCTTTCATGCCAAGTTGTTGGAGTGTTAAGGACAAGTTAATTTAATGACTTTTTGTGTTTTCCTCTAACCAGGAATGTAGTTGTTGCCTGAGCAGGGTTTCAACCCCCTCAATCAACAACCCAATTTCTCACTAGCATTATTAAGCTTCTGTCATGACCCACACCTGAACCTTGTCCTGCCCACCGCATTCATCCCATGGTGGAGATAGGCCGCCAGAACACAAGAGACTACAAGTCCCATGAGTACCAGCAGCGGCACGTCAACATCGACGGGAAAGCGCACAACCGATGAAGACGCTTCCGCTCTCTGTGACGTTGCTGAGTATCCTGTGCCCCAGGCCGGAGCCTTGGAGCCATGTTGCAAAGCTGCGCAAGGGTCTTGTAAGGGTGCGGCTGCATCTCTGTTTATCTGGACGAGTTTATCAAGATTGGTGTACATTTTTATTTCATTGTGGCATTTTACTCCTAACGAGTGAGGAGTCAACAGGATTCCTCTTGGTCGTGGAAGTCCGCTTTCTTGTTCCACATATTTATGGGACAATGCATACCATAAGGTGTTCCTCCCTGTTGGTGAAACACACATATGATGTCTCTTGCGGGTGGTAAGAATACCTGCGCTGTTGTGGGGGGTTGTTTTTGAGTCATACTTGTCATGCTGGTGAGTTTCACTTTCTGTGAGCTCTTGCGGTACAAGTGCATTAACTTTCATGTGTGATTTACTCCCCTCACATTGGCGAGTTTACAGTTTAGTGAACTCATCCGGAGGGGAGCCAGAAGCCATACATCTCTATATGTATACAGATGAATATGTTACATTTTTGAGAAACAACATGATCAAGCAATACAGCGATACAATTAATGTTTGTGTTTCAAGGTGATGTCGAAGCCTTGTGTGTCTTTTTATGTTAGTCTTTGTACTTGAAGATGACCCGGTTGGGTTAAAAATGGCGAATTACAGGAACAATTCATTTCATGTAGTGAAATAAGGAGGGCTTTGCCAATTAGTTTCTATAGAAACTAAAGACTTTTTCTAAAATCTAACATTTATGTTGTTCTTGCCCTACTCTAATAGGGGATTGTGGTAGAGCCATAATACAGTCTCTAGTATTATCTGTGAAGCTAGGCCCAAGGTTACAAGGGTAGGTTATGTCATACGTATACAAGCCTTTAACCAAGTGCTCATTTACATTACCAATAGAGTCTTACACACTCACTGTCACTGGCTTTGTCTTTTCTCCTTTCTATAGTAAAACTAGTTTTTTGTTTGCTACCAAGGGGGTCAAAGGATTCCTAGCGACTTTGTCCTGGAAGATTCTAGACACTCCGGGTGTACGCAACAGGCTTTAAAATCATTCACACCCCTCGGCTGAAGAACAGAGGTGGTGGAATTGGTATCATCTACAGAGAAAAGCTGGGTATCGTTCAGCTTAAAATTGGGGAGGTGTTGGGATTCGAGTTGATGGGGTTTTCCATTAGAGGTCTGGAGGGAACACTGCTTTCAGGCGTGCTCTGCTACCGTCCACCGGGATCGGCACCCTCTCTATCAGACTTTCTTGACCTAATCTACGACCTTTCCAACACCCACTCTAAGCTGCTGGTCCTGGGGGATTTCAACTTATGGCAGGGGGGTCCACTGGACGGGGCATTTTCGACACTCTGCCAGGCCTTTGGTGACATCCAGCTGCAACAACTGGTCCGCTCAGCGACCCATAAGGGAGGTCATATCCTGGACTTGATTTTTGCTGACGCTCAATCTGCAGCGGTCACCGACATCTTGTGCCAATGCTGGACGGACCACGCACTTGTGGCCTTCTCCCTTCGTATAGGTGACTACTCCTCTGAGACTTCGGGGGTAGGAGTGGCAAAACTGGGCAGACCCTGGTCTCGATTACTCAGTCGCTCTCCTTTGCCGTCCCTACTACCAGACAATTTTCGTCTGAGCGACTCAGTGGAGGAAAGTTACTCTACTCTCTGCCAGTCGATTACTAACATGCTGGACAAGGTGTCTCCATTTCGTAAGTCCTGTGGGAGAGTGAATCGGCCTTCCCCCTGGTACACGGAAGAGCTTCGACAGCTGAAGCTGTGCTGTAGACGTGCAGAGAGGGCTTGGAGGAAGCAATACTTACCATCAGCAAAGGCCTCGTTCAGGCTCATACTGCAGGACTATAAAGCGCAGATTAAGCTCGCTAAGGCGACCTTTTTGGAATCTACCTTGAATCAGGCGCCTAATAAATCGCAAGCACTGTTTAAAATCGTCAGGGAAATGTCCCACCCTATATGTGCGGCTAATACGGTCCCTGTATCGCAGGCCCTGTGCGACTCCCTGGCGGGTGCTTTCGAAGAGAAAACTGCCAAGATCTTAGAGGGCTTAAAACATCCCTTGCCCACCATTCTCGATCTGGGAGCTCCGGTTAGCCCGCTCAGTCGACTCCGGCCAGCTGGCTCTTGTCCTGGCTTGGGAGCTCCGAACGGGTTATCCAGTCGACCCCAGCCGACCGGACCGTGCCTTCCATCTGCAACTCCTGTCCTGGGAACTCCGGGTGACCTGTCCAGTCGACCCCAGACAGATGCCTTTGGCTCTGATCTGGGAGCTCCGGGCGGCTCACCCAGTCGACCCCAGTTGGGTACTCTTGCTTTTAGTTTGGGAGCTCCGGTGTCTCCTTCCAGTCGACCCCAACTAAAATCCTTTCCTCGTCCCTCTTTTGAGGAATTTTGCAGTCTGGCTAACACGGTATCCTCTGGCTCCCCGCGTGATCCATTGCCTCCCAAATTTTGGAAGGCGTTTCAGGCGGAACTTTTTCAACCGCTGCATTCTATCTGCCTCCAGTCTCTGGAGTTGGCATCCGTCCCCGAGTGTTGGAAGTTAGCAGTAGTGTCACCTCTGCTTAAGAAGCCAACGCTGGACCCGACTTGTTTGTCCAACTATCGGCCAATTTCCTTGCTCCCCTTTCCTATTAAAATCATGGAAAAATGGTTGACCCGCTCGCTCTCAGGTTTCCTAGAAAACATCGGTTGGTTCGATGAGGCACAGTTTGGTTTCCGCCCCGGGCACGGGACGGAGTCTGCGCTAGTAACCGTACTGAACAATCTTCGCTCGCGTGTCGACAGTGGTCGGGCAGCCTTTTTAGTGCTGCTCGACATGTCGGCCGCGTTCGACACGGTGTGCCATCGAACCCTCATCAGGAGACTTGAAGAGTGTGGGGTCACAGAGGAGGCAAGAGACTGGCTCATATCTTACCTTGACAGTCGGCAACAGCTGGTATCACTTCCTCCATTCTGCTCCGAGCCAAGGAAAGTAGGGCAGGGGGTGCCACAGGGCTCGGCCGTCAGCCCAATACTTTTTAACCTGTACCTCCGCCCCCTGGTCCAGCTTATAAAATCTTTTGGGGTCTCGGCTTTTAACTATGCCGATGATACCCAGCTGGTCTTTTCCTTGGAGGGCGATAAGGCGGTCCCGCTGGAGACTTTCCATCACTGCATGGCAGCCACAGCGGACTGCCTACGGGCCAACTCCCTACAATTTAACAGTGCTAAGACTGAGGTGCTTTATTGTTTCACCGATCGGATTTCACGGACATTGCCAGAGAACTTTTGGCCAGCCTCCTTCCCTGAGCCAGTCTCGGCTGCACCATCTGCTCGCAACTTGGGGGTGATCTTCGGCCCAAATCTACAGCTTGACTTGCACGTTTAATAAAACCACGTCTACGTGCATGATGCTGTTACGCATGCTGCGTAAATTTCTGCCCCTTCTCCCCGCCCACGCCAGGCCGGAAGTAGTTTGCGGTACTATACTAAGTCGCTTAGATTATTGTAACGCGCTACTTCTGGAGGCCCCTAAAAATCTGGTGGGGAAGTTACAACGTGTGCAGAACATGGCCGCCAAGTTGGCCCTCTCATGGCCTAGGTCTAGTTCTTCTACCCTGGCTTTGAGAGAGTTACACTGGCTCCCGGTACATCTGAGGGTGCTGTACAAAGCTGCGTGTTTAGTGTTCAAAGCTGTACACCATCAGGGCCCGATACCTTTGCAGAATATGTTCTCTTGGTATTCTGCCTCGCAACCTCTCCGATCCTCCTCTGCGCAGCTGCTGGTAGCCCCGAGGTTTCAGAGAGTCAGGATGGGCGGCCGCTCATTCAGTGTGGCTGCGGCCAAGCTTTGGAACTCCCTGCCTCTTACTCTGAGAAGCCACAGCAACTATCTTCCGTTCCGGAAAGCCCTAAAAACGCACTTATTTCCCAAAAATGCTGTGTAAGTGAATAGTGCTGTCGCTTAAGCTCAAAGCGCCAGGATGCCCTCTGGGTGACAGGTTTGCGCTCTATAAATATACTAAATAAATAAATAAATACATAAATAAAATGTATTTTTCTTTAAAGGTAGCTTACCCTATAAATCAGCGATTGATAGAAAGGTCTAGAAAGATCATTATTTAGTTGCTTTTTGTCTCGTCTCTTTTGTTTGTCATTTTGGGTCTCCTTCCCTGCTGTCTCTACCCTTTCCTTCCCTTGCTTGATCACTTCACTGATCTGTGCTGTAATAACACTCATACCTGGAGCTGTTGAGAGGTGGACCATTTTTGAGCATCTTTCCGATCCCTAATAATTGGGGAACCCGACAGCATCATAATTATTGTCAGGCCCTCTCTTTTCCTCTACATTACCACCTCTTTTTTCCTTCCTCTTCTGTTCCTCCACATCACCTCAAAGCAGCTGCAAGCAGGCATATAACACTATACAAAACATGTTAAGGATGTAACATTATGTCCCCTCTTTCCCTCACCATTACAATTTTCCCACAAATGTTGCCTTTCTTCAAGCCACAAAACGTTGGCAAGACCCAAGTAGGTTATAGGAGGTACATAGCAGCATACCAAAAATTGACATTATGCTCCCCCTACTTCCATTGGTCATTTTCCTTCTCTCTTTTTTCCTTCCTGTCATTCATTTACCACTTTAATGTAGTATGTTGCATGAAATTTGCATTATAACCAACTAATACACTCAACAAACAACTAACTGAAGGGCCTTCATTGTCCAATAAAGACCCTCCCATTTAAACCTCAAGCAGTCACACCACAAAGTAGCCATCACAAAACCCACAAATGATGCACTTAGAGCCTCCAGTGACCGGCATCACATTTGTATGCACCCAAACACACTGACACACAGCTTGAAAAAGACCCTCATACAGCTCCCCAATCAACAGCCAATTGAACCCCTTAAAATCACACAAACTTCAAAGTAAAACATTAGAGCATACTATGGAGGTTCAAGCTTACTTTAGACAGATCTATTTCCGAGCAGCTTAGAGGCTGAAAGCACCTGCTGCAGGATCTATCTGAATAGAGTAAATCTCAGCATAGTATTGATTAGATAGCTCAGGCAGTTAATGCCCTTGCAGAAGAGATCTAAATGAGTAACAGCCTACCCACATATTTTTAAAGGAGATGCAAGGGGCAGACACCACCCTTCCAGCACTGATTTGCATTCCCCCATTACTGCTTATGTTGCTTTGTAAACGTATTATTCCTCCTGCACCCTTATTATTTTAATAACTATGCACTATAACTCTACCCTGATAAAGAATTGTTCACTTACCATATACGGGGATGGATGTCTTCTAGCATTGTTACTGTCTGTCAGACTGGTTGGGCGCAGGATGTTTGCTTCCTGCAGTACAGCTGCCTATCTCCTGTAATATTGTCGGGCGGCTCATCCGTTTTGGGTGAGGTGGGATTCCCCGCAAACAAATGTAATGATACTAAAACCACTTTCTTATCATTTTATTTTTCATTATTCCCAATCGAAGTTACAGCCAACAATATTGCTGAGCATCACGTCCCAGGAGGAGTGTTGGGCACATGTAAGTGTGCATGTCTGTGTGCCCGGCCATATCAGGCCAGCCAAACAGACATGAGCACTCATGTTTCTTCAACACAACTGTGTTGCACCAGCCAGGTTGGAGAAAATCTCCAGGCTCCCTGGGCATGCGTGAGCATCAAGTCAGCCCTCTCAGGCCGGTCATGGCGCTGCTGTCATGCTTGTTTTACTGGTTAAAACCAGCATGACAGCAGTTCTGTGATTGTTTCCTGGGAGTTTGTGCAGCGTGAACAGCATCGGAAGAGGAGCACCGAGGCGGCAGGCGCACGAGCAGGTAAGTTTATTTAAAAAAACGTATTTTCCCCTCACCCCTATTCCCTTCCCCCCGGGTTGCCCAACCACCCAAAAATTGGAGCTGCCACCAATGAATATTGTGATAGCCTTTTAGTTTTGCTTGCATCAAATAATCATGTCCCAGCATTTTTACATTCATATGCCTCTCAGCATTTTTACATTAAAATGCCTCTCACAGTACTCCTAAATTGTGTCCTAAATAATGATATCTCACTCTAGCCCAAACACTGATTTCTTTAAAGACACATTTGCACTGACTAGCACCATTCACAAATATCCCTTTACGGAGACAAACACAGGGCACTTCCAAATCACATCTATAGTGCTAAACAGATTGCAGCTGTGTATCTCCAGGACTGACCTGCACCATACAACACTATCCACTTACTGAGGCATCCATACAGCAGTCAAAATGCACCTCATTCATTCAACTTCCATCAATCACTGCTATCCTAGGATTATGACCTGCGATGAACTCGCACAATGTACACATATTCTCATCTCAACTCCTACAGTTACTTTGCCATTGATACATTAAGAATTTAGGCAATGCACCTTTATTTGACATATATCATTCACTGAAATCCCAATAATTTGATTGAGAAATGTATCTGTCTGCACCCTGCACTGATATTCTGTCCTTCTCCATGCTGTGACATTTCAGGAAAGAGATCACGAGATATGCTGGCAAATGTTCAGCAAGTGGAAAACATGTTGTAGAGCAGTGGTTCTTAACCTGTTGACTTTTATGTATTCCCAACGGAGCCATTGGAATTCAGGGACCAGGCCTAAGCAATGTTGATGTACTGATCAGCAAAACAACACACAAAAATATGAAAACAAGCATTTATCAAACAACTACAGAACCTATTAAATATTTATTTAATTGATAATTAACAAATATAAACAAATCAAAATTGTAAATTTAATGGGAAGTGTAGAGCTTTTCTATCCATCATCTATACTGTATTCTGTTTGATGCACTTGATCTGCTCCCATGAATCAATGTGGGGATACCAAATACATTTTTAGCCTTCGATTTCAAATTATTTCAGATTTGCAGAATGTTTTAAAATTTTTAATTTTACATTTTGCTCTTTATTTATATACACTTTATTAATCTGTTAATATTATTTAATTTTCTAAGCAGTCACAGGCTTCTTGAGTAGGCGTCCTAGTCCCCCAGGGGTCCTCGGATCACAGGTTAAGAACCAGTGTTGAGGAGCAGATGTACAATCTTTTTATGTATGTGTTAATTCCCAAAATGATTGCTTATTTTGATGAGTGTCTGCCACAGAGACCTCGGTATATCCTGTCAGTGAGTAGCTTCAATACAACTGCTTGTAGGGTTAATCATTGACCGGAAGAGTTGTGTGTATTTGTGTGTATGTGTGGCTGTGTGTGCGGCTGTGCGTGCGACTAGCAGCAGTCTTATGTTTAAACTGAAGTTCATAATTTCCAAAGCCAACAAGCCATTATTGCTGTGCATGTGGGCGTGCAACTTAGTGTATCTGTACATGCACTTGTAAATGTGTGCATTTGTGTATTAGTCACCCTGCCCTCTACCTGTTCACTGTGTTATGAAACTTGCACTGTTGATGACTATGTTGTTTGTAAGTGTGGCTTGTTAAGACCCCTTTTAACTATAAAAAGCTAAAACGATTGCATTATCAATGCATGTATGGTCCAAGTCTTTGAGATATGATGCTTGGTTTTCTCCAGTGACTAGAAAGACGGCAGAAACTAGCAATATAGAGATTTCTCCAGAAACAATACAAATTACCTTTGATTTCACTGTTCTTAGATAGCGTTTAACCATGCCAGTTTATATGTATTTATGATTTTATATTGCACTGTACACTGTATAATTAGCATGGCACATATTTGTGATCTCTGTGTTAGAGAATACATGGCTTAATCAATAGTTTTGATTCTTGGTGATGTCACAGTGTCATGGGTTTCCCAAGTTACTAGTAAACAATGTCTGTCAAGTTCAAGGAAAATGTCTTCAGAACCTGTAATGTGATCCGTATGGTAAAGACAATTAAAGATAGATTCCTTTTTCTGTCCCCCGACTGCAATAAAAATCAATATTTCAAAAGGATCAATTGGCAAATGGAGAAATGGGCAGGTAGTTGGAAAATGAGAAGCTCCAAAAGCAGAAAGAGGACTAGTCATCTCCATAAGTATGCAACAAGTAAGAAGAAGTCCAAACCATGCTGCAACCCATTAAAATCATAATGCAAGTGATGTAGGAAGGATAAAAAGAGGAGAAGAGTAGAGGAAATCAGAATATCAAAGAAAGAATGACCAAATAGGGCAGCCTTTGAATAAAAACAATTTAAGATGAGTATACTTGTACTAAAGACTGCAGCTTACAAATTATAAATTGGTTCTCTGAGATTACAGGGCAGATTAATCAAGATGGAAAGTCATGCTGGGGGCTCTAGAGGGCGCCAAGCAAGATGGCTGCACTTGTGTGAGGCTCTTGCAGTTCGGGCTTCTATCCTTCTCACATCCTGGACATCCGGGCACCCTGATTCTGTACAACCGGCCATGAACACATAAGAAGTGCCCCTGGGGCAGCCTAGGGCCAGGGGACGTCTTGATATTGCCTGGAGATGCGATTGCTGTTAATATGACCCAGGAGCTCGAGGCCCCTAAGATGGCGATTGCGTGGAGGGCCTGAGAGGTGGCTGCCACTTCATGCATTGCTGCTGCAGAGTGGCGCCTTACCTGCAATCTGCTGCTGGACCGGCACCTGCTGACTCCTGTAGGGCAATCGAGCTGCGCTGCTTCCCCCGTGGCAAACTGGTTCTGGTCCCACGGCCCTTTGCACTGGGGAGCTGCTCCCCGGGCACTGCCTGGCAGCTCTGAGGCCATACGCTGCTAGAAACGGGCGGCGGGGCAGAGGCCAACCCTGGCTGGCCAGGACGGGAGGTGATGCCATCCTGACATGGGCGCCGCTGAGGAGGTGAGCGTTGAGGGGGATTAGGGCAGCGGAACCTGTACTCGGGGGCCCGCGGCTGCATCCGGCTGCTCCCCCGTCGCGTCCGCCCGCTAGACCGGGAGCGCTTTTATCCGCTCCTGAGAGCTGGGTCGGCGCTGCTGTGCGCGTGGGTCTGGGAGCGCGGCCCGCTGCCTGCCGTTCTCTCGAAGTGGGCTTTGTAAGCTGCCCACCGCTGGGGACGGCCTGGACCTGCGGCTGGTGGGCCTGGGTGGAGTCGCGGCCTCATCTCCCCCACCGGGCCTGAGCTGCATGAGAAACTACGCTGGAGACACCTCGGTTAGCCTTCGATCCGTTCTGGCTGCCAAAATCTGTGAGACAGGAGTAAGCCTGCTGATACACGGACAACACTGCTGTTATACAAAGGGAGTGGAGGCACACATCTGCTCTGTGTGGTCGGCGTTGTGGGCGGTCCAGACCAGGTGCTGCGGCACTCCTGATATCCACTAACACTGCCATCAGAGACTGCCCTGCTCCTTGATTTGGGGCCTATACCTGTGACCCGCCTCCCCCCACGCACGCTGCAGGACACTTCTGGTCTTGCTATTGTGCTGGCCTTATGCTCCTGTGGCCCTAGTGAGATGGACTTCCCCCGTGGAGGTGGGGTGCTGTTCTCCCTGGTTCTGAAACTGGTAACCACTGTAACGACGTCAACACCCACGCATGGTGTGGTGGTGTGGCCTACTTGCGGAGACAGACGCCTGCATCCGCTGCATCACTGCTGGGGGCCTGGAGCGCCCGCTGGAGAAGCGAGTGTGAAGGCGCTGCCGTGGAGCGGTGCAGGCAGACTCGAACATACTCCATAGACATCCGTGCAACACACATGTGCATCGCTGATCAGCCTGTGCCAGCGGCACCACCCAGAGAGAGGGCACGGATCTCCCCGACACCACAAGCCATTGCAGATCCTCCCGCCTGACCGCAATGGGGACACCGGATAACAAACAGCCGAAACTCAATTTCGACACTAGGAAGACTCCCTGATCCCAGATGGGGCCAGATGACGACCAGACCGAACCTGCGGCCACATCTACCTCATACCTAAAGGAGCTGCTGCTTGTGATGCAGTCCAGCTTGACCTCCATTGAGTCCAAAAGGGACTCCATGTCGGCTAGAATGGACGGCCTTATGCATAAGGTTGAAAAAACACGATGAAAGACTAACCGAAGCAGAGAGGCGGATATCAGACCTGGAGGACTCAACCACAGCTACAAATAATCGCACCCTTGAAATCGATAAAGTATTGAAGGTTATACCTGCCAAGAACAAGCAGCTGGAATCGCGCTCTAGGAGAAACAACCTCCACATTTTAGTGATACCGGAATCCATCTCAACCGGGTAAATGGAAACTTATGTTGAATGCCTGCTGTTGACGCTATTTGGGAGAGAAGAATTCTCTACAGTCTTTGTGGTTGAAAGGGCAATTCACTCACTGGTGAGTCGCCCTCCCCCTGGCACTCCCCCTCGCCCAATAATAGCTAAAATGCTAAATTATCGCGATAGAGACACTCCCTCCGTATATTCAGAGAGAAGGGGCGCCTCCATCATGAGGGATCAGAGATATGCATATACCCAGACTTCACTATGGTTGTGCAGGAGCAAAGACGCAAATTCCTTCAGGTCAAACGAAAGCTTCAACAACTTGGCATTCCCTATGCCATGCTGTACCTAGCCCACCTGAAAGTCATGGCTCAGGGCAAACAACAATTTTTCACAAACCTGCAGCACGCCCAAGACTTCATTAAGACCCTACCCAAACCATCTGAAGACCGCCAGTCTCCTCTGCGGCAGGAGGAGGAGAACAGGAGAGCATTGGACATAGAGTAGATGACCATACAAAGATCCGCGGTTGGGCCCTCCTACGAAGAGTAATTTGCACCTAACAGAAAGTCCGGTCATTGGCTGCAGGGAGTACAGATCATACGAAGGATGTTAGCGATGGCCATTACCCCCCCTGGCCGCAGAGACACGAACATTGGTTTCGCAGGCCATGTTTTCCCCTGCCCAAAGACAAGAAGATGGCTCCCGAGATTGGCCTGCAATGCCCAAATTGACCCCTGCATTGAATACCTGTTATTGCTTCAGGCCTGCTCCGTTTTCTCACCTCCACCTTCTCAATCGCCTGGATGGACCGAAGATCTTAAGCCCGAACACCCTCGCCTTCGCGAGGAGAACCTGGTTGCCCTCTTGAAGCCACCCACGAGGTAAACCCTCTTACGTGACTTTGTGCAACGTGGTTGCAATGTTTCCTTTCTGTCCCATCTTGGGACTGGGACGTGTGGGACTGTTTGGAGGGGGAGATGGCTATGCACTGCAAGTTAGGGTTGCTGTTGTGGGAGGAGGAAGGGATTGGGTATTGTTTTTCAACTTCCGTTTATTCCAGCACTCAGCGCAATTCCACTGATTGACTTATCCACATGTCACTACACACATTATGGCCCATCATGTTTTCTTCTATTGCGAATATAACAAAGACTCATCCCAACATGCTTAAATATAACTTCCTATCGTGGAATGTGCGCTGCTTCGGTAAACCCCGTAAACACCGTCACATTCTTGCCTATCTAGACCACCACAATGTTCATTGCGCTATGCTGCAGGAAACACATCTATCCCCTAACTCTTCCCCTACCTTCTCTGCTCGCTGGGCAGCCCTCAGAGGATTCTCCTGTTACTCCTCATACGCCTGGGGTACTGCTGTGCTAGTGCAACATACACTCCCATACACTCCTGTCGGCTCCTATGCAGACCCTCAAGAGAGATATACTGTTATGTGGGGAAGGCTATTGGGGCATTACCATGCTATCGTGCTGTGGCCCAAATTCAGATGACCCAGAATTTTTTAGAGTGTTGTGTGGGAAGATAAAAGATGTAGTCACCATTCACTTGATTTGGGGCAGAGACTTTAATGTTGCACTTAACCCCAACCTGGACAGGTCCCACCCCCAATCACATCATTACACAGCTGCGCAGCAAACCCTCAGAGATATAGCGGAGGAACACGGTCTTGCAGACCCATGGAGAACCCACCATCCAGCGACACGGCAGGGATCCTGCTACTCCTCTGTACACGACTCCTGGTCGCGCATATATTACTGGTTGGTGGATAGGGAAATAGCAACATGGACATCACACGCCACCTACTTATCATGCACATACTCGGACCACTCTCCAATATTGCTAACGCTCACCCTGCCGCAGGAGGAGCCCCCATACCTAGCATGGCGCCTCAACCCGCAATCATTACTGGACCCTGTATTCAAAGATGAGGTAGAACAAGAAATATCTGAATTTTTCCTTCGTAATGAAGGTTCTGTCCTCCTATACTCTACCATATGAGAGGCTTTCAAAGCCACCATAAGGGGCATCTGCATCACAAAGAGTGGCAGGATACTGAAAGATATAAGAAACACACTCCACAAATTAGAGGTAGAGCTGAAACATACTGAGTCTGCCTTTCAGTCTGCACCCTCTCCCACATTACAAGTGCGAATACGCGAGCTCCTCAATGAATATAAAGAAACTGCAGAGTGTGAGTTCAAATTCAGGGGGGAATACCATAAAGCTCGGTGCTATGGAGAGGGCGAAAGACTGGGAAGAGTGTTGGCCTCCTCTGTCTGCCCACAGCGCCTCACAAACACAGTACTGGAAATCGAAGACGAAGACGGCTTGATACGCCAAAACTCTTCGGACATTGTAGCGGCTTTTAGGCAATTTTATAAGGGTTTATACTCTAACCACCATCACACCCCAGTGGATTTTGAATCCTTCTTTGACGACACTGCCATAGCCTGGTTAGGGAATGGCCAGAGGGAATTCCTACTAGCTCACCATGAAGATGACGAAATTATCACAGCTATTATGCAATTACAATCAGGCAAAGCCCCAGGGCTGATGGCCTTCTGGCCAAATTCTATAAATTATATAAACATCTCATTATTCCAGTGCTACGGCACGTGTTCGAGGAGGCCCGCGAGACTGGCATCTTGCCCCGTACAATGCGAGAAGCCCTTATTATATCATTACCCAAGCCTCACAAATCGCTCGCGCAACTGGATTCATACAGACCCCTCTCCCTTATAAACGTAGATGCCAAAATTCCCGCCAAACTAATTGCCAACCGCATTAGCCCCCTGATGCCAGTGCTGGTCCTCCCGGACCAATCGGGCTTCGTACCGACCAGGAGCACTGCTCAAAACCTGAGGACACTATTCGCCTTACTTCACGATATCGATCCCGAAGACAATGCGGCCGCCATATTTCTCGATGCCACAAAGGCATTCGAATCCCTAGAAAGGGTCTATCTATCCCTTGTGTTGGTGTGCATGGGTTCCCCCCCCCTTTCCTGGCCTGGATAAACTTATTATATACTGGGCTGCGCTCCACTGTGATGGTGAATGGACTGCGCTCTTCCTCTTTCCCACTGGAGAGGGGCACCAGACAGGGGTGTCCCCTTTGCCCTCTACTATTTGCATTGGCTGTAGAATCTCTTGCTGCAAAAATCAGGCAACCATATCGAGACCATGCTATCGTCTATCCAGAGCGGCAGATTCTCATTTCTTTATACTCCGACAATATTACTGTATATTTACGAAACCCTGACGTCAGTATGAATCCCATACTGTGCCTATTTATTTTATTTGGACAACTATCAGGGGTCAACATCAACTCAAGTCTTGCTTTATTCGTGATAAAACACATAAAAGCATTTTCATACATAGAAATCCATTAATAAAAAACTTGATTTGTGCTCCTTAAAAATAGAACTATAAACTTTTAAAAATACATCAGTTGAATCATAGGTTTAAAAATGTAAAAATATAGAAAACTAAAAATGCAGATGTTTTTATAGCATGTTATTTACAATAGTCTGCTTATGAGTTTTTGTCTAGTGGACCATGACACCCCAGGTATTTAGCAGTAGCTATTAATATAGGCAATGATGAATTAGTGCGAATAATTCTTAAGGCTACCGCACTACTTGTCGTTCCTAGATTTTTGCACATGGGAGTTAGCCAAATGCGTCTGGGTTCCACATATGATTTACATACAAATCAAAAATGACCAATAGTTTCATTATGCACTCCACAAGATGGACAAGTTTTAGTTGATAGGCCGCCCCACCTGCCAGTCAGAGATCTCAATGGGATGGCATCAACTGGTCTAAGTCCCAAATCTATCCACTTACTGACTCTACCACTAGATTCACCCCGGACTTCCCCCTTAAGTGGTGTGATGACACTCTCACTTATCTGGGCATCATCATATCCTGCTCGCGCGATGAACTTATGACAGCTAACTACGGGCGGGCTCTAGACTCCATCACCGACAAAATCACAAGGTGGATTGCGCTACCTCTGTCGATAGCCGGCAGGGCATCATTGATTAAGATGGTCATCCTACCTTAACTCCTATATTTATT
Source organism: Lissotriton vulgaris (assembly GCF_964263255.1). Taxonomy (NCBI): domain Eukaryota; kingdom Metazoa; phylum Chordata; class Amphibia; order Caudata; family Salamandridae; genus Lissotriton; species Lissotriton vulgaris. The sequence continues at coordinate 1,458,733,371 of NC_141694.1, forward strand.
TGTCAACATCCCCTATGCCCCCAGCCATAATGTTTTCTCTGCTATGAAGTCCCAACTGATACGATTACTATGGGGAGGGAAACAAGCCAGACTCAGATGGGACACACTTACGCGCCCTTATAAAGCAGGATGGTTCTCTGTACCAGACAGCGATTTTTTATTTCAGCTGTGCGCAGGCACACTTTGCCGCATACTGGATGAACCCCCCCCCCCTACATGCCTCACCTGGCGATTGAGCATGGATACATCCCTTGCACGGCCTACATCAACGTCCCTCCGGTCCCCAGACACATTGCATCCACCACCGTTAAATGTACACTTAGCGCATGGCACGACCTAGCTAAACAGACCAATTGCACACCACTATATTCTCCTCTCCTCCCCCTTCAGGGACGACAGAACCTCCCAGTCACACAGGAGGGCGGATGTCAACAGCTCCTTCGCAAACTCTCTATACATACCTGGGGACATCTATATACCGCTGGGAAGTTCAGTAATCGAGAATAATTCTTTAAAGATGCAGACCCCACTCCATTAGACCGCTTTTACTACATCAGACTCCATCAAGACGTGAAAGCTGCCACATCTTCTTTGCCTCTAGAACCCCCAGTGATGCCCCCGCTACATATCCTACTACAATAGGATGCCCCTGAACATGTACTGTCCGAATTGTATCGCACCGTCCAAACCAATAGAGTATATGACCCAGCACTGGCCCAGAGCAAATGGGAGATAGACCTTGGTCACCCTATAACCGATGAGCAGTGGTCATACTGCTGTGCACAGATGGGTGAAATATCTTCCACCAGCAGATTTAGGATGATACAATACAAATACCTACACCATCTACATTACACGCCAGCGCGACTGTGCAGGCTGAAATTACGTGACAAAGATTGCTGTGATGGATGTTGCAGGGAGGGCGCCAACTTTAGACACTTAGCCTGGGCCTGCCCGCCTATACAGCGCTACTGGGTGGAAGTGCTTGCTGCGTTCGACCTTATGACTGGCTTGCACGTCCCTACTGACCCACTCACTGCTCTGCTGGGGTATACCGAACCCATTGCTGCTAAAATGCGGAAATACACCTCCATTGCTCTACTACTCGCCAAGAGGAAAATTTCCTGCAGGTGGGGGAGGGGGAGAGCACCAAAATTTAAGGACTGGCTCCAGGACCTGGTATAGTGGCAGGAGCAGCTACACATTTATGCAGAACCCCAACCCCCACATCATGCCCAAGAGATACATGGGGTCCGTTGCAAACCTATTTAATGGAACACGCTGCAGCTAATAGCGCAAACACCTCATGATACATATCATCTACTCTCTGACGGTCTCCCCCCAGCAGCACGTGCACCTGCCGTGCACTAGCAGGCTTGAGACGATGTATGTTGTAGATATTGTACTCATGGGCCACAACACCTACTCATCACAATAACGATTTTGCTAACATGTGACATATAAGTGTAGTTGGGTTTCTTCTTTTGTTCTTTTACAAGATGCCTTAGTTTGTGCATTAATGATATAAATAACATACAAGTCTGCAATGATGACTCTGCCTTCACTGTCGAAACCTCCCACTAACGCGGCCGGCCCGAAGGGGTTATAGGCGGCTTGATGTGTACCCCCCCTACCCCCGATACCTATCCATCTTTTATATATGCAATATCGCCATGCGGGCAGTGTAACGGTTGTAGGCAGTAATCAGAAATGTACGTCTACTGTTGGTCTTTAATAAAGGTTTTTGCAAAGTGACACGAAGTGTTTCAAAGTCTTGATATGGTATTTACTTTATAAAGAAAAAAATGTTTTTTGCGCTTGAAAGTTGCCATTTTGTAGCTACATTGCGCTACATTGTTCCAAATGATTGTCATACCTGAATTCGCATAAAATATAATGGCTACTTGGGCCAGGCTCTGTAAATCTGCTCCTGTCAGCCTTTGTGGTCCAGCTAATTGGCCTTGTTTTTTCCAAATCAATCCTTCAAAAGTAAAGATAAGGTTTATCTACCAGATATTACCTGCTTGTTGACATTATCTAGATATACACCTATGATAGCGGTTTCCACACAACCCTATTTACTAAATGAATGCGCACCAAATTGGGCTTTATGTTTACCTGCTTGGAGTGACCATCCATACTGTGATGGGTAGAAACCTATTAGGAAATCACTTTGAAAGACAGAGCTGCACATTAGCTTAAGCCCACTGGCCATTTCCAACAAGTGTGGTGTTCTTGGGACTGGGGTGACATTTTGCAGAATGAACTTACCAGTTTCTCAGTTGAAAATTGAGTTAGGGCTTACCTTGCATTCCAAAGGCATAGGAAATGCTGGCTCCCAAGAGAAAGTGTATTTCCGGTTTATTGTTCAGTGACACATTTTCTGCTATAACCATACTTCTAAGAGTGTATGTGAAATTCATGACATTTACAAAATGAAGAATTAGTAAATTTAAAAGAACTTGTCCATGTAGGCCCCAGCTCTAGTGGTGATGTCACTACATCAATGCTATATTTGACAAGACCAATTGTGTGCCTGTACCTGTGCCTAAAGAACAAGAAAGGGTCTTTCCTAACCTCCCAAGCCATTAGGATAAGGGATTAGGAGTTACATTACACCATGGCCTAGATTAGATGTATACATCTAATCTAATCACACAACTTAAGGCAGCCTCCAGAGTTGCTGCAGTACACTGGGTTGAGTGACAGGGCTAGAGCAGGAAAGCAACATATCTACAAAGATATGGCATTATCCTGCTCTCTGCCTCGAACTGGCACACAATCATGATGCTGAGCAGCACAGTACATGGGTGAATGCATGAGCCTAGAAGATGTTTTGTACTGGAAGCTCCAGTACAAAACACTATGCTGAGACTAAATTTAAAACTGTTCACACTTTGGATGTGTGCTAAACAGTGCAGCACACATGCAAAGTGGAAAAAGTATGGATAAAGGAAAACATTTCTCCTTTTTAACTCCTGTTTTCAAGTGTTATTCATTTTTGGTACAAAACACTGCCAGTCAGTAGATAGGGTTTTGAGTCAAAATCCATGAGTGATTGCACGGGAACGCCCATGTACCACTGATGGAGCACCCCCTTGATGCAGACTAAAGCAGGGCTTCACACTGTTCTGTGTTAATTTTTTTTTACAAACCAACGCAAATACCAATTTGTATTGGTATGTAAATATAAAAAAGGATTTTTCATTAAAAAAGTAAAGCAAACCTGACGCAAAACCTTTGTAAATATGAAGCCAAATCTTTTGGTATACTGGTAATGCTGACTTTTCACATTAATTTGTTCTTGCGTTCAAGGGTTGACTGACTCTAATAACCATATATATATTCACACATATCTTAAAACTAATGATGTTGTTTTCTTTTATACATTTTCTGCATTCTTATTGTACCGCAGGTACTCAGAGTCACTCTGGGCACAAACTACTGTTACAGGCTCGGAATCGTCTTAGCCTCAAATGGATCTCGGGAAACCCGAGAATGAACACTCAGGAGGATTTACGCCATTTTTATATGAAATTTTTATGTCAGCTAAGCATCCACTACAACATCCGTCGCTGTTATATTAATTTCCATATTGTAAGATTGCTTTTGGCAAACCATAAAATTACAGCACGCCTCTGGAGAAATGGCGCGTGAGCAGCGCAGCAAGGCCCTGGTATTGAAAATGTGTTCAGAAAAAAAGGGACTCTGGCCAGAACATTGAATCAGCATCATCTCACTTATTCCTGTCGTCTCGCTATTGACAGGTGCAGTGTCTCCTAAACCTGTCCAGACAGCCTCATCAGGGCGGCATCGATAAGCTATATTGAGCCTCGGCATTGCCAGCCCTCTGATTGGCTCCAAGACTCCTTTGCATCCTCCCCTCCTCCCGCAGAATGCGCAGTTCATCGGCATCGCCATGTACGGGGGACTGCGGTCCAGCTATCTCTTCCGGCACTGCTTAAATCTCGAGTCTATAAATAGGTGTTAAATAATTCATGAACGCCATTTTGTACATTCTGCCAGGCCACACCTCTCTGGGGGCATATTTATGATCACGCATCAGCCTGGAATCGATGTGTCTACCGAGCTCGCTGCCTCTGAGGCAGAATTCCCACACCAGGCCCAAAATGCTGCAAACTCCTCCGCTTCCCCTACACCAGTCATCCATCATGCTGTCACTTTAATTCAGAGCCTGCTACTTGTTTTAATAACATACATCTTACACAAAGAATATTGCTAACACCAGAATCTCGAGGTAGATTTTACAGCCTCGTAAAATGTTATTAACCCTTTGATCCCTTATATTCTTTTCATACTGCAGAGTGCTCTGAGCCTGTTTGATGCTTATCAATAACTTCTGTTCATGGGACCCATTCAGCTTTAGAATGTGACATTCATCACCGCCATGGAGCAAAATATTATTTCTGCAGCATTACCCGGCAGAAATAAAGAAAGAATAAAGGGCATTATTACAGGAATTATTTAGAAAACAGTAGGTGGATAAACTGTATTCTGGTAAGTGATAAATTATATTAACTCGTTACAGGAATACTGGCTGCTCAGACGTGTCTGACTGGCTGTTGTACTTTAATCAGCAAAAGGAGCAACCTCGAAAATGCTAGATTATGAAAAAGGCCGTGATTGGACCTTATTGATCTCTGTGGAATGAGAGATGATAAAACTGCTTTAAGTAAAGATGGCCCTTTTGTGTAATTACTTCTGACACTTTAGCCTTGGATTCAGGGTCAGTAATTCACATCTGCGATTTAATAGGTAATGATCGTGTGTAAATGTGTTTTAAAAATTGAGGTTTTTCTATTTATGCTTTTCTCAGGGTTGTCAGAGGAGTACAGCATAGGTTGGGGACCTATTTTGCCTGCAGTTTTGCATGGGGAGGCCAGTACCCTCCTCACTTTCACATGACAGCTTGCTCCTGTGAGGATAACTTTGACTTCTAATGCTTAGCCGTTGTTCATAGGAAACGATTGCAAGTAGAAACACGCGTTCCAAAGTTGGCAGCCCAAAAGATAAATAGGCATACAGAAAATTACCTTTATCTGTGGGATTTTACTAAAGCACAGTGTCAGTCGCCCACCTAGTGCATTCTGGTCAGAGCTGTTCATCTGCACAATAACATAAATGATTGGTGGCTGGGTCGATTAAAGGCACACACTGTTCAAGTCTTAATGAGTAAACTATATTGCCAACCTGTGTCACACAATGTTCAGCAAGTAAAGCTGGTGCTTCAGGGAAGAGGGTTTGCCAACAAGAACTCCTCAAGATCAGACAAAGGCCTAGATGTATCAAGCAGTTTGCGATTCGTTAAGGCCGAAATTCTGCGAATTTCGGCCTTAACGAATCGTAAACTGAAATTTTGCATCTTTTGAGATGTATGTGTGATTAGCAAAATAAGGAATCGCAATAAATTGCGATTCCTTATTTTGCATCAGCATTTAAGGAATCGCAAATGTGCGATTCCTTAAATGCCATGTATGAAGCTTTTTTTTGTAGCGAATTTAGGTTAAGGACTCGCAAATTAACACGAACTTGAGGTCCGTGTTAATTTGCGAAATCCTTTAAAACAACAAAATATCACTATTTTGAAGGTGGCATGTGGCACACATACATGCCCATAGGGCATGTATGTGTGCCATATGCACACACATGTAAGTTTCAGGGGTGCAGCAGGGTGTCCATAAGACACCCCTGCACCCTTGAAATAATTCTCAAATTGCGATTAGCAAATTGCGAATTCGCAATTTGAGAATTACTGCACATTCATTCCTATGGGCCTCCTGGCCCATAGAAATGAATGGGAAAATTATTCCTTAATTGCGATTAGCAATTTGCTAATCGCAATTAAGGAATGTTAAGGAATCGCTAAAAAATAGAGAATTCCTACATACATACCATTTTGCACTTCTCTAATAGCGATTCCTTACCAATCGCTATTAGAGAAGTGCAAAACGATTTCTTGATACATCTAGCCCAAAGTCTTAAGAAATGCATTGAGGACCCTGAGCACTATGAATAGTTCAAAGATTCACAGCTGTATGATATCTTAATATACCTTATTTTCATTGAATTAAGTTCTTGTCACTCAAATTCGTTACACCTCTATCCAACATTTGATTTGTCATTGGTCAGATCTCCCATTAACTCTATCAATGTGCCAACCGGAGAATACTCTGAAAATGCTCCCGCCAAACAAGAGTATGTGTCTGGGTGTTCTGTGTCAGTGTCAATTTTGTTATGCTGAGGTCCCAGACCCATATTGACAGATCCTACATTGTACTTGTTTATTTGTGCTTTTTGTTACTTCGTGATGGTGAGCTCCATTAGAAGACCTGGCCGGCTTTGATACTTCTAATGAGGATATTGGCTTCTTAGCATTGAAGATGTGTAAGTTGCAATAGGAACAGCCCTGTGAAATCTCACCAATGACAAAACACCTGTTGGCTAGAGCTGTAATGAATTTGAATGACAAGAACTTACTCCAGTGAAAATACAATATATAAAGGTATAATACAACTGTGAATCTTTGAGCTCTTTGGAGTGGTCGGGAAACTTAATATATTATCTGAACAATAGTTGCATATGCCTCAGTAAGGCAAAGCTTAGTAACTATTTCTTTTACAATGTTATTTCAAAATTTGTATTTTAATTTAGCATTTTCAATGTGTTGTTTTCAAGTGTCTCACTCCCTGTTAGTTTCTTGCACTCGTGTTTCATTTTTCTCAAGCTTGTTATGAAGTCTAGCTTGGGTTGTGAGTCATCTTTGTCAAGTTCACATTGAGAGGGCTGTATCCCCTACACTATCTCCTAACAGCATACCCTTGGAAAGACTTACCATTACTATTTTTTTATCCATAACTTTGGTGTGCCATTTTATGGTGTATTTTTCTAGTAATATGGACTGTCTGTAGTTCATGTTGATGCTGAGTTTGGGAGTATAACAAGCATTTATAAAGGGTTGAAGCCAATATTGTTTTACCCTTAAGTCAGGTTTTGGGAAGAGGAGACGAAATTCTGCATGACATTGCATCTGAGGGGCATTTGTTTCTTCAATGTATGAATGAACTATGAATGGCCTGCAATTATTATTCTGTCCTGGAGATGTTATCAGAGTTTTCAATTTAAGATAAACTTGCATGTCATCTGCATACTGATTAAAAGATAAACCGAGATCTTGAAATGTGTGGGTGCTATAATGGTACAGTATAAATGTATCCTAAGTATATCAGAGATTGCTTTTTCAATGTTAATTCCATACAGTAGCTTCAATAATTCGATGGGGTACTGTCATAAACATTTCTAATTGTAATCAGTTTTGATGGGGGCGTGGTCTTTCGCCACTTGTTGATGGCGGCTCCTCCGTTCGCGGAGCTCCGACTCTGATTACAGCCCGGTTTTGCTCCTCGGCAGTAGTGGCGGAGATGGTTTTGTGTGGCTGAAGGGTCGGAGCAGTGATTGCAGCTGCTCTGACACCTCTAGGGTCACCAGCGTGTTTGTAACAGTGCCGGCAAATTTCCTTTCAGCGAGGTGAGCTCAGCCGCCATTTAGTGTGCTCTGCCCAATTCACACAGCATCAGGTAAACCGGCGTTTCACCACATCAACCCTCGGCAACGTTTTTTCTGTATGTTTTTTTTTTCCTTTTTAAAGAAACAATGCCCTGCTTTCCTATGTCAAGGATTATACTGCCTGAAAATATCTTCTGATGTTAATGCCCTCAGCCTGCATTATGAGCACCTGCTATCAGCCTCTCTCCTCACAAGCTGCTTCTCTCGCTGTTCATGACTGCTGCTGCCTCTATCTTTTACCTTTTTACCAAGTTTATGAGCAGAGATTGTTTTAATTATGTGCTGCATTTCATATATTGTACCTTAGTGAACCAGCTTTAAAAAAAATGTTCTCCGTGTTGGTTACCCCTCCAAGCCTTTGCAATCTGGCTTCTGTTTTAATATTTACTATAACGCCTTGATTTTATTGCCAAACAGTAATTACTACATTGCTGACGGAGGGTGACATCTATTTTTTCATTGGTTTAGTTTTTTTTTCTGGAGCCTCACTCTTTATTGGTGCGTCTCATTAAAAGTTGCGTCTTGCTCTCCTCATTGTTTCAAGATGGTGAATGAAGCTCCACTCTCTGTCAAAGCTTCGTCTTCAGGAACCAAACCTAAGAGAGCAAAAAATGATCCCCCTTCCCCCATCCTATCTTCTCCGAATCCTGTTCTTGATATTATTTTAGATGAATTAAGAGGTCTTAAATCCTTTATGTCCACAACTAATGAGAAACTTCAACAAATAGAGGATAGGTGGATTAGTATGGAAGCTAAAGTGTTGGATATGGAGCAACGCATCAGTGATCTTCATGACGTTTCTACAAAAAGTCTGGTTTTGGAGCAGGAAATTCATTGTCTAAAACTCCACACAGAGGACCTTGAAAATCATAATAGAAGCAATATTTTACGTCTTGATGGTGTGCCAGAAAATCTTGAAGGTCCCGATATGCTTCTTTTCCTCAAAATTTTTTACCAGAACTTTTGAACCTTTCACCAGAGCCTTCATTAAATATTCAACGTGCCTGTAAACTTGGACGTGTTCGACTTCATGCCTCCAAACCTAGAGGAATCATTATGCTGTATAGCGTTTTAGGACTCTAGTGTAATTTTCCCGATTCATGCCCTTATATAGGTATCAATCTCCATATCCTTATATAGACATAGAAATCATAACCATATTTCGACATAGCCCATGCAGTCCAAATACGGCATGACTACTTCCACTAGTTCCGAAAATTCACAAGGATTTCCTGGAAAACACGGCTTCAGCAGTTTGGTACTTCTCCTTGCTTGAATATTGATTTGTCCAAGAACTCATGGAGTTTTCAAAGAACTGAGACTCTTTGATAACTGTATTATGTCCACCTTTATGTCAAACTCAGCACCTTCAAGGTATAAATATGCCCACACTTGTCCAAGCATCTTGTGAACTCGAGAAAGTTTCTAGTGACCTCTGAGCTAGCTGGCACTCACAATTAGTTTAATATATTTGATAGAGACCTAGTAGACATGTCCTACGTCACATCTATAGTATATATTATTCCAATGCGCAGAGCTTATTGGGAATATAGGAACTACACCACATGGTGCCCAACGTTTGGTAAGGCACTAATTTAACGCTAGATACTAGAGTAACTCAGTCGTGCTTTTCACAGAGATCCATTTTCCCGTAAAATACTCCAAAAGACGTCAGGAGTGGGTAAAGGATAAAATATCCGCCATAAATGATTAGGACGTCAATCCCATGTATTAGTTTTTGGTTTTGTTAAACGTTGAAGGATACAGTGTTCCAAAATATTGTGCACCTTTTCTTTGTTTCCTTGAAACTTGCTCTGCAAGACTTTCAACAAAATGTCGGATACCGACAACGAGAACGGTGGATCCACAGAAAATAATAACAGACCTGGTTTAGACATTTCAGGTCTCCAACAAGATGACCCGGATGCTATAATCATCCCGGAAAACGTAAGGAAAACAATAGCTATAAAGCTCATGGAAAATGGCCTATAACCGAAAGGTGGTAGGGTTTTATTTGTCATAGAGGCACATGAATATCGGCAGACAGAGGTATTCTATTCATGGATTACCTTTCCAAAAGCGAATCCAACAACACATGTGTTCAACTTCTATAAGATAGAGGAACATCCAGCGGAATACGTTCCTTTCGAGGACATTGAAATTCCACTAACTTACCAAGAGCATCAGCTCTGGTTTAAGGGCGCCCTACAACATCAAAATCACATCACCAGGCTCGGTCCACTAGGTAGACCAGGAGCAACATGGCCGGTACTAGCCAGCTATACACCACATCCTGCCATTGAACAAATGACAGGTCCAAAACTGTTAGCTCAGCTAAACCAATTAATTAAAATACATAGACAATTGGTACAATATGTCATGCGGACTCTACCAGTCCAACCTGCTATAAGAAGGCCACACCACACCCCTCATCAGGGGAACACAAAAAAAATTACACCACAGACCATACAATCAGTCATTGGTAAATACCAACAAAAAGGGAACACATTCCATTCTGGTTAGCTCAAAAAGTTACTCAGATCGAGGCAGTATTTCCCGATAGTACAACTCATGAGAAACTCAGGATGTAGTCTGTGGAGGCGAGGGCGTGTATGCTGATGAAGTCGGCGATGGAGTTGCTGATCTGTGGTCGGGGACTGGGGGGTCTGTAGACGAGGGTTCCTCTGAGGGTGGTGTTGGGGCCGGTGTGGATCTGGAAGTGCATGTGTTCGGCCCTTCAACCCCTTGTTGAATTCAGAAATGTATTGTTTTCCTGGATCACCTATGGTTTTCTCAAGTGTTTAATTCACAAACTGCCAGTTGGTAGAAACTCCAAATATAGAAAAATTTGACTATGACTTAGGAAACTGCAAAAACTACGGTTACTAAAAGCTGGAAAGAGGATGATCTTCGCACAGAAAAGTTTGTGTTGACGCCATTTTCCGAAAAAATCCCAACCCATTTTTCCAAAAGCAAATATAAATTTTGCCAATTTTCTTAGTTTCCATCAGAGGAATTCACAAACTCCGGGTACCTTTAGAATCTCCAACATGTGGAAAGTGTGTGCAAGTTCAGCCCTGGCACACTTGTGGGGAAAAAAAGTTAGAAGGCTCAAGTGTGCACTGCCCAAAACACTAAAAAAAGGGTTTTACACTGAAGGGGAAGCCGCAGTAAATAAGGAGTTAAGCGAGTGCATATTATTAACATCAAGAATTAGTCACCAGATGCATACATTTAAGGATGGACGCCATCATTTCACCTTGTAGTGGAGTAGAGTCAGAGTCAGAAGAGCAAAAACAATCAAATATTATTTGTCCACAGATAGCGTAATGCTAACATTTAAGGGCCTAGAAGTAGTAAAGCAAAAACTAAGTGCACACTAGATATGATTTAATTTAGAAAAATTATCAGTGGAGCTAGAAAAATACATTGGGCCTGATTATGTGTCTAGTGGTCCACAGACTGCCAGACTCACGGTGGAGTGGCAGTGGCAGTCCAGCCATCGCCACGCCGATGGGCCAACCACTGGGCGGTTGCACCTCTATAGCACCCCTGCAACTGCCAGGGATCCGCAATCCCTGATGATGGTGCAGCAGTATGAGACTGTAATATGATTGGAATGGCACTTGGGCTTCGCAAAGCATATTACAAGTTTCCTCACTGACCGCTGTCTCAGGTCCGTGAGCCCGCCGTGAAACGTCTGATGGTGATGAAGCTGGCCCCCTGGTGCTGTGCTGTGCAGCTTGGGGATGCATGCAGGGGAGGCACATGGTGTACCCCCCCTGTGTGTAGGCACCTCTAGTTCGAGCGCCACATCCACTTTACAGTTGCTGAAACGCGATGGGGCTAACCCACGGCACTGCCTTTCCAAGGCTCTCCTATGAGCCTTTGGAAGCCAGTGCAGAGGGCCAGCTGCTGCATGCGTGCCTACCGGGATTACGGGGCATATTTGCAGGAACCTCGTTAAAATTATCGCAGTTTTATTGGCAGTAAACTGCCGCTAAAATGGCGATAATGGGCTTGCTAATATGCGTTATAGAATTCCAATAGAAGTCCAGGTTAGATGTACATATAACCTGGGCTTCTATTGGACTTCTATAACGCATATTAGCAAGCCCATTATCGCAGTTTTAGCGGCAGTTTCCTGCAGCTAAAACGGCGATAATTTTAACGAGGTTCTTGCTAATATGCCCCTACAACTTTTAATCCTGCCGGTGGTCGACGGTAGAGTTTGGCAGTGTGGGAGCGAGGCAATGGTGTGCCGCCCCACTGCCACACCGCCAAACACATAATCAGGCCCATAATCTATTCTTAAAGAGTGGATAGGAAAATGGGGCGAGTGGTCTTGATTTGTTATGTTTTCGAGAGCTGTTCACACGCACACAGCAATACAAATTAGAATACGTTTGCCCCAGTTTTGTTATAAAAATGTCAGTGGCTGTGAGTTAATTTTCACCATTAAGTTACTCACCGTTAACATTACCACTCCACATGGCTCGGGGGAGGAATAATTCCCAAAACGCCGATATATTTTTGCACTCTTCGAATAACCTAGGGGCATATTATCAAGGGGGTTTATCTCCGCTTTCTTGGCTTTAAAAGCCAAGAAAGCTGAGATAAAATTATCTCCCTATTTCCTAGCTGTTGCTAACACCAGTTAGCGACAGCTAGTAGGAGATAGCGACCATCTTGGGCCCCGCTTTGCATGTCAGTGATATTTATCACTAATGACAAACAAAGTGGGCGTGCCAAGATGTTAGCGACTGAAAACAGTCGCTAACATCGCTATCTCCTATTACCAACTTTTGGAGATATTCGCGCTAAGCACGAATATCTCCAAAAGCTAACACCTGCCCTGAGCAGTCCTTAGCCATGTTATCCAATGGGAGGTGGATAACATGGCTAAGAGCATTAGCTCGGTAATGCATGAATATCGCTGACTTTTCAGCGATATTCATGCATTGCGGCGATTTTTATCGCATTTGCGATAAACCTTGTTAATACCAAGGTTTATTTGCGGTAAAAATCGCCGCAGCTCAGCGGTAAATGTTTGTCTCTAACCAAGCAATTGCTTGGTAATATGCCCCCTAGACGACTTAAAAGCAGACTCTTTGGTATTAGAAGTGCTTCATAAAAAGTTATGAAAAGTCCAAGCATTTCCAGGTGAAAATTGTTTTTGGGAAACAATACACGGCAAATGAAAGAATGAGATCTGATAGTTAAAGAGATAAGAAAGATTCGAAAGATGCAGGGGGGACTAGAAATTAGATAAACATGGAGCTCAGAGCATAACATGGATAGACTTTGTAACAGTGGAACAAACTTGTTTCAGCATACTGGACTAGATGAAGACAGCTCTGAAAAAGGAAACGGTTACCTATTCAAATATTTTACCGACTTAATAAGAATTCTTCATCTGCAGCGAACCATTTTCAAATTTCATCTATACACAAACAGTCATTCTGAATAATAGGTTTGCACACAGTAAATGTCAGGTCGTTAAATCAAAGAAGCCCTAAGCAGCACGGCAGAGACGGCTTCGTCACAGTTTAAACGTCAGCCTCCCATTAATAATGTGCATGTTTATAAATCTCACAGGGGCGCCCTTAATCTTGCCTGGAAATCCAGATCCGCAATGTTTGTCAGGATGACGCGCACAGCTTCAGTTGGCACCGCTTTCAACCAGGCTCCAGCAGGCCTTTTACCCCAAGCTGTAAAGTGCGGATACAAAGGTCCTACAAGAGAAGTGCAGCACTTGTATTGTCGAGTTTTCATAATTAGAAATACATGCAACATTTTGACCCCATTGGTTAAAATCAGAGTAACGCCAGTACTTAATTTGTACAATTATAAGTGCTGAGGTACAATGGTTTGCTCAGAACGCTGTCACTACGAATATGGGGGGGGGTCCCGAATACCAATGCTGTGTAGTTTTGAGTCCACTTCATGGGCCTTATTTATGAAAAGTAACGCATCGCTGCGTGAAAACAGCGATGCGTCACTTTTCACTGCGCACTCCTTGCGACACCAATGATGCGTCATATTTAATGTATGATGCATCATGTCGCAAGGACTTACAGATACGTAAGTATTTCTGACGTATCTGTAAGCGCAAAAGTGACGCATTGCTGCAGTGTGTCACAAAAGTGACGCAACTCCAGCAATGCGTCCGTTCACATGGGGCAAGCCCCATGTGAAAGGGCCTGCGTCAGTCTTACGCCTGCAGTGAGGCAGGCGCAAGATTTTGACGCAACAGCATCCTAAAAGTGACGTAGTGAAATCTCATAGATTTCACTGCGTCACTATTACGAGGCTTTTTGCGGGGGAACGCCCCCTCTGCATACATTATACCTGACGCAGGTATAATGTGGCGCAGGGGTTTAAAAAGTGACGCATCTACCTAGATGCGTCACTTTTTAAATATGGCGCAACAAGGCGAAATTTTTTTACGCCGCTATGCGTCACAAAAAGTGACACACCGACGGCGCAAAACTGACGCAAGGCCTCATAAATAAGGGCCCATGTCTCTTTTATCCACCACCAGACACTCTCTGCCTCTTGTTTTCACTCTTCTTTTTTACGTTTGCTTTCACTCTTCATCGCTATTTTTTCATAGCTCAGATTTCTCTTCCTCTTTCTTTCCCACTGATGCGCGAAAATAAGTACGGTCCCCAAAAATGAGTGCAGGTGCGCCCCACCTTAACCACAGGCTCTGGTTTAGCACTGGAGGTGTGATATTTATTTCACTTTATAAAATCTGACACCACTGGGTTCTGAAGGTATTGCTTGAGAATGATAAATATTAGGAGCTTCTTCCTAAACATTGAACATGCCATGCTGATTTTGGTGATTTCCATACCAATGTCCCAGTATTTGCTGTGCATTGCTCCCTTAGGTAATTACAACATATCTGAGGTGCTGAAACTGACCAGGGGAAAATTGTGGAGATGTAGATTTTGCCTCTTTAAATGTAACTCTTATGTGCGTTATCAAGAATTATTGCACTTATTAAAGTTTAGCGGGACATTCACAATCAGGGCCTACATTTATTTGCCATTCTTGAAACAGTGCTTGTTGGGTCAGATGTATAAAGGCTTTTTTTAAATTGCAAAGCCTGCTCTGTGCATACTTTGCAATGTACTAAAGTGAAACTGAAAATCAGGCGCCTAAACCAGCATGGCTTCTGAATTTCAGGATTTTAGGCACAATTTAATATTTGCGTAACAAGAAGAGAGGTAGGGAGAGTAGGTGGACACTCTTGTTCCCCGGTCAATAATCAATAATCAAAAAAAGAGTGTCTATAGGACAGGCTAAGCCGTTCTAGGGAGCACAAACACAACCACACTGGGATGTTGAAGAAAACCCTCACTCACCACCTAGTGATGACATGCTTCTTCATCGGGCCCCACCAAAGAGACCTAGTGTCTCTTTGGTGTGCTGCAACGCCAGGATTACTGCGGAGCGGGATAGTGAGTTTAGGGCGTGTTGAGTGCAATTTGGACTAGTGAGTGGTGGGGGTATTAAAATAGTCAGTAGTGTAAACCTACCAGGATAACACCGTTTCGATGGCAAGAAACATGTCGACTAACTGATAGGAACCCACCACTCAATTAAAGTGGACTGTTTCCTCACATATTTTAACTCCTAAGCCTTTAGTGATCATTTAATAAAGTCAATTTTGATACACTACTGACTATAGTGAATGCACTCACCCAGCCCAAATACACTAAATCCTGTCTGGGAGGTGGTCACACCTCCCTGTGACAGGATGCCTATTGTGCTGCCTTCCTCTGCTCGAGCTTGGCTCAGCAGCAGGAGGGCAGAAATATGTCTCTGGTCTGCAGCTTCCATTTTGTGCTGTCCGGGTTGAGAAGGCTGGCACCGGATAGACCAGTGACCCCACAAATCTTGCTTCAGAAGGGTGGAATCATATCTCCCCCACAGGTTACTGGTGTGTGCAGGTATGATTCCAAGGTGTTTGATACCAAACACAATATGTTTCTAGGCAGCCATTTTCGAGATAGCATTTACCGCGAGGTTATAATGCACCTCTACCTGTATGTCCGTCTGAGTCACAGACAACCCGAGAGGATGGTCTACGAAGGCTGCAGAGGGGCTCTGCTCATGCAGGGGCACCCTCTCAAGTAAAACCCAGGACCCTGCCTTCAGGATTGATAAATGGAATTATTATTGGAATGCTTAGGTACGCGTAAGGTGCGCGCACCCCGCGATTTAAAAAAAAAAGAATTAGGGGGGCCTGGGGGTTCCTTGTGGGACCCCATGAGCAGGCCTAGGGGGTCAGGGTGCTTCTAACCGGCCCCCTTTGCGTGTTTTCCACCTTTGTTTCACTGCTTTCTTGTGCCTTGGTTCTACCGAGGCACAAGATGGCTGCCAACACTTCCTGGTTTGGAGTGTTGACAGACAGTGGCAGCCAATCAGCATGCCTTCCTGAGAAAGCAGCATGCTCTTTGGCTGTCAACACTTCTAACCAGGAAGTGTTGACATCCATCTTGTGCTAGGTAGACCGAGGCACAAGAAAGCAGAAAAACAAACGTGTAGAATGAAAAGGGGGCAGGGTAGAAGAACCCTGACCCCCTAGGCCTGCTCAGGGGGTCCCACAAGGACCCCCTAGGCCCAAAATATCGATATAGGTGTATAAGTATTTTTGATAGTGTTCTATTGTTCATTGACAGCATGTATGAGTGAATATACAGGTAAGTGTCACTGACCATGTCATTAATGATCTAATATGTGACATCATCAGCAGTGGATTGCGAGTGCGCGAAATATAGTTAGTACAACTAACTATATAGGAGCAATTTCAATGGTTTTGCATGAGTGAAATGTCCAGCTAACTATAACACCCCTAAAACGTATAGTTTTTGGAGTGAATTTCAAAGGTTTTTTAAATGCTAATTCCTAACTATATAAGGCCTGAAACCTATGGTTTTTTTCAGTGAATATATATACGCGTCATGGCGATCGTGAGGGTGCACAGTTTGAAATAAAGACGCTTGAAATTATCTCACTTGGGTCCGTTTTCGTTATTTGGCCTCCGCTGAATGTCGAAGTTCCAGTCATATATATATATATATATATATATATATATATATATATATATATATATATATTCACTGAAAAAAACATAGGTTATAGACCATATATAGTTAGGGATTAGCATTTAAAAAACCTTATTTTATTTGCACAAAACCATTGAAATTCCATATATAGTTAGTTGCACTAACTATATATCGCGGACCCGCAATCCACTGCTAATGATGTCACATATTACATCATTCATGACATGGTCAGTGACATCACTGATGACATCACTGATGACATCTCAAATGACATCACTGATGACATCACTGATGACAACACCCAGTGACTGTATGTTTCTGTAAAGTTAAAATATGTCTTACATATTGAAGAATGAGTGGATGTATAAGTGTCTGGATGAAGGATTTAGTAGGTGCATGACTGACTGTATGAGAGAATGATTAAATGTGTCTCACTGAGTGCATGGGTTAGTGATTAAAGTGTCTTAATTTGGCAATCATTATTTATGTTCTTCTGTAAACTGCTGCATGTTTAAATCAGTAGCTATATCAGTAACTATATGGGTTATTGAATGGTTGCCCAAGTATTTGTATGGGAGACTGAGTATGTGTGTGGGTGGCTGGGAGGTGTATAACTCTGTGCATAGATGTGTGAGCAGTTGATTCCCTAGGTGTATGGCTTCAAAAGTGCATGTAGAAACAGCTGTATGGACAGTTGACTGTGTGCATGAGTATATTGGTTAGTGAATGGATATCTCAGTTCTACATGTCAAAGTAAGTACATATGTAAAACACACTCCATGTGAGAGTTGACATATATAAATAACTGAACATAAGACCCAGTGAATGTGAGAGTGGCTGTATGAATCATTGTGAACTTGTATCAAGGATTGTATAAGAGAGTAAATATGTGTTAGTATATGTTTGAATAAGTAAGGTGTGTATAACTGTATAGTTGAGGAAATGGAGGTGTGATTGATTCTTTGCATGACTGACTAGGTGTGTGAGTAACTCCATGGATGTGTGACAGTCTGTGAGTGCCTGTTTACACTGAGTGTATCTAAGGTTATATTAAAGTCTGAAGATGTATTATCACATAAATGATATCATCAGTGATGTAATCAGTAATGTCAAATGAGATGTCAGTGATGTCATCAGTGATGTCATTTGAGATGTCATCAGTGATGTCATCAGTGATGTCATTTGAGATGTCATCAGTGATGTCATCAGTGATGTCACTGACCATGTCATGAATGATGTAATATGTGACATCATTAGCAGTGGATTGCGGGTCCGCGATATATAGTTAGTGCAACTAACTATATATGGAATTTCAATGGTTTTGTGCAAATAAAATAAGGTTTTTTAAATGCTAATCCCTAACTATATATGGTCTATAACCTATGGTTTTTTCAGTGAATTTTCAAGGTTTTGTAAATGCAAATTCCTAACTATATATGGTCTATAACCTATGTTTTTTTCTGTGAATTTCATTGGTTTTTTAAAAGCTAATATCTATAGCTGTAAAATATATTCTTTATTAAGTGACGTATCACGTAGCCCGTGAGACGCCTCATGATGCATCGCATAACCGTGACGTATCGTCTCTGCAGCGCAAACCAAACCCAAAACGTAAGCGCGCCAAAACACGCTTAAAGTTATATATATATTTTTTTAACCTTAATTAGACAAAATCCACACGTGCACATATCACAAACGTTCAAAAAACACAATATGTCGGACTCCCGTTACGCTGCCGGTTAGCTGCCCGGTTAACGTACCAGGAAGCACCTTTACCGCGAAAAATCACATTTTTTTTTTCACCCCCCAGGGAACTTTAATAGCCCCCTCATCAATCCTAGGGGTTCAGGAGGGGTCTGCCTTACCCCTTTCATTCATTTACACCTTTTTTCCACCTCTTGTCTCTCGATCCCACAGAGAGACAAGATGGTGGCCGCTCCAGACTGTTTACAATGATAACAGCCAATCAGCTTCTCCTCAGACTCCCGTTACACTGCCGGTTAGCTGCCCGGTTCGCGTACCAAGACGCGTCTCTACGGCGAAAAAATCGGATTTTTTTTTTTTGGGCCCAGCGTGGCTCTATAATATCCCCTCATCAATCCTAGGGGGTCAGAAGGGGTCTACCTTGCCCCTTTCCTTCATTTCCCCCTTTGTTTTGGCCTCCTCTTGTCTCTCGATCCTACCGAGAGACAAGATGGCGGCCGCTCCGAACTGTTTACAATGTTGACAGCCAATCAGCTACTCGTCAGACTCCCGTTACACTGCCGGTTAGCTTCCCGGTTAGCTGCCCGGTTCGCGTACCAAGACGCGTCTCTACGGCGAAAAAAACTGATTTTTTTTTTTTTTTTTGGGCCCAGCGTGGCTCTATAATATCCCCTCATCAATCCTAGGGGGTCAGAAGGGGTCTACCTTGCCCCCTTTCCTTCATTTCCTCCTTTGTTTTGGCCTCCTCTTGTCTCTCGATCCTACCGAGAGACAAGATGGCGGCCGCACCGGACTGTTTAGAATGTTGACAGACACCGGAGAGCCAATCAGCTTCGCTTCGCAAAGTTCCGATAAGCGAAAAGTACGCGAACCGGATCGCTGCCCGGAGCGCTGTTACAGATATATATCTTGATTTAAACGTTAATTTCTCAAAATCCACTGAAGCACATATATTGAGACCTAGCAAAGGCACATCGGGCTAACAGTCCCTACAATTTTGCCAAGTTTCGTGCAAATCCATTCAGCCGTTCGAGCTAAAAGTGAGTCCAACCGCCCTATGGAAAACTCAATGTTAAAAACGCGTTTTGGGACCCCCCTTTTTTCTCAGCCCCCCCTTGACGAACCCCCCCCAAATTTTCAGGAGCTGCTCAGAAACAAAATGTGCCATTTTCCTGAAAATTTCAGCCGATTCCGTCCACAAACGCCAAAGTTATTAGACATAGAATTTTCAGAAATCCCATAGGGAAAAAATCCTAACTATATATACCTACTGGCGACCGCCAGTAGGTAATATATATATATATTCACTGAAAAAAACATAGGTTTCAGGCCTTATATAGTTTGGAATTAGCATATAAAAAACCTTTGAAATTCACTCCAAAAACTATAGGTTTCAGGCCTTATATAGTTAGGAATTAGCATTTAAAAAACCATTGAAATTGCTCCTATATAGTTAGTTGCACTAACTATATTTCGCACACCCGCAATGCACTGCTGATGATGTCACATATTAGATCATTCATGACATGGTCAGTGACATCACTGATGACATCTCAAATGAGGCAGGGTAGAAGCCCCCTGACCCCCTAGGCCTGCTCAGGGGGTCCCACAAGGCCCCTCCAGGCCTAACATTTTTTTTTCTGGTTTTCCCCTTGGTACGCTCAGGGTACGCGTACCTGTTAGTGTACATGGGAACGCACCAAGTGCTTATCCCGCGAAAATAAAAAAAATAAAAAAAATAAAAAAAAGTTTTTTTGCCCTTCAGGGACCTTCTAGGCCCCCCTCAGAAAACCTAGGGGGTCAGGGGTTGTCTATCTGCCCCCTTTTAATAATTTCCCCCTTTTTATTTTCACCTCTTGTGTCTCGATTCTACCGAGACACAAGATGGCGGACTCTCCGGACTGTTTAGAATGTTGACAGACATCTGAGAGACAATCAGTTTTCCGGTGAGCGCTCGGAGCGCGCCTATAGATATATATGTGTTTTTGAAGTTAATTTTCGAAAAAACCACTGGAGCAATTTTTACCAAATATAGCAAAGGCACATCTGCGTACCAGTCCCTACAATTTTGAAAAGTTTGGTGTAATTCCGTTCAGCTGTTCGGGCTGTAGCCTTGTCAATTCGTCCTATGGTAATTAACATGGGGAAAACACGTTTTGGGACCCCCATTTTGTCTCGGCCCCCACTTCACGAATCCCCCCGAAACTTTAAGGGAAGGAGCGGAACGGAGGTGGCCTACATATTGGAAAATCACACGCAAATTCCTCAACCGGCGCCAAAGTTATTCCCAGTAGAATGTTGCGGATTTCCTATGGTAGCTAGGTCCTAACTATATATACCTACTGGCTATCGCCAGTAGGTAATATATATATATATATATATATATATATATATATATATATATATATATATATATATATATTACATCAGAAGAGTCGCCTGCTGAGGAAAGAGCCACAAGACAGGAAGCTCTTCGCCATCAATTTTATTGCAGGGTACAGCGGGGAATCTTGCCATGCCTCGCACAAATAAAGTCCATTTTCACCTGACACGTTTCATGCAGGGTCGCACTTCTTCAGAGGCATTAGGACGAGCAAAGACACAGCATATCGGCATCACTACTTAAATTAAACACCCCGCCCATGTAGGCGTGACCTCTTCCTAGGCCTCCTGGGTGTTGTAGTGTAAAGTGTTGCTCATGTGAGCTGCTGTGTCAATGCCTAATATCAAGCTTAAAACCCCAGTGGGCTGGGATATCAAAGTTCGAGTCCCCGTTTATACTTCCATTCTCCAAAACTCGGCTCCTGTCCCTTAAGCTGCGGTGTCGGTTGGCGTCGCTGCAGGATGTCGAGAAACGGCACCAGGGCTCTCTCCGCGGCCCAGGCTGAGCCGCACAAATTACATCAAAAGAGTCGCCTGCTGAGGAGAGAGCCACAAGACAGGAAGGTCTTCGCCATCAATTTTATTGCAGGGTACAGCGGGGAATCTTGCCATGCATCTCACAAATAAAGTCATTTTCACCTGACGCGTTCCATGCAGGGTCGCACTTCTTCAGAGGCATTAGGACGAGCAAAGACACAGCATATCGGCATTCCTACTTAAATTAAACACCCCGCCCATGTAGGCGTGACCTCTTCCTAGGCCTCCTGGGTGTTGTAGTGTAAAGTGTTGCTCATATGAGCTGCCGTGTCAATGCCCAATATCAAGCTTAAAACCCCAGTGGGTTGGGATATCAAAGTTTGAGTCCCCGTTTATACTTCCATCCTCCGAAACTCGGCTCCTGTCCCTTAAGCAGCGGCGTCGGTTGGCGTCGCTGCATGATGCAGAGAAACGGCACCAGGGCTCTCTCCGCGGCCCAGGCTGAGCCACATAAATTACATCAAAAGAATCGCCTGCTAAGGAGAGAGCCACAAGACAGGAAGGTATTCGCCATCAATCTTATTGCAGGGTACAGCGGGGAATCTTGCCATGCATCGCACAAATAAAGTCCATTTTCACCTGACACGTTTCATGCAGGGTCGCACTTCTTCAGAGGCATTAGGACGAGCAAAGACACAGCATATCGGCATCACTACTTAAATTAAACACCCCGCCCATGTAGGCGTGACCTCTTCCTAGGCCTCCTGGGTGTTGTAGTGTAAAGTGTTGCTCATGTGAGCTGCTGTGTCAATGCCTAATATCAAGCTTAAAACCCCAGTGGGCTGGGATATCAAAGTTCGAGTCCCCGTTTATACTTCCATCCTCCAAAACTCGGCTCCTGTCCCTTAAGCTGCGGTGTCGGTTGGCGTCGCTGCAGGATGTCGAGAAACGGCACCAGGGCTCTCTCCGCGGCCCAGGCTGAGCCGCACAAATTACATCAAAAGAGTCGCCTGCTGAGGAGAGAGCCACAAGACAGGAAGGTCTTCGCCATCAATTTTATTGCAGGGTACAGCGGGGAATCTTGCCATGCATCTCACAAATAAAGTCATTTTCACCTGACGCATTCCATGCAGGGTCGCACTTCTTCAGAGGCATTAGGACGAGCAAAGACACAGCATATCGGCATTCCTACTTAAATTGACCCCTTCTGTGCTGCGCGAATTTTCCCCCGGTGCTGAACGTTCCATTGGGCCTATGGAACCATGACGGAACGGTTCCGTCATAAGCACAGGCCACCTTATGCTCATGACGGAACCATTCCGTCATGAGCATGGAAGGGGTTAAACACCCCGCCCATGTAGGCGTGACCTCTTCCTAGGCCTCCTGGGTGTTGTAGTGTAAAGTGTTGCTCATATGAGCTGCCGTGTCAATGCCCAATATCAAGCTTAAAACCCCAGTGGGTTGGGATATCAAAGTTCGAGTCCCCGTTTATACTTCCATCCTCCAAAACTCGGCCCCTGTCCCTTAAGCAGCGGCGTCGGTTGGCGTCGCTGCATGATGCAGAGAAACGGCACCAGGGCTCTCTCCGCGGCCCAGGCTGAGCCACATAAATTACATCAAAAGAATCGCCTGCTAAGGAGAGAGCCACAAGACAGGAAGGTCTTCACCATCAATTTTATTGCTGGGTACACCGGGGAATCTTGCCATGCATCACACAAATAAAGTCCATTTTCACCTGACGCGTTTCATGCAGGGTCGCACTTCTTCAGAGGCATTAGGACGAGCAAGGACACAGCATATCGGCATCACTACTTAAATTAAACACCCCGCCCATGTAGGCGTGACCTCTTCCCAGGATGCTTGGATTATGGCCAAGCCCACATGGGCGAAAAAAACTGAGTAATAGGAAGTGTTTAGATTCACCTGTGCTAATGTTGTTCCGGAGCCCATGAAGAAGTGATAACATCACGAAACCCGTCGGATTGAACCAGACTTAATTTTCAGTGATGGAGAGCAATGCCCTCGCTGCAAGCCTGCATTAAAGATTGTTGGCAAATCACCTACCTGTCTAGCGGCTCTTTCTACAGCAGGCAACTGTTTTGATTTATAGATAGCGGCTTAGCCTGGGTCGCAGAAGGAGCCCTGATGCCGTACGGCATTCATGTGATGACGCCAACCGACGCCACCATGAAGAAAACAGGAGCCGGTTTCTGCAGAAATGAGTTTGCAGCGGGGATTCAATGCCTTTCACCGCAACCCACTTGGGTTTTTACTTGTGTCATTGCATCATCCACACGGTGGCCCACTGCGGCAAAACATGAACACTTCAACTCCCAGGATGCTTTGATTATGGCCACGCCCAGAGGGGTGAAAAAAACAGAGTAAAAGGAAGTGTTTAGATTCACCGGTGCTGATGTTGTTCCGGAGCCCATGAAGAAGTGATAACATCACGAAACGCGTTGGCTTGAACCAGACTTAATTTTCAGTGATGGAGAGCAATGCCCTCGCTGCAAGCCTGCATTAAAGATTGTTGGCAAATCGCTTGCTGTGAAAAATACGAATAAATCGAACATTTGACAACAGAACGTGTGGCGTAATTTTGAAATACACGAGAGTGCATGAAGAAACAACTCTCTGAAAAGGGAAAACTGAATCATATATATATATATATATATATATATATATATATATATATATATATATATATATATATATATATATGTGAAAGTTGAAGAAATTGATGTACATAGACAGCATTCATTCCCCTTCTTCTCTCACTCCTCTCCCTGTAAGCACCATGAATACCGTAAACTATTGACCGTACCACTCTGCCAGTAAGAGCCCATACCCCTATGCATATGTACAGCCAGTTTAGGCACCATGGCCTTTTACCCATTGGAACCCCCCCCTCTCCCCCAGTGCGACCCCGCTGCGAAAGGCGACTCTCCTGCTTGACCCGCACAAACCCCCCATTCCCCCTTGAAGAAGCATCCTTCGCCTTGGCTGACGTGGCCCTCCCGCTGCGCCTGACTGCCCCCGCTCTCTCATGTACTGGTCATCAGATCTCTCTCTCACTCTCTCTCTCTCTCTCTGCGTGACTCTGTCCCTGTGTCCACCCTGGTTACCCCTCCCTTCTCCTCACATGGGCAAGTCATAAACCTTCTTCTTCTGCAAGGCCCTGTCCTTGAGAGTCACGGGCTCGCCTGACCAACACCTCCTCCCCTTCCATGAATGCCCCTCTGTTGACAAGCCTTCCCTCCGCGCTCGATTGTCCACGCGGCATGAATACCACTCCTTTGATGACCCCTTCCCCCGAGTCCGGCTGACCACACATGTCCGAGGCCATCGCCTAAGCCAGGAGATACCATTTACTGCCCTTATTGTATGAAGTCACTCCTCCTCAAGAGACCCACTATTGACCCTAGCCACCCCACCCCCTGGGCTATGATCAAGCGTACACATCCTACGAAACACTCAGCTGCGTGATTGCCCTCCCCTCTTATCAGCAGGTCAAGGGTCCCCATTGTGAACGTATGTGGAGTAGGATCACCACGAGGATTATAGGGATGTCTTTCTTTTGCGTCATACTGTCCTGATTGTGTTATCAAGTGTTCTGTAAGGTATAAAAGCAAGAGTCTCAGCTCACTTGTTAGAGCACCTCCCGAAAGACACTGTGTTTCGTGTCCGAATTGACTGGCTCTCCTCATGAGAAATAAACTCTGTTCTTGATTCCTGCTTCCAGCGCCCGTCTCTTTATTTGGTAATTATTCAACATGGGAACTAAGAGGCGGTTTGCGCCAGCGGCCTGGGCATCGATAGGATTACGGGTTCATTTTCTACAATTGGCGTCCCAACGCGGGGTCCATCAGTGACATAAGGTTCGGTAAGAGAGATCCAGACGAAGAAGTGAACATCTAAATGATCGGGGCATGCCTGCCTTGAGAGGGCCCTCGCCCGGCTGCCGATCGACAGAACTTCACCAATTATGAACGGACCTCTCTTGAGTGACCTATTGTCCTGACTGGAATCCCACAGGAATGCTACATGGAGTAAGAGAACAATCGGGCGCTGGAGAAGGAACTCAAAGAACTGTCCGTATGGTCCGGTCCGGGTAAGATTAAGTAGGGTGTTTTTACGCCTGATTGGTAGGGTGGTTCTATCCACCTGATTGATTGATTGTTTGTATTGAAAATCGGTATTTGTATACCGAAATTGTTGGTATTGGTTCATTTACCTTTGAAGGCTACTTGACATATTGGTTCTCTTCTGAGAACGAGACATTCTCTGTTTGCAAACAGCGGCGAATAGGAACGTCGTCCCTCTTTGCAGATAGAGAAGGGTAGGTAATGCAGACTTTTGTCCCCGGTATTAATCCGTCATGCCTACTTTTCTCCCCACTGAATTGTTTGAAGTCGATTAATAATCGATTGTTGTTCTTTGAGATCTTCCCTGTCTACAAACTGAGACGAGTAGAAATATTCTGTCTTCCTTTTTGGATAGCGAAGGGCAGGTAATGCAGACATTTGTCCCCGTTGTAAACCGTCATGCCTGTTTTTCTCCCCACTGATTGGTTGGTTGCCTGGACATTGTTGTTCCAGGAATTGTTTCGTTTGAGGTATTTTCTGCCTGCAAACAACGTGGAATAGAAATATTCTATCTAGTCTTTGCAAGTAGTGAAGGGTAGGTTATGCCCCTTTGTGAATTCGTCAGTCCTACCCACTCCCCACTGTTTGGTTATTTGGGGGGTAGCTCGCATGGTCCGCCCAGGAGACTACCCTTATGGAGGACATATGCTCCCCGCTCATGGGCCATTTAGTGGAGGTAGACCATCTGGTCCGTCCAGGAGGCTACCCTAGTAAATGGAAGTACATCGCTCGGTCTGTCCAGGATGATACCCTAATGAAGGAATATATGTTCCCCTTTTGATCGATAATCTCGTTCCACCCCGGACCATTTATTGGAGGGAACTCGTCTGGTCCGTCCAGAAGTACCCCCTAGTGAAAAGGACACATAAAAAATATGAAGTGATCACCGTTCCCTACTAACAGAAAACCTTAGCTCGAAACACGCTAAGGAAGAGAAAGAAAAATAGAAAAAGAAATCAGGCTAAGTCAGTAACCCCCTGATGAGCTTTTGACTTCACTAAAAATAAGAAACATTAGAAATAGTTCATAATAAGAAATATAAAATGGTGAAAAGTTTGGCAAAAAAAAAATAGCCACGAGGTAGCTAGGCTTCACTGCCTATTCCTGCTCCCGACATGCCTGCCTCATTGCCCGCCACGCCCAAAATAACGGTCACATGAAATAGAAACAATCCAATAGGTACCTACCCCCATTCCGGAAGCTCCCGAAGTGCAACAGGTCCGCAGTTACGCCCATCCGGAAGGCGAGGCCTCGAGGCACGAGGGGCTTGCCTGACCACGGTCGGGAGGAGATGATGTTGGGCAGGCGGTCCAAAGAATGGCAGAGACCTCTCCTTCTCTCCTCTCCTGCTGCTCTGCAGGCTACGGGGGGGGGGCTGTCTTGCCTCAGCCACCGACCACCCCCCCCCTTCTGTCTCTCGCCTGGTCCGACCCACGAAGAAGGCCGAGGCCGGGGGCGAGAATGGCGGCAAATCAAGTAGTCCCGCCACATGTCAAATTCCTGGATAGTTACAGGTAGTGCTGCCACATGTCGACGCCTGGACAGTTCCAGGTAGTCCCGCCACATGTCAAGAGAAAAGGGGGTCTGTCTTGCCTCAGCCGCCGACCACCCCCCCCCCATCTTCAATAGCCAGCACGGCCAATATCGAAGCGACGGAGCCGGGGAACGGCGCGGGGTCGCTGGAAGGGGGAGGTGACGCGAACAAGCCTCCCCCACCTCCCTCCAGGTGGAGGCTTCCAGCGACACCCCAATGCTCTTACTTAAAGAGGGTCAACATCATAAAGCGGTCTTCTGCCCAGGACGGGCACACGCTCCATGCCTTCTCCCCTCAACCTTGAAGATTCTATAAGAGCCGGGGGGCACCCCGATCCCTCCGCATGGGTGCCCCCGCCCCCTTCACTGGGAACGACGACTCCGGTGCAACTCCTGCCGGCACCAGCCTCGGATTGGAAATGGCTAAAAGGCAGCCGCGGCACAGACTTGTTCAGTTCCGGAGGAACACCAGGATGACCCGGTAGGAAAATTGTTGCCGCCCTCCCCACTCTTTGACTCATGGTCCATATTTGTTAGACTGTTAACCACATAGCACAAAACTTTTTGAACTGCCAACGGAAAGTTCTGGGCCAACCATGCGAGACTAGAGACACTCTGACTGTGCTGGAACTTGCCTGACCCCACCCAAAATGGCGCAGCCACAAAATGAAACGTATTTGAATAAACCTTGCTGCACCCTGATTGCGCAGCTTGTTGCCCCGAGATCTATATGCAGTTTTTGGATAATGAAAGTAGATATGAAGGATGTTGAGTATGTGTTTGGATAACGAATTGACTTAGGGTGGGTACTGATTATGATTTGGAAAATGAATTGGTGTAACTTAGATAACGAAAGAGTATTGGATAATGAATTTATGAATTAATTAAAAATGAATTCTTGACATGCATCATGCTTGCTCTGTAAGGAATTTTTAATACGATTTTATTGCACTGCTGCACTTTATGTAATGAACTGCCACCAATTTCGTTTATTAAAAGTATTTTGAAAAAGAGAGCATGGTTGTAGCAGCTGCATTAATGAGTTTTGGATGCCCTACTACTGTGAGCGAAGAATAAGTATGATGAAGGATGTAGATCAAAAGGGATCAGATATTTAGCAGCTCCATTATGTGTCACAACCAGCCGGAAAAGTGTTTTAGCCGCTCTTAAATAGAGACCACAGAAATGCCACCTGACCGTCACCCTTGCACCCGATAAAGAGGGTTACGACCAAGTAGCTCGTGTAGATACGCAGATCATCAATGATTATCTATCTGACACCACTGGTCCCTCTGGGCTTAAGCGCCGAGATGGTAAAGAAATGCAGTACGCGGAGATAGGTCGAGTAGGTGGTAGGTAAAAACATTTTCGGATTACTGCATGATGATGTGCTTTGAATGCTGCCCCCCCACCCCTTCTTTTTCCTCCCTTCTGCAGGACACGTCAGAACGTCGGCTGAAGTATGGAAGAGCGACGATCGGACCACCGACGAAAAAAAAGGGAAAAAGGGAATATGTGTGTAGCCGTTATAACGATAAGTTTTTAAAAAAAAGACGTAGGCTTAACATGACTGTTTCTCCTTAGGACATAGCGACTGAGAGGATGGACCGACATAGACACTGGACAGGTACTGAATGACGAAAAAATTGACTAGAAACAACGTGTTAAATAATGCAACCGGACGTTTGACTAGGTAGGGAAAGGACAAAGAAAACTGTAAGGGTAAGGATTGCCTCGGCACCGCCCGCCTAGGAAGTTAGAAATGTTGCTGATGTTCAAAATGCACTACCCCCTTTCTCACACCCTTATAGATATAGCCAAGCTGTCCGACTGTTCTCCCGATCAATACTTGCCGTTGTCTCAGCCTGGAGAACTTCCCACCAGAGGAGGGAACAGAAAAATGGCTTAAGATCCAACCATGGGTAACTAGCACGACCAGGTTAATTACTGATCGACCAACCGAGGTGTGAGTATTGGTAATTGGGAACGCTCGCAGGCATGACAAGCGAGAAGGGGAAGGGGGGAAGGGTAGAAAGAGCTAAGCACGTAGATAAATAGGGTAGTAAAGATACGTAGGATATATATATAAAAACAGATCTTGTAGGCTAACAATTGTTTCCTGTCTTGTCGTGAATGTCTTGTATATGTGTAATATATGTGCCGCCTTCCCTGTCTGAGTTTGTGTGTGTGTAATGTACGGATTTATGTCTTCCCTCTGTCTGTATCTGCATGTTACCTGACCTTTGCTGTTCCGTGTTGTGAGCGCACTAAATGACCTATTTTCGTACACGTCTCTCTCTCTCTCCACCCCCTTATCTCTCTCTCTCTCTCTTTCTCTCTCTCTCTCTCTACATGTCATACGTGTACCGAATGGCTCGTTTAGATTGCGGACGACTCTCACTCTCTATGAGAGTCTCCCTATGTTCTCTCCCTCTTTTTGGTAAAATTGTGCCCCACCGGCACCAGTCTGATTTGATACATTGAACGCGAAGGTGTTCAGCGAAATTGACCGAAACTAAAATAATTGTATCTCGCCATATTACTGCCTCTCCTTTCTGCAAAATGAATGAACTTGAATTGGCTGAGAAGGAAAGGACAGGTAAGACGACTAAAGTCCCCCAAATCTGGCCATTTAAAGGGGAACTGTATGTCAATGGCACCTTATGTCTGTTCTTCAGAGACGAACGCCAACGTCTAGATTGAACCCCCAATGCCCAGATTGCCCCACCCCCCTTTCTTTGCACCCAAGCGCTAGCGCCCGAAGCATCCCCGCCCCATTTTTGATAAACCCCAATTGCTGTCCCGAATATAAACATGATGACCATGAGTAGCTGTTGACCCCCGAGAAAACCCTGTTTTGCCTGACTCTCGATAATGGCACCCCCGCCCTGTTTAAAAAGGTTAGCCAGTCCTGATGGGAAATGCTCTGTAATGCTGAATATGATGTAATGCACAGTTGATGGGAATCTCATTTACCTCACTTGATTTATAAATAAGACGATGAATAGACCTGCCATGAACCCAGTAGGAATACTGACACATGCACTGCTTAGTAATGGACCTCTGACTGTGACCAATGAGCGTATCTCCCAAATGCGTAGAATTGAGGGAGGAATTCACATGCGTAGATATCTTCTTTTGCCTTTTCTCTGAAACCTTGTCTTGTACCTATTCAAAGATCCACGATCACCGAAGGAGATGGGTCAGATGCGACATACAGCCTGACTGCAGATCTTGGGACACGTGTGACCTCGACCCAAGGTGGAGCCGCAGAGCAACAGGATACGGGACGAGACAGCAATTTCAACGTGGAAAAAGAAAAACGACGGGCCGCCTCGAAGCCCCCGCCTGCTAACCCACGTGTGCCTGGAGTCTCCGTTCCCCTTCTTTGGGCCCGATGGATGGGCCTGCCTGCTTGTTATCCTTTGCTCCCTTGGTCCCTTTTGTGTGTCCCAGGAACTCTGACCCAACTCCCCCCTCTCTCCTATTGACTATTTGAACCACACTCACCCTCATTCCCACGTGACTTTTTGCCAAAGGAAAGAACCGTATTCCACTGGGAATAGGTGCTGCCACCGAACTATGGGTGCCGAGCATAAGGCGCCACCAACCGGATTGTTTAGGGAACAGGACTGTGGTCTAACAGCAGAGGACTGACCGCACCCTGCAACGCTAAGGGAAAGGACTGAGCTGGACCTATAGTTCCACCGCCGGTGCTCAACAGCGCCAACGAAAGTACACGGACTAGAGCCTACCAGTGATGGCTCACTGATAAAAAGACACTGGGACGAAGAGATCATGTGTATTGAACTGAATTCCGCTCTCAACTACCTGGTCAAAACCGTTCATTGGTCACATTTTTAAGCTAGAAAGATTTATGCTGTGTAGTGCGTTTAATTGTCAGGAACACAACGAAAATGTAATTTCCTATGTACTGCATTCTGCCCATCACCTTAACTGTCTATGATTGTACGCCAAGTGTTAGTATCGACAAAATGCTAATTCAATCAATGATGCCTGTCTACCTGTAAACTCGTCAATTGCAAAAATGACTGCTGTCATGTAAAAAGGGGCGACTGTGAAAGTTGAAGAAATTGATGTACATAGACAGCATTCATTCCCCTTCTTCTCTCACTCCTCTCCCTGTAAGCACCATGAATACCGTAAACTATTGACCGTACCACTCTGCCAGTAAGAGCCCATACCCCTATGCATATGTACAGCCAGTTTAGGCACCATGGCCTTTTACCCATTGGAACCCCCCCCTCTCCCCCTGTGCGACCCCGCTGCGAAAGGCGACTCTCCTGCTTGACCCGCACAAACCCCCCATTCCCCCTTGAAGAAGCATCCTTCGCCTTGGCTGACGTGGCCCTCCCGCTGCGCCTGACTGCCCCCGCTCTCTCATGTACTGGTCATCAGATCTCTCTCTCACTCTCTCTCTCTCTCTCTGCGTGACTCTGTCCCTGTGTCCACCCTGGTTACCCCTCCCTTCTCCTCACATGGGCAAGTCATAAACCTTCTTCTTCTGCAAGGCCCTGTCCTTGAGAGTCACGGGCTCGCCTGACCAACACCTCCTCCCCTTCCATGAATGCCCCTCTGTTGACAAGCCTTCCCTCTGCGCTCGATTGTCCACGCGGCATGAATACCACTCCTTTGATGACCCCTTCCCCCGAGTCCGGCTGACCACACATGTCCGAGGCCATCGCCTAAGCCAGGAGATACCATTTACTGCCCTTATTGTATGAAGTCACTCCTCCTCAAGAGACCCACTATTGACCCTAGCCACCCCACCCCCTGGGCTATGATCAAGCGTACACATCCTACGAAACACTCAGCTGCGTGATTGCCCTCCCCTCTTATCAGCAGGTCAAGGGTCCCCATTGTGAACGTATGTGGAGTAGGATCACCACGAGGATTATAGGGATGTCTTTCTTTTGCGTCATACTGTCCTGATTGTGTTATCAAGTGTTCTGTAAGGTATAAAAGCAAGAGTCTCAGCTCACTTGTTAGAGCACCTCCCGAAAGACACTGTGTTTCGTGTCCGAAATGACTGGCTCTCCTCATGAGAAATAAACTCTGTTCTTGATTCCTGCTTCCAGCGCCCGTCTCTTCATTTGGTAATTATTCAACATGGGAACTAAGAGGCGGTTTGCGCCAGCGGCCTGGGCATCGATAGGATTACGGGTTCATTTTCTACATATATATATATATATATATTCACTGAAAAAAACAAAGGTTATAGACCATATATAGTTAGGAATTAGCATTTACAAAACCTTAAAAATTCACTGAAAAAACCATAGGTTATAGACCATATATAGTTAGGGATTAGCATTTACATTGAAATTCGCATATATAGTTAGTTGCACTAACTATATATCGCGCACCCGCAATCCACTGCTGATGATGTCACATATTACATCATTCATGACATGGTCAGTGACATCCCTGATGACATCACTGATGACATCATCCAGTGACTGTGTGTTTCTGTAAAGTTAAAATATGTCTTACATATTGAAGAATGAGTGGATGTATAAGTGTCTGGATGAAGGATTTAGTAGGTGCATGACTGACTGTATGAGAGAATGATTTAATGTGTCTCACTGAGTGCATGGGTTAGTGACTAAACTGTCTTAATTTGTGCATCATTATATCTGTTGTTCTGTAAAGTGCTGCATATGTTGATCAGTAGCTATATGAGTAACTATATGGCTTATTCATTGGTTGACCAAGTATTTGTATGGGAGAGTGAGTGTGTGTGTGTGGGTGTCTGGGAGGTGTGTGACTCTGTGCATAGTCTTGTAAACAGTTAATTCACTAGATGTATGGTTTCAAAACTGCATGTGGAAACAGCTGTATGGGTGGTTGACTGTGTGCATGAGTGTATTGGTGAGTGAATGGATATCTCAGTGCTACATTTCAAAGTAAGTACATATGTAAAACACAGTACATGTGAGAGTTGACATATATAAATTACTGTGTATAAGAGCTAGTGAATGTGTTAGTGGCTGCATGGATCATTGAAAACTTGTATCAGTGATTGTATAAGAGAGTAAATATGTGTTAGAATATGTTTGAATTAGTAAGGTGTGTATAACTGTATAGTTGAGGAAATGGAGGTGTGATTGATTCTTTGCATGACTGACTAGGTGTATGAGTAACTCCATGGATGAGTGACAATCTGTGAGTGTCTGTTTACACTGAGTGTATCTAAGGTTATATTAGAGTCTGAAGAGGTTGATCGTATTATCACATGCATGATGTCATCAGTGATGTTGTCAGTGATGTTATTTGAGTTGTCATCGGTGATGTCATCAGTGATGTCACTGACCATGTCATGAATGATGTAATATGTGACATCATCAGCAGTGGATTGCGGGTGCGTGATATATAGTTAGTGCAACTAACTATATATGCGAATTTCAATGGTTTTGTGTGAGTAAAATAAGCTTTTGTAAATGCTAATCCCTAACTATATATGGTCTATAACCTATGTTTTTTTCAGTGAATTTTTAAGGTTTTGTAAATGCTAATTCCTAACTATATATGGTCTATAACCTATGGTTTTTTCAGTGAATTTCAATGGTTTTTTAATAGCAAATATCAAAAGCTGTAAAATGTATTCATATTTTAATGGAAAAATATATTTTATATCTTTTTAATATAATTTTTTTATGTATATATATTTTTTTGTTTCGCTACCGGTCCGCGCACTGGGTAGCTTCCCGTTAGCTCAATTTGGTGCCGTGACCCGGTCCGGGAACCGGGAAACGTTCCGTTAGCGCAACTGCCGCGCAAGAAAACAACATTGTGATGCGTCGCGTAAACGCGACATATTGCGTTGCCGCGTAATGCGTCTTATGACGCGCCGTGTTAGCGCACTCAGAAGTGCTCCGGAGCGCGAACCGAGACGCGAAGGGCAGCACCCCGGAAGCGCTCCCGGTGCATAGCGGGATGCGCAACGTAAGCATAACAGGTCATGTGACTTGTTCATAAAACTTTTTATTGGTTCATTTTACTTTTGGTTTCCTAATGATGTAAGGCTAGGTCATGTGACCTGAAAATAACACTTGTCATTGGTTCATTACATTTTTTTCCACAAATGATGAAAGCCCCCACCTTTTTTCCTCACTCTGACTTTCATTTTTATGAGAGAAAGACCTACTTTCAAAATTTGGACCACTCCACCACCACCAAAAAAGGATGGACCACCTCCTCAGGTCCTACTTAATCAAGAGGAGGAAGAAGAGGAAGAAGAGGAAGAGGAGCAAGTGAACATGTTATTTTTGCCTGAAGAGCCAAGGAGGTCCCATGTGAAAATAAATTACATCTGGCAATTCTTCACATATCCCCGGGGCAAACAAAAGTAAATGCCCGTTATGTCACATGTTTGATCTGTGACAAAGAACTATCCCGGGGTACAGAAAAAAAGTACAGCTTCGGGAATTACACCATGCATCGCCACATGGAGAGGTGGCACCCTATTAATTACAATGCTGCACAGGTACGTGACCTGCAGGAAAACCCCCCTCCTGTGGCCAGTACATCAGCCGAACAGGCAGTGACGGGACCAGAGGCAAGGGAGACGGTCCCAAACATACAGATGAACTTCGGGAACATGAAACATACCTGTATTTTTTGTGGCAAATTAATTTCCTATGGGGAGAAAAGTATAACTCTGATCAATACAGCTTATGAAAATCATAACTGTACAAAACGGCCCCGAAAGTAAATTATCTTTTTTTTTTGTTGCTCCTGTTGAGCCCTTTATAATGACTGATTTTCGTTTCCGCCCCCAAAAAAATCAAAAAAAATATAAAACCGTTCTTAAAATACAAAAAAAGTAAAAAAATGTTCATAAAAATAATTTAAAAAATGTAAAACAACAAAAACAATAAAAAAAGTTCTTTTCAGAACTACCTCCCATTTATAAAAAAAATGCTAGAATGTTTAGCACTCTGGCAACCTCTTTTTTTTTTAATTTGCTTCCTGGTTCGCGCCCGGTTACGCGAAACGGAAGTGAAACAAAAAAAAAAAAAGGAAGAGTGAGTATAAGGGAAGAAGACAGAGAGAATAATGTTAAAAGAAAGACAGCTAGAGGGAGTAACACAGAGATACTGTATAATAGATAATATACAAAGAAAAGTTGTAAGCGGGAAAAATAGAGAAAAATATATTAGTAAAGGAAGTGAAAGAAAAAAGAGTGTAGAAGAATAATAAACAAGAGTTACTTGGAGAATGTGAATGAATCTTCAAATTAAAAAGAAACAGAGTAAAGGATGTGGAATAAGAAGTAGGGATAGAACCGGACTAAAACAACAACCCTGAGGGAAGGTATTAAAAAAAAGAGAGTGAAAGTAAATAGGATTAAAACAAGGTGTATCATAGTGAATAAGATAAAAACATGTGGAATGACAGAGAGAAAACACAGAAAGAAGAAAAGAAGAAGTGATAGAAAAAGAATAATTGAAACAGCAAAGAAATGAAAATAAGATACTGTGCATGAACTACAGAGAGAAAGCATAAAGAACAACTTGTAAAAGAGTGAAGAGACAGTGACAGTTTGTGTTAGAGAAACGGACTGAGTGAAAAGGAGTGAGGAACTGTGAGAACAGAGGGACTGAGAAAAGGAGTGGAAGTAGAAGAATAAGTAAGTAATACAAAAGGAATGAGGGAAGTAGCAAAGGCAGGAAACTGAGGGTTAAAGAAATGAAGCAGTGGAACTAATAAAAGTTAAATGTGATAGAGATGTAACGAAAAAAAGTACTAAACACTTACCTTATAATTGTCGTTAACTTAGTCACTTCTTATTTTTATACTTTCAATCTGTGAAAGAAAGAACAAAAATTTAAAAATTGATAGAAGGTAGTAAAAGATGAGTGAGCATGAGACAAGATGAGTACATATTAAAAACCACAATTCAAAGTACAGAATTAATTATACATATTAAATGGTTTATTTTTGCTGTTCTTAGAATGTATCAAATTTCACTAAAAACAGTGAGTTGAAGGTATTCATCATATAACAGCGGGGAAAAAACAGCGGGGAAAAAAAACACAATCAAAATGATTGTGTTTAAAAAACCCATATAATATAACCAATCAGAAATCAGAACTCCTCAAAAGTAACTTACTTTCCATGACGTCAAAGGATGTCCTATGAACAGCTTATACTCTGTCGTGCTGTTATTATTTTCTGCCCGCCACTTTCTGAAAGAAAAGCTCCATCGTTTTAACAAAAATGTGACATACAAAGCAATTTAAAACAGCACACTAAATTATATCAACACCTAGAATCATTATAGTCCAGTTACCTACCCTAAATTCTCACTTCTGAAAACAAGTCAAAAGGCAACATTGCTTCATAGTCAAATGGTAATCATTGCCGAAAGACCAGCCTTTATTACATTTCAAATAAGCTGTGTAATATCCTGATGTTGTCAAAGGACCATCATGTCATATAATAGATGCAGTTACAAATGTTCTTCCTGAAATCGACGACTGTGTAGCCAAAACATTTTTAATTAGACTTGACAACTTATTTACATTCGGTTTATATAGTTGGAATTGTAAAATGACATTTCACCAATACGTTTCTATAAATAATGTGGACAGCATTGCAGACTTACATTACCTCTACTCCTTGTTTTGATCTGCTGCTTGAATTAGCTTATTAAAACAAACAGTTTTCGCTCTGTACTACACTTATCCACAAGGCTATATAGTGTAGGAGCCATTAGAACCTCTTGAAATTCCTCAGAACAAATCCCGAGATTCCTTCCCTAAAATTTTGGTTGTAAGAACACCAGGCAAGAATTTTTAAGGTGAAAAGGCAATCTTTTTTTGAAAGTTAAAACAGAATCATTGCAGAATGACCAGCCGTTTCCAGACTTCAAATAAGTTGTGTAATGTCCTGATGTTGTTGAAGGACCCTCATGATATATAATTGCTGCAGTTAGAAAAGTCCTTCCTGATATTGACAATTGAGAAGCCACAAAATTTTTAATTAACGTTGTCAATTTTGTTCCATCAGGCCTACATCGTTGGAACATTAAAATGACATACTGGCCATATCTTCGTATAAATAATGTGGACAGCATTGCAGACTTACATTGGCTACATTCCATGTTTTGATCGGCTGCCTTTACTAGCTTATTAAAGGATACTGATTTACTGTCTGGCAAAGTTAAAAATATAAATCTTTCTGAGTCTACACTAGTAGTACTTGATAACGTACAATTCTCGCAGTCATGCTGCCATTGATAAGAAAGGCCAAACAGATGATCTACATCTACACCTTCATCTTGCAATACATTAAGCATATACATTAAAAACTCCTGACAATCTTGCTGAATATTTTGAGAGAATTGTGTTTGACCTGAACATTTGTCTAACAGATTTTGAATTTCAGACACACTTTCTCCTCTTGTTCTATCAGTGCTACAATTCAACAAACAGCAAAAACTTTGATCCGAATTGATCACAATCTGTTCTTTTAAAGTTTCTAGAGAAAAGACAACATTAACCACTACATTAGCATAGCAGTTGACACCAGAACTATTTTCAAATTGAAAACCAACAACATCTTCAACAGAATTCATTTTCTTTCTGCTTACAATTTTGGGTTCATCGACTTTTGGTCTTTTTGCTACAACCTCCCTACTATTGGTGACATTTCTTCGTTTCCGGCCTACCACACGTTTCTCAAACAAAGGATATTGAGGCAAATGTGGCGCATACTCTCTTCTTAACCTATTGTATTCCTTAAC
The DNA here is from genome assembly GCF_964263255.1 of Lissotriton vulgaris. Taxonomy (NCBI): domain Eukaryota; kingdom Metazoa; phylum Chordata; class Amphibia; order Caudata; family Salamandridae; genus Lissotriton; species Lissotriton vulgaris. The sequence goes on from NC_141694.1 coordinate 1,458,771,047, forward strand.
ACAATCTAGATCCGCACAAATGTTTGTGACATCACACTCAATCAAGTACAATCCCGATAAAGTTCTGACTTGTGACAATGCTACATAAGCCATACCCTCTTTGAACACAGAACTGCCAATATTCACCAAAGCACTGTCTACACTTAAACCTTGTGATTTATGGATTGTCACCGCATATGCCAAGCAAACAGGAAATTGCTTACGGTGAACATATAAGTCTTTTACAAGCAAAAACCTAGCTGTGCAACAACCAATTAGCTGTACTTCCTCAATGCCATCAAATTTAATTTTTAAAAATTCAAATCCATCTCTATTTCTGAATTTCTCAAAATCAACAACATTACCCATTGATCCATTTACCAGACCTCTTTCAACATGTAAATTCCTTCTCAAAATGATACGGCAATTTAAGCACACATTCAGAGTCTTTTCAAAACCAGCAGTTTTAGAGATAGTCTTCTCTAATGAATCCAATTTAGATTTCAAATTGTCAGACAAAATAATTGTTGCTCCCATATGCTCTATTCTGTCAATAGCTTCCAGTTTCACAATCTCTTGGTTTTCTAAATTCAACATTTTGTTGTTGAAGATGGAACATGGAAGTTGGCATCAAACATATTCCAGATTTCTTCTCAGTAATTTTCTGAAAAATATTCTCTGGCAGAACGTCTTCTTCTGGATACAAATTTGACAGTAATCGAGCATGTAAAGCTTCTTTCCCATGGTCGGTCACTTTCCCGATTCTAACATCTTGTAGAATATTCTTGTAATCTTCATCCTTCGCCTGACGCATATTTTCACGCAGCTCAGCATAATTGAAGTTTAACCATATGTTAACGTTGCCAATGCTCCCTAGGCACTTCCTGGTATCTTCATGTGTAAGCAGTTTAAACACTGGTTGTCCTTTCACTGGTGTCAGCTGCAGAAGATCACCGAAAACAATGATGTGTTTGCCACCAAATAACACATCATACTCTGTTTTAAGAACTTCCTGCATTCTCACATGCACAAAGGCAAGCATGACATTGGAAACCATGCTTACTTCGTCAATGATAAGAAGTTTCATCTTCTTCAGGACTCTAGATACTTCACAACAAGCATCTCCAGATAACTTGTGGTATTGTATTTTGTTATCATGCTCCACTGGCAGCATCAGTAGCCGATGCAAAGTAATACCTTTAATGTTATGTGCTGCCAGTCCAGTTGGAGCGGTGACAACACAAGACAGCGATGACTCAGTCCTTTTCTGCAGATAACATGAAATTGCTTTAATGAGGAAACTTTTTCCAGTTCCTGCTTCTCCACTCACGTACAGTCGGACAGGCTTCAACGACGTACATGAGCACTCTTTCTTCTCATGACTTAATCCATGATCAATTTGGTTGGTAACTTCTTCATATATTTTCCTCTGCTCAACGTTGAGTGGTCTTTCCAAATCTTCTAAGTTAACCGCATCCTCCTGAGCATGTGCCATGGCTCTTTCCACTTCAATCATGGCAGTGGCAGCTTCATTTTCGATAACTGGTCCTCCTAGTGGATCCTGACTCAATGAAACAGAACTCTGACTGTCCTGAGAACTGTCTCTAGCAAACTCGGCTGCAATTGTTGCTTCCTGCTCGATTTCTGCATTCAACATTTCTAGATATTTTGGAAAAACAGGACATTCTATGGACTTCTTGGCTGCATTGAAAGAGTCTTCGTAACAGAGGAAATCTCCAAGCAGTTCCTCTTCTGCACGCCAAGGCTTGAAAAGTTGCAAGAGAGCTAAATAGAAAAACTCTTTTCTTTCTGGAGATTCGCAATCCAATTTTCGATGATTTACCAATAGACATTTTCTTTGCTTGACCAGACATCCCTCACTTCCAATTACAACATACACTCCTTTATCAATATCTTCTTTGATGTTCCTCTTGAAAATGTAATGCTGTAGAACCTCATACAGACAAACATTCTCCAGGTGCCCGCTTCTATTTGGATAATATGTATCCAACATGTTGGTCTTCAAAATATCTGTACTGCTTGGCTCCTTCTCCGCCAAATACTCAATTTCCCGTACAGGTTTCAGAACTCGATTACGCGTTGCAGCAAAACCAAGACTTGCCCAAATGATACTCCTAGATTTGGCATAAAGACTTGCTGAAGATAACCGGTCAGAACATTCGTAAGCTCCGATTTCTCGATGCGACAACATCTTCAGACTGAAACTGTACAACTTCTTACTGAGGCTCTTTTCATGGGAAATGTTCTCCCACATATCCTTGTGTTCTGTCTTTTCTTTTTTTGTGATGTAAGACGTCACATACCGAGCCACAGCCATACAGTTGTCAGCCATAAACTGTATATCCATGTTAGCATTCCACATGGACAAAATCACTGGGTTGTAGTCGTTGATGTTCTTGGACTCTTCGTTTCTTTTCAAATTGTATGTTTTTTTGGGTGATTTCCTCGTCACATTATGTCGCAGCGAAGACATCAAATTGTTCACTCTTCCTTTAGATATCACCGATCGTGGAAATCCAAAATGACATTTTGTGTAGTACTTGTTCTTGTTTCTGAATTTACGACGGCAGTACTTTCCACAACGATGGCTTTGAAACTGTAAAACTTGTTCTCTTAGACTTTTGTCTTCCTTTGTCTTTGGAACAGCACATGTAGAATACTGTTCTATGAAATTCATCACTAAGTCCTCCGGATCTGTTCCAAATTTGGGTGCATCTTTGATCCATAGCAGCATATGTATATGAGGAGCACCTCTTGCTTGATACTCCTTTCTCCAGAAGAAATCCAACACCTCTCCAAGAGGTGGATTTTTCTTGTTCCGACTGACCCCTGCCCTCACCACATCTTCAACAAGGCTGACGCTGTCATCGCACCCCACCTGCGAGACATCATCAACACATCCTTCGACACCGCCACCTTCCCTGAGAGCTGGAAGCACGCCGAACTCAGCGCTCTTCTCAAGAAACCCACAGCGGACCCCACCGAACTCAAGAACTACCGCCCCATCTCACTCCTCCCGTTTCCAGCCAAAGTCATCGAGAAGACCATCAACAAGCAGATGGCCGCCTTCCTCGAGACGAATGGATCCCTCGACCCCTCACAGTCCGGCTTCCGAGCCAATCACAGCACCGAGACCGCCCTCATCGCCGCCACCGATGACATCCGAGCCCTGATGGACAACGGAGAAACAGCGGCCCTCATCCTCCTAGACCTCTCCGCGGCATTCGACACTGTCTGCCACCGCACCCTAGTACAGCGCCTCAGCAACGTCGGAATCCAGGACAAGGCGCTGGAATGGATCATCTCCTTCCTCGACGGAAGAACACAGAGAGTCCGTCTATCACCGTACAAGTCAGAAGCCACCGAAGTCATCTGCGGCGTCCCTCAAGGATCCTCTCTGAGCCCCACCCTCTTCAACGTCTACATGAGCCCCCTCGCGGCCAACGCACGCCAGCACAACCTCAACATAATCTCCTACGCCGACGACACCCAGCTGATCCTCTCCCTGACCAACGACCCCGCCGCCAGAGCCAACCTGCACGAAGGGATGAAAGAGGTAGCCGAGTGGATGACGACCAGCCGCCTGAAACTGAACTCGGACAAGACGGAGGTCCTCATCCTGGGCTCCTCGCCCTCCGCCTGGGACGACTCCTGGTGGCCTCCCGCCCTGGGCACCGCACCCAAACCGACAGACCATGCGCGCAACCTGGGCTTCATCCTGGACTCCTCCCTCTCCATGACCAGGCAAGTCAACAACGTCTCATCGGCATGCTTCAACATCCTTCGCATGCTACGGAAGATCTTCTGGTGGATCCCCACCGAGACCAGGAAGACCGTCACCCAGGCCCTCGTCACCAGCCGACTGGACTACGGCAACGCCCTCTACGCTGGTACCACCGCCAAGCTCCAGAAGAGACTCCAGCGGATCCAGAACGCCTCAGCCAGACTCATCCTCGACATCCCACGAACCAGCCACATCTCCGGACATCTGAGAGACCTTCACTGGCTCCCCGTCAACAAAAGAATCACCTTCCGCCTCCTCACCCACGCACACAAAGCCCTACACGACCAAGGCCCGAGCTACCTCAACAGCCGAGTCAACTTCTACGCTCCCAAACGCCACCTCCGATCAGCCAACCACGCCCTCGCCGACGTCCCCCGCATCCGAAGAGCGACTACAGGAGGAAGGTCCTTCTCCTACCTGGCCGCCAAGACCTGGAACTCCCTCCCGACCGACCTGCGCCTGACCCAAGACCACCTCTCCTTCAGGAAGAAGCTGAAGACCTGGCTGTTCGAGCAGTAGCGGCACCCCCCCCCCAGCGCCTTGAGACCCTACGGGTATGTAGCGCGCTCTATAAATGTCTTTGATTGATTGATTGATTGTTCGTGATGAAAGACATCATAGCTTCAAATCTATGATTGAAGTACCTGCATACATTCACTGGATCCAAAGAGCACAATTCTCCGGGTGTCTTGCATTCAATATTTTCAATGTTTCCATTTGCCTCTCGTAGAAATTCAAGTAAGTCTTCCCAGCCATACTCAGCACAGCTGAGAGTAAGGAACCATGTGGGAGTTCCTAAGTTCCTCAGCATACATTTTAAGTCACCACGAGGACGGTACCAATACTCATTAGTACCACACTGACATGCCATGAGATTAATCAGGTGAGAATCCAAAATACTGTCTTGCACATTGACTTTATCCATAAAGTCCCTTGCCGAGATATTTCGTAGTTGTACACCACTTTTCAGGATGTGGTTCACTGCATAAGACAGTCCAGACAGATCACTTTCAAACAGTAGATGAAACAAATAGGGAATGCATTGACGAAACCTAGGATCTTCTACATACAATCGTAAAGTCCGGTATTCAGAAGCAGGAATTTGATCAGGTCGCTCATCATATCGTCCTCCTCGACCTGTGGGAAATAACTGTGGAAAACACTGAGCTTCCAAACTTTCCTCCCAAACACTAATGGGACTCCCTTTGGCTTGTTTCATTTGAAACAACTCAATAGCATTCCCCATGACTTCCTTGGAATGCAAAGGATGAACACTATAATGTTCATATATTTCTTCAGTTTTAGAGGCTTCTACTTTCTCAATTTGTCCAGCACACAATTCGCTGTCTTCTTCTTCACTTACTTCCTCTTCTGCAACACATATATTCTTGTAGTACTCATTGTTTTTTATCAAATACAAAAGCCTTTTTGACTTTCCTAACATCCACTAAATCTTGCCAGATTTTCTTACTCTTGGTCGGAACCCCATTAACTAGGATAACCAGAGGTTCCTCTTCCACTTTCTCTACTCCAATTGCATTAATGTTTTTTTTCAAATCTAAAGGCAAATAAACAACTCTTCCCTTTAATCCTCTCTGTAAATCTGATGGAGGCAATTTCCCTGTCTTTGGCTCCATTCGTACAATAGCCTGAAAGGGATGCACACTTTGAATCAAAATAGATTCATAAGTATTTAAATCCTTCAATTCAGAAGGAATGGTAACCAATTCCAGATTATTATGAACCGCTCTAGCAGGCATCCGGTTTTGGTTTAATTTGTTAAAACAATAAGTACACATACGTAGGTCCGATCCCAAAACAAAACAATTTTCTACCATCAAGTATGGGGCAAAATCCTTCCATTCACTATTGTTTTCCATTTCACTTTTTGCATATAAATCCACTAACTTAGTCTGATTCTTATAATAAGTCCGTCGACAACACACACAAGTGAAATTAGGCCTCTCACTTGATTTCACCTGAAAGATGGAAATTTCCTTGTGAAACTTATCTATATTAGAAATCTGTACACTCTCTTCCACATTACCTTCTTCTACTGGGTCAATTTCAACATTGTTCTCTTTACTAGCAAAGTAACAGAACTCAATTTCTTCACAAATATTCTTCACATGTAGTTCTGAACCATGCAAAAGAGCACTGCTCAATTGTTTAAGCATAATTGCTGGACTCTTAGCATAATACAACATTCTCACTAATTTCCTCACTTTATCATGATGCACTGCTAGCATCCTGAAATGATGAAAAACACTCTGGCATACTCTTCTGGAAAGACAAGCCAGTGAATGCCCATGCAAACCTGTTACTTCTCTCACTCTGCAAGGATCTAATTCTTGCAACAACTTCATTTTCTGTTTTAAACTTTTCCTATTAAATGTACGAAAAAAATCACAAAGCAAATTGATGGAATCCTGTCGCACACTACAAACACTACTACACTTCCAGGTGTACACTGGACCCTTAGGACGTCTTCCTAAAACCTCATCACCTAACACCTCTTCTGCATCTGCAGACACAAGTTTTTCTTTTTCAACCGGATAACCGTCTTTCACCTCATATGCTCGACCACTGGTGTCAACTGCATGCACCAAATCATTGTCCTGGAAGTAACTCTCCTCATTGAAAAATGCCTCACAACTTGAACTATGCATCCATTCTCCTGAGAAAACTTCACAAAAATTACTACGATTAACTACTCTCTTCCATCTACTATTTGATTTGAAATCATAAATTACCTTGTTTAGTTTCCTAATTCTATTGATTACCAAAATAAATAACTTTAGCCTAATTTCGAAAGCCTGATCAATAATTTTCTCTACATTTTTTCTTTTTCTTATAAAATGCTACTTTCTGTTGGCCTTTCTTAATATTTTTTAACAAATTGACAATTATCCTGTTGCGGAACATTCGTCTACGAATGTCCCTGAACTGATTTTCCCTTCTACTGCCATGCACAAAGTTATCTCCTGCTCTAGCAGAAACTTTTTTGGACGGGCCTTTCCTTTTCCTTTAAATTGTCTCTCTTCTTCTGCACTAAAACATGTTCTGTAGTGGTATTTTTTTGTCTGCAAATTCTTTTTAAAAAAGATTTCATTTTCTTACCCGGAGCTTTTTTGGCTACTTGAAACGATTTTATAGTAGAGGACTGCTGCAAATGTTTACCAAGGTGGAGTGTAAGTCGCTTTGCTTCTTTTTGTTTCCTCTGCCTTGAGGGCATTTTTGAATTTTTGAAAAGATCTTCAGTTAAATCTGTGGAATTTTTTTTACAAAATTGTTAGTAACCACTATTACCAAACAGTAAACCAATAACAGTAGGCAAACAATTAACACACTAGTTGTCAATTCTACCTACAGTAATTTAACAACATAGACACATTTAAAGATCTCAAATAGTAGCAATGGAATGGAATGCTTCTACATATGACCTGTGCTCTGTTATATGTTAACCTCAACTAACTTTGAAATTCTATTTCACAATTATATTAAAAACACTTCACACAGGGTGTTTTTGAAAACTTTTATATAATTTTAAATCAACATCTAGAGATTGTTCCTCATCTAGAGATTATTCCACATCTAGAGATTGTTCCTCATCTAGACATTGTTCCTCATCTAGAAATTGTTCCACATCTAGAGATTGCTCCACATCAGACATTGTTGATGTTATTGTTATTGACTTAAAATTGCCAAGCACACATGAAGGCATATTTACAAGGCCCTTGCACCAGGGGGAAGTGACTTAAAATTGCCAAGCACACATGGGGGCGTATTTACAAGGCCCTTGCACCAGGGGGAAGTGACTTAAAATTGCCAAGCACACATGGGGTGTATTTACAAGGCGCTTGCACCAGAGGAAAGTGACTTAAAATTGCCAAGCAGACATGAGGGCGTATTTACAACGCCCTTGCTCCAGGGGGAAGTGAGTTAAAATTGCCAAGCACACATGAGGGTGTATTTACAAGGCCCTTGCACCAGGAGGAAGTGACTTGAAATGGCCAAGCACACATGGGGGCGTATTTACAAGGCCCTTGCACCAGGGGGAAGTGACTTGAAATTGCCAAGCACACATGAGGGTGTATTTACAAGGCCCTTGCACCAGGAGGAAGTGACTTGAAATGGCCAAGCACACATGGGGGCGTATTTACAAGGCCCTTGCACCAGGGGGAAGTGACTTGAAATGGCCAAGCACACATGACGGCGTATTTACAAGGCCCTTGCACCAGGGGGAAGTGACTTAAATTACATTAAATTACTTACATTGCATAGTGCGTCACTCCTTACGCCTGCTTCAAGCAGGCGTAAGGATTTGATTCAGCAATGCCATAAAGCTGACTCAGTGAAATTTTTTAGATTTCACTGCGTTAGTTTTACAGGACTTTCATGCAAGGGAACGCCCACCCTGCGACAGAACGGCCACATGAAACCTGACGCAGGTTTCATGTGGCGCAGGGCTTTACAGCGTGACACATCTGCCTAGATGCGTCACGTTGTAAATTTATCGCAACATGGCGAATCTTTTGCGGCACCGCTGCGTCACAAAAGTGACGCAACGGCAGCGCAAAAGAGGCGCACGGCCATCATAAATCTGCCCCTAACATTTTAAAAGATTGGTTCAGGATGCCGATAAGGTGTTGCAGATGAAATTTAGGCTTGTTGAAGAGTACAGAGGAGATAAAACATGTGCAGGCCTACAGATGAAGTGAGTCATGTCCACTGCACTCTTGAACAAACGCCAGACCTTCTCTGTCTCCCTGGACAGGCCTAAACCTCATTTGCACAATGTGATTAGTAATGTTAGGAAACACAGGTGATGTAATTGAAAAACGTGCAAATATTTTTGCTCATTTCACAATCACATCACCTGTGTTTCCTCAGCTTAGGTATCTCATTGAGCAGATATAGTCTAGCATATCCAAGAGTACACAGAAGGTGAGGACTGTATGCAGCAGTGCAATGTACATAATTCACCTCCTTTGACAATTACAGAAGCCTCAGCATATCCATGCCCCCTAAACAGTCCTAAATGTATATCATTATTATCATAGTGACTATGAAACTCCAGCAGTACATATTGTGAAACCTAAATGACTTCAAGAAATGAGTTTTTAACCGACAAACAAGCAAAGTATTCTCCCATATTCATGGTGGGAAGTGAAATATTTATTTAAAGAAGCAGACACCATGTTGTCCTTCTCATAAATGTAAAAAGCATTTGTTTTTTTTTTTAAACGATTTTCTGGTCATAAGTTGAAAACACAGCACAGCTCCTATGTACAAGCACACCTTGTCAGTACTAATACTTCACATTATCTACAATTACAATTTGTAAAATAAGCTAAATCTTTTTGTAAAACATAATGCAAACACTTGACACAAAACAACATTTTAAATGCACAGCTGGCTTCCTTATTTTCTCCAAAAAGCATACTAGTCTCTTTCTAAATTAAAGGAATCTTTTCTCATCTTAGCACGATTTTTAAACACATCATGTAAGCAAATTAGTCTCCCAGATTCATGGGAGAAGTTACTTAAAATTGTCTAGCACACATAGGGGCGTATTTACAAGGCACATGCACCAGGGGAAAATGACTTAAATTTGCAAAGCACTTATGAGGGTATATTTACAAGGACCTTGCACCACCTTTAAAGTCACTTTTAAAATAGGGAAAATGACGTGAATGTGGCTCATAAGCCTTGTAAATGTGCCCCCATGTTGACTATGTAACTCTTGCAGAACATATTGTGAAACCTAAATGACTTCAAGAAACGAGTTTTTAAACCAACAAACAAGCACATTATTCTCCCATATTCATGGTGGGAAGTGAAATATTTTTGTAAAAAAACAGACACCATGTTGTCTTTCTCATAAATGTAAAAAGCATTTCTTTTTGATTTAAAAAACGATTTTCTGGTCATAATTTGAAAACACAGCACAGCTCCTATGTACAAGCACACCCTAGCTGGCTTCCTTATTTTCTCCAAAAAGCATACTAGTCTCTTTCTAAATTAAAGGAATCTTTTCTCACCTTAGCACGATTTTTAAACACATCATGTAAGCAAATTAGTCTCCCAGATTCATGGGAGAAGTAACTTAAAATTGTCTAGCACACATAGGGGCGTATTTACAAGGCACATGCACCAGGGGAAAATGACCTAAATTTGCAAAGCACTCATGAGGGTGTATTTACAAGGACCTTGCACCACCTTTAAAGTCACTTTTAAAATGGGGAAAATGACGTGCATGTGGCTCATAAGCCTTGTAAATATGCCCCCATGTTGACTATGTAACTCTTGCAGAACATATTGTGAAACCTAAATGACTTCAAGAAACGAGTTTTTAAACCAACAAACAGGCAAATTATTCTCCCATATACATGGTGGGAAGTGAAATATTTATTTAAAAAAGCAGACACCATGTTGTCCTTCTCATAAATGTAAAAAGCATTTATTTTTTTAACAAACAATTTTCTGGTCATAATTTGAAAACACAGCACAGCTCCTATGTACAAGCACACCCTGTCAGTACTAATACTTCACATAATCTCCAATTACAATTTGTCAAATAAGCAAAATCTTTTTGGAAAAGATAATGAAAAGACTTGACACAAAACAACATTTAAAATGCACAGCTGGTTTCCTTATTTTCTCCATAAACTATACTAGTCTCTATCTAAATTAAATGAATTGTTTCTCACCTTAGCAAATGCTTTTTGAATTTCAAAACAGTCTCAGACACACACCAATTTTTCTTTAGCAGAGCAAAGGGTATGCACTCCAGAGGCTGCAACCAACAAAGGCACAGAAATGCTGTATTTCATCACATCTCTCATGTCACCCAATCAAAACTCTTCCCTCACTTTTTTCAAATCAACACCCTTCCCCCCTCTGCCCTTTCTGCCTTTTTTCCATAGCAACTACCTCCTGAAAGACCTCTCATGTTTACAAGTTCACAAAACAATGTTTCAATGAACTCTGAACTCTCAGTACACCTGCTAATCCACTGCAATGTTTCTTAAAATCATTTTTTCTTAACCATTCAAATTACATCTTTCAAAGAACACATCCATGCACCCTAACTTTCTGTTTTCAGAAATGGAAATCCACCAATCACTGCTAGTGAATCATTAGCACTGAAACTCAACAGTTTTTTTTTCTTTACAAACTCCTACTGTTTCAACTGCCATTTCATTCCCACACTTCTTCTGACTGCAGCAGAACCTCCTCTCACCATGTTTTCTGTCTGGATTCTTGGACATAGCTACATCCACTGGGCTCACAGGTATGTTGATAATAGAAATTTACACAACCTCAATTTACAAAATGTGGAAATCAAATGGATTGGCCAGAGAGGATTGAGATGTCACCAATTGATACCATTGGTGAAAACCTTTTTGCCTTTGCCAAAACCTGACCTCGTAATAGTGCACTGTGGAGGAAATGATTTGGGCACTTTGACTGGGGTAGGTCTGGAAATGCTTTTAAAGGACACCTTCGAGCAATTGATGGCACTTTTTCCTCAAACTGCCTTGGTATATTCCAATATATGCCAAAGACAGAAATGGAGGTGGTCCAATCAATTTTGTCAACAAATTGAGAAAGCGAGGAAGCATGTAAATAAGTCTGTTTCAGCTTATATGAGAGACCATGGAATGGGCTCCATCTATAACAATAACTTGCGTTACTACATGCAAGATATCTACAGAGGAGATGGTGTGCACTTCTCAGATGAGGGAAACAGAGTTTTCATACAAAATTTAAGACTGTGTATTGGTACCTACTTATAAGTACCTAGAACTTACACAGAACCCAAAAGCTCTTTTCAGAGCTACCTTAACTATAATTACTCTTTTAAAATTTCGAATGTACCTTTTTTCACTAATTTTCACTTATGTACGCTTCCCGGTTCGCTACCCGGTTCGCGTACCGGCAGCTAACCGCACGAAAAATTCAAAAATTCATTTTTTTCCGACATATATGAGCCTCCTCAGCCACCCTCAGAAAACCTAGGGGGTCAAGATACGTCTCCCGTGCCCCCTTATACCCATTTCCCACATTGTTTTTCCTCCATCTTGTGATTAAATTCGACCGAAACACAAAATGGTGAACTCCCGTTACGCTACCGGTCAGCTACCCGGTTCGAGTACCAGGTAGCGCTTCTACCGCGAAAAATCGAATTTTTTATTTTTTTATTTTGTGCTCCACGGGACCCTTTATTAGCCCCCACATCATTCCTAGGGGGTCAGGAGGGGTCTACCTTGCCCCCTTTCATTAATTTCCCCCTTCGTTTTTCTCCACCTCTTGTCTCCCGATCCTACCGAGAGACAAGATGGCGGCCGTTCCGGACTGTTTAGAACGTTGACAGACACCGGAAAACCAATCAGCTTCAATTTGCGAAGTTCCGTTACGCGTCAGGTACGCGAACTGGGGCGCTAACCGGAGCGCTGTTACAGATATATCTGTTTTTTAAAACGTTAATTTCTCAAAATCCACTGGAGCACATATATTAAGACATAGCAAAGGCACATCGGGCAAACCATATCTACAATTTTGCCAAGTTTCGTGTCAATCCATTCAGCCGTTCGAGCTAAAAGTGATTCCAACCGCCCTATGGAAAAATGAATGGGAAAAACGCGTTTTGGGACCCCCCTTTTTTCTCTGCCCCCCCTTGATGAAACCCCCCCAAATTTTCAGGGGCTGCTCAGAAACAGAATGTGCCATTTTCCTGACAATTTCAGCCAATTCCGTCCACAAACGCTAAGTTATTCGACATAGAATCTTCAGAAATCCCATAGGAAAAAAATCCTAACCATATATACCTACTGGCGACCGCCAGTAGGTAATATATATATATATATATATATATATATATATATATATATATATATACATATGGAAGACAATTTCTTGGGAGAAATAAGAGGCCAGAAAGGGGCTTCAAGGGAACAGCAAGCTTTATTGAGTTGCTGGCAGTGGCGGTAAATGCATTTCGGCATCCTGGCCTTCTTCAGTACCCATCACTGTAGTCCTTTCCAATTGTTTCTCCATCCTGTTTAAAATGATTGTCTGCAACAAAAAACTGCTCCCCCTTATGTAGACAAACCTGGGCAGTTCAAATGCAGTTCAGAGAACTACCCCTCCCAGCATGCCCTGTGTCGTCAATACCGGGCTGGTGGCGTGGGCGAGCAGTTTAGAGACTGTAGGTCTGTGAAAACATTCAGGTGATTGGAAACAACATCATTGCAGCTCCCCAAAGTCCACGAGCGTACCCCTGCCCCCCCTCCATTCTGCCAAGCCGTTTCTACCAGGATTCCATACAGGTGGGGGCTGCCAAATGCGAGGCGTGACGCCCAAAGGAGATCAAATACCTCCGTCTTCCTGCTTTTATCCGAGGGTCCGGGCGATCTCCGCTTCTATTGATTCCTCAATCTTTCACAACGCTGCAGCAGCCAGATTGCCAGATTTATATATATATATATATATATATATATATATATATATATATATATATATATATATATATATATATATATATATATATATATATATATATATATATATATATATATATATATATATATATATGAATGAAAATTAAGAGCACTTTTCACTTTAAAAAATGGCACTGACGCGCATCCCATGTCATGTGATCAAGGCCTGTGGTGGGCTGAAACGCGTAATGGCGAGACTTTGCACCCTGGAGAAGTAAAGGAATAATAAGGCACATTATCGTGGTCCATTCCGTTTTTTCCTTCAAGAACGAGTGGCGGTCACATCCTAATTTGCACGGAGGGACCTCCGCTGCGGACTGTCCCTCCACCTCGAGGGTGGCGGACAGATTCTGGTCAGTCCGCCATCCTAATAGGCCCCCTAGTTTCCATAGGAAATCCACAACATTCTATTTGGAATAACTTTGCCGCTGGTAGACAAATCTTGGTGAATTTCTCCAAGAAAATGGGCTGCTCGGTTCCGCTCCTTCCCTGAAAGTTTGGGGGTGATTCGTCAAGCAGGGGCCGAGAAAACAGTAGGTCCCAAAACGTGTTTTCCCCATGCAATTTTTCATAGGGACCTTTAGCCAGGGCTACAGCCCGGATGGCTCAACGGAATTACACGAAATTTCGCAGAGAGGTAGAGTTCTGTTCGCAGATTGTGCTTTTTGTTAAATGGTGCAAATCTGTTCAGTAGTTTCTGAGAAAATTGCAAGTAAAATCATAGCGATATCTAGAGACGGAGTTCAACACGTGTACTGAATTCTGTTCAATTATGAGCGCGAGCTGCATGCTGATTGGCTGTGAACTGTCTGTCAACACTCGAAACCAGGAAGTGTTGGCGGCCATCTTGTGCCTCGCTAGAACCGAGTCACAAGAAAACAGTAAAACAAAGTTGAGAAATAAGGGAAGGGGTAGGGTAGAGACATTCTGACCCCCTAGGCTTGCTCAGGGGGTGGTACATGGATGTTTAGGCTCTATTTTATTTATTTATTTTAAAGAAAAATCACGGACTACGCATATGGAAATATGTATAATTACGAGCAGGAGCTGCATGCTGATTGGCTGTTAATACTCCAAACCAGGAAGTGTTGGCAGCCATGTTGTTTGTCGGGAGAGCAGAGTCAGAAGAAAACAGTAAAACAAAGTTGAGAAATAAGGAAACGGGGCAGGGTAGAAACCTCTGAGCCTATAGTCTTGGTCAGGGGGTGGTACATGGATCTTTAGGCTCAATTTTTATTTAAAAAATGGTGGGGTACTCGTGCAGTAGTTGTAGGCGGTGGAAAAGTCCGTTTTATTTACCAGGTCCTGGGGGGAAATTACAGGGGCAATTTTTCTGCATAATGGGGGCTTGTAAGGTGTCCCGAGCACTTGGGAACGGAACTCCTCTGGTTTTATTTTGAAGTATTTGGGGGGGTTACGGTCGTACTCCCCGCAGTCTCGGTGAGCGGCACCCCTTGGGTCTTTTAAAAAAACAAATATGTTTCGAGGTCTCTCTCGCCCCGTACACGTCACGGGGAACGCCACATTTCTGGGACAGTGATATGTAAAATGACCTTCCAGCTCAAAATCGCGGCATACGCATGTGGAAATACGTACAATTACGAGCAGAAGCTGCATGCTGATTGGCTGTTAATACTCTAAACCCGGAAGTGTTGGCAGCCATGTTGTTTGTCGGGAGAGCAGAGTCAGAAGAAAACAGTAAAACAAAGTTGAGAAATAAGGAAACGGGGCAGGGTAGAAACATTCTGAGCCTATAGTCTTGGTCAGGGGGTGGTACATGGATCTTTAGGCTCAATTTTTATTAAAAAAATAAATAAAAATGGTGGGGTACTCGTGCAGTAGTTGTACGCGGTGGAAAAGTTGAAAAAAAAGTAAAATTCCGTTTTATTTATTATGTCCCGGGGGGAAATTACGGGGGCAATTTTTCTGCATAATGGGGGCTTGTAAGGTGCCCTGAGCACTGGGGAACGGAACTCCTCTGATTTTATTTTGAAGTATGCGGGGGGGGCTCACGGTCATACTCCCCGCAGTCTCGGTGAGTGGCACCCCTCTGGTCTTTTAAAAAAAAAAAATATGTTTTGAGGTCTCTCTCTCTCTCTCTCCCCGTATGCGTCGCGGGGAACGCCACATTTCTGGGGCAGTGATATGTGAAATGACCTTCCAGCTCCGGGTACCTGCATTGTGTGGAGTTTTTTATTAATGTTGGGAGGGTGGGCTTGATAATACGTCCTTGTTAATTCCCATAGAAGCCTATGTTCTGGTGTTAACATGGGCTTCTATGGGAAATAACAAGGCCGTATTATGAAGGTCATTATCGCCATTTTGTCGGCAGTTTCCTGTCAATAAAACGGCGATAATTTTAACACTGGTCCTTGATAATATGCACCTAAGTTTAGTGGTAAAAAAAAAAAGAGCAATGGGCCATATTATCAACAAAAGGCAATACATTATCGTCCCTTTTATTGGCAGGAAACTGCCGATAAAGCGGTGATAATGTGCTTGACAATATGCTCCTGTGAATAACCATAGCAGCCCAGGTTAACATCAGAACTTGGGCTGCTATGGGAATTTACAAGGGCCTATGGTTTTTTATTAATGTTGGGAGGGTGGGCTTGATAATACGTTCTTGTTAATTGCCATAGAAGCCCATGTTCTGGTGTTAACATGGGCTTCTATGGGAAATAACAAGGCCGTATTATCATGGTCATTATCGCAGTTTTAGCTGCAGTTTCTTGCCAATAAAACAGCGATAATTGTAACACCGGTCCTTGATAATATGCACCTAAGTTTACTGGTAAAAAAAAGAGCAATGAGCCATGTTATCAACAAAAGGCGATACATAATCGTCGCTTTTATCGGAAGGAAACTGCTGATAAAGCAGCGATAATGGGCTTGATAATATGCCCTTGTGAATAACCATAGGAGCCCAGGTTAACACCAGAACCTGGGGTGCTATGGGAAGTCACAAGGGCCTATTATCAAGCCCATTATCGCCGCTTAATCTGCAGTTTCCTGTTGATAAAAGCGGCAATAATGTATCGCCTTTTGTAGATAATATGCTCCTTAATTTCTATGATAGTATGTAAATGTTTCCTTTTTGGTTGGTGTAGCAGTACTCTCTTCGCATGCTCAGCGTAGTTTCGAAGCCCACGTTTTTTTTTTCTTCAAGTTCAACAAGCAAACCTTTCTTTATATCAGTTAGTAAATCTGTTGCTTTCTTTTCCCGTTTCGTGTCATCCGCTGCTGTACTTTTGTACAGTATTAATAGTCATATTTTTTATATATTTATTTGAAAGGTAGTGCCGAGGAGCCAAACGTTGATTACATACTTCGTCCACCACCATTTTAGTAGAACTCAGTATTTTTCAATCCTAGTCTTGACTATCTTACTATAGTATTTCAACATTATTTTTATTGTGGGCCGCCATACCCCTCCCCCACAAAATAAAAGAAGTATGTAGTTTTTTTTATTAAACTATAAATATTGCTTGATAATATGGCCCTCTCTCGTTTCACAAATAAAGCTAACACTACAGTTTTACGAGTGTAGTGTACCTGGTACATTTTACTTGTTATAGTGCTGCGTTCAAGTGGTGTCTATATAGAAGTGCCTACTGAGTTACTAACGCCTGTTATGCCGAATTATTTCTAATGCACTCCTATGAAGGATTTGTAGATATGGGCCTCTGTGCTTACCTTGTATAAACAGTGCGGACACCGGAGTTCGCAACTTGAGTTCACCTCTGCTTCTATACATCAAAGTCTATTCAATTCAATAAGTTGCAGAGAATTCCATTGCTGTTGGTCGATAGGCCGTAGTTGCTTCTGAACGATGTTTGCTGAAGGAAACAAAAGGACATTTTGATTAGTCATCGTAAACGGAGTTGCGTAACTACTATCAAAAATGAATTTTAATGTGAGTTCTTAATATTCCGTAGTTAAGAGTGTTGCAGCTACAGCAAACAAAGGAAGATCAATAAGTTAATAGAGGCTTGGGACGGCCTTGTGACGCAGACAAAAAAATACTATCATGGACGCACAATTAATAATAATAGAGGGCTAAGCACGTGGCATAGTACAGAAATGCGACACAGAAATATATCCTCGCACAATTTTTATAATTAGAGGTGTATAGGACCTCGTGACTTATAAAGAAATATTTCAATTATGTAAGTACAATTTAAAACCATTGACGGGTAGGAAAGCCATATGAAGGATAAAAAAATAGTATTATGCATATACAATTTACAGTGGAGGCTGATATTGTGACGTCTTCTCTTACCTTTGCTTCTGTTATCTTTTGTTGTGTCTTGAAAGGCTGTGGTTTCGCTGAGTCTGGGGTGTTTTCGACAGTCTGTGTGTCATCGCAGCAGAGGCATTCAAAAGAGAGCGTGCTCACGTCAGTGCCCGCATTATATGGAAACCGCGGGGGCTGACCAAACCAAGACCAGGGCCGTCATTGGTAGCATTTTCGCGGTCTGCAAGAATGATGGCCCTGGGGGACATCCCATTGGCTAATGTTTTGGTTTCCAGGCTAATTGATAGCAAGCATTCTTGGTGGTGGCATGTGTGTAGTGTGGGCGGGTGTGCACGGCGCATGTGCAAGTGAGAGTGTGTGCACCAACAATTAACAACAGAGAGAGATGGGGGCGGTGTTATTATGTGCGCAGAGGCAGGCCCAGAATCGGATCTGCAATGAGTCAGCACTTCTAATAATTCTCCTTAGCGCGCCCTGAGCTCTGATTTGTCACTGAGAGGTGATCGCACGATAGTTTGTACTGCTTATCATACTCAGCGTGTACCCGTGCATACACTACGAATATGCTTTGACGTTACACGTTGCATTAAAGCTTCGGTGTGACGTCATGTACGGTGTTCTGTATGCAAAAGGGGGCAATGTTTCTACTTGGTTTAAAACATGTATGTATTTAATGTACATACTAAGGGCAGACATTTGGGATAACTATGATTTTTTTAATACTTGTAATAATCATATATTACTTTTAAAAACAATTACACAAAACGCGGTAGAACATCATGCGACCTCTTATTGAAAGAGTTGCGCAAGTGCATCGTAAGCGTACATAAAGCCATGTGACTTAAAAAGTAGAGATTTGATTGGTTCATAATTTTTCCTATTGCGACTGTTGAAAGTTCTGCCCCATTATAATTATTCGACTTTGACTTTCTAAGAAGAAGCATTTGTTCTGAGAATCTTCTCAAATAGAAGGAAGATCACAATAATAAGAGCAATAGAGTCATATTCCAGCAGTTCTTCAGAGGGAGATTTAATTCCTGAAGAACATCCAAAGAAGAGGAAAGAAGCTCTAATTTAGAATTTTTTCACTTTTCCAGAAGGTCAAAAAAAGGTTAATGCTCCAAAAGTAACTTGTAAAATTTGCGAAACAACTCTTTCTAGGGGTGATCCATGTAAAAAATACTCCTTTGGCACAGCAAATATGGTGCGACACGTGAAGAATTTACACCCCAAGAACTTTGCTTGAGCTGCAAGACGGAGGTTGCACGAGAACCCACCTGCTGCAGCATTTCCAGCAAGCAGTCCACATCCACATATTGATTCTGACTTTGCTAAATTTAAAATTCTATGCAATTATTGCGATAAACTTTTGTGTTATGGGGAACAGTCTATAGACTTGATGAAACGCAGGATGCAGGAACATTGCTGTACTCGACATTAGTTGTTCTTTTTTTCATTCTTTTGTTTCCTTGGAATTTGTTGAGAAAACACAAAAAAAATACAAAACAAAAAAACCAGTTCTTTTTAGAACTACATTCACTGGTCAAAGAAAGAACTATATTTCTATGTTAGTGTGTAAAAGTTTAAAATGTTGGGGGGTAAAGTCATATGCATGGTAATGGACGTGTTGTAATGGCATGCGTAGTAATAGAATGCATGGTTCCATCATACATCTGTTTGGTTGCATGATGGACCAAGGCATTTGATTACAATGCATGCCTTTTCAAAATGGTCATTACAATGCAGGTACAATTACCACGTATTACCTTTACCTCACAGGATGTTACAATGATTATGCCTTTCCATGCATGCTTTTACAACAAATTTCATTGTAAAGGCGTGAAAGGTAAAGGCACATGCGTGGCAAAGGTTTTTCCACAAAAACAAAAATTACCTCTCTCTCAGCTCTGCACCCTAAAACCAGCCTCTGGTAGAACAACCTCGGCCCCAGCCCTAAAACAAATACTAGTCTAAGCCCTAAATTAAAACTGTTCTCAGCCCTGTGACCTGAAGCTGGGCCCCAGCGCATCCCCATTCCTAACGCCCCCCCTCCTCCACCCCGCCCGAAACCTAAAAAAATGGTCCCCCACCCTAGCCCAGGCCCAGACTCAGCCCTACAAACTAACCCTGGGCGAAGCACTACGCTACGCTCGCGGAGTTTGCGAAGTTTGCGCAACTTCGCACTACGCGAGCTGCACGTAGCACAGTGCGAACATGCGTAGTGCAGCGTAGCGTAGTGCATCGCTCATTTTTTGCTTGTTCACGTTCCTGAACGTCATGTTCGCGACCCCGAGCAAGCAAAATGACATCCCGGCGAGATTCTCAACGCGGGGAGGTAAGGTTTCTCATTGTGAGTGGTTGCGCATGCTCGCGACCGCTCTCAATGAGAAACTACCAGTTCGCATTGAGAAAGCTGCAGCTCGAGTAATAATCGACTCGAGCAGCAGAAAACTACAGCTCGCACTATGCAAGATGCCGTTTTCAATTTGGGCACAGTGCCGGATGCTTGTCCGCACTGTACAATCATTGAAAACACATCTTGCACAGTGCGAACATGCTACTACGCAGCTAGCGTAGTGCTACGGGAAGTTCGCATAGTGCGAAGTGCACTTTGCGTAGCTTCGCGTAGCGCTACTTCGCGAACTACGCCCACCCTTACTACAAACCCCCTTTCAAGCCCTGTGTCAGAAAACTCACTCCATCCACTCCCCAAGCCCAATCCTCACATCTGGCCGGCATCCTAATGCCAAACCCGGCCCTGAGTCGCAAAACTGGCCTCAGGAGCAACCCCCTATTGTCCCCCAGTCATAAAAAAATACCCTCCCCAAACCTGAGCCCTTAAGCCAAACCCAGCGTGGCACCAGCCCTAAAAACTCCCCAGCCCCAGTCCTGAGCCCTAAAGCCTACTTCCAATCCAGGCCCTGAGCCCTAAAAACGCCCGTGTGCATTTCTTATACCTATGACAGAAAAAGGCGGGACAAGGGCATACCAGTTCCGCTTGGTCAAGGTGCAGTATTCTTTTTAAAAAAAATTTTTTTTGCAGAAGACTGAGGTGTATCTCTTCGCCTTCGTGTATCCTTTCTTCCAGCTGCAGAGGGTTCTGTCGGGTCGCAGCTGAAGGCGGTAAAGATGCTGATTGCCTTTACAATGCATATGCTTTTACCACCTGCACCATGCATATGCCTTTACCTTTCAAACCTTTACAATGTAATTCGTTGTAAAGGCATGAGTTGTAAAGGCATAATCGTTGCATGGTAAAGCTATGCATGGTAATTGGATTCGCGTTGTAAGTGCTGTGTTGTAAATGGATCATGTGGTAACAGCTGTGTTGTAATGGCTGTTCCCCATCCATTTCTGCCTTGTCATCATTTGCTCCTCAGGTGACAGTAAATATATAGAGGGGCTAAATAAATATATAGTTAAAGGAGAGGTTAAATACATTGGCACTTAAATGCACACAAGCACTTCAAAAATAAATAACAGATCAGTATAATTGTTGCATTTGTGTCAGATATCCCAGAACTCTACTGCTCAACATGTTGATCAGCATTGTCCATAGAGATAACATAATCTCGGGTGCAATCTAACACTTAATAATACATTTGCTGCATTAGATCACACTCATTTGCATAAAGTACTACTTTATTCCTGGATCCTTCACCATTCAAGTGAAGTACAAGATTCATAGGCATCACACATAGGATGCAGAAGTGGGCTGAAGAGATGAAAGATGGGAAACAACAGTTTTCAGAAATAGGATACCACCAAGATCAACGAAGATGTGCATCAACAGCAGTCAGCAAAAAATAGAAATTGTAACTAGACTTTCAGGAGATTGTGACACCACTGTATAAGAGAATCACCAGTAGGGGCATGCCCTGGTGACAGTAAAGGAGCCTTCATGGTTCCCAGACAGATGGTAACACAGAATGAAACTAAGTATTAGTCAATTAGGAGTGAAGAGCTACTATCATTATAAATGCAGTGATGTGGAACAACTATCTTGTTCCCATACAGAAGCTAAGATCAGGCGCACAACATGTTGCAGAAAATCTCTTTCGGCGCTTAGCCACAAAATGCCGACTCATCAGTTGCTTTCTCTTAGAATGCTAGACATCTAGGAGCCCATTAAGATGTTGGGTGGATCGCCACCGCCATGCGGGCGATGGCGATCCGCCCGACATCCAGGTCCGACCGCCACCCATTACCCCCGCCATATTAGCATGTCGCGGGGGACCACGGCGGACGTCCGCCACTTTTCCGCCACGGTCGCCTTGCGACCGGGGCAGAAAAGGTTTAATATGGTGGACGTGTCTATCAGACACCGCCAGCCATATTACAATGGGCTTAAACAGATGCCTTTCCATGGAAAGGCATGCAGTCTTCACTTCGGGGGCCCCCTGATTGCCCCTATGGTGAAGGGGAGGGGTGTGGGTGGTACACATGGGGTGTACCTGTGGTACCCTCCTGCATTTGCATACACAAAGCGGCAGGCACCATGCGGTGCCTGCCGCTTTGTGTATGCATACATGCATTTTTAGCATTGTGGAGGGCGGTGCTGAGAGCACCGCCCGCCACAATGTTAGAAATGCACATTTTCTTTCTCTCCCTCTCTCTCTCTCTTTCTCTCTCTCTCCCTTACTCATTCACATGCATATGTTTTAACACTTCCACAAACACTGCTTCTCCTGTTCAGTCCTAGGCTCTAACACTTACTTTCTTACTCAATCAGTGTCATTCTGCCTCAATTATTTTAACGTGATTAGAAGTCGGTTTAGATACTTAATGATGTGCTGTGGGCCAGGGTCTGTTGTGGTAGATTCCTGACAAAAATGTAAACAGATGGTGAGGTGACATCTGTCACTCGAATGTAAAGGCATGCGGCAGTACTAACACAGCAGAACAGAAGCAGTGCCCCAGATACCTGGGGTGTGAACATGTTAGATATAAGGTGCAGCTGTTGGTTTCAAAGGTTGTGATGCTCAGAGAGTATCGTTCCACTTACCTCCAAGGCACCAGACTCCTACTGCAACACAGACTTGATGAGGTGCCCTTATGAGGATGAAGAGATTTGCCAGCTAATCCAGAGCTTGTGGGACTCAAGGGGCCATGGATGCCTGGGGTCAGGACCGAGGTCAGTAGGCAAAAGGCCCATAGAGAGAGGTAGAAACTAACAGCTGGCTTTTTGGTAGGCATTGCGGTCATTTGAAAGCAGTGTGGGACTGAGCTGGAGAAGAGACAGCAAGATGGAAAATAAAGACACAACTGTACTTTCTGTACCCAGAAGACCATTTGTCACTTGAGGAGGAGGGCGATGTGGCAACAGGTGATCTAGCAAAGAGACACTAGGGAATGTTGAGCATAGTGTACTCTACCTTTAAGAATTTGGATAAGGTTGAGTAATTAACCTCAGCAATAGAGGTAAAACTAACGATGATGAGAGTCCAGGGTACAAAGAAAAAATTGCTGGATTTCACGCTGGTCCTCTGGAGAAAAGAAGGGTTGTGAGTGAGATTCGCTGTAATCTGCATGATTTTCTCAAACATTTTTGTTATTACTAAGTTAAAAAAACTAAACGTAATCATTACAAGTAAGTCATGAAACAACATAAATGTTTGCTGGTATACTATGAGCTATTAGCGAGCAATACCATTTACATCTTTACAAAACTCAATGGCAAAAGAAGTCATCCTAATGCCAAAAGAGGAGAATAAGAGAATAAGAGAAAAGGGATAGTACAGATGGTAGTCCTTCATATCTATCTGAAGGCATCAAAGGGTCAATCAGGGCAACAAAATCAGAGACCCATAACAAAGAAATAGCTGCACTTTAAGCATACGTATTTAAATAGTGAAAGCAGTCTACAAGAACAGATAGTTGTATGACACAGACCATTTTTTGTATATTAAAAATAACTCATTCTACTTGTTCAACAGCCCCATTGCTGAATATTGATGCCTCAGCTACTAATATAAATATCAGTTAGCGTCAGAAAGGAGGCAGTGCTGGGCCACCCCCCTTTCACCTGTGTTGCCTGCTCTCCCTGTCCCTGTACTGCCTGCTCTCCCTCCCTCTATGCTGCCCTGGACCACTAGGTCCTCCCCCCAAAACTCCCATGGAGGCCGCGGTGTGTCCACACAGGAGAAATGCGCAGTGGGCATGCTGACAGTGCCACCAATGCACCACCAGTTGTACCACGCCCAGCACCAAGACCCCGAGCCCTCCTGCCACCCACTGCTACACAACCAAGAATCTCCTGGACCCCAGACACCATAACAAACACTGTGCCTCCTTCTCTCCACGATCCACCAAAGGACCCTTCACCTGTCGACACTGCCACTTCTACTGCAGTGTAATTGACCAAAGATCCCTAGCATCTTACTCACAGAAGAACACAAACATCCTGCAACTGCAACTACTCAACGTTTGGTCCCTCTGCAAACATGTCACAGAAATCTGGGACATCATCACCACCCTCTCCACAGATTTTGCTTTCATCACCGAAACATGGCTCAACCCCTATTTGAAACCTCACAACTACCAATCCCGAAAGCCACAAAATAATACACCAAGAGTGTGCGAATAAACAAGGTGGCAGCATTGCCATCATCTTCAAGGAAACCATCCAATGCACCTTCACCAACAATAACCCCACACCCCTCAGGGAGCACCTCAACTTCCTATTACACACTGAAGCAAGAACACAATGAGAGGCACCCTTGTCTACAGACCCATGGGACCCGAGCGACTTTCTGCGACGTGATCCCCAATCTCATTGCCCCCTAACAATCGACTCTTACCACTACGTTCGACTCAGCGACCTCAATTTTCACATTGATGACCCCAACAACGCCTACTCCATCGCCCTCCTGGAAAACCTGAACACCATTAACCTCACCCAGCTGGTCACTGAACCTATGCACAAAGTCAGACACACACTCAGTCTATTTTTCCCTCCAGCGACAGAACCAAATTTAGCCACACCACAGAACTCACCTGGACTGACCACACAATGATACATTTCACCATCACAAATACCCAGCACAGCATCACCAAGCACCAGATCTCCTCCCATCGCACCTAAAGTAAGGTCACCAATACCCAGCAGTCACGGTCCCTCACTATCTTCCAACCCAAGCTCTCAGCAGACCT
The DNA here is from genome assembly GCF_964263255.1 of Lissotriton vulgaris. NCBI lineage: Eukaryota > Metazoa > Chordata > Amphibia > Caudata > Salamandridae > Lissotriton > Lissotriton vulgaris. Next base: position 1,458,795,747 of record NC_141694.1, read on the forward strand.
CAACCAGGCCGTAGAAGAACTTTGCTGTCTGGATCAGCAGCGGCGCCAACAGAGTATCCGCATTAGACCCAACAAAATCCAACAAGACTTTGAAACATGCAATCTGTTACACCCAAGACCTCAGGACCACCAAGCGCAACTGCCACAAACAGGAGAAATGATGTTGTGCCACTAAGAGCCCCGCTGACAGAGCCACTCACAAAACAGCCCTCAACAACTATCACCAGCACATCAAGGAAGCAAAGAAAGCAGCCATCACCACCCACATCAACTCTTCAACCAACCACACGAAGGAACTCTTCAAAATAGTCAAGCAATTCTCCAACAGACACAGAGAACACCATCCACCCCTCTTAATAACTCTGTGACTCCCTCTCATGCTACTTCCACAGCAAGATTCCCAACATCTAAAACAATTTCAACCTCCAACCCACCACCCTCAGCCCCTATGACCTCAACCAACCAGTGAACAACAGCCAAACCATCACCACCTGGTCTCCGCTCACCACCCTGATACCTCAGTCATCATGTCCTCCATACACTATGGGGCACCCTCTGACCCCTCTGACCCCTTCCCCACCATCTCATGCAGACATCAGACCCCCCCTTAAGAAATCCTACGACCCCAGCAAGCTATAAAATTACCTTTCGATCTTCTTGCTCCCATATCCAGCGGGAGCACTGGAGAAAGTCATAAACCAGCAGCCGCCAAATTCGTGGAACAAAACCACCTACTGGACACCCCACAATCAGGATTCCGGGCTAACCACAGCACCAAGACTGCATTGATTGACACCACTGATGACATCAGATCACACCTTGAACGGGGAGAAATTGCAGCCCTTATCCTCCTCAACCTCCCTGCAGCATTCGACCCCATCTTCCACATTACCCTCATCAACAGATCTCACAACATTGGCATGCAGCAAGCTGCCCTCAAGTGGTTCACCGCCTTCCTCACAGAACCCACACAGAGCATCAGGCTGCCCCCTTCAATTCCACACCCAAAGACATCATATTCGGCGTACACCAAGGATCATCCCTTGGCCCCACACTGCTCAAAACCTACATGACCCCCCCTCGCAGACGGCGTTAGATCCCACAGCCTCACCATAATCTCCTAGGCAGAAGGCACTCAACTAATAATCTCACTCACCAAGGACCTCGCCAATGCCAAAACCAACTTCTCCAACACCATGACCAACGTAGTCAATTGGATGAGACACAACTACCTGAAATTCCACTTTGATAAAACAGAAGTAACGATCCTCTAGAACAACATTGTCAGAGGGATGGTCGAAAAAGAAGCTGGAGGCTGAATGTTTTTCTTAATCTTGGTATACTTTTATTCAAGAAAGACATTGGTAATCAACAAGATCAGAGTTCTTCTTTCCTTTCTTCTAATTCTCCCCTTCCTTTTCTGCCCAACGTTGATCGCTCAAAAGAAGAGCTGTAAAAGGCTAGAACTTAACTGGAGGAAATCCTATGACACAGAGCTCAAAGTAGCCTATAAACTAGCCATACAGCTCTACCACAAGAGCATCAGGAAAGCACAAGCAGCCTTCTTTGAAGGAAAAATAGCAAAGTCTTCCAACTCCTCTAAGGAGCTCTTTAAAATTGGCAAATCTGTTACCACAATTGACCTCGGAACAAACAGCTCCCAATATTCCAAAGAAAGATGCAAATGGCTAGCCTCATTTTTCAAGAGTAAAGTAGAAAATATCTGTAATTCACTCCACCCTAACTCCGCCAAGAAATTAGGTACCCCGGAGGACCCCAACAGCACTATAAACTCCCCAAGGCAGAGAGAATAAGCTGGACCTCCCCACCCTACCTTCCCTGCCCTCCTGTCCTTCCGGAAAATGAGTGAAGGACTGGTGGGCTCCCTATTACAGAATATTAAATCTGGATCTCCTCTAGACCTGGCTCCACCACATATTCCTGCCCATGGTGGGAAAGCTGTTCTTAGTCAACTTTCCAATCTAATCACCTTTTCCTCCGAAAATGGCAAGGTACCCAAAGAGTGGAAACATGCCATTATCAAACCCCTGCTAAAGAAACCACAACTGGACCCTGCAGTTGTAGACAACTATCGCCCAATGTCCCTGTTGCCTATTCTAGGCAAGATCGCAGAGAAACACGCAAACAGCACGATCTCTCATTTCCTGGAAAACAACAGCATCATACATCAGACCCAGATGGGATTCTGGCCAAAACACAGCACGAGTCAGCACTGCTTGTGGTCACTGAAAAACTCAAATACATTTTCGACCAAGGGAGCGCTGCAACGCTTGTACTATTTGATTTAAGCACGGCGTTCGATACTGTAGAGCACACAGTGCTGATCCAAAGGCTTGAGGATGTTGGAATTAGAGGAACAGCTAACCAATGGGTGGCTTCATTCCTGAGTGTGGGATCCTTCCAATGTGTGGAGGCCAGATTCACGCCACACTCCCTCTCAGTACCATGGGGAGTCCCTCAAGGATCCTCCCTAAGTCCAGCACTCTTTAACATATACCTTAGCCCCTTGGCCCACATAATACAGGAATTTGACCTCTCTATTGTGTCATACGTGGATGACACACAACTAGTGGTGTCAATCTCATATTCCCTTAACTCGGACAATAGACAACTTGTCCCTTGCCTGGGAATAATTGGATCCTGGATGGCTGACTGTAGCCTCAAAATGAATGGGGACAAAACCAAGCTGATGATCTTGGGCAGTAACTTCAGCCCTCACGCGGAGATTCCCTGGCCAGCTAATTGGGGGCTACCCCCACCTCCTAAAACAGCCATTAAGAACTTAGGTACGTGGCTGGACCAGTACCTGCTTTGGGATACGTCGTATGATTAAAAAAATAATGTTCCTGCTCCCAGAGGAGTCGAGGAAGACTGTAGTGCAGGCCTTGGTGGTATCGAGGCTTGACCACGGCAATTTTCTCTATCTGGGCTCTCCTAAATACGTTACAAAAAGACTGCAAGTTGTACAGAATGCAGCTGCACGACTGCCGCTGAATATACGCAGACACCCTTCAGCCAGATCCTCCTTGAAAGAGCTTCATTGGCTTCCGGTCCAAGCCAGGATAAAATTTAAGTCCATAAGCTTGGCTCACCGAGCCATGTTTGGGAGAGGCCCCTTCCTGATCGAAAAGTTGGTCTCACATTCTTCACCCCCTCGCCACCTTAGGTCAAGCTCTAACTTTTTGATGAATTCTACCAGATTTAAGAGAGCCAGGTGGGACGGAAGGTCATTCACTCACCTGGTACCCAAACTGTGGAACAGTATGGATCCAGAACTCTGACTAATTGAAAGCAAAGTGTCCTTCAAAAAAGACTCAAAACATGGCTCTTCACCTAAACTCATGCGCTAACATCTGCCTGTCCTGTTTCACCTCAGCGCTGAGATGCCCAAGGTTAGTCACACACTTTACAAATCCCCTAAACCTAAACCTCTTTTTCTCTAGGTCGTCTTATTATGTTTCCAGGAGACTTCCACCCTGGAGACCTGGGAAAAAAAGAAGGTTGCAGCATGGATATGTAGGTTTAATAGAGATATAATTAGAATAGCATCCTTCATTGCATGCAGGGGTGGTTTAAATAAAACAAATCCAAACAAACAAAAAAAACCTAAATCTTTACCTACAACATGTGAGATTTATAGGTAACTTATCCTGACAGACTTATTTTTTCTTCTGTTGATAGTTCCGATAATCTTTCTCCAAAAGAGCGATTAACGAAGGTAAAAAAAATAACACATGTACAGAAAAGACTTCTGAAGTGTCAGGAATTCTCTCTATTGATTGAAGTTTATTAGGAAAAATGGTGTTAGTGCGCTATGATAATCCATACATGCTCAGTGGGTTTCAGGGTTAAAACTCTTGTTAATTACCCTGTACATTTTCCTATGTTTCCTATGCAGTTGTAAGTCAGAACTATTTCGACTCCACTGGTCTCTGGTTAAACAAAATTTATACTGAGGAGTTATGGAAAAGGAAACACATTTAGGTATTCAGAAAATTAAATAGCAAGTTTTACGTTTCAGCCACACATAAAAATCTCCTTGTGACTCACAATATTCCACTGTCTCTTTAAACCCCCTTCTCTTCCCCTTCTGGTTCATGTACCACAAATGCCATCACTCTCCTGAGTTCGGGCAGCTTGTAGGCATCCTATGTGGGCGTCCAATCCTCCTCCCTCTGATCCTCTGGGGCCTCAGTGTTTTCCGTTTCTTCAATCTGTCCCGGGTCAGGTTCCCACTGCTTCCTTCCCGACTTGCGGTTCTTGGTGTCTTCAGTGTTTTCTTGACTCCACCTTCCATCTTTTTCACCCTCTGTGGTTTGATGGCTTCTTTTTTTCACCCGCGTCAGGCTCTCCTGTTGGCCCCAAGTCCTGGTAGGTCTGCCTTCTTCTGTTGCAAGGCAGGGAGAGTCCCTTTTCAGTTTTATGACTCTTTGTTGTTGATCGGGTAACGAGCAGGGAGACCGCGATGAAGAAGGTGAGTTAGGGGAAGCTCTTTGAAGGTTTCCTGTTTCTTTCATACAAACACCTCCGACTGGGACCACAGCTGGTGGCCAGCTAAACTTGGACCAAAAACCACACCTAGAGACCATGCACCTAACTTAGGGTTAATTCTTGACAGTCAACTGACCATGAAACGACAAGTCAACGCAGTTGCCTCCTCCTGCTTCCATACACTTTGCATGCTCCACAGAATCTTCAGATGGATCCCAATCAACAACAGAAGGACCGTCACTCAGGCCCTTGTCACCAGCGGCCTGAACTACGTCAAAGCTCTCTACACTGGCATCTCCACCCTGCTCCTCAGAAGCCTCCAGACCATACAGAACGCTGCAGCCAGACTCATACTGGATCTCCCCAAATGGACACACATCACCCCCCACCTGAGTAACCTCCACTGGCTCCCAACTAGAAACGATGCCAGTTCAAGCTCCTCATGCACACCTTTAAAGCCCTCCATGAGGTAGGACCGTCTTACCTCAACCATCAATTCGACTTCCACCAACCCTCCAGACATCTGCGCTTTGCCACCCTCACACACATACGCCTCGGATGCATCGCAGTCACAGCGGTGGCTGCTCCTTCTCCTACATCACGGCCAGGAGAAGTGTGGCTCACTGGTTAGAGAAGGCAGACCTGGAAGCAGAGGTCAGCCCGGGACCAGGGTTCAATTCCCGGCTCGGCGGGGTCTTGAGTCCTAAATTGTCCACGGACTCGACAATTCTCGCTCCGGTGCCTACTCGATTCCTGGGTTCACACTCAGCGACTCTGGGCAACGGCTTGCTTAATTTCCACAACGGCCCCTCGTGGTGGGATAACCGGCTTTCACCTTGTGGATACCCTGCCAGGGTTATCTCACAGGGGAATACCAGGACGGGTTCCCTAAGCAAGCGCTTAGATACCGGGTCGGTGATTTGTGCTATATAAATACATGTACATTTACATTTACATTTACAATACCTGGAACAACCTGCCCCTCCATCTCCGTACAACCCTTTCACTGGCAGACTTCAAAAATAGACTCAAGACCTGGCTGTTTGACAGAGACATAGCGCCCACATACCCCTAGGAGTGACAGAGCTGTGCTTTACAAATGCTGATTGATTGATTTCTTAAATGGAAGTACTAAATGTGAGAGCAACCTTGTCCATCAACACACATGCTGTAAAAAAGCAGCAAACTGCATTATTCCTACCTAGAAACTGCTGCATTGAATAGCAAACGGTTGAATACAATTGCCGTTCATTTTAATGTGGACTCCCAAACTACAGCTGAAGTCCTACAGCATGCTAATGAAATGCTCTGAGTTAAAGTAAGAGGCCAAAGGGTTCAAGTAGAAGTTCAATATAACATCAAATATTACCAAATGTAATTCCAATTAAATTTGAAAGGCAGAAAGAAAAGATAAGAGAGAAGATAAGAGTGAAGATTGGGACTGAATTATTCAAATGTTTAGAAGGTGGGCTCTGAGGAAAATAACAGTGGCTGCATTTTCATTGGATATAGGGTGGAGATGTTTTATCTATTGATAAATTGATCCTGTAAGTCGACAGACTACAAATCTGACTGATCCACAATCAACTGCCTTTGACTTTCTTTCTAGTTTTCTCCCTGCTATAGGCCCCAGTTGTTCTTACTTTTGCTAATGGTCCTATAAGTTAATGTCTGCTGCCTAGGGGAAGGTCTTCATGATTCACAGTCCTTACAATGATTTACATTTGGATTACAGAGGGTTAGTTGTTTAATGAGTCAGGCAGCAAGGAAATCACTAATTTCACCCCCAAGGTGGTGTACAAATATTCCACAGTTCAATTTGTTCATCAAAATACTTAACAGAAAATGTTATGTCTAATTTTTTTAATTTATTAATTGTTTAAACCAGATATTTATACTTTGATTACAATTTCAAAATTAACTTTTTAGTAATTTTGTCCATTAGTTTACATCTTATTGTGAATAAAACACATAACTACATGCATTTTGAACAATAGATATTTAGCTCTTCTTCAGCAGTAGTAGATACCACATTTCCAAACAATGTTAATCTAAAAAAAGAAAAACTGTAGTCACAGTAAATACAAGGGCTAAAAGATTAAGACAATACATCAGGATAATCAATCAACTCAAATCTGTATAAATCAAAATTCATGCTCTTTCAAGCACTCAAAATGTATTCCTGCTCAAAGATTCATATACTTTTTCTTCAGAGAAGGCATTTCTGGAACCAGCAAGAACACTTAATACCACATTCTCTCTTGTCAAAGTCTGTCATTATCCATAGCATTGGTTAAAAAAAGCACAATAAATCAAGTCATACTTGAAGCTCCATTGGCTTCATTCATTCTAGTTTTATAATCCAATAGGCTTAACAGTGGAAAAGAACATTTCCTCAAATACTTCCTCTTTTGGAATCTATAATAGTAACAAGTGTTTGATTTGTGATAAATGAATGACGAATGATGACTTTACATTGAATCATATTTTCTTTTCCATTGGCTTGATGATATAATATATCATGCAGATTTTGGTGTGTTAAACATAAAAATCCACACGCTATTCCTCATGAACTCAAATTTGTATTTATTTATCGCACCCGATAACTAACATAATCCTTGGTATTGTTATTTATTAGCGGCGATCAATAACACCTTAGATCGTAATCTGAACATAAATGAATTCATTTAATACAACTATTTGATTGTTTTGATTACATCTTTTCACCAGTGTGTGGATTTACCCCACAGTTATTTTTAATCACAATTTTGCAATGGCAATATTACATACAAGGAAATGTGTTCTGTTTTGCTTTTGATGATTTGATCTTCAATACATTTCTATTAGTTAAAATTATCTTTTGCGTGCTTGGCAGTTTATCTTTCAAATTGTAAATAAATTAGTAAGCTACCTTAGATAGCAGCATCAAACAATGCAGAAATTCAAGTCTATTTTGATCAACCACCAAAATTAAATTACTTTACCTATTCTTTAGATTTTGTGTGGAATACTTTGATACAAAGACTGGTTTCGTTTTTTTATATTGCTGCTTTTCTTAAGAAGTTCAGTAGGTTCCCTGTTCTTCACTTTCAATATACATCTCCAGTATGTCTATTTAGTGTATCCTATCTCAGTAAAATTATTACTCATGTCCAGTTATGCCTCTTCATATTTAAATATGATTGAAGTAATTAGACTTGAAGCAGTAGTAAAGAAGTAGATTCTGTATTTCAACAGGAGTTTCCCAACCGCCAGTCCAACAGAAACTTCACCTCACCCAACATTCTAATCTGCACTCCTCATAGTTACGGGATAGAACCAAATGTTCACAGCCACAGGGGTGGGTGATACAAATGAACATAGAATGGAGAAAAATGTGAAAAATACCAAAAGTAGGAAAATGGGAAACTATACAATTTATGTAATGACAATAGATGTTTAAGTGAAGGTTATAACACATCTCCCTTAACTAAGGGAAGAAATAATAAGAGAGAGAGAAGAAGGAAAGAACAATAGGAATGAAAAGGAAAACAAATAAAGAAAAGTGGAGTAAAGACATAACAGAGTATGAGGAGAAAAGGAGAATAAGAGAAAGAAGGAGTAAACAGGTAGGCTAGAGAAAAGAGAGAAAAAAGGGAAAACAGAGCTGCCTGAAGAGGGCTGGGAAGAAACAAGGAACTCTATGCATATAGCTGAAGGAGGAGAGGTCATTTCATGAAATAATCACTATGCCACTTAGGCACCTTTGTTTTCCTTCTACAGCGCTAGTCCATTAAAGTGAAACTGGTATGATTGGTGCTATCAGTGCTTTTGTTAGTCATGTTTTGTACACCTTATGGCACCAACCTGTCCATGCTCCACATGCGTTCATCCGCCATGACAACCACATTTCTTTTACTTCCTTTATCCTCTCAGGACCATAGTATTTATTATACTTGTTCTGTGAATTAACAGGTTTCTTTATAAGGACCCTTTGTCCAACTTCCCAATTACGTTGTTTGACACCCCATTTGGAATTGTATACCTGTTGGTATTTCTTTTGATTGTGCACAATGTTTTCCTTGGCTGCTTGTCTATCCCATTGGGATGAGTTGTTTTCAAATAGCCAGTTCGGAGTAAGTTTAGAGCCAGGTTTACGCCCTCACAAAAGACAAAATGGGGAATAGTTGGTAACACTATTAGGAGTAATATGGTATGACCATAACATGTCTTTAATGGACTGAATGATAGGCTTCTGAGCCACCTTCGCTAATTGCAAAGCATCATTTATCAACCTATTACAATGTTCCACAAGCCCATTGGCACGGGGGCAATATAGTGGAGTAGAAATATGCTTGATGGCGAGACTGACCAGAAAATATTTCCCTTCCTCCGACACTAACTGTACCCCATTGTCAGCGATAAGTGTGTGTGGAATCCCTTCACAGTAAAAGACATCAGAAAGGAAAGAAATTATGACTTTGGTGTCCACTCTGTTGACAAACTTGATAGTGATCCACTTCGAAAAATAGTCCAATAATACTATAATAAATCTTTCCTGAAGACCAGAAATTTGTAGGGGACCAATAATATCTAAACCTAATATTTACCAGGGCTTAAGAGGAATTTGCATAAGTTCCAAGGCTGCTTTCCAAGGTTTTTTAGATTTATCACTGAGACCACAGACATGGCAATGTTTGACTAAATCCTCAATCATGCTGTCTATATAGGGGAACCAATAGCCTGATTGCAACTTATCTTGGTGAGATTTCTTCCCAAATGGCCCTCATGAGCTATTTCGCAAATGTGTCTTCTAAGATTTTATGGGGGAATTATCTTGTCTGATTTCAAAACACGTGTCCCTGCAATGGAGAGTTCTTCCCTTACATTACAAAACGGTTGAAAATCTCTGGGAAGATCGTCACATTCCGTTGGCCATCCTTTCCTAATATTTTCTACGACCACTTTCAAAGTGGCACCACTGGACATGTGACTATCCCAATCCTCTTTCAATATGGCGGGTATAGCAATTTGTAATAAATCAAAGTTTTCAACCAAATCATCATCATGTCTATTTAAAGGTAGACGAGAAAGAAAATCAGCTATGTGATTCTTAGTAGCAGGTTCATACTCCATTTTAAGAGTGAAACTCTGTAAAAGACCATCCATTTGCTAATTCTGGGGGTCGTTTTATCTATGTCTTTAAAAGTAAATAAAGATACCAGGGGTTTGTGGTCTGTTTTAAGAACAAAAGGTAATCCCCCCAAAAAATACTTAAATTGATTGGTGGCCCAAAAGCATGACAGAGCCTCCTTTTCGGTGGTAGAATAATTTAGTTCCGCTTCCCTCAAAGACCTGGAGGCAAAAACGATAATCTTCTCTTTGCTCCCATTCACTTGAGAAAGCGTGGCACCAATGACCCTGTTACTGGCATCAGTGGTAAGATAGGTGTCCTTGGAACTATCTAAGTTCCCTATCTAAGTTCCCAATGCAAGGTGCTGAAACAATGGCTTTTTTAATGTCATTGAACGCACGGCCATAGATGGGTAGCCAAACAAAGTGTGTCCTTATTTCTCAATAAGTCCCTGATGGGTTGTACCACCTCAGAGAAATTATTGACGAATTTCTACATATACTCCGCTAAATCCAGAAATGATTTTATCTCCTCTTCATTATTGGGAGTGGGAGCTTCCAAAACGGACTCAATTAAATTAATTTTTGGTTTCATGCCTTTACTAGACAGAGTATGTCTCAAAAAGTCAACAGATGCTACACCAATTTAAAATCTTTCTTTTTTTATAGTAAAGCCAGCATCTCTAAGTTTAGCACAGACTGCCCTCAAGTTGTTGTTATGTTCATCTTCAATTGAACCATATATGAGTATATCATCCTGAAAACAAATGGTCTTATCCATTTCTCCTAGCACATGCTGCATAATTCTCTGGAAAGCCGCAGCAGCGGAAGCCAGCCCGAACGGCATTCTTAAGAATTGATAAGTGCCAAAAGGAGTGGTAAAAGCCGTTAGAACCTAGGAATCCGGATGCAAAGCAACCTGATAGTATGCCGACGAGAGGTCCAGTACAGAAAAGTATTTTGCATCATTAATAGTAAACAGCATTTCATTATTATTTGGGAGGGGATACCTGTCCATCCAAATATTGGCATTTAAACTCCTCAAATCCACACACAGGTGGATGTTTTTTCCTTCCTTTGTGGACGTTATCACAATGGGGGCCAACCATTCCGAGTTTTCCACAGCTTTAATGATGCCCTGCTCCTCTCATTTTTGAAATTCCCTCTTTAAAGGTTCATGCATGACCAAAGGAATTGATCTTGTCTTGTGTGCTACAGAAAGGGCATCATTATTTATTTATTCTTATGTACATAGTCCTCAACATTCCAATCTTATCCATGAATACTTCAGGGAATTCTTTACAAACATCAACACCAACCAACAATCTGTCAATGAGCAAAACGTGTTCATGGTTATTAGGATCAAGTGTAAATCCTTAATCCTTCTCATGTTTCCAACCTAGTAAATTACTGCCCCTTTCAACTACATACACTTTTCCAATTGTGTGCCTGTCTTTAAAAGATATGCAGATCCTTAACATTCCTTCTAAATGAATGGGTCCTTGTTATAACCACCAGGACTTATATCTGGTTTCGCTAAGGTGTACTCATTCTCTTTAAACATTCCATAAAAAGTTTCTTTGTCTATTAGAGTATTAGGAGAACATGAGTCTGTGAAAGCGTTACTTTTTTGCCATCCAGATGTATTTCACAAAATGGATATCTGATCCTTTCTTCATTCTCTAGGCTGTGCACTTGAAATATAAATGTATCATTACTCAACTCTGAGTTTGGTTCCTAATGTACAACATATATATATATTTTTTTTCCTGCTTCTTTAGAGCAAAATGGCCAATTCTGTTACATTTTCTACAATGAACACCTCTGGTAGGACACTTTGGAGAATTAACCATGTAATTCACATTGCCACATCTAAAACATCTGACATTCACATTTTTTGACTTTTTTTACACACTTGAATGTGTATTGTGTACTTTAAATACATTATTGTCTTCGTGTACTTCATAAATACTCTTGTCCTCACTTAAAGTCTCTTTGTTACCCTTCATTTCCCTAACACAAAAAGCAATGTGTTTAATATTCTTGGCAATTGATATAGCTTCTTCTAGATCAGGATTTTGTGTCAGGAAACCAATTGATCCCTAATTAAGGAATCAGTAACAACCCGAAATTCACAAGTAGCCGACAACCCTCTCAACACGGCAATACATGTAGTAACCTTCTCATTTTTTCCTTGCACCCTTTTAAAAAGCGTATGTCTCTCTAATACAACATTTACTTTGTCCTTAAAATGGGCGCCCAATTTTCTTAATATGGTGGTAAACACATCAACATCACCCTCCCCTTCTACTTCTGTATGGTCAGCTAAGTCTTCATATACCTTTCTACCATGAATGCCCAAATGATGTAATAAAATGTGTTGCTTTCTTATAGAAGAAAATGTTTCTACCCCATACCAATCAATTAGGAATGAAGCATTTTGACCCAATTGTCCCAGGGAATTTCAGGTTCACCTCGGTCCTTCAAAAATGGCGGGGGTTGATTCATGTTTGTTATAGACATGACAGAAATATAATAAGCAAGGCTATGGATTATGCAAAAACAAAATGATATAAAGTTAAAATGCAAGAGTTCTTAAGCACTGTGCATGTCAGCAGAATTGCGAATAGAGATATGCTGTGCCCATCAGCGATTCAAAGAAACCACAGCTGCAAGCAGAAGTGAGCTGATATAAGGAAATACAACATAAATCAGCTGGCGAGGAAGGTGACAGTCTGAAGATGGCAAAATGTGGAATGAAAACACAGGGCTGCAGGCAATGTAAAGCTGTGCCTATCAGCACAAAAAAATTAGGAAGCTCACCCTGTAAACGATGCAACAGTGGAGAAAATAGATACCTTGAGTAAAATCCGCCTACTTAAGAGTCGCAAATGAGGAGAAAAACTCACCACCGAAAGCGGTGCTCAGAAAGGAACCTCTCCTGAGGTAAACAATAAAGCACAGCCAGGGGCGTTAGGTGAAAATTAAAAGTACCTGTAATATCTTGATTACACAAGATGGGGATGGAGAACTGATGAGAGGGTTTCCTGGCTGATGTCCCACAACGCGATGATTGAATGCAGATGAAGTAAGGAAGAAAGAACAGCTGTCGCAGCAACGTCAAAACGCAGTTAGGGAGGCAGACATAGTGGAGAGAAAAACACTTCCCTGACGTCAAGACACTACTCAAAAGGAGCATCAGTGAAGACACGCTGCGAGGGCGGGGGATGATAGAGACACTGCACTTGACGAGAACCCTGAAAGAAAAACACTTCCCTGACGAGAGGACGTTGAGACGCTACTCAAAAGGAGTATCAGGGAAGACACGTTGCGAAGGCAGGCGATGTGATAGAGACACTACTCTTGACAAGATCCCTGACAGAAATCAGGGCATACGCCAAAGAGAAATGTCGCGCTCCGGAGTCGGTGTATCCTTAGAGAAATTGTTCTCAAAGAAACTCCTGACAGGGAGGAGTCATGATAAACCCCAAAGAAAATAGTCCAAACAGCGCTACCAGAACCAGAGGCAGTCATGGGGAAAAAAAACATTGCTCACAGCGTGACAGAGGTAAATCAAAGCAGGCGCCAGAGTGTGCAACCACTGAAGAAGTTGGACAGGCAAAGAAACAGGGGTGGGAAACTCAGCTGCCCCCTGCGCAGCAGTCCCAGACGTCGTCGCCAGAATTGAAGTAATTAGACACAAAGCAGTAGAAAAGAAGTAGGTTCTTTATTCTCAACAGCAGTTTCCCAACCGCCAGTCCAACAGAAAAAACTTCACCTCACCCAAAATTCTAATCTGCACTCCTCATAGTTCCAGGATAGAACCAAATGTCCACAGCCACAGGGGTGGGGGATACCAATGAACATAGAATGGAGAAAAATGTGAAAAATATAAAAAGTAGAAAAATGGGAAACTATACAATTTATGTATTTACAATAGATGTTTAAGAGAAGGTTATAACAATAATTAGGGGTCAGGGAAGTAAGAAAAAAGACTCAACTCACAAAATATCAATGACATAACCAAATATTAGTTTATAAGAAGTGGAAAACCCAAGGTATCCTTTATGAATGACTAAATACACGTGGGCAAACAAACGTGGGCAAAAAACCCCAAGGGCAGGTGAAATTCTCCCATCAGTTGCCGATCTGTTCCGCCCTTTTTAACATCATCTGGGTTCTCCTTACCCAGGAGAGAATGTATCCACAGTCTAATGGTATAATAGAGGCTGTGAAGACCCAGTGGCTAGTGTTTAAACAAATAGGTAGTGCAGATATTAAATAGATGTAATTAGGCAACTGAAAAAGCAGTGCAAGTATTGTAAGTGGTGATAGAATAAAATTGGATAAAGCTGGGTAGAAGTCTATTTTTTAATATTTTCTCTCAGCTCCTCCAAATCTAAAACAATGTGAAAAGAAAAGAAAAGAAAAGAAAAGAAACAGATTTAACATAACATCTGTTCAGCAATGGGGGTCGTTGCTGAACAGATATTATCTTAAATCTGTTTCTTTTCCCATAGTTTATTCATCTAAATAAAGCTGTGTTCGAATTTTGACCTTAAGATATTCACGTAGGTCATGGCTGCTCAAGCGACTATTGCAGTTCTGAAGATGTGTTAGAAATATTGGCCACAATTTTCCAAAATAGTTGTTGAACAAGTTGAAATTTGGTAACTTGATTAAAAACATACGGTTCACTCATTGTACGTCCATTTTTTAAATAAGCAATTTAACTGATCTTAAATGAAGTTTGCATGTACACAGAGTTAAAATTGAGAATATGCTCAGGATAACATTTTCATAAACTGTATTGAAGGTATTTGGGATGTATAGTAGCCAGTGCCATTTACAGGTACCAACATTTTAGTAACTAATTCTTGAAGGAAAATAAACATCTTTAGTGACTAATAGGTTCGTGGAATGATTGAATTGATGATGCTGTCAGTCTAATGAATGGGTCTTCAGACAACTTGTTTGAAATGTATTACCATGAAAGTCTTAGATGATAATTAGGAACTAACTCATTCTGTTTTCCAATATCCAGCCAATGTGTTATTAAAAATTGTTTTGAATGTGTTATAAGGAGCATTGCTGGATTGGTACCTGGTGGAAAACTAAGTACCAGAGAGTAATCAATGTGGGATTCATGATCACCAGCCCATTATCCTTGTGTGCCATTTTCATCACAATGTTTGGATTTTTTATTAAATAGTCTCAACATTTTTTAGTTCCCCTATGAATGTAATTACTATACCTGCCTCACTAATTCACCACCTTTCTTTATTTTGCACTGTAATAGAAACAGCGTATATAGCCATCTTTTTCATTATATTTGAAATGGGACCCATTTTTGTTTTGCTTTTTCTTTTTTTTGTTATTTTATGTTACTCAGATCTATGAAATACTTGCCATTATAATCCAATGCTGCTATATTTCAACCCCAAGCATTTAATCAAATGGATTCAAACACACAATCAAGTGCATGTCATATTTGCATCAATGTGAATCAATTTATTTTGGCGTAAGATCAAATTGAATGTAGTCATCCTGGGCAAGCTTGACAGACATCATATGGTTTTACTGTCCTTTCTCTGAGACAGAAAGGGGAAACAATTTCTGATGAATGATAGTGCGAAGAGAAACTTGGAATCAAAACTGGTCCTGGATCACGCTGCTGTGCTTTAAAACCAGATGTGTGTCAGCTTCAGCAGGAAACTGCATCTATCTTGCATATTTCTTGATAACTAGGTGGGGTTGATTAAAAAGAAAAAGAAATCAGAGAGACTAAACTTTCAGATTATTGTATTGAATTCTGATTGGTTGTTTGGTTGTTGGTTTTTAAATGCATTTGCAGCTCTCTTCTATGTAGCTTGTGCTCTATCGTGTTCTTTTCCAGAAGTAAACCTGAAAGCTGTTCTTGTCTTTACGATTATGTACTAGTACGGCATACTTGTATTCAATTCCTGAAAATGTAAAATAATAAACTTTCTTTTTTCAAAATAAATAGTATAAGATTCATTGTATGGATTAAATGTATTGCAATACAAATATAAAACGTAAAAAAAAATCTGTGGTCACTTTAACATTTACATTTGCATGTAGAATAGCAATATACTGATACTCAGAGGAAAACTATAACTACTTGAGAGAAGCTGAAAAAAATGCCTAGTCAGCGCACCTGTTTGTAAATATGTAATATGATATAGGGAACGATCCGATTAATAAATTCCATTACAAATTATCGCACATCAAATATAAATCCTCTGAACAAATTATCATCGAACATTGACAGCCCTCCAGTGATAAAACATATACATGATTGAGCAAGTCATTATCCAGTCACATTAGTAACCGTAGACCAAGCAGTGCTGCAGGTGAGTCTGAAACGCTAAGTAGTTATTAGGTGTAAATAATCTGTCTTTGAAGATTTTGCAAGTACTTGTATTTCTTCTGTCTCTTTGCAATTTCGTAACTCTTGACATACCAATCCTGCTCCAGCATGCTTCAAGTATACCTAATAAGAGCAGAAATCCAGAATAAACACAAGCGCAGATAAACTGAAAAACACTATAGCCCAAAATCAATTTGCCCTCCCAATTATATTGCCACTTAACATATATTTTGCTGCATTGTTCCTCTTTTGCCAATAAACTGCCGTGGCCCTTCTGTGTCTAGATACACAAACATGCTCATCGCAGGAAAAGGATATTCTTCTTGCATTCGGTTTTTGTCAAGGAATGTGATGTGCTTTGAATTTCAGCTATGCTGCAAGGAGCTTCTTTTGCATTTTGATTATGAGCAAAATCAAGTATACAAAATTGTGCGGTTTGGTTCAACCTGCAATAATGACGACATTCAATAGTGCTAGAAACACAAGTCCCAAATTGGGGGTAAAGAACCCAAGAAAGAGTTTTAAAAAAACCTACGGGGATCGTTCAGGGATTGGCAGAGCAACAGTCCTGATGCAAAATGGTGGACCTCTCTCATCCCGCCAGACCTTTAGTTACGACTTCTGGTTTCGAGGAGAGGTAATCATTACATTTCCTACAGCAGATCCTCAGCATGAAAAAACTATGGCCTGATTTAGTTTGGTAGTTTGTTGACTCCGTCGCAAATGTGACGGATATCCCGTCCAACTTATTATAAGTGCATCATATCCCATTGCACTTGTATTAAGACTGGTGGAATAACCTTTACGTTCATGACCCATCTACCAAAATCTTAACCAGGCACTATGACGTAGTGTCCAATCTTCTGGAGGGCTGACTGGTCAATGCCTCAGAAAGGCCTTGCAACGCATATTGTTCATGCCTCAAAACAACATGGATGGCATGGCGAAAGCAGGCAGGAAAAATACTCAAAAGCCCCATATGCAGTGAGAAAATGCAGTGTTCATTAGGGCCAACCCCTACTATGTGAGTGTTTTGGAGCCATAATGTACATAATGTCGAGCAGGCTGACATCATGTGGGCACCTGTTTCCTTTCTGCCATGGTATTCATGGAGGAGGAACATCTATGACATTGCCAGTGGAGGGAAAGCTCGTAATATGCCATGGTCCCGCCATGCATATTGCTGCCTTCTGACTTTCGCAACACCTACAGGGAATGGCTGTTCTCTAGTGGCTGAAGTGGGGCTGTGGCAGTCCGACTGCCCGAATCATAAAAGGGCAGTCGGGAGACTGCACCGCTGTGCCTCCACAATTCTGGTGATCCGTGGACCGCCAGACTCGTATTGGGGCCCTAAGTGACACACACCATTGTGCAATTTGCATCCGTATTCTTACAAACTGTACTATTTATCATGCAAAATTATGCTTTACAAACAATGGTTACCTACCTGCTGATCAAAGTACTGACTTTTGAAGAGCATTTCTAACCCAAAACCACTATATGAACTAGCATCCTGTGTAATATGTACTGAAGGATTTACTATTCCATAGCTATTTCACCTAACAAGTTGTGACTGTCCAAACAATATGATTAACATGTGAAATTGCATATTTGTGCAAGTACACATTTAATTTTTTTAAATGAAAACAATTTCCTTTTGGGGAAATCCCTTCCCTTGCACCCCACCAAACCTGGTGGCAATACGATCCTCAGCCCACCCTGGAAGAATAAAACCAGCAATGTTCAGAAATTAATCACTGATAATTTTTAGGATTTAAAGGGCTGGATCAGAGCTTAGGAATATCCACAGTCCACAGATATACGTTTGTGTGTATTCTCAAACTTCAAAACACCATAGGTAGGAATACTCACCTTTCACAACTTCAGTGGGACTCACCACTGTGGAAAAATTATCACTTGGGATTGGTGTCTTTACGCTTTAGAATTGGTGGCATACATTCACAAGTTAGGTTTGGATGTAAATGCCCATATGTGCCCACATTTTCCTTTATGAATAGGGCCAATTATGTTCCATTTATTGGGTGTTTTGGTGTGTATTGTTTGTGTCACTCCTAATGTGGCATTTGCATGAGCTTAAGGGCTGCTTTCGTGTGGCACCCAAGATGAAATGTTACTTTTAAATTGAAACCGTTTTTTGCAGAACATACTTATAATACAAATGATTTATTTATCAATGACTTTTGTAAATCTTTGTGTTTTGCCTTCCAATTACTTCAGAGGTCTGACAAATGAGGAGATACAGATTAACGTCTCTATGTGGATGCTTGAATTCATACAAAAAAGGAAGTTTCCCTTATGGCCCACATACTTTATACATTATAACATAGTTCATATCAATGTATCGTGTCCTTCAAGATATGCCAGTAACACTTTTTTAGTATATTTTTTCCAAACATTATTTCTTTTTTTAGGATATATATCAAAAAACCTTTTTTTAAATTATTCTTACTTTTTTTGAAGATTTTATTCCTAGAAATTCATTATATTTTTCTTAGTCAATCTTTTAACATTTTAGTACATTTCAAATTTTATACACAAACAATAAATACAATTAAAACCACCCTGATATCATCATTCATACCACTTACTCATACATAAATGTGCAACTCATTCATTCCTCATCCAAACACTCTTTTCTGTGCATAAAGTTCAGCAGAGAATGGCTCTGTCTGAGTGAAGACCACAGAATGTTATGTGGAAGTCCACGCCAGGTCTACGCGCATTTCGGTGGGTTTTGTACCACCTTCTTCAGGACCTCAACAGAATCACTTTCTTCTTGTCGGGTGGATATGGGGTATCCAATGCAGCAGTTTTTTATTGTAGCAGTCTTTACTTGTACTTATTTTCGAAACGGCTACGCTTGTTCCGATAATTTACAGCTGATATCCTCAACAGGTTTCTTCTAATACAACAATTTTTAATTCAGCAGTCTTTCCTCAACCTTATTTTTGGTACCGTTTCACTTTTCCAGATGTTTGCTGCTCTTGTCTTCAACGAGATTTTTCTTATTTTCCTCGTCTTTTCACAGTCCTTTCTTATAGTTAGTGTTATCGTTACTTAGATGATCACACCTGGGGTTTTACTTATAAAGCAACATATTTCAAAATACCAAGTTTTCATGTAGAGTCGTTTGTAGCCGTACGCCGAGAGATAGCAAGGCAGATGCTTGAGTTCATGTAGGTAGGATAAGTACTGGGGTGGCTTGGTGAGCAAAAAAACGATGGATTAAACCCAGATCTGATACCGGGGTGAATGTTTTGCCAATGTGCAACATTCCATCCATCTTCTTGTGTGTGTTGCTGTTCGCCCCATGTGGGAAGAGTATACCCAGACGTGGGTCCCGCGCTCACTAAGCCACTGGAGTCAAGAAATCAAGAAATCCTGGCTGAAGAGGGGTGAAACCCCAAAACCGGTCCTAGGATGCTTGATTCCTGTCCAGGGAAGACATGTCTTGGCAGTTCAGGCTGGACTGTTCCCATGAGGCACAGGGTCAAGACTGATTTGCATACGGCCATGTCTCAACTGGTTTGGCTTGGTGAGCAAAATAACGATGGATTAAACCCAAATCTCCTACTGGGGGTGAATGTTTTGCCAATGCTGAACATTCCGTCCATCATCTTGTGTGTTTTGCTATTCGCCCTATGTGGGAAGGGTATGCCTACACGTGGGTCCCGTGCTCACTAAGCCACTGGCATCAAGCTATCCTGGCTGAAGAGGGGTGAAACCCCAAAACCGGTCCTAGGATGCTTGATTCCGGGGGAAGACATGGCTTGGCAGTTTGGGCTGGACTGTTCCCATGAGCACAGGGTCAAGACTGATTTGCATATGGCCATGTCTGAACTGGGGTGGCTTGGTGAGCACAATATCGATGGATTAAACCTAGATCTGCGACTGGGGGTGAATGTTTTACCAATGTGCAACATTTAATTCATCATCTTGTGTGTTTTGCTGTTCGCCCTATGTGGTAAGGGTATGCCCAGACATGGGTCCCTTGCTCACTAAGCCACTGGAGTCAAGCTATCCTGGCTGAAGAGGGGTGAAACCCCGAAACCGGTCCTAGGATGCTTGAATCCGGTCTGGAGAAGATATGGCTTGGGAGTTCGGGCTGGATTGTTCCCATGAGGCACAGGGTCAAGACTGATTTGCATATGGCTATGTCTGAATTGGGGTGGCTTGGTGAGCAAAATACGATGGATTAAACCTAGATCTGTGACTGGGGGTGAATGTTTTGTCAATGTGAAACAGTCCGTCCATCATGTGTGTTTTGAGGATAAGTAATCATGCCTGGTATTCTTCAATCACAAACTCTGTTTAATGCTGAATGAATTTTGGGGCAATTCTAAAAATCCCATATTCAGTGGATTCTTGGATCTTTTGTAGTAGAATTTTTAATCTCAGATTGGGAATGACAGCATTCCAGATTATTGGTCCTTGCACTCGAAATGTTAGCCTTTATGTTTTGCTCTCTTGAAGGAGTGCAGGTTGATCCAGAGGGATGAAATTAAACAAACACCTCTGTTTGAATGTTGTCAGCCATCAGTTCCTAGAGGTAAACAAGACCTACCCCTAGCATGCTTAAATAATGGTGCGCAAAATCTTAAATAAAATCTTGACTACTACAATGAGCCAGTGGAGTGCTCTAAAGATGGGGTTAAATTGGCACCACTTATTAAGGTAAAGGGTGAATCTGGCTAGATGTTTCTAAATACTCTGGACACTGTCAAATAGTTTCTTAGAGAGACCAGCATAGATTGATAATAGCCAAGGTATGTCAATGCTTGAGGTCTCATCAGCTTCATTCTGTACCTTTATGTTTTTGTTGGTATTCACAAACATTAAGCCTTTGCGTGCGTGGACGGAGGACGGCCGGGGGTCGTCCTGACCACGCCCAGTCATAAATCACCCGCACTGCGGTGAAATTCCAGCCACGGTCAACGGGTTAATAGTACGTTTATGACTGAGGAGATTCCACAGTTGGGGATGAGAACTCCACACATAAAAAGCCAATAGAGGCCTATCTTACTATTAATTCATAGTTTGTGAATACCCAAAAAACTGTAAACTTATACAAAAGCGTAGATTTAACTTTGTGATCAGGGCCTTAGGGTGAAAAGAGGAAGCAAACAATGCCTCTGAAAAGCTTGGTTATCAGCACTATAATAAGACCATTATAATGTAAATAATGAAAATGTAAGTGTAATAGATCAAAAGGATATCTAATATGCAATTGATGAACATTTTTTGTAGGGCCATTCTGGTGATACTAAGGGACTGAAATTTCCTGCAATTTACTTATTTATTTATATCATTTATAGAGTGCTTGAAGGACCCCGGTTGAGGTATCTCCACGCTAAGGCCGCATTCGAGAAAGTGAAGTCGATGGCTCAGAACAGTGGGTTTTTAGGTTTTTTCTGAAGGTCATTAAGTTGGTGCATTGACGAATGTCCAAAGGTAGTTGGTTCCAGGTTTGAGGTGCTAGGTAGGAAAAGGCTTTGCCTCCTAGTCTGATTTGTTTTATACGAGGTACAGAAAGGAGGTCCTTGCCTCGTGATCGGAGGGTTCGCGAAGGAGTGTATCTGACCAGTTTGTCCACCAGATATCTTGGCCCCATTTTATTTAAGGCTTTGAACACCATACAGCTGATTTTAAATGTTATCGTTTTGCGTATAGGCAACCAGTGTAGTTTGCAAAGCAGGGGGACGGAAGGTATTCTGGGGGGAGCACTTGTTATTAGGCAGGCGGCCTTATTCTGGACCACCTGTAGGCTACTCAGGGAGGTTTCCTTTGCAGAGATCAGCAGAGCGTTGCTGTAGTCGAGGTGGCTTAGAACCAGAGCATCTACCAGGGTCTTGCATGTGGAAGAGGGGAGGAAATAAAAGACATTACGAAGCAGGCTGAGTGCATGGAAACATGACCGCTTGGTAGCCACAACATGCTCATCCAGGTTCAGTTTGTTATCTATTAGGACCCCAAGATTCTTAACCACTGTTTTTGGGGATGGTGCTGGTCCCAGTTCCTCAGGCCACCAGTTGGGTGACCACCATGTTATTCAATCTTTGAATAACATTATTTCAGTTTTTTCTGCATTCAACTGAAGGAAGTTGCTGCTCATCCACATTGTTATGGTTTTCATACCCTCCACGAAGATGCTCTTGATGTTAGGGGTGTTTTTGTCAAAGGAAAGGAGAAGTTGAGCGTCGTCTCTGTAGGATATGGGTGTGAATCCGATGTTCCTTAGAAGTGACGAGAGTGGGGCAACATATATGTTAAATAATGAGGTATTAAGGCATGATCCCTGTGGCATGCCCTTGGATATCATGGTAGTATGAGATTAGAAGGGACCAAGGTTTACTGTTTGTGTTCTCTCCTTCAGGAAATCTGTCAGCCAGTTTAAAGCATTGTCCTGGATGCCTGTGGCTCGTAGTCTCTCCAGCAGGATCTTGTGAGAGATGGTGTTGAATGCTGCGGACAGGTCAAGAAGCAAGAGAATTACTGCCAGCGTCCGCATGCATTCGAATGTCATCCATGATATTTACCAGAGCTGATTCCGTGCTGTGTCTCAGGCGAAAGCCTGACCGAGAGTAGTCAAGGCAATCAGAGGATTCTATGAAAGAAGACAGGTGTGTGTTAATATGTTTTTCAAGTATTTTACTTTGGAGAGGGAGTAATGATATTGGTCTGTAATTGGAAATCAGGTCAGGAGGTAATTTGGTGTTTTTCCTAATAGTCATGATCTGGGCGACTTTCCATTCCTTAGGAAGCTTGCCTTCCTTGATTGAACTATTTAAAATGTGGCAAAATGGGGCCGCCAGCGGAGCTGCGAGTCCTCTGGAAATTTTAGTTGGGATGAGATCATTAGGGGATCCCGATTTCATTGATTTCAGTAGAGATTCAGTGTCTTGAATGGTAAGCAAAGGAAATTCCTTAAGTGTTAGTGTGCTAGGAGAGACGGGGGGGTTGAATGTTGAGATTAGGGTGTGTACTGGTGGTGGCGTTTTTTTTATTGTAGATGTTCTCAATTTTTGGAGAGAGGAAATCTGCAATACTATCACAGAGAGACTGAGTTGGCACGTCCTCAGGGTTGCAGGCTTTGCAACTGATAAAATTGTTTAGTACCTGAAAAAGGGCCATAGTGGTGTTATCAGCCTGTTCGAGTTGGTTGGTTATATATTTCTTCTGGGTGAGTTTCAGGTTTTTGTGGTAATAGGTTTGGGCAATTTTATACTTTTCTTTGTTAAGGGGGACATGGGTTCGACCCCATTGTCGCACTAACTTTTTGCACTGACATTTTTCTGTCCGGAGTTCTGTGGAGTACCAGGGGATCTGGGGGTGCTTCTGTGTCGCTATGGATTTTTTTTTAGAGGGATCAGCATGTCTATGGTGGATTTTAAAGTCTGTTGCAGGTCAGTTAGGTGCTGTTCAACCTTGTGTGAGGTCGAAATGTGTGGGGAGGAAGGTTCCATTAAAGAGAGTGGGTGTCAATTTGTGCCACTGTCTGTAGAATCGAGTGGTCGGTTTTTCCTGGGTTCCATGCACAGTGGGCACCACTAAACAAAATTAAATTTTGGAGTAGTCTGACCAAGACAGAGGGTTGGTAGATTTGTAGATCATGTGAGGAGTGTTAGATAAAACTAAATCCAGGGTGTGACCTGCAATGTGTGTGGGTGCATCATTGGTTTTAGTGAGTCTGAGTGTAGATAACTCTATCAGGAAGGTGGAGACCTCGGGGTCATCGGCTTTCTCGCTGTAGACATTTAGGTCTCCCAGAAGAAGAAATTGATTAGATGAAATCACGTAAGGGGAGATCAGGTCCATGAGTAGGGTAATAGAGTCGCGGAGGGGACCTGGGGGGCGATATACCAGAGCTCCTTTCCAACTCAGCTGCGAGTGGAGGTCAGTTCTGAACACTAAGAGTTCACTTTGATCACTGCTGAGTTGATCTAATACTGTAGTTTTTATTGGGTCCTTGTATATGATAGCTACCCCTCCTCCCGCCTTGCGCAGTCTGTCTAGTTTTTGGATCCGGTACCCATCCAGTAATGCAAGTACAATTGAAGTTGTTGAGGAGGGTTTCATCGAAGTTTTTTTTAGGAACCCGATATCTGGGATAGAGGAGGAGAGCAGATCCCAAATATTGATGGCGTCTTGGGGCGTGAGCGAGCATTAGCCAGGAAACATTCCCAGCTAGCTGTTTTCTTTCTGAGTTTTTGGGAGTGTGTTTGGATTTGGGAACCATGAGGGGCTACTGTACAAATGTTCGTATTCTCCGTATTGTCTGTGAGTGTTGTGAGGAGTATCATTTGAAATCTACAGGTATTGCACGCGAGGGGGCCCTCTACTGCTAGGGGAAACTTATGGGTGCATAAACACATTCCTTCCTTTTTGGCAGGCGAGCATATGTGGTCCCTTATGTATAGTAACTCATGGCTAGTATATTTTGTGCGGGACCATGACTAAGTACCTGATGTGAAGTGAAACCGGCAGGGTATCTGGCTCCAGGCGATGACCAGGCTCGGACAGGCGCAGACGGGCTTGCCTTAGGCGCGCCCACTGTGTACGCCTGCTGCACGTCAGCCTGGACATCTGTTTTTATAGTCCAGGAAACTGGACTCCTGACCTGTGAACCACGCATCACTTCCAGGGTGTGGCACACTGCCTCGGCTCGATCAGAACAATTCTGCAGTGGACCTGGGAGGCACATCCTAGAGTGACACCGAGAAGCGGCGAAGAGCAGGTGAGCACAAAGTAAAGTGACTTTAGTTAAAATACTGCGCTTAAAAACATTTCAATCTCTTTTTAAAACAATGAAAGTGGCGAAGAGCAAGTGAGCACAAAGTAAGGTGACTTTGGTTGGAAAGAAGCACTTAAAAACATGTGAATCCGTTTTTAAAAACAATTAAAGTGAGCAAGTATTCTTAAGCGTGCTAAAGTGATGCAGGGAATGAAATTTATTGTCAGGAGAGGAAATAGAGAACTTAATCTATGTTGTAAAACAGCACCAAGAATTTTTCTTTTGCTTTCTTTGTGTCCTAAACCGATTAATCATGTTGAACAATTACATTTTTTTCTTGATGGCTGAAAAGAAAACTTTGCAAAAGAAACAACTGAGGGACGAATTGCTGGACATTCACCCCCAGTCACGAGGATCTGGGTTTAATCCATCATTGTTTGCTCACCACCCCACCCCAGTTAGGACACAGCCATATGCAAATCAGTCTTGACCCTGTTCCTTGTGTGAACAGTCCAGCCCAAACTGCCAAGCCAGGTCCTCCCGTGACCGGAAACAAGCATACTGGGACCGGTTTCAGGGCATCACCCTTCATCAGCCAGGCTAGCTTGAATCCAGTGGTGTAGTGAGCACGGGACCCACGACTGGCCATATCCTTCCCACTTAGGGCGACATATGCAAAAGAAACGATGGATGGACAGAATGCCGGACAATGCAAACATTCAGCCCCAGTCACAAGGATCTGGGTTTAATCCATCCTTCTTTTGCTCACCACACCACCCCAGTTTGCATTTGAAAAGAAAACTTTAACATTGACTTTACCTTTATGAAAATTTATAGAGCATCTAAATGCTTCCTGAGAAGTCATATTTTTTAAAAGTAATAATGAACAACTTCTACTAGTTTAAGCCTTCCATCCATCCAGTTTATTGTCCACTGAATACAATAAACACACATTTAATGATGTGCCTCCTGCTTAAGTGTAAATAGCAATCCAAGAACTGAATGGGAATATCAAATCAGAAATACATATCTCAGTGGAAGTCAACGGAGCACTTTGTGATGTCCTGTTTGCTTGAATAAATTGTGCACTTTGCTGACTATTATGCTTTTGAATAATGGGATAAGCTTAACTTCTTTTGAGTGTGTCTGCTATTTGTTATGTTATGTTATGTTAAAATGGGTTTTATATAGCGCTCAGCTACTCCGAGGAGTGTCCCAGCGCTTCAAACCCGAAACGGAAACAGAGGCAGGTGAACGGAAGGCAGGTACTATTTAACAGACAGCCAGGACTTCAAATCTTTCCTGAAAGCTAACAAATTAACATTCCTTCTCAAGGAAACTGGCAAGGCATTCCAAAGTTGGGGCGCCAAGAGTCGGAAAGAGCGACCTCCAATACGTGCTCATCTAATGACCGGGACAGACACCAAGGCCAGTGAAGCTGATCTCAGCGATCTGGATGGCTGGTAAAAAGCCAGCCGTTTCCTGATGTATTTGGCACCGGAACCATGGAGCGCTTTGAAAGCAAGCGTAAGCGCCTTGAAAGTAATCCGTTTTCGGATTGGGAGCCAGTGAAGGGTTTTCAGAAAGTCAGTAGCACTGGCTCTCCGATGGAGTACAAAGATGGCTCGTGCGGCCGAATTTTGCACAATTTGCAAACGAGAGAGGAGAAATTCCGGCAAACCGAGATAAAGCACGTTCGCATAATCTAAGTGAGAGCCTATTAGGGCCTGCACAGTAATTTTCCTGTGATCAAGAGACAGCATAGGAAGACATTTCCTGAGTGTTTTGAGAAGGCCAAAACACTTCCCTGCAAGACCAAGAATCTGAGGTTTCAAGGTGAGGCCATTGCCAATCTGCACACAGAGATTCTTGGCCTTGGATGAAGCAGCTAAAGGCGGGAACATGGCTAAAGGCCACCAAGACTGCCACCTAGGGTCTGATGGACAGCCGAAAAAGAGCACCTCAGATTTCTCAAAGTTGCACTTGAGGCTATTGAGCTGGAACCAAGACAACCTCTGATAATCGCACCGTCAAAATCAGCGTCCTTTTTGCAGGTAAAAAGGAGCTGGGTGTCGTCCGCGTAAGAAACGATCTGGGCACCAAACGACTCTGCCAGTGCCGCCAAGGGGGCCATAAAGATGTTAAAAAGAGTCGGGCTCAAAATTGAGCCCTGAGAAACTCCTACTTCCAAAGGCGGCACCTCGGCAGAGAAAGGAGGGTCCCAGACCGTTTGGCGGCGGCCCGCTAGAAAGGACTTAAACCAGCTAAACATCGTTCCCCGTAGCCCGATCTCCCAGAGTCTTAAAAGGAGACCGCCGTAGGGAACGGTGTCAAAGGCCGCCAACAGATCCAACATCACCAGCATCGCCTTACCCCAGATCAAGGACCTCCTTAATAGCCTCTGTGACTTCTAACAGCGCGGTCTCCGTGCTCATATTAGCACAGAAGCCCGACTGAGTGTCATGCAAGATGTTATGGCTTTCAAGGAAGTTGGAGAGGGAAGAGTGGACATGCTTCTCTAGCACCTTGGCAAACGCTGGGAGGAGAGAAATGGGCCTGTAGTTGGCGTGTACCAGAGGGTCCAAGTTTGGCTTTTTCAGAAGCGGCAAAATAAGAGCCTGCTTCCAGGCCGAAGGAACCACTCCCGTGCTGAGTGAAAGATTGAGCACCGGGTTAACTAGGGAGTTAATAACTGAGGCCATTTTTCCAAGAAACTTGGCTGGGCAAGGATCCAAAGGGGAACCAGATTTTAATTTGGTGAAAAGGTCAAGCGAGGTAAAACAGGAGGGAAAAGGAAAATTAGAAAGGGTAGGACCCTCATAAGTCGGGGTCAAGGGCAAAGGGGCACCAATGCAGGGGGCTATCACCGTGCCAGAGGGCCTGAAGGTGTCCTGAACGGACTTAATTTTGCTAGCAAAGAAATCAGCGAGTTGGGAAACCCAGGATTCAGAATGAGAATGTGTGGACGAGCTCATAGTAGGAGAGGTAAATTCTTTAACAGTTAAAAATATTTCTTTGCTAGTATTCATAGGGGCCTCAATTCTCCTTGCAAAATAGGCTTTCTTCTCTAACAAGATGTTACTATGGTATAGTTTAATGGATTCCTTGTAGGCTATTTTGTCTGAATGGTCATAATGGCGACGCCAGGCCCTTTCCTTTCGGCCTTCTTACACACCCGCCGCATCTCAGATAGAGCGGCAGTGAACCAAGGGGCAGAGGCCCGGCTGAAGAGTTTACGGGAAAGAGTCGGCGGAGCTAGTTCATTGAGTCTCTCCGTGAACCAAATTTGCAAGAGGTCGAGATCCGCCTCTAAACTACCTGTCAGCTGGCAAGGGTGCAATGATAATGCATGTGCCATCATCTCTGGGGACACTCGATAATAAGCTCGAGAGGTCTGAAGAGAACGTCCCTGCACCCTAGATGAGAATTTGCCAGAGAGAGGGATCTGAAAGTTCACTAAATAATGGTACGACCATAGGACAGGTGCCGGGGGGGAAATGCCAATTGGAATGGTGAAAAAAACTTGATCGAGTGTGTGGCCTTTGTTGTGCATTGGACCAAAAAGATAAGACCCAGTAGAGATGTAGTGTCAAAGATCTTAATAGCATCAGCATCATTCCTAATGTCCATGAGAATATTAAAGTCCGCCAGAAGCAGGCAATGATCTGTTTTTAAGCAGAGTGCCGAAACCACGGCATAAAGCTCTTCATGAAAGGAGCCTATGGGCCCGGGGGGTCTGTAAATTAAGAGCCCTGCACAGGATTCATGCGGAGACAGGGATAGAGAAAACCCAAGGGCCTCACACCCTTGAATGTCATCCGTTGGAATGATGGAACAAGTGAAACGCTTGTCCACCACCAACGCTATGCCACCACCCCTTCCATTATTCCTATCCTTCCTGAAAATAATATAGTTAGACGGAATAGCGAGGGCTATGTCAGGGCCAGAGCAATCTCCCAGCCACGTCTCAGTTAGGAAGAGACAAATGGGGTTAGTCTCAGACAGAAGATTATAAATGTCCAAGGCATGTTTACTTAGAGATCTGGTGTTCAGAAGTAAACAGGAGCTGTTTTTAGGCAGGCCACAAGAGTTGAAATGGGTGCGTTGCCCGGAAGCCAACCGCAACATGGGCAGTGCTTCTTATTCTTGGACCTACAAGGAAAAACGGTGCAGCAATTGCCCGCATTGCCTCTCAGTGAAGTAAGCTCAGATGCTATATATGTATGCATACTGTCTGTTCGCAGGAGCGACATCACGGACCCGCCCGCATCCGTCGCCTCCGGGACGCTGACGGGCGCAGACGGGCTTACCTTAGGCGCTCCTTTGGCGCGAAAGAGGTGCATCCGCCCTACACGTCCGCTGCTCGGAGCAGAGGGCCTCTAAATTTATGTCTTTGCAGGCGAGAGACCGCACCACTGGTCCGCCAACCTTTCGTGCCTGGCTCCCCCTAAGATGTCTGCTAACAATGTGAGCAGCCTACAGGTCCCAGAGTACCCTGTGGCACCTCATCGGCCGTGCGGGTAGGGGACAGTCACCAAACCTGGCAGAGGGGAGAAAAAAGGTGCAGCAAAGGTAGGCAGAGAACGAAATGTCACCTGGCTTTCTGCCTCAGGTGAGGAAAATTAAAGGAGAATAAAGAATGCACAGTAAAAATAGAGCAGCAATACTGGTAAATTCTTTAAAAGCGCTAGCAATCAGCGCGAAGCTCAATAAAGTTAAAAACAGCTTTAAGTCAGCAAATAATGCACCCGCTCGTCCGCACCCAACATCCGACTCAAGTTCTAGCGGGAGGGAGCTATTTCCATTGAGCTGGCAAATATCATAATCCAAAAGTAGACTTACTGATAAATGCATTACCTATTTGTGTTTTTCTTAGCTGTGAAAATGTAAATACAACGCAAACCTATAACTTGTAACTGTACATTGAAGAAGATACATGTGGGCATCATTAGGAAGTTTATGGTAATCTCGTAAAAGTCACATTCTTTTTGTTAGGATAGATTGGTACAAAGAAGGAATGGTT
This sequence comes from Lissotriton vulgaris, assembly GCF_964263255.1. Lineage (NCBI taxonomy): Eukaryota > Metazoa > Chordata > Amphibia > Caudata > Salamandridae > Lissotriton > Lissotriton vulgaris. Next base: position 1,458,825,537 of record NC_141694.1, read on the forward strand.
ATGGTGTTTTGGCCCATCTTCTCTGTACTGGTTATATTCCTCTATCTTCCCCTCATTGGGGCTCTGGATGTTGCTGGAAATTTGCCCTAACCAGCCAATATTCAATATATATAACGATGCTGCCCCTAATCAGCTGGCAAGGGCAACTCATCATCAGGGTGACAAAAAAAGGTCCTTGATTACACATGGGCCAATCTGGGCTTATTCCATCATATTTCTTTGATTAAAATAGCCCAGAGACCAGAGAGTGACCAAAGGCTACAGTGATTGGAAGTTACTTGGGACCTTAAGTATTACAACCATTTACCAATGATTGCTAAGTAAGACGACAATACAAGTTATCAAAGACTTAGATGGAATGCATATTGTGAAAAGAGTGTTCCAGATCCACAATCAGACCATTATTCAGCGTGTATCTTCATGGTATACTCCTGATTTGCGAGCCATGAAGAAAGATCTTAAACAGGTTGAAAAGTGCTTTGATGAGGGCTGTGCTCCAGATGCTCATCAAGAATTTTCAAAACATAGAGGCAAGTATACAGCCAAAAGCTCAAAGGAGAAAACATCTTTTGAAGCAAAGTGTTAGCATGATATTATTAGATGGGCCACACTGCACAAGGCCAAGACTTTTTGAGTTTCAATTCAAAATCTTGAGCTCCTAGCCCCCATATTGAGCACTATTGATGCTTTGATGTGGAAGTCTTTTTTGACTGGTTTCTAATTTGATTCCATGGCAACACAGAGTCCAACATGGGTGTCCCTAAATTTGAACTACTGTAATATATCCATTGAGGTCCCTTTGGGTATAACTTTAGGCAAGAGGACTGCTTATAAGACAGTAGCATTTGGGCAGTCATCAGGAATACAGTGATCACAGAAAAGCAATATTGGGGATATAGTCTCTACTGGAACATTTAGTGCTGTGGGCCCTTATGGAGTTCCAGTTTCAGTTATTAAGAGATGGCGAAACCCCCTCTACCATCCCTGAATCCTGGAAAGGTGCTATTTTAATTACTATTCACAAGTAGCGCAGTGTAAGTGGTCCAAACAAATTCAGCACAATTGCACTATTGGATAATGATTGAAAACTCTTTGCTTTTTTTTGTTTGAAGTGTTGGAGGAATGGGTCAATACCAGGAAATTATTACTGCTTCACCAAACAGGATTTTGAAAAGGCTCATACACCACAGAAAATATTCTGGCAATTAACCTTATGGCCTTGAAAGGTATCAAACAGGGCACCACTCTGAATGCCTGTTATTTGGACTCCTTCAACATTATTTAATGAATGTTGAACACTGGCACTTGGGTGAGTATAAAGTTTAGATCAGGGCGTACCGTTACCTGGACAATCTATACCAACAGAGGGGTGAACCACCCCTGTTATTTAATTTTCAAACTCATTATTTTAGGTTGAGATGTTCAGAGGGCGAGTCCCTGAAGAAGATCATTTGGAGGGAATAGAATCTTCAAGCCAAAGCGCATACCTGAGGATTGCTAATTTGCACAGGGTATTTGATTAATTAGCCATACAAGAAGAATGGCAGGGCAAGATGCAATATAAAGCTTTCAGGACTATCACCAGAACAACAGCTATTGTGGACTCCCATTATAGAAATAAGATTGGCCTTAGCAAGTTGTTGCATGGCATAGTGCTCCAGCCAACTTATATGCCCCCAACTGTCCAGCTTTAAATGGAAATACATTTGAAACATATGCTAGATACAAGATTATGAGGCTCAGATTTCTCTTAGTTACACTTACCTCACTGAAATATGATTTAGGTGCTTTACAGCTTAAGAACTTCACGTGTGCTGAGGATATGGTTTTCATAAAGAGTCATTAGTGTACATCATTAACAGTTGTCCTTTCTTGGTACACCTGCTTCGAAAACTTCTACCACCCTATTTTTGCTGACTAGACACATATACAATTGGATCCACCTTTTCGATGTGCCTGTGGGGCATCTACAGTCAGTTAATCTACCAGTTGGTAAAACATATGGACTTGGCAGTCACAGAGCTCTTTCACTATGTTAACTCATTGCACTGTGTCACCTTCAGAGAAAGGTAATTGTGCTTGAGTACACATACACCCTCAGGAAGACTATGAGTTGGCCTAATATTTACAAATTCAGTTCTTTTTTTTTTAAATACGTTTATTTGGATAGACACTGATTTTGCATTTATTTAGAGTATTAAATTGTGGGTGATTTCTATTTTAAATATTTTGGATTACTGGACTTTCATTATTGGGTATTAAAACGTTTTAAGATCTAACATGGAGGTGTGTTAGTTACATTTGGGAACTTCATGTTAAGTGCCATCAATTCCTAGATCATATAATGTAGTTGCCATTGTACATTTTATTATTTAAATGAACTTTTAAATGATTTTATAATGAAATGTATAATTATCTTTATTTATCAAACAGATACAGATGTACACACTCCAACCAGCAGCGTGGTACAGTATGGTATGGTACCGTATGAGATGGAATAAAATGGTATATGGTATGGTATGGTATGGTATGATATGGTATTGTATGGTATGGTATGGTATGGTATGGTATGGTATGGTATGGTATGGTATGGTATGGTATGGTACGGTATGGTATGGTATGATATGGTGTTGTATGGTATGGTGCGAGTATTTGTAGCCCAGAAATCAAGAACAATAGAGCACTGAACATGTGTGTGTGCTTAGGGATACAATTCAGGATTAATTACAACAGCAAACTCTCGGTGGATGATGATTTTTATCATTCAGAGATGCAGTGCTCTGAAGAGGTGAGCTCTCTAATCATTTCTGAATTGCGGAAGGGTGAGGCAGTTTTTATGCTAACATTTTTGTTGCTCCGATCTCCCACAGCATAAAGGGAAAATACATGTTTTCTGGTTTCCTTCTTATTTACACTTTTCTGCTTCAAGCCAGATGAAATCCTATTTTCTAGAGTAGCATTTTCTGGGTATTGTATCATCAAAGTAGGCAGGGTGCCATTTCTGGTTGGCTTTATGTAATGCAGTTTGCCTTGAAGATAGCAAAGGCTGGGCGGGAGGGGGAGCTCAGTTTAGTTTATTTTGCTTTTTGATCATATGATTGAACTACTTTAGGCCTTTGCAAAGACATGCAGCAGGTTGTAATTTGTGATTTAGCAAGACTAGCATGATGTTATGAGATCATAAAGCTGAGTGTTGCATCTATCCATGTGTGAAGGAACCAATGGTTGGTTTGGACAACTATGAAATTAGTATCAGGGAATAACATTTTCACATTCTGCAGGGGAAAGCGATGGTACCATGCTGTTTTGGTTTTCTTGCTGAGATGTTATTTGATGAAGAAGTTGGAGTCAAGAAGAGATCCACACTAATTTGTGTTGGGTGTCTGTTGGAGGGCAAATCTGCTGACCTTCTTTACAGAGAACCAGGCTTAAGTTTGCGGTTGTTTGTTATTGTGGGCAAATAAGGAGATTTCTGTCATATTTTGGTTGATTTTTAGCCAGGTAATGTGCATCCACTTATGGATGAGATCGGCTCAGGTTTTGAGCCACTGAAGATTCTGAGTATTCGATCTTTCCAGGTTGAATTGATTGTCATCTGCATATTGGTGGATCTTGAAAATGATTTCCTTCAGGAGTAAAAGGTTTTATTTTTCCAGATTGAATCAAAATAATTGTGTAATCAGACTGTAATGCAAGTAACGCCCAATGATAACTGCCACAACATCAATGTGGGGCGAATGAAACATATATACCGCTTTTTCCGATTAAACATTGAGTTTTTGAGGACTTTTCAATTTCTAACCACTGGTTCAGAACTGTTACAAGTGTCCTTTTTTCTTTTGATTGATTTGATACATATCATGGGGAAATAAATTAGACACAATCATTTTCCTCCTCCCTACCAGTTGATTAATTATTATTGAAATGCAAGTAAGTCAGACTTCATTGTTTCCATTGGTGTTGTATTCAATATGGTACTTCATCAATGCCTGATTTTGACTAGTACCTTTAACTTGTGTCTGTATTACATATTTTATTCGATTTTTTCTATTTTCTAAGAAGGGATGTATGCCAAGTACATTACTTTCTTCTGCCCAATTTACGTGTCCCAAAGAAGGTTTTTGATTATCCCGCTCTGTCAGAAATTGGGAGTTAGGGAATATAAGGAAACACTCAGAATTCTGGGATACAACATATTCAGGTTGTCAACCTTTGCTTTCTCTCGTTTTCTGATGAGTGTGTGGAAATATGGTACAAGTTGAGTATTCCTTAAAATAATCGTCTATAGTGGCAAGCAGTAACATGGCAGCTGTACAATCGTTGGAGAATAGGAAGGCTAATATTTGTATAAAAGGATCAATATTAGAGCTTTTATATTCTTTTTAAATTTAGGTAAGTGATTAACCTATATCATTTCCCAGAAAACTATGCTAAACTAGCTTCAGTATAGCTGTATTTGCAATTATGTCAATGATTAGTTCAAGCCTAGGGTGGTACCAGGCACTCCCAGACACACTGCATTAAATCCTTACACTGTAGGAGCCTACTTCATAGCAAGGCCTCTTGGGTTGTTTCATTGGTCCTATTATTGCACAGAATTTTGCGCATTTATACTGTAAATGCCAAATGTTTTATGTATATTTTATTCTATTTGCTTTTATGGCTTACAGATGAAAATAAGTTTAAAGTAAGTATGTCCCACCTGGGGTCATATCAATGAAGAAGTCTGTATTCTGATTTTTAGTGAGGTTCCGTGACAATTGTAAGTGGTGTTTTCGACTCGTACGAATATGGTCGAGTCTGGTATCTATGAACCGCAAATGACGAGTTCAGTAAGTGTGCGCAGTTTCGCTGTGCTAACTTAAACCGTTCGTTTGTTATGTGGGTTTTTCATCTGTACCCACGGGTTCCATCTTAGATACGGCATCCATTTTGTCTCTTGCCCTCAAGTAGCCAGCGAACGGACGATGTCCGCTTCGCGACCCTGGGACTCCCAAGATATTTGCGGAAGACACATGTTCTTTGTGAGTGTCTTTATGACGAGGGGGTTGCTACTGTAAGGCAGATGGCGCCGCTCGAGGCTCATCTTGCCGCACGGACTTATTGTCTCAGCCGTGCATCTCATTAGGCACGTCCCTTTGATGCCTGTATTTCGTGTTTCCCGATACCTCCCCTTTTACACCCTTTCCGATCTCCCCACTGTCTCCGTCTTCCTCTGCACCTGTCTTTGTCCTATTTCGATCTATTTTACTGCCGATTGGAATTTGCTAATGGTCGGAAGATGGTTTTTACAGTTGGGAACCGCCAAATGTTTCCGCACTTATGTTCCGGACCTCATGTGTTTCAAAGTGACCAAAGCGACCCCTCTGGGGGATAATGATGGGAACCGGGTTGTAAACTTTTGTGTTCAATGTTATCTTATGGGTAAAACTGTATAAAAGGAGCGAATCACAGAACCAATTTGAAGCAGTCTCCCCAAGTTGCACGTTGTGTACTTGTCGTGATCTCTGTGTTCCCTGCAGCAAAAAAAACCTTGAATCTTTGACGTCGAAGGAAGTGTCCCGTGTCTCTGTGATTCGTACGCCGGAGCAGGTTACCCACGAAGGTTTCAGGTGTTGTGCCCTGGCACCGCTGGGTCTTAAAGAACCCAGTCCTTCAGTTGGCGCCCAACGTGGGGCTGCATCAGTGGTACCGGTCCAAGCCCGACGATCGTGAGGAACTTCGTGTGAAATCTCCGAGGGAAGGTGCACTCCGCTTCATCGATCCTGTTGTCGAAATAAGTGACCCGAAGACTTTTCCCGCGAAGATTCCCGCCTCCGGACGGCTGCGACGGACTGCTGCCCTGACTGTAGACCTGTTTTGGCGCCTGGCGTAGACCTTGGTATAGCGAGACGATTGACGGGCCTTCCTGGTGACGCCATCGATTTTTGAGTTAAGTATTTGTGGGTCGCTCCCATAGTTCTTGGTTGTTGACACTTTAGCGAGTGTCTTTGTTGTTAACGCTGTGTGAGTGTTTTTGTCGGTGACACTTTGCTAGCGTACTTTGTTGTGTTGTTTGACGACTGCAGCCGCCAAAAACCGAGGGTTTTGTTCTTTGCTGGGACTTGGTAAATCCCGTAACCCTTGAAGTTTGTGAAACTCGGCTAGTGTGCAAGATGCCTGGTCGCAGTACTTTGTTTAGTTGTTTCAGACCTTGTGGTACGGATTCCCGACTGGAGGACTCGTGTCCGATACCTCCGGTTGGAACTCCCACGTATGAGCTCTATAGTAAGCATGGGCTAGGCCCAATTACCTTTAACGATTACTGGATTAAATACACGAAAAAGGACGGCGACCTTCGTTGGCCACCTCATGGTAGCTTAGAAGCTCCGATCTTAGATAATCTAGAGATTAAATTGTTCGAAAGAAAGTCAAGGCCGGCCATGTTTGATGCCTTTCGGTTGTGGCGCAAAGAAGCCCGACAGAAAGAAATCAGACAGACTAAACGTAATCAGCGAGATAATGTTGCTACCATAGTGAAGAAAGCAGAGCAATTTCAGCGTGATAAGGAGGTTAAGGATAAGGAAGTGTTTGACCGATTACAGCGTATGACTGTAGATAAATGTTACCCCGCTTTGCCTACGGAGTCGGAAAAGAAGGAAGAGCCAGTTGAGGATCCCTTAATGTCTTATCTTATGAAGTCGCCACCTCCGTACGTACAGGGTACCGCAGCTCCTGTGGTCCCTGCCGTACCTGTTCTTCCGCCTATTCCTCCTCCGCCTGTTCCTCAACCTGCACCCGTTCTTCCGACTGTTCCTGCTCCTTTGCCTATTGCTATCCCTACTGCTCCTCCGCTTCCACATACTCCTGCTCCCGCTACTGCTCCTGCTACTGCTCCTGTTTTGTTAACTCCTGCTGTTGCTACTGTTTCTACTCCTTCTCTTGTTAGTCCTGTGTCTTATTCTTCTCCCTCTACTCGTAGTCGCAATTCTCCTCTTGCGGCTAGTTTCTTTCATTCGCTCGGACCTGTTCATGGATCCACTGGTTCCGATGGTCCTCAGAGACGTAGTCAGCTTCCTGGAAACAGAGAACGCGTTGCGCTGTATAACATGGCGATGGGTTGGATGGTAAATCCTCAGAGAAGTCCACCCCGTGTTGTCCTCGAAACATTTTGTCAATTCAATATACCAACCCAGAGATATGTGTTTAACGAAATGTGTAAGTTCCTTTATGATCAAATAGCGGCTGATGCGCCTGACGAGGTGCTCACCACTCTGTCTGATCTTCAGCTTCAGTTCGCAAATGGACTGATAGTGGATACTAATGTTCGACGTGCTGTTGAACGATTGCTATCTCTTCGTCCCGCTCCCATCCCTCATGCATTGTTTGTTGAGGATATTGAAAAACAGTCAGACGAGTCTGGCCAATATCCTATGCGTGAAGTTCCGCCGGTTTGGATACCAGCAAATCCTAATGCTCAACCTCCGGCATTGGCGCACTTCCAGAGAGTATGGATACATCTCCCATGGAAACGCTCGGAAGTGTTACAGGTGAAGCAATCTTTGCCTGACCCACGCAAGAATCCTACAGGGTATTACAAAGAATTATCACAGCTTGTAGATGCTACGGTAATGAATCTTGCCGATATCGACATGTTGTTCGGCAATGTCGTGCCGCAACCGGTATGGGCAAAGATTCGACAGGAAAATCACCCGGCTGAATTAGGTGGTGCTTGGGCTGCCATTGTAGCGGCAGATGCCGGACAAGTAGCTGCTACTAAACCCGACCAGTTGATTCTTGACCTTCCTCAAAGGATTATTACGCTAATGAAAACTCTTATGCCAGCTATGAAGGTGAACTGGGACAAATTGTCAGCCTGTAAGCAGAAGAAAGATGAGAGTGTTTCCGACTTCTTTACGAGGTTTGAGGAGGCATTCATCGACCATAGTGGTCAGGATATGGGCACGGAGGGTGGTCAGAGATTGTTTGTGGATAAATTTGTTTCGAATTTATTGCCCGACTTGAGCAATAAATTGAGAAATTCGGAAAGTGCATGGGCCGTTTCTACTTCGGCTCAGATATTGGCTACGGCACAATACTATGAGAATAGAGAGAAAGAAGAGAACGACCATGCTGATAAAAAGACGAAAGAGCTCAAAACTAAAGTGTTGTTGCAACAAGCGTATCCTCCGTGGTCAAATCAGACTAATTCGCAACAGAATAGGTCACAGCCACAATCGAACAGATCCCAAACCCGTAATGACTCCTCCTCCCAAAGATCCTCGTTAGGGTACAATCAATGTGCTTATTGTAGACAGGAGGGACACATTAAATTCAATTGCCCTGTTTTGAATGAACGTAACAATGGTAACTCATCTAGAGGAGGTCGTGGTGGTTCGCAGCAAACATTACGTGGTAGAGGTCGTGGTGCTCAGAATGATCGCTCAGACAACTCGTCTAATTCTAATAATTGTTTCGATCAACGTGGATCATCGCAAGGACGATCTGCGCAGTACAATGTAGACGATTATTACGTCGATCAGGGAACTGACGACAGTAATTACTAGGACAGCCATAGACAAGGAGAGGGAGTGGTATCAGTTCCGGTTGATCAGAGAGGGCCTTACGTCGCAGTTGCTACATCGGGCGTCGTTGAGCCTTTTCTGTTGGACACTGGTGCAGCGAAAAGTTCTATCATGTATTCGAAACTCCCTGGCGCACCTTTGTCTGGCTTAACAAATGTTTCCGTTGGATTCTCTGGCGCCCCCGTTAGCAATCCAGTTTCGCGCCCTTTGCCCCTTAAAATTGGGCCACGAGAGCTAGAAGCTCCGCTGATTTTGACTACGGGTTGTGGTGAAAATCTTTTGGGCCTGGATTTGCTTAAACGTTTGTACGCAACTTTGTATTGTTCTCCTGCGGGTGTAAAGCTTACGTTAGGAGAAAGGGTTGTCTCTCCTATGTATTTGTCCCTCGATAAGCTCCCACCGGAATTGAGTTCTCTTCCTGCGTCTTTGTGGGCAACAGGTCCAAATGACGTGGGCCTACTTGACATCTCCCCTTATGTTGTACAGCTGAAATCTAATGTGCGATTGCCACGTATTCCCCAATATCGTATCTCCCTTGATGGTGAACGAGCACTGTTGGCGATCATCTATGATTTGATCGAGAAAGATGTTATTGAAGAGACTCGGGGAAACGTGTGCAACAGCCCTGTGCTGCCCATTCTCAAACGTACTGATCCTTCAAAACCGCCTGTTTATCGTTTTGTTATCGATTTACGGGAGGTAAATAAAATTGTGGTTCCTCAATTTCCCGTTGTGCCTGACATCACGGCGCTACTGACTCTGATTCCAGCTTCTGCATCATGGTTTTCGGTGATTGACTTGAAAAATGCGTTTTTCAGCATCCCGATTGCCGAAGAGAGCAGGGACCTTTTCGGTTTCTCTCTCGGTGGACGCAGCTTCCGGTTCAAACGCGCTCCTCAGGGCTACTGTGAAAGTCCATCCATTTACAGTCAAGCCTTGAAGGGTCAACTGGATGCGTTTAGGTTGCCGGTCGGTGCGGCCTTGATCCAATACGTCGACGACTTATTGGTGGCTGCTGATACTCAGGACATTTGCAAAATTGCTACGGTGTCGTTGCTGCAACATCTCTGTGAGTTAAATCACAAGGTGTCACCTTCTAAACTCCAATATTGTTGTCAAGAAGTAACCTATCTGGGTCACTTATTGTCAAAGGAGGGAAGGAGATTGACCCCAGAGAGAATTGCAGCAATTGCGCGAATGGCTGTGCCAAAAACCCAAAGAGATGTGCGTGCCTTTCTAGGTATCACGTCGTACTGCAGGCAATGGATTCCTAATTTTTCATTGCTAGCGAAACCATTGGTAGCTCTTACGTGCAAGGATGTTTCAACTCCTTTACCATGGACGGAAGAATGTCAGAAAAGTTTTTCTGAACTGCGTGATTCATTGTGTTCGGCTCCTGTGTTAGGTACTCCTGACTACAGTAAGCCGTTTACGTTATATGTTCACGAGAGGGAAGGTTGTGCGTTGAGTGTCTTAACGCAACCTTTTGGTGGTAAGCAACGTCCATGTGCATATTTTTCCTCGACCTTGGACCCAGTAGCTAGAGCATTGCCGAGTTGTTTACGAGCAACAGCGGCAGCTGCGGTCTCCATCCGACAATCAGCAGGATTGGTCATGGATAATATGCTTACGGTGATGGTTCCGCATGCAGTCGATACTCTTTTGAATCGAACGAAAACTCAGCACTTGACGAGTGCGAGGTTGTCTGGGTACGAATTGACGCTCTTGGCAAGCCACATTCAGATAAAACGTTGTAACGTTCTGAACCCGGCAACTTTGTTACCAATTAGCACAGAGTCAGATGAAGTAGCAGAACATGACTGCTACTTGAGGACTGAAGAGGAAACAAAAGGTCGAGTGGACCTTAAAAACACCCCATTGGAAGATCCGGATGGTACCTTGTATGTGGATGGGTCATGTTTTAAATTGCCGAATGGCGATGTGACTACTGCTTATGCTGTTGTAACGTTGAATACTGTTGTTGAGACTGCAAGGTTGAATCAGAATTCTGCCCAAGCTGCAGAATTGATTGCTCTTACTAGAGCATGTGTGTTGGCGAAAGGGAAACGCGTGAATGTGTTTACCGACAGCCAATACGCGTTTGGCGTTGCGCACAGTTTTGGACGATTGTGGAGAGAGAGAGGTTTCTTGACGTCGCACGGTACGAAGATACAGCATGGCCAGCTTGTGAATGATCTTTTGGATGCATTGACTTTGCCTACGCAAGTTGCGATTGTTAAATGTAGTGCGCATCGTAAGGTGACGGATGATGTTGGTCGTGGTAACGCGTTTGCGGATGAGGCTGCTAAGGAGACTGCCCGAAACCTTAACACTCGAATGTATGTGACGAGTTCGGTTAGGTGGCCTACAGAATCGAGTATGTGTGAAGACACTATCGAGAGTGTGAAAGCAATTCAGAATGAGGCCACCGAGACTGAAAAGACGAAGTGGAAAGAAAGTACGGGAAAGTTGGATGCGAATGGTTGTTGGATTGATTTGTCGGATCAGAAAAGATGGATGTTGCCTGATGCGTATGTGCTGGCCGTTGTGACAATGGCGCATGGGTTAGCACATATTAGCGCAAAAGGTATTTGTAAGTTGCTGGCTCCTGTGTGGAAGAATGATGGTATTACGAAGTGTGCTGAACGTCTGATGAAGAATTGTATGGTGTGTATAATGTACAATCCTGGCAAAGGAACCCCAACTCCTCCTGGCAGTTTTGCTCCCCCTTCGTATCCCTTTGAGGTGATTCAATTGGACTTCATCCATATGGAGCGATGCAATAACCTGAAATACGTTTTAGTTGTGGTTTGCGCATTCTCCCGATGGATCGAGGCCTATCCTCTCAAAGACAATACTGCTTTGTCTACTGCGAAAATCCTACTGAAGGAATATTTTCCTCGGTATGGAATGCCTAGAGTCGTGTGGTCAGATAACGGAAGTGAGTTTGTTGGAAGTGTGATGAAGAGTGTGTGTAAGGGCCTTGGAATTAATCAGAAATTCCACAGCGCCAATCATCCCCAGTCAGCTGGATTGGTTGAAGGGTACAATGGCACCCTTAAACTAAAGTTAGCGAAGATTCAGGCTACGACTGGTCTTTCGTGGCCTGACGCTTTACCTTTAGCATTACTGTCAACTAGGGCGACTGTACACTCCCGAGTAGGGCTTAGTCCCTATGAAAAAGTGTTCGGCCGTCCTGCGAATGTGTGGGGGGTTCCTAGGCCAGGAATGTTTTCTGATCTTGAGTACCCAATGTTGATCGATTATCTACATGACTTGACTGCTAAACTGAGGTTAATTCACCAACAGGTTTACGACGCATTGCCGACGCAGACGGAGGGCCCAGGCCACCAGCTCCAGCCCGGAGACTGGGTGGTGACAAGGAACTTTTCACGCAAAAATAACCTGGACCCGAGGTTCACCGGACCCTACCAAGTGCTCCTTGCCACGAGGACTGCCGTTCGTCTTGAGGGACGTAAGAATTGGGTGCATGCTACGCACACCAAACGAGTCCCCATCCCTTTGCCAGCAGACCCGTGGGTAAGGAGAGGCATTGCGTCATCTGAAACAGAAACATTGCCGGCGTTTGTGCCTTTTAGCGACGCACAGCTTGTTGAAGAACCCTCAGCGCAGCAGAAAGACACTGTTGAACGATTAGCATCAAAAGACTCAAGACCAGAACACTCAACTGATCAGCAGGACGCTGTCTCTTCAACGGATCCTTTGTTTGACGAGCAGACACGTCCTGGGAAAACCCGATACTTTTTGCGATCTCGCACTAAGGACAAATAAAAAGATCTTGCTTTGCTGTATTGACGATTGCATTACCCCGTTTTCCGTGATCAGTTTTGAACCTTCGTGTTACTGTAATTATTTTGTATATATATTGAGCTTCATTCCTTGTATTCTTACTTTTACAGCTGAGAGACTTTGTTTTTGCATATACATACATATTGTGCATTGAAGGCCGTAGGGCCGCGCGCGTACTTCCTTCTGGATAGTAGGTCTTGACGTTAGGTTAAAGGCCGTCGGTTCCTGGGAACTCCTAGGGATTGACTATTGCTGCACAGAACGAAGTGCGTCAAGAAACGTTGCGGACGGTCGTAGGGAATGGCATTCTCGAAGCTGAATGATTTGGAGGGAGCTCAAGTCCACAGATTCAAGCTGCAGCAACTCAGTCGTACCAAATGTTTCATATTCCAACTGTTTGTATTGTTCTTGACTGCTTCTGCATTATTGGCGGGTGGGGTGTATTACACGATGTCTTACTTCTTACCTGCTACCCCTACTCCTACTTCTTACCCTAATCTTACCTCTACTGCTTCTCCTCATTCCTTTCATATGTTACCAGAACACGAGCAGGCTAGACGTGTAGAATTCCGCAACAATTCCTTTATTCAGCTCCTCCATCAGCATCAGTTAGTGGTTAACACTACTAATTGTTGGGTGTGTGGGTTGATGCCACATACTACGGATAAGGGAATTCCATATCTGGTGTTACCGTATAGTTCCCAAGGGTCAGCTCGAGCATTTAAAACAATGTTTCGAAGCGCACTGGGTTTCCACCCCATTCGAGAACCACGTTCCCCCTACTCTGGTCCTACCTCGTATCAAAAACCTTTGTCGATAGCAATAGAGGATTTAGATAGTGATATCTATGATCCTTCGCTTATTCCCGAAGAAGAGGTACAAGCCTATAGAGTCCTAAGTAGAGGTGAATATAGTGCGTTCACTAGCGAAAAGCAGCTTAAAAGCTCGCCTCCGATATGGGTCGTACCCCACACTGGTAATTTTTGTCTTATGGGTCGTGGCCGAAGATCGCAAGCCCGACTTGGAGCAAGTGCTTGCACCGAAAATTACATTCTGCCGATGTTCTCGTCCCCTGTGTTTCTGGCTGCCAAGGGTACATACTTTATCTGCTATGATCGTGCATACACATGGTTGCCCGCAGACTTTATGGGCTCATGTTTCATTGCAAATCTGTTGCCTCCGACGTTCACTGTAGATGCCGATTATCATAAGACTAGAGTTGTACGAGGCGTAATTAGCGAAGAGGATACTGCCGGTCAAGAGGCAGGAGACTTTTTCAAGGGTTTCCTCCCGTTTTGGGGACCTATGGTCAATAGTAGGAACCTGAGACAGTTGACTCGAGTGGTAGAATCGACAGCTAATATTACTGCCAGTGCCCTTGGTAATATCACCACAGAACTTCAGGCGGAGAGACTTATGACGTTACAAAACCGTATGGTTTTAGATGTCATCTTAGCAGATCGAGGTGGGGTATGTAAGGTGATCCATTCGAGCTGCTGCATTTTTATTCCAGATAATGCTCCTACTGTCTATCAAGCCATCTCGAGGTTGCATAAGATCTCCGAATCCATACACGTGGATGTGGGGGATTGGACGCTACTTGGATGGTTTTGGGGCCTGATGTCGACTTGGGGTTGGAAGATTCTGATGATCATCGGAGTCGTTGTAGTGTTCCTGTTCACGTGTTGCCTTTGTGTGCAGTGTGGTCCTGCCTTATGTGGCCTCTGTGCTACAACGTGTATGAGACAACCACCTGTTACCAAGGGGACTCGGTTGGACAGAGCTATGCTACAGCAACATCTCGATGGTCTGATGAATATCGAATATGATTCCGACTAGTGCTTGCCTACATGAGGGCAAAAGGAGCGTCTGAGGTTCCGTGACAATTGTAAGTGGTGTTTTCGACTCGTACGAATATGGTCGAGTCTGGTATCTATGAACCGCAAATGACGAGTTCAGTAAGTGTGCGCAGTTTCGCTGTGCTAACTTAAACCGTTCGTTTGTTATGTGGGTTTTTCATCTGTACCTACGGGTTCCATCTTAGATACGGCATCCATTTTGTCTCTTGCCCTCAAGTAGCCAGCGAACGGACGATGTCCGCTTCGCGACCCTGGGACTCCCAAGATATTTGCGGAAGACACATGTTCTTTGTGAGTGTCTTTATGACGAGGGGGTTGCTACTGTAAGGCAGATGGCGCCGCTCGAGGTTCATCTTGCCGCACGGACTTATTGTCTCAGCCGTGCATCTCATTAGGCACGTCCCTTTGATGCCTGTATTTCGTGTTTCCCGATACCTCCCCTTTTACACCCTTTCCGATCTCCCCACTGTCTCCGTCTTCCTCTGCACCTGTCTTTGTCCTATTTCGATCTATTTTACTGCCGATTGGAATTTGCTAATGGTGGGAGGATGGTTTTTACAGTTGGGAACCGCCAAATGTTTCCGCACTTATGTTCCGGACCTCATGTGTTTCAAAGTGACCAAAGCGACCCCTCTGGGGGATAATGATGGGAACCGGGTTGTAAACTTTTGTGTTCAATGTTATCTTATGGGTAAAAACTGTATAAAAGGAGCGATTCACAGAACCAATTTGAAGCAGTCTCCCCAAGTTGCACGTTGTGTACTTGTCGTGATCTCTGTGTTCCCTGCAGCAAATAAACCTTGAATCTTTGACGTCGAAGGAAGTGTCCCGTGTCTCTGTGATTCGTACGCCGGAGCAGGTTACCCACGAAGGTTTCAGGTGTTGTGCCCTGGCACCGCTGGGTCTTAAAGAACCCAGTCCTTCATTAGTATGTCATTGAAAAGGTTTCCGATGGGTTACTGTGGAGGAGTAGATGACTGGGTAAATGATTGAGTCAAAGTAAACTCCAATATCAAAGTCAGGCCTCAAGAGGGGTCTTTTCAGCAGGACAAACATGTGGCCTTTAGTGAAGACATAAAATATTCTTGATTGAGGGATGTATGGACTATATCATGGAGGTGTGTATGGGTAACTCCATGGAGGAATGTTGTAAGTTATGATGGTAGTATGTCATCATAATAGGCAAAGATCTTCAGAGAGTTATGGAGGGGGTTGATGTCAGTGAATTAAGGTTGGTTCAAAGCTGTCTTTTTGGGAGTATTTTGAAGTGTCTTGGAGACAAGATAGATCTCCGTTTTGCATTGTAAATGTGAGTGCTGGTCTGTTTATCATCTTTGCAACTATATGATAGATGGCATTGCTCCTATTAGCTGAATGTGGGACTAGGGTGTCTGAGAAGGAATTTAGATAGTGTTTTACTACCTTCTAACAGTGACTTTGGGATGTTTGTTTTTCAGAAGGGGGCTTTGACTGAGGTGATGCAGATAATGCAGGGCAGAATGTTTGAGTTGAGTACAATAACCAGGCGCTTTGATCCATCCAAACTCTTGGGAGTACAATGTTTCTGTATCTGCATGACAGACCAGAAATAAACTACCAGGCATTACCTGCCTCTGGAAAGAGAGATTGCTTCTGTCAACTTGTTACTCAAAGTGCAATGTTATTCCTTAGGATTATCTTCCCTTGGGTGCAAAACATTTGCTTGTTAAAAGGGGAATCCTTGGGACTTCCTCGTAGATACCCCATAGACATAGGTGTGTGGGTTGGGAGTGCCATGGATATTCCACAAAGTCGGTTTCTGGCAAGTATAGTTTCTTTTAGGTAGTCATGCAGGGCCTCCAGTTCGGACAGGCAAATCAGCATGACAGTGCTTGCCCTGAGAGTGTCCACCAATGACTTGGTATTTCCCTAACATGAATTGCTTATCCCTATAATTTGGGAGATAATAGCTAGTGGGTGTAACAGGAGTATTGTGGGTGGTGGTGTAGATAATTCCTATGTGAAGGTAGTGTGACCTCTGAGGTCTAAATTTAGGCTAATAATGTGATTACACTTATTGTATTAATGACAATAGAGCACCAAGATACCTGTCGTTGAATGAAATGCTTGAATATTATTGACTAATAAGGATAAACTTTAAAACACTGGCTTCTTTCAATGTAACCTGTCCCCATCTTATAAAGTTCAATCAAAATCTACCTTCAATAATTAAAAAAAAATTCAAATCTTAATTGTTCTACAAAAGAAAGGTACATAGAGCATAGGTGCCATATAAAATAAAAATCCTCCAGCTAGTTGAACCATGCATATTACACAAAAAGAAATAAGAAACAGGGCAGAGGAAGCAATAAAGAAAATTACAGCAGTGTGTTAATGATACATTAGTTGTATACGTCCATCATATATAGGAACGTATGGTAAAAAGGAGAGAAGAAGAAAAAATAAAAGAAATAAATGAAAAATCCAATTGTTAAACAACAGAATACCGGAAAATAGTATGAATATTCATGGTGGCTTAATCTTACTGAGATGAAGGTTTGCCTCATATAGGGGGGCATGTAGGCTTCCATGGAGATTGTTGAAGGGTTATATTATCAGCATCCCTAATAAAGGATAACCATTTTTCCATTTTCTAAACAACATTTTGAAGAGTCCTTCCAATTACATAAGATAATTTCACATGCTATTGTGAAAAACAGATCTAAGAGATAAGCATCATTATCATTGTTGTTATAGAATGTGTGGGGCCAGTTAGCAAATCGAGGTAATTTCTGGGTGGAGTAATCTGCAGCATTACCTCAATAAAATCGAAGATCTCTGATCACAAATCCTGAAGTTTTGAGCAGTTCAATAACATGCAATCTAAATCTTCATTTGCAGTGTTACAATTCTAACATAAAGGATTCTTTCTGTGTTTAAGCTTTTTTAATCTTTACTATGTCCAATAAGTCCTGTGTAGGGGGTAGTATTTTGTTTGTGCTAGCAACAGTGTGGTTTTGTTTGTAAGGGGTAGATACCTAATTCAAGGACAGTTGAGGGAGAGAACTCCCAAGTATGTTTCTCATTGCCATTTGGATTGGGTTATTTGCACCTGTTTTGTGGATTTCAGAAGAAACATTACATATATTTAAGATATCACGTGCCTAAGCATACACAGGTTGGTAGTTATGAAATTCCTATCACACCAACTTAGGTTATTCAAACAAATGTCCCAAATAACATTCACAGATGCAATATCACGTTGAGTCGATATATTGTTCTTTTAATCCATAAGATTCTCTCCGAGTCCAGCCAACACGTGTTTCGTCGTAAGTGTAGGGACCCACGACTTCATCAGGGCTGATTTTCAATGGGTGGCGAACTGTCAGCCTTCTGGCTCGTTATAATTCCAACCCAGCCTAATTCGTTTTTCCGAATACGGGGAGACCGCTTACTGACGCCATGAGGATTTTGGCAACGGAATGCTCCAAATATTAGTTGGGGTGACGTGATAATAAGATAATTATCTGACGTGTGGGATTGCTGAGATATACGCAATATATTCGGATTATTACTCGATGTACCTGGTCAGAACACGGGCATCATTATCGAACTACAATTATAGAACCCGAACATAGAAGATAAGATCCGTGATTTGTGACAGGATTTTTGCAACCCAGCCGAATTAGGCTGGGTTGGAATTATAACCAGCCAGAAGGCTGACAGTTCGCCACCCATTCAAAATCAGCCCTGATGAAGTCGTGGGTCCCTACCCTTACGACGAAACACGTGTTGGCTGGACTCGGAGAGAATCTTATGGATTAAAAGAACAATATATCGACTCAACATGATATTGCATCTGTGAATGTTATTTGGGACATTTGTTTGAATAACCTAAGTTGGTGTGATAGGAATTTCATAACTAGTATTAGATCTACGGATCATTGGTGGGTTTGGATGATAACTCATACCTAGGCACCGAACGACTCTGCTTGACCCTAAGGGATAATCCCATAACTGCCGATATTTGTTGTAGCGCCATTACCATCCAGGAATATCATCCCCACCCCAATTTTCTCATACACAGGTTGGTGATCAATGGAATTATAGAGGGATCTAACTCAAATTTGTGTGGTTTGCTTTTAGAAGCTTAGAACTTTTAAAACAATAGAATTCAATATTCTCCAAATAGAACATACTGTGTATATTAGCAAGGGTCAATTGTTCTGAGTGCTTCCCTAATTGTCCCACCATAAATATGCCTTTAAACATCCATTTATCCCAGTTTACACTCTGTCTATTGATGTTAATGTGTCTTTTGTGCCAGAGGGAGGTTAGCTCAAAATGTTTAAGTCATATATCTATCATAGACTAGCGGTTAATTTTTAAGTCATGTATCCCAAAAAAATCAGTTAGTAAAGTAGCTTCCTGGTGTGTCTGGGAATAATGTTAGAGTGGAGATACTTGAGCTTAGTGGATGTCAAATATGAGATGAGTGAAACATTTATCAGGATAGTGTTCTCTATGTCTAACCATATAGGGCGGAAGGAGTCAGGATTGATTAACCATCTTGAACCCTTTTTGAAAAGAAAAGCCACAGGTAGTCTTTACAGTTTTCCACTTTAACAACTCCCTGTTCTTTGGGGAGCCTGAGTTTTTTCAAATAGATCTTTGGATGTTTACCAATCAAAGCCAGGCGTGAAGTGCCTAAACATTTTCTCCTTCCCAATTTATTTAGTGCTATTACCTCTGATGTTTACCTATCCAAGTTGTAGCCAGAAGAGTGCAAGTAAGAATGGATGTGTTTGAGATAGCGCTGCAATAGATAATCCTACATTTTTGGTAAAGACTGTGATGTTTTCTGCGTAGGCCATTAATTTGACCACAACAGAATTAAAAGTAGTACTGGTGATGTTTTCATTTGTTTTAATGATATAATGTAAAGCCTCCATAATCTACAGAAACAGAGCAGTGGACATCCCTGTCTAGTACCTTGTTTTCGAACAAAGGCATTTGAAAGAATACCAGTTAAACAGATTCTTGCAAATGGTTTACCTTTATGGTACTTTACCATTTCCATAAATCCTTAACCTAACCTGATTTTTTGCAAAATTGCCTGTAAGACATTCAACTCAACCTTATCCAAAGCCTTTTGGCATCAAGGGCCGTGCCTTCCTTATGAAGAAGAACAACTATGACTGCTACATCTGGAGTACCTTCAACTACTCCAATGTTCGCAAAATGTCATACGAGATGTATAATTAGACCTTATAGAATGGGCCTGTGCATCGAAATTGGTTCTATCCTCATCAGAGTTGGAGGGAAGATCAAGGTTGTCTAGGAATCTGGAACATGTTTGAGGATCCACTGGGTTCATGTTATCATATAGCTTTGTGTAGAAAGCTTTGAAGATCTCCACTATCATATCCAACTTTAACTGTGTAATATCTTTCTCGACTTTGATTGCAGGGCTGACATATTTGGTTTGTTTAGATTTTAGGTAAGAGAACCAAATGTTACCAAATGTATCAGCTTCACATAATCTAATACTTTTTTGTTTATCAATGCACGTAACTGCCTTTGTGCTTAAAATCTTATTTTATTCGTAGTTCTTATTATTCTGAACATTCATGTTATTTGAATCTTTGGATTGTTTATGTTGACATTCTAATATTTTATTTTATTTTTCCAAGGTGAGTAGGGATTCATTTTCTCTTTTGTTTATTTGTGACCTTATGCAATAGGAAAAACAGAGCAAGGTGGCTGGACAGGATTATTCAAAAAAACATTCCCAATCACAAAGCCAATATGGCTGAGATCGGAAAACCAAGCCTGCCTGTCTACAAAAGCCTGTGGTGTGATGTTTCTATAGGGTTGCAGCACTAGGGTCCACAATTGTGATGTAATTTATATCCTAGCGGCACCCTTTATTGTTGCCACAGGGTGGTAGTGTCGACGCGTTTCGAACCTGGATGTTCTAGGTTCTCTTCAGGACAGGGACTGGGGGAAAGATTCTGCACAGGGGCACAAAGGTTGCCGTAGTGTAGGTATAGTGTAGTTCGCAGTCAACCCTGCAGTATATGCAGAACAGAACTGAGGGCGTGTGCCTTCGGAGAGCGTTCAAATAGGGAGGCAGCTCACATTATTGGAGCAGAAATGAAGGACTGAGTCTGAGACGCGCAGAGCAGGGAGCACTCGGACACTGAACCCAATTCAGGCCGGTCGGAGGAGTTAGCTCGTTGTTTGAAAGGATTATTCCAGCCTTAATTCAATCGGTCTAGTCCTGAATCAATCGCTCTCTCCAACTGACATGTCATTTGGAGAGAGCGATTGATTCAGGACTAGACCGATTGAATTAAGGCTGGAATAATCCTTTCAAACAACGAGCTAACTCCTCCGACCCGCCTGAATTGGGTTCAGTGTCCGAGTGCTCCCTGCTCTGCGCGTCTCAGACTCAGTCCATCATTTCTGCGCCAATAATGTGAGCTGCCTCCCAATATGTACCGTGTGACCACTGGATTTGTATTCCAAACAAATTTATTTTCTTTTTCACATAATTTCCACACACTATTTAAGAAAAACAGGCACAAACAGAACCACTGTCAGATCAAAAGGTTCATATATACAGTATCTACAAACATACACATTTACGAATTTGCAACAGTGAATTAAGCAGAATTGATTGAACACACCAAAAAGAACATTAGAATATATAATGGTCCAATTGAATTGCAGTTATATACAGTGCAAAAAAATACATGAACAAAGAACAAGCACCAGTCCTAGGAACTAAAAAACCAAAAGACAAGCGGGTTTGAGATCGGAAAACCAAGCCTGCCTGTCTACAAAAGCCTGTGGTGTGATGTTTCTATGGGGTTGCAGCACTAGGGTCCACAATTGTGATGTAATTTATATCCTAGCGGCACCCTTTATTGTTGCCACAGGGTGGTAGTGTTGACGCGTTTCAAACCTGGATGTTCTAGGTTCTCTTCAGGACAGGGACTGGGGGAAAGATTCTGCACAGGGGCACAAAGGTTGCCGTAGTGTAGGTATAGTGTAGTTCGCAGTCAACCCTGCAGTATATGCAGAACAGAACTGAGGGCGTGTGCCTTCGGAGAGCGTTCAAATAGGGAGGCAGCTCACATTATTGGCATGTCATTTGGAGAGAGCGATTGATTCAGGACTAGACCGATTGAATTAAGGCTGGAATAATCCTTTCAAACAACGAGCTAACTCCTCCGACCGGCCTGAATTGGGTTCAGTGTCCGAGTGCTCCCTGCTCTGCGCGTCTCCTCCTCAGTCCTTCATTTCTGCGCCAATAATGTGAGCTGCCTCCCTATTTGAACGCTCTCCGAAGGCACACGCCCTCAGTTCTGTTCTGCATATACTGCAGGGTTGACTGCAAACTACACTATACCTACACTACGGCAACCTTTGTGCCCCTGTGCAGAATCTTTCCCCCAGTCCCTGTCCTGAAGAGAACCTAGAACATCCAGGTTCGAAACGCGTCGACACTACCACCCTGTGGCAACAATAAAGGTTGCCGCTAGGATATAAATTACATCACAATTGTGGACCCTAGTGCTGCAACCCCATAGAAACATCACACCACAGGCTTTTGTAGACAGGCAGGCTTGGTTTTCCGATCTCAAACCCGCTTGTCTTTTGGTTTTTTAGTTCCTAGGACTGGTGCTTGTTCTTTGTTCATGTATTTTTTTGCACTGTATATAACTGCAATTCAATTGGACCATTATATATTCTAATGTTCTTTTTGGTGTGTTCAATCAATTCTGCTTAATTCACTGTTGCAAATTCGTAAATGTGTATGTTTGTAGATACTGTATATATGAACCTTTTGATCTGACAGTGGTTCTGTTTGTGCCTTTTTTTTTTAAATAGTGTGTGGAAATTATGTGAAAAAGAAAATAAATTTGTTTGGGATACAAATCCAGTGGTCACACGGTACATATTGGCTGTGTGATTGGGGAATGGTTTTTTGAATAATCCTGTCCAGCCACCTTGCTCTGTTTTTCCTATTGTTGAGATCCGGGCTGGTCAGATGTAGGATCCGATACCTTCACTGTTTCACAACTTATGCTAATTAGGCATCCCAAGATTGTTGCTTGCAAGACTTCTCACAGGGTGAGGGGAGAAATCTGAGGAACTGAATTTTCATATAAAACAAACACCTTGTACTTTTTTAGGGAATTTTGGTCATATAAAATGTCATTGTTAAGTATCCATACATTTTGTGATCAAGGTATGGCGCCACAAGAAAGAGACAATGTTAATTTTATCTGAGATATGTTTAGGTTGTATGGATTTGTCAATTATACACTGCAAATGATTCCCTGAAATCAAAATATAGTCTATCCTGGATTATGAGTTGTACGGTAGAGAGTCAAGTTTAGCATGTCTGGGTATTGGAGCCGCCAGGCATCTTTTAGCTGATATCTCTGGCAGAAATTAATCATCTTCTTATGTGAATTAGAAGGCTAATGTTTGCATTGAGAAAATCTGTCTAGAATACAGTCCTCAGGAAAATGAAAGTCCACACCCAGAACAATCCTTGAGTCATCCAGGATAAGATTCGAACTTTGAGCCAACACGAAAAAGCAGGCTCATCTGCATATTGAAATTACATACAAATCATTACCCTCTTTATGTAGGTGTAAAATAATACACCCACCTTTTGTATCTGTGATAGAAGATAAAATAGACATGTTAGCTTTTTTAGCTAGAAAAATTATCACTCCATTTTTCTTACCATCACCAGGAGAAGAGATTACATCACCCGCCAATTTTGCATTCCTGCAATAGAAGAATATCTCCATTCAGTTTACACATATACTCATATCACCAGGTGATTTACTCCATTTGTATTGAAAGATATAATGTTCAAGCCACTTTTAAGAGAAGACATGTGAGCCATGTAGAAATTTCCATTACATGCATAAAAATCACTAAATTCTTTACAGAGAAGACATATGTTTCATATCTCATACCTAGCAAATATAAATAAAAAAATAATCATACTGGAAATGAAAATACCATAGTATTTTGTGTTTGATTTCAGAGTATATGAAGAACAAATAAATATAAAATCATAGAGGTAAATCAAAGGAAAAAGAGATAATAATAGAAAAGAAGAAGGCAAGATAAGAAGGCAAAATAAGATGGCTTTGCGAAGAGTGATGGCACACGTTCTTACACAACAAATAAAACAATGGAATAGGAAGAATAAACCCACACTCCCAATCCCCCCCTCCCATCCATCATCACAGCCATGCATCAGAGATGTGGGGAAAGAAGGAGATAAGGCTTCAAGGTTTGGAGTTCTGGACTTTTTGGTTCTGTCCAGAGGTGTCAGGGTACAACACCCAAAGACCCCGGAGTCCCACCTGCCTTGGTGCACAAATGAACAGAAACACGGGCTTCTCGATGGTGGCGTCAAAGACCAAAGGTTTATTACTGCAGGGACACAGAAGTCACAGAATCTACACACGGGCAGAATCTAGGAGACTGTTCGATTTGTACAAAGTGGGTTGCTCCTTATATACTAAAAATTGTGCTCTAGGCAAATATTTCACATGTCGGTACATTCCCAAACCTTTGTGTCTCTAAACAATAAATATTTGGTGTTACACAGGAACTGTCGATAATATCTGATACCAAACATCACGAAGAGGGGTTCCCACCAGTCCATCACAATCCCTTGTCAATATTGCATTCAAGACCCGGACCGCCTCATCGTAAAGTTCGTTACCTCCCCCTAATAAAGGCCCAGAAGGAAAGGAGCAGAGCCAGGTGCAGAAGATAGAAAAGCGGGATAAGAGATGTTTGTGGGTTGTAAATGGGCAAGGCTACCGGCTTCGGCCGCCTAATCATGATCAGGTACAATGGACAGGAAAACCAGTTCAGGTGGGCTGGCCTCGGGCAGAGGAGGCAGCCTTTGTCGAGTCATGCAGCTTCAGCGTGATCTGGTTTAAGGTGCACGTGTCATGTAAGAGGTGAATCTCCGGCTAAGGCTACGTGTCCTTAATCAAAGTGGAGTGAATGAAATGATCAGAGGCTATTGCATATGTGAGGGCAAGGAACCACAAAATGGCGGCCACGATCTAAGATGGATGCCGTGTGTATATCAGAAATGTGTCAGTGGAAGGAGTGCTCTTGCTCGTAGCGTAGCGAAAACACTAGGATATACTAAATGGATCATTTGCGGTTCGCTGATACTAATTTTATGTATTTCCGACAAACTTGAAAACACGGGTTCAAGTCGTCACGGAACCGTCACGGAACCTCAGACCCTCCTTTTGCCCTTACATAGGCAATTACTCAATCTATGTCTGAATCTAGTTCTATGCTCATCAGGTCAGTGACATGTTGTTGTATCATCATCCTTTCTCGTGTCTTTTCTCCAAATGCAGGTGGTTTCCTAAAACAGGTTGTAGCACAAAGACTACACAGAGCAGGACCACACTGGATAATCAGACAACATGAGAATAGTAATATTAAGATGACACCAATGACCATTAGAACCTTCCATCCCCACGCTGAGATCAGAGTCCAAACCCACTCCATAAAGGACCAGTTTCCCTCATCTACATGTATGGAGTCCGAAATCTTGTGCAACTTAGAGATCGCCTCGTAAACTGTTGGAGCATTATTAGGAATAAAGACACAGCAGCTCGATTGGATCATTCTGCATACCCCACCTCGATCTGCAAGTATAACATCTAGAACCATACGGTTCTGCAATGTCATGAGCCTATCCGCCTGAAGCTCAGCTGTCAGATTGCTAAGGGCACCAGCAGTTTCGGTAATAGTAGATTCAACTACCCGTGTTAGCTGACGTATGTTTCTACTATTGGCCATAGGCCCCCAGAACGGAAGGAAGCCTTTGAAGAAGTCTCCAGCTTCCTGACCAGCTGTATCTTCCTTGCTGAAGACACCTCTCGCTACTCTTGTTCTGTGGTAATCAGGTGAAGCAGTGTATGTCGGAGGCAATAATCGAGCAATATAACATGATCCTGAGAAGTCGGCAGGCAACCATGTATAAGCTCTGTCTCGACAAATGAAATAGGTACCCCTGGCAGTAAGAAAGGCAGGGGAAGAGTTAGCCGGAAACACATAAGTCTCTACGCACTCACTCCTCCCTAGCTGAGCTCTCGGATTTCTCCCATTACCTTGCAAACAGACCTGACCTCGGTGAGGTACGACCCAGATTGGAGTTGAGCTTTTACGCTTGCTTTCTCCTAAACTAAGGCGATACTCTGAAGTATTCCAACTTAAATATACTCGCAATTCGTCTCTAGGGTATGATGGAGTATTATTGACGTCTTTGACCATGTCAATAATTCCCTGGACTAAAGCTTTGTTGGCAGAGTTATATTTAGTGGAACGTGGTGGACGTGGAGGATAGGTCTCAAGAGCATAAGCAAAGATGGTTTGAAGGGCCTGAAATGATCCATTGTAGCTGAAAGGCAAAACCAGATAGGGAATACCTTTATCCATAGTGTGGGGTATCAAGCCACACACCCAACAGTCTGTCGTGTTAACTACCAGTTGGTGTTGGTGCAAGAGCTGTACAAAAGTATTATTAATGAATTCTGAGCGTCGAGCTTGCTCATGTTCCGGAAACGAGTGAAAAGAGTGTATAGAAGAAACAGTAGAAATAGCAGGATCAAGGGGAGGTACTGTAGATACTGGCACAAAAATCAAATTTATGCTAAAGACAATTCCACCCACCAGTGTTGCTAAAACAATCAAAAATGTAATGGCACATTGCATCAAGAAACATTTGCTATGAAGAATTCTATTTAGTCTGTTTCTGCGAACGTAAATCACATTTTCTCGTTGCAGCGCAGGAAGTTCCATCTTCTACAATCCGCTCGCGACCACTGATGATGTGTACGTAGATGAAAATGCCTCTATCAGCCCTGGGAGTTCCCAGAACCAACAGAAAGATCGACCTTGTGTCAGACCCCTGCAAATTCAAACTAGGCACACAGCCACGACCCTACGGCTACCCAGACGGCAAGGCAATTTATTAAAAACAATAAACAATAGCAAACTTCCTGGCTGAAAAGCAAAAAGGTCCAATGTATATAAATATCAAAATCACAATATGCAGTTGCCTGCTTTATAAGTCCGTTTTATGGCTTCTAAGGTGGTATCTTTTCTTCGCTGGTACTGTCTGATCGGAAAATAGTGTATCACTAGCAGCTGTTGCAGAGTTTACGTTCGCAGATGGCAAAGTTTCTTCTGATGCTGGAGACAAATTTTCAATGTTCAAAGCAGTCTTTTCAAGAGGAGAGTCACGTTTCAAAGTGTCAGAAATCAAATCGGCATCGCTGAAAGGGACAAATTTTGGAGTTATTTCAGCTTCGGAGGCACCAATTCCCTTCTTCACCCAGTCGTCGTAGGGCAGCGGCAGTGGAACACGCTTTACGTGAGAAGCGTGGATCCAGTGCTTGCGACCAGCAACACGTACAGCTGTCCTCGTCGCCAGCAGGATTTGGAAGGGGCCGATGTAGCGAGGCTGAAGATTCTTTGTCCTCGCAAAATTTCTGACCACCACGTGGTCGCCGGGTTTCAGCTGATGCCCTGGACTCTCCGGAGGTTTTGGCAAAGCATCAAAGACCTGTTGATGAATAAGACTTAATTTAGCAGTCAAGTCGTAAAGATAGTCTATCAACATAGGATATTCAATGGAGCAGAATTGTTTAGGCCTTGGCACACCCCAGACATTTGCCGGGCGGCCAAATACAATCTCATATGGAGAAAGCCCTATTCTAGAATGCACTGTTGCTCTCGTTGATAACAAGGCCAAAGGAAGTGCGTCTGGCCAAGCCAAACCTGTGGATGCTTGAATTTTGGCTATTTTAAGCTTGAGGGTGCCATTGTAACCCTCGACTAAACCAGCAGACTGGGGATGGTTCGCACTATGAAATTTTTGTTTCAATCCTAGACCAGCACACACACTCTGCATAACTTTCCCTATAAACTCACTTCCGTTATCTGACCATACAATCCGTGGCATTCCAAACCTAGGGAAAAATTCTTTGAGAAGAATTTTGGCAGTTGATAAAGCAGTGTTGTCCTTTAGTGGGTATGCTTCTATCCACCTGGAAAAAGCACAAACCACCACCAGGACGTATTTTAAATTGTTGCAGCGTTCCATGTGAATGAAGTCTAACTGTATTACTTCAAAGGGACAGGAAGGAGGAGCAAAATGACCAGCTGGAGTTGGAGTTCCCTTGCCAGGATTATGCATCAAGCACACCATACAATTTTTCACCACTCTCTCTGCACACTTACTGATTCCCTCATTCTTCCAAACCGGAGCTAACATCTTACATATCCCTTTAGAACTTATGTGCGCCACTCCATGCGCCATCGTCACTACTGCAAGCACATACGCATCAGGCAACATCCAACGCTGCTGTTCTGTCAAATCGATCCAACATCCATTCGAGTCCAATTTGCCCGTACTTTCTCTCCATACGCGTTTCTCTTCCTCAGTCGCTTCTTTCTGAATCTCTTTCACACTTTCCATTGTGTCCTCACACATTCCAGACTCAGCAATCCATCTTGCAGACGTAGCAACATACATTCTACTCATCATGTCTCTAGCTGTCTGTTTAGCGGTTTCATCAGCAAAGGCATTCCCACGACCAACATCATCCGTGATTGCTTTATGAGCACTGCACTTCACAATCGCAACTTCAGTCGGTAAGGTTAGAGATTCTAACAAGTCGTTAACTAGCTGACCATGTTGAATCTTAGTCCCATGGGACGTAATGAAACCCCTTTCTCTCCACAACCGGCCAAAACTATGGGCCACGCCAAATGCGTACTGACTATCTGTAAACACATTCACTCTCTTTCCCTCAGCTAAAACACACGCTCTCGTAAGAGCTATTAACTCTGCAGCTTGGGCAGAATTCTGACTCACTCTTGCAGTCTCCACAATCGTCTTCAAAGTCGTTACCGCGTAGGCAGCAGTCACATCACCATTCTCCAATTTAAAACATGACCCGTCCACATACAGCGTACCATCTGGGTCGGATAGAGGAGTATCTCTCAAGTCGATACGACCTTTTGTCTCTTCCTCCGTTTTGAAATAACAGTCATGTGGCTCAGAATCACTCGACTCTTGATCAGTCGGCAACAATGTTGCTGGGTTCAATACATTGCATCTTTTGATCTGAATATGACTCGCTAATAACGTCAGCTCGTAACCAGATAATCTCGCACTAGTAAGGTGTTGTGTCTTCGTTCGGTTCATGAGTGTGTCCACTGCATGAGGAACCATGACCACTAGCATATTGTTCATCACCAAACCAGCAGATTGTCGAATGGAAGCTGCAGCTGCCGCTGTAGCCCTCAAACAACTAGGCAATGCTCTAGCTACCGGATCTAATGTTGATGAGAAATACGCACAAGGGCGTTGTTTATCACCAAACTTCTGTGTCAAGACACTCAACGCGCAACCTTCTCTTTCGTGAACGTAGAGCGTGAATGGCTTACTGTAATCAGGTGTGCCCAATACAGGAGCTGAACACAAAGCTTTTCGTAATTCAGCAAAACTCTCTTGACATTCATCAGACCATGGCACCGGACTCGGAACATTTTTCCCAGTCAAAGCTACCAACGGTTTTGCTAAAAGTGAAAAATTTGGGATCCATTGCCTACAGTAAGAGGTAATACCTAGAAAGGCACGTACTTCCCTCTGTGTGCGTGGAACACTCATCTGCGTAATTGCTTTTATTCTTTCTGGGGTCAACTTCCTTCCCTCCTTTGACAAGAGATGACCTAAGTAGGTTACTTCTTGGCAGCAATATTGCATTTTGGAAGGTGACACCTTATGATTCAAATTAGACAAATGATGCAATAGTGAAATTGTAGCTGCTTTGCAAGTTTCCTTGTCATCGGCAGCCACTAAAAGATCGTCTACGTACTGTACTAGGGCAGAACCTGGAGGAAGGACAAAAGAATCTAACTGGCTTTTTAAAGCTTGACTGTAAATAGATGGACTTTCACAGTAGCCTTGTGGAGCGCGTTTAAATCTGAAACTGCGACCTCCTAAACAGAAGCCAAAAATATCTCTGCTTTCCTCGGCTATCGGAATGCTGAAAAAGGCATTCTTCAAGTCGATGACTGAGAACCAATTGGCTGTAGCAGGAATCAATGTTAGCAAGGCAGTAATGTCTGGCACTACAGGAAACTGCGGAATTACAATCTTATTAACTTCTCTAAGGTCTATGACAAACCTATAGACTGGAGGTTTTGTAGGGTCAGTTCGCTTCAGAATCGGTAATACAGGACTGTTACAAACATTTCCTCGCGTTTCTTCAACCACACCTTTTTTAATCAAATCTTGCACAATCAATAAGAGTGCACGCTCACCTTCATTCGATATTTTATATTGAGGAATTCTTGGAAATTTCACATTCGCTTTCAAAGTTACTACATACGGTGGAATCTCTAGTAGACCTACATCATTGGGACCAGTTGCCCAAAGAGAATCAGGGAGTGAACGTAGCTCCGGCGGGAGTTTGTCCATTGACAAGTACATCGGAGAGGTGAGTCTTTTACCCAAAGTAAGCTGTACTCCTTCCGGAGAACAGTACAATGTCGCATATAGTCGTTTTAACAAATCTAAACCAAGCAGATTTTCATTACAACCTGTCGTCAAAATTAAGGGTGCTTTCAATTGACACGGTCCAACAGAAATAGACAAAGGACCAGATATCGGGTTGTACACAGGGGCGCCTGAAAAACCTACGGAAACATTTGTTGAGCCAGACAAAGGTGCGCCAAGGAGTTTCGCATGCATGATAGAACTTTTTGCGGCACCAGTATCCAACAGAAACGGTTCGACTACACCTGATGTTGCTACTGCGACATAAGGCCCACTCTGATCCACTGGAACTGATACTACTCCCTCTCTCTGTCCATGGCTGTCCTAGTACCCATTTTGTTGAAATCCCTCTTCAACTTCACAATAATCCTCAACAAGATATTGCTGAGATCTATTCTGTTGAGCTGACTGTACATTTCGCTGATCAAAGTGATTAGAAGGACGATCATTAGTTTGTGGAGGCATAGCACCTCGTCCCCGACCTCTAGAATTCTGTGCAAAACCACCACGACCTCTCTGAGCTGCTGCCGCATTATTTTGCGCTAAAATCTGACAATCATTTTTATAGTGACCCTCTTTCTTACAGTACGCACACTGATTCCACTGGTATTGAGGCCTGGTCGAATTATAATCTGTCTTTTGATACGAATTCTGTTGCATATTAGTCTGATTCGTGCGAGGCGGATACGCCTGCTGTAAAAGAACTTTAGTCTTTAAATCTTTCGTTTTCTTCTCTGATTTCTCCTTTTCCTCTTTATCCCTATTTTCATAGTACTGTGCAGTCGCAAGTATTTGCGCTGTCGTAGATACAGCCCACGCACTTTCTGAGTCTTTCAATTTATTGCATAATTCGGGTAACAAATTATGCACAAATTTATCGACAAACAATCTCTGTCCTCCTTCAGTGCTCATATCCTGACCACTATGGTCTACAAAAGTCTCTTCGAACCTCGTGAAGAAGTCGGAGACACTTTCGTCTTTCTTCTGCTTGCATGCGGATAATTTATCCCAATTAACACGCAATGCTGGCATCAGAGTCTTCATTAAATCAATTATTCTGCCAGGAAGATTAGCAATTAGGGGTTCGGGTTTCGCACCACCTGTTTGTTGAGCATCTGCTGCAGTGATAGCTGCCCAATCACCACCTAAAGCAGCCTGATGATCCTCTCTACGAATTTTAGCCCACACTGGTTGTGGAACTACATTACCAAACAACATATCAATGTCGGCTAAGTTCATTATACAAGCCTCAACTGTCTGTGTCAATTCCTTGTAATATCCGGCTGGATTCTTACGTGGATCTGGCAAGGCCTGTTTCACTGCTAACACTTCTGCTCGCTTCCACGGAATATGTATCCATACTCTTTGGAACTGTGCTGGAGCAGCTGCAATACCCGCATTATCATCACGTTGTACTGCTTCGCGCCAAATTGGAGGAACTTCCCTCATAGGATATTGGCGACTTAGCTTCATTCTACCTTTCTCTAAATCTCTCGGCGAACGAAGAGATGGATCATTCCTAAAACTCAAAATGAGTTCCATCGCTTCCTTTATATTATCGCCCACTATCATTCCAGCAGCAAACTCTTTTTGAATCTTAATTAAATCTTCCAAATCTGATTCGACATCGTCTTCTTCTATTTCCTCACGCAACAACGAGCACATCTCGTCGAAGACGTATCGCTGTGTTGGCTCTCCCCATTGCATAAATGTCTCTAACACATCTCTCGTACTATATCTTCTAACTTTTGTAATCCATCTGAGAGCCGTGGAGTCTAAAACTCCCCGTTCCTCAGTACTTGGAAGCTGACTCCGTCTCTGAACAGAGTCAGGAGTAGGAGTCTTAATCAAGGTTTTATATATAGGAGACAGCATATTAGTAACAGAATCAGTAATTCTTCGACGAACAGAAAGTGGAGTTAGTACACTCGCAGACATAGAGAACGCAGTAGAGGTAGGAATAGATGACGAAACAGTAGGAGTATCGAGGAAAATAGTTTCTGGACCAATAGGTACAGTGGTAGGTATAGGAGCGGGCAGTGCAGGAAGAGGAGGAGCTGTAGGAACATTTACATTCACCACAGGAGGTATAGGAACTTGATTCTGAGGAACAAGAACACCAGGTTGTCCAGCAACCGGCAATTGAACATTCGGGATGAGTGGAGCCGTAGCACCTTGTGCATACGGTGGAGGCGACCGTAACAGATAAGATAGCAGAGGATCGTTTTCGGAATCCTCCAGTATCTTAGCCATTTTCGATGGCAAGGCAGGATAACACTTGTCAATCGCTAAGTTACGCTCTCTAATGGCTACATCTATGGCTTTCTCACACTCGTCAGCCTGCAACTGCTTAGTCGCTTGCTCTAGAGTTAACTCTTCTAGTTCTTTTTGCTCTTTTTTCAACCTTTTCATTTCTCTCTGTTTGGATTCTTTCCGCCAATAACGAAAAGAGTCAAACATTGCCGGCCGGGCTTTCTTCCTAAACAATTTCGCTTCTAAATTGTCGAGAATCTCTTGTTCAAAACTACCATGCAGTGGCCAACTAAGGACACCATCCTTCTTACAATAACGGACCCATATCTCATTATAAGTTATAGGACCCACACCATACTTACAATATAGGTCATATAGGGGAGTCCCAATCGGAGGAACCAGACAGGAATCCTCTAATTGTGAGTCACTGTTGCAACTAAAACAAGACAACATTTTCCGACTTACCATTCTCAGTCCGGAACATAAAACAAACAAAACACGAAACAAATTGTGCACTTGAACCAAGAACTTAGGCCTATCAAAACGAACTGATGTATCGATACCCAAAACTGAACCAAATAGATTATCGTAACCAGAACAACTAGTGATAATCTTACAAAACCAAACCAAACCAAGAACCGATCAAGGATTTTTAACAATCCTCACAAAAGTAACCAGCTAGCTATCACTAAATACTTAACTGAGGCACTGAAGACGTCACCAAGGAGAAACCCGTCACGTTTCGCCGTACTAAGGACTGCACCACTTCGGGTCCAAGACAGGGCGACGGTCAAGGCAACGGCCCACTGCAGCCGTCCTGAACGGGAACCCTCGTGGAAGAGAACTTCAGGGCCACTTTTGCGATATGCCGGGATCGATGAAGTGGGGCGCCTCCCTCAGGAATCTTCACACGAAGCTTCTCGAACTCTTCAGGCTTTTGGACCGGTACCGAATGACGTCGCCCCACGTTGGGCGCCAATTGGAGTTCTGGACTTTTTGGTTCTGTCCAGAGGTGTCAGGGTACAACACCCAAAGACCCCGGAGTCCCACCTGCCTTGGTGCACAAATGAACAGAAACACGGGCTTCTCGATGGTGGCGTCAAAGACCAAAGGTTTATTACTGCAGGGACACAGAAGTCACAGAATCTACACACGGGCAGAATCTAGGAGACTGTTCGATTTGTACAAAGTGGGTTGCTCCTTATATACTAAAAATTGTGCTCTAGGCAAATATTTCACATGTCGGTACATTCCCAAACCTTTGTGTCTCTAAACAATAAATATTTGGTGTTACACAGGAACTGTCGATAATATCTGATACCAAACATCACGAAGAGGGGTTCCCACCAGTCCATCACAATCCCTTGTCAATATTGCATTCAAGACCCGGACCGCCTCATCGTAAAGTTCGTTACCTCCCCCTAATAAAGGCCCAGAAGGAAAGGAGCAGAGCCAGGTGCAGAAGATAGAAAAGCGGGATAAGAGATGTTTGTGGGTTGTAAATGGGCAAGGCTACCGGCTTCGGCCGCCTAATCATGATCAGGTACAATGGACAGGAAAACCAGTTCAGGTGGGCTGGCCTCGGGCAGAGGAGGCAGCCTTTGTCGAGTCATGCAGCTTCAGCGTGATCTGGTTTAAGGTGCACGTGTCATGTAAGAGGTGAATCTCCGGCTAAGGCTACGTGTCCTTAATCAAAGTGGAGTGAATGAAATGATCAGAGGCTATTGCATATGTGAGGGCAAGGAACCACAAAATGGCGGCCACGATCTAAGATGGATGCCGTGTGTATATCAGAAATGTGTCAGTGGAAGGAGTGCTCTTGCTCGTAGCGTAGCGAAAACACTAGGATATACTAAATGGATCATTTGCGGTTCGCTGATACTAATTTTATGTATTTCCGACAAACTTGAAAACACGGGTTCAAGTCGTCACGGAACCGTCACGGAACCTCAGGTTGAGTCACATTTTCAAACATAGCCGCAAAAAGAAAATTATAAAGACCGCATCCAGAACTCATAATTCCAAAAACTGTACATTAGTAAACCCAAAATTGAGAAACTTTCACTTAAACATATTAGGTTATTGCAGAAAATTCAGACAAGAAAAAATGGCAAGGGGTGTATAAGACACTATAAAACATTGGAGAAACATGACTACTTATATGTTATATAGTAGACTGTGGTAACAGCCAATTGATAATAAATTGTGACACAGGTATAAAGAAACATAATGCAGATTTTTTGATGAATAGAGGTAATTCAGAGATAAATAATCATAGGCATACTGTATATACTAACAACAGGACGGGTTTTGGGAGTGTGCGGTATGCGATGGGCCTCTACCTGGTATGTTTCAGTGTATAATTGATTCAGAATTTGATGGTGCTACAGACTTAGGGCTAACCCTGAACTCCAAACAATAACCATAAGAGAAATGAAATAACAGTGGGTCTGTGCATACATAAGAGTGAAATGGAGCAACTCCTATATCTCATAAATTCAAATTGGTGGATATGACACTCCAATAGTACAGTATATACTGTGGGTCACTGCCTACCCAAATCCATATGAGGGGATATCAAAGAGGATATAAGATATGATAAAACAATAGAGCAACATGACTAATTATAGACAATATAGAAGACTGGGGTAACGATTAATCAATAATAAATTGTGGTACACGTACAAAGAGACATAATGCAGATTGTATGATGAAAAGGGGTAACTTAGAGGTCCAAAATCAAAGGCATACTATATATATACTGTGGGTAACTGCCTACCAAAGAGCATATGAGGGGGTATGAATCAGGCAAATGCAAATCCCAATAGAATGAGGAATGAGTGAACAGAAAGAGGAACATTTGGTACACAGACATTACCACCCCTTCAAGGCACTCGAGCATTGCTATATTCACTATGCATGGAGAGTAGACCCTTGGAATTGGTGTCTGTTTTGGTTCCTCTAGTTCATATAGAAATCTTTTAAATTCAGTGTCAGTGTGGAAGAGGTGAGATGAACCATTTAAGGAGACCTTGAAGTGTGACGGGCCTGCAAATGAAAAGTCAAAGTGTCTAGCTCTTTGCCTTAGAGCCCAAAAAAAGTACACAGATCTACAGTTGCTTTGGGGTAATCCTGTGACACAAATATGTTCTACCCTTCCAAAGGATATGATTATTTTTCCTTATGTATTTAAGGATAGCATCCATGCATTGAAACCTAAGTGGTTTACACATTATGGGTCTCTGTGATTTCCCTTGGGTGGATGGGTGCAATGGAACGTTGTGTGCTCTTTTCAGTTCAAATTCCCCATTAAAGGGTATTCCAGTAATTTTGGTATCCAGGTTTCCAAGAATCTTATGTAGGTATCATGCTCTTGGCCTTCTGAACCTTCAGGAATCCAAAAATTCCTCAGTCTGTTTTGGTCTTCTAGCTCAGAAACTGCATTTTGAGGAGAACGGTGTGGCATTATTAAGGAAAGCTCTTTAACATGAGGTAATTCACACTCCTCCTAATTTCTTTTACTGTTCTCCATTTCTGCAAATCTGCTGTTGATTTGACAGACCTCTGCCCTTATCATACTTATGTCAGATTGCATGACATCAGTGTTCAGCTTGGTTGAGTTGGCTAATTTGTGGACTTCCTCTAGTTTCTTAAAATAATGGTTCTATTGATGCTGAGGTATCATATTTTAGTTCGATAGGACATTCTGGTAGTGGTGGTTCTGCTGTACTATTCTTCATTCCCATTTTTTGTCACTTGTCCACCATCCTTTGGATGCAGAATGTTTTTAAGTAGCAGTGTATGCATCTATTTAGTGAGATGGCAGCAGCTTAGTTAGTAATAACTCCCTTTCACTATTCCTCAGACTCAAGGATGATACACAACCTTCTAGAAAGGGAAGAGAAAACAAATTATTCTGAGGTAAGGCTGCTCATGAAACAAGAGATAACTCACAAAAAACGTTCCTCACTACCGGAGTTGTTTCCCAAGTCAGATTGCACTGTCTTCAGGAAGAGAGCAGAAGTTTAGATTTGAGATACATTGGATGCCTTGTGAAGTTCAAGTGACTCACTAGATCACACAATGTAAAAAGAAGTTGGTAACAGAAAGTATGAAAGTTTAGAGAGTGCCCTGTGGAATATGGGGACTATTGATTGCCGAATCAGTAGTGCCCTACCAAAATGGTAGCCCAATTAAAACCACAATCTCTTTGCAAATAATCCTTCTAATACAGGATGATCATCCAATCATAACATTAGGAAAGTGTATGCCCACTACAGTTTCAGTTCAAGTTTACCACAAGTTAGCTGAAATAATTGAGATAAAATAATCAGTAGCTTTCTAACTAAAGAAGTATCACATGAAAAGAAAGCAAAACGTCATTAAAGTTATTGTAGGGCATGCAGTGTAAATTTAATTTTTGTACTGATTTTAAAGGTCAGTTGAGGCGGGATCTGAAGTAGTATTCTGACTTCTGCCACTTGATCACCAGCTCAGGAGTGCCCATGTTACAACAGCCATGTTCCCAAAGTTGTCTTGGCTCCGAGGCTGCTGTGGCCGGAATCAGTAAGATTTCATGCTGCTCCAAGTGTGCTGTATGCCATATACATTTCACCCTTCAGGTCCAGATGCGCTGTTTATTTGAGACTCTGTGGCTTAGCATAGAGCGTTATTTGTCGATTTACCTAGCGGAGCTGCTGGTTTAAGCAGGTATATCCCTCGAAAGACAGTCATGCCCTAATCTTCCTACAATTATTAATTTACTGATCAAAATTGCGAATCCATAGCTTTGAGTGATCTAAATTCGACTTGCTACCCTGAAGTCATTTATGAAAAAAGATGGTTAAAAATCAGTCTTAAGTACTAACTTGACTGCAGCAGTTAGGAGTAGGTCCATTAGATCTCTTTCTCCCTCTGTGGGGAGCTGCAAAATCTCTTATTACGTTACAGTTGAGCACCTTGTCTATGAAGTCAAATACGTTCCCCCAAAACCCATTGAGTGTCGGGCACAGAAAAATGAGGTGTTCTAGATCCCCCTTGGTTGTGTTGCAGTTCCAGCATGCAGGGCTATCTCTGAGGCCAGTTTGTGCAGGTGATCTGGGGTCCAGAATGTTTTGTGTAGGAGCCACAGTTTGGTCTGTACAAGCACTGGGGTGATCTTATTACGGGTGGCGGAAGTCCATAGTGTGTTCCACTCCCGGTCGCTTAAGGGTGGGTGTGTGTGGCTGTCACAGTATTTTTTCGTGTTTTCGTTAATTTTAGATTTTTGTGTGCTGAGGGTTTTATATAAGAGTGAGGCTAGGTGTCCCAGTTTGTTTATACTAGTTACATATTGAAAGATTGATTGCAGGGTGTTTGTTATTTTGGATTTTGTTATGGCTGTTTTGATGTTTATGAATCTGTAGAGGTCTATGTCTTCCAGTTGGTGGGCGGCTTTTAGATTTGCGAACGACAGCGGTGAGGTGCCCGCTTGACCCAGCATAAAACCTTAACGACTGAACGTACTATGGTCCAATGAACTATATGTTACAGCCATTAGGCTTGCTGATACTATCGGATTTGCCCCCGTAATATCTTTCTCTCTATACTTATTCACACTTTCCTCTCCTCCTATACTATCCTCATCCTACCACTAATGTATAACCAACAAAGGGGTGACATCCGAGACATTTACCATGTACCACTTACCTTGTACCACACCGGATGGTTACCCATATGAAGATAGCCCTCGGTACTGTATGTATATGCACAAATACCACAAATAAATATTTTTAAAAATCTAAAAAATCAACAACAAAAAATCATTCTTTCCATGACCGAACATTTAATTCCATTATAAACTTTTTCCATCACAAATGAAATCAAGTGTTTTGCTTAATCTAAATTAAAATAAAAGACACATTTACAACTCAAAAATATTTACTTTAAAAAAAGTTACCAGCTTAAACACAAAATATAACTTCAGAATTTAGAAAGTGTATTTTTTTGCGAATCTTTTTTAAGAAAAAAAACCTGCAGTTTACATGGGACACTTAAAGTCATCAGAATGAAACCCTTTTAAAAACACAATAAAGAATATACATTGTAAGGGATGTCTACTTAAAAAGTAAACTGTCCCTTCCCCATCCTTCTGAAACGGAAATTTATTTTTGGAAAATGTGCCTCACTTTCAAAAAAATGAACAAATAATTTTCACTGCACGTGCCCATTTTCAAATGAAATATAATGCACTTTTTCGTTTGAGTATTAATATCAAAGTCATCACCACTGAAAAACAATAGATTCAGACTGTAATCTACCTAAAATAGTGGTTCCGCAATTAAATAGTTAATGATTGGCTGAAATTGAAGGAGTCGAATTTTGAAGGTGTACTCTAAAAACCAAGTTACACGACCTGATGGTCTTTATTACAGCTCCTTTTCATTGAAAAAGAGAAGATACCAATACCCAGGAGCCATGCAGCGATGCCTGCCGTAGGAAAGGTGTCAGGCCAATGTGGAATTAAATACCTGAGTCTCTGCAAATTATCCTGTTAAAGGCATCTTCATTAATGAACCACCAGACAGGCTGCTGCTGTATCCAAAGCTGCTGTCTGCCATCAACACGTTTTCACATTGGGTTTTAAAAAGCCTTTCAGAATTGTGTAAATATGTGAATATAATTGCCTTTCCAATTTCACAGCTTATCAGATTCAGCAACGAAAAAAAGGGATACTGGAAAGACAATAAGAGCATTTGACGTAATGGTCTATGGTTTTCTTTGTTGTTCTTGAACTCGGATTGAAGAAACAGATGGTAAGATTTTCTAGGAGGCTTAAAACAGAAGCCAAGTTAATCCAAAATTGTTCAGCTATCAGACAGGATAAATCCATCCTGCCGCATTTTTTCCATATCACAGCCCATCAGCCGGAGATTTTGTTGGCATTATGAAAAGGTATTTACCAGGAAGCATTTTTCACAGGAGAAGGGCAAGCTTTGTTAGGCCAGATGCATTTTAGTTTTCCTGGGACCGCCATTTATGAAAGCATTATAGCTCATATGTCTCCTTGTACAGTAATTGGAACTCATTATGCTAATTGCATTCCCATTATCACTAATTAACAATCACAGTGACCTGGCCCACGATCTAATTTGCCTTTAATCTGTTTTTGTATGGGGAGTTTTGCCCTGTAATTTTCAGGTGATAATTTTATTCGGTCTAAGTTTATGGATTGAAGAATGCCACGCTTAGAGGTTTGGACACATTCCATTCAGATGTAGTATGTTGTCTGGTCATAATGCCTTCACAGGCTCCTGCAGTTCATGTGAAACCAGAATCACATGGTAGCCACGTTTCCCATATTACGATTTTAGAATAACTCTGTGACCAGAGAAGGCACACCATTCGCAATTAGAGTCAATGTTGGCCTTTACAGGCATTACGAATGGACAACTGTCTGGCTGCGAATTATTTTGTTATAGTCTGAAAATATTTGATGGTCATAAACCACTTTTCAGCTTTTACTCTCTTCGTGTAGGGAACATGGTAATGCTTGCAAGTTTCCTTTTAATCCTCATTTTCGCCTTTGAAGACATGTTTACACACTATGGGCCTCAGTTACAAAAAATAGTGTAAAAGTACAAGGGAGGATATACATCTGTGTTTGACTGTACTTTTACACATTTTTGCACTTTATGAACATAGTACTATGTTTTAAAAGCTGTGTAAGAAGCAGGTTTTCAGGCGTAATACTAAGAATGTCTTTTGACTTATTTATAGGTCTCCCAGTTCCTGAATAAGTAAGTGTACATTATGTACAGTAGCACGCTAGAGAAATGGTTTCCAAAGTATAGATGCTAATGTTTTCCTTTTATTTTGTTTCTGCATGAGAGAAAACATGTTCACTATGGAGAAAACCCTCCCTCTACAATTGTGGAGTTAAATCTGGTCCCAACCCAGCCTGGGAGAGGAGTTGTTCCAGACCTTTGCAACATTAAACCTCTGATAAATTCTAGAGAGGGAAAGGGCTCGGAGTTTGTGAACGGCTGCAAAGACTCATAGATTTGTGTGTATTGAAAAACATGCATGACCAACCCTACCTTGTTCAGCGCACTCCCCATTACTACCCCATTGCACCCTTTCCCTACAACCCCTCCAAGTTTAGAGGTGACCCATTTCCTAACCACTTGGAAAATGAATTGCTCCACCCTTTGGTGGAGTAAACTTCTGGCAATTTCCATAATAAGAGAGGGTCGGACTGGAGTTTGTAAATAGCCACAAATCACAAATGTGTGGGTGCTCATAAACTTACTTAGCAGTCCAAACATTTTTCTGCTCACCCACCGCCCCGTGCTTGGGGTGTACTACTGTTTAATTGAACACAACAGCTGCAGAGCATTAAACAGTATTAACACCATATACATCAGTCAGGAATCTGTGGATTCCTGTTAGACTTAAATCAGACTAGGGTAGAATTTAAACCCCTGTACAGGGCTGAAAACCCCTTTGTGAATCATGCCCAGCAACCAGGGGGGTACTGGAGCTCGAGCATTCCTGATTTCCACTACCGGCTATAAAATAATTTTACGTTGTTTTTACCATAGCATGGAACACTGTCCACACTAACTCATTTTGTTTTCTGGAGAAGCATTGTAACATCCAAAGTAGGCTAATAGGCTAATTTTACAAAGCAAGCGAGAAATGTGGGGGCTAGACAGTCAAACGTTTCATAGAACTCAGTCATTCTTTTTCTGGTCAAGCATTTATTTTTAAGCAGCTGTCACACACAATTTTTCTGTCTCCCAACTGATTATGATGTTTGAATTCAGAAATAAAGCTGAAATCCTGGCTATCGAATCCCTGTGTGCCAAACTTTTTTATGTGTTGTTGTTAAATAATGACTGACACATTGATCAGGTGCATCTCAGCGCATCATTTGTGCTTAGGGAAAATGACAAATAAACACAGATGCATGTGAATAATCAATAATAAATACTTGTGAATAATAAAGAAAGAAAGAACAAGTTCATAACTATTCTGCATATTATGCTTCTAAAACAGTTAAGGGTACATATTGTGGATTTAGTAAGGCACTCCATTTCCTCATTTTATGACCTTGACCGAATACTTCTGCGTTACATCCAGAATCACTTCAATCACTTTAATGTTGAAACCATTGCAACATGAAGTCAGCGTTCTTCTGAAACCCTCGAGAAAAAAATGGGCCTCACTGGCACTATGCGCAAAAGAGATTCGCTACTCACTGAGAAGGAAGTGGTATCATCTATGTGATGGCAAGACTGAGAGAAGTGTGCACTGGATTGAGCTAAATAAGCACACCAGGCGCCCGTCTGTGAAAGAGGAGTGGCACCACATACAATCTGGGGGGCCCTGAGGAAAAAGGAGCTATGACGGGGATGTGATAAGTGACATTGAAATCTCAGGGACGCCTGGTGCCAGTGGTCCTGATTGCCCATGGAACCCACCAGCGGTGTCTCCTCCATTAAGGGGGAGGAGCGTCGCCCCACAGCTTTTTCAGCTGTGTGCACAGGAAAAATAAAATCATAATAAAGCAAGATTATTATTATTTTCTTTTCTTTGCTGCCACTGCTGAGTCTTGTGGCGGGGCTATCCTGATGGAAGTCAACAAAAGGGAGGAGGAATGGTGGACACTAGGGGGCAGAGCCCCGTACGCCACATTTGCGCCGCCGTTGTATCATTGATATGATTAGAAGTGCACCTGCAACAACCTACTCAAATACACTGGCAAGAATTAATCAATGCTTGATTTGGCATGCTGCTTGTTCTGGGGTGTGATTTGAATCTCCTGGCATAATTCGTACTGTCTGCCCATGCCCTTGGCATATTTTCAGAGACTGGTGACTTGAAATTTTGAGAGACAATATCACACTGATTTCCATTAATTTGATGTCTAATAACAAAGTCACCAGATAACTGCTTGTCTCCGAACCTCTTACCATCAGCAAATGTCCACTATCCAATCAAAGGAGGCTGCCATGTGAAGCCTAATCCTAGAAGTGGTCATGTCCAAACTGAAGAGTACAACATTTTCCATCTCAATAGTGGCGCCATCCATTATAGAAACTGCAAAGGAGCTTCAATAATTCATGGTTATCTCACCACATACAGACAACAGATAGACAAATCAGAGAAAAAAACTGACATTTTCGAAAACAAACTCTTGAAGGCCCTAGACCTCAGAAATGAGTTATGAAACCTCCAAAAACGGGTGATGAACTTAGAAGACAGAAGTTATAGACACAATATCAGGATCTTTATGGTTCTGGAGTTGGAAGAAGGAACCAACATGTTGGATTTCTTATCAAAGTTCATTCCACAAATTTTGAATTTAACTGGATCCATCTATCAAATTCCAAAGAGCACATAGCATTGAGAAAAAGAGAAGCAGGGGGAGCAAGATGGCGTCTGGCTGACGGCTGGTCAGAACGCTCCCGATGCCGGTATGGAGTAAATAGAAAAATAGAAAATACGATGCATTGAGAACCTGCACACCCCATGGAAGCGGTTCGGAGCGACAGCAATTACCTGCATATCATCGAAGGGCTGCTTCTGGAGCTTCTGACAGCCGCAGCTGCGGTGGTAGAGTTTGTGGAGCTGCGAGGACGGTGAGCCGCTTGGACCTTAGAGCGGGGTGCTGGCGGTGTTGCTGATGGAGTCGGAGTCGGTGTGCGGATGCAGAGGAGCACACGGCAGTCGGCACAGAGTGGTCCGAGGGATCCAGAGCGGTAACAGTGGAGATAGCTGTAAGAGCAGAGGCAGGTGGAGCGGCCGCAAGGAAGAAAGTAGCTTACCCCCTTCTGCTGTGTCACGAGGGTTGCAAGCCGATTGGACCCAAGCATGGACCTCCGCACAGACTGCTAGCGGTATTGGTATTGGTCCTGTTGCTGGTGGAGCCCGCGTGGCTAGGCTGCTTAATAGTGCCTGGGGATCCGGAGGTGGAGGTGCATATGGCGGCAGGCTGATCAGGTTGATCAGACGGATCAGAGGGATCCGGAGCGGCAAGGATAAAGGTAGATTGGGACTGAGTCATTATACAAAAGCTGCCAGAATGGCCCCCAAAATCACTCGAGGGGGAAAGGGGAGGTTGCCGGACACTGAACAAGTTGTTGCCCCCTCTAAGCATCCTGTATCCCAGAAGGAGCCGGCGAAGGGCAAGGATACCGGTAGGACCCCCGGTGAGAGCGGGGGCGTGAGCGGGGGGGCAGGTACCAAGAATACTAATGATGAAGGAGCAGGTGCATGGAGCAATACCAGGGGAATGAAGCAGGGGGCGACAAATATGGTGGCAAACACAGGGACTACCAAAAATATCACGGGCTACTTTTCCTCTGCCAATCAACTTAATATAGCTAAAAAGAATACGGAGAAAAAAGTGTTTACTTCCAAAGGCAAAGCAAAAATGCAGGGGGCCCACGACCGATCTCAGGCACTCAGGCAGC
The DNA here is from genome assembly GCF_964263255.1 of Lissotriton vulgaris. NCBI lineage: Eukaryota > Metazoa > Chordata > Amphibia > Caudata > Salamandridae > Lissotriton > Lissotriton vulgaris. The sequence continues at coordinate 1,458,869,107 of NC_141694.1, forward strand.
TCAACCTGATACCCAATGGGGCGAGATCATGGACGCCCAGGAAACGCTATGTGTTCCCCCGAGCTAGGAATGGCTGAGCCAGGTGCCACAGACGTGGCAACTGTAATGGATGTAGAGCTGTTGACTGAGCTGTTGGTACAAGAGATCACTGCAAGCAGTGGGCCGAGTGGCCCAGAGGACAAGCAGGATGTAGTTGACAATTTTTTCTCAGTTACTGATGGGTCCGATGGCTCTAAGCGCACCCCCTCTGACATCGAAGAGAGTGAAGGAGAGATCCACACAGACACTAGCCTGGTTCTCAGCTCAGAAGGGAATGGCAGAGCTTCGTCAAGAGAAAAGGACCCAGCTTCTAGGAGAAAAAGGCGGTCAAGGCGGCAGAGAGATTCACAATCACAGGAGAAGGCAGCCAGTGGTCAAAGGCGAGTAAGTGCGGCTAGTGCAGAGGCAGAAGCCGCCCTGAGATGGGATTATTCAGCTACCCAGATGACTTATACAGAGAATATAGCACAGGGAGCAGTACAGGGAGCTGCAGTTGCCGAAGCACCTACGCTACAGTTGATCTTAAACTCAATAAAACAATTGCAAGATGCGACAAAGATCGAGGGGAAAACAAATCGACTTGCGACTAAGAATTTACAAGGCGCAGTCAAAAAAGTTGCAAAAATCTGCACAGATACAAACACAAGGGTGACTCATTTGGAGGACCGCACAAGTACCCTGGAAGATCAGCAAGTAAAGGACTCAGCTAAGCTAAGTGGATACGAAAAACAAATGGTAGATGTCCAATGGAAATTGGAAGATTTAGAGAATTGCCAGCTGTGAAATAATCTCAGGATCTTGGGCTTCGAAGAAGGGGTGGAAGGAGAGGATATAAGAGCCTATGTCTTAAAGATGCTGAAAGGGGCATTCCCAGAGCTGAGTCACTGGGAGTGGGAAAAAGAAGTCCAAAGAGTGCATAGATTCGCAATGACTTTGAAGAAGAACCATCCGAAGACGCAGGAAGGAGAGCAGAGGCCGAGAGCCATACTGATATACTTCGGCAATTTCTTACTGAGGAAGGAGGTTTATGCTAAAGCCCGACCCAATGCCAGACGATCATTTGATAATCAAACTTTCTTCACAACTCCGGATTACTGTCATAGCACAGTTGAAAGGCGGTGGAGACTGAGAGAACTGCTAGATCCATATCATCAGATGGGTTTGCAAGCATATTTAATGAATCCAGCGAGATTGAAGATAATATATAAAAACACTTCTAGAGTCTTCATGTCTGAAATACAAGCAAGAGCATACATGGATATACTAAGCCCCGGTGGACCAGCCAGAGATAGCCCGTGAAGCTCCTATAGCATAGCTGCATAGATATGACTGCATAAAAGATAATAGACATTTGGGACAAAAGGGGATAATAAGGACAATGGGGACAATTGGGGACAATTGGGGTCAATCACGGAAGAATCCGGAGGGGAAGAAGTGAGAGTAAGAAATAACACTGGGATATATATATATATATATAATGTATTAAATGCGGGGGTGGAATTCATAGGGTTGGTCACTTCGGTAACAATGCACCAGATATACAAAAACCGGGCAGAGGGAGGATGATGGCTAGACTCCATCATAGAGACCTTAGGCCTGCTTGCTCTAACAGGCAGGGGAGGGGGGACAAGGGGGAGTGTTCAGTAAGGAGGGAGGGCACAGGGGGATAAGGGGGGGCACGCAGGGAGAAAAGGGGATAAAACATCATCAGCATCAAGAAACAGGAAAGATCAGAGTGACAAATATAGGAAGAGGAAGAGCGAATGTAAAAAAATATATATATTATGCGGATAGTCACAATGAATATATGTGGGTTGAATGATCCGAAAAAACGAAGAGATCTGAAGGAGTATTTGAGGATAATGCATGCTGATCTTATATGTATGCAGGAAACTCATATTGAGGTCTCCCAACAGGGCCTATTAGAACAACTGTGCTATCAATTACTAGCATTTACAACACAAGGGACAAGAATGCAGGGGGTGGCAGTACTGGCGCGGGGAAGGTCTGTGGTAGTGACAAGACAGAAGGCAGATGCCCATGGCCGATGGGTCATGGTGGAATGCCAGGTGCAGGGATTTAATTTCACTCTCTGTTCGGTCTATGCCCACACAGTGGATGATCTGGAGGTTATCAATCATATCAATGCACAAATGACCAGCTGGCCCATGCCAATCATAGTGTGTGGGGATCTGAATATTAATGGCTTGAATGGTTTGTGGAAAAACGATCCAGCAAGGTTCTATGGACGAAAGAAGAAAAGCCATAGGGCACTGATACAACTGATGCAAGATAATGGGCTAATTGATATATGGGAACAGCAAAATTTCAGCGGGGCAGCACTTACTATTCTGCTCCACATAAAGCCTTAGCAAGGTTAGATTATTTTTTGGTCTCACCCTCGATAATATCTATTGCTAAAGTTAATAAGCTGCCACGGATGATGTCAGATCATAATCCTCTGACCTTAGACGTATCTATTCCAAACCATCAAAAACAGGTAACGAACTGGACATTTGAGAGAGCCTTGCTACAAGATGCTAAATATGTCACCCAGATGGAAGGTTGGATCAAAGTGTTCTTCGAGATAAATAGAGGGACTGCTTCCCCGGCGGTAGTTTGGGATACTATGAAGGCTGGTATAAGAAGCGAGACAATCAGCTACTCTATTAAACGGAAAAAGACAGAGAAGGAGGAGGTAGAGGGGAAAGTAAGGACAGTTGCTGTCATCGAAGGAGAGCTTAGTGGAGCGATCAGGGCAAAGCAAGACGTCACGGGAATAACACATAACTTAGCTATAGCTAAGGCAGCTGTATGTGAATTATTTGTGTCTAAATATCTGGCCTGGAAGAAAGATCAATATGAGTACAGTGAGCAGATTTGCCGTATATTAGCTATTCGCACACGTCAGGCTGCTACCAAAGGGGATATATCAGAGATCAGTTCGGAAACAGGGGTCGTAGCAACAACACCAGGGGAGATATGTTCAATTTTCCAGGATTTTTATCAGAAATTATATAACCCTGATAAAAGGGTGGATAGTAGTGAAATAGAGAGGTATCAAGAGAGTGCTATACTTGAGAAGCTAACACTGGAGAACAAAGGGTCTCTATAAATCAGCTTCACCCTAGAAGAAATGCAGAGAGCAATCAACGATCTACCTGCTGGGAAAGCAGGAGGTCCAGACTAACCCTGGGCGAAGAACTACGCTCCGTTCGCGGAGTTTGCGGAGTTTCGGCAACTCCGTGCTCCGCGGAGAACACAAAAAAGTCGAATACTCCGCAAACTGCTGCGTAGCGTAGTTCTCGCGCGCTCAATAGCATTTTCACGTGCGCAAGGATGCTTGTCGGTAAGATCGAGTTGCCGAACACGCAGAAACTGCAATCTGGCACAGAATAACTCGCGAACACGTTAGTAGTGACCGGAAATAAGGGGACGCGAGCGGGCGGGACAAACCTCATGGGTAACTTCGCGCACTACACATCCCGAGCATGCAGGCAATCAATCAATCAATCAATCAGGATATTTGTATAGCGCGCTACTCACCCAGAGGGTCTCAAGGCGCTTGGGTGAGGGGGGTCCGCTACTGCTCGAACAGCCATGTCTTGAGTTGCTTCCTGAAGCAGATGTGGTCTTGGGTCAGGCGGAGGTGGATGGGGAGGGAGTTCCAAGTCTTGGCTGCCAGGTAGGAGAAGGATCTTCCTCCCATGGTGGATCTTCGGATGCGTGGCACGGCGGCGAGGGCTTGCTGGTCGATCGTAGCTGGCGGGTGGGAGTGTAGAATGTCAGGCGGTTTTGAGGTACCTGGGGCCCAGGTCGTGGAGGGCCTTGTGTGCGTGGGTGAGGAGTTGGAACGTGATTCTCTTGCTGACGGGGAGCCAGTGAAGGTCTCTCAGGTGTCCGGAGATGTGGCTGTGTCGGGGGATGTCCAAGATGAGTAGTGCGGAGGCGTTCTGGATGTGTTAGAGTCTTTTCTGGAGTTTGGCTGTGGTTCCGGTATAGAGGGTGTTTCCGTAGTCCAGTCGGCTGGTGACGAGTGCCTGTGTGACCGTCTTCCTGGTTTCGGTGGCGAGCCATCGGAAGATCTTTCGGAGCATGCGTAGGATGTTGAAGCATGATGATGAGACGGCGTTGACTTGTCTGGTCATCGAGAGGGAGGAGTCCAGGATGAAGCCCAGGTTTCGTGCGTGGTCCGTTGGTTTGGGTGCGCTGCCCAGGGCAGGGGGCCACCAGGAGTCGTCACAGGCGGAGGGTGATGATCCAAGGATGAGGACTTCTGTCTTGTCTGAGTTCAGTTTCAGGCGGCTGTTCCTCATCCACTCGACTATGTCTTTCATCCCTTCATGTAGGTTGGTTCTGGCGGTTCCTGGGTCGTTGGTGAGGGAGAGGATCAGCTGGGTGTCGTCAGTGTAGGAGATGATGTTGAGGTTGTGTTGGCGTACGACGGCTGCGAGGGGGCTCATGTAGACGTTGAAGAGGGTGGGGCTGAGTGATGATCCTTGTGGTACGCCGCATATGACTTCGGTGGCCTTGGATCTGTACGGGGGGAGGCGGACTCTCTGGGTTCTTCCTGTGAGGAACGAGATGATCCACTCCAGTGCCTTCTCTTGGATTCCGATGTTGCTGAGGCGCTGCACTAGGGTGCGGTGGCAGACCGTATCGAATGCTGCGGAGAGGTCCAGGAGGATGAGGGCCGCTGTTTCCCAGTTGTCGAGCAGGGCTCGGATGTCGTCAGTGGCTGCGATGAGGGCGGTCTCGGTGCTGTGGTTGGCGCGGAAGCCGGACTGCGAGTGGTCGAGGCTGGTTGGGCGAGCGCAGTTGGTGATCCACTGTGTGAGGTTGTTGGCTGCTTGGTTGGGGTCCGTTGAGCTGGCGGGAGGGTTCTGGCTCAGTGAAGTGGTGAGCTGGTCGGTGGTTATCTTGTTCCAGTTCCTGCGGGGAACCTGTTGTGGGTGGTGGTGAGTCGTGGTCTTTCTGAAGCTGAAGTGGATGCAGCCGTGGTCTGTCCAGTGGAGTCCGGTGGAGTGGCTGAAGGAGATGTACTTGCTGGAGGAGAAGACTGGGTCAAGCGTGTGTCCGGCGTAGTGGGTGGGGGTGTTCACCAGTTGCATGACTCCGAGGTTGGCGAGGTTGTCCAGCAGGGTGGTGGTGGTGTTGTCGTTGTTGTTCTCCAGGTGGAAGTTGAGGTTTCCTAGGAGGATGTAGTCAGCGGAGGCGAGGGTGTGCGGGCTGATGAAGTCTGCGATGTCTTCGCTGAATTGTGTGAGAGGTCCTGGGGGTCTGTAGATGAGGGTGCCTCTGAGTGTGGTCTTGGGGTCGGTGTGTATCTGGAAGTGAAGATGTTAAGCGGCTGTGAGGGTGTCGTCTGAGTTGGTCGTGATGCGGATGGTGTTCTTGTGGACGATGGCGATGCCTCCTCCTGTCTCGTTGACGCGGTCTCTCCGGGTGATCTGGTATCCGTCCGGGATGGCGACGGCGACGGCGATGTCAGGCGCTGAGGAGGCGTTCATCCATGTTTCCGTGAGGAAGGCGACGTCTGGAGATGTGGTGTCGAGCAGGTTCCAGAGTTCCACGGCGCTCCCGAAGATGAAAAATGGCTCGCGAACGGGCAAAGCAAGCTACTACGCATGCTCGCGGAGCTATGCGTAGTTCGCCGAGTGCAAGTGCATCTTCGCGTAGCTCCGCGGAGTGCCGCTACGTGAACTACGCCCAGGCTTAGTCCAGACCTTATCCCATTGGAATTTTATAAAAAAAATCCTCCCCTGCTTAGAAGAAGATATCTATAAACTTATGACTAGTATACAAAGTGGAGTGGCACCTCCTGAGTCTTGGGAAGAGGCCACTATGGTGGTGTTTCTCAAAAAGAATAAGCCCCCAACTGACCCTGGGTCTTATAGATCAATACGTTTATTGAATAGTGATGTAAAAATGTTCTCCAAGATTCTGGCTAATAGGCTAAGCCTGTTAATTGGTAAGATCATCTCCCCCCGACAACATGGGTTCATTCCTGGTAGGGGCACCGCAGAGCATATAAGGAGGGTGTTTACACTATTTGACGGAACGGCAGCCTCACGAGACCCTATGGCGTTAATATTGTTAGATGCTGAGAAAGCGTTTGATAGGGTCTCGTGGGGTTTCCTTTGGGCAGCATTAAAGAAAGTAAATCTAGGGGATGGTTGTGTAGGAGCCTTGAGTGCATTATATTGTAACCCGAGGATAAGATTAAGAATCATGGGAGAGATGAGCGGGATAATAAACATCGGACGGGGAACCAGACAAGGGTGCTCCTGTTCCCCGCTACTCTGCGCTTTTTATATAGAATCATTTATAAGAAGGATAGAGCATAATGGAAGTATCTTGCCAGTAACTCTGATTGGCTATGAAACTAAAATTCTAGGGTATGCTGATGACCTGGCCATTACATCTATAGACCCCGTCTCGGCTCTAGTGGAAATAGAAAAGGAAGCAACAGTTTATGGAAACCTTTCGGGGTATAATTTAAATAGGAATAAAACACAAATCATAATTAATCAAAAGATCGCTATGGTAGACCAGAGAATAACGGAGTCAGCAGTTTATCTAGGGATAACAATAACATCTGATCTATCAAAGGTAGTGGCAAAGAATATGAACCCAGTAATTAAAAAGCCTAAAAAAGACTTCAATAGGTTAAACAATCTACACTTAACAACATAAGGCCGGTGTTTAGGGGTTAAAACCATTGGGGACCTCATAGGCTCGGCTGGTCTTATAACTTTTGAACAGGCACAGCAGTTATATAATCTAGAGTGTAGAGATTTTTTTATATATTTACAGGTCAGGTCATCTCTATTAAAAAAGCAGGGGGCGATATCAATTTTAAAAGAGAAGAACTTATGGAATATCTGAAAGATGAGGCAGGGTGCTCTATATCGCAATTATATGGTGAAATCAGCCAGCACAAAGAGGATGATTGTTGGAGGATGTTCGAAAAATGGAAAACTAAGCTAAATCTAACAGGTAATGAGGCTGAACAGTCGCTTAAACTGTCAAATTCAGTGTTAAGAGTAGCAAATCTCCAAACACAACAATACAAAACCATGTTTGAGCTGTACTACACACCGCATAGAATCGCACGATGGGGCGGAACGAGCGGGGTAACCTGCCCGAGATGCCAATCTACACAAGCTGATACGGTACACATGTTTACTTCATGCCCTGCTCTAGATGTATTTAAACGATCACTGGAGCAATTTTTCGAGAAATCACTGGGGATTTCTATCTCTTTAACAGATGAAGTTATGATTCTAGGGGTAACAAGGGATGGTTTTGAAGTCCCCCTTCATGAATTCATATATTTAGCAATGACACTAAGTCGGCTATGCATTGCTACGCTCTGGAAAGATCTAAATCCACCGACTTTACGACAGTGGATTTCACGATTGTTGGCTATATATATATTATAGAAAGCACTATATGAAAGAAAGGGAAGGAAGACAAAGCAAGCAGGGAGAAGGATTTGGGCCCCAGTCATAGAATGGAAACAGAGGTTGGAAGGAAGGGAAAGAGGGCAGAATGGAAAGGGGCTCTGCAAGGCTTCAATAAGAAATTTCATAGACTAAAATATATTCCTAAGTTACTATGGGCCCGATGTAGGTAGCCCTTTACCGATCCGAATCGGCCGAAAATACCGATTTTCGGCCGTTTCCGATCGGTAAAGGGCTACCGAGATGTAGGGGCACATTTTCGGTAATTTTACCGAATCGGTATCATTACCGAATCGGTATATTTACCGATTTGGTAATATGTACTGAATCGGTAAAATAATTACCGATTCGGTAATATTTACCGATTCGTTAAAATTACCGAAAAAGCAATGTAGGTAGAAAATTTACCTATGGCACATGGCTTACAGAATCGGTATTTTACCATGGAATACTAATCCATGGTAAAATACCGATTCCTGTGTACATGCACATCTGTGCATGTACACATGTGCCATGTGACAGACAGACGTGCCCTTAGGGCATGTCTGTGTGCCACATTGCACACATGCCCGTTTTGGGGGTGCTAGAGGGTGTCAAAGTGACACCCCCTGCACCCTTGTGAATTCTTTAATTACCGATTCGGTAAATACCGAATCGGTAATGCCTAATCATTCCTATGGGCTTCAAAGCCCATAGGAATGAATGGGCATTACCGATTCGGTATTTACCGAATCGGTAATTAAAGAATTGTTAAGGATTCGGTAACGAATCCAGATGTTGGGACCTACATCCCATTTACCGATTTTGAAATACCGAATCGGTAAGATTCGGTATTTCTAAATCGGTAAATGGGATTTACCTACATCGGGCCCTATATATCATGTATTATGGCTGTTCGCATGTTGGTTGTATTTCTTGGATGGCCTTTTTTATCAGTGGTTTCTTTCTGGAAAATAATGACCTAATATTTATGTTTTGTGTATTAATCCCACTCTGTAATGTGTAATGAATGGCTATTCTTGATGATGATGAATACAAAATTTAAAGAAAAAGAGAAGCAGTATAGATGTTCTAGCTTGGCCCATAGTAACATGCATATTGAGGCATCAAGATCTGCACCTAACACTGCAAATCTCTAAAAAACACAGACCATATCTCTATAAATAGCACAGGATATCATCTGCAGCAGACATTTCGTAAGAGACAGATCTCTGGAAGAAATATCTTGCACCCTGCATGACTCTCAAGGACAAAGACAGTCGTTATGGCCTTCTAGACCCGGTTTTAATGTTTGAAATGATTAATGGGAAGACAAGAGAATGTACCCATTTAGGACAGATGAAGTGGCTATTGAATTAACTAGACTAATGCGTTATGAACATGGAAATATCCCAGATACAAGGGACATGTTCCTCTGCTCAAAGTACTGGAACCACCTGAGATGCAAAGCCATTGAGATCTCCCACAATGCTGAAGCACAGAGCCAATCTCAGTATCAAGCCAAATCTTAGGAGCTGGTCTTCATGCCAGCTCCTCCTGTGACAGTCTCCTGTTCTGCTTTCCCACCCTCTGCTGCATTTTGTTGATGCTTCATCTTCTGCTCATTCTGCCCTCCATGTTTTGCCTTTTTGGCCAAAGGGGTTGAGCATGAATACCCCATTCAGCTAACTGCTGCACCTCTTCTAGCACTGCAAGTTGTAATCACTGTTGGCTGAATCCCACTGAAGTTGAATCCCCGTGGGTATCACCATGGAGCTTTAAGAATCTGACCCTCTCCAGTTCATCTGTCTCGATTGGAGCAAGGGATGCAAAATGTTTGAATAATCAAAGGATATTGGTCCCGTTCACAATGTCATGAGGGCCCTAGATGTAATATCTTGGAGTGAGCACTACCTTGTAGATACATGGAGTTCCCTTGAGAGCTGATGGAACTTCAGATGCCTGAGCTTGGGCTAGTGAGCTGATTTGAGTACCTGAACCTAGTGGTTCTGTATTTCCATACTGCTGTTGACCAGTTATTCTTACTTGTGAGCTTGGCTGGGTCTCCTTCATCTGTAGTTCCATCTGAGGGGATATAGTTTACACCATGGGTCCGGAGTAGATTGATGCAGTGGCCTGTCCACGTTCGATGGGCTTTTCACCAACTCTTCTTTAGATCCAAAATCAAACTCTGACCTGAAGGTGCCTGGGGGCCAAGACTTGTTGTGAGACAGCAATGCCTCCGGTCCTAGAGTTTTTCCTCCTTTTACTTCGCCTACATTGGCCCTCTGTGCAACTGTGAATATAGGGTAAATTGGTCTTATTTTGTTGCTGTTTTCTACAATGAGTTTGTTCAAAATAGGTTGTAGTGACGATCTTATTTTGGCTTTGGCCTTTTTTGCTGTTTCTTCAATTTCTTCTTTGCTCTCCTGGATAGAGGGGCTTCTGGATAAACTGAGCCAGTCATTTCTTCTGCATTCTGACATGGCCTTGTGGCCACTTCCCCTTCACCTGATCTGGTCCCCAGTAGGGAACTTGGCCTCTGAGATTCCTGCAGTGTAATGCACTTTAGGTGTTCCTTTGTATCAGGGCATGGAAGGGGCCCATCTCTATCACCTAGTAGTACTCCATGTCTGACAGTGCACCCCACTTGCCCCTCGATATCGTGATTATCTCCCCTAGGATATCAGGGAGCCCTGCCCATTTGTCAATGATTTCTGTTCATGTGTAAGCACACACGCTTGTGGCCAGTTTGCTGAGGATGTTTGCCTCCATGGTCTCCAACCTAGCACTTTGGTTCACAAGGTGTTATGCTATTGCTTGTAGGATGTCTATTTGAAACTCCATTTTGGTTGTATGCCATAACAGTGCCCTGGCTAGGTGTTCTGTGCCTCTCTTGTTGTAGTCAGATGGGGGTCTTCCTTGTCATTCTTTGGACTGACTGCTGTTTGAGTGTCCTTTGCTTCCTCCGCCTTTCCAAATAATTTGGGCGTAAGCTCAAGAGTTCTTTCATCTGCAGGTTTTGGAGAAAACAGGCTGTGAGGTCCTCTGCCTCAATGCTGGGGCACCCCAGAGCGATTGCAGGAGTGACTGATCTTGAGTGGATAGCTTACCCTCCTCAAATGATTCTTCAAAGCCTGGCTCACTTTGCCAATTAATTAGTGCTTCAAACTGTATGAGGACTGTTTTTTGTGTATTGTGCCTCTTTGCAATTCTCTGTGTCCAGTGTGTTCTTGTTCTCCGGTGTCTTCTAGATTTTGCCTTGCAAGGTGACTGTGGCGATACACTCCTTGGGTCCTTGTTGCCCGCTAAGCACTCCTGTTTTGGGCGATCCCCACTCTCCGGGGCATGAATGCGATCTTCACTTTTTCGCAGGGTTGCCTGATGTGGGGGTGATGGCCTTGCTTGAGTTGGCCCCTTTGTGAAGACTCTTTTATCTCTGCTTTTGCCCCCTCCATGAAGCTGACAGACATTGCCATATGACTGCCAGGTGTTTGGAAATATTGTATCAGGAACCCTTGTTGAGACATGCCCCCGAGGGGTTCCCTGATGTGAGTGACTGCGCAATGCTTCTTCTAATCATTGTCTCTGATGATGGGGAGATTTTTTTGATTCACTGAACTGCCTGAAGTCTTCTTTCTTGGCACCATGATTTTGTGGGTGGATAGACTGAGGAAATCAGTGGAAGCTCTTCAGATGTGAAAGATTGTTGCTATTTATGGCTGTTACTATTGCTTAAAGGGGCTCACCTTGGCTCTGCTGAGAGGTACTATTGTTGCTGGATCCTCCTCCTTCCACCTGCTGTCCAGAGTCCCTACAAAAGGAACCTGTCCTGTTATTCTCTGTAGGCCCCCGCTTGACAAGTATCTGTGTGGCTGGAGGTGGGTGGAGTCTGAGGCTCTGCTCTGCTTCGCTTCTGCCTCCTTCAGCTTCTGTGCCCCTAATGCTTTCAGCTGGTCCCACTGGTCTTGCAATTGACTGCGATACGCAGTCCTGGACGGATCAGAGCGGGGGCTCCACAGGGCTCCAGAAGCCGCACCCATAGCTTTCTGGGCAACCTCCCTAAAGTTCCCAGAGCCCACTCTCTGAGATGGCATTTTAAGGCCTCTGCTCTCTCTCAGCCTCGCCCTGCTACACTCTCGCTGCCTTCTCCCTAGACTCCTTGCTTGCTTCAGGTTGGGCTTGGGTGGGACACAATTTGTTGTGGAGGGCAATGAGCAGCCAGGATCAAATTGCCCGGCCCCTTCCCTGAGGTCTCAAATCTTGGGACGCAGCCCCCTTCACACCCTCCGCTGTGCTGGCTCTTCAGGCACTGCCCCGAATCCACTGGCTCTGCAAGCCTGCATGCCCGCGCAGTGAATATTGCTTTCAGCCCACTGGGCTTCCTAGTTGCCAGGTGGAGGACAACCACACTCCGGGCTTTGGCAGGCTTTGGCGGGCGGGCGGCTGCACCAATGACGCTGCAGTGACGAGCACTACATCCTTTCTGCATTTTACCACTCACATGCACACATACACCCAGCATATGCATAGAGAATACACATATTGCATAGTACTGCATTATCCCTGTATTACTCCAGTCACAAGCACACATGCATACAGCACATGTAGATCACACATGCACTGCACAGCACTGCACACCAAGCCAACGTAGGCCAAGGGTGAGTTAAGCACAGAGCATTGGAACTTCAAATGAGTGAGCCTGCAGGCCTCACTCTAATGACAGAAGGTAAAAAGGGCATTTACTCCCACTGAACACTACACAGTATGCTGCCACCATTGTGCTTGTGCTGCTTAACTCCTGGTAAAGGTAGTAGCCTTTCAGCACTGTGAGGGTAGCTCTTTGGACTCCCCTCCTAGTTCAGCAATTCCAGAATCCATGAGACAGGCCTACGTCATGGCGCAAACGCATAATCCCTCTTTGCCTTTGACAAGAGAAAAATCAGCATTAGGTATCCAGAAATCACTACAGTTGGAGCACTCAGGGCAGGAGTGCACGTTCATAACCTTGAGAAGGACTTTTCCATCCCAACAAGGACATTGAAACTATTTGGACTTGGAGATTGTTTTATCTTGATGGTCCACCTAATATATAACCAACCCACTGCAAGCATAGTCTGTAATGGTGTTGTATCTGATGGTAAAAGGATATCGATAGGGATCTGGCAAGGTTGCCCCTGGTCCCTTCTGCTTTTTATACTGACACTAGACACCCTGGCTATAAGGATTAGATCAGTGGTTAATTTCTAAAATAAATAAGTGCCAGGGCTCAGCTTGCACCAGCTCATTTCTCCTGTTAATGCTGTCTAAAACAGAACCAACTACTGACCATGAAAGGTGGGAGAGGGTGTGGAATAATGGCCAGAGCTGCCATCTTTGCAGCTGGGGAACCAGATTCAAGTCTCAGCGTCGGCTCAAAATCCTGTAATTCCGGGGAAATCACGTAATCTCCCCATACCTACCATAAATGAATGTGTCCTTAACAGCTGCTCATGAAAAGTGCTAGTGTTGATGATTACATGCCAGTGCTGAGCAGCGGAAACCACCGGCTCAAATTAAGCACTGGATTAGATCCTCTGCAACAGTAAAGGGAATGCACACACTGATTGGTGAATTTAAATGTCTGTTCTTTTCAGATTATGGTTTCTCACTAATAGTTAACCTTTCATGGCCTGCACATATAGACCTAATCTTTGAAATGTCTAGATTTTCAGGATGTAATTTGATCTGTAGTAAGAGTGAAGCAATGCACATTACCCCTGCAATGACAGAAGTTGATCTGAAGACCTTTTCATTTAAACAGTTACATCACAATCTAAAATATCCGTGTATTTTGGTCAGTGCACAGAATGGTAAATGACAAAATGATGGGAACAAACCACGAAGATGATGGTGGCCCCACGGTTTAACTGTATTTCTGGCATGCTGCCTAATATAATTGTTTCCTCCACTCCAACACCAGTGGGCAAATTGATAAAGAGTTACATCTGGGACTCTGCTGCCTGCTGCTTGCTACTGAGGGACTCACTTTCCCTATGCCAGGTGGCGCCATGTGAGGCCAGGAGGAGGAGCCAAAATATACCCCATTTAGTGCCATAAAACAAACAAAAGAAAGCGAACCATTAACAGCGCGTATTATTGTATACAGCTGCTATATATTATATATTGAGTTGCTAAATGGTCGACTTTTTAAATACCTTGGAAACCTTGTAAAATACTGTTACAATTATGTCACCAATATTTTAGGATCCTGTATCTTACTGGGGACACTACACACATTTTTCTTTTTCATTGTATATAGAATTTTGTTTCTAAAATATAAAATATGATTATTTCAAACTAAAACCATAGGTGTATGTGGTTTCTTCACCCTCTGGCATCATTTTGACCCTTCTATTGCAACGGTGTCCCTTATTATCTTTATTATATATATTGATTCTATTATTCCACAGGAACCACTGTTTCTGACAATAATTTACCCACCCAGATTCCTTAGTGAGTTGGGTTCCCTGGTCCTTTTTCACGGCTTGGGATGCTGCAGCCTGTTACCTGCTGGTGAGAGGTGCACTGTCCCTTGGTGACCTGAGCCAGGAGGTGCCATCATGAAGCCAAGGGGAGGAGCTCACATGCCCCTAACTAGCGCCATATAGAGTGCTGGTGACTCCCGCTGCTCAGGAAGCTGCTGCCTGTTACCTGCTTGCTGTCCCAGGGTGACCAGTGCCAGGAAGTGCCATCATGAAGCCAGAGGGAGGAGACCACATACCCCCCATGTAGTGCCATAAAGCACATCATCGGCTCCCCCTGCTCGGGGCACTGCTGCGTATTGCCCTCTGCTGAGGTGCTCACTGTCCCAGGGTGACCAGCACCAGGAGGCACCAACATGAGGCTAGGTGGAGGAACCCACATATCCCCCATTTAGCGGCATAAAGCATGTTGCAGGCTCCTACTCCTCAGGTTGCTGCTGCCTGCTGCCTGCTGCCTGCTGCCTGCTGCCTGTTGCCTGCTGCTGAGGGACTTACTGTCGAAGGGTGACACGTGCCAGGAGGCACCATCCCGAGGCCAAGGGGAGGAGCCCACATACCCCCACCTAATGCCATAATCCATGTTGCTGGCTCCTGCTGCTCAGAACACTGCCGTCTGTTGCCTGATACTGAGGGGCTCACTGTCCCAGGGTGACCTGTGCCAGGAGGCTCCAAAGTGAGACCAAGAGGAGGACCTCATATACACCCCATCTAGCGTGATAAAGCATGTTGCGGGCTCCCGCTGCTCGGGATGCTGCAGTCTGTTTCCTGCTGCTGAGAAATGCACTGTCTCTGGGTGACCTGAACCAGGAGCCACCAATGCGAGGCCAAGGGGAGGAGCCCACATACCCCCAACTAGCACCATAAACAATGCAGGGGACTCCCGCTGTTGCCTGTTACCTGCTACTAAGCGACTTGCTGTCCCAGGGTGACCGGTGCCAGGAGGCACCATCATGAAGCCTGGGGAAGAAGCCCACATACCCCCCATTTAGCACCATAAAGCACGTCATAGGCTTCCCCTGCTAAGGGCACTGCTGCCTGTTGCCAGCTGCTGTGGGACTTAATGTCCCAGGGTGACTTGAGCCAGGAGGCACAAACACAAGGCCAAGGGGAGGAGCCCACATATCCCCCACCTAGTGGCATGATAAGATATGTACCTACATTAATACTGCCCTTCTAATGCCCGCGAGGTCCAGGTCTCAGGTTTCATTCCAATGGTTTAATAATAACTATACTAAGTGATGTAAGGTACTTCTAGCCATGTTAAAAAGAAAACTTGTGACGGGAGAGGTAAGAGAGTATAGGGCTATTTATAGGAAGCTGGAACTAAAGGATGAGCTAAGGCATGGCCTTCTTTTTGCCTGCACTCAGAAAGATAGCACCTTGTTCTTGAAGGTGATTAACAATCCATTTTTCATTGTGGATCTGGTGGTGGATCAAGCTGCTCTAGTCCCTTTTCAGGCTTGGGAGGACAATTTTTCAGCTTTATATAGGGGAGACTTAGTCTCTCCTTCTTTGTGTCCTGGCTTGGGGCGCCAAATGATGTTACAGTGGGAGATTAGGTATGCTATTGGGTCCTTGCCAGTAGGAAAGGCCTCTGGGGCAAATGAGGTTACCAGAGACCTGGTTAAATCCTTTGTGGCTCTTGGGCCCCTCTCCTAACCCTACACATTAATGCTGCTATTAGTAGCTCCCTACCTGAGGCAAGGCAGCATTCCATTTGTACCCATGTTTAAGAAGAGGGATAGGAATGACTCTACCTGTTACAGGCCCATCTCTTTGATTGATGTTGAGGTCAATATCATATTTGAGGAAAACAACGGTCCTTGTTAGAGGAATATTAGGAACAAGAAATAAGTATAGAACGAAATCAATTCTATATATTCTATCCAGCCAGATGGTGCAATTTAATAAGAATTATCGGATACTGTCAAGGGACAAACATAATTTACAGTGGGATACAGTCCTGTATCCAAAAATCACAAAGATACACAAAGAGTGACAAGGTGACAGTTTACATAAAAAACCAAAACAATCAGGCGAAACAGAGAGGGTTGCTTGTTCTGAATTGTAAACGATAGGACAAGCATGATAAGTAACAACAACCGTAACACATAAAAACAGAATTGTTTGTGTGTGCGGTGTTTTAACGGTCGACGACGTTTTGATCCCATTCACACAATCATTGGGATCATCATCAGGACAGTAATACTGTTGGCCTGAACAATTAAATATAAACAACTTAATGAGCCATTGGAAAATGAAGGATTACGGAAGCAGAGAGGACCGCATGGGTCTCTTGTGATACGGGCACTTTCAGGATGAAAAATGGGGCCATGCCTATGGCATTGGAATCCTGGCCCTGGTGGGTGTCATCTATGGCATTCTGGAGATGACGGACACAACAACCACAAGAAAAGCTGATTGGGTACTGGTCTAGCCATGGTATTGAATCAATGGAAGTTGCTGACTGTACCAATGCAGGAGGAATGGATCGACTCCCTAATGTTGATGGCGGCACATGAAGTTACTACATAAATTCCGTGACCACCTGCAAACTTTCATTATATATGGAGTGTCTTCCTTCCCTCTGCTGGCTAGTCTTTCACATTAATGGCATAAGTTACTTCATTCTCTCATGTAATACATTCCATGCTCTATTTTACTGCAGTGCAAACAAGACTAAGTACCAGTGTAGACTCTTGTATCATAGTATGGTTCTATCATGAAGTATACGACAAGGAAACCAGAATGTTTCAACATAACTATGTGTTAAGTGCTTTCATGCTATTAATAATTCTGTAGAGGCTTGATTTGTTTATTCATGTATGGTGCAATGCTGTTTATTCTGTAAATCTTTTTTTGCACTGACATATTGAATTTCAACTTGGTTCTATTATCTTTATATTCCATGAGATACAATGTTGAGTATGCCATGAGACTAACGTATCCAGATGTATTGGTTCGACAACAATTAAAAGTGTATTAAAAATAAATAAATATAGAATATAGATATTTTCAAGTGGCTTTAGTTTTATGTACTTGGGAATGCACACATGAATGCACACTTTATCTGGGAAAGTTATTCATAGAATTCACTGCTGCAGACCCTTGCACTTCACTTATACCTATTTCTGAATCTCTGCCTTCAATGTATAATTCAATTTTGTGTGGTAATATAGGGTTTGAATTACCAGGAAATTAGTAATTCAATTCAAAGTTGTTCTAAACAGGGGTCCCCAAAATATTTCTTGCCGGGGCACCCAAAATCCATAAGATGACACTGGTCCACCACCCCAATAACATCTCACATCTTCCATTTACTAATCCGCCTCAATTAATCTATCCCTGTTCAAAATACTAGAGTAAATGCATGAGATCACCAGAACACAAAATTAACAAGCTTCCCACAACTAATCCTACAAGGGAAAATAAATCACACTACTAATCTGCTATCTATTTACATATAAAATTAGGTTCTGTAGTAGTGTGCCACTCACTGCAAAGACATTCAGTGCCTCATTGGGGGTAGTAAGCTCTATAAAAAGTACCTCCTCTTCCTTGGAGGATCTACAAGGAGCTTTCCCACCTCTACTATGTATTAATGTTTATGTTTGTCCTCTGTTGGTGTAGAACAAATGGTTCTTATCATGTGGTCTAGGGACCTCTGGGGGTCCGCAATTCTTCATCAGTGGATCTGCAACTGCCTAAACAAAATACTGATTAATAAAGTGTACATAACTAAAGGAGCAAAATGTAAAATGTAAACTCTTAAAACATTCAGTAAATGTGAAGGAATCTGAAATTGGAGGCTAGAAATTAAATGGTTATCTTCAGATTGATTTGTGGGTGCAGTGGGAGCACATCAAACAAACTATAGTATGGACAATGGGTGGCCTCAAATTAATTTAGAAAAGCCCCAACCGCCCCATTGAAATATATTTGTTTGTGACTTAAATAAAATATTTCATTGTTTGCATTTATGTTTGGTGATTGCTTGTTTCCATATTTATGTGTATCGTTTTGCAGACTCGAATAATGACTCAGTTGGGGGTCCCCACATTACAATAATGATTCAGTGGGGATACTGAGATTCCAATAATGATTAAGTGGGGTACACAGAAGTCAAATGGTTGAGAACTACTGATGTAGAGCACTATCCGTTGTGAATGTCATTTAAATCATCATCCATCAGGACAAGCAAGACCCTTCTTTGAACATATCCACATCAATATACTCCCTAATATCTCACTGGACTTAGAGGCATATTCACATGGAGCTATCGCCAAATTAATGGCACTTTATCGCAGCCAAAGTCATGATAAATTTAACCCCCATTCACAAACTGGTGCTAACAGCCCACAGCACCAGTTTTCCCGTGATAGCAGCCACAGAAAGCATCACCACAGAAGACCCCCGCAACTATTGCTAATGAGATGCAAAGTAGGCATTCCTGTGCAAAAAGCTGCGACAAAACGACACCTCAACATTCACAACGACCAGACAGATCTGCGATAAGAACACAAAACACGTGATAAGGCATGTTAGCAGCAGGAAATTAGAACCTGCCTCGACCTGGTGTAAAGTCGGACGGCAGCCTGCACTACAAAAGGGAGCCCAGCCCAGAGAGTCATCGGAAGGGCAACAAATGCCATGGAGCAACTCATCATGCAGCCCGGACACCCAAGAGGGCCACAACACTCACCCGGCACACCCACCCGGTCCACCACAGAGGCAGCACAGACCAAGACAGCAGCCCCCCAGGAAACGCACCTGCCTCACAGGCCCAACATCTGACAATGTCACTGTCCACTACAGGCTGAAAGGGACAACCATCCTACAGATACTAGCCACCATTGCCTAACAGGCCAACAGCACCAACACAGCAGACAACCAACATCCCACCACACACCAAGCTGCTGGCTGTGCTGCACCTGTTGACCCCTGGCACATCCCAACCAACACCCGCCAGATTCAGCGGAGTCTCAAAGCCAGCCACAATCAAGTCCCCCACACCTGTCCTGGACATCACCATCACTCTTTCACCTCAGTCCCCCTACGTCCAACACAGTGCACAGGAACTGCTGGACACCAAGCAAGGACCATACGCCATAGCCGGATGCACGCACTTGTTGGGGGCAATGTGTTGCACACATGTCCCACCTGTGCCCCCTGTTCACACCGCACACAATCAGCGCAACAGGAAGCACACGTCACACATCACGGTGCAGGCAACATCACAACACCGTGGGACCTTCACCAATGTCACCTTCAAATACACAGCCAGTGTGCATGATGCCTTCGCCCTCCGACAGTCCATCAGCAAACAGCATTCCCGGATGGCACCAAGGGAAATACACAGCCCCTTGACAAGTTCCAAATTAACACCCCACTCACCTCAACTCCACAACCATGCAATCCACAACTCTGATAATGCACACGTCACAAAATCACAACCAACATGCACAACAACATGCCCACCCACCAGACACGATAGAACAACTTACAATCGTAACCTGGGCAAGCCATGAACGTGACCAGTCAACGGCATGGCACCTCAGACAAACAATACACGAATGTGGGGAGAGATGGCAACCAGGCATGTGTCAAGGATGCAGTAGAACCATGATTGGGAAAGTTCACAATGCCAAGAGTGGTGGTGATGTGCTGGGCAGACTGCAGAAAGCAGAACACACCCCTACCCAAGGCGCCATGCACCTCTGGTGTATGGATTTTTGTTGATACAACGCATGTTATTACAACGCATGCTTTTACAACGCAATTTTTACAACGCAAAAACTTTTACAACGCATGTATTTACAACGAATGTTTTTACAACGCAGGTACCTTTACAACGCATACCATTACAACGTAAGTATTGGTAAGTATATGTTAATTTTATAATCGTAAATTAATTTAAAAAAATATAATTTAATGTAATTTAATTTAAATTTAATTTTAATTTATTTTTACCCTGTACCCCTGTACCCCCAAAACCCAAAACTGACCCTGAACCCCAAAAATATCCCTTTACCCAAAAACTAAAAACTGACCCTGAACCCCAAAAATACCCCTTTACCCAAAAACTAAAAACTGACCCTGAACCCCAAAAATACCCCTTTACCCAAAAACTAAAAACTGACCCTGAACCCCAAAAATACCCCTTTACCCAAAAACTAAAAACTGACCCTGAACCCCAAAAATACCCCTTTACCCAAAAATTAAAAACTGACCCTGAACCCCAAAAATACCCCTTTACCCAAAAACTAAAAACTGACCCTGAACCCTAAAAATACCCCTTTACCCAAAAACTAAAAACTGACCCTGAACCCCAAAAATACCCCTTTACCCAAAAACTAAAAACTGACCCTAACCCCAAAAATACCCCTTTACCCAAAAACTCAAAACTGACCCTGAACCCCAAAAATACCCCTTTACCCAAAAACTAAAAACTGACCCTGAACCCCAAAAATACCCCTTTACCCAAAAACTAAAAACTGACCCTGAACCCCAAAAATACCCCTTTACCCAAAAACCCAAAACTAACCCTGAACCCTAAAAATACCCCTTTACCCCAAACATATAACATATAAAAAATAATTATATACTTACCAATACTTATGTTGTAATGGTATGCGTTGTAAAGGTACCTGCGTTGTAAAAACATTCGTTGTAAATACATGCGTTGTAAAAGTTTTTGCGATGTAAAAGTTGCGTTGTAATGGTATGTCGTTGTAAAAGTTGCGTTGTAAGTGATGTTTCCCCTGGTGTATGGAGTGTAGTGGACAGTGAACGCAACCATGTCACCCCAGCCAGTAGGGGTCCTTGTGGAAATGGTGCCTGTTACACCTCCCGTAAGTGAGAGCAGAGTGGGATGGCCCAGCTTACGCCAGGACAGCGTAGGGGTGTGAATAAAAAGCACGTAGCCCTGGGCGTGGTCCTCTTCCGGAAAGGCCAACGTCTCTGCCAGGGCGGCGCCTCGGACCCCACCACGAGGCTGATGCTGTCCTCATTAGTGGAGTTGCCTGCGATCCTTTGCGCCTGCCATACCACGGCCCACTGGACCACGAACCCGTCAGGCCTGACCCTGAGCAGCCAGGCCACACTGATCACCAGCGGACACGTGCCTGCGTAAGCTCCAAGCCAGAGGCCCACAACCCTGCCAGCCTCCTAGACCATCACTGGCCCCCGACGCTAGCCCACATTACTCCTTCCTCATTTACATATTCCACCGACATCTTCTGTGGCCCAGTAGGTCCCATATGTGAAACTGTGTCCTGGCTCCTGAATGGCAGTGACCTCAAATCCGGGCCAGCGGCCACAGCACCAGACCCCCCGGATCAGTAAGGCATAGTTCCATATGGGCATATTGCGACACAAGGTACCACTAACCCTGTTAAACGCCAGCCGGCGACATGTTGCACCACAAAGCCTGTTCCATGCCAGCCGGCAGCACGTGCTGCCACAAACCCTGTTCAACACCAGCCGGCGACACGTACTGCCACAAAACCTGCTCAACACCAGCCAGCCACACGTGCTGCTGCAAACCCTGTTCAACGCCAGCCGGCGACTTGTGGATGAGGTACCAGGACTACCCTGCGGACCAGTAGGTCTCACAGCCAGCACCAAGTCGCAAATCACAAATAGCAGAATCCACACCAGTGGTTGTACAGAGGGGAGTAAAAGCCGGGTCACAGTCACAGAGGTGTCCGAACACATGGTGCCACTGAACCTGAACTACGCAGGCCGGTGGGGCCACCAACCTATACCGGCGATACTCGGTGAATGGCCTGTGCTGACCGCTGCCTCTGGCCTACACTGCTCTCGGCCTAGGCTGCGCTCGAGTAGGTCACAGATTTGGAACTGAACATCAAGTATGCAAAGACAGATTACATATCATTGCACACAAGGAGAGGCGTAAGAAGATGACGCCTTGCATCTTGGCGGAGAGAAAAGGATCAACGTTACGGAGGTGTTCGTACACTACTGACAACTGCTCTGGTGTCACTAGCGCTGTGCATCGCGAGCCAATGACACGTGGCTGTGGGCCACTGCTGACGGCTGCCTCCAGCCTACACTGCGGTCCAGTAGGTCACAGAGTCAAGATTTAGCAATGGCGGAGTTCATATCAGTGCACCGGCATCATCGCAGTCTGCATCCCCTGCATTCCCCGATATTCATGGACACTCACTGTTCATACATTGGTGGCATCTGAGTCGATGGACTAGGGGCTAGTTTTCATCCTCATGTAGCTGACACCGAATTGGTGGTGAAAACGAGCCTTAAGCTTTCCACCCCACAATTTGCTGCTTCTGGATAAAATCAAACCTTTCAGAGTCATGCCCTGGAGGATATCTTACACTGTCCCCCGCAACCCTCTGCAACATACACCTCAGATATTGATGGTGACCCACTCAGGTCTCATGGCCCATCTGGCCGCATCGCAAGTCACCGTCCCGTGGCTGGGTGCCTGTGCCGGCCGCAGTGCATCCGGGGTCACTAACCCTGTGCTGGTCCAGTCTGGGTCCCCTTCTCCGGAAACATTGGATGGTCCCTGAAGCATCTGACTTTGGGTCATCAATACCATTTCTTTGTGGCCTTGCGCGGTACGCAGCCTCTGGGCCCATATGCGTTCCACCAGGGCTCACACACCAAAGTGAGTCCAGACCGGCCCGGACGTCGCATCACCGCAGGAGGCACACGCCACCTCAAACCGCCATCAGCAGAGTTGAAACTGTGGTCCTGACAGACTTACAGAGTTGCTTAGACCTGTCATGGATGCCATCATCTGCCTGATACCCTGCTCTGCTCTCCAGGTGCCAGTGACTCAGTGCACCGCAGGCCATTGTCCGTTGCTTATTGCGTTTTGTGCTGTGGAGCGGTTGCCCAGCTATGTCACCTCAAACAGTGTGGGGGCCCTGAGACGTTGATGGGGATGATGATGCAGGTCTAACATGCCCCACTGCATCTGCATCAGTAATATATCGAAGGGACACAATCCAAGACATTTTCTTCACATGAGCGCTCTCATCTTTAGTGTCCCAACCCCAGTGCAGTACAACTCACAGACACTTCTGTTTGCATGTTGGCTGTCCTCTGGACTTTCTCCGGCTCTCTCCATGTTGCTCAGCAGTTGACTCTATTATGCATGAGTTTTCTGTTTCCTTTGCGCTGGTGTCCAATATTCAAGTGGTTGCCAGCACCAGACATTCCATGCAGAATGGCTTACACTCACCCCACACACATCCAGCACAGGCGTCACTGTACAGTTGGCGCCGCCAATAAAGGGGCCAGGAGCATGTGCCCGTAGCCATTTCAACATGATATCTGCATGTCCCTGTGGTCTTGTTGTATGCATGAGGGCCATGGGCCCTACGACATTACATTGTGCTGTGTACATCGGATGCAGACATGTCACCGCAGGCAGCAGGTTGGAGCTTGGACATGTAGCTTTGTCGTCACCCACTCAATTTGTAAGGGGATATCCATGGGCTGTTGTAGGGCATTGGTGTCGACGGTGTGGTGGTCCTCTCCAGCATCACTGATGTATTGTATTCTGTGCTCTGCTGAAGGTGTTGTCTGCCCCTTTGCGATGTGAAGGGGAAGTGCATGTTGACTTTGTGTTGACTTCATGTTGACATATATGTTGGCGCATTGTGCTGGCTTGCATGCAGACTGTATGGCAATGTACATTGTGACTGTTTGGGGGTGCTGGATTGTTCTGCGGGACAGTGTACATTTGGACTACATGACAGATGTGAGGTCGTATGCGTACATTTCCATTTCACAGGTTCCGGCTCTGTCAGATGTAGAAGGCATGTTTCTGTGCATGTGCGGAGCCAGTTGTGTCCTCTGTTCTGCAGTGTTGGCTATGCACATTGTTCCACGTTGTTGTCAATGTGTGTGTGCTGTTCTTGCTATGTGTGTGTGCTGCAGTGAGCCAAGGGGATCAGGGACATGATCCTGGGTGATTGTGGGTGTGCAGTGTGCTACACCTTGTTTTGTATGTATGCCATTGTACCCATCTCCC
The DNA here is from genome assembly GCF_964263255.1 of Lissotriton vulgaris. Classification (NCBI taxonomy): domain Eukaryota; kingdom Metazoa; phylum Chordata; class Amphibia; order Caudata; family Salamandridae; genus Lissotriton; species Lissotriton vulgaris. The sequence continues at coordinate 1,458,893,142 of NC_141694.1, forward strand.
CCATCACCCCAGTCCCTTTTCGTTGCACTTCCTGTTGATGTTGTGTCAGGTCCTCTCAAGCTGTCTCCATACGCCGTACTTCTTGCGCCATCTCCACACTGATGACTGTGGTCTGGGTTTCCTCCATCTCCTCCGGCGGCGCCGGACTGCCACCTCCTGTCGCCGTTGCTGCCTTCCTGTTGGCAGCGAGTTGGTGCCTGGTTTAGGTAGTCACGTCATGTCTGCGCCTATTGGACTCCTGGATTGGCATCCTCAGCACTTTGACTGCAATCCAGGGGGTCTGCTGGTAGTGTTCTGTCACCTCCGTGACACTGGTCTTGTTTTCCTGCTGTGTGCATCGCATCTTCCTCTCCCTCTTCTCCTCGGCCTTCCCATACCCCGTTGTTCCTTCCTGGTAGTCTGTGGGTTATGTAGGGTGCGAGTTGGCCTTTGCACTGGGTCAGGGTGCATTCATGTTGCTATGTGCTTTGGCTTGTATTGGTGTATTTTTCTGTGGTTTTTATGGTGCATTGTCCCTCCAGATGCATGGGATTTGCAGGCTTGTGGCTGGTTTTCGCTACTTTTTGTACCACGGCTGGCCTCATGGCATTTTTTTTGTGTTTGCGTATCGCATTTTTGCGGCGTGCCGTTGGTTTTCACGCGGACATTTGACATGTTATCTGGTGTCTATCGCATGCTACCACCACGTTGTGAAGTCCATGTTGACACGGGGTAATTTTCCTGCGATAGGCTGCGATGCTGAAAGTTGCGTTACACTACTCTTGCAGTAGTTATCACACATTCTTGTGAATATACCCCTTAGCGTGTATGAAAATCACCCTCCTTGTCCCGCAGCTGGTGCATGCCATACTTACCAAATCCCACAAACTAAAATATATGCAATCAAAGGTAATAACAAATATGAAAATAACAAACATAGGTCAATACAGGTGTAAACAAACACCAAAAAAGTCAAACATCGAAAAATGTAATTCATAAACACCTTATTCCCTTGATGGAATACACCAGGTATTTGTTGGAATTTAAATAATGACGAACAAAAGTTTCCCAGAGGAGCATTTTCCAATATAACACAAAATGCTCTAAATGCATGTGTGGTGAATAAAGTCACCCGTAAGAAGATATATGCAGCCCTTATTTTGCTGTGGATTTCAAACTGGGAAATTATTAAACCATTTTGAAAAGAGAAGGAAAAAACGGACAGTGTTCTCATACATGGCTTAAGCTCTGTGGAAGGCCTTGAAAGTTAATATATAATTCTAAGCTAAAATGGATAGACGTTCTTTTTTTTCTTAATCTTGCGCTTTGATCTACATTATATTTTTCAAAATCCTGTCATCAGCTTACACAAGATGAGCAAACAACAAAAACATTATCAGTTTGCAAAAACTTGGCAGGCCTCCACTCAGTTGTGACTTAAGGGTGAGTGCAATATAAAATTTATTGAAGTACAAGTAAAATTGTGTTTACCTTTCAAGTTAAAAAATGGATCCCAGAACCTTTTGACTAATTGTTTTTTATGTCAAATTGCATTGCATTTTATGTATGTTTGTAGATGTATTTATACTATATCTTTAATTTTGTTAAATGGATTGTAATTTATGACTTGCAATGCCTTCTATTTAAGTTTACACAGTGTATTGTATTGAGACAAAATAATATATCATAATATGAAAAATGACAAATAATTAAAATGGTATTCTTCCCCAAAATTCTGTATCTACTTAGAGCAATCTGCTTAGAATTTTCGGCATCCTGGCTTAAATCAGTTGATCGGATGTTTTCCAGCGTCATTTGGGCATATTCGCAACCACGGCGAGCCCAGAAGCTCTTTACCCTCCAGAAAGATTGCGGCGGTTTAGGTCTACCAAATTTGCAGGCGTAGTATTGGGCAACTCTTCTCCTATACAGCAGGGAACTGCTGGAGAATAACTGGGAAGTTGGAAAAGGGGAAGCCTATACGCCATCTACCTTCCAAATGTTACTAGGTAGGGAGAGCAGTGGGTACTGGTGGAGACATATACATGACAGCTACCACAACAAAAATGTCATTTAAAACACTTCTTAGTGGGTTCAAAGTATGGAAAACTATCAGGAAAATGTTTGGGATAGGAAGACTCTCATTTTAAACACCCATAAAAAACAACCCTGATCTGCCCGCAATTTTTAATGATAGCTATATGCTTAAATGGCACGAGGCAGGAGTTAGCCAGGTAGGCTGTCTCTTCTCCTCTGTTGGGATCCATTCCTTTGAAGAACTGAAAAAGAAATTTGGATTAGACTGGAGTGACTTTTTTAAATACCTCCAAATTAGAGATTTTCTGACACGAAAGACAGGTGGGAGGGGGGGGATTGGTAAAGTAAATGTAATAGACATACTATTATCTCGCGCAAGGAATAGGATTGGGGGCATTTACTTGTACAATATTGCTATTTTTCCTGACGATATGGAAAAAATATCGCAGAAATGGCTAAAGAAAGCAGAAATATCGAATAATTAGTTTAATTATGCTTATGAAATGTTGCAAACAATCTTAATGTCTACCAAACTCCAGGCACAATTTTTTTTAAACATGCTTGTTTTTATACTACATTCCGAATAGAATAGCAAAATGGGGGTCTGGTTTGAGTACATGCTGCCCTAGGTGTAAGCTATATAGTGCTGATTGCATACATATTTTCTCTACCAGCAAGGGACTAAAAACTGTCAAACAAGAAGTAGAGAAATTTCTATCCCCAATTTTGAACAATTCAATTGTACTATCCAATGGAGTCATTCTATTGGGGGCCCAGACCCCGGAAGCTCCAATATAGGCCATGAACTCATCTTTATTGCAATGGCAGTCTTCAGGCTTTGCATTGCCTCTGCATGGCGGGATACTAATGCCCCCACATTCCAACAATGGCTAGCCAGATTCCTAGCTATTGCAAACGTCGAAATTGCCATCTATAACCACAAGGGCAGGAAACGACGGAAAAAAGTTTTAAAAATCTGGTCCTCCCTGATAGCTTGGCGCCAAACTCTAAGCTATATAGAATGAGATTTATGCTTAAAAGATAATTAGATATGGGCAAGATAGGTATGGTTTGTTGTCTTGGTTCTTTGTTATTGTCTTACTAAATTGCTCGCTGTATCTTATCATGTATCCCTTCAGGTAAGTTTTGTATATCGTGTACAATCTTTCTCTTTGTGTTAATTTTTGTGTTTCAATGGCACACATACCTGTCTGTCCGGGACGGAGGGGGTGGGGGGTTTGGGTAAAATGCAGTTGCTGAAAAATCTGAATAAAGATATTAAAAAAAAAAGAAAAATGACAAATAAAACACATTAAATAGAGAATCTGTTAGCTCAATGATCCTCGCCAATAATAAAGGAGGGATATATATTTGGGCAAAAGAACAATGAATGACTATACCAGTCATCCAATAGATCCACAGTAGAACCGGCTTTTTGGAGAGCCCCTCACTAGGAGAGTCAAAGCCAGCGGTGCAGGGGACACCTAGAAAGTATGGGTTCTTCTTGCTTAAATCATACATTACCAATGTAATGTAATGTGTAATGTAATGTGTCTTGTAAAGCGCACTGCTGCCCTGAGGCGTCGTGGCGCTGTAGACCGCTAGGGAACCCGTCCTGGCTATCCCTGTGAGATGGTCCCTACTGGGTATCTCCAAGGTGAAACCAGGCATCCCCGGCAAATGTGGGGGGCCGTTGTAGAGATGAGGCAAGCTAATGCCCAGAGTTGCCGAGTGTGATCCCTGGTTAGAGTAGGCACCGAGGCGAGAATTATTGAGTCCGCTGACCCTGGTCCACAACCCTGCCGCATCGGGAATTGAACCCTGGTCCCAGGCCGTTCTCTGCTTCCGGGTCTGCCGCCTCTAACCAGTGAGCCACACCACTCCAAAGAGACCAGGACAACCAGCCTTGGAGGGAAGTAAGTTATTCATTAGCTCGAGCTAAGGACAGGGTCCCAGAATGGTACAAAGACAATCCTACGGAGACTGCTGCTTCAATCCGCAGCACACACATACTTATAGCGCTAGCCGCGCCCATTTGCACAATACATAGTTCCACAATTTGACAAGTTCCTCATCAGACAAAATCTTCGTCAGTCTCATGTGGTGCAATCGTGGCCAGGGGACATCTGTCTCTGATTGCACAATGTACACAGCCTTGTGCTTCCTTGCTCAATTGTGTGGTCACAGGGTGCAGCCTCGTGCTTCCTTGATCAGATGGTGTGGTCACGGGGCACAGCCTTGTGCTTCCTTGACCAGATGGTGTAGTCACAGGGCACAGGAGTTGGTTGTGACAGGCGCAGTTACTAACAATGGACAGGATGTTGCTAAGTCTCTGACACAACTGGGGGGGTGAGGCACACAGGCAGCTTCTCGCAATCGGCTCGACCACAAGGAGCGGTGGGGTTGAGCAAGCTTCAGCAGGGACGTGAAAAGCAATTCTTCATCAGGTTTCCGAGAGCATGGCAACACAAAATGGAGTCTTGTGGGTCATTTTAATTACAGTTAAACAGTCCCTCCTTTTGCCATGCAGAGGCAACAATCAGTCGTCATCCAGGTCAATGTCCATCATCTCCTGGACCTCTTTCTCGATCAGAATCATGGCATTGTGATGGTGTGAATTCACTTGTTTGTGTGCCATAGAGGTGGCACAGAGCCCACACAGCGCAGGCATGCATTGAACACAGAGGCAGCAAGAGAACAATGCTGCTGCAAGGATTGCAATGAAAATCATTATCTTCCATCCCAACTGAGATACAATGCTCCAAAACCAGCCTGTTAGGGACCATGAACCCTCATCCTGATGGATGTCGGAAGCAATCTTATGGAGCTTTTGGATTGCTTGATAAACTGTCGGTGCATTATCAGGGATGTAAATGCAGCAACTTGTTTTGATCAATGTGCAGACTCTTCCACGGTCCGCCTGTATTATGTCAAGCGCCATTCTGTTCTGTAAAGTCATGAGGCGGTCCTCTTGAAGTTCAGCCG